>NC_090442.1:569073474-570286562 GCF_031143425.1 Pleurodeles waltl
CCCCACCTCTGCAAAACCATCAACAGCTCCTTCGAGTCAGTCACCTTCCCAGAAAGATGGAAGCAAGCAGAAATCAATGCCCTGCTGAAGAAACCAAAGGCAGACCCAGACGACCCCAAGAACTACCGGCCGATCTCCCTCCTCCCCTTCCCAGCCAAAGTCATCGAAAAAATCGTAAACAGACAACTATCCTGGTTCCTGGAAGACAGCAAGGTACTCAACACCTCCCAATCCGGATTCCGCAGAGACCACAGCACCGAGACTGCACTCATTGGTACCACAGACGACATTAGGACCATGCTCGACGAAGGAGAAACAGCAGCACTCATCCTCCTGGACCTCTCCGCAGCCTTCGACACAGTATGTCATCACACTCTCCGCACACGCCTCCACAACGCTGGAATCCGCGACAAGGCACTCGACTGGACCTCGTCATTTCTCTCAGGCAGAACCCAGACAGTCCGCCTCCCACCGTTCCTGTAAGAAGCCTCCAGAATCATCTGTGGCGTTCCCCAAGGATCGTCACTCGGCCCCACGCTCTTCAACGTTTACATGGCCCCCCTCGCCAACATCGCAAGAACCCACCACATCAACATAGTTTACTACGCAGATGACGCTCAGCTCATCCTCACCCTCACGAAAGACTGTACAACTGCAAAGAACAACCTCTACAACAGACTTCACGCCATCGCCAGCTGGATGGAATCAATCCACCTCAAGTTAAACACAGACAAGACAGAAATCCTCATCTTTGGCACCAACCCCTCAACTTGGAATGACTCCCAGTGGCCCACCTCCCTAGGAACCGCGCCCTCACCCACCACCCACGCACGCAACCTAGGCTTCATCTTGGACTCCACACTCAGCATGACTCAGCAGGTCAATGCCATCTCCTCTTCCTGCTAAAACACTCTCCACGTGCTCTGCAAATCTTCAAGTGGATTCCTGTCAAAACCAGGAAAACGGTCACCCACGCCCCGGTCAGCAGCCGATTGGACTATGGAAACGCCCTATATGCAGGAATAACAACCAAACTCCTAACAAAGCTGCAAAGAATCCAGAACGCATCCGCCCGCCTCATTCTGCCCATCCCATGCCACAACCACATTTCCCCACACCTCAGAGACATTCACTGGCTACCAGTATCAAAGAGGGCCACCTTCAAACTCCTCATACACGCACACAAGGCCCTCCATGACACAGGCCCAGCCTACCTCAACCACAGACTCACCTTCCACACCCCCACCTGCAATCTTCGCTCCGCCAGCCTCGCCCTCGCCTCCATCCCCTGCATCCGCCACACCACCACCGGAGGAAGATCCTTCTCTCACCTAGCCGCCAAGACCTGGAACTCCCTACTGCTCCACCTTCGCCAGACCCAAGACCTCTTGACATTCAGGAAACGCCTCAAGACATGGCTTTATGACCAGTAGCTCCCCCCCCCCAGCGCCTTGAGACCCTAACGGGTGATTAGTGTGCTCTATAAATCCTTGATTGATTTATCTATGTATTCTAGAGGCATTGTAAGGTGGACAGCTAATGGAGTGTATGGGAATTTGTGAAGCATTAACCATTGTAGTTACATATGTAACCCCATCTCTCCTGCCTCATCCTGAACCAGAGACCTGACAATAGCAGAATATACAATGGTGCAGAAAACAAAACCCAAGTGGATATGACTGAGATCTGCATACAGAATACTACTTAACATGAGCTTTTTTGTACTTACAGGCCCAATTAAATTCAATATGTTGTATGGATACATTTATTATAACAACTCACCTATCAGAAAGATCAGAATGTATGTACAGCAGTGTCTCCTAAGGTGGAAAACATCATTCTACTTTGTAATTTTTACATTAGGTAGTCTGATGAAGTTCAGTTCCAGCTTGCACCTTGCCTATTTGATAAGTGTGCATTCCCCTAAACCGTTTTAGTGAAGCAGTGTTGGAAAGTGGATTATTGGTAAGGGAAGGTAAGTACCTACTCTTAGCAATAGGCCCCTAACCCCCTCTAGATCAAGTTAGGTCTCAATAAATTAATCCCTCCAGGATGGAAAAAAGGATGGCATGCAAGCCCACTAAATTATACTAAACAATTGGGTGCCAGCTTAGTGAGTGGAACACTAAAAGGTCAACATCTATGAATGGACTAAGGTGGTAGACAATGCAGTTAGGGGAATTAAGTAATGTTGCATCTATATAGGAATGTAGATCTGGTTACTGTAGATGAAAGAAAAAAGATTGACCTAGTTAGAGGTAAACATTTTCAAGAACCAGGTAACTAGGTATCTTTTTTAAATGTACAGCCATCTACAGTCTTTGTGAAACAGTTGGATGTCTATGCACTACAACATAGTTTGATTCCATTGGCTCATTGGTCAAAAGTCATGCATTGTATATTGCACCAGTGCTGCTTAGTGGTCCTGGCAATTGACAGAGATGGAAAAAAAAAAAAAACAATAGGTGGAATGCTTGAGGTAATCTGAGCTGCTCGTAATTATGTGAAGTTGTCATTTTTTATTTATGTCCACGATACCACTCCAGACGGAGGCAAATCAACCATATGCAAATCAGGCTTAGGGCCTCATTACAAGTTTGGCGTTCGGACTGCCAGACCGCCATGTTGGTGGTCCTATAAAGGCCACCATGTTGAGGTCTTACAGACGGCCCTATTATGAGTTATACAGACAGGACCGCCGACTGCCAACTAAAAAAGGCAGTGACGCGGCTTGAAAATAGGCAGTCCAACCTCTAGCGCGGACAGCACTGCTACCAACCACTGACTTTATTACAAGCGCAAAATCACCGTGGCGCACACCCATGGCAGTCAGCCAATGTCAGTTCAAACCACAACAGTTCGTGGTCACCAAAGTAATACACAACTGCACATTGGATTTGAAAACACGACAGCTGACACACATTGCCACATTGGACACACCTGCCAAGGACATTATGAAACACACCCCTTCACACACCACAATCCTCTGCATTTTCACAGCAAGAACCAGGAAGACCGAGCAAATTTACTAATCCACACACCATAAATTAGTCACTTCTTTTTTTCAATATCCCATACAACACCCTGCACACACACTTCACTCCATTCACCCCCTAGTAGACTACCGCTGTTTATTAAGTCACTTTTACCCATTTTTATATTTTTCCTCACCATGTGACATTCAAAAAAATCCCTATTTTTCTGAAGATGAGTTGAGAGTCATGGTGGATGAATCATAAGAGTAGAGCCACAGTTGTTTGGATCACAAGCCTAGCACACGCCTTTCAGTAGGAAAATGGAAATGTGGGACAAGATAGTGTAGGAGGCTGGCCTGGCTTATAGTGGGTACCTAGTGGTACTTACGCCTTGTGCCAGGTCCAGTTATCCCTTATTAGTAGAATAGAGATGTTTCTAGCAGCTTAGGCTGATAGAAGGTAGCTATGGCAAAGCAGCTTATGCTGAACTAGGAGACATGCATAGCTCCTACTATACCACTTATATCATATAGCAGAATACCATAAGAAAACATTACTCAGAGTTACTAAAAATACTTTATTTTAGTGACAATATGCCAAAAGTATCTCAGAGGATACCCTCACTTAGGAGGTAAGTAATATACACAAATTATATGTACACAAACCCAAAACATGTAAGTAACAGTAAGAAACTTAGTGCAAACAATGTAGAATCACAATAGGATGCAATAGGTAGACATAGGTCTAGGGGCAACACAAACCATATACTGCAAAAGTGGAATGCGAATCACGAATGGACCCCAGACCTATGGGAGGTTGTAGAGGGTCGCTGGGACTGTGAGAAAACATTAAGGGTGTCCAAGATATCCCGCCCCAAGACCCTGAAAAGTAGGAGTAAAGTTACCCTACTACCCCAGAAGGACAGAATAGTCGTGATAGGGGATTCTGCAAGAACCACAATCACCAGCAAAACACTGAAGACGGATTCCTGGACCTGAGGACCTGTAAACGAAGGGGACCAAGTCCAAGAGTCACGCAAGTGTCCAGGGGGGCAGGAGCCCAGTAAACCCCGGATGAAGGTGCAAAAGGACTGTCTCCGGGTGGAAGAAGCTGAAGATTCTGCAACAACGAAAAGGGCTAGGAACTTCTTCTTTGGGTGGAAGATGTCCCTCGGCGTGCTGGAGGTTATAGAAGTGTTTCCAGGCAGAAATACTGCAAACAAGTCTTGCTAGCTGCAAGAGTCACGGTTGAGGATTTTGGGTGCTGCTGGGGACGAGGAAGGACCAGGAGGTCGTCCCTTGGAGGAGGAGACAGAGGGGGCACTCAGCAACTCGGAGAGCCCCCCAGAAGCCGGCAAGACCCGCCGAAGTACCGGAACAGGCACTTAGAAGATCTGAGGACTTAGAGTCATAAAGGAGGGTCCCACGACGTCAGATTTCAACTCAGCAAGTTGGGCCATGCAGGACGGAGCGCTGGGGACCCAGGCTAGGCTGTGCACAAAGGAATCCTTGGAAAAGTGCACAGAAGCCGGAGCAGCTGCAGATCACGCATTACACTGGATTACTGTCTGGCATGGGGAGGTAAGGACTTACCTCCACCAAATTTGGACAGAAGGGCCACTGGACTGTGGGAGACACTTGGACCCAGCTCCTGTGTTCCAGGGACCACGCTCGTCAGGATGCGAGGGGACCCAGAGGACCGGTGATGCAGAAGTTTGGTGCCTGTGTTGGCATGGGGAAGATTCCATCGACCTACGGGAGATTTCTTCTTGGCTTCCAATGCAGGGTGAAGGCAGACAGCCCTCAGAGCATGCACCACCAGGAAACAGTCGAGAAAGCCAGCAGGATGAGGCGCTACAATGTTGCTGGTAGTCTTCTTGCTACTTTGTTGCTGTTTTGCAGGCATCCTGGAGCAGTCAGCGGTTGATCCTTGGCAGAAGTCGAAGAGGGAAGTGCAGAGGAACTCTGGAGAGCTCTTGCATTTGTTGTCTGAGGAATAGCCCAGAGGAGAGACCCTAAATAGCCAGAAAAGGAGGTTTGGCTACTGAGAAAGGAGCCTTGGCTACTGAAAGAGGTAAGCACCTATCAGGAGGGATCTCTGACGTCACCTGCTGGCACTGGCCACTCAGAGCAGTCCATTGTGCCCCAACACCTCTGAATCCAAAATAGCAGAGGTCTGGGACACACTGGAGGAGGTCTGGGAACCTCCCCTGGGAGGTACTGGTCAGGAGAGTGGTCACTCCCCTTTCCTTTGTCCAGTTTTGCGCCAGAGCAGGGCTGGGGGATCCCTCAACCGGTGTAGACTGGCTTATGCAGAGATGGGCATCATCTGTGCCCATCAAAGCATTTCCAGAAGCTGGGGGAGGCTACTCCTCCCCATCCCTTCACACCTATTTTCAAGGAAAGAGGGTGTAACACCCTCTCTCAGAGGAAATCCTTTGTTCTGCCTTCCTGGGACTGGGCTGCCCAGACCCCAGGGGGGCAGAAACCTGTCTGAGGGGTTGGCAGCAGCTGCAGTGGAAACCCCGGAAAGGCATTTTGGCAGTACCCGGGTTCTGTGCTAGAGACCCGGAGATGCATGGAATTGTCCCCCCAATACCAGAATGGTATTGGGGTGACAATTCCATGATCCTAGACATGTTACATGGCCATGTTCGGAGTTACCATTGTGACGCTACACATAGGTAGTGACCTATGTGTAGTGCACGCGTGTAATGGTGTCCCCGCACTCACAAAGTTCGGGGAATTTGCCCTGAACAATGTGGGGGCACCTTGGCTTGTGCCAGGGTGCCCACACACTAAGTAATTTGGCACCTAACCTTCACCAAGTGAGAGTTAGACATATAGGTGACTTATAAATTACTTATGTGCAGTGAAAATGGCTGTGAAATAACGTGGACGTTATTTCACTCAGGCTGCAGTGGCAGTCCTGTGTAAGAATTGTCTTAGCTCCCTATGGGTGGCAAAAGAAATGCTGCAGCCCATAGGGATCTCCTGGAACCCCAATGCCCTGGCTACCTAGGTACCATATACAAGGGAATTATAAGGGTGTTCCAGTGTGCCAATGAGAATTGGTGAAGATGGTCACTAGCCTGCAGTGATAATTGTGAAAGCAGAGAGAGCATAAACACTGAGGTTCTGGTTAGCAGAGCCTCAGTGATACAGTTAGGCACCACACGGGGAACACATACAGGGCATACATTATGAGCACTGGGGTCCTGCCTGGCAGGATCCCAGTGACACATGGGCAAACACAAACATACATATAGTGAAAATAGGGGTAACAGGCCAGGCAAGATGGTACTTTCCTACAGATAGTCGACAGAGTCAATACTGTAGGCACCACCCTGCGCACAGAGGAGGACATCAGGACAAGGTGGAACAACCTCAGAGGCTAGGTCCGTTCTATGATTTCCAGGTACCAGCTGCAGGCCAAGAAGACTGACGGTAGCCCTCCCAGAGCCCCAGTACATCTCTTCCCCTGGGAGGAGGTCTTGGCCATCCTGCATTCTGAGGACTTGACAGGAATACATGGGGGAGTGGAGTCTGGTAAGTCACAATACTAAAAATGTCACCAAAATGCCATGTCATGGCATGCTCATAGCTCACCTTTTGCCACATTTACTGTCATTCCACTCACAAGTTCAGTGTCCACTTGTCCAAAGGCACCTATTTGTGAATTCCCAATTGAAGTGTAGTCACCTGGGGGGAAAACACTTGTCAAGTGTGTGAAGTACAGGAACTGACATGACTGCAACTCCCAGGCTGCACTGTTTTAATAACTCCAAACACCAACACAGTGTCCTCTTCTCCAAAAACTCCTGTTTCTGAACTCCCAATTGAAGTGTCCAATAAGCACTGTTACTCCAAGTCCAAACACCAGCTCAGTGTTTCTTTCTCCAAATACCCTTGTTTTTCAACTCACAAATGAAAGGTGCTCACCTTTGGGGACAACATATGGATGGTGTGTCTAGTATAGGGGTTAACATGAATACAACTCCCAGGAGGCTCTGGTACTGTTACCCCAACCACCAGCACAGTGTCCTCCTCTCCAAATACCCTTGTTTGGTAATTCCCAAATTACGTTTACTCACCTGCAGGGTGACCTATGTATAGTGTGTGTAGAAGCGGGAGTGACACAACTTCAAATCCCCGGAGGTACTTTTTCAATAACCCCAAACACCAGCATAGTGTTCCCGTGTCCAACTACCCCTGTTTGTCAACTCACAAATTATGTTTACTCACCTTGGGGGGTGACATTGGTCAAGTGCGTGAAGTAGATAGATTAACTTGACTGCAACTCATAGAAGACACTGTTTCCCTGACTCCAAACACCAGAACAGTGTACATTTGATCAAAGAGCCCAGTTTGACAAATCCCAACTTAAGGTTACTCAGATGAGAGGATACAATTTGTAAAGTGTGTGTAGTGGAGGGTGTAACCTGACTTCTAAATCCAGGAGGCTCTGTATTTCTCACTCAAGACACAAGCCCAGGGTCTATATGCCCAAATATCCATGTTTGTGAAATCCCAATTGAAGTTCACTCCCCTGGGAGAATACCATATAAAAATGGTGGCAAGTAGAGGGGGTGACCAGAATGCAAATCCAAATTGGCCCTGTTTCCCTAATTCCAACAACAAAACCAGTATCACTTGCCTAAATTCATCTAGTAGAGAACTCCCAAAGGAACTCTACACACTTGGGAAGATGAAAATTGTCAAGTGTGTGCAGTAGAGACTGAAACTTCCAGGAGGCAGTTTCTCCAACTCATAACATCACACCAGTGGGCACTTGATCAAATACCTTTGCCAACTAAGTCAGATTTGAGGTTTACTCATCTGGGAGTGACTAGGATACATGTCATGCCCAACTCTGACATGTGTCTGGCTACCTAGCTCTTTCTTCACCTGCTAACCCAAGATGAAACTATTGAGAACAGGAAGGATAGCTTACCCAGTGTGCAAAACAATGATCCCAAGGACCTCAAGATGCATCACCATAATGGCATTGGCAACAGATACATTAGCACTGCAGTAACCACATGATGACTCCTGTCACCCATACAACAGTCTCCTGGATCTGCCTGCATCTCATTCGACTAGGCCTTAAAATGGGCCAGAAGCCTAGCTTGCCTAGCCACTGTTTATCATGCACTGCTGCCAAGACATTCTCAGGCCATCCCCCACGGGACAATGTTTTGCACATGTCAGCAGCTATTTCAGGCAAGGAGATCTGGCATGCTCCACAAATGTCATGTCAATACAACCAATACCATGTGTACCTGTCACACTAGGATTACCGGCAAATCAAATATGTACGAGGTCTTTGTGAAATGTCACTGTAAAGTTTTGGAGGTAGTTGTCACAATACCGCCAGTAACATTGTATCTTTCACATCAACAGGTCAAGCTGCCACTGGCTACACAGAGGCCACTGAAGAGACTACCACTAACCCCGTGGATAAAGCCTTCAGTGATGACGATACTCTTGGACATGGAGACGGTTCTGGCACATCTGGGCAACCTTGTCAGACACCAACAGTGAGTCTCACTGAGATCAAATCAACAACTCCCAGCCCGGTTGCCTCCACATCACCCCCAAACTGTGTCCCTATCACAGTGTCAACCATCTTGTGCCCCCAGTCATGGCTCCTGAATTGCAGCACAATACTGCTAACAATGGTGGTCCAGGAACCAGTGGGAGAGGGCACCCTGTGGCAAGGGCACAGGGCTGTGGGGATAGGGTGTGTGAGAGGGATGTTGTGGACCAGCAGGGGTCACTGGTGCTGCTCTTGGCCAGGACACCATCAGCCACACCTTGGGGGTCTGTCAGGAGTCCCAAGGCGTGATGGGCCAGGTACTTTCTGAACTCCGGGAAATGAAGCAGCTGCAGAAGGACTTCCATCGGTAAATGTGTGAACAGTGGGAGACTTACAATACCAACAATGCCTCCCTGACAGGTTCTGAGGGTCATTAACACCATCCTGAGCAGGGATTGACAACAACACTCTACCCCTTTGGCACATCTACACCAGGCTTTTCATCGGTGCCAGCCACTGGAAGGGAGTCCCTGTCAGGGGAAGAACCCAACCACAGACACCCATGCCTCTGTAGTACCAGACCCCCCCCCCACGCATGGACATCCAGCGAGGAATAAAGGAGATACAAACGGCAAGACACCCACTACTGCCAGCAAGTGAACTCTTCCAAAATGACCTCCTTTGTGTGCCCCATATTCACTCTGTTGACTGTTCTTAAACCTCCTTCCATTTCCAATGGGAAGAGTACACTGGACGTTGGACTTCTAGTGGTATGGCATCTACTCCATTGAGTTCACATCCACCATGACTGACCCCTTCACGTTTCTGTTCCATCATGCTCCAGTTTAATATTCTGCACACATTTTCAATAAATCCACCTATCACAAAGTCATTATCTGCTTGCTTCTGTTCCTCATTTTGCTATGTAGTGATGCAAGACTGTGTGAAGCAAATGAGGAAGATGCAAGCCACTATTGCAAGGAGGGATATATTACAGGTACAATGTCCTGCTAGGGTTTACTATCAACACACACATTGGTGCAAGTGTCGGGTCACGCCAAACATTTTATTGTACTGTACAGCACGTAGGCTGTTGAAATGTCTGGACTGTCATAGCCAAAAATGGCTTTCTCATTGAGTCAATGTATGCATACAAAGGTACAGCCCCCAAGAAAACTAAAGGAAGGGCCTTGTCAGACATGTAGAATAGGCAAACAGAAAAGTGGATGTGTCACCCTCTTGAACCTTATCACATACCATACCAGAGTAATCCACCATCACATAAACCAAGGTACAGACAGAGGGCAGTACCACATTCCCTGATCACAGGCCCATCATTATCCAATGACCATGCATCTGGTGTTATGACACAAACATATGTCAGTGTTGTGGCACAGGCACTGTGGCCTGCATTGATGAAGTACATCTACATCTACATAAAGGTAATAAACGAAGAGGGTTTTGCTAGTGTGACATGTGAAAGCGTTGATCACAATTGATGACTACATATGTCACGCCTAGATGATGACACACATAATCGGCCCAACACAGCACACTAAACATGTACAATGTGCAATTCTGACCTTCCGCCCAAACACTGTTAAGCCATTCAAGCTGTCTTGGCACAGGTCTCATCCACCCAAAATCTATGACCTATTTTACCTGGGACAATCCATGTCCACTTTGTCTGTCAGAACAGCATCAGATACCTGCCAGTGTCACAACCCTGAAATGGCCACATGCGGATTTCTTGCTGAAGGTGCCTGTACAAAGACAAAACCAGGAGTATAGACTTGAAAACATACCTATTACACAAATCACATAGAATGCATCTGGAAATTAAATTATATTACAATGAAACTGGCACAAACAAAGCAGTATCATCAAGGTGGGGATATGTCAAAGGCAAACTCTTCACGCACCCCTTGGCTGAATATTGCAGAGTATCAGCTCCCTAATTTTTGCCAAGCCAAAAAACTCAACTCCACACATTCTCAGACCTTCAGTATGTTGTATAGTCACAGTCATGACATCTCATGACATACGTACGCTCTTAAAAAGTAGCTGTTGATGAGATCTTCTCGCAAGTCAGCTCCTTCCTCTTCACCACGGTCATCCTCACTAGGCATTTCATAATTCTCATCCAGTGGCACTGCAGGCTCCCCCTCCTCAGGGATGTATGGTATATTCCTCTGCAGGGCGATGTTGTGGAGCATGAAGCATGCCACAGTGTTTGGACACTTTTTCGGGTGAGTAGAGGAGGGCTCCACCAGTCCTGTCCAGACACCTAAATCTGGCTTTCAGGAGCCCAAAAGCCCGCTCTTGTTCTTTCAAGGCACTCATTGAAGCTAACTTCCCCTGGTATAGTTGGATGCCTTATTGACGTCAATGACCATTGGCAGTTTGGATATGCGGCATCTTCTGTTAAGGAATGGGACGTATGGGCAACAATGAGTCACTCACTTCATGATTGTAGCACCAGACATTGCAAACACACAATCAGGACAGATGTGACTTACCAACTAGCCAGGCCCTCTCTGGGTACAGCTATGGCATCAGCTTGGGTATGGTGCTGTTATGCATTATGAATGAATCATGGGCTGAACCTGGGTAACATGCACAGACCTGTGAAATGTAAAGATCCACCAAACATACAACTTGCACATTGATGGAATGGAAGTTCTTTCTGTTGCGGTATACAGGGAGTGCAGAATTATTAGGCAAATGAGTATTTTGACCACATCATCCTCTTTATGCATGTCGTCTTACTCCAAGCTGTATAGGCTCGAAAGCCTACTACCAATTAAGCATATTAGGTGATGTGCATCTCTGTAATGAGAAGGGGTGTGGTCTAATGACATCAACACCCTATATCAGGTGTGCATAATTATTAGGCAACTTCCTTTCCTTTGGCAAAATGGGTCAAAAGAAGGACTTGACAGGCTCAGAAAAGTCAAAAATAGTGAGATATCTTGCAGAGGGATGCAGCACTCTTAAAATTGCAAAGCTTCTGAAGCGTGATCATCGAACAATCAAGCGTTTCATTCAAAATAGTCAACAGGGTCGCAAGAAGCGTGTGGAAAAACCAAGGCGCAAAATAACTGCCCATGAACTGAGAAAAGTCAAGCGTGCAGCTGCCACAATGCCACTTGCCACCAGTTTGGCCATATTTCAGAGCTGCAACATCACTGGAGTGCCCAAAAGCACAAGGTGTGCAATACTCAGAGACATGGCCAAGGTAAGAAAGGCTGAAAGACGACCACCACTGAACAAGACACACAAGCTGAAACGTCAAGACTGGGCCAAGAAATATCTCAAGACTGATTTTTCTAAGGTTTTATGGACTGATGACATGAGAGTGAGTCTTGATGGGCCAGATGGATGGGCCCGTGGCTGGATTGGTAAAGGGCAGAGAGCTCCAGTCCGACTCAGACGCCAGCAAGGTGGAGGTGGAGTACTGGTTTGGGCTGGTATCATCAAAGATGAGCTTGGGGGGCCTTTTCGGGTTGAGGATGGAGTCAAGCTCAACTCCCAGTCCTACTGCCAGTTCCTGGAAGACACCTTCTTCAAGCAGTGGTACAGGAAGAAGTCTGCATCCTTCAAGAAAAACATGATTTTCATGCAGGACAATGCTCCATCACACGCGTCCAAGTACTCCACAGCGTGGCTGGCAAGAAAGGGTATAAAAGAAGGAAATCTAATGACATGGCCTCCTTGTTCACCTGATCTGAACCCCATTGAGAACCTGTGGTCCATCATCAAATGTGAGATTTACAAGGAGGGAAAACAGTACACCTCTCTGAACAGTGTCTGGGAGGCTGTGGTTGCTGCTGCACGCAATGTTGATGGTGAACAGATCAAAACACTGACAGAATCCATGGATGGCAGGCTTTTGAGTGTCCTTGCAAAGAAAGGTGGCTATATTGGTCACTGATTTGTTTTTGTTTTGTTTTTGAATGTCAGAAATGTATATTTGTGAATGTTGAGATGTTATATTGGTTTCACTGGTAATAATAAATAATTGAAATGGGTATATATTTTTTTTTGTTAAGTTGCCTAATAATTATGCACAGTAATAGTCACCTGCACACACAGATATCCCCCTAACATAGCTAAAACTAAAAACAAACTAAAAACTACTTCCAAAAATATTCAGCTTTGATATTAATGAGTTTTTTGGGTTCATTGAGAACATGGTTGTTGTTGAATAATAAAATTAATCCTCAAAAATACAACTTGCCTAATAATTCTGCACTCCCTGTACTTGTTAATTGGCCTGCGGTGGGACCAAGCCTACGTGTGTGCCATCAATGGCCCCCACCACATGTGGGATGTGTGTAAAACCATAAAAGTCAGCCTTCACATGAGCTAAATCCTCATGTCGGGGAAACTGATATACCTGTCCAGGTGTTTCAACATTGCTGAAAGGACATCCTTCAACACCAAACTGAACATAGGTTGGGACATGCCCGCTGATAGGGCCACTGTATGTTGGATGGACCGTGTAGCTAGGACATGCAATTCTGACATGACTTGTAGAATGGGTGGTATGCTGTTTGGATAACTAATAGCTGGCATCAGATCTGGCTCCTACTGATGACATAAGTCCACTATTGTTTGCCTATTCAGACAATATAGCAGGATGAAGTAGCGTATTTCCATAGTCTGAAGGTCTGACAGTGGAAAGTAGACAGGAGGTTTGTGAGAAAACAGGGCTGATTTCAGAGGCCTCTGACTTTTTGCCCCCACTTTTCACATTTTGCTGCTGTTTTTCTGACTAGGGCCTGTGCTCTGTGTAACATCAATATGCAAATTAGGCTAATTATAATTGGCTAGGTCAACCTACCTATAAGTCCCTAGTATATGGTAGGGCATGTAGGTTTAGGGACCCTAGCATAGCATAGCATATGGGACCCCATAGGTACACTGCTGAGGTGCTCAGTTTCATTTTAAAGGCAAGCCTGCCTTGCTGGCTGCTTTTAAATTAAAGTTACATGCAAATTCGACTTTGGAATTAAAAGTAGTTCCAAAGTCATAAACTACCTTATTTTACGTATGCCACCACTAAGGTGTGCCCTATGTGCCCATATGGCTGGGTGCCACGTAACTATACGCAGGGACCTTATAAAAATATTTTAATAAGCCTCAGTGAGGTGGCCTCCATAGGCTAGAATGGGGAGACTTTATTTTAATTTCTAAAGTCCCCTTAAGTGTCAGATACCTTAAGTATGGTATCAAATTAATTGTGATAATAAATCCCACAACTTACAGTTGTGGGATTTAACATAACTTGTTCATGTAAAGAGTTTTAAACTTTACCTGAAAAGTTGCCAAATTCAGCCCTGCAGTGTTTTGCCTCTTTGCTCTGATTGTCCAGCCTGTGGCAGCCTGGCCAGGCTGCCTTGATGAGGTGTGAAGGTGCCTGGCTCAACACATAGAGATGTGCCAGGGGGAGGAGATCTTCCCTCAGCCGATGGGGAAGCAGGAAGGTGCGAGGGCTTCCAAACTGGTCTTCAAAGGCAGGGAAGGACATTTGGAGCAACCCAGCACCTCCCTCACATCCTGAAAACCCAGACAATTAGGTGCCCTCCTGATTAGATTAGGAGAGGGCAGAGGAAGGGTATATTTAAGATTTTTAGCCATACCAGTGGGTGGGCTCAGCCAGATGTGTCCTCCAAAAATTACTTTCAGCCATGATGGATTTTTGAGGAATGTTGCTCCCTGGGATTGATTTTTGCCCCACTTCCCAGGAAGTGGTCATCACAGGGGGGAGGACCCTGCACCTGACTGGAGAACTGGGACCCCCCTGTTTTTCACCCAGGAGCATGGATAAAACTGGCAGACCTGCAACCACACACCAGATCCCTACCAGATTCCCACAAGGAAGAACTACAGGAGAAGAAGGACTACCCTGCTGGATCCCTGACCTGCACCTGGACACTGCACTCTGGAGGACTGCACCAGCTGCCACTTGAGCTTCACCGTAAGAAGGACTTTGCATGTCTTCAACTGGTTCAAGGAGGGACTCCCTGTTTGCTACAGGTGAAAAACTGCTAAACAGAGTCCCCTGCGCCAACTCCTGAAGAAACTGACCACTGTCCAGTGGCCGTTTTGGAGTTTGCGCCAGGTGCATTCTGGGAGTTGTAGTCCGCACCCTGAAGGAGCATCTCAGAGCTTCTGGAACCTTGGGGTGAGCTGAGGACCTCAAAAGAACCTTAAAAGAACATCTGGGAAGAGATCCAGAAGTTTGGAGAAATTCTGAAAAAAAGCTCCATAAAGGAACCGACTAGCCGCGGCAACTCTAGCCGGCTTGCCTCAACCGCGATCCAGCCTGACTTGCAGGTTTGTGCTGGTGAAGAAAATCTCCGAAAAAGTGACTAAGTCCGAACGTAGAAAGTTGACCGGGACCTCCCAGACAGTATATCCGGAGAGGTCTCCAGAGACGTCGGATCAAGATTCAGGTTTGCCCCAGTCGAAGGATTTTCACCTCGAAGAAATGACTAAGTCAGAAGGTAAAAATCTCCACCAAGGGCTCCCGTGATACGTATCCGAGGAAGAGTTCCAGGAGGTCGGATGGGACTGGCGACTTGGTCCCGCTGTAGAAAATCTTCAAGAAAATGACTAAGTCCGAAGGTAAACTTTTTGACGAGGCCTCCCGCAAGCTGTAGCTGAGCAGGGCTCCATCACAGTCGGCCTCAAACTTTGACTTTGCCTCAGTTGAGATGCAACCAGATGACTAGATTGGCGCTATTCGTTTCTAAGCACTAAAAAGCATTAATTCTTTAAAAATTCATATCTCCGGTTCCCCTTATCTGATTTTATTTGTTTTGGTGTCATTTTATAATATAATCTATTTTTATAAATTGGTGTTGGATTTTTATTGTGTTTTGTGTTTTACTTATTTACTGTTTTTGTGATTTTTAAATGCTTTACACATATGTCTCCTAAGTTAAGCCTCGTTACTCGTTGCCAAGCTACCAAGGGTTGAGCTAGGTTTAATTTATTGAGACCTAACTGGACCTAAGTGGAGGTTAGTGGCCTATTGCTAAGTTTAGGTACTTACCTGCCCTTACCAATAACCCATTTTCCAACAAGGTTGTCACATCCCCCCTCTCCCTGGGTACCTATGTATGACAAGACATGATTTGTAACATTAGTCAGTATGTCTACAGCAACATACATGATGCATGTCAGTGACATCATGTGACTAGGCATTTCTGAATGATAGACATGAAAAGCAGTACACATCACAGCTGCATACAACTGAAGGGGTTACATGTGGTCAGCATGGGTTTACACATGTGGTCACAACATGTATATGGACCAAACTCAGAGATGTGCAACACAGTTGCCCCTTTCAATGTGACTGGGTATTCCTACCACCAAAATGACTATCGGCAATGGCGGACTGTGCCCCACTGTTAAATTCCATCTGTGCCCTGCAATATACTACAATGGGGTTTGAGTAGTAGGACCTACATGACAAGGCTGGATAAGCATGTTTATGAGATCAAAAATACATTTTTGCAGGTGTGATGCAGTTTCTTCAGCCCAATACAGCATTTTAGGCCGCCAAAGTGGCAGCTGCCTCACTTACTCCACTGGACATTAGGAATCGCTGTTGAGTGCTGTAGGAAAGTACCATCTTGCCTGGAATGTTACCCCCATTTTTCACTGTATATATGTTGTTTTAGTTGTATGTGTCACTGGGACCCTGGTAACCCAGGGCCCCAGTGCTCATAAGTGTGCCTGAATGTGTTACCTGTGTAGTGACTAACTGTCTCACTGAGGCTCTGCTAATCAGAACCTCAGTGGTTATGCTCTCTCATTTCTTTCCAAATTGTCACTAACAGGCTAGTGACCATTTTTACCAATTTACATTGGCTTACTGGAACACCCTTATAATTCCCTAGTATATGGTACTGAGGTACCCAGGGTATTGGGGTTCCAGGAGATCCCTATGGGCTGCAGCATTTCTTTTGCCACCCATAGGGAGCTCTGACAATTCTTACACAGGCCTGCCACTGCAGCCTGAGTGAAATAACGTCCACGTTATTTCACAGCCATTTTACACTGCACTTAAGTAACTTATAAGTCACCTATATGTCTAACCTTTACCTGGTAAAGGTTAGGTGCAAAGTTACTTAGTGTGAGGGCACCCTGGCACTAGCCAAGGTGCCCCCATATTGTTCAGAGCCAATTCCCTGAACTTTGTGAGTGCGGGGACACCATTACACGCGTGCACTACATATAGGTCACTACCTATATGTAGCTTCACAATGGTAACTCCGAATATGGCCATGTAACATGTCTATGATCATGGAATTGCCCCCTCTATGCCATCCTGGCATAGTTGGCACAATCCCATGATCCCAGTGGTCTGTAGCACAGACCCTGGTACTGCCAAAACTGCCCTTCCTGGGGTTTCACTGCAGCTGCTGCTGCTGCCAACCCCTCAGACAGGCATCTGCCCTCCTGGGGTCCAGCCAGGCCTGGCCCAGGATGGCAGAACAAAGAACTTCCTCTGAGAGAGGGTGTGACACCCTCTCCCTTTGGAAAATGGTGTGAAGGCAGGGGAGGAGTAGCCTCCCCCAGCCTCTGGAAATGCTTTGTTGGGCACAGATGTGCCCAATTCTGCATAAGCCAGTCTACACCGGTTCAGGGGACCCCTTAGCCCTGCTCTGGTACGAAACTGGACAAAGGAAAGGGGAGTGACCACTCCCCTGACC
The DNA here is from genome assembly GCF_031143425.1 of Pleurodeles waltl. Lineage (NCBI taxonomy): Eukaryota > Metazoa > Chordata > Amphibia > Caudata > Salamandridae > Pleurodeles > Pleurodeles waltl. The sequence continues at coordinate 569,090,717 of NC_090442.1, forward strand.
TGCACCTCCCCTGGGAGGTGTCCAGAGCTCCTCCAGTGTGCTCCAGACCTCTGCCATCTTGGAAACAGAGGTGCTGCTGGCACACTGGATTGCTCTGAGTGGCCAGTGCCACCAGGTGACGTCAGAGACTCCTTGTGATAGGATCCTTCAGGTGTTGCTAACCTATCCTCTCTCCTGGGTAGCCAAACCCTCTTTTCTGGCTATTTAGGGTCTCTGTCTCTGGGGAAACTTTAGATAACGAATGCAAGAGCTCATCCGAGTTCCTCTGCATCTCTCTCTTCACCTTCTGCCAAGGAATCGACTGCTGACCGCGCTGGAAGCCTGCAACACTGCAACATAGTAGCAAAGACGACTACTGCAACTCTGTAACGCTGATCCTGCCACCTTCTCGACTGTTTTCCTGCTTGTGCATGCTGTGGGGGTAGTCTGCCTCCTCTCTGCACCAGAAGCTCCGAAGAAATCTCCCGTGGGTCGACGGAATCTTCCCCCTGCAACCGCAGGCACCAAAAAGCTGCATTACCGGTCCCTTGGGTCTCCTCTCAGCACGACGAGCGAGGTCCCTCGAATCCAGCGACTCTGTCCAAGTGACCCCCACAGTCCAGTGACTCTTCAGTCCAAGTTTGGTGGAGGTAAGTCCTTGCCTCACCTCGCTGGGCTGCATTGCTGGGAACCGCGACTTTTGCAGCTACTCCGGCCCCTGTGCACTTCCGGCGGAAATCCTTCGTGCACAGCCAAGCCTGGGTCCACGGCACTCTAACCTGCATTGCACGACTTTCTAAGTTGGTCTCCGGCGACGTGGGACTCCTTTGTGCAACTTCGGCGAGCACCGTTTCACGCATCCTCGTAGTGCCTGTTTCTGGCACTTCTCCGCGTGCTACCGGCTTCAGAGAGGGCTCCTTGTCTTGCTCGACGTCCCCTCTCTCTGCTGGTCCAGTTTGCGACCTCCTGGTCCCTCCTGGGCCTCAGCAGTGTCCAAAAACGCTAACCGCACGATTTGCAGCTAGCAAGGCTTGTTGGCGTTCTTTCGGCGGGAAAACACTTCTGCACGACTCTCCACGACGAGAGGGATCCGTCCACCAAAGGGGAAGTCTCTAGCCCTTTTCGTTCCTGCAGAAACCTCAGCTTCTTCTGTCCAGTAGAAGCTTCTTTGCACCCGCAGCTGGCATTTCCTGGGCATCTGCCCATCTCCGACTTACTTGTGACTTTTGGACTTGGTCCCCTTGTTCCACAGGTACCCTAGATTGGAAATCCACAGTTGTTGCATTGCTGGTTTGTGTCTTTCCTGCATTATTCCTCTAACACGACTTCTTTGTCCTTAGGGGAACTTTAGTGCACTTTGCACTCACTTTTCAGGGTCTTGGGGAGGGTTATTTTTCTAACTCTCACTATTTTCTAATAGTCCCAGCGACCCTCTACAAGGTCACATAGGTTTGGGGTCCATTCGTGGTTCGCATTCCACTTTTGGAGTATATGGTTTGTGTTGCCCCTATCCCTATGTTTCCCCATTGCATCCTATTGTAACTATACATTGTTTGCACTGTTTTCTAAGACCATACTGCATATTTTTGCTATTGTGTATATATATCTTGTGTATATTTCCTATCCTCTCACTGAGGGTACTCACTGAGATACTTTGGCATATTGTCATAAAAATAAAGTACCTTTATTTTTAGTATAACTGTGTATTGTGTTTTCTTATGATATTGTGCATATGACACTAAGTGGTACTGTAGTAGCTTCACACGTCTCCTAGTTCAGCCTAAGCTGCTCTGCTAAGCTACCATTATCTATCAGCCTAAGCTGCTAGACACCCTATACACTAATAAGGGATAACTGGGCCTGGTGCAAGGTGCAAGTACCCCTTGGTACTCACCACAAGCCAGTCCAGCCTCCTACATTGGTTGTGCAGCGGTGGGATAAGTGCTTTGAGACTACTTACCACTCTTGTCATTGTACTTTTCATAAGAGAAAAATATACAAAACAAGGTCAGTGTATATACACATAGCCAAAAGGTTTTGCATTTCCTCTTTTCACTCTTTTCTAAGTGCTGAAAAGTACTTCTGAACTTTCTAAAAAGTTCTAAAAAGTTTAAAAAGTTTTTTTTTCTCTGTCTTTCTAAAAGCTCTGACAAACTTTTTATCTTTTACTATCACTTTAACTCTCTCTAAAAAATGTCTGGCACAGGCCAAAATGTTGATCTGTCCAAACTTGCATATGATCACCTTAGCTGGAAAGGAGCAAGGAATCTCTGCATAGAGAGAGGTTTGAGTGTAGGGAAGAATCCTTCCTTAGAACTGTTAATTAACATGCTTAGAGTACAGGATAAGGCCATAAGTGCCCCATCTGTTGAAAAAGTAGCTAATGGTTCTCAATCTGATCCAGGGACTCCCCCAGGAAAAGATTCAGGAAAGAAACTTCCTAGCCTGCCCATTACTAGACAGTCTAGCATAGTTGGTAATGATGATGAGCCACACCATATAAATAGTGTTGTCTCACATCATAGCAAAAGCATTTATTCTCACCATACTGGTAGTGATGTTTCTGTTAGCCAAGCTGTTAGGGTGGCTTCTGTAAGGGACAGGTCTCCTTCTGTCCATTCTCACCATACTTCTGTTTCAAGGCATGTCCCTCCCACCCACCCTGATGACAGATTGTTAGAAAGGGAGCTCAATAGATTGAGAGTGGAACAAACCAGACTGAAGCTCAAGAAGCAACAGCTGGATTTGGATAGACAGACTTTAGAAGTAGAGAAGGAGAGACAGAAACTGGGTTTAGAAACCCATGGTGGCAGCAGCAGTATTCCCCATAGTCATCCTGCAAAAGAGCATGATTCCAGGAATCTGCACAAGATAGTTCTCCCTTATAAGGAGGGGGATGACATTAACAAGTGGTTTGCTGCACTTGAGAGGGCCTGTGTTGTACAGGATGTCCCTCAAAGGCAGTGGGCTGCTATCCTATGGCTATCATTTAGTGGAAAAGGTAGGGATAGGCTCCTTACTGTGAAAGAAAATGATGCTAATAATTTCCAAGTTCTTAAGAATGCACTCCTGGATGGTTATGGCTTAACCACTGAACAGTACAGGATAAAGTTCAGAGAGACCAAAAAGGAGTCTTCACAAGACTGGGTTGATTTAATTGACCATTCAGTGAAGGCCTTGGAGGGGTGGTTACATGGCAGTAAAGTTACTGATTATGACAGCCTGTATAACTTGATCCTGAGAGAGCATATTCTTAATAATTGTGTGTCTGATTTGTTGCACCAGTACTTGGTGGACTCTGATCTGACCTCTCCCCAAGAATTGGGAAAGAAGGCAGACAAATGGGTCAGAACAAGGGTGAACAGAAAGGTTCATACAGGGGGTGACAAATATGGCAACAAAAAGAAGGATGGTAAGTCTTCTGACAAGGGTGGGGACAAATCTAAAAATGAGTCTTCATCAGGCCCACAAAAACACTCTGGTGGGGGTGGTGGGCCCAAATCCTCTTTTAATCAGAACAAGGAAAAGAAACCATGGTGCTATTTATGTAAAATAAAAGGCCATTGGACAACAGATCCCAGTTGTCCAAAGAAAGGCACCAAGCCTCCTACCACTACAACCCCTACTGCTACACCTAGTGTCCCTACTAATAGCAGTGGTGGTGGGAGCAAACCTACTAATAGCCAATCCAAGGGAGTAGCTGGGCTCACTATTGGTAACTTAGTTGGGGTTGGCCTTGTTAGGGAGGCCACGGAGGCTGTGTTAGTCTCTGAGGGGGCTATTGATTTAGCCACCTTAGTTGCTTGTCCCCTTAATATGGATAAGTTCAAGCAGCTACCCCTAATAAATGGTGTTGAGGTTCAGGCCTACAGGGACACTGGTGCCAGTGTGACTATGGTCATAGAGAAACTGGTCCACCCTGAACAACACCTACTTGGTCACCAGTACCAAGTAACCGATGCTCACAACAACACACTTAGCCACCCCATGGCTGTTGTAAATCTCAACTGGGGGGGGGTTACTGGTCCAAAGAAAGTTGTGGTAGCTTCAGATTTACCTGTAGACTGTCTATTAGGGAATGATTTGAAGACATCAGCTTGGTCAGATGTGGAGTTGGAGGCCCATGCAGCAATGCTGGGCATCCCAGGGCATATTTTTGCTTTGACAAGGGCTCAGGCCAAAAAGCAAAAAGGACAGGGAAGCTTGGATCCTGGAACAATGGACCAAGTGCTCCCTAAAGCTAGGGCTAGTAGAAGCAAACCACTTCCTACTATCCCTCCCTCTACAGTGGATTCAACTTCTGAGGAAGAAGAATTCCCTCCCTGTGCAGAACCTACACCAGAGGAGCTGGAAGCAGACACTGCTGAGCTTTTGGGTGAAGGGGGGCCTGCCAGAGAGGAGCTGAGTGTGGCACAGCAAACCTGTCCCACATTAGAGGGTCTCAGACAGCAAGCTGTCAAACAGGCTAATGGGGATGTCCGTGACTCTCACAGAGTTTACTGGGAGGACAACCTCTTGTACACTGAGCATAGGGATCCTAAACCTGGAGCTGCCAGGAGATTAGTGATTCCTCAGGAGTACAGAAAGTTCCTCCTAACCCTGGCACATGACATTCCCCTAGCTGGGCACCTGGGTCAAATGAAAACTTGGGACAGACTGGTTCCATTGTTTCATTGGCCTAGGATGTCTGAGGACACAAAGGAATTTTGTAAGTCCTGTGAAACCTGTCAAGCCAGTGGCAAGACAGGTGGCACCCCAAAGGCACCCCTTATTCCACTGCCTGTGGTTGGGGTTCCCTTTGAAAGGGTAGGGGTTGACATAGTTGGCCCCCTTGACCCTCCTACTGCTTCAGGCAATAGATTTATCTTGGTGGTAGTGGACCATGCCACAAGATATCCTGAAGCTATTACTATAAGGACCACTACAGCACCTGCAGTGGCAAAGGCCCTCCTGGGAATATTTTCCAGGGTGGGCTTCCCAAAGGAAGTAGTATCAGACAGGGGAAGCAATTTCATGTCTGCATACTTAAAGGCCATGTGGAAGGAGTGTGGTGTAACGTACAAGTTCACAACACCCTATCATCCACAAACAAATGGACTGGTGGAGAGATTTAATAAAACTCTCAAAGGCATGATTATGGGTCTCCCTGAAAAACTCCGCAGGAGATGGGATATCCTTCTACCATGCCTCCTTTTTGCCTACAGGGAGGTACCCCAGAAAGGAGTGGGCTTCAGCCCCTTTGAACTTCTTTTTGGACACCCTGTTAGGGGTCCACTCACACTTGTAAAGGAGGGTTGGAAACAACCTTTAAAAGCTCCTAAGGATATTGTGGATTATGTACTTGGCCTCAGATCAAGGATGGCTGAGTACATGAAAAAGGCCAGTAAAAACCTTCAGGCCAGCCAAGAACTCCAGAAGCAATGGCATGATCAGAAGGCTGTTTTGGTTCAGTACCAACCAGGGCAGAAAGTGTGGGTCTTGGAGCCTGTGGCCCCAAGAGCACTCCAAGATAAATGGAGTGGTCCCCACACAATTGTTGAAAAGAAGGGAGAAGTCACCTATTTAGTTGACTTAGGCACTGCCAGGAGTCCCCTTAGGGTGCTCCATGTCAACCGCCTGAAACCCTACTATGACAGGGCTGATCTCACCCTGCTCATGGCAACTGATGAGGGACAGGAAGAAGACAGTGATCCTCTACCTGATCTCTTCTCTTCCACAGAACAAGATGCTCTTGTGGAAGGTGTAGTTTTGGCTGATTGTCTTACTGCTGAGCAGAAAGATAATTGCATAAATCTCCTAGATCAATTCTCTGAACTCTTCTCTACTGTGCCAGGTACCACTTCTTGGTGTGAGCACACTATAGATACTGGAGACAGTTTACCTGTCAAAAGTAAGATCTATAGGCAGCCTGACCATGTCAGGGACTGCATAAAGCAAGAGGTCCAGAAAATGTTAGAACTAGGAGTGGTTGAGCACTCGGACAGTCCATGGGCTTCTCCTGTGGTACTGGTACCAAAACCCCATTCCAAAGATGGAAAGAAGGAAATGCGGTTTTGTGTAGACTATAGAGGTCTCAACTTGGTAACCAAAACTGATGCTCACCCTATACCCAGGGCAGATGAGCTCATAGATACACTGGCATCTGCCAAGTATCTAAGCACTTTTGACTTGACTGCAGGGTATTGGCAGATCAAATTATCAGAAGATGCTAAACCTAAGACTGCATTTTCTACCATTGGAGGACATTACCAGTTTACTGTAATGCCTTTTGGTTTGAAAAATGCACCTGCCACTTTTCAGAGGTTGGTGAACACAGTCCTGCAAGGGCTGGAAGCTTTCAGTGCAGCATATTTGGACGATATAGCTGTCTTTAGCTCCAGCTGGGATGATCACCTGGTCCACCTATGGAAAGTTTTGGAGGCCCTGCAAAAGGCAGGCCTCACTATCAAGGCTTCAAAGTGCCAGATAGGGCAGGGTAAGGTGGTTTATCTGGGACACTTTGTTGGTGGGGAACAGATTGCACCACTTCAGGGGAAAATCCAAACAATTATTGATTGGGTTCCCCCTACCACTCAGACTCAGGTGAGAGCCTTCCTAGGCCTCACTGGGTATTACAGGAGGTTCATTAAGAACTATGGCTCCATTGCAGCCCCTCTTAATGACCTCACATCCAAGAAAATGCCTAAAAAGGTATTATGGACAGCAAACTGTCAGAAAGCTTTTGAGGAGCTGAAGCAGACCATGTGCTCTGCACCTGTCCTGAAAAGCCCTTGTTACTCTAAAAAATTCTATGTCCAAACTGATGCATCTGAATTAGGAGTAGGGGCAGTCCTATCACAACTTAATTCTGAGGGCCAGGATCAACCTGTTGCTTTTATTAGTAGAAGGTTGACCCCTAGAGAAAAGCGTTGGTCTGCCATTGAGAGGGAGGCCTTTGCTGTGGTCTGGGCTCTGAAGAAGTTGAGGCCATACCTGTTTGGCACTCACTTCATTGTTCAGACAGACCACAAACCTCTACTTTGGCTAAAACAAATGAAAGGTGAAAATCCTAAATTGTTGAGGTGGTCCATATCCCTACAGGGAATGGATTATACAGTGGAACATAGACCTGGGAGTAGCCACTCCAATGCAGATGGACTCTCCAGATATTTCCACTTAGACAATGAAGACTCATCAGGTCATGGCTAGTCTTATTGTCCTTCGTTTGGGGGGGGTTGTGTAGGAAAGTACCATCTTGCCTGGCATGTTACCCCCATTTTTCACTGTATATATGTTGTTTTAGTTGTATGTGTCACTGGGACCCTGGTAACCCAGGGCCCCAGTGCTCATAAGTGTGCCTGAATGTGTTACCTGTGTAGTGACTAACTGTCTCACTGAGGCTCTGCTAATCAGAACCTCAGTGGTTATGCTCTCTCATTTCTTTCCAAATTGTCACTAACAGGCTAGTGACCATTTTTACCAATTTACATTGGCTTACTGGAACATCCTTATAATTCCCTAGTATATGGTACTGAGGTACCCAGGGTATTGGGGTTCCAGGAGATCCCTATGGGCTGCAGCATTTCTTTTGCCACCCATAGGGAGCTCTGACAATTCTTACACAGGCCTGCCACTGCAGCCTGAGTGAAATAACGTCCACGTTATTTCACAGCCATTTTACACTGCACTTAAGTAACTTATAAGTCACCTATATGTCTAACCTTTACCTGGTAAAGGTTAGGTGCAAAGTTACTTAGTGTGAGGGCACCCTGGCACTAGCCAAGGTGCCCCCATATTGTTCAGAGCCAATTCCCTGAACTTTGTGAGTGCGGGGACACCATTACACGCGTGCACTACATATAGGTCACTACCTATATGTAGCTTCACAATGGTAACTCCGAATATGGCCATGTAACATGTCTATGATCATGGAATTGCCCCCTCTATGCCATCCTGGCATAGTTGGCACAATCCCATGATCCCAGTGGTCTGTAGCACAGACCCTGGTACTGCCAAAACTGCCCTTCCTGGGGTTTCACTGCAGCTGCTGCTGCTGCCAACCCCTCAGACAGGCATCTGCCCTCCTGGGGTCCAGCCAGGCCTGGCCCAGGATGGCAGAACAAAGAACTTCCTCTGAGAGAGGGTGTGACACCCTCTCCCTTTGGAAAATGGTGTGAAGGCAGGGGAGGAGTAGCCTCCCCCAGCCTCTGGAAATGCTTTGTTGGGCACAGATGTGCCCAATTCTGCATAAGCCAGTCTACACCGGTTCAGGGGACCCCTTAGCCCTGCTCTGGCGCGAAACTGGACAAAGGAAAGGGGAGTGACCACTCCCCTGACCTGCACCTCCCCTGGTAGGTGTCCAGAGCTCCTCCAGTGTGCTCCAGACCTCTGCCATCTTGGAAACAGAGGTGCTGCTGGCACACTGGACTGCTCTGAGTGGCCAGTGCCACCAGGTGACGTCAGAGACTCCTTGTGATAGGCTCCTTCAGGTGTTGCTAGCCTATCCTCTCTCCTAGGTAGCCAAACCCTCTTTTCTGGCTATTTAGGGTCTCTGTCTCTGGGGAAACTTTAGATAACGAATGCAAGAGCTCATCCGAGTTCCTCTGCATCTCTCTCTTCACCTTCTGCCAAGGAATCGACTGCTGACCGCGCTGGAAGCCTGCAACACTGCAACATAGTAGCAAAGACGACTACTGCAACTCTGTAACGCTGATCCTGCCGCCTTCTCGACTGTTTTCCTGCTTGTGCATGCTGTGGGGGTAGTCTGCCTCCTCTCTGCACCAGAAGCTCCGAAGAAATCTCTCGTGGGTCGACGGAATCTTCCCCCTGCAACCGCAGGCACCAAAAAGCTGCATTACCGGTCCCTTGGGTCTCCTCTCAGCACGACGAGCGAGGTCCCTCGAATCCAGCGACTCTGTCCAAGTGACCCCCACAGTCCAGTGACTCTTCAGTCCAAGTTTGGTGGAGGTAAGTCCTTGCCTCACCTCGCTGGGCTGCATTTCTGGGAACCGCGACTTTTGCAGCTACTCCGGCCCCTGTGCACTTCCGGCGGAAATCCTTCGTGCACAGCCAAGCCTGGGTCCACGGCACTCTAACCTGCATTGCACGACTTTCTAAGTTGGTCTCCGGCGACGTGGGACTCCTTTGTGCAACTTCGGCGAGCACCGTTTCACGCATCCTCGTAGTGCCTGTTTCTGGCACTTCTCCGGGTGCTACCGGCTTCAGAGAGGGCTCCTTGTCTTGCTCGACGTCCCCTCTCTCTGCTGGTCCAGTTTGCGACCTCCTGGGCCTCAGCAGCGTCCAAAAACGCTAACCGCACGATTTGCAGCTAGCAAGGCTTGTTGGCGTTCTTTCGGCGGGAAAACACTTCTGCACGACTCTCCACGACGAGAGGGATCCGTCCACCAAAGGGGAAGTCTCTAGCCCTTTTCGTTCCTGCAGAAACCTCAGCTTCTTCTGTCCAGTAGAAGCTTCTTTGCACCCGCAGCTGGCATTTCCTGGGCATCTGCCCATCTCAGACTTACTTGTGACTTTTGGATTTGGTCCCCTTGTTCCACAGGTACCCTAGATTGGAAATCCACAGTTGTTGCATTGCTGGTTTGTGTCTTTCCTGCATTATTCCTCTAACACGACTTCTTTTTCCTTAGGGGAACTTTAGTGCACTTTGCACTCACTTTTCAGGGTCTTGGGGAGGGTTATTTTTCTAACTCTCACTATTTTCTAATAGTCCCAGCGACCCTCTACAAGGTCACATAGGTTTGGGGTCCATTCGTGGTTTGCATTCCACTTTTGGAGTATATGGTTTGTGTTGCCCCTATCCCTATGTTTCCCCATTGCATCCTATTGTAACTATACATTGTTTGCACTGTTTTCTAAGACCATACTGCATATTTTTGCTATTGTGTATATATATCTTGTGTATATTTCCTATCCTCTCACTGAGGGTACTCACTGAGATACTTTGGCATATTGTCATCAAAATAAAGTACCTTTATTTTTAGTATAACTGTGTATTGTGTTTTCTTATGATATTGTGCATATGACACTAAGTGGTACTGTAGTAGCTTCACACGTCTCCTAGTTCAGCCTAAGTTGCTCTGCTAAGCTACCATTATCTATCAGCCTAAGCTGCTAGACACCCTATACACTAATAAGGGATAACTGGGCCTGGTGCAAGGTGCAAGTACCCCTTGGTACTCACTACAAGCCAGTCCAGCCTCCTACAGGTGCCGGCGGAAGTCGTCATGTGATTCAGTAGCTTGGTCACATAGCAGAAACAGTACAATGCATGCCTTTGTTAGTTTGAAGCCATCTCTGTAGGGTGGACACATATGTCCAAAGGAGTGTTCTGTGGTGCAGGTAAATAGCATAGAAGCCACCCCATAAAGTAGCATGAGTCTGTATTTGTTATTCCACATTCTCACAGAGTGTAAATGTGTTGGTCCATTCACATCTAAGGAGCTTACCCTTCAGAAGCCACATGGGTGTGTAGTGTTTCATACTGACTCACATCACAGTACAGGTTGCTAGAGCATGGGCTACTTAGTCATTGTAGGCCATGAGCAGGGTAATTGTTCAGTCTGCAGATGAAAATATATGTGTATGTGTAGTCATGTCCCTGTACATATTGGCTTGTGTATGTGTCACACTTGGGAGTATTGACAAATAGAAAAGTCCCAGCTTGATGTCACTGAGAAGTATGTGACAACCATATGTGATAAAACGTGTGCTCAAGATCTTTAGATTTGTCATTTGCATCCATGCAGGTCAATGCACATCAAAAGAAGACACTATGGAGAGCCATCGGCCAGAAGGTGTTGACCCTGGAGGTCTGCAGCCTGGTGGAGCACTCACTGCAGGAAAAGGTGGGAGGACCTGAGACTCTGGGCTAGGAAAATCGCTGTGGTCCAGCTCGGGATGTCCCCCCAAATGGGCGGGGGACCATCGGACCATGACCCCCTAATGGCCCGCATTCTGGCGGTGGCTTATCCAGACCTTGCTGGGCATTTGAGAGCAGCACAGCAGCCACAAGGGGGTGAGTATAGGGCAGATTCCTGTCTGTCACATTGCCAAGTGAATTTGTTAGGTTCTGACAGCTCCCCCTGACAATTAGAGATGAGCCATGTCTCACACAGTAGATGAGTGAATGTTTATGTGGACATGCCATGTGTTGTATACTGATGTGCCTTGCTTGTTGGCCCAGGGACCTAGGACACAACTGTTTGCAATCCACAAACCACTTGCTCTCCAGGGACAACATATGGCTGTGTATATTGACCAAACATGTACTGTTTGTTGTTCTAGTGTGTGTGTACAGACTTTGCAACAGACACTACTACTACTCAATATTGTGGGCCAAAGGTAAGTAAGTGATGGATTACTGTCCTCAACCATTTGTCTGGGTATATGGGTATAGTGGCATCTGCCACCCAGAGGCTAGTTGCCTTCAGCATATGATGGGTGCTGATCTCTCACTGCAGTCTGTAATGTGGAGATGGCCACCACATATGTGACAGAGCCTACATTCTACTTTGGGTGCAGCTATAGATCAATACTTTCCCTTGGCAAGTAAGGCATGTCCATTGACATTATTATGTCCCACCACTGTTTCCAACATTCCTTTGCCTACATGTCAGCATTTGTCCCTTTCTCTTTTGAAAAACATTTGTAAGCTGCTGTTTCATGCATGGTCTATCTATGTTGATGGGATGATCTACGTAGTTCCTCACAGATATGTGCATGGCAAACTGTGTAGAATAGGACATTTACAATGGGGGTACATTTCACGTTGTACCACAGACAGTAGTGTATCACCATTGTTTATTGGCTGACACATTTCCTCATGCATCGTAGTATGTAATTTGGCATGTATAACTGCAGTAGTAATGAGGGACATGACAGATAGGCCAGGAGGTTTGAGCCACAATGTGCATTTCTATGCCCTTGTGTAGCAGTATGTGAAAAAGTGCACTGAACATGTGTAATGGGTAAGGTTTGTGACCTGGCTGTTGGCATGGATGGTGGAGTGACTTACAGTTATGTTGAAATCACATGTGTCTGGGTACAAGCATTCATCCACAGACAAACATAGGGATCTGCATGACCATAATGGTGACAATGATGTAGTTACCAATTAGGCAACATGTTGAGGGCCTTCAACAACTACTTGAAATCTCACGGCCTCTCCAATATCCAGGGGACTAATGACGTCTACTGATGCATTCAGAGTATGTCATTGTAGAGGATGCCAGACATTAGTGGTGATTACCCTGGGGCTTGTTGATTTTGGGACATCTCTCCCTGACATATTACGCATGATGTCTACAATCTCCATTTCCATTCCACATGTGCAGCCTATCTGAGCAACATTAGTACTACCTCCATGATTTACTGGGACAAATATCACTTGATGAAGTATGTGTTAGACTGGGCATCCTTGGTGTGGTCTCTCCTAACTTTTTGCCTCTGTTTCCCAGGTTGTTGATGTGTGCTGGACTCTGTTTTTGTTACTCTGGGCACTTTTCCACTGCTAGCCAGTGCTAAAGTGCAAGTGCTCCTAAAATGTGTATGTAATTGGTTTTCCATGATTGGCATATTTGATTTACTAGTAAGTCCCTAGTACAGTGTAATAAAGGTGTCCAAGGCCTGTAAATCAAATTCTACTAGTGGGCTTGCAGCACTGGTTGTACCACCCACATTAGTAGCCCTGTAAATCTGACTCAGACCTGCCACTGCAGTGTCTGTGTGTGCAGTTTTAACCTGCCAGTTCGACTTAGCAAGTGTACCTACTTGCCAGACCTAAATTTTCCCTTTTCTTATATGTAAGACACCCCTAAGGTAGGCCCTAGGTAGCCCCATGGGCAAGGTGCAGTGTATGTTTAAGGTAGGGCATATACTAATGTGTTTTATATGTCCTAACAGTGAATACTGCCAAATTCGGTTTTCACTTTTGCAAGGCCTATCTCTCCCTCATAGGTTAACATGGTGGCTACCTTTAAATATGATTACAGAGTAGATTCTCTTTGGGAGCACATAGACGTGGAGGTTGGGGTCTCTGAACTCACAATATAAAAATACATCTTTCAGTAAAGTTGGTTTTGAGATAGTGTGTTTGAAAGTGCCATTTTTAGAAAGTAGGCATTTTCTGGCTTAAACCATTCTGTGACTCTGCCTGTCTGTGGATTCCCTGTCTGGGTTAGTTTGACAGTTGTGCTGTTTGCACCTCTCTAGACAGTGACACAAAGGAATCTAGGGTGTAGCCTGCATATCCTGATGAGCCATCTGTGCTAGGAGGGAGGGAGGAGTGGTCACTTACACCTGAAAGGGTTGTGTCTGCCCTCACACATTGCAGTCTCCAACCCCCTGGTGTGTGTCTGGGGCCTGGCCAGGGCAAGGCAGGAACTCACAAACAAGAGAGACTTTCCTTTGAAGTAGGCCTACTTCAAAGGCAGAAATGGGTATAAGAAGGGCACCCAAACCCCTGGAAATTGTATCACTTCTGGAACCCAGAGGAACCTCTGCCAAGGAGAGGAGCTGAGGAAAAGTGCTTCCCTGCCTGTGACTGTGTTTTGTGGAGCTATCCTGCAGTTGCTGCTTCTGCCTGTGAGAGGGGACAAAAACTGGACTTTGTGGTGCATTCCTGCTTATGAACTGAGCTTGCCTCCTGTTGTTGAAGTCTCAGGGACTCTCTGCTGCGACTACTGCTCTGCCAAGTAGTGCCCTATCCAGTTCCTGGACCCTTGAAAGGTGAAGCTGGCAGTCCAAGACTACAAATCCACGCACAGACCGCTGTATGGGTACATTTTCAACACGCCTTCTGAGACACAGCTGACAACGGTGCACCACCGGCTTCGCGGCTGAAATCTATGCCCCACCTGCATCGCGGCTGGAAGATCAACGCAACATGGCTGGAGAAACAATGCGCAACACCCGCTAACGGAGGCTGATAACGTCACAAACCCCATGCAGCGCGGTTTTGTGATACCGTGCGACCGGATTTTCAACGCAACATCGCTGGGTGTGGAAAAGCAACGCAAAGCCTACCCAGACCCGAGGTGCCTGTCCGGATCGACGCATCACTCCCTTGGGGGAGAGGAAAAATGACGCAAGCCGACCCGACCTGAGGAGGAACGACGCACGGTCTTGCTTACAAGTGAGAAATCAATGCTACCTAGGTATTTTTAAAGCTAACAAAGTTCTCACTGTTTTTAAAATGATTTAAGACTTTTTGCTTTTTAAGTTCATAACTTGACTTGTGTATGTTGGATTTTTGTTGTTTTGGTATTGTTTTGTTTAGATACATATTACCTATTTTTCTAAAACCGTGTTTTGTCATTTTGTAGTGTTTTCACTGAGTTACTGTGTGTGTTGGTACAACTACTTTACACATTGCTTCTGAAGTTAAGCCTGCCTGCTTGTGCCAAGCTACCAGGGGGAAGCAGGAGTTAACTGATGGTGATTCTCCTTTTCCCTGACTAGAGTGAGGGTCCTTTTTTCCCTACTTCCATTTTGTGGTAATCCTGGATTGACTTTTGAACTCCATTTGGGAACTAGTTTTTCTGCCTGTGGAACTTTGTACTTTGAACTCTTCATCATGTCCCAATCTGGATGTGTATCAGCTGGAGCTGCTTTTGATTTAGAAAAACAGGGGAGCTATACAGTTGCCCAGTTAAAACAGTTTTGCAAAAACCTTGCTTGTCCCATTAAAGGCTCCACCAAGAAGGAGGAGCTGCAAAAGGCGCTGAGGGCCTGGGTGACAGCCAAGGAAGCTGAAGGGAACACAGAGGAGGAGGAAGAAGAGCAACCCATACACAATGGTATTTTGGGTGGGCCTGTTGTTTCCAGGGGGGGGGTCTCCAGGGCAGGTAGCAGTGTCTCATCTAATTGTCTGTCTCCTGACGAGTTGCAGGATAGACAGGCAGAGAGGGCTCACCAGTTGGAGTTGGAGAAAATTAGGATGGACATGGAGGAGAAAAAGTTATTGTTGGCTCATGAGCTCAGCTTGAGGGAGCTGGATCAGAGGAGCCAGTCTAGTAGGGATGGTGGCAGCAACATCACAGTGCAGCCTGAGAGGAGGGTGCACATCCCTAAAGATCTTGTGAAGGATTGCAAAAGGGAGGGTGACATATTATTGTGGTTCAAGTGGTATGAGTCTGCTCTACATATGAATCTGGTCCCTGAAGCTCATTGGGGGGTGGGTCTGTGGAAGCACTTTGAGGTAGAGGGGAGGGATACTCTGACAGTATTAGGGGATCCTCAGGGGCTCACCTACTCTATCATGAAGGATGCCCTACTCACAAGATATGGTCTCACCCCTGAGCAGTATAAGGAAAAGTTCAGGTCCTACAAGAAGAAGGAATCCCAAACATGGTTGGAATGTGTTGATTCATTCTGCAGGTCACTGAATGGTTGGGTGAAGGGCAGTAAGGTAACAATGTATGAGGGGCGTTCCAATTTTATTGCTTGGGAGCACTTGTACAGTTTGTTTTCCAGAGCTGCGCCAGCCCCTGATTGACAGCAAGCTGACTAACCCCAGGAAGCTTGCGCAGGAAGCGGACCGCTGGGAGAGCACCAGGGTCCACAAGAGGTATGGGGGAGATCACACCAAGGGTGGGCAGGGTCCCTCTCAGAAGAAAGGGGGTGGGAAGGGTAAACAGGGGGAGTTCTCTAAAGGGCCCCAACCTATTTCCCAGGGTAAGGATTCCCAGCCCTCCAGTGAAAAGAAACCATGGTTCTCCAAAGGGAAACCTATGGAAGGGTGTCCCCCACATAAGTGTTATGCACTAGGGGACAGTAAGATGGTCCAGAGAACCCTAGTGCCTGAGAACACTAAAAAGTACAGGCAGTGGGTGACCATCAGAGGGTGGAGGCTCTGAGAGACACAGGAGCCAGTGTGACTACAGTGAGGAGTCACCTGGTGTCTGAATAGCAGATAGATCCCCGGGTACTTCACCAAGTAGTTGCAGTGGACAACTCCGAGCGCCTGTGCAGAGTGGTGCAGGTTCCCTTTGAAGGGGGGGTCTCGGGTTCCTTGAAGGTAGCTGTGAGTCCTTCCATGCCTGTGTATTGTTTGCTTGGCAAGGACCTGGAAGATTCCCCTTGAAAGGAGGTGGAACACAGGTCATACTTGGAGATGTTGGGTCTGCCTATCCACCAGGTCAATGGCAGCCTGTCAGGGTGGTCAAGAGCCCCTGGAGCCTGTAACAGTAGCCCAGGGGACTGCCAAAAAGAGGAAGGGCAGGGGGCATGGGAAGCCGGCACTAGAAGTTCCCACAGTCCGGGAGGAGGTGGAGCCTGAGGGTGACACCCTGGAGCCTGCAGGGGAACAGGTAGCTGAACTGGGGGAAGTCCTTGAGCTTCCGCAGTGGCAGCAGGAAGGGGAGCCCACCAGGGAGGCATTCTGTGAGGCACAGAAAACTTGCCCTACTTTTGTGGGTTTGCGGCAGCAGGCTGCAGACCAGGTGGCTGGTGAGGAGCCAGGGTCTCACATGATCTATTGGGAGGATGGCCTCCTGTATAGTTAGCATAAGGTTCCTGAGCCTGGGTCAGCCTGTGTGCTGGTGGTACCCCAGTGCTTTAGGACCTTCCTACTGGGTCTGGCTCATGACGTGCCTTTAGCTGGACATTTGAGGCAGGGCAAGACCTTTGACAGGCTTGTCACCCACTTCTATTGGCCCCAAATGAGCAAGCATTCTGATGTACACTATAGGTCTTGCCAAACTTGTCAGGCAAGTGGCAAGAGTGGGGGGAAATGTGAGGTGCCCCTTCAAACTTTCCCAGTGGTTCGTACCCCCTTTGAAAGGGTTGGTAGTGATATTGTTGGGCCTCTAAATCCCAAGACAGACAAGGGCAACAGGTTAATCCTGGTCTTGGTGTGCATAGTGGAACTGCTTCCAATGTGACATGAGTATTTCCATGTCACCTTCTCTAGGCTGTTGTACTTTTGTCATCAACATGACTGGATTTTGGAGCGTCTATTCTTATTGTTGGGTCCTTACGTATGTGACAAATAGATGTGTGCATGACCCTTTGTGGGATCTGTACAAATGCATTTGGCATTGGCTTACTGTTGTATGACAACAGCTAACCGAGGTCAGCTCCTTAGGGCAAAGCTTTGATGGTGATGAGGTCTCTTACTTGTTGAATGGTTACTGTGATTGCACAACTTCAGCCATGCGATTGATTTTCCTGAGGTACATGTATGGGCCACCTTGGTGGAGTTTGTTGCCGCGGCCTACTTGATATCATGGTAATCTTTGATATTCAGAGCTGTTGTTTATGTGTGATCATAGACATGCGATTACACTATTTCTCTTTGTATTTGCAGCATCAGCACTGGGAAGTAAAGGGGACGAGGCACAGCCGAGTGGGGAAGCATCTGGCCATAGGACCTTGGGTCAGGAAACCACTGGCATAGAGGGTCCCAGTGGCCCAGAGGGTGAGGGGAGTGCCACGGAGAAGACCATAACATCCTCTTCATCATCGGATTCTTCCTCCAGTGGACATTCCCTAGTGGTGGCAGACCTATTTTTGTCTGCGACCCCTGTTCTATTACCGCCCTCCCTGTTGCTCCCCACTCACCCAAGAGGGTGGGCATCTCCTTTGCCCAGAGGCATATCCGCCCCAGCCCCTGTTACCCCGCTGCAGTCAGTGAGATGGCTATTGACCTCCTGAGAAGTATCTCTGTGGGTCAGTCGGCCATTGTGAATGCCATGCAGGGATCGGCAACCCAACTTCAACATACAAATGCATTCCTGGAAGGCATTTATGGTGCAATGTCTGGCCTACAGAGATCTTTTCAAGCTCTGGCCTCCACACTGATGGCAGTCAGTCACCCCCACCTTCCGGCCCCCCTTCCAAAATCCAGATTCCCCCCTTCCCCTACCAAAGCACACTGACTGATCTACACACATCCACTTCAACACACAAGATCAGCACACACAGCCACAAGCACCACAAACACAAATGCCAGCTAGCAAGAGACACCCACAGACAAAACAACACTCAGCACTTCCACAGACTCCCCCACCTCCACCAGTGTAAAACAAGCATACCCACAGGAACCACCACAATAGTCAGTGACGCACCCACCACACCCAGCATACCCGCGGACACCACATCAACAGACACCCAGAAATCCACCACAAGCTCCATATCCGCAGACACCACCCAAAAAAACACACACACATCCTCCACTACCAGTATACCCGCAGACACCACCCCAACAGACACACACACATCCACCACTCCATCCCCCTCACACAAACTCACCCATGCAACAGGCACCAACCAAACACAATTATACCTCCCAGAAGCACGCACCCACCTCTACACCAACACATCAGGCAGCCACTCCCTGGACCTCCAAATCCCTACCCCCTTCTGCTGACTGTCCCTATGTCCCTAAGAAAGTTCTTTTTGTTTGACCTTGACCACTCCCCTGTTCCATCCGTCCCCTGTGCCCAACCCACCTCCCAGCCCCTCCCTTCCACCTCCAAGGCCTCCCCTGCCTCCTTGCAAGCACCCATACACCTCCCCAAGAAGAAGCCCACTCCTCCCAAAAAGCAGTCCACACCTCCCGAACCAAAGACCAAACCCCCCTGCCAAGCCCAACCCCACCAAAGATGATCCCTGAGATGCTTGCCTGCCCACTTTATGCCCCTTCCTGTAGAGATACCCTGGCAGTTAGGAGTCGAGTGATGGGAACATTATGTGGCAGCACACATGGACTGGCCAATGGCCTTGGACTTAATAAACCCAAACAGTTGTTTTTTGGGGTATACATCTTTTCTACCTTTATATTGCCCCTGAGTGACTTGTGTTGTCTGCCTACAGTTGTGCATGTTGCAACCTGTTTGCTGATCCATTTGCTGTTGTTTGCAGTATCTGTTTTTGTGGGCAGTGCTGTTTCTCCTAAGACAAGGGTATATGTTGAGTGTATGGATATGCGAGTGTAAATGCATGGTATTGTGTACTGTTTGGTATGGTAAATATTTTATCTTGTGTTGTCCAATGTATGGTGTTAGACTTGTCCCCCCGATATGCATTATGTATTCATCTGTGTCAGCTTGAGTTTTTTTTTTGCAGATATGGTGTGTTCAATTGTGCTACCTTTGTTAGCATTTGACTGTGTATGTGTCTGTGACAGGTAAGTACAAATGGATACGTAAATAGGCAAACTAAGTTTACGTTTTTTCTCTTTTTCTTTTCCAATGAATGTCTCTCCCTTTATCTGTTTCTACTTGGCTGTATGTCTGTAGGATGTATCCTTCCTTTCGTTCTTCCCTGTTCCTTATCTTCTTTTCCTGTTTCAGGTTGACGTCTCAGAGGTCCAGAAGATCGTCCACACCATGAGAGGGAGAGAAAAATAAGAAGCCCGTTTTAAACGTGATGTTTTAATTTATAGCAGGTATTGCTCTTTTTTTACTCTCTGGCTATTCTTTTTCTAGTTCTGACTTGTTTCTTTTGTGCGTTTCTGTGCCCCTTTGTTATTCAGTGATTTAGTTTCTTGGTTAATCTCTAGTACTTTCTTTCACTGTAGCCCTATCATTCTATTTTTGTTCTGGCCTCTTAATTTCCTTCTTTTATAGTATCCTGTCTCTTAATTTAGCCTTCTTGTTGTTTCCTTCGTGCAGTACCCCGCTTTTCCCTTCACCTAGTGCCTTTTCCTATGTTTTTTTTTCAGTGTTTTTTTGTATTTGAATATAAGAAAAGAAAATACCAAACAAACAGTGCTACCTAGTTCTGTGGTTTTCTTCACCCCCCCCCCCCCTTCTCCCCCAGCTCATTGCACGTACCTGGTGGGGCCACGCTCCTCCTCGAATGTGGCCGGCTATTTCATGTTGATCTCCCTCTCAGTCTTCTTGAGGCGATTTCCTCGTTGGTGCTCCCTGCCCTCCGTTTCCGAGTCCCGTCTCTTCTTCTGTTTTGATCCTCTCGCTTTTGCCGAATTCTTCGTCCTCTTCATCTCCCGGCTTTTCTCCCGTCTCTTCCTCCATTGTGGTGCTTTCGCTGAACTCGTCCTCCTCTTCGTCTCCCGGCCTTTTTCTCACCCCCACCTCCTGGCATCTTCCTGGTATTATTGGCCCCGCCTCCTGCGTCACAGAGCCATTGTGACGTAGGGGTTTGACCTCTGCTCTGGCACCCTGATCAGTGCCCCCGGGGTATGTTGGGTCTGGCGCCGATCCTCATGCCCTGTCAGTGTCCATTTAGCTATGTGTACCTTGCAGCTACTTAATGTAGAGGTATGTCCCATGCAGTTGGGGTTGTATGTGCTTTGTTGACTTGCACTTCCACATTGTGCACATAGACATGTTATTTGGGTTGAGTATTGTTTGTCCCCTTAGATACGTGAAGGGGCAGTTCCTGTGCAAATTTTGTTTTATGAGCAGTTACGGGATGATATGTGTCCCAGTGCAGTCTTCTTCCCTTAGTGTTCCTGCTGGCCCCATCACAATTGTGCAGGTATTTTTTGGATAGTGAGGTTTGTATATTTGTCTTTCTAACTATTGTTCATCCCATTGTCCTTCCATTGTGTTGCAATGTGGGTGATGTGTATGTCCATTGCAGGGCTCATTACTGAGAGTGTTGTGTTCCGTTCCACATCCATACATATGTGTGTTGAATTTAATAACAGTTGATGGCATGTGAGGATTGTGAGCGTGTGAGTAGTATTTGTAGACGTTGCTGTGTTGTTGGTGTTGGGTGAGACAATATTGTGTACAGTTCACTGTCCCTGTGTTCGAGGTAAGTGGATGTGTGTTTTTTGTGTTGTGTCATGGTGCAGTGTGAGTGACCTTCCCAACTGGGGCGTATTGTGACTGTGCTTGTGTCCTTCTGTGTGTGTGTTTATGACACTGAACACAATGACACGTGTAATTGGTGCCCGTAGAGTGACCCCCATATCATGTGGACGATGGCATAACGATCGGCTAGTACAGTTAATAACACATGTAGGTGTGTGTACTTACTGTCGGTTGCGCCTGCGACAGCATGGATATTGTGCATCTTCGATGATCATCAGCTGCTGCAGGACGTGTGTGATGGGCCCCATGGTGGCACCGGATTTGTAAGGCTGCCTGCAAGTAACTGTGTCCTTGTATAGTCCCCATTTTTGCCTGCTGAGACATGGTGGTTGGACCACCACGGTCACATTGGCAGTGTGCAGCCTCATAATGTGTCCGGTGGCAACACTGTCTCCGCTGGCCTGTCTGCACAGTCTCGTAACTGTGGCGGTCTGTGTTGCCTGGTGGAGCCAGCAGGACCACAGCGGTCTTTGCTCCATAGGCCAGCATGACATGTAATCTAGTGGTTTGACCACCAAACGACGGCAGTCAGACCACTGCCGCCGCCAGTGCCGATCCATGGACGACCAAACTCGTAATGAGGCCCTTAGTCCTGCGCCAGTATGAATAGACCAGCTCAGACTTCAGAACTATGTCTCCTCTAGATGGGATCACATGTAACCCTGTCCTAGTTGATGGCATCCTTGCCAGGATTGGCTATTTGGGTAAGTGCACACCTAACGTGTGAAGGATCACTGCCATTGGTTTGCTCCATATAAACTATTTTACAAACTTGGTGATGGTGCCTGTTGGACTTAACCCCAATTGAAGTGAATCAAAGGCTTCTGGTTAAATGGGCTAAAATTGCCTCTGAAATTGCACCCAATCATGTCACTGTGTTTGTATGCAGAAGAAGTACAGACCCTCCTTCCTACCCACTGGTCCCATTGGACAGGTGCAGCATGGGCTCTCTTCCACAAACACACTGGAGTACAGAGATCCAAACATTTCTTTAAATGTAATGTATTATTGGTTCATGTGGTGCCTCATTACGTCTCCTATAGTGGCGATTGCCTGCCGTAGCCCATAACTGGTGTGCATAGGGCTTGCATAACAAGATCTTGACACTTTCTGAAAACGGTCAACTTGCTTTTTTACAACCAGGGCTGCAAGAAGTTCTTTCATTGTGATATTTGCTCTACTTGATTTCTAAGAACAGAAACAATGCAGCGTCGTTCATACAATTTGTTGTATTTATATTTTCTTATTGTTTTTTTCTTCTCATGCATTGGAACTTTTCACCATACTCTTTCTCCCCCTTCCACCATTTTATGTGTAGAATCTTCCTGCTTTATTCTATGTTACTTTTTCAAGAGTCATATACTTTTGGAATGTTCCAAACTAAGAGTTCTACTTCAGCACTTGAGTTAAGTCATTTGAGTTGTGATGTCAATGACTACGATGTCTATAATGCCTATTATAGAGTTAAACAAGCTTGACACTGTTGTCCTGTACTTATAGTATTGGTGATGAGTGTAAGGAAATGCCTCCTTGGCATGGTTGCCCCCTGACTTTTTGCCTTTGCTGATGCTATGTTTACAATTGAAAGTGTGCTGAGGCCTGCTAACCAGGCCCCAGCACCAGTGTTCTTTCCCTAACCTGTACTTTTGTATCCACAATTGGCAGACCCTGGCATCCAGATAAGTCCCTTGTAACTGGTACTTCTAGTACCAAGGGCCCTGATGCCAAGGAAGGTCTCTAAGGGCTGCAGCATGTCTTATGCCACCCTAGAGACCTCTCACTCAGCACAGACACACTGCTTGCCAGCTTGTGTGTGCTAGTGAGACCAAAACGAGTAAGTCGACATGGCACTCCCCTCAGGGTGCCATGCCAGCCTCTCACTGCCTATGCAAGTATAGGTCAGTCACCCCTCTAGCAGGCCTTACAGCCCTAAGGCAGGGTGCACTATACCATAGGTGAGGGTACCAGTGCATGAGCATGGTACCCCTACAGTGTCTAAACAAAACCTTAGACATTGTAAGTGCAGGGTAGCCATAAGAGTATATGGTCTGGGAGTTTGTCAAACACGAACTCCACAGCACCATAATGGCTACACTGAAAACTGGGAAGTTTGGTATCAAACTTCTCAGCACAATAAATGCACACTGATGCCAGTGTACATTTTATTGCAAAATGCACCCCAGAGGGCACCTTAGAGGTGCCCCCTGAAACTTAACCGACTGTCTGTGTAGGCTGACTAGTTCCAGCAGCCTGCCACACTAGAGACATGTTGCTGGCCCCATGGGGAGAGTGCCTTTGTCACTCTGAGGCCAGTAACAAAGCCTGCACTGGGTGGAGATGCTAACACCTCCCCCAGGCAGGAGCTGTAACACCTGGCGGTGAGCCTCAAAGGCTCACCCCTTTGTCACAGCCCAGCAGGGCACTCCAGCTTAGTGGAGTTGCCCGCCCCCTCCGGCCACGGCCCCCACTTTTGGCGGCAAGGCTGGAGGGAACAAAGAAAGCAACAAGGAGGAGTCACTGGCCAGTCAGGACAGCCCCTAAGGTGTCCTGAGCTGAGGTGACTCTGACTTTTAGAAATCCTCCATCTTGCAGATGGAGGATTCCCCCAATAGGGTTAGGATTGTGATCCCCTCCCCTTGGGAGGAGGCACAAAGAGGGTGTACCCACCCTCAGGGCTAGTAGCCATTGGCTACTAACCCCCCAGACCTAAACACGCCCTTAAATTTAGTATTTAAGGGCTACCCTGAACCCTAGAAAATTAGATTCCTGCAACAACAACAAGAAGGACTGCCCAGCTGAAAACCCCTGCAGAGGAAGACCAGAAGACAACAACTGCCTTGGCTCCAGAAACTCACCGGCCTGTCTCCTGCCTTCCAAAGAACTCTGCTCCAGCGACGCCTTCCAAAGGGACCAGCGACCTCTGACTCCTCTGAGGACTGCTCCGCTTCGACGACGACAAGAAACTCCCGAGGACAGCGGACCTGCTCCAAAAAGACTGCAACTTTGTTTCAAGAAGCAGCTTTAAAGAACCCTGCAACTCCCCGCAAGAAGCGTGAGACTTGCAACACTGCACCCGGCGACCCCGACTCGGCTGGTGGAGAACCAACACCTCAGGGAGGACCCCCGGACTACTCTACGACTGTGAGTACCAAAACCTGTCCCCCCTGAGCCCCCACAGCGCCGCCTGCAGAGGGAATCCCGAGGCTTCCCCTGACCGCGACTCTCTGAAACCTAAGTCCCGACGCCTGGAAAAGACCCTGCACCCGCAGCCCCCAGGACCTGAAGGACCGGACTTTCACTACAGAAGTGACCCCCAGGAGTCCCTCTCCCTTGCCCAAGTGGAGGTTTCCCCGAGGAAGCCCCCCCTTGCCTGCCTGCAGCGCTGAAGAGATCCCTTGATCTCTCATTGACTAACATTGCGAACCCGACGCTTGTTCTAACACTGCACCCGGCCGCCCCCGCGCCGCTGAGGGTGAAATTTCTGTGTGGGCTTGTGTCCCCCCCGGTGCCCTACAAAACCCCCCTGGTCTGCCCTCCGAAGACGCGGGTACTTACCTGCAAGCAGACCGGAACCGGGGCATCCCCTTCTCTCCATTATAGCCTATGCGTTTTGGGCACCACTTTGAACTCTGCACCTGACTGGCCCTGAGCTGCTGGTGTGGTAACTTTGGGGTTGCTCTGAACCCCCAACGGTGGGCTACCTTGGACCAAGAACTGAACCCTGTAAGTGTCTTACTTACCTGGTAAAACTAACAAAAACTTACCTCCCCCAGGAACTGTGAAAATTGCACTGTGTCCACTTTTAAAATAGCTATTTGTGAATAACTTGAAAAGTATACATGCAATTGAAATGATTCAACGTTCCTAATGTACTTACCTGCAATACCTTTCAAACAAGATATTACATGTTAAATTTGAACCTGTGGTTCTTAAAATAAACTAAGAAAAGGTATTTTTCTATACAAAACCTATTGGCTGGATTCGTCTCTGAGTGTGTGTACCTCATTTATTGTCTATGTGTATGTACAACAAATGCTTAACACTACTCCTTGGATAAGCCTACTGCTCGACCACACTACCACAAAATAGAGCATTAGTATTATCTATTTTTACCACTATTTTACCTCTAAGGGGAACCCTTGGACTCTGTGCATGCTATTCCTTACTTTGAAATAGCACATACAGAGCCAACTTCCTACATTGGTGGATCAGCGGTGGGGTACAAGACTTTGCATTTGCTGGACTACTCAGCCAATACCTGATCACACGACAAATTCCAAAATTGTCATTAGAAATTGATTTTTGCAATTTGAAAAGTTTTCTAAATTCTTAAAAGACCTGCTAGGGCCTTGTGTTAGATCCTGTTTAGCATTTCTTTTAGAGTTTAAAAGTTTGTGAAAGTTTGAATTAGATTCTAGAACCAGTTTTAGATTCTTAAAAAGTATTCCAACTTTTAGAAGCAAAATGTCTAGCACAGATGTGACTGTGGTGGAACTCGACACCACACCTTACCTCCATCTACAGATGAGAGAGCTAAGGTCACTCTGTAAACTAAAGAAAATAGCAATGGGCCCCAAACCTACCAAAATACAGCTCCAGGAGCTTTTGGCAGAGTTTGAAAAGGCCAACCCCTCTGAGGGTGGCAACTCAGAGGATGAAGATAGTGACTTGGAGGGAAATTCCCCCCCTCCAGTCCTACTTAGGGAGAGCAGGGCTTCTCAAGCCCTGACTCCACAAATAATAGTCAGAGATGCTGGTTCCCTCACAGGAGGGACCAACAACTCTGAAATCACTGAGGAAAACTCCAGTGAAGAGGACATCCAGTTAGCCAGGATGGCCAAAAGATTGGCTTTGGAAAGACAGATCCTAGCCATAGAGAGGGAAAGACAAGAGATGGGCCTAGGACCCATCAATGGTGGCAGCAACATAAATAGGGTCAGAGATTCTCCTGACATGTTGAAAATCCCTAAAGGGATTGTAACTAAATATGAAGATGGTGATGACATCACCAAATGGTTCACAGCTTTTGAGAGGGCTTGTGTAACCAGAAAAGTGAACAGATCTCACTGGGGTGCTCTCCTTTGGGAAATGTTCACAGGAAAGTGTAGGGATAGACTCCTCACACTCTCTGGAAAAGATGCAGAATCTTATGACCTCATGAAGGGTACCCTGATTGAGGGCTTTGGATTCTCCACTGAGGAGTATAGGATTAGATTCAGGGGGGCTCAAAAATCCTCGAGCCAGACCTGGGTTGACTTTGTAGACTACTCAGTAAAAACACTAGATGGTTGGATTCAAGGCAGTGGTGTAAGTAATTATGATGGGCTGTACAATTTATTTGTGAAAGAACACCTGTTAAGTAATTGTTTCAATGATAAACTGCATCAGCATCTGGTAGACCTAGGACCAATTTCTCCCCAAGAATTGGGAAAGAAGGCGGACCATTGGGTCAAGACTAGGGTGTCCAAAACTTCCACAGGGGGTGACCAAAAGAAAGGGGTCACAAAACCTCCCCAGGGGAAAGGTGGTGAGACAGCCAAGAATAAAAATAGTAAAGAGTCTTCTACAGGCCCCCAAAAACCTGCACAGGAGGGTGGGCCCAGAGCCTCTTCACAAAACAATCCTGGGTACAAGGGTAAAAACTTTGATCCCAAAAAGGCCTGGTGTCGAAACTGTAGTCAGTCTGGACACCAAACTGGAGACAAGGCCTGTCCCAAGAAAAGTTCCACTCCAAACTCCAATCCAGGTAACACTGGAATGGCTAGTCTCCAAGTGGGATCAACAGTGTGCCCAGAGCAAATCAGGGTCCACACTGAAGCTACTCTAGTCTCTGAGGGTGGGGTGGATTTAGCCACACTAGCTGCCTGGCCGCCTAACATGCAAAAATACAGGCAGCAGCTCTTTATTAATGGGACAAGTGTAGAGGGCCTGAGGGATACAGGTGCCAGTGTCACCATGGTGACAGAGAAACTGGTTTCCCCTGGCCAATACCTGACTGTAAAAACATATACAGTCACCAACGCTGACAATCAGACTAAAGCACATCCCATGGCAATGGTAACTTTAGAATGGGGAGGGGTCAATGGCCTGAAACAGGTGGTGGTCTCCTCAAACATCCCAGTAGACTGTCTGCTTGGAAATGACCTGGAGTCCTCAGCATGGGCTGAGGTAGAAATAAAAACCCATGCAGCCATGCTGGGTATCCCTGAACTGGTGTGTGTAAAAACAAGAGCACAATGCAAGGCACAGGGTGAAAAAGTAGAGCTGGAGTCTGGAAAAATGGCCCAGCCTACCAAGAGAAAAGGAAAGTCAGTTGGGAAACCAACTGCAACACAGTCAGAAAAAGAGAACCTCTCTTCTCAGGAAGAAGTTCTGCCCTCTGAGGGAACTGAGCCTTTGGAGCTTGAACCTTATCAGGTTGAGCTCTTAGGCCCAGGGGGACCCTCAAGGGAAGAGCTGTGTAAGGGACAAGAAACCTGTCCCTCTCTTGAAGGCCTTAGGCAGCAAGCTGCTGAAGAGTCCAAGGGCAAGAAAAATGGAACACATAGGGTCTATTGGGAAGATGGACTCCTGTACACTG
Source organism: Pleurodeles waltl (assembly GCF_031143425.1). Taxonomy (NCBI): domain Eukaryota; kingdom Metazoa; phylum Chordata; class Amphibia; order Caudata; family Salamandridae; genus Pleurodeles; species Pleurodeles waltl. The sequence goes on from NC_090442.1 coordinate 569,118,059, forward strand.
AGGCCAGAGACCCCAAACCTGGTGCCACTAGGAGAGTGGTAGTGCCTCAGTCGTTCAGAGAGTTTATTCTGACCTTAGCCCATGATATTCCCCTTGCTGGGCATTTGGGACAAACCAAGACGTGGGAGAGGTTAGTCAACCACTTCTACTGGCCCAATATGTCCCAGAAGGTTAAGGAGTTTTGCCTCTCCTGCCCCACCTGTCAATCCAGTGGTAAGACAGGTGGGCACCCAAAGGCCCCCCTCATTCCACTTCCAGTGGTGGGGGTCCCCTTTGAAAGAGTGGGTGTGGACATAGTTGGTCCACTGGAACCTCCCACAGCCTCAGGAAATATGTACATCCTAGTAGTAGTGGATCATGCTACTAGGTATCCTGAAGCTATTCCCCTTAGGTCGACTACTGCCCCTGCAGTAGCCAAGGCCCTCATTGGTATCTTTACCAGAGTGGGTTTCCCTAAGGAGGTGGTGTCTGACAGAGGTACCAACTTCATGTCAGCATACCTAAAACACATGTGGAATGAGTGTGGAGTGACTTACAAATTCACTACACCATACCATCCACAAACTAATGGCTTAGTTGAGAGATTCAACAAGACATTAAAAGGCATGATCATGGGGCTCCCAGAAAAACTCAAAAGGAGATGGGATGTCCTCTTGCCATGTCTGCTTTTTGCTTACAGAGAGGTGCCACAGAAGGGAGTAGGATTCTCACCCTTTGAACTTCTGTTTGGTCACCCTGTAAGGGGACCACTTGCTCTTGTTAAAGAAGGCTGGGAGAGACCTCTTCATGAGCCTAAACAAGACATAGTGGACTATGTACTTGGCCTTCGCTCTAGAATGGCAGAGTACATGGAAAAGGCAACCAAAAACCTTGAGGCCAGCCAACAGCTCCAGAAGTTTTGGTATGACCAAAAGGCTGCACTGGTTGAGTTCCAACCAGGGCAGAAAGTCTGGGTTCTGGAGCCTGTGGCTCCCAGGGCACTCCAGGACAAATGGAGTGGCCCTTACCCAGTGCTAGAAAGGAAGAGTCAGGTCACCTACCTGGTGGACCTGGGCACAAGCAGGAGCCCCACGAGGGTGATCCATGTGAACCGCCTTAAGCTCTTCCATGACAGGGCTGATGTGAATCTGTTGATGGTAACAGATGAGGATCAGGAGGCAGAGAGTGAACCTCTCCCTGATCTTCTGTCATCAGACCCAAAAGATGGCTCAGTAGATGGAGTGATCTACTCAGACACCCTCTCTGGCCAACAGCAAGCTGATTGTAGGAGAGTCCTACAACAGTTTCCTGAACTCTTCTCCTTAACCCCTGGTCAGACACACCTGTGTACCCATGATGTGGACACAGGAGACAGCATGCCTGTCAAAAACAAAATTTTTAGACAGTCTGACCATGTTAAGGAAAGCATCAAGGTGGAAGTCCACAAGATGCTGGAATTGGGAGTAATTGAGCGCTCTGACAGCCCCTGGGCTAGCCCAGTGGTCTTAGTCCCCAAACCTCACACCAAAGATGGAAAGAAAGAGATGAGGTTTTGTGTGGACTACAGAGGGCTCAACTCTGTCACCAAGACAGATGCTCATCCAATTCCTAGAGCTGATGAGCTCATAGATAAATTAGGTGCTGCCAAATTCTTAAGTACCTTTGACTTGACAGCAGGGTACTGGCAAATAAAAATGGCACCTGGAGCAAAAGAGAAAACAGCATTCTCCACACCTGATGGGCATTATCAGTTTACTGTTATGCCCTTTGGTTTAAAGAATGCCCCTGCCACCTTCCAAAGGTTGGTGAATCAAGTCCTTGCTGGCTTGGAGTCCTTTAGCACAGCTTATCTTGATGATATTGCTGTCTTTAGCTCCACCTGGCAGGATCACCTGGTCCACCTGAAGAAGGTTTTGAAGGCTCTGCAATCTGCAGGCCTCTCTATCAAGGCATCCAAATGCCAGATAGGGCAGGGAACTGTGGTTTACTTGGGCCACCTTGTAGGTGGAGGCCAAGTTCAGCCACTCCAACCCAAGATCCAGACTATTCTGGACTGGGTAGCTCCAAAAACCCAGACTCAAGTCAGGGCATTCCTTGGCTTGACTGGGTATTACAGGAGGTTTGTGAAGGGATATGGATCCATTGTGACAGCCCTCACTGAACTCGCCTCCAAGAAAATGCCCAAGAAAGTGAACTGGACTGTGGAATGCCAACAGGCCTTTGACACCCTGAAACAAGCAATGTGCTCAGCACCAGTTCTAAAAGCTCCAGATTATTCTAAGCAGTTCATTGTGCAGACAGATGCCTCTGAACATGGGATAGGGGCAGTTTTGTCCCAAACAAATGATGATGGCCTTGACCAGCCTGTTGCTTTCATTAGCAGGAGGTTACTCCCCAGGGAGCAGCGTTGGAGTGCCATTGAGAGGGAGGCCTTTGCTGTGGTTTGGTCCCTGAAGAAGCTGAGACCATACCTCTTTGGGACCCACTTCCTAGTTCAAACTGACCACAGACCTCTCAAATGGCTGATGCAAATGAAAGGTGAAAATCCTAAACTGTTGAGGTGGTCCATCTCCCTACAGGGAATGGACTTTATAGTGGAACACAGACCTGGGACTGCCCATGCCAATGCAGATGGCCTTTCCAGGTTCTTCCACTTAGAAAATGAAGACTCTCTTGGGAAAGGTTAGTCTCATCCTCTTTCGTTTGGGGGGGGGGGGTTGTGTAAGGAAATGCCTCCTTGGCATGGTTGCCCCCTGACTTTTTGCCTTTGCTGATGCTATGTTTACAATTGAAAGTGTGCTGAGGCCTGCTAACCAGGCCCCAGCACCAGTGTTCTTTCCCTAACCTGTACTTTTGTATCCACAATTGGCAGACCCTGGCATCCAGATAAGTCCCTTGTAACTGGTACTTCTAGTACCAAGGGCCCTGATGCCAAGGAAGGTCTCTAAGGGCTGCAGCATGTCTTATGCCACCCTGGAGACCTCTCACTCAGCACAGACACACTGCTTGCCAGCTTGTGTGTGCTAGTGAGACCAAAACGAGTAAGTCGACATGGCACTCCCCTCAGGGTGCCATGCCAGCCTCTCACTGCCTATGCAAGTATAGGTCAGTAACCCCTCTAGCAGGCCTTACAGCCCTAAGGCAGGGTGCACTATACCATAGGTGAGGGTACCAGTGCATGAGCATGGTACCCCTACAGTGTCTAAACAAAACCTTAGACATTGTAAGTGCAGGGTAGCCATAACAGTATATGGTCTGGGAGTTTGTCAAACACGAACTCCACAGCACCATAATGGCTACACTGAAAACTGGGAAGTTTGGTATCAAACTTCTCAGCACAATAAATGCACACTGATGCCAGTGTACATTTTATTGCAAAATGCACCCCAGAGGGCACCTTAGAGGTGCCCCCTGAAACTTAACCGACTGTCTGTGTAGGCTGACTAGTTCCAGCAGCCTGCCACACTAGACATGTTGCTGGCCCCATGGGGAGAGTGCCTTTGTCACTCTGAGGCCAGTAACAAAGCCTGCACTGGGTGGAGATGCTAACACCTCCCCCAGGCAGGAGCTGTAACACCTGGTGGTGAGCCTCAAAGGCTCACCCCTTTGTCACAGCCCAGCAGGGCACTCCAGCTTAGTGGAGTTGCCCGCCCCCTCCGGCCACGGCCCCCACTTTTGGCGGCAAGGCTGGAGGGAACAAAGAAAGCAACAAGGAGGAGTCACTGGCCAGTCAGGACAGCCCCTAAGGTGTCCTGAGCTGAGGTGACTCTGACTTTTAGAAATCCTCCATTTGCAGATGGAGGATTCCCCCAATAGGGTTAGGATTGTGATCCCCTCCCCTTGGGAGGAGGCACAAAGAGGGTGTACCCACCCTCAGGGCTAGTAGCCATTGGCTACTAACCCCCCAGACCTAAACACGCCCTTAAATTTAGTATTTAAGGGCTACCCTGAACCCTAGAAAATTAGATTCTTGCAACAACAAGAAGAAGGACTGCCCAGCTGAAAACCCCTGCAGAGGAAGACCAGAAGACAACAACTGCCTTGGCTCCAGAAACTCACCGGCCTGTCTCCTGCCTTCCAAAGAACTCTGCTCCAGCGACGCCTTCCAAAGGGACCAGCGACCTCTGACTCCTCTGAGGACTGCTCCGCTTCGACGACGACAAGAAACTCCCGAGGACAGCGGACCTGCTCCAAAAAGACTGCAACTTTGTTTCAAGAAGCAACTCCCCGCAAGAAGCGTGAGACTTGCAACACTGCACCCGGCGACCCCGACTCGGCTGGTGGAGAACCAACACCTCAGGGAGGACCCCCGGACTACTCTACGACTGTGAGTACCAAAACCTGTCCCCCCTGAGCCCCCACAGCGCCGCCTGCAGAGGGAATCCCGAGGCTTCCCCTGACCGCGACTCTCTGAAACCTAAGTCCCGACGCCTGGAAAAGACCCTGCACCCGCAGCCCCCAGGACCTGAAGGACCGGACTTTCACTACAGAAGTGACCCCCAGGAGTCCCTCTCCCTTGCCCAAGTGGAGGTTTCCCCGAGGAAGCCCCCCCTTGCCTGCCTGCAGCGCTGAAGAGATCCCTTGATCTCTCATTGACTAACATTGCGAACCCGACGCTTGTTCTAACACTGCACCCGGCCGCCCCCGCGCCGCTGAGGGTGAAATTTCTGTGTGGGCTTGTGTCCCCCCCGGTGCCCTACAAAACCCCCCTGGTCTGCCCTCCGAAGACGCGGGTACTTACCTGCAAGCAGACCGGAACCGGGGCATCCCCTTCTCTCCATTATAGCCTATGCGTTTTGGGCACCACTTTGAACTCTGCACCTGACCGGCCCTGAGCTGCTGGTGTGGTAACTTTGGGGTTGCTCTGAACCCCCAACGGTGGGCTACCTTGGACCAAGAACTGAACCCTGTAAGTGTCTTACTTACCTGGTAAAACTAACAAAAACTTACCTCCCCCAGGAACTGTGAAAATTGCACTGTGTCCACTTTTAAAATAGCTATTTGTGAATAACTTGAAAAGTATACATGCAATTGAAATGATTCAAAGTTCCTAATGTACTTACCTGCAATACCTTTCAAACAAGATATTACATGTTAAATTTGAACCTGTGGTTCTTAAAATAAACTAAGAAAAGGTATTTTTCTATACAAAACCTATTGGCTGGATTTGTCTCTGAGTGTGTGTACCTCATTTATTGTCTATGTGTATGTACAACAAATGCTTAACACTACTCCTTGGATAAGCCTACTGCTCGACCACACTACCACAAAATAGAGCATTAGTATTATCTATTTTTACCACTATTTTACCTCTAAGGGGAACCCTTGGACTCTGTGCATGCTATTCCTTACTTTGAAATAGCACATACAGAGCCAACTTCCTACAATGAGGGATTTGTATCTTCCTTTACCCTCAAATTATGAAATAGCTCAAGCATCCATAGTCTCCGTGAGTGTGATAACCACAGATATTTCTGATTCTCTTCACCTGACTGTTCTGAACCTGCTGGCAGCCCATTCTCACAGTTGTGCTGCCAGAAGTGTTGGTTATAACCTGTAATCCTCAGGAGACTGTCAAATATTCTGTGTGTGGGGCAAGCTGGATGTTGCTTCCTGCACATCACTCACAATCTCTTCACCAGCGAAATAACAAAAATGACACTAAATGAAAAAAAAAAAAAAAACATAATATGTTTAGTGAATGGAACTAACTATACACATTAAATATTTCAGATTGCAACAATGGCCTCAACCGCTTTTAAAATGACAAAAGAGACATTGTTTTGTTATAAACATGAACAAGTCATATAAACATATATTGGCATGACATTCTTCTTTACAGGTTTAGTCAGTCTATGAAATGTGATTAATGCTTCCTTTATCCTTGAATCATACAGTATACACAAGTAAGAGTATTAAGCAAAAGAGACTCCACGTTAGTCTTTGTACCAGAATTTTAACTGTCTTCTTTCACACCTGACGAAAAGCCAAGTTTTACATGTTTACAGCAGATTTTCCAGCCCTGGTGGGAAGAAAATTAGGATTTTATTAAAGAAGAAGAGGCCAATGTTTTGCATTATGTTGTGGTTTAAGGTTTTCTTAGTTATGATGTCATGTAATGGAATGTGGGGAGCAGGGAGATTCCATGGGTGGCGGTTGGTCGAGGAGCGGAGGAGAAGGAGCTATTGACTTGTCCTTTGGTGGATGCTGCTTACCAATAAAGATTTAGTTGAATTTAAAGGAACTTGACTCACCTTGTCAAGTGGTGACGAGTTAGAGAAGCATCCACCAGCCACGCAGACCTCAGCGTGAAGTTGATTGTTGGAGTTCTGGGCTTACGGAGACTCCTGCCGCTTTGTTGGTGAGGCGCTGCTGCCAAGAGGGTGCCGTTTTCTTTATTGCCAACAAACAGAGCATCAACAAGAACAGAACTTTATTATGTTAAACATTTCAATATTCTACAACAGAAATAAAACCTCAGAACCAGCAGCTATTCTCCTTCTTTCTTGCTGCAAAACAAGTCTTTTAACTAGTTGCTCCTTTTTACTGTAGCTACTCTTCTACGATTATCAAAGTAATCAATTCAAGACCACTTTCCTTTTCCTTAAACTTCATCTTTTTGAATGTTTTATATTCAACCAAGACTGCTTTTCATCCTCCTAGACTTGACATGCAACTCAAGAAAAAAACAAACACCAGTTGTCAGGTTGGCTAAAAATAGGAGGGTTAATATTAACCTTTGTGCCTTCAATAAAATTAAGTTTTCCTTCCAAGGGCTATGGAAAATCTGCATTTTATGGCAAAATAGATCAATACTCTGCATTTATAAAGATTTTACATACCATTTCAGCAGCACTATTTAGTTGTCTTAAACAAAACTTTTTAAAAGTAGAACCACCATCCCAATCGGGCAGTTTCCAAATATCATTCAAACTGCCACCATTGCTCATAGCATCACATGCAAAGTGAGCGTCAAACTGCTGTACATCCACACCAGACTCTTTCTTCAGTTTCTTAACCAATCTTGTTAAAGTATGTGTAGAAATAGCACAATGAAGCGCTACAAAGAACATTAGTAGTTGTGATTAGCCTGTCTGTGTCAGGCTTTCATTTCTGTTTTCATACCCTTCCAAACACCTTACAGCACATAAATTCTCACAATCATCCTAATGTGGATCAAAATTGGTCCTTGACATAGTCTGCATTCTTTTCCTTATGTAAAAAGTTCACCCTTAGGATGATAGAATCTAGAAGACACTCCTAGATCTCCCACATCCAAAACCCATCTGTAATAAAATAAACACAGAAGCATAGCCAATTTCAAGGATAAAGATTGCATTGATAATTCCTCATTTCTACCCCACTTCTTCAACTTCTTTAGGACCACACACACATCCCACAACGAATAATATCTAGTCAAAGGTTGATTCTCCAACTGCACACTCCTAACACATCTCTTATCCAGAGCATTCTGACTGATATGTAATCCACCCTAAACAATGTGTCTTGTCAAAATTGCAGATCTGTACACATTTGCTGTACTATAAGATACAGCACCATTAAATATTTCTGTCACAAAATGTGTCACTTGGAATAGTGGTGCTCATAAAAGAACCAACCCCATCTCAGAACACCAACATACTCAGCATTTCTATGCCAAATGGTGTACCTTTGTTATACCAAGTGCCCAAGATCCTTTGATGAGGTCTTAAGCCTCTGAAGATAATCCTGGCACCTTGCCAGATCCCCTGGAAGTATTTCAAGCCATGAGATGCAATTGCCTGTACATGACAATCTCAAATCATTTTCTTGTTGCATTCATCAAAAGGTGTGGGACCAGATCCTCTACTAACATCCTCATCACATCTGGGAGCCATTTCTGCTAAAATGGTGCGATCAGAACCAATGTTTCATTCTCTCTCGTTACTTTGATTTAATCATTGTAAACAGCAGAAAAGTATATAGTGGACTTCAGTTCCAATAAATGCATCCACCACTTTTGCCTCAGTATCTGGTCTCCAACTGAAGAAAATTGGAATCTGAGCAGTCTGTTTGCAAAGAAATCTATAGCAAATACACTCCACTTCATTTGCAACAATCTGTAAACATCCCTGTGTAACATCCAATCATTTGCATCATTCAAGTATCTTGAATTCCAATCTGCCAGTACATTTTTTAAGCCTGGAAGGTGCAACACCTGAATGATAATATTTCTGTCCAGACAAAATTGCCAAAACTGCCTCACCAGTTCTGCTAGATCTGATGAGTGATGGCCTCCAGATTTGTTGCCAGGCCTTACTGCAGAATCATTGTCCACAAAATTCATTAATTCACACAATTAGTCAGTAAACTATTGATTGCAATGACCCAGCCAAAAGTCCCAGACAATTTATATACATCCATGTTCTATTTCCAATGGCTTTCTTCCTGTTGTTAATTTTCCATACCTCACATCCCAGCCCTCCATGCTAGCATTTGACTCCTTACGTATCTCTGGTGTCTCCCCAAAAATCACCTTGCTGTTCCATGCCTCAGTATTTGCTAGCCTCAAACCTAATTAAAGTTTCCAGATTCAATAATTTTTTCTAAAAATATCTCAGTCGTATTTTTAAATGATAATGGTGGTCATTACAACCCTGGCGGTCGGTGTTAAAGTGGTGGTAAGACCGCCAACAGGCCGGCGGTAAAAAATTTGGAATCACGACCGTGGCGGAAACCGCCAACAAAGACAGCCACTTTAACACTCCAACCGCCACGGCGGTACAAACAAACAGACAGGCGGTCACCGCCAACAGACAGGCGGGAGACAATGTACTGCCCACACTATTATGACAGGCCAATCCACCACCTTTTCCGGTGCGGATTCACTGCGGATAAAAAGACGGCGGAAACAGGAATCCCGAAGGAAAAACACTCACCTCTACACACTCCACGAGGAAGGAGGACGCCATGGAACCAGAGCTTCACATTTTCCCAGCCTTCATCTTCTTGCTCCTCTACCAGGAGCACAAACGCCAGCGGTGAAGACCACAGTGAGTACTGCACCTACAACACAGGGGGGGGGGAAACAGGGACACACACACGCAACACCCCCACCCACACCCTCACCCACTACAACACACACACTAATGCATATCAATACATCACAGTTACACCCCCCAAACCTCCCGGAAGAATGCAAAGACAATAGAAAATGAGTGTAACCATTGTAATATATTAAAAGCAAGTAGGCAGAAATAGATATATACACCATGTACATAATTTATACCAAGCATAGTAGTCCAGGTAGTGTTCTAAGAAAGTCCGTGGAACACCGGGACCACGCGGTATGGGCGAGGCCCACACAAGATCCCCGACCATGATGGAGAGAACACTGCAGGGGCATCAGACAGCAACTAAACAGGCACCTCAGGGGGAGGGAAAGGGGGGCACCTCAGCCGCTTGAATGCACGTCGACAAATCCACGAGGGGGCCACATGCCCACTGTTCAATCCTGGGGAGTGCAAAGCCGCAGTCTCTCAAGTCTCTACAGTGGGTGGGCTGCCCACTGTTCAATCCTGGGGAGAGCAAAGCCACAGTCTCTCGTGTCTACAGTGGGTGGTTTGCCCACTGTTCAATCCTGGGAGTGCAAAGCCACAGTCTCTCAAGGGGATGCCTTCTCCACTGGTTCTGGAGGGGGCATGGTGCCCAGAGTGCTTCATCCTGCTAAGGACAGAGGGAGTGGTTGGATCTCTCCACTGGTTCTGGAGGGGGCATGATGCCCAGAGTGCTTCATCCTGCCAAGGACAGAGGGAGTGGATGTATCTCTCCACTGGTTCTGGAGGGGGCATGGTACCCAGAGTGCTTCATCCTGCCAAGGACAGAGGGAGTGGATGTATCTCTCCACTGGTTCTGGAGGGGGCATGGTACCCAGAGTGCTTCATCCTGCTAAGGACAAAGGTCGTGGATGTATCTCTCCACTGGTTCTGGAGGGGGCATGGTGCCCAGAGTGCATCATTCACCCCATGACGGACTCAGTTGCGTCAGTGCCCTTGCCTCTCATGGGCCTGTGGTGCTTGAGACGGCAGTGCTCTGTTCAGCGGTGCTTGAGATGGTGGTGACCTGTGCAGCGGTGCTTGAGACGGCGGTGCCCTGTGCAGCGGTGCTTGAGGTGGTAGTGCCCTGTGCAGCGGTGCTTGAAATGGCGGTCTCCATTGCAGGGTCTCAGCTGCTGGTGGTCCTTCATGGCCCAACGGGGCTTTTGCTGGCGGTCCTTCATGGCCCAACGGGGCTTTTGCTTGCGGTCCTTCATTGCCCAACGGGGCTTTTGCTGGCAGTCCTTCATGGCCCAACGGGGATTTTGCTTGCGGTCGTTCATGACCCAACAGGGCTTTTGCTGGCGGTCCTTCATGGCCCAACGGGGATTTTGCTGGCTGTCCTTCATGGCCCAACGGGGCTTTTGCTGGCGGTCCTTCATGGCCGAACAGGGCTTTTGCTGGTGGTCCTTCATGGCCCAACGGGGCTTTTGCTGGTGGTCCTTCATGGCCCAACGGGGCTTTTGCTGGCGGTCCTTCATGGCCCAACGGGGCTTTTGCTGGCGGTCCTTCATGGCCCAACGGGGCTTTTGCTTGCGGTCCTTCATGGCCCAACGGGGCTTTTGCTGGCGGTCCTTCATGGCCCAACAGGGCTTTTGCTTGCAGTCCTTCATGGCCCAACAGGGCTTTTGCTGGCGGTCCTTCATGGCCCAAAGGGGCTTTTGCTGGCGGTCCTTCATGGCCCAACGGGGCTTTTGCTGGTGGTCCTTCATTGTCCAACGGGGCTTTTGCTGGCGGGTGCCTCCTGGGCAGCTGGGCTAGTGCTGGCGGTGGCCTCCTGGGCAGCAGGGCTGGTGCTGGCGGTGGCCTCCTGGGCAGCAGGACTGGTGCTGGCGGTGGCCTCCTCGGCAGCAGGGCTGGTGCTGGCGGTGGCCTCCTGGGCAGCAGGGCTGGTGCTGGCGGTGGCCTCCTGGGCAGCAGGGCTGGTGCTGGCGGTGGCCTCCTGGGCAGCAGGGCTGGTGCTGGCGGTGGCCTCCTGGGCAGCAGGGCTGGTGCTGGCGGTGGCCTCCAGGGAAGCGGGGATGATGGCGGTCTTTTCCGCCGTGCTGATCTTCCCAGACTTGCCAGGTTTCTTGTGGCCCTTCCCCACCTTGGAAGGTGTCATAGCTGACTCCACACTCCCACCGGGACCCCTGGGAGAGGCTTTGGTGGCTGGAGTCTCCCCCCTGTCCCGCCGGGCACTGGCAAACTTCTGATGCTTCACAGGTGGGGGACTGTCTGTGCTGTGGCTCCGTGCCACACTGGCTGCCCTGGTGGCCGGTGCACTCCAGATTCCGGTGACTACAGGCACCACTGGTCCCGGAGATGTTGTGGCTGAGGTGCTAGTTCTGGACCTATGAGATGGACTGGGTGGTGGAGGTGTGGGAAAGATGTCAAGGGTGGACAGGAAAAGTTTTTTGGACACACAGGGACGGGTAGCTGGAGGGGGTTTGGGAGTGGAGGAAGAGGTGGTGGTTGTAGGAGGTGTACGTTTGGTGACTTTGGGTGAAGGTGCATGCGCTGGAGGCTGTCGTGAGGTGGATGGCTGTTGGGTGGGTGTGTGCCTGCGTTTGTGTATCTTGGGAGGGGGCGTCACAGACACACTGGGAGAGGACACAGGGGATGTGTGAATGGTAGTGGGGGTGGTGACTGCACATCAGCGGGGTGTGATGGTGGGTGTGCTGGAGAGGGAAGTAGTGGCTGTAGAGGTAGTGCATGTAGGTGTGAGTGTAGACGTCACTGGGAGGGAGGAGGGAGACGAGCAGAAGGGGGACACAGTGGAGGCAGTGGATGTTGGTGTGTCTGCATGTGTGTGATGCTTGCGTGAGTGCCTGTGGGATGTGTGGTGCTTATGTTTGCCTGAACTACCCTTGGGTGTTGACTTGTGTGCATGTTGGTCTGTAGGTGTGCTTGGGATGGGCTGAGGTAGAGGGGATTGGGTCTGGGTGGAGGAAGTTGGAGGGGGAGGCTAGAGACGGGGACAATGGCTGCCATCAGTGCTGAGGCCAGAGTCTGAAAAGCTCGGTAAAGGGCCACCTGACCAGAATGAATGCCCTCCAGGAATGCATTAGTTTGTTGCAACTGCCTCTCTACACCCTGGATGGCATTAAAAATGGTAGACTGCCCAACAGTGAGGGACCTGAGGAGGTCAATGGCCTCCTCACTGAGGGCAACAGGGGTGACTGGGGCAGGGCCTGAGGTGCCTGGGGCGAAGGTGATGCCCACCCTCCTGGGTGAGCGGGCACGGGGCAAAGCCTGAGGGGCTGCTGGGAGGGCGTTGCTGGTAGGGGGGGGTGGCGGCTGTACCTGTAGATGCGGGGGGCACAGATGTTGCCGCCACCACGAGGGAGCTCCCATCAGAGGACGAGTCCGTGTCGCTGGTCTCAGCTCCTGTCCCCGCCGTGGAGCTCCCCTCACCCTCCGTCCCACTGGTGAATTCAGACTCCGTAGTGTCGCCCTCCAGGGCCATGTGGGATGCAGCTCCCTCCTGCTCCGGTGCCACTGCTCCTCCGCCTGATGAGGCTAATGCACACAAGAACAGGGAGACCACAAAAAGGGGGGGAAGACCGAAGAGAGACATGTTGAGTGCATGCATTACCTCTACCGTTGGCAGACACGACAGACACAGAAGCCCCCTCCACTACGCTGCGCTCTTGTGCTCCATTGTTCAATTCCTGGGAAATGGCCTACAAGGCTATGGACGACATCTGCAGACATAGATGACACAGGGGCATGACTAGGTGTACTTGGCACTCTACAGAGGTGGGCTGGGGTGCCACATGGCCTGCCTTACGGAGGGGCCTTGCCTACGGAACTCGCCCTGGCCTAGGGAAATCCACAGCCCACCTCCCCCACCCAGACAACTCCACTGTGCGCAAAGTCAGCAGAATGAGAGTGTACTCACCCCCTTGTGTCTGCTGTGATGCCCTCAAGCGCCCATCCAACTCCGGGTACGCCATTGCCAGGATCCGGAACATCAGGGGGGTCATGGTGCGACGGGCACCCCTCCCACGTTGGGAGGCCATCCCCAGCTGAGCCTCCACCGTCTTCTCGCTCCAGCGGCGAATGTCCTCCCATCTTTTACGGCGGTGGGTGCTCCGTCTGTGGTAGACCCCCAGGGTCCGTACGTCCTTGGCGATGGCACGCCAAATATCTTTTTTCTGGTGGGCGCTGACCTACATGAAATGTACAGGGGAAAAAGAGTAGTTATTACCAACTGCACCGTCAAAGTGATTGGCCCCCATCCCTACCCTTGCCATGATGCACATGCACTCACCATCGTTTCATGCATGCCTCAATCTCCCCCCCCATCTTCCATCCACCCCACTCCACACAGTCATAACCCCTACAGCATGCTCACAGTGTATTTACCTGTTTGTCTGGAGGACCGTAGAGTAGCGTGTACTGGGGGAGGAACCCATCCACGAGCTTCTCCAACTCCTCCGATGTGAAGACAGGGGCCCTTTCCCCAGACACTCGAGCCATTGTCTCTTCTAGACCGAGGTCACAGCAGCACTTGCAGTGTAGGTCCTCTCCTGTCGAAGATCAGGTATCGAGTGACTGAACAGATAGAAAATGGCGGTCATGTCCGCATCGGTGCGTACCGTCACCCCCGGCGCACATCGTCATTGGCTCCTGGGACCCATAGGGTCCAATGTTAACCAATGCAGCATTGCGCCGCGGTCTTCAACCGCCTACCGCGACGGTGTACAATGCCAGCGCAGTTACCTCACATCCCATTGTCTCACTTTAGAGGTCAGGCAGCCGCCATTTCAGGGGCCCACATGGTTTCATTTCCAACTGCGTCACACATACCTAGGCCTAGACTCAACACACATACAGGCCACCTTTTGTGTATGATTGGTGTTCTGTGTAAACTGTGGGTACGTACCTCTGAGTTGTTTGACTCTGTGCTCACTGTTGTCCTTCATAGGCACCGTCCGCTGGGACATGTGAGGAGATGGTGGCATCCTCCGGTGTACCCACCGTTGGTGGAACTGTGGACAATGGAGGAGCGACATTTCATAATCACATACAGGCTTGACCGTGCCACAATCCAGGAACTGTGCACCCAGTTGGAGCTAGACCTGATGTCAGCAATCCGCCATCCCACAGGAATCCCCCTTCAAGTGCAGGTGCTGTCAGTGCTCCATTTCCTAGCAAGTGAGTCATTTCAAACAGTGGCCATAGCATCAGGGATGTCCCAGCCTATGTTTTCCAACGTGTTGTCTAGAGTGTTGTCTGCCCTGCTGAAACACACACCGAGCTACATTGTGTTCCCTCAGGTGGAGGATTTGCCTACAGTGAAAGGTGATTTCTATGCCCTGGGACATATCCCCAACATTATAGGTGCCATTGATTAGACCCATGTGGCTTTGGTCCCCCCCCCACAGGAGTGAACAGGTGTACAGAGACTGGAAGAGTTATCATTCTATGAATGTACAGATGGTATGTTTGGCAGACCAGTACATCTCCCATGTGAATGCCAAGTTCCCTGGCTCAGTGCATGACGCCTACATCCTGCGGAATAGCAGCATCCCTTATGTGATGGGTCAACTCCAGAGGCACAGTGTGTGACTATTAGGTTCGCACCTGGAAGCAAGACAGTGGGAATGGTTGTCTGGGGTTACCATACAGGTTAGTGTGTGTCTAATACTTGTCCCTCGCCATTTGCAGGTGACCCTGGTTATCTCAACCTGTCATGGCTACTGACCCCAGTGACGAATCCCAGGGCAAGGGCAGAGGAACGCTACAGTGAGGCCCATGGGCGAACTAGGAGGGTGATCGAGCGGACCTTCGGCCTCCTGAAGGCCAGGTTCCGGTGCCTCCATATGACAAGTGGATCCTTATTCTACTCACCAAAGAAGGTGTGCCAGATCATCGTGGCCTGCTGAATGCTTCATAACTTGGCATTGCGACGACAGGTGCCTTTTCTGCAGGAAGATGGTCCAGATGGCGTTGTTGTTGCAGCTGTGGAGCCTGTGGATAGTGAAGACGAGGAAGCAGAGGAAGAAGACATGAACAACAGGGACTCGGCGATCCAGCAATATTTCCAGTGAGACACAGGTAAGAATACAGACCTGCCTACTACATGTACTTAAACACTACTACCTCTCTACTGTCTGTCGTTTTCACCCAGTGTATGGTCACTGAGTTGTCACTTTCCCTTACGATTTCACAGATGTGGGTCCCACTGTGTGACATCTGCTTTGATTCCTCATGGACTTGAGCTGTGTGACATAGGTATGTTGAAATTACAATTGAAAGAGCATTTTGTCACTGTTATTGCTGATACACTATTTTGAAATAACAGACAGACTGCAGATTGTTTTGTGTTTGAAGTGTATTTATTTAAGTGCTCAATATTGGAGGGGGTAGTGAAATGGTGAGGAGTGATGGCGGAGGAATGTCCATGGCAGAGTCCAGTCTATTAGTCTCACAGGTGCATTGCCCAAATGGGCATAGGAAATGGAGGTTGGGCATTTTAAGTATGGACAGGGTGAAAAAGTGGGACAGTAGGATGACAATCAGGGTGTGGTCTAATTTCTTGGCTGGGGTCTTGGCTCTGTCTTTGTCCTGGATCTCAGGGACCGTTTGCAGGGTGGTTCTCCCTCTGCAGGGGGTGGGGTGCTGGGGTGGTGGTCCTATGGCGGGACGTCCTGTCCACTAGCGCCGGCGGAGATGGTGGGCAGTTCATCGTCCATGCTAGTGTCAGGGGCCCCTTGTAGTGCCACAGTGTCCCTCCTGGTGTTCATGAGTTCCTTCAGCCCCCTTGCGATGGTGCCCAGGGTGGAGCTGATGGTCCTGAGTTCCTCCCTGAAGCCCATATACTGTTCCTCCTGCAGGCGCTGGGTCTCCTGAAACTTGGCCAGTACCGTTGCCATTGTCTCCTGGGAGTGGTGGTAGGCTCCCATGATGGAGGAGAGGGCCTCGTGGAGAGTGGGTTCCCTTGGCCTGTCCGCCCCCTGTTGCACAGCAGCCCTCCCACTTCCCCTGTATCCGTGGGCCTCCGTCCCCTGGACCGTGTGCCCACTACCACTGCCCCCAGGTCCCTGTTGTTGTTGGGGTGGTGGGTTAGCCTGGGTTCCCTGTAGTGGTGGACACACAGCTGATTGACGTGTCCTGGGGACAGAGGTGTGGACATGTGTGGACCCTCCTGTCTGGTGACGTTGGGTATGGGTCCTGCAGGGGTATAAAAGGATGGTTACTACATCTGTATGTGTCATGGTGTGCAATGGGTGGGTGAGCGTGTACCCCATTGCTTGCATTCCTGTGTGGGAGCTTGTGTGATGGTGGTTTAGGGGGTTGTATGGGTATGTGCAGTGTGCATGCTTTAGTGATGGGTGTCCATGCTCTGTTGTTGCAAGCAGGGCTTGGTGTTGGGATGGGTGATTTGTGATGTTGGGACATATGTGAGGAGTTGAGGTGCTGGGGGTGAGGGTGGAGGTATGTAATAGCATGCAGGTAGGGTGGGGGATGTAATAGTTAAGATTTGACTTACCAGAGTCCATTCCTCCGCCTACTCCTGCGAGGCCCTCAGGATGCAGAATCGCCAAGACCTGCTCCTCCCATGTTGTTAGTTGTGGGTGAGGAGGTGGGGGTTCGCGTCCAGTCCACTGAACTGCCTGGTGGTGTCTTGAGACCACGGAACGCACCTTCCCCCCGTAGGTCGTTCCACCTCTTCCTGATGTCCTCCCGATTTCTTGGGTGCTGTCCCACTGCGTTGACTCTGTCCACTATTCTGCGCCATAGCTCCATCTTCCGTGCAATGGAGGTGTGCTGCACCTGTGATCCGAATAGCTGTGGCTCTACCCAGACGATTTCCTCCACCATGACCCTGAGCTCCTCCTCCGAGAACCTGGGGTGTCTTTGCCGTGCCATGGGGTGGTGTAGGTGATGTGTGGGGTGGATTGTGTGGTGATATGTAGTGGTGTGTTGTGTGAGGTGCGTGGAAGTTCTGTGGGTGATGGTATTGTGTGCCTGTGGATGCTGTTGTTCTTGCTGGTGGTGTCTCTCTGGCCTTCTTTCAAGATTTTTTGTCATAAGGGTTTGTGCGTGATGTGGGTGTGTGTTTTATATTGTAATGGGTGTGTGGGAGTGGTGTGTGTATGTATATCAGGTGTGTGTATTTTGAATTGTCCAATGTGGCTGTGTTTTGTAAAGGTGTGTGTATTTTTAACCCAGCGGTGTGTACCGCCAATGGGATACCGTGGTTGAAAGACCGCCGCGTGGATTTGTGTGTCGTGATAGTGTGGGCATATTTCTGTTGGCGTGACTGTGTCCGTTTTGTTTTCGCCAGTTTATCACTGACCTTTGGTGTGGCGGACTTGTGTGGGTGTCTGAATTTTGGCGGATTCCGAAATGTGGGTCATAATAGCTGTGGCGTTTTGCCACGGCGGTGTGTTGGCGGTCTTCTGCACGGCGGTAAGCGGCTTTTATCACAAATTTAGTAACGAGGGCCAATGTCTTGTTATTTGCAGGGCCCTGTGGTGTAGCAGGGCTAGAAGTACGGCTTGAAATGATGCAGACAGATGACCCAAGAGTCTTGCAAGTCGATGCAATGAAATTCTGTTTGCTAATTTTACCCTCCTGATTTCTCTTTAAATCTTCACTTTCTCCATCGCCAAACTGAATGCACAATCTGAGGTCTGTATCTGGTAACCTAAGAACTTGATTTCATGACTAAGAATGAAAATGTACTTGTCCCTGTTGATCACACACCCTAAATTCTGCATATTACAAACTGCCAACTCTCCATGTTCCTCTGACTTGTACTTTTACATTGCTATTATAAGAACGTCATCTAAGAAAACATGTCAGTTTCATCAAAGGTGATTTGCCTCATCACCTTAGTGAGACCTCAAGGGGCCAACATTAACCAAAACAGGAGGCGCATGAAAATCCACAGCCTTCTTTGCCTTGCATTTCTGAACTGCATATACCTGTGGTCCAGGTTTTTGAATTTTGTTTATGCCACATACTAATCCCATGTGGGTGTGCTAATCTAAAAATTATTTTTTTGACAGTTAACATTTCTGGACCATCTGAAACAGGAGGGGTGCACCCAGAGGTCTGTTGTCCCTGATGCAGGTTTTATGTGTGGAGTGCTGTAGCGGTAGCATACTATGTTAAGTGAATTATAGTGCTGCTTTGTCCAGACAGCATATGTGGTATTACTGGCATTTCCTAGAAGGGAGGAGGTATACCACATGTTATGGTGAGGAAGGAGGAGGCAGACTTACTTTAGAAATGACATAGACTTACCTGAAATATTGGGCTGTAAATGACTCTGACTGCAGCTGCCATTATGTAGATGACAAGGGTGCAGGGTAAGACCTACACTATCTGTTGTTAGAGAAAGGACTCCTTTGAAGGGGCACAGATTCTTGTTTCCATTCCTGACATCTATGAGGAGAGATCATAAATAGATGGGTGTAGCCTGCTCATGCTTCTTTGTACTTCTGTAATGGGCACTTCCTGAGAGTGTCCTGGTAAAACTGCCTCATAACCACATTCAGAGATGAAGACTAGGGGTGCTGCTTGAGAACAATGATCAGGTTTGATAGAGGTAAGTTTGAAGTACAATTACTTCAATACTCTACACTGATGGCATTGAACCCTGGTGAAATTGCATCTCCTGTGAGAATGTGTGTTCTTGGGTTATTTGAAACAGCTATGGGACACATAAGAGAAAGTACTAGATCCATCTTTGGAATTTAATGCTAATACTGCACTCTTACATGATTTTCAGCATTCCCCATTTATGTGAAGTGCTGGTTATTGATGACCTTAGCGACATTGAAAGTAAGACTGTTGTGATTTTGGAAGTTCTCCACATTTCCGACACAGAGGCAATGGTTTGAAGACGTATATGATGGTTTGAAGACATGTATGATGCTGTTCACTTTGAAAGACTGGTCTATACAATCAATGATAATCTCTCAACATTTGAAGAAATTTGGGGACATATTTTTTGTTTCCTTGAGATGTGTTAAAGTACTCAATCCTCCATTTTTTAAAGAAAAAGTTCTAAAGGAAGACGGTTATCTCAAATATACTTTAAATGTATAAGTCATATTTTAAAAGCAAGCAGGGCTATTCACTAAAAGTAGATTACACTTGTGAGTAAGTTACACATGAAGTCTACCCTTACACTTTTGATTAAATGTACTACCTTTGGCTATTTTAATTAATTTAATTTATAATAACAGTATTTCTGATGGGGTTTTAAGTCCTCCATTATTTAACAACATGAGTAGTTGGACATGTGTGGTGCTGGACACATGCCAGCTCTGAGTTTGATTAATTTACTACTGTTTTGTATTCCTATTTGGAGGTAGTATCTTTCGAAGTGCAGTTTACTGAATAGCAGTGGGCTTCCTCTTTTTTGGGTGGATGCAGTCCCTCCCTAACCCTACCCAAATCTCTCTTTACACTTCTCTAAATCCCTTCCCATTTTGTATCTTTTTACAGCCACTCTGCAATGTTTACAACATTTACTAGTAAGTAGTAAACTTATGTGTGTGATTATTCACCATAGAAAAGATAGGAGAGGTGAAGATGAGAATTTACAGTTATAGGTTTGCTAATACAATTTTGTAGTACTTTCATAGTACTGTTGTTGTACTATTAAATATCCTAGCATATTCAGTATGTTAATTGTCCCCTAAAAGTCTACAAACCAAATCTATTCCCTAAACATAGGGAAGAAAAAGTTCTCCTATATTCGTATTAAATGTTCAACCATTCTAGACATAAAGCATCAGAAGCACCATGCATAGTACTTATTTGTGTGTGAGCAGCATCAAAAGAAGGAAGGTGGCTGCACGTTCTGAAGTAATATTTCTATTCTAGAATGTTGAAATGTTTAAAAGCATAAAGGTCTACCCTTATTGCTGCTATGTGACTTTGGCAATAAAGGATGACTATACAATATTGCTACCTTGCCGTAAAATTCATGGATTTATCAAACATCCACTAATGTATTACTGTTTGAACGCTGCCTCATAATGAGAGATGCAAGATGGTATTCAGAGTCAGGATATTCTCTAGTCAAATATACCTTGGGATTCCTTGTGCAAGTCATTATTTATTCAAGGAGCAATGCGTAGTTTTAAGCACAAGAGACCATTCTACCCATTTAGAGTGCAGAAAGAGGTCATCACTCAGGTGGGCCCCTGGCAGCAGTTTGAGGCCCAGAAAAATTGTAACACCTCTGTTTATCACCCACTTTATTGGGAGAATGGTCTCCTGTATAGTGAGCCTAAGCTCACCTGAGCCTGGGCCAACCAGAGTGTTGGTAGACCCTGAGTCATTCAGGGAGGTCCTACGGGAGCTGACTCATGACATACCCTTAGCAAACCATTTGCGGCAGCCAAAGCCTTTGTCTTTATATCTAGTCACCTACTTTTATTAGCTCCGTATAAGGACTAAGGGCCTGATTTAGATCTCAGCAGAGAGGTTACTCTGTTGCAATGGTGACGGATAACCCGGCCACCAAAATCTAAATACCATAGAAAACAGTGGTTTTCCATTGCGACAGAGTAACCCCTCCACCGAGATCTAAATCAGGTCCTAAGTCAGAAACGTTCTTCAGGTCCAATGTGACTTGCCGGCCAGTGGCAAATCAGTGGTGAAGTTAAAGCTTCCCTCTAACCTTTTCCTCTAGCGGGAACACCTTTTGAGAGTGAGTGTCAGTATATTTAGGCCTCTATATTCAACGAAAGCCCTAGGGAATACATTTGTCCTAGTCTTTGTGGATCATGCAATACAGTACCCTGAGTCAATACACCTAAGGACAGTGACTGGAAAAGTAGTGGCCAGAGCACTGACTGAGATCTTTACCCAAGGGAATTTCCCCAAGGAACATAGTGGCTGTCAGTGCCACCAACTTCATGTCAGCTTACATGAAGGCAATGTGGGAAAAGTGTGAGGTTCCTGAGCTTCTTGAAAAATTCCACAAGACCCAGAAGAGCATGATCGCCAGCCTCTCTAAGCCCTCAAGATTTAGGTGGGACATCTTCTTGCCATACCAGATACAAGGAAGTACCACAGTAGGGAGTGGGCTTCAGCCATTTGAGCACCCTGTGCAACAACCTCTCAGTCACAGTTACATGTTAGCCCTCAGAGCCTCATCAAAGAGGCTATTGAAAACATAGAGGCCACCCAGAAAAGGATTGTGATTATTAATTGAAGTGGGTGCTTACCCCTTTCAACTAATATTCCAATTCCTGACATTAAGCATGGAGTATCTATGGCGCTTAACTATCAATCAATCAATAGTTTATTCGGTCCAAATTTGGGCCATTTAAAAGATTTAAAAAATATATACATACGTACAGAAAGATAAAAACCATAGACCAGTACACAATAAAAGGAACAATAGTAAAAAAAAGAGTAGGGGTCCAGTAGCTGCCTGAGAAAGATTACATAAATAGGAGGGGTGAAAGAGGTGCTCGGAATAGTCTCTGGATCTTACCCTGTACATAACCCTGAACAGTAGAATAATGATA
Source organism: Pleurodeles waltl (assembly GCF_031143425.1). NCBI lineage: Eukaryota > Metazoa > Chordata > Amphibia > Caudata > Salamandridae > Pleurodeles > Pleurodeles waltl. The sequence goes on from NC_090442.1 coordinate 569,139,603, forward strand.
ACGTAAAAGCTGTTGTGTGGCACATCTCTATATAAAATCAGGCATTGAAACTCCAGGCAGTAAAACTGATTAAAAAATTTAAGAAGTCAGACAGTGGTAGATGATGCTCTAGGTTAATTAGTTCTTTTGGGTTAATTAATCCAATAAATTGCATCTTGACAATTATAAAATTAAGTATAATTTTAAATGTATAAAACACTTTGGTTAAAATAACTCAATATAGCACTTATTCAGAGATACGGTTTTTTGTGCTCAATAAGTCGCGGTTTACAATTAGAGCCCAAGGCTGATATAACAGGATGCTGATTTACTGTTTTCAAGACAACTCTTCAAACAGTGAGTTAAAATCTAGAATAGTCCTATTACGAATTTTCCATGCTGCTGCCAGATATTTAGAAACAGCGCTGATTATCAGTATGGAAGTGTCGTATTTACATATTCTGAATAGACTGTTGCGGGATAGTGGTTGGAGTGTTCTGCACAAGGGAATAATCCACTTCCCTCGGGGGCCTTTGTACAGAGGGCAGAAAAATAGGATGTGTTCAGCTGTTTCCTTGCATAAATGACAATTTATGCATTTGTCCGATGGGGAACTGTTAGTCGACCAACCAGCCGTGTAGCTATTAACCGCCAATGTCCCGTACCTGAGCTGGAGTAGTAGAGAGCGAGCACGGGCTGGTATGGGTAGATCCAGGGAGCTTTCAGGGAAGGGAACGTGTTTGACCAGCAGGAATTCAGCTGTCAGCCGACCTGACATATGTGAACAGAGAGATTCTTCGTTGATTTTTGCCCAATAATGTTCTTTGATCAGGCGTTTAGCACTGCCAGGAATCATCTCGGGGTTCTCCCAGTACTGGGATAGACTCAGTTTGGTCCATGCCGCTTTCATCTCCCTGAGCCACCGTACCTTTTCCCATCCGTGATGAGGTGGTAATAGTTCTTTAACTGCTGCCCTGTAGGGTTCAAGTTCGTCTGTTTTCCATAGTCTAACCCAATACAGGAGTGGTCTTAGATATGCTATGTCTTTGATACTATTTAAGCCCAGGTCCAGTCTGAGGGGGAGCATTGGCGTGCCCCTCCCCAGTCTAGATATGTGTCTGAGGAAGTTGTTTTCTTTGGTTTGGAGAGTATCATCTGTCTATGTGATCCCCAAAGTTCTGCTCCATATAGGGCCGCAGCACGGATTTGTGCTTTATATATTTCAGAGATAAGGATCAGAGGGGGGCTTGTGGCAGTGCTAGCTTTGCGTCCTATTACTCCACATCTTTGGCTAATTGTTAGTGCCCCTTTCCTTATGGCTGGCTCCCAGCTGCCCTTGTCGGATAGTCTAATGCCCAAGTAGTCATATTCCATTACTCTCTCCAGGGGAGTCAGATCCATCTTTATGTTTGCGCCGAGCTTCTTGTTCGGGGCGCTGTATATCATAAGTTTGGTTTTCTTATGGTTTATGTCTAATCCATAATTTCTGCAGTAAACACCAAACTGATTTACCAAGTTTTGAATTCCCATGGGTGATTTAGACAAAAGAATAGTGTCATCTGCGTAGAGTAGGCAGGGGACTTTGGTTCCAGCCTGCTTGGGAGAATCATTTGTGCAGTTTGCTAAGTACTTGATGCAGTTGTTTATGTATAATAGGAAGAGAGTTGGGGCCAGGACGCACCCCTGTCTAACTCCCCTATCAATAGCCACTGGTTCTGTGAGATCACCCTTCTTGCCGTTCCTGATTTGGGCGTAGGTATTTTCATGTAGGCGGGTAATAAGTTTCAGAAGGCCGTGCGGGACACCCATATTGGCTAGCGTCAGCCATAACTGGTTTCTGGGGACCAGGTCGAACGCGGCTCTGAGATCAATAAAAACTACGTAAAGGTTACCCCTTCCTATTTCTACAGTTTTCCATTTTATTGTTAAAAATCTTAGTACCTGATCTATAGTACTGACTGCTGGTCTGAACCCTGCTTGTAGGTCAGAGATGGCGTTTGTTTCTAAAATCCAGTCTTCTAGACAGGACAAAATTTGCTTTGCATAGATTTTTTGGAAGTTGTCGAGTAAGGAGATTGGGCGATAGTTGGCAGGGTTAGAGGGGTCGCCTTTCTTAAAAATGGGGACTATCTCTGCTCCCAACCAGGAGCTCGGAACAGGTGCTCCAGCAGCTATCTCGTTTGAGATGAGGTTTAGGTATGGGGCCCATACATCTGGATTTGACTTGTAAAGGTCTCCTGGTATTTTATCAAGGCCGGGGGCCTTTCCCCATTTCATTGAGATAATCGCAGCCTTGGTATCTGCCAAAGTGAATTCAATTTTGGGGGTCTCGGAGGTCATGATATGGATCAGATCCCGGGAAGCAGCATCGGTGGTCCCCAGGTATAATTGGGAAAAATGGTCGGACCATTCTGCAGGGAGTATTGAGGCACCAGGCGAACGGTGTGGTTCATTGCTGGCATCAGCTACCAATTTCCAAAATTTCGTGGTGTCGTTTGTTTTAGCAGATTCCAGGAGGAGGACCCATCTTGATTCATCCCATTCCCTACGGGCTCTACCTTGTTCCTTTTTGTAGTCTTTTCTAGCTTCCCTTATATAATCCATCTGGCCACCTCTTAGGGCTCTCAGCAACTTATGCTGTGCTTCTCTGCATGCAGTGTTGAACCATCTTGCGTTAGAGTTCTGTTTAGGCTCTGTTGCCGACTCTTTAGTAAGTAGAGTTTTTAAAGAGTTAAAAAACAGTGTGTGGGCTGCTATAAGCCCACCACTATCTTTCGTGGGTTGAAGTATATATTCCATATGATCCGCCAGCTGCCAGTACACTTTTGCCAAAGTGGTTATGTCAGTGTTCAGGGATTTCCATCTAACATTTCGCCTGTTGTTGGTCAGTGCGAGCTGCTGACTATAGGACTTGGGGCAGGAGGCTTCAAGTAGGGGTAGTAGGTTCCTGAGTGATAAAATCAATGGTTCATGGTCGCTTTCCTCATGTTCTGTGATGTTCATATCGACCATGTGACCCCAAAGGCGGATGTCGAGCAAGATGTAATCAATCTGGCTCTTCTGCAACCCACGTTTAAATGTGGGGTGAAGGTTAAGATCCGAACGGGAGCGGCCATTGCAAGCCCGGAGACCGTGTGCCAATGTAATGTCCATGAGCTGGTACGATAGTCTGTTGATTTTAGGTCTTTTGCTTGACACCAGCTGGGGGATGCCCCAATGAGCATCTTCATCTTTATATAGTTCCTGGGCCAGTGAGTAGGGTTCAAAAGTGGTGTTAAAATCTCCGGCAATAAGAATAAAATGAGTGGGTGATTTATCGGTGAGAAAATTGTCTAAAATAGTCAGTGCGTTGGACTCATATTTATTGCCCAGGCTCCTATTATAGATGTTAATTATTAAAAGTGGTTTCTCTCTAAGGGATGGTATTGATAAACCCATTAGATCAGGGCAGCCCAAGTCAATTGGTTCAATTTGGCATTTGAGAGAACAGCTGAGCCATATTAGCAGGCCACCTGAGGGTCTCCCTGAATTCACCTTATTTGCTGGAACCCAGTAACTTTTGTAACCGATTCTATATTTAGGCTCCAGCGCCCATGTTTCTTGGAAGAGACATATTTTATGTTTGTCTATGAATTTTCCCCATTCAGGGTTGTTCATTTTACTCTCCAATCCGGCAATGTTCCAACTGAGGATGGTATCTAAGCCATCTGGTTTGTTATGGGGAGCTTCAGCCACGGGATTCTCTCTCGGGGCTAGGGTACCGTGGGGAAGCAATATGCCCTTCTCGGTCGTGTCTAGGGTGCTTCCAGCCCCATCTGGGACAGGGGGTGGTCTAAGCCAATCAGAAACCTGGAGTAGAGGTGGGTTTGCGGGTTTGCTGTGATCTAGTGGGTCTGTTGCTAAATTAATCTCAATCACCCAGCGCTCCTTATCTGTTCCCTCGATATGAATTTCAGAAGATTTAAGATAGTCTGACTGGGCGAGAGCGGGGGTTAGAGTAGACTCACTAGTGTTGCTAATGGGAGTATATTCGGCCCCACAGTTGATTTGCCCTGTTTTATGAGTTTCATTTTTCCCAGCTATAGGATAGGTTTTGTTCCAGTTGCTTGAACCTCGGGAATTAAGAAAAGTCATGTGTGATAGTCAATCGTTTTCGGAGAGTGTGGGCGAGGCAGGATTGCAACTTGGCTGGAAATCAGTTGGCATCTGAGCCCTAGGAAAATCTCTGGATGTCATTGTCACCCCCTTGAAACCTGGTGCAGGTTTATGGGGGTAAAAGGCCTGAAGCCTGCAAAGTGAAGTGGCCCCCCCTGGGGGGTTGAGATGGCATGCATTTAGGGAAAGCTGATCGACGAGGGAGGGCGCATTAAAGTTAATAACAATACAGTCCCCAGTACCAGGGTTTTTGAGTGGACCCACCCAACCCACCCTCCTCACCATTAATATTGAGGGTATCATATGGAATGCGAATCTAGCATGTTTATGCAACCAATGAATAACCTTGTTTTTTAGTTCTGTGAATGATTCGGGGATGATGGACTTGAGCTTAGGGACATTCGTAATAACAAGCACGTAGGGGCAGGCTTCTGGAGGTAGATGTAAAGTTCCCATGTTGATTCCTGAGTCCCTGCGCATCCGATCTACTGGGATATTTGGGTGGGTTCTATGGGGTTTGGCGCCCGTGTTTGTGGAAGGGGCAATTTCACCAGTCCGCCTTAGGTAAGAGGAATCGCTCTTTGTGTACCACGTTTTAGGGAGATTAGCCAGACTAGGTGTAGAAAGCTTCGCTAGTTGATGTAGTGTGTCAGAGCAAGGTGGTTTTGGCTTGTGAACCGTAGGTGGTTTGAGAAGGGGGCTACTGGCATCATTGACAGGGGGGCCAAGGATAGGGAGTTGTCGCAAGCAGTGCAAGCCCGATGGGGAAGGGGGGATTGGCTGGCTGGGTTTAATGAGGGCATCGAGTTTCTCCTCGATGGCTAATAGACGGATTGTTATAGGATGTAGTTGTTTTAGAAGCTCATCTTTAATAAAGTCTGTGATAGAAGTAATATCCAGATTGCCATAGTTGGTGGTTTGGGCAGGTATATGATCCTTAGGTCTGGTAGAAACAGTATGGACAGAGGGGTCCAGGACACGGGCCCGTTTGTTCTTTAGATTCGTCTCCCCCCGTTTCCTTTTGCCCTTTGTGCCATGATTTGGGGAGGGTGTAGGCCTGATTGACATAGGCTGGGTAGATCCCGAAGAATGTATGGTTCTGTCCAAGGGTTCTGCGTTGAGTGTTTGGATTGTGAGGGTGGTTGGTGCTGGTGGTTCTGCAGAGGGGGGCTGTGAAGCTGGTGAAAAGAAGGATGGGGGAGCAGTTAGACGGCGCTCGACCAGTTCAATTTCTTTTTCTAGTGCCCCTACCGCTTTTTGGAGGAAGCCGTCTAAGGTCTTATTATTGCCTGCCTCTTCCAAAGGTATCCCTCCCTTTCGTCTACCCATCTTGTTTTGGTAGGACACTCAGATCCTGTTCAAAAAGTTTTGCAATCTTTTTCCTGTGAGCACTCTCCCTCTCTTTTCCTCACCCTGTTTAGCTCTGCTGAGGTTTGTGTTAGGGAGTGCTGAGATATCTAAGGGGCATGAAGGGCTGATCACCTCTGTTTGAGGAAGTGTCCGGGTGGGTAGATAGTTGTCAGCCACTGCCCAAGTCCTGTATCTGTGGAACCTGTTTAGGGCGTTGGAGTTCCGAACTGATGAAGATCTTTCAGGGTGCCTCACTCCACCCACAGCACCATATGGTGCTTCCCTCAGGCAGCCTTTACCTGTTACAAAATGTCCGGGGGGTGGCCCTGCCCTGGCCCTTCCTGGCAATGACGGGCAAGGACGGGCCCGCCCTTGGCCCGGGCGCCGCCCGCGCGCGTCCCGCGCGGCGGGAGGGCGATGAGAATTTAAAGGGCTCCTGCCCTTCTAATTGGACGCTGGGTTTTGGGCTCCTGCCCCCTCCGGATTGCTTCGATGATTCGCGCTTTCCCGCGACGGCGGGAGCGCGATGAGAATTTAAAGGGCTCCTGCCCTTCTAATTGGACGCTGGGTTTTGGGCTCCTGCCCCCTCCGGATTGCTTCGATGATTCGCGCTTTCCCGCGACGGCGGGAGCGCGATGAGAATTTAAAGGGCTCCTGCCCTTCTAATTGGACGCTGGGTTTTGGGCTCCTGCCCCCTCCGGATTGCTTCGATGATTCGCGCTTAACTAAATGGTGACCGCATTTCATTTAGATCTTCTGTTTACATGATAGAGAAGATGAAGGATGAAAAGTCTGCCGGTCAGGGATATTAATTGTGGGATCAATCTTTGGGTCCTTTTTAGTGGACCAGGTTTCTTTGAAAGGAAGGAGGGAGAAAGATGCTCCTTTGAAGTATAAGGACAGTCCCTACCTCTTTCTATTCAGTCTTCCTCAGAGGTGTTTCCCCTGATGGATGGATGGAGAGGTATATGAGTGAGAAAGTTACTCCCCCATTTGTGCATTTATTTTGGGCTCCTCTGATAGGGAATTCACAGCCTCACCCCCTCCTTCCTACTGACACTAGAGGACAAATACTGTGGCTTGACCAGTATGGGAGGGATACACAAAATGTCAGTAACTAATAGAAACTGATCCCTACCGCAGACCAGTGGAATGCCCATTGTCTATAAAGCTCAGATAAATACTGGGTAGAGACACTCAGGTCAGTGTGCCAGTATTATCATAGAGCAGAGGCAGGAGTCACTCAGTAGAGTGGATGGGAATTATTTAAGCACCAAAGCTAGGATTAGCCAAGATCTCTTATTGCTTCCTTCCAGGTGTGTAAAACCTAGGCAAGACTTAGCAAGTAGATCAGTAGACTGCCTGAAGAAAGAGAGGAGCTACCTGGCCGAGAAAGGAGACAGCTAGACAGCATCTCTCTGAAAAAAGCCTGCCTCGTAGAGCAGTCTGGTGACAAAGGAGTTGTGCAAGGGATTTGGATCCTAGACCTGCTAGAGAAGCTGCATCCTCCTCTAGAGAAGGGGCTAAATATACTGGCGGGATAGGTTGCTGCCAGGGTGTCCTGCAGAAGGACACTGTGTAGAAAGAACAAAGAACTAAGATCACCCTTAACCTAGATCTGGGGGTCAGGAGTACTGGAAGTGCATCAATCTGACCTGAAAGTCCTGTCCTAAGGTCTCAGATAGATGAGCCACTGCAGACCTGTTCTTCACAATCTCCATGCTTTTGATCTACGTATTCTAGAGGCATTGCAAGGTGGACAGCTAATGGAGTGATTGGGAATTTGTGAAGCATTAACCATTGTAGTTACATATGTAATATATATAAAACCATGCCCCCTGCCTCATCCTGAACCAGAGACCTGACAGTAGTCGAATATACTGTGGTGCAGAAAACAAAACCCAGAAGGGTATGACTGAGATCTGCATACAGAACACTACTTAACGTGAGTTTTTGTTGTACTTACAGGCCCAATTAAATTCAATATGTTGTATGAATACATTTATTATAACAACTCACCTATCAGAATTTATGTACAGCAGTGTCTCCTAAAGTGGATTCTATTTTGTATTTTTTAAATTAGGTAGTCTGATGAAGTTCAGTTCCAGCTTGAACCTTGCCTATTTGATAAGTGTGCATTCCCTTAAACCATTTTAGCGAAGCAGTGTTAGAAAGTGGATTATTGGTAAGGGCAGGTATGTACCTACACTTAGCAATAGGCATCTAACCCCCACTAGGTCCAGTCAGGTCTCAATAAATTAATCCCTCCAGGATGGAAAAAAGGCTGGCATGCACGTCCACTAAATTATAATAAATAGTTGGGTACCAGCTTTGTGAGTAGAACACTAAAAGGGCAACATCTATGAATGGACTAAGGTGGTAGACAATGCGGTTAGGGGAGTTAAATATTGTTGCATTTATATAGGGATGTAGATCTGGTTACTGTAGAAGTAAGAAAAAAGATTGACCTAGTTAGAGGTAAACATTTTCAAGAACCAGGTAACTAGGTATCTTTTTCAGATGTACAGCCATCTACATTATTTGTGCAACAGCTAGATGTCTATGTACTACAATAACGTTTGATTCCATTGGCTCATTGGTCAAAAGTCGTGCAATGTAAATTGTACCAGTGCGGCTTAGTGGCCCTGGCAATTGACAGAGTTGAAAAACAAAAAAAACAATAGGTGGAATGCTTGAGGTAATCTGACCTGCTTGTAATTATTTGAAGGTGCATATCAGACTGTAATTTTTTATGTATGTCCACAATACCACTCCAGACAGAGACCAATCAACCATATCCAAATCAGGCTTAGGGCATGATTTAGAGTTTGGCGGTCGGACCGCCAGACCTCCCTATTATGAGTTATACAGGCAGGACCGCCGACTGCCAAACAAAAAAGGCAGTGAGGCGGCTTGGAAATAGGCAGTCCAACCTCTAGCGCAGACAGCATTGCTATCAATCTCTGACCTTATCACAAGCACAAAGTCACTGTGGCAGTCAGCCAGTGGAGGTTTGAACCACATCGGTTCGTGGTCACCAAAGTAATACACAACAACACATTGGATGGATTTGAAAACACCACAACTGACACTCATTGTCACATTGGTCACTTTTGCAAAGGACACTATGAAACACACACTTTCACAAACCACAATCCTCTGCATTTTCACAGCAAGACAGAGAAAATATACTAATCCACATACCATAAATTAGGCACTCCTTTTTTCAATATCCCATAAAACACCCTGCACACACTTCACTCCATTCACACCCTATTGGACTACCCCTGTTTAGTAAGTCACTTTTACTCATTTTTATATTTTGTTCCCACCATGTGACATTCAAAAAATCCCAATTTTCCTGAAGATGTGTTGAGAGTCATGGTGGATGAATCATAAGAGTACAGCCACAGTTGTTTGGAGCACAAGCACAGCACACTCCTCTCAGAAGGAACTCCTGTTTCTGAACTCCCAATTGAAGTGTGTAGTACAGGGACTGACATGACTACAACTCCCAGGAGGCCCTGTTTTAATAACTCCAAATACCAGCACAGTGTCCTCCTCTCCAAAAACTCCTGTTTCTGAACTCCCTTTGGAAGTGTCCAGTAAGCACTGTTACTCCAAGTCCAAACACCAACTCAGTGTTTCCGTTTCCAAATACCCTTATTTGTCAACTCACAAATGAAAGGTACTCACCTGGGGGGACAACATATGCATGGTGTGTGTAGTAAAGAGGCTGACATGAATACAACTCCCAGGAGGCTCTGATACTGTTACCCCAACCACCAGCACAGTGTCCTCCTCTCCAAATACCCTTGTTTGGTAATTCCCAAATTATGTTTACTCACCTGGGGGGTGACATATGTATAGTGTGTGAAGTAGAGGGAGTGACATAACTGCAAATTCCAGGAGGCACTGTTTCCATAACCCCAAACACCAGCATAGTGTTCTTGTGTCCAAACTAACATATGACGTTTACTCACCTTGGAGATGACATTGGTCAAGTGTGTGAAGTAGATAGAATATCTTGACTGCAACTCACAGAAGGCACTGTTTCACTGACTCCAAACACCAGAACAGTGTACATTTGATCAAAGAGCCCAGTTTGGCTAATCCCAATGTAAGGTTACTCAGATGTGAGGATACCATTTGTAAAGTGTGTGTAGTAGAGGGAGTGACCTGACTGCTAAGTCCAGGATGCTCTGTGTCTCTCACTCCAGTCACAAGCCCAGGGTCCATATGCCCAAATACCCATGTCTGTGAAATTCCAACTGAAGTTCACTCCCCTGGGAGAATACCATATGAAAAATGTTGGCAAGTAGAGGGAGTGACCAGAATGCAAATCACAATTGGCCCAGTTTCCCCAATTCCAACAACAAAACCAGTTTCACCTGCCAGAATTCATCTAGTAGAGAACTCCTGAATGAACTCTAAACACTTGGGAAGATGAAAATTGTCAAGTGTGTACAGTAGAGACAGTGACACAACTGAAACTCCCAGGAGGCAGTTTCTCCACCTCAAAACACCACACCAGTGGTCACTTGATCAAATACCTTTGCCTGCCAAGTCAGATTTGAGGTTTACTCATCTGGGAGTGACCAGCATACAGGTCATGCCCAACTCTGAGATATGTCTGGCTACCTAACTCCTTCTTGACCTGATAACCCAAGATGAAAGTATTGAGAACAGGAAGGGCAGCTTACCCAGTGTGCAAAACAATGATCCCAAGGGCCCCAAGATGCAGCACCATAATGGCATTGGCAACAGATACATTAGCACTGCAGTAACCACATGATGACTCCTATCACCTATACAACAGACTCCTGGGCCTGCCTGCATCACATTCGACTAGGCCTTAAGATGGGCCAGAAACCTAGCCTGCCTAGCCACTATTTAGCCTGCACTGGCGGCAAGATGACATTCTCAGGCCATCCCCCCAAAGGACAATGTTTTGCACATGGCAGCAGCTGTTTCAGGCACGGAGATCTGGCATGCTACACAAATGTCATGTCAATACAACCAATACCATGTGTACCTGTCACACTGTGATTACCGGCAAATCAAATATGTACAAGGTCTTTGCGAAATGTCACTGTCAAGTTTTGGAGGTAGATGGCTCTATACCGCCAGTAACATTGTATCTTTCACATCAACAGGTCGAGCTGCCACTGGCTACACAGAGGCCACTGAAGAGACTACCACTACCCCCGTGGAGGAAGCCTTCAGTGATGAAGATACTCTTGGACATGGAGGACGGTTCTGGCCCATCTGGGCAACCTTGTCAGTCACCAACAGTGAGTCTTACTGAGGTCAAATCAACACCTCCCAGCCTGGTTGCCTCCACATCACCCCTAAACTGTGTCCCTACCACAGTGGCAACCATCTTGTGCACCCAGTTATGGCTCCTGAGTTGCAGCACAACACTGGTGACAATGGTTGTCCAGGAACCAGTGGGAGAGGGCACCCTGTGGCAAGGGCACAGGTCCGTGGGGATAGGGTGTGAGGGAGGGATGTTGTGGGCCAGCGGGGCTGCTCCTGGCTGCCATCAACCATACCTCGGGTTCTATCAGGCATCCCAAGAGGTGATGGGCCAGGTACTTTCTGAACTCCGGGAAATGAAGCAGCTGCAGAGAGGGACTTCCATCGGGAAATGCGTGAACAGTGAGAGACTTACAATACCAACAAGGCCTCCCTAACAGGTTCTGAGGGACATTAACACCACCCTGAGCAGGGATTGACAACAACACTCTACCCATTCCTTTGGCACATCTATACCACGCCTTTCATTGGTGCAAGCCACTGGAAGGGAGGCCCTGTCAGGGAAAGAACCCACCCCAGACACCCCTGCCTCGGTAGCAGCAGATCTCCCCACGCAGGGACGTACAGCAAGGAATCCAGGAGGTGCAGATGCTAAGACACCCACTACTGCCAGCAAGTGACCTCTTTCAAAATGACCTCCTTTGTGTGCTCCATATTCACTCTGTTGACTGTTCTTAAACCACCTTCCATCTCCAATGGGAGGAGTACACTGAACTTTGGACTTCCAGTGGTGTGGCATGTACTCCAATGATTTCACATCCACCATGACTGACCCCTGCACATTTCTGTTCCATCATGCCCCAATTTTCTATTCTGCACTTAATTTCAATACATCCACCTATCATAAAGTCATTGTCTGCTTGCTTCTGTTCCTCATTTTGCTATGTAGAGATGTAAGGCTGTGTGAGGCAAATGAGGAAGACACAAGACAATATTGCAAGGAGTGATATGTTACAGGTACAATGTCCTGCTAAGATTTACTATCAACACACACACAAACACATTGGTGCAAGTGTCAGGTCACACCAAACATGTTATTGTGCTGTACAGCACATAGGCTGTTTAAATGTCTGGACTTTCATAGCCAAGAATGGTTGACTCATATTGAGTCAAGGTATGCATACAAAGGTACGGCCCTCCAGACAATGGAAGGAAGGGCCTTGTCAGATATTGTCTTGGAGAATAGGCAAACAGAAAAGTGGATGTGTCACCAGCTTGAACCTTATCACATACCACCAGTATTGACTTGAAAAAATACCTATTACACAAATCACATAGAAAGCATCTAGAAATGAATTACATTGTAATGAGACTGGCACAAACACAGCAGCATCATCAAGGTGGGGATATGTCAAAGGCTAACTATTCAAGCACCCCTTGGCTGAGTATCTGCTCCCTAGCTTTTGCCAAAAAAACCACCTACAATACATTTTATAGTCACAGTCATGAATTCACATGATATACTTACACTCATGAAAAGTAGCTGTTGATGAGATCTTCCCCCAAGGCAGCTCCTTCCTCTTCACTACGGTCATCCTCACTTGGCATTTCATGAATCTCACCCGGTGGCACTGCAGGCTCCCACTCCTCTGGGATGTATGGTATATTCCTCTGCAGGGCGATGTTGTGGAGCATGAAGCATGCCACAGTGTTCCGCCACTTTTTTGGGTGAGTAGAGGAGGGCTCCACCAGTCCTGTCCAAACACCTAAATCTGGCTTTGAGGGGGCTCAAAAGCCTACTCTTGTTCTTCTATGGGCCTCATTGAAGCAAACTTCCCCTGGTGTAGTTGGATTCCTTATTGACGTCAATGACCAAGGGCAGTTTGGATATGCAGCATCTTCTGTTAAGGCATGGGACATATGGGCAGCAATGAGTCACTCACTTCATGATTGTAGCACCAGACATTGCACACACACAATCAGGACAGATATGACTTACCAATTAGCCAGGCCCTCTCTGGGTACAGCTGGGGAATGGTGTTGTTCTGCATTATGAAGAAATCATGGGCTGAACCTGGATAATGGGCACAGACCTATGAAATGTAAAGATCAACTAAACAGACAACTTGCACATTGATGGAATGGAAGTTCTTTCTGTTGGGGTATATTTGTTCAGTGGCCTGCAGTGGGACCAAGCCTACATGTGTGCCATCAATGGCCCCCACCACATGTGAGACGTGTGAAAAACCATAGAAGTCAGCCTTCACATGAGCTAAATCCTCATGACGGGGAAACTGGATATACCTGTCCAGGTGTTTCATCATTGCTGAGAGGACATCCTTCAACACCAAACTGAACATAGGTTGGGACATGCCAGCTGATTGGGCCACTGTACGTTGGAAGGACCCTGTTGCTAGGACGTGCAATCCTGACATGACTTGTAGAATGGGTAGTATGCTGGTTGGATAACTAATAGCTGGAATCATATCTGGCTCCTACTGATGACATATGTCCACTATTGTTTGCCTATATATATAGCAGGATGATGTGGCATACTTCCACTGTCTGAAGGTCTGGCAGTGGACGGTAGACAGAAGGTTGTCACATTCTCCCTCTCCCTGGGTACCTTTGTATCACAAGACATGATTTGTAACATTAGTCAGTGTTTCTACAGCAACATACATGATGCATGTTAGTGACATCATGTGATTAGGCATTTCTGAATGGTAGACATGAAAAGCAGTACACATCACAGCTGCATATAACAGAAGGGTCACATGTGGCCAGCATGGGTTTACACATGTGGTTACAACATGTATATGGACTAAACTCAGAGATGTGCAACACAATTGTCCCTTTAAATGTGACAGGATATTCCTACCGCCAAAATGCCTTTTGGCAATGGTGGACTGTGCCCCACTGTTAAATTCCATCTGTTCTCTGCAACATACTACAATGGGGTTTGAGTAGTAGGACCTACATGACAAGGCTTATATAAGCACGTTTGTGAGATCAAAGCTACATTTTTGCAGGTGTGGTGCAGTTTCTGCAGCCCAATACAGCATTTCAGGCACCCAAAGCAGCAGCTGCCTGACTTACTCCATTGGACATTAGGAATCGCCTTTGAGTGCCGGCGGAAGTCGTCATGGTCGGCCATGATATGTGATTCAGTAGCAAAAGCAATATGGGGGTGCATATGTGTGTTATTATCATGATGATTTAAACTGAATTTATTTAAATGTTGAATTACTTGACATATATGTATATGCTCTATTATAAGAAAACATGATCTGACAAACTTTGAATACAACAAGTTTGTCCAACTGTTATATAACCAAAAAAAAAAAAAATTAATGGTACTTTCCTACACAACCGCCTGTACTTTGTGCATGCATTGCTCTAATTCTTATCTCTTTATTTTTGCTCATTAACTCGCTTGGGTATCGTGGCAGAGTAATACCAATGCAGGATGTCTAGATTTCTTAGGTATGACAGTCTTTTCCATATACTAGATCAATTAGCGTATTGGCCATGCTTTATTATTCATATATTTTACTTTTGGGTTGGCTGGTTAATACTTAGTGTCTCTTACTACTTGTTTATATCAGCCTTATAACAGACAGTTTACACTGTTTACCATTATTACATACAGATCTTTTATATATGTGATTCAATAATCTTACATGTTCACTGTTGCTCCAACTCTTAGACGTAAACCATACAAAAGATCGCAGTGACTAAATAATCTGTTTTTGTCAGTAATACTTTTCTCTTGTGAACTAGACTTCACTAATACGAACGGTCCTTTCTACATTCTATTGTTGCGAAGCTAATTTACATTTTTGGTTAGATCCTTTCACTTTATATCGCATATCACAACCTTTGATTATTTTACCTCGTGGGTCAAATTATTGTTTATGCTCCGAACGTATGAGCCCCTTTTTAACATATCTGTTTCCCATTTCTAAATATTGTTATTTGAGCTATTATAAAATGGGTGCCGTATTTAACAAGAGCACCGCTCAGTCTGTCAGTTGCATTCTACATCAAACAGACCGCTCATTGGCTCAACCTCCCTTTAAACCCACTCACGTCTAACGACCAGGTTTCGCTCGCACACAGATTATTCCACATATTGAATCACACCAGTTCTATCTACATACGGGCTTTGTATCATTAAACTTTTGACACATTCCAAATGAGAGGTATGTTTTTTTTTTTTTTACAAATATCGTTTATACATCGTATGGAACTCCCATTCATTCCTTTTCTTAAACTTTCACTCATGCTTTTTGTACTTTTTGACTACATATAGGTCCACTCATATAACATGATTGTATTGGTTTTGACAATAAGGTGGTCATTACAACCCTGGCGGATGGTGTTAAAGTGGCGGTAAGACCGCCAACAGGCCGGCGGTAAAAAAATTGGAATTACAACCGTGGCGGAAACCGCCAACAAAGACAGCCACTTTAAAACTCCGACAGCCACGGCGGTACAAACAAACAGCTTGGTGGTCACCGCCAACAGACAGACGGAGGACAAAGTACCGCCCACAGTATCACAACCTACCAATCCGCCACCTTTTCCGGGGCGGATTCACCGCAGACAAAAACACGGCAGAAACAGGACTTAGAACGGAAAACACTCACCTCTACACACCCCACGAGGAATCCGGACGCCATGGAACCAGAGCTGCACATCCTGCCAGCCCTTATCTTCTTGCTCTTCTACCAGGAGCCCGAATGCCAGCGGCGAAGACCACGGTGAGTACTGCACCTACAACACAGGGGAGGGAAAAAACAGGGACACACACACGCAACACCCCAATTACAGTTACACACCCCAATCCACCCGGAAGAATGCAAAGACCAAAGAAAATGAGTGTAACCAATGTAATATATTAAAATCCAGGACGCCAAAATACACATATATACACTATAAACAAAATATACACCAAGAATAGTAGTCCATGTAGTGCTCCATCGAAGTCCGTGGAACACTGGGCACACATGGTATGGGTGAGGCCCACACAAGATCCCCGACCATCATGGAGAGAAGACTGCAGGGGCATCAGATAGCAATAAAACAGGCACCTCGGGGGAGGGAAAGGGGGGGGCACCTCAGCCGGTTGAGTGCACAACGCCAAATCCACGAGGGGGCCACATGCCCACTGTTCCATCCTGGGGAGTGCAAAGCCACATTCTCTCAAGTATCTACAGTGGGTAGGGTTGCCCACTGTTCAATCCTGGGGAGTGCAAAGCCACAGCCTCACAAGTCTCTACAGTGGGTGGTTTACCCACTGTTCAATCCTGGGGAGCGCAAAGCCACAGTATCTCAAGTCTTTACAGTGGGTGGTTTGCCCACTGTTCAACCCTGGGGAGTGCAAAGCCACAGTCTCTTAAGTCTCTACAGTGGGTGGTTTGCGCTCATAGGCCAGCGGTGCATGTGGCGGCGGTGCCCTGTTCAGTGGTGCATGTGGCGGCAGTGCCCTGTTCAGCAGTGCATGTGGAGGCGGTGCCCTGTTCAGCGGTGCTTTTGGTGGCGGTGCCCTGTTCAGCGGTGCTTGTGGCGGCAGGGTCCTTTGCAGTGACTCAGCTGCTGGCGGTCCTCTCTGGCCCAGCGGGGCTGGTGCTGGCGGCTGTGTCTGGCCCAGCGGGGCTGGTGCTGGGGGTCCTCTCTGGCCCAGTGGGGCTGGTGCTGGCGGTCCTCTTGGGCAGCACAGCAGGTGCTGGCGGTGGCCTCCTGGGCAGCGGGGATGATGGCGGTGGCCTCCTGGGCAGCAGGGCAGGTGCGGGCGGTGGCCTCCTGGGCAGCAGGGCAGGTGCTGGCGGTGGCCTCCTGGGCAGCGGGGATGATGGTGGTGGCCTCCTGGGCAGCGGGGATGATGCCGGTCTTCTCCGCAGTGCTGCTCTTCCCAGACCTGCTGACTTTCTTGTGGCCTTTCCCCACCTTGGAAGGTGTCGCAGCTGACTCCACACTCCCACCTGGACCCCTGGGAGTGGCTTTGGTGGCTGGAGTCTTCCCCCTCTCCCGCTGGGCACTGGCCAACTTTTGATGCTTCACAGGTGGGGGACTGTCCGTGCTGTGGCTCCGTGCCTCACTGGCTGCCCTGGTGGACTGTGCACTCCAGATTCTGGTGACTACAGGCACCACTGGTCCCGGAGAAGTTGTGGCTGAGGTGCTAAGTTGGGACCTGGAGAGTCGGGCCCTAGGAGACGGACGGGGTGGGGGAGGTGTGGGAAAGGTTGTACAGGAAAAGCTTTTTGGAGACACTGGGATGGGTAACTGGAGGGGATTTGGGAGTGGAGGAAGAGGTTGTGGTTGTAGGAGGTGTTCATTTGGTGACTTTGGGTGAAGGTGCATGCGCTGGAGGCTGTTGTGAGGTGGATGGCTGTTGGGTGGGTGTGTGCCTGCGTTTGTGTTTCTTGGGAGGTGGCGTCACATACACACTGGGAGAGGACACAGGGGACGTGTGAATGGCAGTGGGGGTGGTGACTGCACGTGAGCGGGGTGTGGTGGTATGTGTGCTTGTGATGGCAGTAGTGGCTGTAGATGTAGTGTATGCAGGTGTGAGTGTAGACAAGACTGGGAGGGAGGAGGGAGACGAGGAGGAGGGGGACACAGTGGAGGCAGTGGATGATGGTGTGTCTGCATGTGTGTGATGCTTGCATGAGTGCCCGTGGGATGTGTGGTGCTTATGTTTGCCAGAGCTTCCCTTGTGTGTTGACGTGTGTGCATGCTGGTCTGAAGGTGTGCTTGGGATAGGCTGAGGTAGAGGGGATTGGGTCTGGGTGGAGGAAGTTTGAGGGGGGAGGCTAGACACAGGGACAATAGCTGCCATCAGTGCGGAGTCTGAAAAGCTCGCTGAAGGGCCGCCTGACCAGAATGAATGCCCTTCAGGAATGTATTGGTTTGTTGCAACAGCCTTTCTACACCCTGGATGGCATTCAAAATGGTAGACTTCCCAACTGTGAGGGACCTGAGGAGGTCAATGGCCTCCTCACTGAGGGCAGCAGGGGTGACTGGGGCAGGGCCTGGGGCGAAGGTGATGCCCACCCTCCTGGATGAGCGGGCACGGGGCGAAGGCTGAGGGGCTGCTGGGAGGGCGGTGCTGGTAGGGGGGTAGTGGCTGTACCTGTAGATGCGGGGGGCACAGATGTTGCCACCACCACAAGGGAGCTCCCATCAGAGGACGAGTCCGTGTCACCGGTGTCGGCTCCTGTCCCCGCCGAGGAGCTCCCCTCACCCTCCGTCCCACTGGTGAACTCTGAGTCCATAGTCTCGCCCTCCAGGGCCATGTGGGATGCAGCTCCCTCCTACTCCGGTGCCACTGCTCCTCCGCCTGATGATGCTAGTGCACACAAGAACAGGGAGACCACAAGAAGTGGGGGGACAGAAGAAAAACATGTTGAGTGCATGCATTACCGCTACCGCTGGCGGACACAACAGACACAGAAGCCCCCTGCACTACACCGCGCACTTGGGCTCCACTGTTCAATCCCTGGGACATGGCCTACAAGGCTATGGACGACATCTGCACACATGGATGACACAGGAGCATGACTAGGTGTACTTGGCACTGTACACAGGTGAGGTGGGGTGCCACATGGCTTGCCTTACAGAGGGACCTTGCCTACTAAACTCGCCCTGGCCTAGGGGAACCCACAGCCCACCTCCCCCACCCAGACACCTCCACTGCACGCAAAATCAGCAGGATGAGACCCCCTTGTGGCTGCTGTGATGCGCCCATCCAACTCCCGGTACGCCACCGCTAGGATCCTGAACATCCGGGGGGTCATGGTGCGACGGGCACCCCTCCCACGTTGGGAGGCCATCCCCAGCTGGGCCTCCGCCGTCTTCTTGCTCCAGCGGCGAATGTCCTCCCATCTCTTACGACAGTGGGTGCTCCGTCTGTGGTAGACCCCCAGGGTCTGGACGTCCTTGGCGATGGCACGCCAAATATCTTTTTTCTGGTGGGCGCTGACCTACATGAATTGTACAGGGGGAAAAGAAAAGTTATTACCAAATTCACAGTCATTGGCCCCATCCTTACCCTTGCCATGTGGCGCATGCACTCATCGTCGTTTCATGCACGCCTCAATCTCCCCCCCCCCATCTTTCATCCACCCCACTCCACACAGGCATAGCCCATACAGCATGCTCCCAGTGTACTTACCTGTTTGTCTGAAGGACCGTAGAGTAGCGTGTACTGGGGGAGGACCCCATCCACAAGTTTCTCCAACTCCTCCAATGTGAAGGCAGTCACCCTTTCCCCAGACACTCGAGCCATTGTCTCTTCCAGATCGAGGTCACAGCAGCACTTGCAGTGTAGGTCCTCTCCTGTCGAAGATCAGGTATTGAGTGATTGAACAGATAGAAAATGGTGGTCACGTCCGCGGCAGTGCGTACTGTCACTGCCGGCGTACATCGTCATTGGCTCCTGGGACCCATAGGGTCCAATGTTAACCAATGCAGCATTGCGCAGCGGTCTTTGACCGCCTACCGCAACTGTGTACAACGCCAGCGCAGTTACCTCATATCCCATTGTCCCACTTTACAGGTCAGGTAGCCGCCATTTCAGGGGCCCACATGGCTTAATTTTTAACTGCGTCACACATACCTAGGCCTAGCCTCAACACGCATGCAGGCTACTTTTCGGATTATGATTTGTGTTCTTTGTAAGCTGTGGGTACGTACCTCTGAGTTGGTTGACTCTGTGCTCACTGTTGTTCTTCATAGGCACTGTCCGCTGGGACATGTGAGGAGATGGCGGCATCCTCCGGTGTACAGACCGCTGGTGGACCTGTCGACAATGGAGGAAAGACATGTGATCGTCACCTACAGGCGTGACTGTGCCACAATCCAGGAACTGTGTGCCCAGCTGGAGCCAGACCTGATGTCCGCTATCCGCCATCCCACAGGAATCCCCCCTCAAGTGCAGGTGCTGTCAGTACTCCATTTCCTTGCAAGTGGGTCATTTCAAACAACAGTGGCCATAGCATCAGGGATGTCCCAGCCTATGTTTTCCAACGTGTTGTCCAGAGTGTTGTCTGCCCTGCTGAAACACATGCGGAGCTACATCGTTTTCCCTCAGGTGGAGGGTTTGCCTACAGTGAAAGGTGATTTCTATGCCCTGGGACATATCCCCAACATCATAGGTGCCATTGATGGGAGACATGTGGCTTTGGTACCCCCCCACAGGAGTGAACAGGTGTCCAGAAACCGGAAGAGTTATCATTCCATGAACGTGCAGATGGTGTGTTTGGCAGATGAGTACATCTCCCATGTTAATGCCAAGATCCCTGGCTCAGTGCAAGACGCCTACATCCTGCGGAATAGCAGCATCCCTTATGTGATGGGTCAACTCCAGAGGCACAGTGTGTGGCTATTAGGTGAGCACCTGGAAGCAAGTCAGTGGGAATGGTTGTCTGGGTCTGGGGATATCCCTACAAGTTAGTGTGTCTAACAGTTGTCCCTCGCCATTTGCAGGTGACTCTGGTTACCCCAACCTGTCATGGCTACTGACCCCAGTGAGGAATCCCAGGACAAGGGCAGAGGAACGCTACAATGAGGTCCATGGGCGAACTCCGTGGATTATAGAGCGGACGTTCGGCCTCCTGAAGGCCAGGTTCAGGTGCTTCCATATAACAAGTGGATCCTTATTCTACTCACCAAAGAAGGTGTGCCAGATCATCGTGGCCTGCTGTATGCTTCACAACTTAGCTTTGCGACGACAGGTGCCTTTTCTGCAGGAGGATTGTCCAGATGGCGGTGTTGTTGCAGCTGTGGAGCCTGTGGACAGTGAAGACGAGGAAGCAGAAGAAGAGGACATGGAAAACAGGAACTCAGTGATCCTGCAATATTTCCAGTGAGACACAGGTAAGAATACAGACCTGCCTACTACATGTACTTTAACACTACTACCTCTCTACTGTCTGTCGTTTTCACCCAGTGTATGGTCACTGAGTTGTCACTTTCCCTTACGATTTCACAGATGTGGGTCCCACTGTGTGACATCTGCTTTGTTTCCTCATGGACTTGAGCTGTGTGACTTAGGTATGTTGACATTACAATTGAAAGAGCATTTTGTCACTGTAATTGCTAATACACTATTTCGAAATCACAGACAGACTCCAGATTGTTTTGTGCTTCAAGGGTGTTTATTTAAGTGCTCAATATTGGAGGGTGTTATAAAATGGTGAGGGATGATGGTGGAGGAATGTCCATGGCAGAGTCCAGTCTATTAGTCTCACAGGTGCATTGCCCAAATGGGCATAGGAAGTGGAGCTGGGGCAGTTTGAGGATGGTAAGGGTGACAAAGTGGGACAGAAAGATGACATTCAGGGTGGTTTCATTTCTTGGCAGAGGTCTTGGCATCGTTCTCTGTCTTTGTCCTGGATCTGGGGGACCGTTTGCGGAGTGGTTCTCCCTCTGCAGGGGTGGGGTGCTGGTCCTGTGGTGGGGCGTCCTGTCCACCAGTGCCGGCAGAGGTGGTGGGCAGTTCATCGTCCATGCTAGTGTCAGGGGCCCCTTGTTGTGCCACAGTGTCCCTCCTGGTGTTGAGTACTTCCTTCAACACCCCTATGATGGTACCCAGTGTGGAATTGATGGTTCTGAGTTCCTCCCTGAAGCCCAAATACTGTTCTTCCTGCAGGCGGTGGGTCTCCTGAAACTTGGCCAATACCGTTGCCATCGTCTCCTGGGAGTGGTGGTAGGCTCCCATGATGGAGGAGAGGGCCTCGTGGAGAGTGGGTTCCCTTGGCCTGTCCTCCCCCTGTCACACAGCAGCCCTCCCAGTTCCTCTGTGTTCCTGGGCCTCCGTCCACTGGACCGTGTGCCCACTACTACTGCCCCCAGGTCCTTGTTGTTGTTGGGGTGGTGGGTTAGCCTGGGTTCCATGTAGTGGTGGACACACTGCTGCTTGACTTGTCCTGGGGACAGAGGTATGGGCCCGCTGGGTGGGTGCTGTGCTGGTGTTTCCGGAAGGAGAAGGTCTGTAGTGGCCTGTGACTGTGTGAGGGGAACCGACTGTCCCGAGGTCCCCGATGGGCCAGGCTGGTCATCTAGATCCAGTTGGACAGAGCTGCTGTCATCACTGTGGGCCTCTTCTGTTGGAGGTGTGGAAATGTGTGGACCCTCCTGTCCGGTGACGTTGGGTAGGGGTCCTGAAGGGGTATAAAAGGATGTTTATTACATCTGTGTGTGCCATGGTGTGCAATGGGTGGGTGACCGTGTACCCCAGTGCTTGCATTCCTGTGTGTGACCTTGTATGATGGTGGTTTAGGGGGGTGTATGGGTATGTGCAGTGGCCATGCCTTGGTGATGGGTGTCCATGCTTTGTTGTTGCATGCAGGGCTTGGTGTTGGGATGGGTGGCTTGTGATAGTGGGACATTTGTGAGGAGCAGGAGTGATGGGGGTGAGGGCGAGGGTGGGGGTATGTGATGGCATGCAGTTAGGGTGGGGGATGAAATAGCAAAGCTTTGACTTACCAGAGTCCATTTCTCCATCTACTCCTGCGAGGCCCTCAGGATGCCGAATCGCCAAGACTTGCTCCTCCCATGTTGTTAGTTGTGGGGGAAGAGGTGGGGGTCCGCTGCCAATCCGCTGAACCGCAAGGTGGTGTCTTGATACCACGGAACGCACCTTCCCCCGTAGGTCGTTCCATCTCTTCCTGATGCAATCCCTATTTCTTGGGTGCTCTCACACTGCGTTGACCCTGTCCACTATTCTTCGCCATAGCTCCATCTTCCTAGCTATTTAGGTGTGCTCCACCTGTGATCCGAATAGCTGTGGCTCTACCCGGATGATTTCCTCCACCATGACCCTGAGCTCCTCCTCAGAGAACCTGGGGTGTCTTTGCCGTGCCATGGGGTGGTGTGGGTGATGTGTGGGGTGGTGTGTATAGTGATAAGTGTGGTGATATTTAGTGGTGTGTTGTGTGAGGTGCGTGGAAGTTCTGTGGGTGATGGTATTGTGTGCCTGTGGATGCTTGGTAGTTGTTTGTGGTGTCTCTCTCTGGCCTACTCTCGGTAATTGTGGTTGTAAGGGTTTGTGGGTGATGTGGGTGTGGGTTTCATATTGTAATGGGTATGTGGGAGTGGTGTGTGTATGTGTATCAGGTGTTTATTTGGAATTGTCCAATGTGGCTGTGTTTTGTAAAGGTGTGTGTATTTTGAGCGCAGCGGTGTGTACCGCCAATAGAATACAGCGGTTGAAAGACCGCCGTGTGGATTCGTGGGTCGTGATAGTGTGGGCGTATTTCTGTTGGCGTGACGGTGGAGGATTTGTTTTCGCTTGTTTGTCACTGACCTTTGGTGTGGCGGACTTGTGTGGGTGTCTGAATTTTGGCAGATTCCGTGCTGTGGGTCATAATAGCTGTGGCGGAATTCCGCAGCCGTGGCGGTGTGTTGGCGGTCTTCTGCACGGCGGTAAGCGGCTTTTATCGCCAATGTTGTAATGACCGCCTAAATTATTTCCATTTTGACAGTGAATTGTTTCTGGCACTCTTATACATATGTTTTATTGTATAAATTAGTAGGCTTCATACTTTACTAAACTTCTGAGTATCACTTTACAGAGTGGCTTTCTGAGAAACTGGCTTTTGCAGTTTGATTAATGAATGCACATTGAAGGTATGTTCAGCATCCTCCTTGGTCTGTCTTTTCTGTTAATATAACATGCGCAATCTTATAAGGTATTGTAAATGTGCTGTCTTGTAGTTACTCATTTTATTGGTGGACATATGGGTGTTGTTTCATATCTAAGGGCCTTTCTTTGTTCACGATATAATGGTCTCACTTTCTTGGGATTCAACACAACTGTGTGGTGTACTGGATCACAATGTAATTCAGTGCCTTTTATTTGGTATACACCTCTGGGGATTGTTACTTATGACTAATATTAAAGGATCATACATTATAGTTTATAATATGAGTTCTGTTCTTTCCAATAAATGTATTGCAAGCCTTGATAAAGTCCCGGTTTGGGATGAAACACGTGTCGGCTGAAAGCATCTTACGGGCTTAGAGTTACCATCATCTACGGCTAAGTCTTTAATTGATTGGACTATTGGATACACATCATATGAACTGGTAGCCACTTCCATTAGCAAACCTGGTGATGGTGGAATTAACCCCAATTGAATCAAAGGCTTCAGGTTAAATGGACTAATATTGCCTCTGAAATTGCACCCAATCACTTCACTGTGCTTGTATGCAGAAGAAGTCCAGACCCTCTTTCCTTCCCACTGATCCCATTGGACAGGTGCAGCATTGGCTGTCTTCCACAAACACACTGGAGTACAGAGACCCAAACATTTCTTTAAATGTAATGTATTATTGGTTCATGCAGTGCCTCATTACGTCTCCTATAGTGGCGATTGCCTGCCACAGCCCATAACTGATGTGCATAGGGCTTGCATAACATCTTGACACTTTCTGAAAACAGTCAACTAGCTTTTTTTACAACCAGGGCTGTAGGAAGTCCTTTCATTGTGATATTTGCTCTATCTGAATTCTAAGAACATAAACAATGCAGGGTAGTTCATACAATTTGTTGTATTCATATTTTCTTATTGGGTTTTTCTTCTCATGCTTGGGAACTTTTCACCCTACTCTTTCTCTCCCTTCCACCATTTCATGTTTAAAATATTCCTGTTTTATCCTATGTTACAATTTCTAGAGTCATATACTTTTGGAATGTTTCAAACTA
Organism: Pleurodeles waltl; assembly: GCF_031143425.1. Classification (NCBI taxonomy): domain Eukaryota; kingdom Metazoa; phylum Chordata; class Amphibia; order Caudata; family Salamandridae; genus Pleurodeles; species Pleurodeles waltl. The sequence goes on from NC_090442.1 coordinate 569,164,060, forward strand.
AGAGTTCTACTTCAGCACTTGAGTTAAGTCATTTGAGTTGTGATCTCGATGACCACGATGTCTATACTGCCTATTATGGAATTAAAGAAGCTTGACACAGTTGTCCTGTACTTACAATATTGGTGATGAGGGTTTTGTATCCTCCTTGACCCTTAAATTATGACATAGCTCAAGCATTCTGTGGTCACCGTGGGTGTGATCACCACAGATACTTCTGACTCTCTTCACCTGACTGTTCTGAACCTGCTGGTAGCCCATTCTTACAGTTGTGCTGCGTTGATGCTAGAGAGCATTGTGTAACCTTGCGAGTCATGCCACATGTGTTGGTTATAACCTGTAATCCTCAGGAGACTGCCGACTATTCTGTGTGTCGTTAGAGATGAGGAAGTAGCGGTGATATAGGGGGTTATTACAACTTTGGAGGAGGTGTTAATCCGTCCCAAATGTGACGGATATACCACCAGCCGTATTACGAGTTTCATAGGATATAATGGACTCTTAATACGGCTGGTGATATATCCGTCACTTTACCGTCACTTTTGGGACGGATTAACACCTCCTCCAAAGTTGTAATAACCCCCATAGTCCTGAGAAGGTATTCCCCCTAAATACTATCTAAAAAATATTGTTTTGCCTTATTGTCATGGCCAAAATGTTGCCACTACAAAATATTTTAAAAAATTTGTTTTTACTTTTTTTCCAGTAATACCGAAGTTTAAAAAATAATGCACTATAGTATTGATACTTATTTTGTTGTTTAATTGTATTATATTATGTTTTTATTTCATTATGTTATTATTAAACTTAATTTGAAATATATTACATGCGATTAATGCCAGATATAATTGTATGTGGGTTGTTGGGCTATTGGTGGTGGGTGATTTATTTTAATAAATTACTTTTAGTTGATCATTTTGTATCTTGTTATCTATGTGTGTATATATTTATTAAGGTTTTCAATTATTTAATACATTTTAATTTCAGGTTGTGCTTTTTCGGATTATTGGGTATGTAGTGTTTAAATAAAATATATTGATAATAATCAACTAGTTTATTACTTATGCACATTTTATTAATAAATGTCTTGAAATATCTTTAATTAGTAAACATATTTATATTACATGTTTTTAAAATATCATTTTATGTATTGTATATTGAATTGATGCTGTTGTATATTGTATTTGGGTGGATATTGGTATTTTCAAAGTGTATATTAATTAATAATATTTGATATGTTCAATGTTTATTATTTGATATTTAACAACATGTAATGTTACATTTAATGTATTTTTAGGGGAATGTTTTTCATCTTTAAATAGTTATATTATAAATAAATGTAAATTGAAATAATGCTCATCACAACTGTTGTATTATTTTCATTGACTTTTTGTGCTTTGTGTTGGGGTGAAGGATACTCTTTTTCATTCATGTACATTTATTAAATATGTTTAGTTTGTTTAATGTTTCTTTAATTTTTAACAAATTTAGGATGTATAACTTTTTATATACATGTATGAAATATTTTTCATATTTTTAATATGCATTTGTACTATTTGAGTGTGCTCTGTGTCAACACTTCTTCCCGATGGTTGCACTTTTCCCAAGGTTTATTAGATTGGTCTTAGAATAGCATATTTGAGTCACCAATGTATGCACATTTTTAAATGTTTGTTAAACTGCACTTAGAATAGTAAATCTGATACCCACCACTATTTACGCACGTTCCCTATTATTTGCTCGATTGGAATTAGAATAATGCATCTTAGCCCCACAGTGTATTCACTTGCTCATTCATTGGAAGACTAGAGTTAGAATCATAAATCTGTCTGCGCCAATGTATGCACTTTTCAAATGTTAGGTAGTCTGGTGTTAAAATAGTAAGTCTGCCCCGTATGCATTTTCCCCAAAGTTAGTTAGATTGGAAAGGGATTAGTAAATCTGACCCTCTTAATGTGCACACTTTCCCAAGTGTTTGTTTCACTGGAGTTAAAATAGTAAACATGACCTTCCCCCGATGTATTCACTTTCCTCAATATTTGTTATACTGAAGTGTAAATAGTCAATCTGAGGCTCCTGAATGCACCACCCCCTCAATGTTTGTTAGAGTAGAGTTAAAATAGTAATTCCACACCCAACCCATTCAAATTTTCCTTAGTGTCTATTAGGCTGGAGTTAAATCAGAATAATATATATGTATTTTTTTTTATTTGCAAGTACTTAAATCATTTTAGATTTGAGTTAGGGTACTACATGTTACTAGGAACTTTAAATAATTATTTTGAACATGTTTAATTTAAAATTAGATTTTATTTTAAATGTCAATTATTTTAATTAGTTTTCTTTTGTTTTTGTTTTTAAAAACTAATTAGTGTTTATTTACTTTTAGAATGTTGAACCTTTTTGAAAGTTATGTGTATTTTTATTTTTTATGCTCATAAAGTAATGTTTACATATGTTATTATGTTTTATACTTTTTAATTTATTCATTTGATAAAATAAGTTAACTTTTTTAAATTCAAATAATGTTAATTACAATCCAATATATACTAACCATCATAATGTTGTTATTTTAGATCACAATGTTTTTGTACTTTGCATTGTAAATATGCCTATTTGAATATATTTCATGTTCAGTGTTTAAAAATATTATATTTTTGGGCCACAATATTTTTGTGGTTGATATTTTGTCATACAGTCCTTGAGAAATGCCAGTACCATACCGTTTGTGACAGAAGATGTTGTTTGAGTGGATGGAACAGAGATTTGGTCAGCTTATTGTTATTTGGTGAGCCCTGTCTCTGTGGCATCCCTGATTCCCTGCTCCTTTACTGATTGGCCTGAAGGGTGACTACTCCTCCATAAATTAGGATTACAAGGTGGGACTTAAGGTCAAGTGGGAAAATGGTGAAGACTCTGCAAGACGTAGGAGCCACCATAACTACTGTCAGGTGTCAGCTTATGTTTGCATAGCAGATCATTCCCAATGTATTCCACTGTGTGGTATGGTGATTGCTGACAATTAGGTCAGTCACCATCCCATGGCAAAGGTCCTTCTGGAATGGGGCCTATGGTCCTTTAAAGGTAGCTGTTAGACCTGCTATAGGATCAGACTCTCTGCTTGGGAACAACTTAGAGCATTCTGTCTGGAAAGAGGAAAAGTTCAAGCCCCTTGCAGAGATATTAGGATTGCTTGCTTGTGTGCTGTTGGTCTATGGCAGCCCTTCAAGGAAGTCAAGGGGACCTGGAACCTAATACAGTGGTCCAGGTTCCTGTCAAGCAGAGAGGGGCAAGAAGTGTTGAAGTCAGCCCTTAAAACTCCTTTAGTCCTGGAGGAGTTTATCCATGAGGAGAAAGGCCCAGTACATACAGGGGAGATGATATCTGTCTTGAGTGACCGGCCCAAACCGGCCAGGTGCTAAACTGCAGGAGGACCATCCCTAGGAGAGATCTGCAAGACACAGAAAAAGTGCCACGCTGTTGAGGTCAATTGATGCCAAACTGAGGCCCACAAAAATGGAGACACCTCGTAAAAACTACATTTATTTGGAGGTTGCATAGTGAGTTTAAAGTCCCTGAGCCTGATTCATCCAGAGTGTAGGTGGTCCCCCATTACTACGTGGGCCTTTGTACTGGAGCTGACCTGTGACATTCCTTAGAAGGACCTCTTGGGCAGACTAAAACTGATGAATGCTTCGTCACCCATTTTTATTGGACTCAGATGCAAACTGTTAAAAGCCTGCACACATAAACAAGCACTAACCTGATGTTCTGGGCCAGCAGGGGCGAATTGTGATGACAGTCCGTCCACTTCTGCCAAGGGAACAGGTTGTACACCTAAGGGACTGGGAGTGTGGATAAAATAATAAATCCTGCCTACTAGTTCTATGTGATTAAATGACTTCCTCGAGATGTGTCACCTGAAGTCGTCTCAGGGTTGTTGCATGTGAAGAGGGAACCAGTCTGGTGGTACCACCTACAGTCTGTACAGGAAGAAGATAGTGCAGACAGTATTATTATGACGTTATGCAGTTGACCGTCTCACCCACACTGACACACTCATACTCAGTAGCTCCTATCAGACTCACTCTCATTAACAATAAGGCTGTGCATCTTGATTGCAGAATCAGAAAAGGAGTTGCGGAAACACTCCTCCTAATGTGCTCAATCACAGGCTGATGACAGGTCTCACCAATCTACTGTTGTGCAAGCGTGCTTTATAGTTCTGAATCATTCTATGCTGTCATACTTCTTTGGTAATCAGGTAAGTGTAGTGATATTTGTGTTTTGACCACTGACTCCGTGTCGCACCGCTTAGCTGTCCACCGTCACATTAGCGGTCACAAGTTATAGACTCCATTTTGTATACAGCTTAGCCTTAGCTTTACCGCCACGTTACAGGTGCAAGTATTTTTTGTACAAAACATGTTATGCATCGTGTTTTCTCGTGCATGTTTTTATTCTGCATGTCTGCATGTTCTTTCTTACCAAGGGCTAGGACATACTGTGGAGAAGTCAGTCACTTAGGAAGATAAGGATGTACTAGAATGATGTTTATGGTACAGCAGGGAACTGTTTAGTTTTGGGAGGGACACCTTGGGAACATGGCTATTTCCAACATGTTTCTTTCAAAACTGACCTAAAGTAGCCAACATTTTTTAACACTTTTCACGGAATGGGAGGGGTTTTCTAGAGATCTCCTTCCTGGCTTGTTTAAAGAATATAAGAGACCAAGGTCAACGGTGGGGGATTCAGAGACCTCAATCAGGATTGAGACGTTGATTGCCTGATATTTCCCGTGAGGGTAGATCTCTCTTTCTCACTTTAGTCGAAGCGGGTCAATGGCTTGCTGGCAGGAGAAAGATGAAGGAGCAATTGTGCCCCATGATGATGATTTTTTATTAATTATTTGCGTTGCATTGTGTATGTATATATCTGTCAATATAGGTATTTGTATCTTTGCATATATATATTTGCTGTTTATATATTGAAGATTTTTTGTACATGTTCTCACTATATTGTTGCACATTTTAAAGGTACACTTTCGGTTGTACTGACCTTCCTTCACGAGCCTTGCAAAGTGATTGAATAAATGTCTTTTTTAGACTAAGAAGCGCATTCCAGAGATTCTTTTCAACTCTTTTCAGTGTGTGTATTTTGGCTCAGTCAGCAGTAAAGCAAAACAGTAAGTATGCCACGTTTTATGGTCATGAAATGAATCACTCCCATAATCTCATATGCTCTAAAATCAAGCTGGTATTAGGGAAGTTGTCTTTTGTGGTAAACACACATGCCGTTGCATACACTTAGCTTATTGTTATTTTATTTTGATAGGTCCATGAAGTTCTGAGTGGGCGCGATGCGACCAATGCCGGAATGCAGAGCTGTGGCGAGATTCTCTCTTTGCAAGATGAGAGAAGCCGGATGCGGTGACAATGAAGAAGGAGCATGAAGTCAACTATTGGATTAGTAGTGTCCATTCCGAAGATCGGATGTTGCTGAAACTCGGGAAGACCAGGAAGCTGAGGATCATCTTCATGGAAAGCTGGATTGCAAGTCATTCTTACCAGCGTGTAATAGCACACACCAAGTGCTTAGTCTCATAAAGTGATACACTTGCTTGTGACTCAACATCACTTCCTACCTTGTGTATTGGTGTGACTAGTGATTGGTATTGAGTACTCAGGACACAGTTATTGTGAGGCTGGTATTTGTGAATGCCCATGACACAAACAGAGTTAGATGTATTTGGTACTTTAGGTGAACAAGTGAGGTGGACATTATCAGGCCCCTGGACTAAAACATAGCCATAGGAGATAGGTTTATCCTTGTGATGCTCTGCACTGCCAACCAGAATGGGGACTGTGTCTGTAGTGGCCAGAGCACTGAAGAAAATCTTTACCAGAGTGGGGTGAGGTAGTACCTGAAAGGGGACTAACTTCATGTCAGTGTACATGAATGCAATGTGCGGTGAATGTGGGGTTACCTACTAGCTCTCCCACATCCTAGTATCCCTGCATCAATGGGCTTGTTGAAAAGTTCAGTAAGACCCCTAAGCACATGATAAATGGCCTCTCCAGAAGGTGATTGACGCAGGGGACAGTATGCCAGTCAAAAACATTTACTGTGTGTTAGATATGTTAAAGGTGAGTCGAATGATACAGCTTGAGAAATGTTGAGGGTAGAAGACGGATTTCAAGAGAGATGTAAAGGTGCTGGAGGCCAATACGAAGGGTATATTGTGTTTGGAGGATATAAAGAAAACACTTCTGGGTGGTGACAAGGCCACAGTAGGCTGTTCTTTCAACTGATCCCTGTTTAAAATACATTAATTCAGCAATGTCATGAAATCTGCACTATGCTTACAGACCCTTGAGCATAGGCAGATTTGCAGTTCAATCTTTCAATATCGCAGATGTTTCTGAAATAGCAACAGCAGGGATGGCAATAGAGAACATTATGAAGATTGAGAAGTGGCAATTTAGCCATTGAAATGGTCTATTGTTTGCTACATACATGTCCGTAACAATAATAAGTGTCATGTTCATCTGAGCAACATACAACAAAAACACAGTGAAACATTTTATCTTGAACGTGTCTCAAAGGTGAGAAGTAATCTAGCATGCAATCAGACTGAAATTGAAAAGGAGAAAGGCCAATTGGAGGATCAAAGTACAATAATTACTCGATTGACTGGATTATTGATTCTCTGATATTTATTATATTTTAATAAAATAGATGAATACCCTAATTTGACTTTACTTCAATTTATTAATTATGAGTCCATTAAAAAATATTTTTTAATGTGGGATTTTGTTTATTGTATGAAAGTGCCCAAAATGGTGGAAAGGGCACCCACCTCTGGAAAGTAAAGCATTCCAGTTGGCACTTTCAAAATACATCAAAACAAATAGGAAAGAAATAAAAAGGCGTGGATAGCAGCTACAGGTAAGGAAACTCCACGGGCAATGAAGTTACATCCCAGAAGATTTTGGGACTGGGCTAAAAAAATGCATTATTGTGTTTGGATGCTGAGGGAGCACCACTGAAAGAAAGCGATCATGGAATTTTTCTTAATGCACATGACATGTTGTTAAGCACTTATAGGTGTATTGTATATTTAGTGATTAGGGTCCAGCGGTGTGCAAACCATATGATATGCCTCCATCATTAGGGCTTGAGGCTCTATTTAGGGAGTTGTTACATAACTATTACATTTACTTGTAGTGCACCCATTGTAGTTGAAAAGGCATTTTAGAGGGTATCTCCACTGGTATTTTCGCCTGCCATCTTGTATATATATGTCATTTCGTGTGTCACATTTACTTTTGTCTGTAATAAAGTACTTTTCCTTTTTAAAGGACAAAGCACTAACTGGACTAGCGAATTAAGTGTTTTTTGTTGTAATGCTGAGTTCTGGGTCTGTGGTCCACAATATATCCCAGAGTACCCCTTGGATTGCTCTGCCTTACTACAATGAAAATCAAGTGCTAAAAGAGGTACAGGGTTCACAGTTTAGGGTTCCGCAGTACTGAGATCCAAGACACCTGAAGCTAAAGACCCAGATTGTTATAATTGGGGGCCCAGTAACCAAATTTGTCAGTCGCCCTTTGCCAAAGATGCTTGTAGATCGATCAGGAGAAATGGGTTTCTTATAACCTTTCATGCTCAGTAGCCAGCCCAAGGTCATCCTTCTTCTCAGACCTCTGGCCATCCAGCATTTCCTTAATGGATGGTGTCTTAGGACGAGCCCTGCCCTTATCTAAAGCCATGGTCAGGAAGGTGACCATGCATGCTACAAAAAGTGCAACTAGTTAAATCAGGCCTGGAGCTTTCAGAGCACCCAGGATCAGTAAATAGTGGCCCTTGAGGACTGTGCCACACTAATACCAACACATTTTGGGGCTATCCTTTTCAGTTTTATGTGCAAAGCAAGAGGCTTAGTCAACACCATCTAGACAACAGTAGAGGCCTCTAAGACTAGTTCAGGGTGCCCCACTGCTTATAATGAACTCCACTAACCTCAGTCAGACCCATTACCAACATTTAGCCTTAGCGATTATGTCTGACATTCCAATATCCCTCTTCAGATGCTGCAACCTCAGACTAGTCTAGCTTCAACCCATTGGAGCATTGTGTGAAGTGTCCATGTAGATGTGAGGCCCAAGCAGTAGTGTGACTTTTCAACAAACTGGTCCAGGCAGACTGGGACTCTTTGGAACTGTGTCACACTGAGGGGTCAGTTTGAAAGCCTCACTACTATCACCCACTTCATCTAAGGCCTTATTTCCAAGCTCCTGGGTACCACATTCACCCTCACCAATAGCCCTGGCCATCTTGGAAACAGTTTTCCATTCACCAGTGTTGCGTGGGCTTGGTTACTGGGGACCATACCTCACATCTCATAGCATTGCGGGTTCTTGTTCAGGTTTCTTGGAATGCAGTATCATTCTCTGAATCTTGCTAGGGCCCGACACCCAGAGCTCAGCAAGGAGATGTCAGCTAGGCTCTTCACTGCACCCTTAACACCTGAAAATGTTCAATTTGAATGCATGCAGTCTTTTTCCCCGCAATTTTATCTTTGGTAGAGTTTTAGGTGCAAACTGGTATGGGGCATGAAAAGAATAATAAAGTCCTGAATACAAGCTATGCCCAATGGGTCATGGAGGGTTGCCATCTTCTGTAAATACCATTACCCCCAGGCGAAGTATAGGTAAATGCCTTCTGTTTCTAGTTTTCTACTTGGAAATTCTGCATAACATGCAAAATCGATATTTAAAACACCAAAATCTGAATATTCTGCATTTTTTTCAAACCTTATCACTCAGTACACTTTTTCAGGATGACCAGCCAGAATCCACCAGTGGACACTTCACATAAATCTAAATCCTAATGCTGGTGCAACTCTTGTTTGCACAGGGATCCAAATTTAGTCCTAAACTTGTATTCAAGGCCTAAGGCAGCTAGTTTACCAAAATTCCTGGTTTGTCTAAAAACAGGTGTTTGCAGTCATACTGGGATTAAGAGTGTAAGGAAATGCCTCCTTGGCATGGTTACCCCCTGACTTTTTTCCTTTGCTGATGCTATGTTTTGAATTGAAAGTGTGCTGAGGCCTGCTAACCAGGCCCCAGCACCAGTGTTCTTTCCCTAACCTGTACTTTTGTATCCACAATTGGCACACCCTGGCATCCAGATAAGTCCCTTGTAAATGGTACCCCTGGTACCAAGGGCCCTGATGCCAGGGAAGGTCTCTAAAGGGCTGCAGCATGTCTTATGCCACCCTGGAGACCCCTCACTCAGCACAGACACACTGCTTGCCAGCTTGTGTGTGCTGGTGAGAACAAAATGAGTAAGTCGACATGGCACTCCCCTCAGGGTGCCATGCCAGCCTCTCACTGCCTATGCAAGTATAGATAAGTCACCCCTCTAGCAGGCCTTACAGCCCTAAGGCAGGGTGCACTATACCATAGGTGAGGGCACCAGTGCATGAGCACTGTGCCCCTACAGTGTCTTAGCAAAACCTTAGACATTGTAAGTGCAGGGTAGCCATAAGAGTATATGGTCTGGGAGTCTGTTTTACACGAACTCCACAGCACCATGATGGCTACACTGAAAACTGGGAAGTTTGGTATCAAACTTCTCAGCACAATAAATGCACACTGATGCCAGTGTACATTTTATTGTAAAATACACCACAGAGGGCACCTTAGAGGTGCCCCCTGAAACCTTAACCGACTATCTGTGTAGGCTGACTGGTTCCAGCAGCCTGCCACAACCGAGACATGTTGCTGGCCCCATGGGGAGAGTGCCTTTGTCACTCTGAGGCCAGTAACAAAGCCTGCACTGGGTGGAGATGCTAACACCTCCCCCAGGCAGGAGCTGTCACACCTGGCGGTGAGCCTCAAAGGCTCACCCCTTTGTGCCAGCACCGCAGGACACTCCAGCTAGTGGAGTTGCCCGCCCCCTCCGGCCACGGCCCCCACTTTTGGCGGCAAGGCCGGAGAAAATAATGAGAAAAACAAGGAGGAGTCACTAACCAGTCAGGACAGCCCCTAAGGTGTCCTGAGCACCCCCTCCCCTTGGGAGGAGGCACAAAGAGGGTGTACTCACCCTCAGGGCTAGTAGCCATTGGCTACTAACCCCCCAGACCTAAACACGCCCTTAAATTTAGTATTTAAGGGCTTCCCTGAACCTAAGAATTTAGATTCCTGAAACTACAAGAAGAAGAGGACTGCTGAGCTGAAAAACCCCCGCAGAGGAAGAACAGAAGACACCAACTGCTTTGGCCCCAGACTTACCGGCCTGTCTCCTGCCTTCCAAAGAAACCTGCTCCAGCTACGCTTTCCAAGGGACCAGCGACCTCTGAATCCTCTGAGGACTGCCCTGCTTCAAGAAAGACAAGAAACTCCCGAGGACAGCGGCACTGCTCCAAAAGAACTGCAACTTTGTTTCAAAGGAGCAGATTTAAAGACCCCTGCAACTCCCCGCAAGAAGCGTGAGACTTGCAACACTGCACCCGGCGACCCCGACTCGACTGGTGAAGAACCAACACCTCAGGGAGGACCCTCCGGCGACTCCGAGCCCGTGAGTACCCAAAGTTGTCCCCCCTGTTCCCCCACAGCAACGCCTGCAGAGGGAATCCCGAGGCTCCCCCTGACCGCGACTGCCTGAACTCTATTTCCCGACGGCTGGAAAAGACCCTGCACCCGCAGCCCCCAACACCTGAAGGAACGGAACTCCTGTGCAGGAGTGACCCCCAGGAGGTCCTCTCCCTTGCCCAGGTGGTGGCTACCCCGAGGAGCCCCCCCCTTGCCTGCCTGCACCGCTGAAGAGACCCCTTGGTCTCTCATTGAAAACCATTGAAAACCCGACGCGTGTTTGCACACTGCACCCGGCCGCCCCCGCACTGCTGAGGGTGTACTTTTTGTGCTGACTTGTGTCCCCCCCGGTGCCCTACAAAACCCCCCTGGTCTGCCCTCCGAAGACGCGGGTACTTACCTGCTGGCAGACTGGAACCGGGGCACCCCCTTCTCTCCATTGAAGCCTATGTGTTTTGGGCACCTCTTTGACCTCTGCACCTGACCGGCCCTGAGCTGCTGGTGTGGTGACTTTGGGGTTGCTCTGAACCCCCAACGGTGGGCTAACTTGGACCAAAAACTGAGACCTGTAAGTGACTTCCTTACCTGTTAAAAATAACAATACTTTACCTCCCCCCAGGAACTGTGAAAATTGCAGTGTCCACTTTTAAAACAGCTTATTGTGTTTTATGTAAAAAGTATAAATGCTAATGTAATGATTCAAAGTTCCTAAAGTACTTACCTGCAATACCTTTCAAATGAGATATTACATGTAGAATTTGAACCTGTGGTTCTTAAAATAAACTAAGAAAATATATTTTTCTATAACAAAACCTATTGGCTGGATTTGTCTCTGAGTGTGTGTTCCTCATTTATTGCCTGTGTGTATGTACAACAAATGCTTAACACTACTCCTTGGATAAGCCTACTGCTCGACCACACTACCACAAAATAGAGCATTAGTATTATCTCTTTTTGCCACTATCTTACCGCTAAGGGGAACCCTTGGACTCTGTGCATACTATTCCTTACTTTGAAATAGTGCATACAGAGCCAACTTCCTACAAAGAGATTTGCAGATATCACCATTGTTATCAATAACACTTTACATAGTGTTAGAAATGGGGTCTTTGGTTGGCAGTCAGGTTACCCCCTGTCCAACAAGGACCCTCACCCTAGTCAGGGTAAGTCCCACACAATCCAAATGATCCTGTGCCCACTTTCTGGTAGCTTGGCACTAAGCAGTCCGGTTTAACTTAGAAGGCAAAGTATTTGTGCAATAAATCATGCAATAACACAGTATAGCACTACAAAAATACACCACACAGTGTTTAGAAAAATAAATAATATTTATCTAGATAAATGCAGGTCAAACCGATTAAGATTAAAAAAGTACACATTGAAATATCACTTAGAAAATTATATAAAGAGTCTTTAGTTCTTAAATTTCAACATATGTCTCTTGCAAGCACAAAGTACCTGGTTTGCGATCAAATTCTCTGCAAGGGACAGCAGAGGATGAGTTGTGTCGAAAACAGGGAAGTATGCGTAAATATTTCCAGCGCGCACAGATGATGCATCGTTGAGTTTTCACGCAGAGCAGGATTTGTGTCAATTTCCTTCACGTAGACTGGGATCCTCTTCGGGTTGCAGGGTTTTCGGATGCCCCGGGGACGATGCGTGGAAATCCTGGGCGTGCAGGATGAAGTCACAGGGGCTGTGTCAATCCCGTGGGCGATGCGTGGAAATTTCTGCCACACTGCAGGCACTGCGTCAATTCCTCTCAGGAAGTCAGGCTGCGTTGTTCCGGCTCAGCCTTGCGTCGACCCAGTGGGCCATGCGTTGAAGTTCCAGTTGCAACAGTGGCGCTGCATCGTTCTCCTCTTTGGGAAATTGGACTGCGTTGATCCGGTTCGGCGTGCAGTGATTTTCTCACCGCAATGCAGGCTGTGCATCATTCTTGCAGACTGTGCGTCAATTTTTGCCGTACAAGGAGTTATTTTGCAGGAATTAAGTCTGTTTGATCCTGAGACTTCAGGGAACAGGAGGCAAGCTCTATCCAAGCCCTTGGAGAGCGCTTCTCTGCACAGCCAGAAGACAGCAAGACAGCAGGGCAACAGCAGGGGAGCAGTCCTTTCCAGAAAAGCAGTCAGGTGAGTCCTTTCGGCAGCCAGGCAATTCTTCTTGGCAGGTTGCAGGTTCTTGTTCAGGGATTCTTCACCAGTGGTATCTTGTCCAAAAGTGTCTGAGTTGGTAGGGTCAGTGACCCTGCTTGAATACCCAAATGTGCCTTTGAAGCGGGGGAGACTTCAAAGAATGGCTTAGAAGTGCACAAGGTCCCCTTTTAGTTCCATCCTGTCTGCCAGAGTCCCAGTAGGGAGTGTGGCAGTCCTTTGTGTGAGGGCGGGCTGCTGTCCTTTTACATGTAAGCGTCAGACCCTCCACTCTCCCAGCCCAGGAAGACCTATTGAATATGCAGATGTGTGCAAGTGTGACTAGCATCTTGTGTTTAGGGTTTCTTTGAGTGAATGCACAAGGGAGCTGTCCACTAAACTTAGCCAGACGTGGATTGTAAGGCACAGAAAGATTTAAGTGCAGAGAAAAGCTCACTTTCTAAAAGTGGCATTTCTTAAACAGTAATATTAAATCCAATTTCACCAGTCAGCAGGATTTTTATTACCATTCTGGCCATACTAAATATGACCTTGTTTACTCCTTTCAGATCAGAATCTACCACTCAAACAGTATATGAGGGTAGCCCTAATGTTAGCCTATGGAAGGAGCAGGCCTCACAGCAGTGTAAAAACGAATTTAGGAGTTTTATACTACCAAGACATATAAACTGCACAGATACATGTCCTGCCTTTTATCTACATAGCACCCTGCCCTATGGGTTACCTAGGGCCTACCTTAGGGGTGACTTATATGTAGAAAAAGGGGAGCTTAAGGCTTGAAAGTACTTTTAAATGCCAAGTCAAAGTGGCAGTGAAACTGCACATAAGGGCCTTGCAATGGCAGGCCTGAGGCATGGTTAAGAGGCTACTTATGTGGGTGGCACAATCAGTGCTGCAGGCACACTAGTAGCATTTAAATTTACAGGCCCTGGGCACATGTAGTGCACTTTACTGGGGTCTTACAAGTAGATTAAATAAGCCAATTGGGTACGAACCAATGTCACCATGTTTTAAGGGAGAGAGCATGTGCACTTTAGCACTGGATGGCAGTGGTAAAGTGCGCAGAGTCCTAAAACCAGCAAAAACAGTGTCCAGAAAGTGGAGGGAGGCAGGCAGAAAGTTAGGGGTGACCATCCTAAGGCTGTCAGGTCTAACACATAGTATGCAAACACAACAAGTAATGGCTAAATCAATAGGATTTGGCCTTACAGTGTTAAATGCACGCAAAACAGACAAGTGGAATGTTGTTTAAATGTGTCAGATCATTCAAAAGAGACCTATTGCCTTTGACAAGTCTTCTTAAACTCTGATCATCCTACTGAAAGCTGCTGTGTTATAGGCAGTGTTAAATATCTGTTGGTCTGCTCTGAAAAACTGCAAGATCACACATGACCTTGCTGCCATTTGTTTTATTTATATATATATATATATATATATAGATATATATTGCACAACAAATGGTCTAAAAAGAGGAGCGCTCTTACTGCCAGTGCCAGCATAGGGTTAAGACCACGGCCCTTACAAAATAAACCAACAAGAATTGCTGCACTCCCAGAGGTATGGGTTAGTAGATTCCATTTACTCACAGAGCAGCACATCAAACACCACAACGCGTTTTAACATTTCGTCTTCCTCAGGTGGATTCAGTTTGTATGCACACATGGTTCTCATTTATGTGTCTTTTATAATCACAAGGGCATTCTGGGAGTTATAGTTCAAAATGTTGCTTTCAGAGTCCTTATTTCACTGTGGCTAATTAGACAAACATCTGCGTTTTGCTAATTTGAAAAACAAACAAACTATGAGAGGTCATGACAGTCTCTGTGTTATTTATGCTCAGTGCTCTTATACTAGTACTTCCATTGATAATTACGACATTCTCATAGAGTTGATTTCTCAGCAGAACATGTGTTTAAACATCATAGTAAAGGCCCACATTTCCCCTGCCTTGAGGGCCCTACATTGGTTACCAGATGCTAGAAGATCCATGTGGCAGTGGGTGTGGCGATAATAAGGACTAGGATGCTCGAGTGGGTTGGAAATGGTGAGTTTATTGAAAGTTCTTTAAAGATATGAGAAAGTCTTCAATATTATATGGGTTGTTGGCTCTCCGTAATAGAATGTCTCTTCTCCTCAGGTGTCCTCTTGACTGGCGAAGATATTCCTCTTGGCCTCCCAGATGCACCGGAAATAAGAGGAATGGAGATATGGGTAAGTCAGTTAGTATTAATATTACAAGGAGAGAGAGAGAGAGGAGAGAGGATATATATGTGTATATATATATATATATATATATATATATATATATATATATATATATATATATATATATCCCCTGGGAAAGTGTGCCGAACGTGATAATTAGAGTGTACAGGAAACAGTCACCTCTAGTGTCCTCTTAGTGATAGGTTTCTATCCCTGGGTGCTCTTTAATTCTTTCTTTGTAGTGCTCTTAGAATTCCAGACTTCTACTCTTTTCCCCTATGGGGTCCTATTCCTTCTTGCCCCTCTTCCACCTTACTACCGTCCCTCTCCTCCCCCTCTCCCTCCAAATTCCCCCTTCCCTCTCCTGGCGTCACCCTCCCCTTTTGCCAGAAGTTGTCCTTTATATAGGACCGTACCTGGGTAAGCCACGTCCCTCCTGGGACGTGGCGGAATCCTCGTCTTTCGTGTTACCTCTGGGTCGCAATCCCGCCTTGGGCGCTTGCCTCCAGGGTTTCTCCGGTGTTGGTCATCTTCTTGGGTTCTCCGGTCTTCCGCTCCGTGTTCTCCCTTCTCTGTCGGCGTTTCTTCGTCTGTCCTCTCTCCCCATGTGCAGTCCGTCTCCCTCTTTTACTGTTTCGGGAACCCGGGTATCCGGGTTCCCTGTGAGGTTGCCGGCGTCGACGTTGCTATGACGCCCGGGCGGGCGTCGTCCGGGAAGGAGAATCGGGACTCCGTTCCCGATTCTGTAATGCCAGTAGACGGAATATCTGTCAGCTGGCTACAATCCACCTTCAAAGTGCTTTGTATCACCTGCAAAGCTAAACATGGAAGAGGAACGCTTTTCATCATAAATAAAATCACCAAATACATTCGACAAAGCCACTTTGGCTCCAGATTGGCACCTCACCTCAAAGTCCCATCATACAAGAAAAAAACATAAGTGGTAAATTGTTCTGTGTCCAAGCAGTCAAACTATGGTACTCATTACCCCTGAAGCATAAGATCCACAGATAAATATCATATATTCTAAAGACCACACAATAGTTGTCTCTTTCCTACATAACCACCATACTCAAACACTAATTACAGCATATGCCTGTATATAGAAGCATTCATCATTTGATTACATGTATGTATATAGGTATGTTTATTTCTTTGTACAAATGTGTATAATAATTATTGTTTTTAAAATGTATAAACACATAGCTAATGTGGCGGCCATTTTAAAACGTACTAGCTTTCATAGATTTACAAATTCATCAGGCAGTAATAGATCAACAGGATTATGTATAAAACATTTAAAGTGCAATTATATTATGTTATATCTCATTACTCCAAATATAAAGTTATATAAATACCATAAAAAACAATTATAATATATCACCACTTATTGTATTCTAAATGAAAGCAATGTCTCGCCCCAATGGGCTAATGTTGTCATCCATATTACCAAAGAGCTCCATGTTCACTCCTACTTCCCATATGGACAACTAGGTGCTAAATAATAAAACAAACTAAAACAACCCTTTGTTTACACACATACCCAATCCACGAGTCTGTGTTGTCCCTTGTGTATATAAGATCTCCCCAATTCTGTTAATAATTGTCCAAATATATATAACGTTAAATGCATAAATAAATAACTCGATAAATATCACCTATAAGGGCGTTCATGTGAACCACAGACCCCCTATGTCTCACTTACCTCAGAGAGAATAATGTTAATAACTTACAAATATATATGCAAAAGAGCAAAAGTTGTTATAATCGCAGGAGCACTGGTTGTAAACATGGTCAAATTCCTCACAATATAACCAATAAATATGTGACAATCATCAAAGAAAAAAGAGAAAGAGAGAAAAAACCTAAAAGTTCCAGCCAATAGTGCTACAGACATAACCATGAAAAAAATAGTAACTCCCAATAGCTAACCTACTTAAAGTGACTAATGCGTAATACAATTTAAAGTGCATGCATTTTCAATATCCTACCCTAAATATACGGCTAGTTCCTCACTTGAATTGAGACACCTTAGAATAAGAGTCTCAAAATCAATGATATATCTGGATTCCAGTATTCTCAATCTCAGTTCTCAAAGTCAAAATTTGAGGCCAATCATGATGGAGCCCTGCTCGGCTACAGTGAGCGAGAGGCCTTGGTCAAATTTTTACCATCTGACTTAGGGCCTCATTATGACTTTGGTGGTCTTTTGGGAGGACCGCCGTGGTGGCGGGCGCCAAAAGACCGCCATGTTGGTTGTAATCGTGCCGCCGTATTAAAAGTCACAGTGTGAAGTCTGCCAAAAACAGCCAAATTATCTAAACCGCCAGGACACTGGAGGACAGAAAAAAAGCGGTTCCACCACCAGCACTGCCAGCCCGACAAAAATACACCCACCAAATTACGATCCACAAATCACCACAGTGGTTCTTCCGTGATGAAAAACCATTGGCAGTCCAAAACGCGGCGGTCACAACTCACTTCTGTCAGAACACACCACCACATTGGATTGTTTGAATATTCCACACCTGACACACATCCAGACACACCTACTCATTTCACTATATAACACACCCCTACACAACCCACAATCCTTGTATCCAGAACACCATACACGTGCACTGAGAAGCCAAAAAGAAAAGAGTTTGTACTTGTACACCATAGGCACACATACACATGCCACTCAGCACACACCCCGTATCAGCACAACAGTCACAATACATACATCACTAGCACACACAATCCGTTACAACTGTCTCCAACTCACATTGCAGCACCCACACCTCAACAATTACCCAACATTGCACCCTTATGCTCACAAAACCTCTACACAACCACTACCATGTCCCCACAAAAACACCCACATTTAACTGATGGCGAGTTGAAGGTCATGGTGGATGAAATTGTAAGGGTAAAGACACAAGATCTGCTTGGAGCACAGGTCCAAGAAACGTCTATTTCCAGGAAAATGGAGCTGTGGAAAAGGATAGCCGACAGGGTCAATTCTGTAGGCAGTCATCCACACAAAAGGGAGGACATCAGGAAGAGGTGGAACGACCTACAGGGGAATGTGCGTCCAGGCACCAGCTAGCCATACAGAAGACTGGCGGTGGGCCCCCACTCCTTCCCCTACTTTCACATCATGGGAAGAGAAGGTCTTTGACATACTGCATCCTGAGGGCCTGACGGGCATACCGGGTGGACTGGAGTTTAGTAAGTACCCACAACAGTTATGTCACACAATTGTCTTGTTCTGCATGCCCTCTCACCACCCAAACCCACCCTAATGAACTATTTTAGCCACTACCAAAACACCTAATGCCCCTCTCTGGAATTCCACTGCTCCACTGAGCCCAACTGCCCTCACAGCCCTTGGAAATGGCATGTTAACTGCTGGCTAATCATATCACTACGACTCCCAGAATGCACTAACCCATCATTGTGAAAATCTGGAATATGCACAACACATCACATGTAATGCATGTGCAACTAAATTACTAGCTACACCATCTAGATTGTTCTAGTAAGGAACTGTACATGGCAATGATCACAATGTAATAGCACACTCGCAATAGAAACCAAAGCAAAACACAGCTATAGCTGAGTGACCATTCCTAATAGCCACAGATCAAATATCCCAAGCCAGAAATAGACTGATCTGAGATGGGAAGTCAGATGGCTGAGTCGATGCACATGCACTACAAGGACACCATTGTGCATCGTGCAGCTTTAACGTGTGACATCTAGCAAGCCTGACTGTTCACTAGGTAACAAAGGTGAACAGTCATGTCAATAACCAGCAATATCAGATCCCATCTGCAGTGCAATCTGTACCAACCTAGTCTAACATCTCTCAACATGGAGTGTGGAAATCAAGTCACAGAGTTGTATGTACAACTAAGGTATGCTGTGCAGCAGCTGTGAATGTCATTGCAGGGAATCATGTTAAGGCACTGTCTGCATCTCACACAAATGCAACAAAACAGATAGGCCCAGATTTATACTTTTTGCCGCAAAGCTGCACAAATGCAGTTTTGCGGCAAAAAGTATAGCATCGGCTTGTGCCATTCCACAGTGCCAGCCAGGCGCCATGTTAACCCCTTAGCTGCTGGGCATTCTCCCAAGTGCTGAGCCCTTTTTGCCTATTTGGGGTAGTTCGTGCTTAGGCCTTCATAACGTTTTGTCCACATAAGCTATCCACACCAAATTTCTGTCCTTTTTTCCAACATCCTAGGGATTCTAAAGGTACCCAGAGTTTGTGGGTTCCCCGGAGGAGACCAACAAATTAGCCAAAAATACAGCAAAACTTTCGTTTTTTTAAAACAAAAATAGGAGAAAAGGGCTGTAGAAGAAAGAATGTGGTGTTTTCCCTGAAAATGGCATCAACAAAGGTTTTGTGGTGCTAAAATCCCCAGCTTACCAGCTTTCAGGAACAGACAGACTTGAATCAGAAAAACACATTTTCAACACAATTTTGGCATTTTACTGGGACATACCCCATTTTTACTGTTTTTTGTGCTTTGAGCCTCCTTCCAGTTAGTGACAGAAATGGGTGTGAAACAAATTCTGTATCCCGGACAGCTAAACATTTCTGAAATGTAGACAAATTCTGAATTCAGCAAGGGGTCATTTGTGTAGATCCTATAAGGGTTTCCTACAGAAAATAACAGCTGAAATAAAAAGGTATTGAAATTCAGGTGAAAAAAACTGCTATTTCTCTCCACGTTTCACTCTGTAACTTTTTCCTGCAATATCAGATTTTCAAAAGCAATACCCTGTTACGTCTGCTGGAATCTTCTGGTTGTGGGGCTATGTAGGGCTTATAGGTTCATCAAGAACCCTAGGTACCCAGAGCCAATAAATGAGCTGCACGTGCAATGGGCTTTCATTGTATACTGGTTACACAGCAATTCATTTGGTGAAATATAAAGAGTGAAAAATAGGTCTCGAGGAAACTTTTGAATTTCCAAAATGGGCACATGATAAGATGTTAAAAAGCAGTGGGTATTTGCAAATCTCTGAATACTAGCATATGAATTACAGAGCATTTCTCAAATACACTTCTTTATTACACACTGTCTTACATTTGGAAGGAGAAAATGTAGAGAAAGACAATGGGCAGTAGCACTTGTTCTTCTATTCTTTGCTCCCCCATGTCTCCTGATAAAAATGGTTCCTCACTTGTGTGGGTAGGCCTAGTGCCTGCGACAGGAAACACTGTAAAAAGCAACATGGACACATCACAGTTTTACATTGAAATCTGGCGTGTTTTTTGCAAAGTGTATAGCTGTGGATTTTGTCTCTAGCTCAGCCGGCACCTATGGAAACCTACCAAACCTATACATTTTTTAAAAGTAGACACCTAGGGTAATTCAAAATGGGGTGACTTATGGGGCTGTCACCAGACTCTGTTACCCAGAATTCTTTGCAAAACCCACAATTTGGCAAAAAAAACACTTTTTCCTCACATTTCAGTGATAGAAAGTTCTGGAATCTAAGAGGAGCCACAAACTTCATTCTACACAGCATTTCCCCAGGTTTCTCAATAAAAATGGTACCTCAGTTGTGTGGGTAGGCTAGTGCCCATGACAGGAAACGCCCCAAAACGCAACATGGACACATCACATTTTCTGAAAGACAACTGACCTGTTTTTTGCAACGTGCCTTGCTCTGGATTTTGGACTCTAGCTCAGCCAGCACGTAGAGAAACCTAGAAAACCTATACATTTTTTAAAACTAGACACCTAGGGGAATTCATAATGGGGTGACTTGTGGGGCACTCCCAGGTTCTGTTACCCAGAATCCCTTGCAAACTTCAACATTTGGCAAAATAAACACCTTTTCCTCACATTTCGGTGATAGAAAGTTCTGGAATCTGAGAGCAGCCACAAACTTCCTTCTACCCAGCATTCCCCCAGGTCTCCAGATAAAAATGGTATCTCACTTGTGTGGGTAGGCCTAGTGCCCGTGACAGGAAATGCCCCAAAACACAACATGGACACATCACATGTTCCGAAAGAAAACCAACCAATTTTTACAAAGTGCCAAGCTGTGGATTTTGGCCTCTAGCTCAGCCGGCATCTAGGGAAACCTAGCACACCTATACATTTTTTAAAACTAGACACGTAGGGAAATTTAGGATGGGGTGACTCGTGAGGCTCTCATCATGTTCTGTTACCCGGAATCCTTTGCAAATCTCACAATTTGGCAAAAAAACATTTTTTCCTCACATTTCAGTGATAGAAAGTTCTGGAATCTGAGGGGAGCCACAAACTTCTTTCTACCCAGCATTTCCCCAAGTCTCCCGATAAAAATAGTACCTCACTTGTGTGGGTAGGCTAGTTCCCGCGACAGGAATGGATCACACAAGGGTCAATGGTAGTCCTTGCATGAGGGCTACTGTTAACCCTGGAGTGATACATTCCTGACGCAGGCACTAGGCACAGGCACACAAGTGGGGCTGTGTTTTTATCAGGCCAAGTGGAGAAACACTGGGTGGTATGGATTTTGTGGATCCCTGCACATTCCTGTAGTTTCTGTGATAATAAAGCAAGGAAAAATAGTGTTTTTAATCAACCTTTCACTTTTGCAGGGTATTCTGGGTAAGACAATTTTGGGAAATCCAAACATGCCACACTTCTGTGGACTACCTTAGGTGTCTAGTTTTCAGAAATGTCTGGGTTTGGTTGGTTTCCCTATATGGCAGCCGAGCCCAGGACCCAGGTGATGGTCTTACAAAGCAAGGCTGTTTTGTGGTAGGTCATTTTGATGTCTCCACAATCCGTTTTGGGAAGTTCCCTCTTGTGGTCACTTGCCCACTCACAGTTTTTCTCTGGAGATATAGTGGAACACTGGGTGGTAGAACATTTGTGGCTGCCTGCAGGTTCCGGGACTTCAGCTCACTGAAATGCAAGGCAAAAGTGTTTTTTAAGCAAATTTTGTGATTTCAAGGGGATTCTGGGTAAAGGAAAATTGTTGAGATCCACACAAGTCCTGCACCCTTGGACTTCCCTGGTACTAGTATGTTAAAGTTGTATCCACCAGTCACACTGGTTGGTTTTAGCACCACCAGAAATTATGGTTTCAAATCATGAATACTTATCAAAATATCTGAATATTGAAACCAAGCTTTCTGAAGGTGGGCCATAAAGCCATTTCCAAGCACCAACCTCTTTATGGTCCATTCACACGCCATTCACGCACAACAAACAACGCTTTCATACCACCTGCCACGGCCAAATCCAACCAATCACTGCACTCAGATTAACTTACCGCTGCCAGACAAGGGCCCATCACATTCATATGCCACAGGACGGACTAAGTTTGAGAAGTAACCACCTCCTTCCTGAACATTACCAAAGGCATGCATAATGAACCTTTACTAATGACTCCCATGACAGCCACCCGAGGCTCAGGAAGACATGTTTTTCATGCGCCTTTAGCTCCCTCACTGTGCTAAATCCAACTCCTTCCAGTTTGATGGTGCAGGTTAAGGGGGTGTCCAAGTATGTCGTACAAAGCGATTCCTCAAACTGAATGAGCATATCTACCTTTGAAACTAAGGGAGATATGCTGGGGAATTCTCACGATGTTCCGTAAAGACAAGGTCATAGGCTATGAAAAAGGGTAGTGTTAGGCACACATGGGAGTCCGTGAGAACTGATGTGTGGTTTATAATTTCTAGCCCTGAAGAAGTCGTAAGGGATGTCAATTCGTCCCAAAGACGAAACACGTGTTGGCTGGAAGTTGGAAATACATATTGCTTTGGAGTGTGGACTGTTCAATATGAAATCATATGCTTAATAAACTTTGGACTGATCGATTACTTGCACTGATCTACGTCAAGACTTACTGATGGCATTATGGACTGATTGTCACAAGAATTTGTAGATGCTTTAAAAATTATATTTTTTGTTGTTTATTGTATGTGTTAGGGGCACCTCGTTGAGTTTTTGTCCGTGAGAACTTAGCATATGTCCCAGCCAACATTATGTGCAGTGCTGTGACTGTAATGCTCTTATCATACAGCAAACTGAACATCTACTAAGTTCTGATGGAGGAAGAACATGAAAAGCAGGTCAAACACTGACCCATACGTGTCATTGTCCTTCAGTGCTGGGATGGCACCAATTGGATTGAACCCATAGGTGTAGATGGTGTACATCTGTACTACCTTTACTATCTGCCTTCTACCTAGGCAATATCCCTGTGAAGGCACACCTACCATAAGCTTCCTTACCCATTCATGTCTCTGTTCTCATCAGAGTCCTGACTAATCCTGTATAATTGGCAAGTGAACCTATACTAGTCTGTGGATGCAAGTTGGGGGTGTCCGAGTATGCCTTGGGAGGCCTATTCCTCAAAATGAGTGAGCATATCTACAGTTGAAACTAAGGCGGACATGCTAATGAAGAAATCCTAAGGTCTCTTAAAGTAAAAAGTAAAAATAACACCCTGTGGGACTCATTCACCAACCCTTCTACTTTTGCTTTGAAAGTGAAGCTACAAATTGAGTTTGCACACTTTCAAACAAGTAGAAATGTTGGTGAATATGTCCGACAGGACATTTCTTTACCTTATTACACTTACTCTGGTTCTCATTGGCAATCATGGTGGTCCTTGTGTAGCATAGATAAGTTCCCTAACAAGCCCTTCAAAATTCAGTCATGCTTTTAACATTCTGCCACACAGGGTACTCTGTGACAATGTGGCATATGTTCTGTCCACTAGTATGCGCAGTATGGGGACTATAATGCACGTTAATTGAACAGAACACCTACCATGTTCTGATGGTGGATATAGGTCTCAAGCAGGTCATAAGGAAGTCCAGATGAAGAACAATTCTGTGGCTGCTTGCCTAACGAAGCAGTGGCCATGGACATTCGCTATCCATGCACAGCCACTGAAAGGATTACACAACGGCAGCTCCACCTCAGTTGATTTCCCAGAACTTTGCTTTAGTATGATACAACGTAAAGCAAGTAGGGACACAGAGACCTGGTTGAGATGGGCACTGGGGACAGTAATACCGACTCTCCTGCCGCTTTCAATGATTTGAGCACACGTTACAGGACAACATGAACAATCCTTTTTGGGTGTTTTAGGAATGCGATCAGCAAAGTGTCGCTCCTGCAGCCTTGCCATATCCTCCAGAACATATGAGGTGGAGGCTGCTACTGCTTCTGTAACAGCAATGAGGCTTTCAATTACAGTTTTACGACACGCATTGTATGGTTGAAGAACCTGGTCATACTTGTCCCCTCCGTCCATGTATTTATCATAATCAAGTATGCAGACGGGCTTTTGGACTTCGGCCATCTGACTTCAAACCGTGATGGGGGAAGTGCTCTCATCATGAATTGTAGTGAGCACGTATACATCACGCCTATCCAAGAACTTGACTGTGAGTAGTTCATTGGAACGCAATGCATTACCCTGGGATTTCTGGAGCTTCCTGCAAACAAACTCCTGCGGGAATCCTTTGCAGTTACAACAAACTGTACCACAGGCCACAATGCCAGCTTTGTAGAGCTCATTGAACAGCTCTACTCCTGTATAGAAATTGTCCACATAATGGTTATAACCCTTGTGAAGAAGTGGCTGGACAAGTTCCCATACAATCTTACCTGCCACCCCTAACGCGGGAGGGCAACCTACAGGGTTTAGGGTAGAGTCCTTCCCAATATACACACTCAAGCTGTACACATAGCCAGAAGAACTCTCACACAGCATGTACAGCTTTCTGCCATTGTGAGCTCTTTTGCTCGCAATGTACTGTCTGAACAGCAGCCGTCCTTTGTACAGGATCAAGGACTCATCGACTGCTATATTCTTTCCAGGAGTATAGATCTATGGAAACCTGCCAGACAAATGTTCCACAACAGGCCGAATTTTGAACAACCTGCCATGGTCTGGATGGTCCGGGGGCAATGGAGAAGAATTGTCATTGAAATGCAGCATGCGCTGCAGTAGCAAAAAACGATTTCTGCTCACGTATGATGCGAAGATGGAGTTACCCAAACCGTGCGAGTCGTCCAGTAGGACTGCAAGGTGGGCTTCTACACTAACCCCATTTTGATCGCAAGGCCCAAAAATATGTTCAACTCTGCCAGCGAAGTGGGAGTCCACTGGCGTGCCCTAGAACGGAGCCCTAGAGTGCCTCCATGCTCCCTCAGAAATTGGTCTGCATGCATATTTGTTGGCTGCACAATTTCCTCAAGGAAGTCAACATCCAAAAATAGATGGATATAGTCGACTGGTAAAAAGATGGCGGTATCGACTTTACATCTAGCGTCACCATTAAAAAATGGAATTTGGGGCTAAACTAAACAGTGGGCTGCCAAGAGAGCACTCTCTGTGTGCTTGTGGCCGCATGCACCCGCTCTGTGGGTTTGGCTAACCTCATGTCCCGCAGCACAGACTGTGCTTGCAAAGGGACAGCACGGCTGTCTTCATCGTCTCCTTCAGAATCACTGGAAGAGGTGTCGTCGGATGGGACTCCGCCGACTGAAAAATCACTCCCAGATTCTGCCCCATTGTCCTCTCCCTCAGATGCTGTCTCAGTCTCTGATCCTGCCTCGGAGCTATCCTCCAGAACCTGAGTTAGGGCTTGAGCAGCAGTCATCCAACGAGACGTCATCTCTGCTACTGGCTTTTAAACTGTCCGTGTAAAGCACTAGTCTATGTAGAAGGCAGGTAGAGCCAAAAAAATTCTCGTGGTTGTGTGTGATGTGTCCAATGGTAAATGTAGTCACCTTACCTTTGCTTCTTCTCCAATTCAGCAGATTCTCTGAAGACGCTGAAAAAAAGAAAAAAGACACAGCATTACTTCATAGCCTTTAGCGCTGGTGGCACCCAGTGTGACAGTCATTTTTGGTGCTGTGCCCCCTATGACCTCCTCTTCTAATTCCCTCAGTACCACCTAGCAAAAGTGCCCCTCATATCTCCATAGTCCCCCTCGCACATACATTTCAGAGAGAGAGAGAGAGAGAGAGAGAGAGAGATTTGTCTCATGTTAAATATATATATATATATGATATATATAGTGAGAGAGAGGCTGACTCTCTACATCATTTTTTTATATACATGTGTACTTCCCCTGGAGCCGATCGTGGCACAGCACACATGTATAAAAAAAACATGGCACATAGGAGCTCAGTCCGAGCGTGATCACCCCCAGGGAAAACTACTGCCATAAAATTACCCCCATTTATTTTTTTTAAATGACACGTATTTCATTATTTGGGGGGCGTGATTGCTCTCAGAAGAACCCCAACCTAGTTTTTTTTTTATTTGTGGCCCCACAGGGGGCGGCCCATTTACATGGGGGCCTACACCCCCCAAACAAGATTCCTGGTGCCTAGGGGTATTTCCTGGCCAAGGATAGCAGCCGCGCTGCAATCCATGGCCTGGAAATGGTAACAGGACGGCATCAATGGAAAGGGCAGACTCTCCCCTTTCCATCGATGCCTCCCTGGCATCTGTGGAGGCCGTTTTGGCCTTTTTTTCCCCACCGGAGTAGGGAGGGGACGCTTACCTGCTCCTCCGCTGTTCCAGTGGGGGAAAATGTGACGTCAGCGCACCTTGCGCCGTGCTTATGTCACAGAGGGGTGGGTGGGGGAAAGAGGGAGACGCAGAAGTTCTTCTGCATCTCTAGGGGTAATAAAAAAAAAATTAAAATCCTCTGGTGCATTGCAAAAAAATGCCTCTAACCAGCCATTTCCTGGAGCACAACCACCAAAAACATGAGGAAAGACAGGAGTCATGCCCATCACCCCAATGGCAAGCACAGGGGACATGTGTCCCCTGGGCATTTCCATTGCAACCTGTGCCATGCAGGGGGCCCCAAGTTAGGGCCCCCGATGGCAAAAACAAAAATACTTACCTGGACTTACCTGGATGGATCCCCCCCAAACTCCGGTGTCCCTCCGGTGGGGGTGTTCCTGGGGCTTCGGGAGGGCACCTGTGGACCCATTCCATGGTGTTCAACCATAGAAATGGGTCCCCAGGTACCCTAGCACCTGGTCTGACCCAGGCATTAAATAATGGTGCAAAGTAAGCTGTGCACCATTATTTAGCCCTTCCTCCCACCAGTGTGTCTTTTTAGCACAGGGGATAAATGTGGGGCTGTGGGGATAGCACCATTTTTTAGATGGAAACGCCTACCTTGCATTTTATTGGCGCAAGGTAGGTGCATGCATCCAAAAAATGGTGCAAACTCCTATATTTTGACCTTAGACATGTCTAATGCCAAAATGTAAATCTGGAGTTAGGTTTGTGCCGAATTTGCATTAAAAAGGTATGCAAATTCTGCACAACCAGAGTATAAATAAGCCCCACATTTTAACCTGAACTCTGTGTCTCACTCCCTCCACAGGTAACCTTGCCATTGCCACCATGGAGAGGATACCAGAGACTGTCAGTCCCCCTCTGGATGAAGGCCCCAGTGAGGACAACTCCTTCGGATGTCTTGAAACTGACAAACCACCTTGCCCATCTGGGACACCTGGTCAGTCAACGCTCTCTCAGCCTCACCCTTCCCACATCAACTCCTACCAACTCGGTTGCATCGATATCGCAGGCAACCATTCACTCCCAAACCTGTGTCCCAAGGACTGTATCATCTATTGTGAGCCCTACAGTACAGGTACCTGAGTCTAACCTTGCCACCCTTGATGATGGACCTGGAACCACTGGGAGTAGGCACACTGTGCCAGAGCCACAAGCACATGGGGAGTAGGGTGCATGGGGGGGGAATTCTGTGGGCCGGAGGATGGGCCCTCAAACAGACACAACTGACCAGGAAACCAGCTCCCAAGTCTTGAGACCCTACCAAAGTTCCCAAGACAGGATAGGTCACATCATCACTATGTTGGGGGAAAATCAAAGGCTGCAGAGGGCCCACCACCAGGAAGTCATACAGCAGTGGCAGGCACAAATTGCCCACATGGCTACCATTGCAGGGGTGCTAAGGGACATCAATTCCACCCTGATTAGTTTCTCTACACAACATCTGGCCCCTTCCACTAGCAATGTAACATATTCCCCATCAACATCTGCAGCTCCTAGCTGAATGGAGGCCCTGCCAGGAGAAGGTCATGCCTCAGACACCCCTCCCTCTGTAGCTGAAGAACCCCCCTTAAAATGTGGATGTCCACCCAGACATCTAGCAGGAGGAGATTTCACGACCAAACCAACTGCCAGGAAGTGAACCTCCCCTGATTAATCCCCCTTGTGTGCCACAGATACACCTTTTTGACTGTTCTGAAACCTAACTCCATTTTCTCATGAACAAAGGACACTGGACATGTGTTACCAACTGGTGTAGCAGCTACCCAGATAAAATAATCCACCATGACTTCACCTATCACTGTTATGTTCATTTATTTTAGGATCATTGTTACTGATTTCCTTTTGATATGCACAATAACTCACACTTAAACACAGGTCCTGCGTATGTGTCCTTTATTATCAATGTACAATAGTCATGCATGCCAACTCTGGTGTGGTCATGTCCCCCTGTTTTGAACAGCCATTGTAACGGACATCAAACGGGGACTCTATCAGCAGAAGACTACTTACAACAGAAATGTAACAGGACAGATGACAGAGGTTGGAAATCAGTTCTGCACAAAATTATAGTTAGTATCGGAATCAGCAGATAGCTAGACCAGGATTTGTAGTACCATCAAGATGTA
The DNA here is from genome assembly GCF_031143425.1 of Pleurodeles waltl. Lineage (NCBI taxonomy): Eukaryota > Metazoa > Chordata > Amphibia > Caudata > Salamandridae > Pleurodeles > Pleurodeles waltl. The sequence goes on from NC_090442.1 coordinate 569,192,710, forward strand.
TGTAATTGTGTCATACAATGCAAATACACAGAATTAAGAAGTTAGGCTCATGGTAATCTACCTACAAAGGAGGGGCGCACTGATAGGTCCTCTGTATCACCTAGTATAGGCTCTTCGCATACCCATTCCATATCTTCTAAATCACATATCCCATGGAACACACAAAGACTGTACCCAGTACTGAAACCATACACTAACATTGTTGCCATACCTTTAGGATTGTAACTCACCTATGTCAGTCTACAGTGACCTGCATCTTGGACTGCAAAGTAAGAACAAAATAATAGCTAGGTCCAATGTCGATCACAAAGTACTCCACCTGTTGTGAAGTGAGAGCCTATGACCCAAACTTTACACATGTACCAGATACTTCTCCAGACACATAATACACCATTTGACATTCTCCTCTACCCCACAGGTGAAAGAAATGGATTAAGCATTTACCACCCCAGTGTTATGATGGTTAAACAATCAAGGTTACACCCCACTTAAACAAAACTGATATTACCAAGTATCTATCATGTACACTTCTCATGTCTGTCAAATATTCCCATCTGATTCTGACACAGTATTTCTCAAGCCAAGGTTGCAGAGGCAAACAGGATCAAGGAAAATCTCTGAGTGAAAGGGGGAAAGAACAGGACATTGCACAAAACATACCTCACATCTGAGAAGTCATTTCCAGAAGTGTAAGTTAGCATCTGCTGTAACAATACTGAGAATGCAGAACAATCTGTCCTGTATACAATGCAAACTTTCAGACTGCATTCAGAACTCTCTCATAGGCATTGGAGCTAACTGCACCTGCACAGATGATGCAAGTAAGGAGGTGTGATGCCAGCCATCTACATCTGGTTGTACAATAACATCACAACAAAAGATCTACTTCACTTACCTGCCAGTTGAAGTACTGACTGATTGAGATCTGCCCCTGAGTCACCTGCTTCATCTTCCTCTGGCTCTTCATCACTTGGCTTATCAGCATTTCCACCCACAGGTTCAGCTGCCTCCCCCTCATCTACTATAAATGGTATCTGACGTCTCAGGGCTAAATTGTGGAGCATGCAGCAGGCAACTATTATTTGGCATACCTTGTGGGGCGAGTAGAAGAGCCCGCCTCCAGATAAGTTCAGATACCTACATTTTGTCTTAGGGAGCTCAAAAGTCTGCTTAACTACACACCTTGCTCTTCCGTGGACCTCACAGTGGCAGACTTCCCCTGGCTTGGTTGAGTACCTCACTGGTGTCAACACCCAAGGACGGTTTGGATAGCCAGAGTCACCTGTTAACACAATGTGAAAACAACACAGACTTGTATGTGTGGTATGCTATATTGTGACAGCAGGAGACATAAATCATAAACACACAGTTCAATGGTAACTTACCAACAGCCAGGCCCTCTCTGTGTAGGACTGTGTCAGTAGCAGTGGGTCATTGTTGTTTTGCATGATGAAGGAATCATGCACAGAACCTGGATACTTGGCTGTGACTTTTGAGATGTACTGGTCTGCCAGACACACAACCTGAACGTTGATTGAGTGGTAGTTTTTCCTGTTCCTATACACCGGTTCATTTGCACTGGTATGGACCAAGGCTACATGGGTGCCATCAATGGCTCCTACCACATGTGAAATGTGCTCCATCTCATAAAAGTCTGCCTTCACAAAGGCCAAATCCGCTTGGTGGGGAACCCTGATGTAGCTGTCCAAGTGTTTCAACAATACACACAGTACATCCTTCAATACCAGACTGATTATGGGCTGAGACATCCCTGCTGGTAGAGCCACTGTATTCTGAAAGGAGCCAGTGGCCAGGAAGTGTAGCATTGATAAGACTTGAACAATGGGAGTTATGCTATAGGGATTGTGAATGGCAGGCATCAGATCTGGCTCCAACTGATTACTAAGATAGATCCATGATGGTATGACGATTCAGATGATATGTCTGAATGACATGTCTTTCCTCTATGGTGTGCAGGTCTACTAGTGGACGGTACAATAGTGGTTGTCTTACTCTCCTCATGGCAGGCTAACTATGTGAAGCTAATTAACAGCCGTAGAGGATAGCTACTACATCTGACATATACATGCTTTGCATCCGATTAAACCCTCCTTGGTGCACATTGCCAACTATAAAAATGGGATAGAACTTATGAAACAACTGTCACTGTCAATATATGTAAGACTAATCTGTTATACAGGATTCACACATATTGTTGGACTTCATCTAAATTTTCCAACTAATAGGAACCTCTGAGTAGCTGCACATAGTTATCACCACGTCTTCAAACAACACAGCATTTATAGCATATATATGTCACCCAAACATGAGTGGAGTATGCGCAGATGTACAGCTCAATAGGTAAATGATGGAGATTAGGAAACACTTCCATACATGAAATGTGCTCAGAATAGTAGCTGCCTGACCTACTGTACTGAACAGGTATAAGTGACCTAAGCCTGCCAGCGGAAGTCGTCATGACAGTAGGCAGTGACAACCCCGGTGTAACTTGCCATTGGAAAACATTGCCGCCATTGGCAGACATGGGCCTATGGCGATGTCCTCCAGCGGTGACGGTCATGTATGTGGCAGCCATGACCGACAACTTTTGCAGTATTGCTCACTTGACTCCTGACACTGCTTCCAGCTAGACCTCCACAACCTGAACTGCTATGTACTGCCACTGGGGGCTATCATGCCACCTCCTGCAGGTGATAGGGCCCCTGCCTTCACCCCTAAAGACCTAGAGAAGCTAGTGGAGGACTTCTCACCTCTGTATGGCCATCTATATGGTGCACCAGAGGAGCAGGTGAGTCGATTGTCATACCAATGTGTGATAGATGTGGTGTTTGACGATGTAACATTCATGTTAAATTGTGAAGGTGTTGATGCATGCAGATGGTGTATTGTGAAGGCGTGTGAGCTGAGAGGATGGGAATGTGTGCCAACTTGCTGTGACTGATGTGTACTCTCCACTCCTGTTGGTATGGTGCACGTGGACATGACTTTCTCCTTTTGTCTGTGTCATCCATGCAGGTCAATGCCCATCAGAAGAAGGGGATTTGGCATGCCATCACAAAGCAAGTGCAGACCCTGGAGGTCCACAGCCGGCAGAGCACCCACTGTAGGAAGCGGTGGGAGGACCTGAGACACTGGGCCCAGAAGAGCGCTGAGGCCCAGCTGGGGATGTCCTCCCAACAAAGGAGTGGTGCCTGTCAGACATTGACCCCCCCTAATGGCCTGCATTTTGGCGGTGGCCTGCCCTGAGGTGGATGGGCGTTTGAGGGCAGCGCAGCAGCCACAAGGGGGTAAGTACTGGCAGAACCCATGTACTTTCCTCTGATAGTTTGCTGTATGCTGTCTCAGTATTGCAGCTGTGACAATGTAGTAGGTGCTACAGGTATATTGACTACTGGAAATACATGGTACTCCAGTTGCCAATATACAAATAGAGATCTGGCCTTTGGATTGTGCATGGAAACATGTTGATCACCTGTGTCCAACAAAATGTATGACTGCATGTGGAGATGCATATGTGACTGAGCCACATGTGTAAGTCTACCCAGCCATATATGTATGTAAGCTGCTGTATCATCCTTCCCACCTAGTGTCCCCAGGTCCAATCATCCCGATAGTGTATTATGTACCACTAAGGTGTCAGACCACTCCTATTTAAATGGATCTGCTCTATGTGCAACATTGGGTCTGAGTTATTAGTTACAGGGATTAGCAACCCTGTGTCCTGAAACAGTTGTAAACTTCATGTGAGGCTGGTGTCCAATTCAAGCAACTGGTATGGCAAATATAGTACTGTCTCTATGAGGTTTGAGGAAGTGTCCCCATTGTCTTGTGATAGTCATACAAAAGGGCTACTCCTCTCCCACCCCGTGATACCCCTAAATGTTCTGTGTTCCTCCCCAAGTCCGGCCCTTCCACTTCCAAGACATCCCCTGCCACCCTGCAACAACCCATGCCCCTCCCTCACCAAGAAGTCAACTTCTCCCAAGAGTACCCAACCCTCCCCTAAGCCTCGACCTAAGCCCCCCTCCCAAGTCAAAAGCCAAAGGTCCCCCTCCCAATCCAAATCACCCCCTCTCTCTCCCCCAATCCCTGAGGTGCCTGCCTGCCCCCTGGATGCCCCTACCTGTGGCGGTTACATGGCAGTCAGGAGTCAAGTTGGGGGCACACACATGTGCTTTGTGTGCATGTTGCACGTTAATGTATTGGACTGGCCTCTGGCCTTGGACATTATTAGTATATATTTACAATTAATATATAATTGGTATATACCAACCTGTTGTTGGGTTCAACGTTATATCTTTGTCCTGCATTTCTTTACTTAGGGCAGATTTGTTCTTGGCTGACATTGTTTGTGTGTGAGCATTTGTATGTCACTGGTGGCTGTGCTACCTGTTTTGCCTGGGCAGCATGTGTGGTTGTGTGCAGAGCATTTGTCCCCAAGTGATAAGTGTGTGTTGTGTGATGGGCATGTGTATGTTGGGGGTATGTTGTTGTGTTAGTATTGAGTGGTGTTTGTGTTGACATGTTAGTTGCAGTGTTGTGTGCCTTTTTGTGGATGGACTGTGTGCGTAAGTGTGTGTGGAGAAAGGTATATCAGATACGTTGTGGTGTGTGTTTGCGGGGTATGTGATATGCTAAGTTGTTTGTATGTGTGATTGTGTGTGTTCGATTCCCTGGTGTTGGTACGTAGTGTTGTATGTATGATTTGTCAAGAGGTAGTGTCTAATGTGGGTGCTTGCCAATGCTTTGCTGATGTTGCGATTGTGGTGTAGTAGTGTCATTTGGCGGTGTTGTGTGTTGTTGTGTGTGAGTGTGCCGGTGCTGTGCATCTGGGGCTTGATGTGTGTTTTTGATGTATGTGTGTGTGATGGCCGTAGTGTGTGTACTATGTATGTTGAGGTGTGTATGTGGCTGTGTTTGAGTGTGTGTGTCAGTGTGTGGTTACTTGTGTGTGTGTGTGTGTGTGTGTGTCACCCTCGCCACTAATTCCCGATTGTATGTTGTGTGTGGGTAGGTGCTTTGACATTTTGCAAGAGTGACAGGCAATTGTGTGCGTAGTTTTGGTTGTTGTCGTCATCGTTGCTGGTTCCGAAGTCATTGGTTGAGCAGGAGCAGCAGCAAGACGTCTAGTTTAAGGTCCATGGTGGCTCCGGATGACTATGGCTTCCTGAAGGTGAGTGTCTCCTTTTATACTGTTGGTTTTCCCTTTGGTTTCTGTGGTGGTGTGACCGCTGCAGAAACCATGGCAGTGTGCAGCCTCAAAATCTGTCTGGTGGAAACATGGTCTCTGTCGGCCTGCAGGTGGCTACCGTCGTCCGTGGAGGCCTGATTGCACTAGCAGTGCCGTCGGTTTGGCTGTATTCTGTTTGAAGTAGCAGCATGGTCATAATTTGGTGCTCTTCTTCACCAGCCTATTGCCGATTCGACCGACACCACCAACATGGTGGTCTTGAGACCACCAAACTTGTAATGACCCCCTTAGTCTTTTTCTTGAAGATTTTTCTCACCGGAGCGAAGTCTCAAGTCAGATCTAAAGTCCCTGCTTATGATTACACTGCACCCAACGCTGGGGGTACCTAGGGCACACTGTAAGGGTGACTTATATGTGAAAATAAGGTAGCTTAAGGCTTTGAAAGAACTTTTAACTCCAAAGTCGAATTTGGAGTTAACCTTACCCTTGAATCAGCCAGCAAAGCAGGCCTGTCTTTAAAATGCCCCTGGGCACCACAGCAGTGCACCTATGGGTGCACTACCTATGCCGAGGTCCCTAAACCTACATAACCTACCATATACTAGGGACTTTTAGGTAGGTTGGTACAGCCAATTATAATTAGCCTAATTTGCATATCCATTATAATCAGAGCCTGTGCTCTGGTACAGTTTAGCAGTGCCCAAGGCACCATCAGTCAGAAAAACACCAGCATAAGGGAAAAATGGAGGCAAAAAGTTATGGGGCTTCTGCAATCAGCCCAGTTTTCCCACACATGACCAACGAAGAAATATTTATTTTTCGGCAGCCGTTACCCAACATGGTGCACCAAGCACTATGTTGGGAAAAATAAAATGTAAAGAGAGCCAAAGGGGCAGGGTGAGAAAGCGTGACTGCTAGCCTCATGTGGGGGCCACAAGAGGGCCACTGCGGCAATAAAATAAAAGTAAAAAACAAAATGTATTGCTGGATTTGTGCATTCTCTGCTAGATTTGTGAACCCCCAAACTTCCCTGGGTTCCATGGACTCTTCCGCTCCCCAGGATTCAGTACTCCTGCCTAACATTCACAAATCCTATTAAAAACACTTAGAAAAAATATTCAGTGAACTACTGCTGCACATGGCCAACAGTCAAATTTGAGGATTAATCTCACACATAGTGGTAAGACCAGGCCCTTTGGCAAATGTACTGCTGAGCATTAGGGTTTGCATTCCATGAAGTGATGGGCACAGGGCCTGGCAGGAAGCAACCCTCAGCTTACCACACAGGGCTGAACCAGTGACTGACTTTAGACTAAGCTCTGCAATAAACCTCCTGCTACACATTGCTAAAAGCCATGGGTAGCAAGGATTGCTGCAGGTTGGACGTTGTCCTTTCTGCACAGCCATCACCAGATGTTTTGCTTTCACCCTCCTGTTTTCTAAACCCATTTTCATTGGTCTTTTTGACTCTGCATTCTTTACCACTGCTAACAAGTACTTAGGCTCTCTCCTTTAAACATGGTGAAATTGGCCTTCACCCAACTGGCACATTTAGTTTACTTATAAGTCCCTAATAAGGTGTTACTAAATGTACCCAGGGCCTGTAAATGCTGTTAGTGGACCTGCAACACTGATTGTGGCATCCACTTAAGTAGCCCTTTAAACATACTCTCTGGCCTGCCAATGCTGCCTATGTGTGTCATTTTAAAATGCTATTTGGACCTGGCAAAATAAACTTTTTGCCAGGCTCATTTATCCTTTTTAAAACATAAAATTCACTACGAGGGTAGGACCTACACAGCCCAGAGGGCAAGGTTCAGTGTATTTAAAATTTAGGCCAAGTATGTTTACGTTTTACATGTACTCTTAGTGAAAACTCATAACTTCATTTTTTACTACTGCAAGGCCTACCTCTCCCCTAGGATAACATTGGTTTACCTTATTACATTTAATACATGATAACTTTCAATTGGGAGCAAGTAGACAGTTCAAGTTTGGTGTCTAAGAATTGTAATTATAGTCCTTCTTCAATAGTCAAGTCAGATTTTTACTCACAGTTCTGAAAATGCAACGTTTAGAAAGTTATATGGACACATAAACCCCTCTACATCATAGATTTTTAGAAATTTGTATTGGCTACGTAATTACTCTGAATTTACGTTTATCAACAATGCAATTTATAATCCTCAAACATTTATTTTGAGATTACCACACACCTGCGAATGAGCCTAAAATCTGTACTGAAAACATTTATTTAAACAACAAAACTAGCATAGTTGAGACACAAACAGTCTGTACAATTAAAAAAACAGGACATTACTTAGACTTTTTCTTTAGTCATATAGCACAGACACAATAAACTTTTTGTGCTGCTTATACATGAAAACGTTCAAAAGAAAGGAACACATATTTAACATGAATTCACACAACGAACATTTACATATCAACCGCCATAAGTGTCCAACGTGAATTCCCTTAACATAAGAGATTGACTTGTGCTCCTTCTGTGTATCATGTGTCCAAAAGCAACACTTTGGGAGTGGGGCACAATGTTATTTCCTTGGTTATTGTTAAAGTGGCTTCAATTGTCTTCATTTAATTTCACTGGCTTCTATTAGCCTTTGTGCAGGTATGTCCTCAAATGCAATGAATTACAATGACGTGTTTCAACCTTCTGTGGGTCTACCGATTAGGTGTGAAGGTCTTCGTCAAGGCTTTCAACGTTTATAAGCGGACACTACATAAAAAATAAAAGAAAATGTCAAATATCTGAGGTGAAACCTCTATATTTACAGGTACTAGTGAAGGAGCTTTAAAATCCAAAGAAATAACATACCAGTCTTGTTATGATGAGGAGTCACAACATGCTTATTATTGCGTGGCAGGCATGCGATCTTTTCCCCAGAGTGATGCATGGTTTCACCTGGAATAATAATCATGTGTGAGACTGGCGGGAATAAAACAGCCAATGCTTAAATATCTGACTTATTAAAATGTCCCGTACCTGTGTACTTATTTAGCAGCTGGGACTCTCCAACGCTGAGAGGTTGTAGTCTTTTTTGTGGTCGCCGTGTGTCGAACAGCCGAGGATGGAATTATGGGGATTGTAATGTTGGTGCCTGGTGTTACAGAATACACACGGAGACCAGGTTAGTTCGCTGGTGCGCAAGAGACTGCGTCACCGCAGCTCCTCTTTATTTATACCCTCGTGCTCCATGCCCCTCCCGGACACGCAGATTACGTTAAACAAACAAGGAGAGCCCGCATGGCTCCCCGCTTACTCTCTACATCCCTCCCATGTTTTACTCCACATGGAAGAGAATTAACTACAGCACCCCCCCCAACAAGGGAGAAAGTGACAGAGAACAAAAGAAATATCGAATAACTACATACTGCAATTCTGTAACAATTAGGGCGAAACATGTGTAAACACTGTCCACTTTCAACGTCGGGTGGCCTTCTCCTTCGGTCCCCTTCTGTCTCCAACAGTGGTATGGGCATCAGGATGTTACAACTGATCGACTTGACAGACAAAGTCTTTTAGTTGACTGTTTGGTGCAGGATTAGGGCGTAAGTCATACCTCACATTCCTAGTACGCACACCTCCACGCTCAGGAGCACACACAGGCGGGGTCTGTTCAGATCCTGCTGGTCCGACAATGTTCTCCCTTTCTTTAGATGTTGTTACGGTGTCTCCATCGGTATCACCTATCTCGTCCTCTTCTTCAGTCGACTCTCGCAGCCCAGCCTTCCGGAAATGTGACACGTTTCTGGTCACTCTCCGTCGTCCTCTGGACGCAGTTATCATCGACCCTTTGATTCCAATGACTTCCCATATCTCAGGATCAAACAGTGTCCTAAACTTCCCTCCTCCTCGACAACCTCTCACCACCACTTGATCTCCTTCTTGAAACCCTCGATATTTTGCTCTTCGTTTTAAACTAGCCTTCTGATTAGTAATCGCTCGTCGCTTTTGAGTGGCCTTTACATCCAACGCTGGAGGTTTCCACTTAGGACCTGAGGGAATACAGTCACGTGGAGACACTTTGAACATCAGAGCAGAGGGGGCACACCCTGTGGTGCTATGGGGTGTTTGACGGTACGCACTCAAAAACTGGTACAAACACTGTTCACTGTCTTCCTTCCGCTCCACTCCAATCCGGAGAGCCCTATTCAAAGTTCGCATAAACCTTTCGACGTCCCCATTAGCTTGAGGCCAGTACGGTGTTATCTTACGGTGATGAATCGCCAACCCATCAAGATACGAGCGAAAATCTTGTCCCTGAAACGGAGGACCATTGTCTGTTCTAATTTCGTCAGGCAGAGCAAACAATGCAAACGTCTTCTGCAGAACTGGCTTTACATTTTCAAACGCTGTTGACGACACAACCTCAACCACAGGGAATTTGGTATATGAATCAATCAAAACAGCGGTCAACCTTCCATCCGGAAAACTGCCAAAGTCCATGCTTACCTTCGACCAAGGTTTCAGAGTAGCAGGTTCGGTTACCACAGGGCAACTCGGAGGTTCCACCGATGTGATAATACAGGAGTGACACTTCCTTATCATGTCGTCAACGTGCTTATCCATACCAGGGAACCACACCTTGGCACGTAACCTTGCTTTGGTTTTAGCTGCCCCTTGATGTCCTTGATGAGCTAACTCAACTACTCGAGACCATAAACGCTGCGGAAGTACAATTATCCTTCCTCTAAGCACTAACCCATTATTATCGGTAGAGAGTTCGTCACGCACCTTCCATATACTTTGCATAGCCAAGTTCTGATCTGGTCCTGACCCATTTGTTTTCTCTAAGAAATACTTCCATTTTTTATGGCTCAGCGCCTCCTTAACGTGACTCAGTACCACATCCTCCTGGGTAGCACTTACAATGTCCGTTACAAGAAGAGCATTAGGACAGGCCGACTGTACGACCATGCTGACGAAAATCTCAGTACTCTCTTCGTCATGTTCCTGGTGAGCATCAAATACTTTCGGAGTAGGATGACGAGATAGATAATCTGCAGGATTATTCGCCCCTGGCCGATAAACGACAGTGAATCGATATGGTTGAAGCAGAACAGTCCATCTTTCAATTCTGGGAGGTGCCAGATGCGGGCTGCCCGCAAACAATGAAACTAAAGGCTTATGATCAGTTACAACTTGAAATTCATGCCCATACAAATATAGATGAAAATGGCGGCATGCCCATCGAATAGCAAGCGCTTCGCGCTCAATCTGCGCGTACCTAGTTTCAACCGCTGATAAAGCCCGGCTGGCATAGGCGACGGGAATCCACTCTTGATGCCCTTGTTCTTGCAATAGAACAGCTCCTAGCCCAACAGGGCTTGCATCTACCACCACTTCTGTTCTCTTGCTGGGGTGGAAGTAAGCCATAGTCGACCTGTCTAGCAATGCAGCCTTAATGTCCACAAACGCCTTGTGTGCCTCCGGAGTCCAGTCCCAACAGTGTTGCCCTCTCGTAAGCTGTCGAAGCGGTTCTGACATAGTGGCGAGTTGTGGTATGAATCTCCCACAATACGTGGCCATTCCTAGAAAGCTGCGAACTTCCGTGGGATTTTGTGGAACAGGGGCCTGACGAATAGCTTCAGCTTTCTTCGGGTCTACTTGCAGGCCATCTTTCGAAAAGATGTAGCCGAAGAATTCTACAGATGTTTGGTAAAAAGCACACTTCTTTTTATGCAGTGTCAACCCTGCTCCCGCTAACCTTTTCAATGTTGCTCTGAGATGACAGTGATGCTCTTCTCTCGTTCGGGAGTGTATCAAAATGTCATCACTCAGATTGATTACTCCCGGTAATCCCGACAAAGTCTCTCTAATTGCATTCTGAAACACCTCAGCAGCTGACGAGACCCCAAAACTGAGTCTCTTATATCTCCTCAGCCCCACATGTGTCGAAAAGGTGGTGATATTCCTACTCTCCGGGTCAAGTTCTAGCTGATGATACCCGGCGTTAAGATCCAACTTTGAGAACCATTGTGCCCCATTCAGATCTGCAATTATGTCATCCATTGTTGGCGTGATGTGCCTTTCCCTTCTAATAGCCTTGTTTGGCAAACGCATATCAACGCAAAGACGAATCGCTCCAGGTTGTTTGGGTTTCGGCTCAATCACCAACGGTGACACCCACGGCGTAGGCCCATCTACCTTTTCAATGACTCCTTGGTCTTCCAGCAGTTGCAATTCTTTCTCAACAATGGGGCGCAAATGGAACGGCACTCTACGATGTCGTAGCGCTACCGGCACCACGCTGTTGTCTATATGCAGTTTGATCCGTTTTCCTTTCAACCGTCCCAGCCCCTCAAACAGCTGCGGGAACTCACGGAGAAGCTGTTCCACCTGAGTGTCATAGTCTTGACGTGCAAAAAATACCAGTTCTAGTTCTTCTGCCGTGTGACATCCTAACAAAGTGCCACGGTCTCCAGACACCACATAGAATTTTGCTTCTGTTGACTTGTCCCCACTATCCACAGCCACCTCCACAGTTCCCTTAAGAGGAAGGGGGTCTCTCCCTCCATAGTTATATATTTTTGTAGTCGTTGGAGTAAGTAACGGAGTAGGCACTAGTTTCATGAACAGAGTTTCATCCATGACATTTACAGACGCCCCTGTGTCAATGAGTACTGATACGACTACACCATTGACATGAACGTCACTCATGGGAGGCGGTCTTTTTTTTTGTTTTCTCCCTCCCGTAAAAGAAATTACAAAAATGTCCTCCTCTTCATCTTCATCGAACACCGGGCCACTCACCATCGGGTGGTCTCTTTCCTCTTCCATACCTTTGGATACCTCTCTAACATTAGCGTCTTTTCCTTTCTGATCTCCTGGCTTATTCCTCCTGGATCTACATACTTTAGCGAAATGGTTTGGTTTACCACAGCGGTTGCACGACTGTCCCTTTGCCGGGCACCCCATATTCGCTCGATGTTCATAGCCACAGCTTCCACAAACCCTATCACTGGGTTTAGCGGGATTCGATTTGCGCGGAGTTGACTGGCGCGTCTGAACAGCATCCACCTGTTCCTCTTTTACCTGAATAGAGCGTGTTGACGACGCTGCAGCCAATGACTGACCCCTTACTGCTGCCATTGCATCTGCTCTTACCGCCGACAGTTCATGCGATCGTGCAAGAATCAAAATATCATCAAGAGACATACCCTGCTGTCGAAGAATAAGCTTTCTTAACGCATTAGATCTACAGCCTTGAATGACTTGCGCTCGGATCTCCTCTTGCTGATTGAGCGCGGTACACGAGCTTGCCAATTTTCTCAACCTTGCATAAAACATATCCATCGACTCAACCTCAGTTTGCTGTGCCTGTCGCAATTTAAAACGTTCATAATCAGAATTAAGTTGAGGATCGAAATGCCTATTTAAAGCAGTTACTGCTGCATCAAAATCAGACTTATCTCCTGTATCAGGGAGAGAATCAAAAAGCTCCTGCAGTTCTTCCCCTCCCATTAGCAGCATTACCGATCTACGTACTGCTCCATCCGTTTCTCTCGTTGCGCAAAAATAGTTTTCTAGGCGATTGATCCATAAGCGCCATCTGGGCGCAGCAGTAGCCGGGTCAATAAGTTGGCTAAACGGTGGTAGCGACGTGATTAAGGAATGAACACTATTAGTTAACGGTGCTGGAAGTTGAGGATTTCCTGGTGGTGGCAGTGGTGGATTGGCGTTGTCTTGGGGTGGGGCACTCATATTGGCACTCTGACACTTCACTTATTTAAGCTGAATGTCCATGAAAGCAAAACAAAAGACAAGAAAAGAGAGAGAGACAAAAAAAAAAATCTTCTCCCTTTTCTTGTTGTTTTTCTTTTTTTTTTTTTTTTTTTTATGCACCCATCTCTGCCATTTTCTTACTTGGTAATAACGTTTTTTTTCCCTCTTTGTTTTTTTTTTTTTTTTTTTATTTTTTTTTTTTTTTTTACTCCCCAGCCTCGGGGAAACACTCGTTGTTGCCTTCACATGGCAGCAGAATGCGGGGAAACACTTCAGCGTCCCTGTTGCTCGCCTGGCAACAAGACGCTCTAATCACTGTTGTTCACCGGAGCGTCGCACTCCACGTGTTTACCTGTTCTTCTTCCAGGGCCGGCTGTCCTGGCAACAGGACACTCCCCCCTGGGCGCGCTCGACGGAGCGCTGTTCTCCTATGGATTTCCTCACTCGGGGCAGGCTGCCCCAGCAACAGGACGCTCCCCGCGAACACGCTGGGCGGCTGCGCTCCCTATGATGTCTTCACCTGGGGCAGGCAGTCCCAGCAACAGGACGCTCCCCGCGGACACGCTGGGCGGAGCGTTGCGCTCCACGTGCTCTTCCTCCCTTTTTTTTTTCGGGCGGGGCGGCTCACCGTAAACGGCCTCTCCGGTCAGGAGACTCGGCCACACACTTCCTCCGCAGCACCTCCGGCGATTGGTCTCCACCAAATCACGGCCGACGCTCGCCTCCTTCACCAACTTGTGCCGCCAACCGCCTCTCCACTTCAGCGGCTGACTCAGCACCACCTGCACTGGTACGTGTCCTTTTATGTTAGTATTAGTATTTTATGACGCGTGGACTTGTCGAAATCCCGCTCGTCGCCAATGTAATGTTGGTGCCTGGTGTTACAGAATACACACGGAGACCAGGTTAGTTCGCTGGTGCGCAAGAGACTGCGTCACCGCAGCTCCTCTTTATTTATACCCTCGTGCTCCATGCCCCTCCCGGACACGCAGATTACGTTAAACAAACAAGGAGAGCCCGCATGGCTCCCCGCTTACTCTCTACAGGGATCAAGAGTCATGCACCTTCCCCTGTGTGGTTCTTGATGCTGAAGGGAGGGAAACAAAAAGGAGAGGCAAAGTGTAAGACGGTAAGCATTCCCATACATGCGCGCATACGAAAAAGCGGCGCTTTTGGACATGCCTTAGATTTGGGAACTCATCCCTCCAGTAAGAACCGGGGAGGGGGGGGCGGGAGGAACATATCGGGATGGCAGGAGAGTCGTTTAGGATACTATTGTATGCTGTGGCAGGGTTGCTTTGGTTACCTCAGAGTTTGGGTACATACCTTCAATGAGGGAGTTCATCCCTCAGGTTCTGGCTGCGGCTCCAGTCCCAGGGGGCTGTGCCTGTATTTGCTCGACACATGCGGTGTAGTACGGTCCCAGAGAGTCTATTTAAATGCTGCAACAGGAGATTGAAACAACTTCCTCAGCCCGATTCACGGGAATTGTAGTATTGGAATAGTCATGTAACCAGGGGACCCTGCTTGATTCGGTCATACACTCAGGTCGTGATGGCCGACTACAAAGTTCTTTAAACTAAAAAAACATGTTTTATCTGAGCACGTCAGTTGTCTCATTATGGCCTGATATTGAGCTGGTAGGAAGTTGGGGCACAATGAATCCTGGGGATTGTATTTGGTAACTCCCTTGGATTAAGAAATAAAAGTGATGCTAAAAATGGAACCTGTCTCAAGGGCATCAATATCTAGTGGAGATGTGAACTAAACATTTTGGTGGTGATTAAATCAGTAGTCTCAATTTTATGGATGCATCAAATATCTTATGACCTTCTTGGAACGCGCTCCTGCTCTCTTATTGCTCGGCACAATGGGAAATGTAGTGCAGGATGTGCTCTTGCTTAATAGATGCAGTGATTTGTGGATGTCATGTTCTATAATAGCAGCCATAATTCTTATTAAGTCAGGCCTTGCCCAGATTACACAACGGATGTTTTGACAGACATTATGACAGTAACCATAACCTGATAGACATTCCTAAAGCATATTCCAGTTATTGTGCAAAAAAGATCCCAATTTCGGACAGTTCATTAAGACCACATTTTTACAGATATCTTGACTGGAATCATAACGTGATTGACGTTCCAGACGCACGCTCAAGTTATTGTGCAAAGTAATTACGAATCTTAGACAGTTCATTGAGCCTATTTTCTGCTGTGCGCAATCTTAATATCATTTGAGCCTCCAGGCAAAGTAACGTAGATTCTACGTTTGTGGTTTTAACATGTTTAAACACTGTCCATCTCAAATCCGACAGAGAATGCTTATTTTCCACGCAGTGTAGTACCATGGGGCATGTATTATTTTACATCAGATGCACGATTTGTGCTGATCTCTTGGTTGATCTTTCCTATGTAAGCTTTCTCGCAGTGTCATAGTACACTACATTTTTCTGTTGCAGTTGGTGAATTTGGCATGTTTGATTTTAAAGCCACTGTAGTTAAATTCATTGCCCTCGATTGTACTATCACATGTGGCACAATGCCGACATTTATGGTGACCTCTCACTGGGGGGAGATTAAGGAAGGTGCCTGAAGTGGAGTCTGAGTTCTTAATGCTGTAGTTGATCTTACATGATTGTCCAGTATATTACTCTTGTATTTCAGTGCAAAAATGGGTAATTCTTTGAAATGTTGGAGGCCTTCAACAATTTTCCATTTTTTTCTAATCAAATTCTTCATTAAGTTAGTCACTTCTGGAAATGTCGTGACACATACCATCTGATTGGACTGCTGTTTATTGCCTGTTGCAGCAGATTTTCTCTTGGTGTAAACCATGCGAGTCTCATAGCTCTATTGAGCACCTTTGTCGGGTACTCCTGTTGCTGGAGTTTCAGGAGAGGGTTATTGGAGTTGTTGAAGTAGGCTTCCTTTTTCATACAGGTTCTCGTTATGCGGAGGACTAACTGTATAGTAAGTTATCATGAAGGTTTTGTCTGATGGAAGCTAGAATAGTGTCTGTGCGTATTCTGGTCGGTCTTCTTGGTGTATATGGAGGTAAAAACTCTACACTAAACTAGGAGAACAGTAATGTCCAGAAAAGGAATTTCCTTCTTATGTGATGTCATAGTGAACAGTATATCTGGGCTTCTTGAGTTCAACATATTCACAGAGTTTGTTATTTCTTTATTTAGACCATTCCATAATATTAACACATCATTGATGTATCTCTTCCAGATGGTAATATATTGCCCACATGGTTGTTATTCACAACCCATTTTTCTTCATATAAGGCCGTGAACATGATAGTCATTTTTGGTGAAAAAAGACAGCCCATAGCTCTCCCTTTGGTTTGTAGATAATATTGTTTGTTAAATGTGAAGGAATCATACTTCAGGCATGTCTTGGCAAATTCCAGTAAATAATCTGTATGGACCTCATGGGGCCTCTGTTATTTGATGAGGAAATATTCAGTTGCCTTCAATGCATAATCTTGTGATATGTTCATGTATAAGTTAACAATGTTCAGCATCACAAAGGTATTGTGAAGTTCATCAAATTCTAAACATCCATGGTGTCCTCTAGATAGCTTGAGATGTCAGCAATTAGAGGTTTCAAGCAGACATCCGCTTATTTGGCAGGGTTTTCATTGATATGCATCACAAAAATATTGTTGTGTTTGTGTTATATGTCTAAAGAAAACGTCTAAGTAAAGTCCTGTGTTTTTTAATTGTGCAGGATGTTTGTGTCTTAACTATGCTAATTTATTTGTTTAAATTAATATTTTTAGTACAGCTTTTAGGCTCGTTCACAGGTGTGCAATAACCTTTTGATAATTATAAATTGCATTGTCCATAAACATAGCCGTTGTGATGTGCATACCACACATGCACATCACAAAGGCTCAACCTGAGCACTGTTACATAGAGGTCTTTTGTGACCCCAGACAAGATTGGGCCAGGACATAGAGGAAGGAGATGCCTTCTTCCTCAGCGGGGGGGGTGAAAAACTCTAGAAGCTACCTCTACTTCAAAAAGGGCACCAGGTATAAATGTTGGACCTCAGACTCCAACTCTTCAGTACATTTCTGGACAGGTGGACTCTACCAGGAAGAAGGACTGCTGTGCTGTTGAAAGGGCTGTCACTCTGCTGGACTGCTGCTTTGAAGGACTTCTGCTCAGCTGTGCTGACCTGCTGACCTGCTGCCCTCTTGCTTGGATGAGAAGGACTGGACCTGCATTTGTAAAGTCAGGATCCAAGAGTTACTCCAAGTGCTAGTTGGCTGGCCCCCAGATCAGAAATCCTCATAAATTCATGTCTTTTTAAAACAACCTTGTACCCAGCTCCTGCACACTGCCATCTGTGAGTCCTGTCCTCCCAAGTGGTGCCACCCCAGTCCTGGACTCCTGGAAGTTTCCCTGATGGTACACTGCCAGCCCATCAATGGATCAAGTAGAACTGATGCATCCCCTCTGCTGTGTAGTGTAACTCCAGCAGAATGGGTGATTCGCCTCTGCTGCTGGATGTATCACCCTTGAAACGAACTCTGCTGTGTGGACATCCCGACTCAAGGACATCTCCACGCAAGGACACCACCTAGGCCAACGGAGCCCATCGGAACGGCTGCTGCACCATGCATCTCAGCTCAAGGACATCACCTTGCACCTCTCAGCTTCCTGGAACCAGCGCTGCATGACGCATATCCTTGCAGAGACCTCGGATAACCTCTGCTGCGCAACACAGGACTCTGCATCTCTTCACAAGCAGGATTTCAGGTACTCTAGTCAGCGGGCCTAACTGGGCTCCTGTAGTAGCCCAAGCTCCATCATGGTCAACCTCAACTTGTGACTTTGTCCCACTCTGGTGTGACCAGATACCACAGTTGGCACATTGTGCTTTTCAGCGGTATTGTCACTTATGTCTTTAAAAATGCTTATCTTCAGTTGTACTTATTGGATTTTTGTTGTATGGGCTTGATTTATTTACTAAAATGTACTCTTTTTCTATATTCTAGTGGGATTCTTCTTCTGTTTTGCTTTCACATATTATTGTTTGAAGTGTTGTAGAAATACTTTAGACATGGGCCCTAAGTTAAGCCTGATTGCTTTGTGCCAAGCTACAAGAGGGCTGAGCACAGGGTAATTTAGATTTTGCTTGTAACAACAGCCTGAAAAGGATTCCACAATTCTTGTCAGGTTTATCTTCTCCAGTAGGGTTTTATCCCCATAACCTGTAACCCAATTTCTTACACTGCCCATGGAGGATTGGGTGTGGGATCTGACTTGAGGGCATGTCTTGTGGCCAACCACCCACTGCACACGACTGAAGACCACTGGGTGCAAGGATCTATTGGATGTGCTATAGGTTAAAAAAAAAGTAGTCTAAATTGAAGCTATGGTTAACTTTGATGATAGTACCTCAACATATGCTTAAAAGAACCTCAAAAATTCACCTGAAAACTTCTTAGCTATAACTTGTTGGAGGTGGCCCATGCCTCTCTGGAACTGGGACTGCTGGTACGACTGCTGGTATGACTGCTGGTACGACGGTGGTCCGAAGGCGGCCTTGTGCCTGTGTTGCCAGGCTGTGCACTGACTCCTCTGGGTGCTTCCCATGATGGGGGCTTCCTTTCAGCCTCTTCCCCCCATTGGTGGCTCTGGGAGGGGGCCTGAGGAGAGAGCAGCTTCTGAGTTGAGCAGCACTCAAGTCCAAAATGACCGCAGGTGCACTGCCACTGCCTTGCTGGAGCTGATGAACACCCCTTGAAAGAGCAAAGTGTGCGGCTCCCCGCTGGCCAAGGACTTTATGCACAGTAAGTCCTCCTGCATCACCTGCACCTAACAGATGATAACATCCGCAACATTAATTTCCCTCCAGGTAACCCTGATGTAGGAATACTTTGTGGCCCAATTTACGTGTGGAGGCTGGGCCCACCCGGGACTGTAACACCTGAGCTTGGCTAGGGCCTGGGCCTTGCTGGAACAGTGTGGAAAGTTTGTGGCCCCATCTGAAATAAACTGTACTGAGATGATATTTGGCTGCTGGTTAGCTCCACACCTTAAATCTTCAAACAACACCCCAATACCTGGTCACCACCCTGCTGTGCACATCCTATCTGGGTGCCCACCGAATGATCACAAGATCCCTACCTCTCATTGTGAGAAGGGTTTACATACTTATCAAATTGCTCATGGGGTCATCTTACCTGTGTAAACAATATGGTGAAGCAACAGGCACCAAAAGGAGGCTAATCAAGTAACATTGTGCAGTACACTGTCCCTGGCCAGGCCCCATAGGAGGTGGGAAAGGGGCCCAGATGGAATGGGACCATGGGATACTAATAAGGGCACAGCTGAAATTCTAGCGGCCATACAGGGGTCACGCCTTGTACTTGTGACGAAAATTAAGTTGACTGCCTTGGATATCAATCACTTATGATTGGATCTGCACAAGGGGTCTGAGAGGGTTACATCAACAAGTTACTAAGAATGCAACAGACTGTTACAGAGCTGCAGGCCATCGTCATGGAACTAAAAAACAATACAGCACAAATGGAATGTTACCTTTATGATGCTGAAGGGGGCTCATGCTGAAATAACCTACGCTTCCTTGTCTTCCCTGAAGGAGCGGAGAGCCTAATGGCAGACCTGTTCCTGGAAAATTGGGTTACCTCAGTGCTTCAGCCAAAGCTTCTATCGAACTTCTTCTCTACTGAGCATGCCCATAGAGCACTTGTGCCCCCACCACAAATGGGGCTCCCCTGCGGGTGCTCATCGCGCATTTGTTTAAATTACAGAGGCATGGACGCTATTCTCCAGTATGTGCGTGTGCATGCCCCCCCTCGATATGAAGATAAGCCAATACAGATCTTCCCAGATTACATGAAGAAAGTCCAGGATCTCAGGAGAATTTTCTTGGACATTAAGAACCTACTCCAAAAGCATGGTGTCCAATACAGCCTCCTCTTGCCCGCCAAACTTCAGATATAGTATGAGGGCAGGGTTCACTTCTAAGAAACTCTTCAAGAGGCTGTTAAATGGATGAAATCCGTGGGTCTAGACAGTAATGGAGGACTGCCTGCTTGGCAAGAACAGAGGCAGCAGGGCCCGCGCATTCAAACAGTGGACGAACTTGGCGGAGGACCGACCTGGTCCGAAGGCAGCCTCAAAGGTGGACCTTGTTCTAGTGTGTCCGGTTGGCACATTACAAACCAAAGCAACCCCAGTGCTCACCCAAAACTCCTCTATGTCTCATGCAGGACACGCAGAACAGCGGACCTAAGGTGGACTGAATGGAGCATTCCTGGTAGCAGTGAATAATGAATCCTCTCTTTCTTTTTGCCTGCATTACCTGTGCAGTGGCTGCCCACTGCCCCCCGAGTGGAACTGCCTCTACTATTCCTATCCTATTGTTGGGATCTCCTGCATTCTTTCAATATGACTATGTTCTCACATTGGGCACTACCTCTGATCGGCGTCGGAGATGGTTTGGGGGGCAGGTCTGGTGCGGGATACTAAGCCCTCCCATGGTAGGAGTTTGGTGCCTGCGCCAGAACTGTAGCTACACCAGTTGTGGGATTGTTATTGTTTAGTTGAGTCTAAAGAGGGTTGGGAGAGCGAGTGGGGTGGGATTTCCTTCCTCTTGGTAGTTGGTTATTCCAGGAGAGTATAGCAGGAACTCCTCTGGGTAGGAATGAGGGATGGTACTATGTGGGTTTTATACACCCATGCAATGTTTTTATTTTTAGTTGATGTTCTTTGGGGTTTATGGCTAGGAAATACTTCCAAGTGCAATAGCTCTTGTAGAATCACCCATACTGTAGGAGGCACACTTGTGTCCGTCAATTCCTGTATACATAATTGCTCACTCATTATATGGGTATCCAATATAAGTTGCTGACCTGGAATGTCCAGGGCCTAAATAGTCCTGTGAAACAGAACAGAGTTTATGCTTATCTGCTACGCTATGGTGTTTTGGTGTCCTTTTTGTAAGAAACGCATATTTGGGGAGTCTGTATTAAATATTTGTGGAAGAGATGGCAAGGCTTCATTTATGCTACGTCATACTCTGGGTACGCTCATGGAGCACTAATTTGAGTGGCCCCTGAGGTCCCCTGGTAAGCATATCCACATTACCGTAGACAAGGAGGGCCGATATGTAATTCTCGAGGGCACATTGGACGCATATGAACACTTTCTCATTTACATATATATACGTGTCAAATACAGACAGTGGCGAGTTCTTTGGTAGGATACTGGTGGCTGCTCAAATTCATCCCTCCATGGAGGTGCTAGTGGCAGATGACTTCAGCTGCTTGCTCAACAGATGATTAGACAGATCCCCCCATGCACTGATACCAAACCTCGAAGGATGGCAGCACTACAGCCCTCCCTTCTCCCCCTATTTTTCGTTGATATTTGGCAGATATGACACACGCTTACCTATGCCTGTTATACACCGTCAGCAGCTACCAACAGCTGGTTGGATTATTTTTTTTGTACACACAACTGCAACTTACAGGGTACTACACATACAATATCTAGAATGCTACATATCAGACCATTCACCTACCCTGCTTACTTACTCCTTGGACCAACAGCGGGCAAAAATACTGCTGTGGCCTCTCAACACTGATTCATAAACTCATTGGGTACTTAGACATGCGCTTGCTGAGGCCTTATCTCAATACTTTGAACATAATAGCAGGGCGACAGAGTGGGATGCAATGAAAGTGGTGATTCGCGGGGTGTGCTTGCCCAGGAAGGTTGGCATATGTGAAGTGTTAGCGAAGGACTTAACAAGTGGAGTGAAGTGGACCTAATGTAGATTGAGAAAGCCCTGTCGACTGACCCAGATCAGCTAGGTGCCTGGGATAGGCACAATCATAAAATTAAGGAGATATGGGATGAACTTAGAAAGCATACGAGAATTGCAAATCGTCTGTAATGGTACATAGAGGGCGATAAGGCAGGGCGAATGCTGGCCTGATTGATTCAGTCCAAATCTATGCCTTAGCCTAGTCTGCCACTTCGGAATCAGCAGGGAATGGTAGTCATATGCAACAAGAAATTAATGATGAATTTGCAACTCATTTGCAGAAAGTCTATACTGAGGCTTCTGCTGGATACCCCACTGTGCGCATGCCTCTCCAGTGCTTATCCCAGCATGATGACAAGGACTTGAGGGAGGGGGCTATCCAAGCAGGAACTCCTCTATGTGGTAACTGCCCTGAAAAATGCTAAAGTGCCTGGCAATGATGGACTCCCTGCTGAATTTTATAAGCCCTTTTCAGGCGCTTTGATTGATAAACTACTGCCAGTGTATGATGAGGCCCTGAGGACTGGCTATCTCCCTGAAGTCCATGAGGGAGGCCCTCATTGTTATGGTTCTTAAGTGTGCAGGGACTCCCTAGAGATATATTCATATAGACCACTCTCTATGTTAAACGTGGGCCAGAAGATCCTGAGCCATATTCTGACAGAGACTGCTCCCTTATCTCCCATGCATCATACATGCAGACCAATCAAGCTTTATCCTGTGCAGAAATACAATGCATAACTTGCTGCATCTTGCCCATGTCCTACACACATCTGAGTTGCAGGAGGACCTCTATGCGCTGGTGTTCTTGGATATAGAACAGGCTTTCTATTCAGTGTTTTGGTATTATGTATGGCAGGTGTTAGATAGGATGGGACTGGGACGCAAATTTATTTGCTGGGTCCGGTTAGTCTATCAGTCCTCCAGGGCTAGAGGGAGAACAAGCCAGTAAGTGTCAAATATTATTCAGTTGTAGTGAGGCACCCGACAGGGCAGTTCTCTGTCCCCGCTCAATCAATCAATCAATCATAGCATTTGTAAAGTGAAGCACTCTCACCCATAAGTGTATCTGAGCACTGAGGGTGCTGTGTCTCGGTCGAAAAAACCACACCTGAAGTCTGCCAGGGAGGGAGCTATTCAGAGGTGGAGGGGCAGGCTATTCCAGGACCTGGCTGCTGTATGGGAGATGGAGTGGCCTCTGCTGCGGCTGTGATGGATGCGGGTTGTGTGGGCAAGGTATAGCGAGGTGGAGCATAGTTGTCTTGCTGTGGCATAGAAGCTCGGTCAATGGTTGATGTAGGATGGCCCCAGCTTGTGGACAGCCTTGTATGAGAGTGTGAGGATTTTGAATTGCCATCTCTTCTGGACGGTGATCCAGTGGAGGTTCCTGAGGTGTGGGGTGACACTTGAGCACTTGGGGAGGTTGAGGATGAGTCTGACTGTGGTGTTCTGTAAAGTCTGGAGTCTTTTAAGTATCTGGGAGGACTCCGCAGCATTGAGAGCCTTGCCATAGTCGAGGGTCGTGGTGACCAGGGCATGCGTGACTGTCTTTCTGGTGTTGGAAGGGTTCCATTTGAAGATTTGGCGAAGCATACGGAGGATGTAGAAGTGGGAGGAGGCAACTGAGTTTACTTGTCGATTCACAGCTAGTTGGCAGTCGAGGATGATGCAGACAATTTGGGTGGTCTGATGGAGAGGGCATTGGTGTCAGAGTCACCAGATCCTCGGGGTCTGCGCACGTTCCAAACACGTCCACCACTGAACAGCTCCAAGACTCTGATAGATAAATCACAGAGGTTAAGAGAGTTCAAGAGGGGAAGAGGTGATTAGGAAGGGAAACAGCTGGGAAGGAGACCTGTAGTAAGAAAAAGGTTAGAACACACAATATGAAAATTATATCTCCTGAAATCAATACTAGACTATGATTCTAAGCATAGTCATTCTGAAAACATGAACAATCTAAGAATTAAGTTTAAAATGACTACGTTTCAAGATGGCCGGATACCTGTAAGGGAATCAAGATGGATTAAATGAAAACTTTCTTATTCAAGTACTTTCCTTTACATGAGAATCAGAAAAACATTCTGACTAAATTTTAAACCAGTCATATAAATCCTTTTTTGAGAATGCATACTAGGACCATACAATATTGCATCTAGAAACTCTGATCTTCTGTGTACTCTTAAAATGTTTCAACATAAATTGCGCATATTGTTGAATTTTATATATATATATATATATATATATATATATATATATATATATAGTAAACACCATGAAAGGATTGTGCACCATGAATAACACAATATGGATTCAGGAAAAACAAATCACATAACTTGTCAACTCGAATATTACATGATAAATATCTTAGAATAATGGCATACAATAAACAACATGAATTAAACTCGAGGAGAGAAACGTGCGACTTGCCGATTCGAGTGTTACCATGTAAAAAGCCAAGAAATGGTAGTACGCAATGAATATCAAAGTCAAATCATCATTAAACGAATCGCGCGTCTTGCCGATTTGTAAACCACAATGTAAATGCCAAGAAATAACTGCTCACAATGAATAACAAGATCAAAGTACAATGCAACGAATCGCGCGTCTTTTGCTGATTCTTAAGCCACAATGTAAATGTCAAGAAATGGTAGCACGCAATGAACAACAAGGTTAAAGCACCATGAAATGAATCGTGCGTCTTGCCGATTCGCAAGCCACCATACAAATGTCAAGGAATGGTAGCGCGCAATGAATAACAAGATTAAATCAGCATGAAACGAGTAGCGCGTCTTGCCGATTCGTTAGCCACCATACAAATGTCAAGAAATGGTAGCGCGCAACGTAATCTGTAAATCATTAAAGAATTAAGCCAAGAATATGAAAGTTCTCGATAACGGCGTCGGGAGGCCAGCCCAACCACCGTCTTACCGCCCAGAACAAGGATCACCAATGAAGAATGAAGGGCAGAGGCCTGGAAGATCAAATAGGCCACCAGGACAGGAGCTCAGGAAGTAGCTGCTGCTCTGCACCGGGATCTCTGAATAGTGAGCACTTGGAGCTGGGCTGGCTCCCTTTAATAGAGTCTTGGCCCAGCCCACAACCACACCCAGGCATGCTGCAGGGAAAGTCTCTGGAAGGCCCTGGAAAGGGACCACACCCTAACACACTCTGAAAGCCTGCAGCAATACATTGCAAATAAACAGTATTTGGAAAGACATTCAAAATAAGTCTTCAGGATTAAACTCTGCAATGCAAAATGTTAAACAACATATCAGCACAATGTATAAATTACGTTATTTTGAGAGTGCTGGGTTTTTGCATTCTAGTCGCCAATAGAGCACGCACTGCCCTGGTGTTGACAATTGGTCCAAGTTCTGCTAGCCACCAGCTGTGGTTCCCGAAGATCATGACTTTTTTGAGGCAGCTGTTTTTCATCCATGTGGCTATGTTGGTTATGTTGTTGCGGTAGTTGGCTTTGGCATTGTGGGGGTCTTCGTGAGTGAGAGAATTAGTTGAGCATCGTCGGTTTAGGAGACTATATTGAGTCCATAGAATCTGACAATGTCTGTGAGGGGGGGTCATATAGATGTTGAACAGGGCAAGCTGCAGGAGCATCCTTGGAGTACGCTGCAGATGATGTTCTTGGGTGTAGAAGTGAAGGGAGGAAGGCAGATGCTCTGTGTGCGGCCTGAGAAGAATGAGGTGACCCACTTAAGGGTGTTTTGTTGAATGCCTACGTTGTGGAGTCCGTTGAGGAGAGTGTGGTGGGAGACTGTATCGAATGCTGCGGGGAGGTCCAGAAGGGTCTGAGCTGCTCAATCGAGCAGGGTCCTGATGTTGTCCATAGCAGCGGCGATCAGTGCAGTCTCCGTGCTGTGGTTGGCCTGAAATCCTGATTGAGAGGGGTCGAGAAGGTGGTTTGGTTCGAGGTAGTTAGTGAGCTGTTGGTTGATGGCTTTTTTTAGCACTTTGGCTGGGAAAGAGATCAGAAAGATCGGTCTGTAGTTGTTTTTTTTAGATGGCTTAGGCCAGCGGAGTGTTTCTTTAGGAGGGGTATGACTTCTACGTGATTCTGTTTGTCTGGGAAGGTTGCCATGGAGATGCAGGTTGTTCCATGCTAATAGTGTTGGCTCCGAGGTTGAAAAGCCGGTGGGGGCAGGGGTTGGTGGTTGCTCCAGAGTGAATTGATGACATGATGGCTGAGGTGATCTTTTTTATAATTGGGAAGCAGGAGGTCATTGTGTGTCTGGTGTTCAGTGCTTGAGAGATATTGTCTAAGCTGGAGGTATAGGGTTGGGGGTCAAAATTGTTGTATAAGGTGGTGATCTTGCTGTGGATATAGTCTGAGAGGGTGTCACAGAGTTCCTGGGATGGTTGTGTGCTGGGATCTGTGGCTATCAGGTTTGAGAATTCCTTGATGATTCTGAAGAGTTCTTTCTTGTGGTTGGTTGTGGTGTTGATGCGCACAGTGATAGCTGCTCTTTTTGCTGCCTTGATGTGGTGATGGTAGTTGTTGAGGGCTGCCTTGTAGGCAGCTCTGTCGGAGGGGTCTTGGTCCCACACTATTGTTTCTTGAGTTGGTGGCAGTCATGTTTGGAGTTTCTGAGCTCCGAAGTGTACCATCTTGCTGGCTTGGAGGTGTTGTTAGTTTTAGCTGGTTTCAGCGGGACGACTCTCTCGGCGGATTTGGTGATCTAAGTGGTGAAGTTGTGGTTGGCCTGTTTGAGGTCGAGGTCTGCCATGGGCTCCGGTTGTGCAGTGCCTATGTCCTGTGCCCATAGGGTCACAGTTAGCTTGCCCCAGCTTCGGTGGGGGGTGCTGATGTGCTTGGAGGTGGTGTACTGGGAATTGGCGATGGTAAAGTGGACAATGACATGGTTGGTCCAGGTGAGTTCAGTCACCTGGGTGAAATTGATTCTGTCGCTAGACGTGAAGATGGTGTTCAGTGTGTGTCCGGCTTTGTGCGTGGGTTTGGTGACAAGTGGGAGAGGCCGATGTTGCTGATGTTCTCTATGAGGGAAGTGGAGTTGGTGCCGTTAAAGTGGAAATTGAGATTGCCAAGTAGGAGGTACTGGAGGGAGTT
The DNA here is from genome assembly GCF_031143425.1 of Pleurodeles waltl. NCBI lineage: Eukaryota > Metazoa > Chordata > Amphibia > Caudata > Salamandridae > Pleurodeles > Pleurodeles waltl. The sequence goes on from NC_090442.1 coordinate 569,219,571, forward strand.
GATGGCAAGGGGGCGGGCGATGAGGTTGGGGATGGCATTGCAAAGGAGGCTATGAGGTTGGGGGTGGCATTGCAGAAGACTGGGTGTGGTTCTGGGGTATGCAAGGGTGCCTGGCATTTTGGTTTTGTCAATGATCTAGCGTAAGAACTTGAGGTGCTCCATGAGGGGTATTGGATGGTTCCCTTAAAGATGATGGCGATGCCCCCATAATGTTTGTTGGTGAGCTCTCCGTGTATCATCTTGTAGCTGTCAGGGGTGGCAGTGGGGATGTTGGGGTTTGAGGACGGTGTTACCCATGTTTCGGTGATGAAGGTGACATCCGGGTCATGGGTGGTAATGGTGTTCCAGATTTCCGTGGCATGTTTGCATAAGGAGCAGGTATTTAGGAGGATGCACTGGAGTAGTGCTTGGTTGTTCTTCTGTGTGCATGAAGTGCGGTCCTTAGTCTGTGCTATTGTGATAGAACCACTTGCCTGATAGAATCACTTGCCTGTTGTCTGCGATGGACCCTTCATGGGTGTTGTGTGCAAATAGGTAACTCTGAACGTAATGTATCGTTATATGCTGACAACGCAATGGTCTATCTTCATCAGCCAGACATCGCTGTTCAGCTATTAGTCAACGTCATGCATGAATTCTGTGATTATCCAGGGCTGCGCCTTAATAATGGCAAGTCCCTCCTGTTTCTAGTGTGCTGCTTATGGGGCCTGATGACCCAACAGGTCCCACGGTGGACCTGCCTTGGACACCAGACACAGTTAAATAACTGGGCATATATGTCCCTATATGGAAAAACAGATATTTGACGTAAACCTGGGCAGGGTGATTTGTAACCTGCGTCCTGTGATCTAGTTTTGGAACATCCTTAATGCTGTCTGATTTATACCCAGGGAGGCACTTCATAGCCATACAAGAAGCGATGGTCACATTTGAACTGGGAAGTGGCCAATTCCTTCAGTATGCTAAAATTGCGGCCACTGCTTGCAATTATGGCCCTCCTTTCCAGACTCACCTGATCCCACCCTTAGAATGGTGACTCTATTAGACATGGTGGGTGGGTGACGATGTATAACACACTTTAGAGTGATAGTCAGATGTTACCATTGTGTGAGAAAACAGGGCTGATTGCAGAGGCCCCCTAACTTTTTGCCCCCATTTTCCACTTTTTGCTGGTGTTTTCCTGACTCTGATGGTGCCCTGGGTACTGCTAACCAGTCCCAGGGCCTGTGCTCTGTGTAAAATGGATATGCAAATTAGGCTAATTATAATTGGCTAAGTTAACCTACCTATAAGTCCCTAGTATATGGTAGGGCATGTAGGTTTAGGGACCACAGCATAGGTGGTGCACTCATAGGTGCACTGCTGAGGTGCCCAGGGTCATTTTAAAGGCAGGCCTGCCTTGCTGGCTGCTTTTAAATTAAAGTTATATGCAAATTCGACTTTGGAATTAAAAGTAGTTCCAAAGTCTTAAACTACCTTATTTTTACATATAAGTCACCCCTAAGGTGTGCCCTATGTGCCCTTAGGGCTGGGTGCCATGTAACTATAAGCAGAGACTTTATAAAAATAGTTTTATAAGCCCTGGTGAGGTAAAAACAGCCAGATTCGTTTTTCCCTCATTGTAGTAAATGGCCTTCATAGGCTAGAATGGGTAGACTTTATTTTAATTTTTCAAATCTTCTTAAATGATGCATACCAAGAGGTTGGTATCAAATTAATTGTTGTAATAAATCCCACAACTTCCAGTTGTGGGATTTAATATAACTTGTTCAGGTAAAGAGTTTTAAACTTTACCTAAAAAGTTGCCAATTTCAGCCCTGCATTGTTTTTGCTGCTGTGCTCTGATTGGCCAGCCTTTAGCAGCTTAGCCAAGCTGCCTTGATGAGGTGTGAAGTGGCCTGGCTTCACACAAAGGAATGTGCCTGTGGGAAGGAATCTCCCCTCAGCAGATGGTGAGGCAGGAAGGGGGAGGGCTGCCAAACTGGTCTTCAAAAGCAGAGAAGGACATTTGGAGCAACCAGCAACACCCCCACATCCTGCAACCCCAGGCGACTAGGTGCCCACTTGATTAGATTAGGAGAGGGCAGGAAAGGGGTGTGTTTATGATTTTTAGCCACACCAGTGGGTGGGCTCAGCCAGATGTAACGTCCAAAAATCTGATTCAGCCATGATGGATTTTTAGAGAACGTTGCCTCCTGGGATTGATTTTTGCCACACTTCCCAGGAAGTGGTCATCACAGGGGGAAGGACCCCGTACCTGATTGGAGAACCAGGACCCCCCTGCTTTTCACCCAGGAGCAAGGATAAAACTGGCAGACCTGCACCCACACCTCAGTTCCCTACCACATCCAATAAGGAAGAACAACAGAAGAAGAAGGACTGCCCTGCTGGACCCCTGGCCTGCACCTGGAACCTGCACTCAGAATGACTGCACCAGCTGCACACTTGGGCTTCACCACAAGAAGGACTTTGCCTGGCTTCAACTGGTTCAAGGAGGGACTCCCTGTTTGCTACAGGTGAAAAATTGCTATCCAAAGTCCCCTGCACGAACTCCTGAAGAAAGCGACCAGCTGACCACTGTCCAGTGGCCAAAAAGGAGTTTGCACCAGGTGCATTCTGGGAGTTGTAGTCCGCACCCCCCAAGGACCATCTCAGAACTTCTGGACCCTTGGGGTGAGCTGTGGACCCCAAAAGAACCTTAAAAGGACATCTGGGAGAAGCCCCAGAAGTTTGGAGAAGTTTGGACAACTTTTGTAAAAAAGCTCCATAGAGGGACCGACTCGCCACGGCAACTCTAGCCGGCTTGCCTCAACCGCGACCCGGCCTGATTTGCTGGTTCGTCCCAGTAAAGAAAATCTCTGAAAAAGAGACTAAGTCCGAAGGTAAAAAGTTGACCGGGACCTCCCAGCCAGCGTATCCGAGAAGGGCTCCATGGACGTCGGATCAAGATCCAGGTTTACCCCGGTCGAAGAATTTTCACCTCGAAAAAACGACTAAGTCAGAAGGTAAAAATCTCCACCGAGGATTCCAGCATCGCGTATCCGGAGAAAGGCTCCAGGAGGTCGGATTGGACTGGCAGGTTCGTCCCGCTGAAGAAAATCTTCGAAAAAAAGACTAAGCGTGAAGGTAACATTTTAACCGGGGCCTCCCGCGGCCTGAAACCGAGCAGGGCCCCATCGCGGTCGGCCTGAAACTTTGACTTTGCCCCGGTCGAGGTGCAACCAGATGACCCGATTGGCGCTTTTTGTTTCTAGGCGCTAAAAAAAAAAAATTCTTTCAAAATTCATATCTCCGGTTCCCCTTATCTGATTTTATTCGTTTTGGTGTCATTTTAAAGATACAAATATAATCTATTTTTATAAATTGGGTTTGGATTTTTAAACTGTTTCTTGTGTTTTATTTAATTACTGTTTTGTGATATTTGAATGCTTTACACTCTGTCTCCTAAGTTAAGCCTTGACGCTCGTTGCCAAGCTACCAAGGGTTGAGCTGGGTTTAATTTACTGAGACCTAACTGGACCTTAGTGGAGGTTAGTGGCCTATTGCTAAGTGTAGGTACCTGCCTGCCCTTACCAATAACCCATTTTCCAACACATTGCGAGTAGAGGAGACATGTTAAAACCTCTGTGATAACCCTATCTCACCGAAGGACTGGGGCAGGATCTGCACTGGGGTCTGCAGAATATCCACATGCGCACGCTCCAAACAAAACCAATATAATATAGTGCATATGACATATCTTTCTCCTAAACGGCTACATTCTATACACCCTGCCAGAGACCTCTGATGTGGCATGGCTGAAGCAGACTTTATACACTAGAAGTCCCTGGACGGTCTCTTTCTGGGAAGACTTACTGAAATACATACAACAAAACACGGGGTGGCCAACACCTGTAGAACTCACTCAATGTCTTGTGGGCCTGATCTCTGAAAACACCAAGAAGACCCTCAGCAGATGGTATGTGATGCCAGGACTTATAGTGGCAAAATGGCAAATTACCATACACTGGCTTAGTCACCGACCTCCTACAATACAGGACCAGAGGAAAGACTTAATAGAATGGGCTGGGGCAGAGGGGGACACGTATGAGACAGACCCAAAAGGACGATAGGGCGGCAGATGCCCTACTAGCATGGGGGACGATCTTACAGGCTCTGATTGACTACTCATGGGAGGGATCCTCTGATGGGAATAGTGGGGATGAGACTGAGAGCAACCCCCAAAACTGCCCAACTGTGTGTGCTGACTAATATTAGCTACTACCCGACGCAGGCAATTGCTAGGATAAGAAGAACATAATTGCAAATGTATTCTTGTTCATCATTAAATGTGTGCACAGTAATAAATGTAATCCTGGCCCAAGCTGTAGACCTTGGAATGTTGGGGGAAGTGTGAGAGGACTTCATGACGAGTATGTTAATGTTTAGCTGGACCTTGTTTCAAGTTGATCGTTACTGATCTGTGTGTTATTGACTTCAGGCTACATGGTTACTGCATTGCTCTCGCAACAGTCAACAGCATGCATCATTCCTCAATGAGAAAGACTTGATGCTGCTCACTCCTTGCTTCATGAGGAATTCTGGAAAGAAGGTTGTGGGCCTATTGTAGAGATTGGTGACTTGATCAATGTGTTATTATTGTGCAGGGTTGGGATATTTGCTCCTAATGGTTGTCAAAGTAATGCACCTGATAAATGCAAATAAAAACATTTTTTTTTTTTTAAAGTCTAAAGGTTTAGCATGCTTAAGTGTGTGCGCAGTATGGTTGTTGAGTAGTAAGTGGTCAGAAAGAACCCTAGTGAGGAAGAGGTGTTGCATTTGATAAATTATGTTAGGCTTACAGTTTTGCATGACTATGATGGTAGCCCACCTCTTGAACTCTACTAGATGAATTTAGGCTTTCCTGCTTTGCTCACTGGACTTCAAGGAACTTTCAAAGATCACCAGCAACCACTTAGTTTATACCTCCTTACACTCCTCGACCAGCGCATACAACATGGTATGCTGCTTTATACACACAACACATGGAAGAGTGACTCATGTTCGTGACATACTGCGGAGTTGTCTATCAGAGATTGGAATTGAAATAACTGTTTTGAAATGGTTCTCATCATATGTAGTGTTTGCTCTAAAATTGTTTCCATTCTGCTCATCATCTTTACTGGTCAACTGTGGAGCTCCACAGGGCTCATCACTGTCTTCCATGCTGTTTAAAGTTCATTTTCATCCTTTGGCAAAACTAATTGTATAATTTGGCTGTGAAGCATATATTTAAGTTTATCATACATAGCTGATAGTTCATCTAGATCAGTTGTTTTGCCTGTGTCTTCTAATTTGACTATTTGCCTCTCTGAAGTCCAATGCTAGATGGTACTCAAAATCCTTATATTGGATGCCAGTTAATCAGAGATTCTTCTTTTAGGTAATAACAGAGGTGGTACACTTCAAAGTACATGGAAACACTCCATGGGTGAGACACCTGATCCTCCTAAAATAGTTAAACCTCTAGACGTTACCTTCGATTTCAGCCTCTCTTTTATTACTCAAGTTACCTATGTTGTCTCTAATTGCTTATAGTATGTGAAGCTACTCAAAAGTTATTTCCCTTTCTACCACAGGAGCTTCATACTCAAGTGACCACCACTTGCATTATGTCAAGATATGATTACTGTAATATCTTTAATTTAGGTCTGCCAAACTATTCTACTGATGAGCTGCAAAAAATTCAAAATGATGCCGCTCGGTTAGTTTGTATGATAAAAAAAATTGACTTTGTGAGCAAGAACAGGAGGGCACTCCACTGGATCCCAATAAGAAAGCAACCTATCTAATGCACATAGTCTGTTACAACAATAAAAATCTCAGCTCTCATACTATTTTACTCCCTACTGCCCTGGAAAATAGCTTAGGATGAAGCACTCAAATGTTGTTCACTATTTCTAAGTCTAACTAGAAATAAAGAATGAACTGTATCCTTTCTTGGTCCATGACTTAGGAACAATTTTCCCCTTCAAATCAAATGCATCTCTGCTCATCTGAAGTTAGGAAAACGTATAAAGTCTTCTGTTAGAACTATTGATCTATACTCATATTGTTTCTATTATCAAGATGCTTGTGTTGTGAAATATTGCTCAACAAATAATTAGGAAATAGTATAATTACACCATAGTACAACAACAAGACTCTCAATCATAGCACTTTGTGACTTGACCTTTCATTTTCACTTAGAATGTCTTTTGGATGTTTAATTAAGTTCCAATTGTTATGTTAAATCACTGCTGCTATTTGCTCAAAGCTTGATTGTGCGACATTTCGCCTACCTGCACCATGGCAATTTATCTGCAACTGCATTGATGTTGGTGTATTTGTCAGCCTGTTGCCATCTATGTTTACACTTGTTTTTTTTTTTAGATGGTCACCTATTAAAGATGGCCTGCTGCATGGCCATTCCTACGTTGCACCAAGGCAAACTCATCTGCACCCAGCCGTGCACCAGCCATGCATGCCTCATGTTCATAATGTGAAGTGTGAAGGACTGGCTTTGAATATGCAGTAAATCCTCTAAGCTATTCTAGGGATGGCTTAAGACAAATTGGTAGGGAAAATTGTTAAAGAGTCAAAGAGTTTGGGTTACCAGGAAAAGCAGGTCAGCTTTGACCCTTTAGTTAAGAGGGTTGAAGATTATTGACAGCACTCCAAGTTCCTTGGTGTGCGGTTTATTGAAAGTACATTACATGTGAAACATTCTATTGAAATTAATCATGTACTACTGGGAGAAAGGCTGGACGTATTATTTATAATCAAAACTTGGTCCACTGCAGAATCAAATCCAGATTTTGGCATTTCCTGCCCTGATGATTTTAAAATTATCCATCTTCCTCCAATTGGCTCTAGTGATAGCTGTTTCGGTGGTATTTTTAGGGCAAATTAGCACCCGAATCACTTACGATTTAGCAACTTTGATCAAGCAGAATTGCTAGGCTTTTCTATGAAGCTCTGTTTGCGTTCGCCCTCCTGGCCCTTACGGGAGATCTGCACACTCTCTGGCTGATTTTATCTTACCACTAATTATCTCACATTCTCCTTTCTTGGTGTCGGGAGATTTTAACATCTGGACTAAGATCATTACGGACTCTTCCAGTTCAGATCTCTTAAACTTTCGAGATCCCATTGGGCTGCAGCCATTTGTCTCCAGCCCTCCTCACAATCTGGGTCACTGCCTGACTCACAATCTGGTCACGGTCTTGATGTAATTTTTGCAGAGGAAGGTTTGATTTCTGTGATGAAAATTGTGCCCCAAATTCGGACTGATCACGCTTTATTAGTATTCAGTACTGTGGTTCTTTGGAACCCTTTTCCACAGGTTTCCAGCAAGGCTCAAGCTGGCCCGGTGAGGCGGTAGTCTATATTTGATCAACAGGACTGGACAGAATTTCTCTTGTCCAACCTTCTGTAAACTGTGTAGAGTAGATGAAGATGTCAACAACTATCAATGCTGGGTTACTGAAGCGTTAAATTTGACCCTGTCTCTTTAAAACAAAATGAATATAAAAAAAAAAAACTTGAGAAATCTTGGCGCGACAATTATTCTATGAAATGGAAATAGCTATTAAAGATAGCATTAAGTGACTACAAAAAACATAATCAAACTGCCAAAGCTGAGTGATTTGCCAAGGAGATAGCAGGAGCCCTGAATGGGACAAAGTAGACATTTGACATTGCTGGGAACCTAATAAACCCCCAAAATTCAATCCAATCTGTCACTGCTTCACAAAATGTGTGTGACAATTTAGCAGATTTTTCTCCACCATAATTTCATCCTTTACCTTGTCCTTCACCCAAAGGAACATCCAAAAATTAAACATTGGCAATTGTATTCAGTCAAACCCAGGCAACGTTGGCCAGATGATGATCCTATTCTATCTCTTTGGGTTGCCCTCTTCACCCTCTACCTGCTCGAGCCTGGATGAAACTTGCTGCTTTTGTCAGTCCACCACTCCTGTCCATTTTCAATCAGTTGTAGGTCAGGACTGTCTTTACATTTTATTTATTAGTTCTTTCAGCTGACAGCCATACAATATTTTAAGAGAAGCAAATTAAAATCATTACTCAGGGTACACCCTAAAACAAGTAAACATGTACAACCAATAAGCTCCTGGACAGGTTAAATGTATTATTACCACTCCAGTCTAAGCAACAGTAGGTAAAATACTTCTCTTCAAGCATATTACATATTTGAATAAAAACTAGTAAGTAAAACACTACATTCCCAACCTAAAAAACATCAGCAAATTCATTAAGTATGTCAAAGTGCAAATGCAATAAAATAGAGGTCATACGCTAACGAGCAGAGACGTATGACTCATTAACAACTTGGTTACATGGAGAGATAAAAACTCTTTTCTTTTCTCATTTAATTGATCTACCACACATTGGATATGGAAAAGTGCAAGTGCATAGCAATATCAAGGGTTTTAAAAAGGAATAATAAAAAGCAGCATGTACGGCCTGAGATGTGTACAAACCCACAGCAGTTATCTGGATGAACTGGTACCTATCGCTGTAGACAGCTCTCTCAAGGGTGGCCATGTTTCCCTTCAAAAAGACGCTACATAATTGACCACATAGACCTCATCAGATTTAATACACAGCGCCATGGCTGACTTAACATGTCTGACCCCAAAAATTTTAAAGAGGGGCACGAGGCATCGTCATCATGCAAAAGCATATTTGTTGCAAAACAAGATTAAATGTACTAAATCATACGCTCCTCCAAAACTGCAATCACATTGTTCGCAACTAGCATCAAGCCTGTAGGTTCGTATAAGGTAATCCCGGTCTGCAGGATACCTAGCCGAAGTTTTATGTACAGTGGTCGCTTCACAACCGACTATAACATATCTAGGTAGGCTGAGTAAGGAGGGCCATGGAAGTTACAAAAATAATGCTCGCAAAGAAACCTGGCTTCAACTCCTGGCATATTTGTTAGCTGCATAGATTCATAATAACACTCTTTAACCAAATCTCTGGTGTCCTGCCTGACTCTTCCTGGATCTTCCCACTGGGACACCATCTGCAGCTCACTTAGGGTTTTCCATATGTGAGAGAACCACAACGAGGGCCACTAGAAATGATGTCTTTAAGTATATCTAGATAAACTGCAGCCGGAGGGTTTCTCACTAGTCTAACACAGTAAGGGTCGGTTTGAGGGCTGCAGTTTCCGATATTGGGAAAGATTTAGTTCTGTATACAGCACCACTAGAGGTGTGCCAGGTCCGAGCCTAAAAAAGACCCTTAGAAATTATTTTCAGCTAGTTGGAGTGTTCATAGATTCATGCGCTCCCACAGCTCTGCCCCCATACACAGTTGCTGCTACTGCCCTCTGCTTATAAATTCAAAGATGATACTGATGCTTCTAGTCCCAGCTTTTGGCCTAAACTTCAGGAAGCACCTGCCAGTGTTTCAGTACTAAAGTTGCCTTCTGTATATAGCACCACCAGGATAGGTTCTCTGAGAATCGAATTCCAAGATAATCAAACAGCCTAACAATTGCCTAGGGTACACTAGCCAATAGCTTCCAGATGAAGCTAGGAGAGGGCCTCATTCCAAATACTTCATTTTATTTCTGTTAATGGTCAGTGACTTCTAGCGGCAATATTCATCACAGCTTTGTAATAGCCTGTGAGTAGAGTTTTCTGTTTATGCCATCAGGACAGTGTCGTCTGCGTATAATAGACTCACACCCGCTTCCCAGGTGGGCAAGTCCAATGGGTCTTCCATCAGAAAGTCCACTACATAATTCAGGAAAAGACTGAAAAGCAAAGGTGCCAACACACACCGTTGCCGGACACCCCTTTGAACCAGGAAGGGGTCAGTGCACACCCCACCCAGGCCATACCGCACTACATCCGTATTGCTGGAGTGCAGTGCACTAATGAGTATTATTAGGGGAGCATCCACTCCTAGGTCTATCATTGATCTCCACAACCTTTCTCTGTTGGCTAAGTTGAATGCTGCTTTCAGATCGTCAAAAATTAAATACAGCGATGACTCCCTCACCATGGCAAACTTGTAAGAGATCAGGAATAAACATAGCGCTTGATCGATAGTCCCAATACACTGCCTAAAGCCAGCCTGTGCATAATAATATGGGCATCAACCCATCCCTGAAAGCGATTGAGTAAAATTTTCCACAGGATTTTACCAGCAACATCTAGGAGGGAAATTGGACGGTATTTGTCGGGGATGGTATGATCACCCTTCTTGTGAATAGGTACAATGATGGCTGAATGCCATGAAGAGGGCACATCACTCCCTGCAAGTGCTACATTAAACACTTTATTGAGAATCTTGGCCCACAAATGGGGTCCCTCCCAGTATATGTCAATAGGGACCGTATCTGGGACTGGAGCCTTATACTTCTTCATTTCAAGGATAGCTCTTTCTATCTCTTGTAGTAAAATAGCAATTGCATAAACCTCGCTAAAATCACTCTAGAACTTGCCCTGGAAAAACATAGCTGAGCCTATAAAGTGCACTAATATGAGTGGCCCATACCGAAGGCCCTGTATGGGATCCTATAGCGGTTATTAAGTCCTTCTCCAACCAAGATACCAATTTCCAGAATAGTTTGGGATTTTTCCATTCAGAGGCCTCCCTCAATTCCCCAAAAGTGCGGATTGATGCAACTACCTTTTGTTCTCAGAAGGTGTTTGTTTTCCACTCTAAGTTTTTGGAGTGCCAACTCATCTGTAGAGCTTCTGTGTCGCTCTGCCAGGGCAGATGAAATGACTCCCTTCATTCGGCGGCATTCATCATCATACCAGTTTGCCCTTGCACTCTGTTTCCCCTCCGGCAGTCTGGTGGAACTGGTACCAATAGACCTAGACCATATAGAATTCAGCTCATTAATCATCCCATTATACGCTGATAAGATTTCGCTATTATGGTCAGAGGGAGCATTCAAAACAGCCGCCCATACTTAGACATTATACAATCTAACAGTGACAGGTCTTGCAAGTATTTCTCATTGCTCCACCTAATTCTATTTCTATTGCTAGTAGGGGCAATCATATGCCTGTAAGGATGATCTAGCATTACTATCTGAAGTAGTATGTCCATTAATAAAGCATAACTGATAGCAAATCAGAAACTCAGAGAATGCTCGACCCTACTTAGTGGATTTAAGATTACCTATAGCAGACTCAGGAATACCTAAGCTACTATCTTCCATTAAAACCTCACAACTTAAAATATCATCTGATTGCTGTGTGTTGAAATCCTCACATATCAGGAGCATGTACTTCTCTCCTTTACCCACCAAAGCCCGCCTGCAAATAACTTCATCCTTCCTGATACTATCAATGTAAGAAACAAAATTCCAACAGATCACCTGCACCTAAGGAGACAACCCAGGCGGGTGTAAACATTCACAATAGCAGCTACCCTCCTCTGGGGCCCATTTACCAAATTATTTCATGAAGGACATTAGGGGACAGTATGGCTGCCCCCAGTTGCTCGAACCTGCAGTTCAGCTTGGTAAGCCCTCCAGAGGTGCACCCCCCCTTTGGAGGCATACAGCAGGGACATTAACACCTAGGAAACCATGAGCACTATCTCTCTCAGGGGCCCGGGTCTTTTGGAACCAACATATATTATATTGCATAATGAATTCCAACCAGTCCTCATCCTCAATTTTACTGCTCAGGCCTCCAATGTTCCATGATGAAACAGTCAGGCAATCATCATTAGCCAAATCAATAGTAATAATCAAAGGCGCCCCAGCGAAGTCAAAACAGTGGACCTGGAGGACAGTCTCTCCCATATTCAATCTAAGCTCTGTCTAAGACTGTCTCCAGATTTAGCTGCCAATGATGTTGCGAGCCATGACCAGTCCCGGTGATCATCTTCAGCTGCTTTGGACCCCGCGATGGGGAGCCTGATTGTCCTTGAATTATCACTAGCAGTAATACACAAATTCTCATGTGTTGCTCCATACTTGAGTAAGAGTTTCTCATCTGATTCCTTTCCGACACTTTGTAGTTTGTGGGTCGTGCACTGCTATAGGAGGAACCCTGCACACTATGGGGCTCTGATGGAATAGCAACTTCTCTGTCATACCTTGAGATAGGCAGAATATCACCCCCCCAAAACATGAAATTCATCTGAGTGGTTAAGAATCAGCCTTATGACCACGGCCATATTGCTGATTAGTCAATTTCACCATCTTCATACCACTTGACAAGATCACTCTTAATTCTGGAATAGCATAGAAAAGAGCTAACAATCGTGATCTGCTTAAAAATGTTATTGAACCCACATGTCGGAAAAGGTCAATAAATTCAAAGCAGCAGTCATCTGTTACCCGCTTAACTGTAACATCGGAGTCAATCTGAAGGGTATTTGTTCCTTCTCCAATAGACCCCTCCCCAGACCCTGCTGACCTTACAAAAATTGGGGCAAGACGGTTGATAGTTGAGACAATCTTGGTTTCCCCCAGGCTAGCTCTACTCAGCTGGGCCTGCTGATCAGTACCCAGGCTCTTCGCGGAAGGCATTGGGTTCCCAGAGGCTGGTATACTGGCAATTTGGGACACCTCACAGCTTCCTTTGCATGTTGGCTTTTCCTCATTAGCCTCTTTCTCCTTTTGAGTTGCAGAGGCCTGCTCAGCAGTTGAGACTGTTTGCCCCGCTTGTATCATATGACCCATCAGGCAAACGGGAGGATGTCATATCCTGGGTAATCTCATTTGCAGTTCTTTTCGGTATCTGCCAGAGGTTGACTTCCAGCCAGAGCCATCTTAGTACTCTTGGGGTTGGAAAAGAGCCATTTTAGCAAGTAGACTGGGAAAGTAGGATCAAACCTTTTCTTTCTTTTGAACTTGTCCTTCTTCCCCGCACATACCAGTTTTCCAGTAGAGGTCGGCTTTTTATCCATGGCAGGAGGCACTGCAAGACTCCCTTGGGTTTTTCTTAGGTTGCACAGCACAGATCCGGAATGGCCCACTATGCTCCCTCTTGGCTCAGATTCTCAGACTTCCATATTTGGAATGGGAGTATGATTCATCTTCCGGCCCCTGGAGAAATTATTGAATGAACTGGGGGAAGTAATAATTTTAGTTTAATTGATGATATTGTCTGAAGACCCAGAAAGTGTCTTGGGGGTGTCATAACACACTGTGCTAGTTTCAACCTGTCTAACTGGTGGAATAATGTGAGGTTCCTTTTGGATCATTAGGTTTTCTGTGGTGCTTAGTGTTTCCGCTAAAGGGAGCGTCTGCTGATGTGCATCATGCTTCCTGTCCGGTGGCACAATTGCAGAGGATATGAGTCAATAGCAATTCAATATGATCGGATCCACCTGTGGTTTTCTCCAGGAGGGAGAGAATTGAAGCTAAAAGTCTGAGATTATAAAACCATGTGAGGCTTCTGGTTCGACTAGTATGCTACTTGAGGGTTGATTAACAGGAGTACTCAGGAAACTTGAGTCATCTGGGAGTGGGTCCCCCAAGGAGACTTTGCTACTTTTCTCTGGAAGGTCTTCAGTGACTTCAATGACCTCCTGCCCTTCAATGGTGTCATTTAGAATGATAACAGAGTCAACAAGGTCTCCCGCTGTCTCTTTGCTTGCCGTCGCGCTGGCTGAGCCCCCCCCTTGGAACATCAGGTAAAGCATAATCCAGGAGCATTAATGCACTGGAGCTCAGAGAGTCACTACGAATATAATAATCTTCCGGCTTGTTGGGCAGCATATATGGGGCATTTCTTTCCGTAAGAGGTAATTGGTCAGATCAAATAATGCAGACTTGCTGTTTTTAATACCTTCACCAGGCTTCTCTGTCAACATCTCATACTCACTCTGCGGTGTGGTACTTGAGTTCTGGGGGCAGGCTGCTGGAGTGTGCCGGCATAGATACATTTGCTCCAGAGTTTTCGTTTCTCAGGCAGGTCTCCTTTCTACAGTATTCAGAACCTGGTCACCCCCTCACAGTTTTCTTTGGCAGATTTATCCTCACGAGGAAGAACCTACTACAGTGGCAGTACAATGGGGCTGTTCCTTTAGACTGGAAAAAAGTACTGGTGCTCCCGTTGTTAAAGAAGCTGACTACCCATGCATCCGTTTTTAACAACTATGGACTGATTCTTGGGATACCCTTTCCAGTTACTATCATGAAAATACATGTCAATAGGTAGTTATCGGACTATCTTCTATCCTGTTCCCTACGGGATGAGAAAGAAGCTGGTTTCTGCCCAGCGTATGCTACAGACTCTGTGCTGGTCTTGGTCAGAGATGATTTAAGGATGGCGGCTGACAATGGCCATGCGGTGGCCCTTGTATTATTGGATCTGTTGGCCGCTTTGACACTGTGAATCATAACATCTGGATCTCTAGGTTGTCAGAGGTTAGTGTCAGTGGTAGGGCTTTAAGCTGGTGTAAATCCTACATGAAAGGCAGAGTGCAAGCTACCCACCTCCCTCATGCCATTCTACATTTAAGTCAATCTGTCAGTGTGTTCCCGAGGGGTCAGCACATAGCCGAACATTCCTTAATGTCTATCTGTGTCATTTGGCTCTCCAGATTGGGTCCTATTGTCGCGTAGGCTGTCATCCCAGCCCCGTTTAATCACTCCACAACACTATTTCCCTCTGGATGAAATGGAGACAAGTACTGTAGTTGGACCCCCAACGAAGCCATGGTGCCCCTGAATGTCCTTGAGGCAAACACAGGGTCCTAGTCTGAATGGAAGGCTGCAACTGCATATGTACCGATAAAGACTTGCAAATCTTTAATAACAGTCTGAGCACCAGCCGAGCATTGTGGCCACACCCATACAAATCTGGAGCATGAATCAACAGCGACTAATATGTATTTGTATGCACTATCAGGTGTTAGGGGACCACAGTGGTCCAAGTACTCACACTGTAACGGTTTGTTTGAAATTAGGAGGGGTGTCTGCGGCGGGCGCTTGGCCGTGGAAACTGATTTGTTGACAGATGTCACAACAAAGAACATACTGCTTAGTCTCTTTTTAGAGACCTGGCCACCAATAACGGGCCTGTAAGATTGAAATTGTAGCCGCCACTCCAGCATGTGCAGATGCTACCCCGTCATGCGCTGCTTTAATCAATTGCGGTCTTATATCTTTGTTAGGGATGTCCCGTACGCCTGGTATCTTAACTTCAGCGTTCAGCATAGTTCCCATATGATAAAGATATTTGTTAGGAAATCCTTTAGGATGGGGCGTACCAGCAGCCGTAGCTTTCACAGCAGCCCAGATGTCTGCGTCTGGTTTAGAACTCGAGCGAGTCACTGCAGCTAAAGTGGCTACTCCCACTGCTGACTTTGTGGCTTCATCAGCCAATGTATTTCCAGCAACGTGTATTCCAAAGAGCTGGTGTCCAAGTTTATGTACAAAATGGACATTCAGTAGCGTCTCTTTCAGGTCAGCTACTTTCCCCCACAGTAGTCTGTGTTTAATGGTGTTGCCTTTGGAGTCTCTGAGCCCATTCTGGCGCCAATAATGCAGGTAGTCATTAAAGGACTGTACACAATAATATGAATCACAAACAATCAGCTTAGGCTGTGCCGGATCTGTGTGTTCCAGTGCCATCAGCAGAGCTTTTAGCTCAGCCAATTGTGCTGTACAATCCCCTAGGGTCTGTGTAAAGGTACGTAGAGGACAAAATGTATCCCCTTCCATATAGACACTTACTACTGCGCAAGCAGCAGAATATTGATGTTTAGTTCCAATCGCAGGTTGTGCAGAGCCACCGGTGTACATGACTCTATGATACTGATAAATAGGCAAGGTATTTGCTGGAATTGGATATTCTACTTCATATTGTAGGAATTCCTGAGTTTGTAACTTTGGGTCAAAAATGTAGCCTACATCAGTGGCTGTTAGAGACGTAGCCCATTGTATCCAACGTGGATGTAGTACTTTTGCGTTCGGAACGCTAGCTTTTGTAACAGCCTCTAGGGCTGGGATTGGAGAAACGACAATAATGCGTTTTCCTTGGGCAAGACATCTTTCTCTAATAACAGCCATCTGTACGGCAGTGAGAATTTTCTCTGTGGGAGCAAAGCGTTGTGCAGCTGCTGAATACAAATGTGATTTGTATTCGATCTGGACTGTCTCACCTTCATTAAATGTCACATAGGTGAAATCGATGGCCCCAGCTATTACCCTGATGACCAAATGTGTTTTGTCCCTTGTGTGTAAATGTTGTGCTGCAAGCATGTCTGTCTGCAATTCTCTAAGGATGCATGTATGTTCAGTTGTCCAGACTTTACTTCAAAAATCGGGACGTATTAAGTCATATAAAGGTTTTATGTGCATAGCATAATCTGTAATGTACGTTTTGCCAAAATTTAAGAAACCCAATAATGATTGGAGTATTTTAATCGTATTTGGTGGTTGTAACTGTGCGCACTTTTTTAAGAATTGTGGCGCTAGGCTCTTCCCTTCACTTGACAGCTCATATCCTAGAAACAGACACTGAGGAAGGCAATTTTTGTTTTTTTGAAGTTACATTTGTAGGCAAATTCGGCAAACCCTACAACAATGCGGGCTACCCTTCTTAAATGTTGTTGTAATTCATCATCCATGAGATATATATCATCTACATAGGACAATGCTTCAGGGTCGATCTCTTGCAAAATGGCAGTGACACGAGCCGTCCTGGGCTGCTCTTATACCCCTGAGGTAAACAACAGAATTTTTTCTGAGAGCCTAGTGCGCTAAAGCTTGTTAAGTCTCTGCTTTCAGGTGCTATATTCAGGCAGAAAAACCCACTGGAAATGTTTAGTGTTGTTTTGTATTTTTTACGCACTATGTTGCTCATTAGTGCAGTGCTATGTGAATTTTGTATAGCATAGGTGCGTGTATGGCTATTTAGATGTCTGTAGTCTAAGACTATTCTGTATGAATGGTCCTGTTTAGCTACGGGGAATAAAGGGTTATTCATTGGCGAGACACAGGGTTCAATCACACCCTGGTACTCTAATTGCGTGAGTATTTCTCTCACTGGTGATTTTGCTTCATGTTTTATAGGATACTGTGGTTGTGGCTGAGGTTCACTTTTAATCGGAATTACATGGTAGGGGGATTCTTTATCCCATCCTACGTGATTTTTGTATAATGCAGGTGCTTGTGCTAGAGCCCATTCAATGGAATAGGATTCAGCTAGTTCCTCCGGAACAAGGGGCAAGAAGGAAGGCTTAATGACATCTTCTCCATATGGGCAGGTACAGACAAAGTCAGGCGGACAATCTTGTTCGGCCAACAAGACATCATACACTTTTACTATGCGATCCCAAAAGATTGCGTCTATTGTGCGTTCAATCTCTCCTTCTAATTGCAGCGTTACTTTGTACACCCTATCAGGTTTGGAGACACCCATGCCTGCTGTTTCTACTTGTATAAAGTCATCAGTTGCTTTCACCTCCAGATGCTTTAGAAGATACCGGTGAACTATTGTGACCTCTGCCGCACTGTCTAGCAATGCTAGAGCCCAATTCTTGTTCTTCAAGAGGACCCTCTTCCTGTGGGGCATGTCGGACTGTGACTGCTGCCACTTTTTTCTTTTTAAATTGTTGTTTTTGTTGGGCAGGTTTCTCTTCCTTTTTAACAGAAACCTCCGAAGAGCATTGTGATTCCTTTCTCGGTTTCACGTACTCTGTTCTTCGCTCTGATCGCCCACCTCTCTCATTTCTCTTTTCCGATGAGTTCTGAAAGAAACGAGATTGGCGTGTATCAGTATATTGATATCTATCAGGCGTTTTGATATTATCTCTATTTCTGAGATTATACCTATTCTGTTGGGTATCCGTACGTGGAGATTCTCCCCTTTCTTTTATAGGCGTTTGTTGCTTTTAATCCCAGCGTTTCTTATCACCCTCAGGTTGTTGTTTGGGGTTATCTTTATTTGATTTACCCTGCAATTGAGGTTTTTGTGGTCTGGCCCCTAGGCTATCTCGACCGATACTTGAATAAGTTTCTGCTATTATTTTAGGCAGCTCTCGTTCTTGATCTTGTTGCACGACGTCACGAAGCCGCATGTGCACTGCAAGTGCGTCAGATTCCCTTTTAAGGTTACTTAAAATGATTGAGGACACTGTGGCAAAATTGCCCAACAATTGCATCCCCAAATCTAGGGCCGGGGCAGCCCCATGTTCATCTTGAATTTGTTTCAGCACGTCCAGTAAAATGGCAAGTGTCGGTGTACCTTGTGCGGTTGTGTAGAGCGCGGCAAATACCATATCCCAGGTATTATAGTTTTCTACTGGTGGGAACATCCCAAAGGCAAGCACATCGTTAATATTCGATGTTTATCCTGAGGTCCCGTATGGGGAAATACTGCCTCCAGCGTATTCATTTTTTGTGCTAACCAAAACAGAGTTTCTTCTCGTTTGCGGGTACTTTACCCATAATCGAATGTACAGTCGCAGGATTTATACCTGGTGTTAATACATGCAGGTGTGCTGGAGCAGCATGTGCTGGGTTTGTATTTAATGTTTGCATCATGAATTGTACTAATCATCTATATATTGCTGTTAACTCAATGTATAAGTGACGAACCTCAGCTACTGCTAAATTTCCAACCGCATGATGTGGTGTATAGGTGGCCAATAAAGGCCAGGTAGGACCGTCATTACTTAGTGGACCTAACCTTACTGGTAATATTGTATAGGGTAGGGTGCCATCAAGCCAATTATTATGTTCTTGATAAGATAGAGGTATCTCTAAGTATGCGTACGCTCTGTGTTGTCCAGGCGCGTTCGCAGGTATATATTGGTGAAATGTATTTGTGTTCTCATCAACTGCTGGAAATGTGACCCAAGAGCAAATAAGTTCTGTTCTATAAGCTGCGTGGGCGTCCACCACAAATGTAACTGGTCCTCCCTGGGCTGTTAGGCCATTTGCTAATAAGTGTGCTGTGAGAGGTTGGCTCATGTTAACAGCTATTTGTACATGTTGGGGATTCGCCATGATAGTAACACTATGAATTCAGAGAAGGCACACCAAAATGGGGTTTCCTTTTAAAGTTCAAGCTTGAACAACCGCCAGTTGTAATAGGATTACCTACACAGCTGTGGTGGAAATCCTCAGTACCACAGACGTCTCCATATACAGCATTGAGGTGTCATTTATATATAATGAGACAGAGATACTCAGGAGGACCCGAAAATGAGAGACTAACCAAATGTTGGCCACGCCATGTTGCGTAGGCTCTCATTATTCTAATGAGACTACTGGATTTTGAGCAACAAGATTGTCCACAGTGTGGGAGACTGAGTCTGACCCACGGTGGGTGGCACCTGTTGATCCAAATCCGGGTTTTGCTCCGGCTAACTAACAGTGCCTCATCTCTCCCGAAAGGTAGAGATTATTGGGCAGCAGAGCGCATGACATATCATACTTCTCAGGGAAGTCGTGGTCACTCAGGTTGCATCCGGTTCTCTCATTCACAATTTGGTCTCATATATAAATGACAATAAAAGCAGTATAAGTTTTAAAGACTGGTTTAATAAAACAACTGCATTTTAGATAGCATTTTAGATAGCAAAGAACAACACAACATAACAATATTAAAATGGTGACCATGAGAGTGAAGCATAAGAATAATAATGCTATCATATTGCCACTAAAGTCGATGGACTATTTTCTATCTGAATCATAATTTGAGTATGGCATGTTAAGCTCTAATCCTGCCTTTCAGGTTCCCCCGGGAAGACATCAACCCTCATACCTGAGCAAAGGCCTGTAGTCTGCGTTAGCATCTGCAGCGAAGCATTCAGCATACAGTTGTGGTTCCCTGGCTGGAATCTCCCTCTTAACGTGTAATGGGACTAGGAAGTGTTTTATAATAACACAGCTAATGTTCTAAGAAAATGTCCCTACTTAAGGATGTGTATTTTCTACGAATGTTGGAGACTAAACTTCTACCACGTGGCAATGTACCAAACTGTAGCCTTGACTGAAGCACAAAGTGATCAAGAATGTGTTGTTTGAGGACACAGTGCTGGGCTAAGCAAAACAAATAGATAGGAGAAATTAAAACAAGACCGTAAAACTGGTTATTGTAAAAATAACAATGCGAAGCTGAATAAAATATATCTAGGTCAAGGTGCACAGCGGCCTAGTGTATTAAACTAACGTGCATGGAGCTATAACTAAAATGGCTACACAACACTATGGCATCAAAGTTATAAACTATGCAAAGGAACTCAGGTAATTTTGACTTTGCACCATTTTCAACATGTGGCTCTATAATCTTACCATAAATGCATGAGGGAAATTTACTCCTTCCTCAGTGCAAATTCCCTGAAATTAAAAAAGAGGTGATGTGCTATTCAGTTGGAAAGCTTCTATGTGCATTACTAACATACTTTGGGGCCTAGAAAACAGATTGGTTCCAGTGGTTACTACTTCCCTGCGGAATCTGGGAGTATACATAGATAAGGGTTTATGTATTTCCCCTCAAGTTAATAAGCTTCCTTCTTGCTTTTCCTTAATCCAGGTAATGTGTAAGATTCTTCCTTCCCTGTTGGGTCATGCTCACAAGCTGATGGTGCAGACTTCCATCTTGAGTAACTTTGATTATTGTAAAGCCTTACTCTTGGGAGCACCAAATATATGCTCAATCGCTCTAACAGATACAAGCTGCCATTGGCAAGCTGGCCCTTTCTCTCCCTAGGTCCTCCTCCGCTGCTGCTGCTTTGTCCAGATTACACAGGCTCCCTTTCCCAAAGAGAGCTCTTTCCAAATCTTTTTGCATTACACTCGTAGCAGTTCTCAAGTTTGGCACCGGCTTTCTTAACTGCATAATTCATCACTATGTGCCTCATAGAAATCTGTGATCCCAAATTTAGAAAATCCAGGCCTGGAGGATATGCCTTCTCGGTGCCGGCTGTGAGGTAGTGAATCACCCTGCCTCATTCATTGAGAGTTTTATATTCAGTATATTTTTCAGCTGCTGGCTGAGCCAGCATGTACAGGGAGAGGCAGGGCTGGGCCATGGGAGGGAGGAGGAGGTGGAGTGCACTTAAGTGCGCATGTCAGTTTGGGTGGCCGTCTTAGGGACTGACGGTGGCAGGACAGGTACGTTTTAAAAAAATTATTATTTAATTATTCTCCCCCCTTGAGATTAGTACTGACCGCTGCTGGTGACCGCCACTGGTGGTGGTTTGTGGGACCACTGCCATCTCTTTAAAAAATATTTTTTTCAACATTTTCAATGGACCCATTCCCATTTGCAAACGGGGTACCAACACTTTTTAAATGGTGGTAAAGTATTACTGTTTGAGACCGGAATTCGGTCGCAAAATAGTAATACATACCATACTAATTTGGTATTTAGAAAGGACGTTCAGAACACACCCCTTCCAAATGCTGAATCATAAATGCAAATTGCGATATATTAACAAGTTACCGAAGCTAATTTTGCAATCAGATAAAACATATTTCTGAATGGAGCCGTTTGCGACCGAAAAAGTGCTTTGTACATCTGGCCAATGGTTTTTTAAAGCATCGGTGTCTATCTTATTGAGTATAGCTGATTCGTCTTACTGCTAGCTACTCATGAGAATACCTTTCACTTTACAGCTGCGCTGTACAAATTTAAAAATATGTAAATAATATGTCTCACATTTCTTTGGCCATTTAAGCCTGCTAAGGTTTACAATCATCATTTATTTTCAGAGTTCACCTGAAAATAGTATATAAAGTGATACATTATCGCACATTGTCTGACTCAGCATGTGGCATACATTTTTGAAGAGTTACTAGAACCTTCTTTCCAAGAGTAAACGTCTAAATTCAGCTTAGTTGCAAAAGACACTCATTTGAGAAAGCGTTCTACATTTAAACTATGTTAACCTAAGAGAATCCAAAAAGATAAATTAAAATTTCATTCAGCACAATAGTAGAAAATGTACATGATTATTGGTGTATTTGTAGCACTCAGGTCTGGTTATCGTGATGGTGTTGTAATGGAAGAGAAATAGACCGCTAAAGGGCTCGCGTTTATCATGATAGACATCATACCAACAACACTGGAAACAAAGGAATTAAATAGGCTTCAACATATTAAAAACATGGAGAATTAATGCTATGAATGACTATACCTAAATCACACAATCTAGTTGTTTCTGTAGGCTACAGTAAGAAAAGTATTTTCTTGCAAATAAATGCTTCCTTTCATGATTTTCCAAGCTCCTCTGCTCTCTTCATGGTTGTCTTTTCATTGAACACTGTTTATTTTGAGTTGGCTGTTTCTCCCACATTATGAGAATATAAGATATTAACTCGGAATAGGCACGCTTTAGAGTTTATTCAGTCAATCAAACCACTTCAGTCAGGTCTTAAACGGCCTTTAAATCTTCCGAGCACTTTTGTGCTCAGAATAGATCATAGTTCTTGACAAATAAAACAGAGCTTGTCAACTGATGAGTAAATTCTGGTTTATAATGAGAACATCGTCAAACAGTCTGTCATACCTTATATGATTGTCTGAAGGATAACAAGAAATTACTGTTAAATGCAAATACAGTGCTTAAAAAACGTTTACAAATTAAGCTAAATGGTCATTGTTTCGTTTTTCATAGTACCGTGCACGTTTTCGATAAAGCAAGTCACTGTGTATAGCACGACACACTAACCAGGCCTAGATATCAGTATTGGCCAGGCACTTAACTCCCAGAAGAAACATTTGCAAGGGATAGTATAGCAGGTCCACACTCTGTGTAATACATCTATTAATTCAATAATTAGTGTTATGAAATGTTGCAGTGGAACCGGAGACAGCGGCCTGAAGGGCCCACAGAATGTGTTTATACATGTCATATGGTAACATTCATATTTGTAGTGTTTGATTTACATTATTTTATTTTGTGTTTTTAGGGTGCATGTTTCAGAATTCATATATATCATTATTATTACTACGGTGTCCTAACATGTAAGTTTTAGTTATTGTACTGTTGTAAACATACCTTAGATTCTGTAGAGCAGTAATCAGTTGATCCACAACCTCTCCCAGATATATTTCCAAGGTTTGCTGCAGAAGGGATATCTTGCTTCTGCAGGTTGGAAAGGATTAGGTTATTGGTACTTGTTCCTCCACAGCAAATGTGGAATATTTCCCGTGAAAGATCTGCCAGCATTCTCGCTTTATGGCTGAATATTGTTTTTTGGACAGCCTGCCAGTTTATTTCCAACAAACAGACCATTGATGTGGGTATAGCTATATGAAGGAGGCAGCAGCAGGATAGCAGAGGTTCGTTCAGCACGCTGACAGATCAGTGGCGTTGCCAGTGTGTCATGGACCCCAGTGCAAGTTAGGAAGTAGCTCAACCGGCCGCTGGTTGAACCGTGAAATACAGCAATAATCACGATTGGCCCGCAAATTGCCACAACCGTTTCACACAGATGTAGTACTATTGTCTTTGAAGTGAAATTCATATAATGTGTAGAAACGCATTTCCTTGACTCTTGTCAAGAAGGCCTTACTTTAGGCCTTGCAGCCAGCCATCTTATCTACAATAAATGTCATTATTGTCACCCCTGCCACCCCTCCCCTGCACATTTCACTGTCGTTTCTGCAGCACGTAATCATCCTTCCATTCATAAGACAGTTATAATAGATTGCTTTTGTTCTTGTATCCTGTTTTCTTCCATCATCTCCAGATGACAGCATAGTGGGGGCATAACACTTATTTATGTATTGGGATAGTGCGTAGGGGTTAACAAGGTATGACATTTTATGAGACTGATTTGCTGATTCGCTCTGAAGGTAACGTTTTTGAGTATACAACAGTGTTTCAGCAGTTTTGTTGATTTTCTATGTGAAAATAGTTTATAAAAACCCTCAGTTATGGAGGTGAGCCAGAGACTTTTCTGTTCTACTAGGGATCCTGACCGTTTCTCTCCAGATTGTGCTGCTCACTTTGAATTTACAATTTTAGATTTTGATTTCGCATATCTCTGTAATGTTCTGTTTGCTCCATGGCAATTAACCTGTACTATACTTTTGATTTTTTGTAATACATCTTTAAACTAGTCAACTGATCTAGAACTCAGCCATTGAGTGGTTCCTTTATTTAATTGACCACATTTTTGATATTTTGATGTACTGGGAGGGGATCACTGACAAGAAATTGTATTAAATTATATCGTTGACCAAAATATGGAGTCAAAAATATTGTTTGGCACAATATTGTTCTCCTGTAGTTATAATGGTAAGTACAATTTTTTTTTCTATAAACAGAGCATAAAGTGGTAAATGGTAAATATTTTAATACATAAATAAATGTAATCTAATGTAAAATATATTTCACGGATATTTAATACTATATGTGAATATATAGTTATATAAACACACAAACACATATATATGTACATATATATAATGTAACACAGTAAAAATAATTATTTTACTATTATTTTACATTTCAAATATATCACAATGAAAATATATATATTTAATATGTTTAATACAAATCTTTATTTTGCATTATATTTTAAATGTATTAATATGGATATCCGTGATCAAGGCTACAGCTGAAACACATTAGAGAGAAGATTTACTGTCACAATAAAACCAGTTTCAAGCATCTGGGATGGTCTGAGTGAGCCTGCAATTGTGGAGAATTTTGGTTTGTATATATATTAATTATATATGTGTGTTTGTGTGTAAAACATACATACACAATAAATCTAGAACAAATATAAACATTTATGTAAGAAAAATAGAAAGATATTTGTTATTTAATTTAGACAGTAAATAAAAAATAAAAAATGTCAAAATCAAAAAAACACATTTACAGAAAAACTATAACATTAAAATAAATGTAAAACTGAAAACAAAAATATAAAATATTATGACATTACACAATTAATGTTATAACTTCAATTGGAATCTAAGAATATTAAATGTAGTATTGCCACTCTAGTTTATGTAGCAGTAGTGAAAGTGTTGGATTTTGGAGGAGTTAGATTTATTATTCCTACTCCAGTCACTGCAATAATAGGGAAAGTGTTGGATTTTGAAGGAGTTAGATTTACTATTCCTACTCTAGTCAGTGCAACAGTAGGGAAAGCTTTTGATTTCGGAGGGGTGAAATTTATCATTCCCACTCCAGTCTACACAACAGTAGGAAATATGTCGGACCTTGGAGGGGTTAACCTTACTATTCTCACTCCACAAAATGAAACAGTAGGGAAAGCGTTGGATTTCAGGAGGGTATAATTTACTATTCCCACTTCAAACAATGCAACAGTAGGGAAAGTGGTGAACTTTGAAGAGGTAAGATTTACTAATCCCACTTATTATTTCCACTTCAGTCTGTCCAACAGTAGATTAAGTTTTGGGTTATTTACTATTCCCACTCCAATCAGCACAATAGTAAGGAAAGTGATGAGGTTCAAAGGGGTAACATTTGCTATGCCTAGTGCAATTGGTGCAACAGTAGGGAAAGTGTTGGAGAGGTAAAATGTACTAATTCCACTCCAGTCTGTGACACAGTAGGGAAATGTTGGAAATGGCCCTTCTGGCAGGGTTACCCAAAACATTTTGCCTCCTTCCTCCTCTTTTTCTGACCTTGTTTTTGTTGGCTTTAGGACTCTGGACACTCTACCACTGCTCTTCACAATCCCCCAGGCAGACCTATTTTATCTGGTTGTGGTTCAATCCTAGAACCAATAGGGAAATATATTAATTTCTTTATCCAGGAATATGTGCCCCTTCAGGAGACCTATGTAAGGGATAGCATCTTTATGATTAATTTGATTGAAGATATGCCCTTCAACACAAACATGGACTGGTTAGTGATGTTAGATATAGCTTCACTGTACACTAATATTCTCTGGGAAGAAAGTATAACCATTATTGAAAACCTTTTGAATACAAATTCACAACCTGTTTGAGTCCCTACAGACTTTATTGCTTCCCTTCTGCTAATTGCACTACAGTGCAACTATTTCAAATATGACAATGAGTATTTTCTACAGTGCTTGGTACTTCGATGGGGGTATTTTTATGCCGTAATTGGCTAATATCTATGTAGATAATTTGGAACAGAAGTATGTTCTGCCCGCTTCCAAAATAAATTGCATCAATATTACCTGTTGGAAACACTATATAGATGATATTTTCTTGATTTGGTCTGGTCCTATACTAGAGTTGCAGAATTTTGTAGACTACTTGCATCAGGTTCAGAAATATCTCCACTTCATTTACCCTGTCATTACATCGGAGATTGCATTTTTAGACATCACGATTGAACACAAGGAAGGGAAACTCTATGCCCATCTATACAGGAAAACTATAGAGAGGAATACCTTTCTTTCATACAATAGCTATTACCTTAGGGCTCTCAGGGATGGCCTACTGTTTGGACAGTTTTTGCATTTACATACAAACTGCTCTTTAAAAGAGGAATACTTCCTGGAGGCTCATGTATTACAGGTCAAGCTCCTTCCAGTGGATACCCAAAGAAGTTTATAAAAAGTGCTGTGAAGTGAGCCTGGTATTGTCCAAGAGAAGTTGTTGTGCACTAAAAACAAAACATCATTAGAGAGACTTGTGTGTGTGATACCACTTTGTGCCCCAAGACTAGTAAAATTCAGAAATTACTGACAAAGAATTGGCACATTTTACAAACTATAGACAACAATCTACAACCTCCCATGTTTGCTTTTAAGAACGGAAAGAGTGTGAAAGGTGATTTTGTACATTCCACCACTAGGAACATGACTCAGAGTAGCACATATACTTTAGAAAGGACATGGGGGTCTTCCGTTCTTACCAGACCACTATAATTGTGTAGCATGTGCTTACAGCTGATACTAAAATCTTTGGACAGTAAAGATAGGCCTGAAGTTCTTTTCTAATTTTAATTCCAAAAAATGTTGAACATGCTACATGTTGCCCTATGCAGGTCAAACCTTGCAACTTGTAAAATCACGCATATGTCAACATCAGAGCCAAATTAGATGCTTGGTGATTACTGCCCCCACAGCGTTTCACTTTTTGGACAGTTTATGTTTTTGGACAAGAACCACACAGAGGATAACATCAAAAGGCAAGTGACTGATATTGCTTTGATACTGGCAAGATGCAGTAATCTGGCTTGCATCCTCAAAAAGATGGAGGTGAAGTGGATTGAACGCTATAACTCATAGACCGAGGATTAAACACTATTGAAGAATGCCATTCATATGTGGCCAAATTGGGTGACCGATTTCTTTCTTTTTTGCCCTCCAGGTTGATCATATGGATAGAACTTCTATATGGATATAATTAAGGCCTATGGATAAGGTTGTTTTACCTGTTTTTATGGACTGATTTTCTGTTTTCTGAGTGTATTGGTATTGGCTTTATGCACACTTGCTTGAGGTATTACAATCTCCATATAAGGGCCATGTGTCCACTATGTTAAAACTCTACATAAATCATTTGGGTATGCCTTTTGGTTAATTCTCTTTACGAGTTATTAGGAACCACATGGAAGATTATTGTGCAATTATGTTTTTATTTAGATTGGTTTTGTTGATTTATATGCAGGCTACATTCTGTAATTATGTTGTTAATTCTATACAGTTTATTATTTGTCCTCATGCCCCTTGTCTGCCCTGTAGTGGTTGTTCATATGTGTCTTAATGGGACATACTCTATGACATTTCATGTGCTTATTCCTCTTTGCTTAACTCATGTCAAGATGTTGAAAAGTGGATTATTGGCAAGGGCAGGTAAGTACCTCCCTTAGCATAGGCCACTTACTCCCACTAGATCCAGTTAAGTTCTCAGTGAATTAATCCTTGTTCAACTCTTGGTAACTTGGCCCAAGCCAGCTAGGCTTAACTTAGGAGACAGGTTTGCAAAACATTTAATATCAACAAAACAGTAAGTAAGTAAAACACAACACAGAATATTTTGTTCCTGAAAATGGCACCAAAATGACAAAAATCCAGTGTTGGACACCGGAGATATGAATTCTTAAAGATTAAAAGTAAATCTTGTGCTTAGAAGCAAATAGTGCTCAAAGGGTTAAAAAAGTTTGTACTGGACAGGGAAAGTCCAGATTTCAGGCCATCGATGAGGGAACACTGTTACACTTACTTTCAAAAGTGTTTCTTGATTCAGGAAAGTGGTCCACAGCACCATCCAAGAGTTCAGAGGCTCTGGTGTGCCTTTCTGGGTCTGGGACGACAACTCTCACATTGCAGCTCTTCAACTTACAGAGCTTTTTACAACAGTTGGTCCAAACGTCTCCAAACTTCTGGATCTTCTTTCAGAGGTCCTTTTGGGTCCTTGAGGTGTCCACAAACTTGATCCAAGGTTCCAGAAACTCTGAGTTGCTCCTTGGGAGTTGGGACTCCAATTCCCAGAATGCACCTGTTCAGAATCCTCAAATGGCTACTGGACACTGGCCATCTGGGCTCTTCTTGCAGGACTTGATGCGGGGGCTCTAGTCAGCTCCTTTGTACCTGTAACATACAGGGAGTCTACTCCTGGTGTTGAAGAAGCAAGGCAAATTCCTGTCTTGGTAAAATCCAAAGTGTGCAGCTGATGCAGTCCTTGTGAGGGCATCTCCAGGAGTAGACTAGGGGTCCAACAGGGCAGACCTTCTTCTTCAGTATCTTCTTTGTGGGGCAGTTCTTCCATAAATTATCCTTGCTCCTGGGGGTGGAAAGCAGGGGTGTACTCCTGTCCAATGGGATGCAGGCCAACACCCTCAGGGGTGACCATTTCCTGTGAAGTGTGGCAAAAATCAATCCCAGAAAGCAACATTGTTTAAAAATCGAAAATGGAGGAAATCTCTCATTGAAGGTTACATCTGGCTGAGCCCACCCACTAGTGTGGCCAAATTTCCCTAACACACCTCCTCCAGCCCCTCTCCTAATCTAATTAATGGGGCTCCTATCTGACTGGGGAAGCTGGAATGGGGTAGGTCCAGTTCCTGTCCCAGGTGGCTTTCCCGCCTTTAAAAACCAGTTTGGTGACTCTCTACCCCCCCATCCTGCGCTGCCATTTGCTGCAGCATTTCCCCACCTACCAGATACTTCCTTTGTCTCAGTCCAGGCCACTTCACACTTTATTAGGTGGCCTGGCTCAGTCTGCCAGAAGCTGACCAAACAGGAAAGGACACTACAGGGCTGAATTTGGTAACTTTCAGAAAGAGTTCTAAAATTCTTTCCCTGGGTTAGTTATATTAACATTCAACATTGGCAAGTTGTTGGATTTATTATAACATTTCATTTGGTATCAAACATGCTATATTTAGCTCAGCTCTATTGAAAATAAGACTTAATTTTTTTAAAATAAAGTCTCCCAATGTTAGCCTATAGGGCGCATGGACTATAATGGGGGGAACAAATTTGGCTGTTTTCCCACACCAGGGCTGATAAAACATCTTTTGTAAAGTCCCTGCCTATAGTTACATGGCCCCCAAAACTGGCAGGGTTACTTCTTCCTTGTTACAGATGCATGCTGTGAGACCATTCAACTATCCTTGGGACTCCTGGCCACCAAAACACATTCTCAATTTATTTTACTTGGGGGTAGGTTCCTTTTCTGCCCTGGATTGATTCTTTATTAGCAGTGTACAGTATGTTGAGCTTGCACTTGTAAGTACCTATAATTTCCTTATCACATGGGTGGGATGCACTAACTCTTCGTTTTTTTCTGGAAACCATCAAGTGGGTCCATCACCACTTTAATTTTACTGGTTGGGCCGCACTTGTCCCGCTTTACTTATTTCTTTATTTACTAATTGTTTTGATTCTAGGTGTCCTATATAATTCTTGTTTCTGATGAGACCCCTTACTTAATAGAGGGTCAATACGTCATTGACTGTGCTAATATGAAGGTCATTTTGCTTAATTTTGGAAACCTATTATTTCTGTGTGTTTCCAGTATATATACCAATTGATCACTAAGATCACCTTGTTGTTTGTGGATTCCGTTCTTTCTGGGGCACTTTGTAATTTTGTAAAATTACATGCAATAATATATCCTGATTGAGGTTTTAATAACTGTTTGTCCTGATTCATTGCAGTATTCATTTGGGTTGCTGTTTCTACTGGCACCCTACCACTCTGTTGTTGATGTGATTGTGCTTGCACTTCACTGAGCATACATACATCTTAACTAAGAACTGCTGTTTTTTTTTTTTAAAGAATATTGCTATTTTAGAATATAGCCCTGGCTCTTAGTGGTTAGTGCTGCCTTTGTAGCTAGGTAGAAGCACTTTTTGAAAGTGGCATTTCTAAAATAGTACTGTTAAATCCGACTTTAATAGTTAAGGATTTATCATTACCATTCCAATGATATGAAACATGATGTATATATACATTTTTATAAATTGGTTTTGGATTTTTATTGTGTTTTGTGGTTTACTTATTTACTATTTTGTTGATATTGAATGCTTTACAAATCTGTTGCCTACGTTAATCCTAGCTGCTCATGACCAAACTACCAAGGGTTGAGCCAGGATCAATTTATTAAGACCTTGACTGGACCTAGTGGGGTTTTGTGGCCTAATGCTAAGTGTAGGTCATTACCTACCCATACCAATAATCCACTTTCCAACATTTTTGATGTGCAGTGGTGGGATCTAGTACTTATGTTTAATATTACCGTACAGCATTTAAGTGAAGCAAGTTAAAATCCTCTAAATTGACCTAGAGCAAAATTATTTTTGATTTTTCTAATTTGAACTATTTGTTTTTTAATTACTTAATTTTTGATTTTTCTAAACTGTTCTTATCAATTAGTGTAATTCTTTTTAAGTGACGCAAAGCTAGGGATACCATGTGACTTGGTCTGGCTAGCCTACCCACACTCACTGCAGCTGAGCTTATGGTGTTGTGCAGAAAGAGGGGATTGCCTGCTGCCGTCAACCTAAGGAAGGCTGTGATGATTCAATCCCTTGAAGTCTGGGTAGTGCAAGTGGAGACAGAGAAAGCTTCAGAGATAGGAAAGGGGGTGGAAGATGTCCTCTCCAACCTCCACAAAGAGGACGCTGATCGCCTGTTCTTTACTTCAGAGGTTAGGGCCACATCCAGAGCTAGTGGGAGGGAGGAACCTATGGTGTCCACTAAGAAGAAGCAAAACTGGACCTCAAGGAGGGGGAACTTGAGACCCCAGGTAGCCTACATAGCTTTGGAGGCAGAGGATTGGCCCTAGAGAAGAACAAGTTGGCAAAGGGTGAACAAAGAGAACGTGGCAGCTACATAGAGGTTGAGGTGTCCAGGGGTGATGGGTGGTGCCCCAGACTACCCAAGGGGATTGTTCCTATTTATCAAGAGGGTGATATAGACAAGTGGCTGACAGTCTTTAGGAGGGCTCTCTGGATGAGGAGGGTTAGACCTCAGTACTGGGGTTCACTCCTATGGGAGCTAATCTAAGTATCTGGGAAGGGATAGGTTACTGACCCTAGTGGAGGATGAGTCAGAGTCCTATTCCAATATGAAGAAGGGCCTCATCCAGAAGTTTGGTTTCACCCCAGAGCAATACAGGATAAAGCATGGGAACACCCAGAAGATCAACACTCTGTCTTGGGTTGAATTTGTAGACACCACAGTTAAGGCACTAGAGGGCTGGATACAAGGGAACAAAGTAATTACTTATGAGGGGCTATACAATTTGATCATGAAGGAGCGCATCTTGACCAATTGCATCTCAGAGAAGTTACACCAGTATCTAGTGGACTCTAGGCTGTCCAGACCCAGAGAGCTGGACGAGGTAGCTGATGAGTGGTTGAGAATCAGAGTCCTGGGGGGCTCCAAAAAGCAGGCCATGTTCACAAAATCCTAAGGAGGGAGGTGGTAAACCCACCACAAAGACTCCCTCTGTGCCCAAGAAACCTAAGAAGGAGGAGATTATATCCCACTCCCACTCTGAGAAGCAGAGAAAGGGGACCCAGAGTTGAAAAAAGCTCTTGGAAACAAGGCCTGCTTTGACTGTCAGCGGACAGGTCACTTCAGAGCTAATGGAGCCTGTTCCAAAAAAGGTTAGCACTGGGCTGTCAAGTGGAGCCATAAAGGAGGACTCCTCAGATGATGAGACCCTCTGTGCTGGAAGACAGGTCCAGGTGGTAAGCTGGTGATCCCTCAGGGCTGGGATAGGCACTTTCACTCCATTCAGGTGGATGAGATCCCTACCACTGGCCTGAGAGACATGTGTGCCAGTCATACCATAGTGAGTGACCTGCTAGGGACCCCAGAACTGTATGTGCCAGGAGAAACCAGGAAGTTAAGGGTAACCCCAGGTGAGGTGGCCACCACGTCTGTAGCCATAGTGCCCCTAGAGAGGGAGGGCATCCTTGACTGGTATAAGGTGGTAGTCAGTGCTGATCTCCCCTTACCCAGGGCCCCCTGCCCCCAACCAAAGTTCCTGGGGAGCCAGTCCCTGCAGTTAGGATAAAGGGGTCCACAAGAAAAGGGGAAAATGAAGGGAAGGGTTGGCCACAGTGAGCCAAAGGCCTTCTGCCCCAGTAGAGGGAGAGCCCAGAGTTGGCACTGGTAAGGCCACACCTGACCCCACAGAAGTCCTGAGAAATCAGGCAGCTGTCCAACTGCAGGGTGTTGTACCAGCACTGACAAGGGAAAGTGGAGGAAAGGTGTTTGGCACATGATATGGTAAACCCTACTCTAAACAGCCAGAGAGGTGTCAGGACACCACAGTTACCCCTACAGCAGCTCACCCACCTATCAGTGGAGAGCTTAGGGTGTGGTTCTGGGTTCTGACAGCTGTCGGAAGTCTCTGCTGGGTGCTGGCCTTCATGGCAGCACTGCACTTGGCCTGGGAGGCAGGCCCCATGGTCAAAAGCAAAGTAGGCCCCCTGGGCCTGATGGTCATGGTAGGGTTGCTCAAGTGCTGGGTAACCTCTGTGGGTAAGCTTGGTCTTTCCCTTGCAAAGTTAGGGATAGGGGACGTGGGCACCTCACTACCCAAACTGGCAGAGAGAGAGAGGAGGAAGACTCCCCTAGAGGGAAGTTTCAGTTTAAAATGGTTCTCTTTACTGTTGGGATGGGTTCACTACCCAGAGGGAGGGAGTGACCCTGACAGGAGGATGAAAAGAAGAGTATGCTGTGCAAAGGGACAGCCAGTTTTCCTCACCAACTTCCACACTAGACAAGCCAGGAAGACACTCCCAGGGTTTGGCTGAGTATCTTGCGCCTGTTGGCTGGGGGGTAGTGGGGGCTGTGTGGGAAAACTGGGTTGGTTGCTGAATCCCCCTCACTTTTTGCCCTAAGTTTTCACTCATACTGGTGTTTGGGCACTGCTAAACAGCCCTAGGTCCTGTGCTCTGATTAAAATGGTATATGCAAATTAGGTTAATTATAAGAGGCCGTACCAATCTACCTACAAGTCCCTAGTATAGAGTAGGGCATGTAGGTGCAGGGGCCTCAGTATATATAGTACACCTATATGTGCACACTGCTGTGGTGACCAGTGTAATTGTAGTAGCAGGCCTGCCTTGCTGACTGCTTTTAAGTTAAAGTTAATCCCAAATTCAACTTTGGAATGTAAAGTACTCCCAAAGTCCTAAACTATCTTATTTCTACATCATACAAGTCACCCCTAAGATATGCCTTACGTATCCCCTGGATTGGGTGCAGTGTAACTATAAGCAGGGACTTTATAAAACATGTTTATAAGCCCTGGTGAGGGGTAAAAAGCCAAATTTGTTTTTCCCTCATTGTAGTGAATAGGCTCCTTAGGCTAAAATGGGGAGACACTGTTTTAATTAACAAAGTCTCCAAAGGAGCAAGGTATGGCAAGTTTGGTCTCAAACTGATTGTTATAATAAATGCAACAACATGCAATTGTTGGATTTAAAAGTTACGAGTTTCAGCTCCGGAGTGCCCTTCTCTGATTGACCAGCCTCTGGCAGCCTGGCCAGGCTGTCTTGATGAGGTGTGAAGTGGCCTGGGATGAACACAAAGGAAGTGCCTGGGGGAGGAGATCTGCCACAGCAGATGGTGAACCAGGATGGGAGGAGAGCAGCCAAACTGGTCTTCAAAGGAGGAATTGACATTTGGAGCAGCTCAGGACCTCCTCCATTTCCTACAAACCCAGACAACCAGGTGCCCTCTCGATTAGATTAGGACAGGGGTGTGTTAAGGATTTTTAGCCACACCAGTAGGTAGGCTTAGCCAGACCTAACCTCAAAAATTCAGTTTCTGCCAATTTGTATTTTTAAGGAATGTTGCTCCCTGAGATTAATTTTTGCCACACTGCCCAGGAAGTGGCCATTCAAGGGGCTAGTGGCTTGCCCATGATTGGACAGTAGCCCCCCCCCCTACTTTTCACCCCAGGAGCAAGGATAAATTTGGCACCCACACCTCAGATACCTGCTGGAACAAGATTGTGGAGAAGAAGGACTGCCCTGGACCCCTGGCCTGCACCTGGACACTGCACTCACAAGGACTGCACCAGCTGCACACTTTAGGCTTCACCGAGAAAAGGACTTTGTCTTACTTCCACAACTGTAGGAAGGACTCCCTGTAGCTGCAGGTAAAAAAAGAGCTGACCAGTGTTCCCTGCATTAAGTCCTGCAAAAATAGTCCATCTGATCAACTACCAGTGGCCATTTAAGGATTTGGTCTAGGTGCATTCTGGGAGTTGAAGTCCTAACCTCCAAGTAGCACCTCAGAGCTTCTGGAACGTTGGGGTGAGTTGTGGACACTTGAAGGACCTTAAATGTACTTATGGAAGAAGATGGAGAAGTTTGGAGCAACTTTGAAAAAAAGCTGTATAAGTACACTGACCCAAAGCGAGAGTCAGGCCGGCCAACGTAGATTGCGATCTGGCCTGACTTGCAGGTTCATGCCACTGAAAAGCTCCAGTGCCCTATACTTCCAGGATTTGACCAGGGACTCATGGAAACGATATCAGACGATGTCACATCGAAATTGGCTTGCTGACGAGGGTCACCCAACGTCAGGGAAGAAAAGCTCCTAAAACTTTTCTAAGTCTGAAGGTAAAAGTTTGACCAAGGCCTCCTGCACAGTGTATCCAAGGATGGCTCTATGGTGGTCACACTCAACTTTTGACTTTGTCCTGGTTGGAGCATTTCTTCCTCAAAAAGTTTACAAGTCCAAACGTAGCTATTTTGACCAAGGCCTCCTGTGCAGTGTATCCTATGAGGGCTCCTGTGAGGTTGACCGTATCTTGGGACTTCGTCCCGGTTGGAGAAAAATCTTCAAGAAATCATCTAACTGTGAATGTACACCTTTAACAGAGGCGTCTCACTCATTGTAGTCAAGCAGGGCTCCATCGCGGTAGGGGTAAAATTTTGACTTTTCCCCGGTCGCGTTCCACCAGATGACCAGAGTGGCCCTTTTTGTTTATAAGCACTAAAAAACATATTCATATCTCAGGTTCCCTTAATTGGATTTTTGTCATTTTGGTGTCATTTTACAGATAAAAATATTTTCCATTTTTAGAAATTGGTGTTGGAGTTTTTTATTGTGTTTTACTTATTTACTGTTTTGTTGATATTAAATGCTTTACACACCTGTCACCTAAGTTAAGACTAACTGCTCGTGGCCAAGCTACCAAGGGTTGAGCAAGGATTAATTTACTGAGACCTTGACTCTACCTAGTGGGGGTTTGTGGCCTTTTGCTAAGTGTAGGTACCTACCTGCCCTTACCAATAATCCACTTTCCAGCAGCATACATATACATAAATAAATATATACACACAGATATATATGTGTGTGTGTGTGTATATATATATATATATATATATATATACACACACACACACACACATATATATATCCATACATATTTCCATACATACACATATATTACCTAGTGGCGGGTCGCCACTAGGTAGCTATGGTTAGGACCTAGTTTCTATAGAAAAAGTTTTTTTTTGCTTTGCTAATAATTTTGGTGCAGTTTGATGAATCCTCGCAAATTTTTCCAAGAAAATAGGACGCTTACGTCAGCATCTGTCTGGAAAGTTTTGGGGTTATCCATCAAGTGGGGGCTGAGAAAATAGGGGGGGTCCCTCATCATTTTTCAATAGTGATTTTGAACAGCGCAGAACCACTGGACAGAATTACCAAAGGTCAGTGATAAACTGGCGATACCAAAACCCACACTGTCATGCCAACAGGAATACGCCCACACTATCACGCCCCACGAATCAACGGGTAGTCTTTCAACCGCGGTAATCCATTGGCGGTACACATCACCGTGCTCAAAATACACACACATTTATAAAACACAACCACATTGGACAAACCAAAATACACACACCTGATACACATACACACACCACACCCACACGATCACACCACCATAAAACACACACCCATATTACCCACAACCCTTTACAATTACATTTTTTTGAAGAAGCAGAGAGAATAGCAAACACAACACCAGCATCCACAGGCACCCAACACCATTACTCATACAACATCCATGCACCTCAAACAACACACCCCAACACAACACATCACACAGCACAACAAACATCACCTCACACATTACCCACACCACATCATGGCACCTCAAAGACACCCCAGGTTTTCTGAGAAGGAGCTCAGGATCATGGTGGAGGAAATCATCCAGGTAGAGCCACAGCTTTTCGGATCACAGGTGCAGCACACCTCCATTGCTAGGAAGATGGAGCTATGGCAGAGAATCGTCGACATGGTCAATGCAGTGGGACAGCACCCCAGAACACGGGATGACATCAGGAAGAGGTGGAACGACCTACGAAGGAAGGTGCATTCCGTGGTACCCAGACACCATATAGCAGTACAGAGGACTGGCAGTGGACCCCCACCTCCTCCCCCACAACTAACAACATGGGAGGAGCAAGTCTTGGCAATACTGCATCCTGAGGGCCTCGCAGGAGTAGCAGGAGGACCGGACTCTGGTAAGTCATATCTTTACTACTATATCCCCCAACCCACCTGCATGCCATCACATACCCCCACCCTCATCCTCACCCCCATCACTCCAACACCTCACATATGCCCCACCATCACAACCCACCCATCCCAATCCCAAGCCCTGCATGCAACACCTCTGCATAGACACCCATCACCAAAGCATGTCCAGTACAGATACCCACCCAGACCCCAAAATCACTAATCACACAAGGGCAAACACAATAATGCAAGCACAGGAGTAGAGGGTAACTCACCCATTGCACAAGATGGCACACACAGATACAATAACTATGCATTTACACCCCAACAGGACCCATACCCAACATCACCGGACAGGAGGTATCTGACATATCCAGTCCCCCCCACAGAAGAGGCTCACAGTGATGACAGCAGCTCTGCATGCCTGGATCAAGATGACCAGCCCGGCCCATCAGGGGCCTCTGGTCAGTCGGTTCCCCAGCCACAGTCACAAACCACCACAGACCCTCCCCCCTCAGGAAACACCAGCACAGCACCCACCCAGCGGGCCCATCCCTCTGTCCCCAGGACACGTCAATCAGCAGTGTGTCCACCACTACATGGACCCCAGGCAAACCCACCAACCCAAAACAAACAGGGACCTGGGGTTAGTGGAAGTGGGCACACGGTTCAGGGGACAGAGGCACAGGATAACAGGGAAATTGGGAGGACTGTTGTGCGACAGGGGGAGTACAGGCCCAGGGATCCCACTCTCCACAAGGCACTCTCCAACATCATGGGAGCATACCATCATTCCCAGGAGACCATGGACACGGTACTGGCCAAGTTTCAGGACACCCAGTGGCTGCAGGAGGAACACTACCTGGGGATCAGGGAGGACTTGAAGTCCATCAACACCACCCTGGTCACCATTGCAGGGGTGCTGGCAGACATGGGCAACACCATGAGAGACACAGTGGCACACAAACGGGCCCCTGACACTAGCCTGAACGATGAACAGCCCTCCACCTCCGCTAGTGGACTGGAGGTCCCGCCACAGGACCAACAGGCCACCAGCACCCCACCCCCTGCAAAAGGAGAACCACCCCGCAAACAGTCCCTGCGATCCAGGAACAAGACAGAGAACATTGCCAAGACCACCGCCAGGAAATAACACTGATTGCCACCCTTTTGTCCCACTTTGTCACCCTGACAACTTTGAACTGCCATTACTCCACTTCCTATGTTCCCTTGGACAATGCACCTGTGAGACCAAGAGATTGGACTCTACCATGGACATTCCTCCACCATCATCCCAGCCCATTGCACCCCCCTCCACTTATTTGCACAGAAATAAACACCCTTGAATCAAAAATCAGTCTGTACTTTCACAAATGTGTAATTGCAACCTCTCAGAAATATAGCAATGTCAATGTTCATATTCACATACCAATGTTAGACAGTTGTTGGGCAGCAGTAAACATAGCAGAAGGCAGAAAGTGGGGCCCAGATCTGTGAAATGGAATGCCAAAGTGACCTGTCAGGGTCCATACACAGAGGTAAAAAGGCAGATTTATGCAATGTCCTACAATAGTATGAAATGAGAGAAGCAGTGCCATCCTCTTACCTGTGTCTCACTGGAAGTATTGCATGACGATGTTGTTTCGGTTGTTTATATCTTCTTCTTCTGCCTCCTTTTCTTCACTGTCCACAGGCTCCCCAGCTGCCACAAGACCAACATCAGGCCCATCCTCCTGCAGAAAAGGCACCTGGTGTCGCAAAGCCAGGTTGTGCAACATACAGCATGCCACGATGATCTGGCACACCTTCTTCGGTGAGTAGTATAGGGAGCCACCTGTCAGATGGAGGAACTGGAACCTGGCCTTCAGGAGGCCGAAGGTGCGCTCTATTATTCTCCTGGTTCACCCATGTGCCTCATTGTAGCGTCCCTCTGCCTTTGTCCTGGGATTCCACACTGGGCTCAGTAGCCGTGACAGGTTGGAGTAACCAGAGTCACCTGCAAATACTGAGGGACAACTGTTAGACATCCTCCAACCCTTAGGGACTCTCACATACCCAGACACCTATGTCAACTGTGTTGGGACCTTGGCCTCACCTATTAGCCACACCCGGTACCTCTGGAGTTGCCCCATCACATAAGGGATGCTGCTATTCCTCAAAATGTATGCGTCATGCACTGAGCCAGGATACTTGGCATTCACATGGGAGATGTAGTGGTCTGCCAAACACATCATCTGCACATTCATAGAGTGGTAGCTTTCGCGGTTTCTGTACACCTGTTCATTCCTGCGGGGGGGGGGGGACAAATGCCACGTGTGTACCATCAATGGCACCAATGATGTTGGGGATATGTCCAAGGGCATATAAGTCACCTTTCACTGTGGGCAAATCCTCCACCTGGGGGAAAACGATATAGCTGTGCATGAGTTTCAGCTGGGCAGACAACACTCTGGACAACACGTTCCCTGATGCCATGGCCACTGTGGCCTGAAAGGACCTACTGGCCAGGAAATGGAGTACTGACAGGACCTGCACTAGAGGGGGGATTCCTGTGGGATGGCGGATAGCTGACATCAGGTCTGGCTCCACCTGGGCACACAGTTCATGGATTGTGGCACGATCAAGTCTGTAGGTGATAATGATGCATCTGTCTTCCATTGTCGACAGGTCCACAGGGGTCTGTATACCGGAGGATGACGCCATCTCATCACCTGCCCCAGCGGAAGTGCCCTATGGAGGAGAAGGGTGAGCAGAGGGTCATACACCACATAGGTTTAACAAGGCTGTTTAGAACAATCGTGATGTAATCAGTGTGTGGCGATGTCTGTCCGTATTCCTGGCAAAAAGTGCTGTGACGCAGTTAGTTGCCCTGCCATGTGCCCCCCTGAAATGGCGGCTGCCTGACCTGTAAGGAGGGACAAGGGGAAATGAGGTAACTGCGCTGGCGTTGTGCAGCGTCACGGTAGGTGGTTGAAGACCGCAGCGCAATTCAGCATTGGTTATCATTGGGCCCTATGACGATGTACGTCGGCAGTGACGGCACGCACCGCCGTGGACGTGACCGCATTTTCTATCTCTTCACTCACTTGATGTAAGGAAATGCCTCCTTGGCATGGTTACCCCCTGACTCTTTGCCTTTGCTGATGCTATGTTTTGAATTGAAAGTGTACTGAGGCCTGCTAACCAGGCCCCAGCACCAGTGTTCTTTCCCTAACCTGTAATTTTGTTTTCAAAATTGGCCCACCCTGGCATCCAGGTAAGTCCCTTGTAACTGGTACCCCTGGTACCAAGGGCCCTGATGCCAGGGAAGGTCTCTAAGGGCTGCAGCATATCTTATGCCACCCTGGGGACCCCTCACTCAGCACAGACACACTGCTTGCCAGCTTGTGTGTGCTGGTGAGGACAAAACGAGTAAGTCAACATGGCACTCCCCTCAGGGTGCCATGCCAACCTCACACTGCCTATGCAGTATAGATAAGTCACCCCTCTAGCAGGCCTTACAGCCCTAAGGCAGGGTGCACTATACCATAGGTGAGGGCACCAGTGCATGAGCAATGTGCCCCTACAGTGTCTAAGCAAAACCTTAGACATTGTAAGTGCAGGGTAGCCATAAGAGTATATGGTCTGGGAGTCTGTCAAACACGGACTCCACAGCACGATAATGGCTACACTGAAAACTGGGAAGTTTGGTATCAAACTTCTCAGCACAATAAATGCACACTGATGCCAGTGTACATTTTATTGTAAAATACACCCCAGAGGGCACCTTAGAGGTGCCCCCTGAAAACTTAACCAACTACCCGTGTAGGCTGACTGGTTCTAGCAGCCTGCCACACTCGAGACATGTTGCTGGCCACATGGGGAGAGTGCCTTTGTCACTCTGTGGCTAGTAACAAAGCCTGCACTGGGTGGAGATGCTATCACCTCCCCCAGGCAGGAGCTGTAACACCTGGTGGTGAGACTCAAAGGCTCACCCCCTTTGTTCCAGCACCACAGGGCACTCCAGCTAGTGGAGTTGCCCGCCCCCTCCGGCCACGGCCCCACTTTTGGCGGCAAGGCCGGAGGAAATAATGAGAATTACAAGGAGGAGTCACTGGCCAGTCAGGACAGCCCCTAAGGTGTCCTGAGCTGAGGTGACTCTAACTTTTAGAAATCCTCCATCTTGCAGATGGAGGATTCCCCCAATAGGGATAGGATTGTGACCCCCTCCCCTTGGGAGGAGGCACAAAGAGGGTGTACCCACCCTCAGGGCTAGTAGCCATTGGCTACTAACCCCCCAGACCTAAACACGCCCTTAAATATAGTTTTTAAGGGCTCCCCA
Source organism: Pleurodeles waltl (assembly GCF_031143425.1). Lineage (NCBI taxonomy): Eukaryota > Metazoa > Chordata > Amphibia > Caudata > Salamandridae > Pleurodeles > Pleurodeles waltl. The sequence goes on from NC_090442.1 coordinate 569,260,790, forward strand.
GAACCTAGGAAACTAGATTCCTGCAACTTAAGAAGAAGAGGACTGCTGAGCTGAAAAACCCTGCATAGAAGACGGAGACACCGACTGCTTTGGCCCCAGCCCTACCGGCCTGTCTCCCCCCTTCGGAAGAAAACTGCTTCAGCGACGCTTTCCCCAGGACCAGCGACCTCTGAATCCTCAGAGGACTGCCCTGCTCTAAAAAGACCAAAAAAACTCCTGAGAACAGCGGCCCTGTTCAACTAAGACTGCAACTTTGTTTCCAGAGGAGCAGCTTTAAAGACCCCTGCAATCCCTGCCAGAAGCGTGAGACTTGCAACACTGCACCCGGCGACCCCGACTCGACTGGTGAAGAAACAACGCTACAGGACCCCCAGGCGACTCCAATACTGTGAGTAACCCAAGTTGTACCCCCTGAGCCCCCACAGCGACGCCTGCAGAGGGAATCCTGAGGCTCCCCCTGACCGCGACTGTCTGAATCCAAGATCCCGACGCCTGGAAAAGACCCTGCACCCGCAGCCCCCAGGACCTGAAGGATCGGAACTCCAGTGCAGGAGTGACCCCCAGGAGGCCCTCTCCCTTGCCCAGGTGGTGGCTACCCCGAGGAGCCCCCCACTTGCCTGCCTGCATCGCTGAAGAGACCCCTTGGTCTCTCATTGAAACCTATTGGAAACCCGACGTGTGTTTGCACACTGCACCCGGCCGCCCCCGTGCTGCTGAGGGTGTACTTTTTGTGCTGACTTGTGTCCCCCCCGGTGCCCTACAAAACCCCCCTGGTCTTCCCTCCGAAGACGCGGGTACTTACCTGCTGGCAGACTGGAACCAGGGCACCCCCTTCTCCATTGAAGCCTATGTGTTTTGGGCACCACTTTGAACTCTGCACCTGACTGGCCCTGAGCTGCTGGTGTGGTAACTTTGGGGTTGCTCTGAACCCCCAACAGTGGGCTACCTTGGACCCCAATTTGAACCCCGTAGGTGGTTTACTTACCTGCAAGAACTAACAATAACTTACCTCCCCTAGGAACTGTGAAAATTGCACTGTGTCCACTTTTGAAATAGCTATATGTGTTTTATGTAAAAAGTATATATGCTATTGTGATTATTCAAAGTTCCTAAAGTACTTACCTGCAATACCTTTCAAATGAGATATTACATGTAGAATTTGAACCTGTGGTTCTTAAAATAAACTAAGAAAATATATTTTTCTATACAAAAACCTATTGGCCTGGAATTGTCTCTGAGTGTGTGTTCCTCATTTATTGCCTGTGTGTATGTACAACAAATGCTTAACACTACTCCTTTGATAAGCCTACTGCTCGACCACACTACCACAAAATAGAGCATTAGTATTATCTCTTTTTGCCACTATCTTACCTGTAAGGGGAACCCTTGGACTCTGTGCATACTATTCCATACTTTGAAATAGTGCATACAGAGCCAACTTCCAACACTTGATACCTGACCTTCAACAGGAGAGGACCTACACTGCAAGTGCTGCAGTGACCAGAGTCTAGAAGCGACAATGGCTACAGTGTCTGGGGAAAGGGCCCCTGCCTTCACTGCGGAGGAGTTGGAGAAACTGGTGAATGGGGTTCTCCCCCAGTACACGCTACTCTACGGTCCTCCAGAGAAACAGGTGAGTACACTGTGAGCATGATGCATGGCACATGAATGTATGGAGTGTCGTGGATGGAAGAGACAGTGGGGAGCAGAGGCCAGTATGTGAGGATTGTGAGTGTATGTTTTTCTGGGCCAGGGTGGGAGGTTTGTGGCCAATGAGTAAGAAGAACCGGACGGGAGAGTAACATCCATTCTTACTTCACTATTCCTCTAGGTCAGCGCCCACCAGAAGAAGGGGATTTGGCATGCCATCGCCAAGGAAGTGCGGACCCTCGGGGTCTACCATAGACGGAGCACTCACTGCCGCAAAAGATGAGAGGACCTGCGCCGCTGGACCAAGAAGACGGCGGAGGCCCACCTGGGGATGGCCTCCCAATGTGGAAGGGGTGCCCGTCACACCATGACCCCCCTGATGTACCGGATCCTGTTGGTGGCATATCCGGAGTTGGATGGGCGCTTGAGGGCATCACAGCAGCCACAAGGGGGTGAGTACAGTCTCGTTCAGCTGACTCTGTGCGCTTAATGAGGTGTCTGGGTAGGGGAAGTGGGCTGGTGGGGCCCCTAGGCCAGGGCAGACGCACCAAGGCAGATCCATTGTTTTGCAGGCTCAGTGCCACTCCAACCCCAAAAGTGGTAGCGGCCCTCTACAACTAGTCAAGCTCCGGTGGGTTCCAGCTGTGCATCAAATGGGTCTAGACGGAGTCCCCCATGGGCATGTGCTTTTCCCCTGAACTGTTAGTGCATGGGCTAGTGCATAGGGCTGCTCCCTGTGTAGTGGTGTTGCAGGCATTGACCATGTGTCTCTTCTGTCTTTCCTCCCCTTTTTGTTTTGTCACCCTGTCCTTGTGTGCATTAGCATCATCTGGCGGGGAGCATTGGCACCGGAGCAGGAGGGAGCTGCAACCCACATGGCCCTGGAGGGTGAATTTACGGAGTCTGAAGGCACCAGTGGGACGGAGGGCGAAGGGAGTTCCATGACAGGAACAGGAGGAGACACCAACGACAGCGACTCCTCCTCTGATCGGAGCTCCCTTGCGGTGGCGGGCACCTCTGTGCCCACCGCATCAACAGGTACAGCCGCCAACCCCCCTACCAGCACCGCCCTCCCAGCAGCCCCTCAGCATGTTTCCTGTGCCCGCTCATCCAGGAGGGTGGGCATCTCCTTTGCCCCAGTCAGTCCTGCTGCCCTCAGTGAGGAGGATATTGACCTCTTGAGATCCCTCACTGTTGGGCAATTAACCATTTTGGATGCCATCCAGGGTGTCGAGAGGCATTTGCAGCAAACAAATGCATACCTGGAGGGCATTCATTCTGGCGTGGCAGCCCAACAGAGAGCATTTCAGGCTCTGGCCTCAGCACTGATGGCAGCCATTGTCCCTGTGTCCAGCCTCCCCCCTCTAACTTCCACGACCCAGACCCAATCCCCTGTACCTCAGCCTATCCCAAGCATACCATCAGACCAGCATGCACACTCATCAACACACTAGAGTGGACATGGCAAACATAAGCACCACACATCCCACAGGCACTCACACAAGCACCATTCCCATGCACACACCAACATCCACTGCCTTCACTTTGTCCCCCTCCTCCATGTCCTCCCTCTCCCTCCCAGTCTCGTCTCCACTCACATCTGCATGCACTACATCCTCAGCCATTACCTCCATCACCAGCATGCACATCATCACACACCGCTCACGTGCAATCACCACCCCCACTACAATGCACACGTCCCCTGTGTCCTCTCCCAGTTTGTCTGTGAGGCCTCCTCCCAAAGTACACAAACGCAGGCACATACCCACTCAACAGCTATCCACCTCACAACCCATGCACCTTCACCCAAATTCAGCAGACGTACACCTCCTACAACCACTATCTCTTCCTCCACTCCCAAACCCCCTCCATCTTCCCATCCGAGTGTGTCTAAAAAACTTTTCCTGGCTAACATTGACCTCTTCCCTACACCTCCCCCCGTCCTTCCCCTAGGGCTAGGATGTCTAGATCCCAGCCCAGCACCTCAGCAACCAAATCCTCCAGCACAGTGGTCCCTGTAACAACGTGGGCAGCACCCATAAGGGTTGCCAGTGTGCCACCTAGCGAGGCCAAGGATCAGCCCATTCCACCACCTGCCAAGGTGAAGAAGGGGCCCACATGCCGTAGGGAAAAGTAGCACCAACCACCCAGCAAGGCCTCCTCCAAGCCAAAAGGGGACAGTGCCAAGGTCCCGGCAGCGACTTCCAAGGTGGGGAAGGGACACAAGGCAAAAGGGAAGTCAGCACAGGGCACGAGCCTCCGGCTGAGGGACTGGTGTCACCCCTTCTGGCAAACAGAGCAGCAACCTGTACGGCGGTGGACAGCGCCACCTGCACCGCCAACTGCACGTCTGCTGCCTCAGCAACAGTCCCCAGCATCATCCCCAGTGGGCAGCCGTCCGAGGCTGCAGGAGACACCCTGCTGTCTCCCTCCACAAGTGCTGACGCATGCACCACCGGCAGCATCTCTGCCACAGACACCCCTGCAACCACCACCACCAGCCCCGCGACGTGCACAGACAGTGCAACCACAGCCGACATGGACAACATTCCCAGTGGACAGCCGTCCGAGGCTGCAGGAGACGTCCTGGCCCCGCACAGCATACATGAGGCACCACAACCAGCACTGTTAGTACCAGCAGTTGGTAGGCAAAGTCGCAGCAGGGTGGAGTGTGTCTCTGACTCCATGGACTGTCATGCTACCTGTTTCCAGGCAATCTCGTGGCATACACACCCAGGTGAGGGATTGGGACCTGCCACACAGCATGCGCAGCACTCTGGGCACAAAGCCCCCTCCAGAACTAGTGGAGAACAGCATCCACTACCCCAGTCCTTGGCAGGATGAAGCACTCTGGGCACTAAGCCCCCTCCAGAACCAGTGGAGAACAGCATCCACTACCCCAGTCCTTGGCAGGATGAAGCACTCTGGGTACTAAGCCCGCTCCAGAACCAGTGGCGAAGAGCATCCATCACCCCAGTCCTTGGCAGGATGAAGCACTCTGGGCACTAAGCCCCCTCCAGGACCAGTGGAACATGTCACACACTTTAGACTGTGGCTTTGCACTCCCCAGGATAAAGCAGTGGGCAACCCACCCACTTGAGAGACTATGGCTCTGCACTCCCCAGGATAAAGCAGTGGGCAACCCACCCAATTGAGAGACTGTGGCTTTGCACTCCCCAGGACCATTCTGTGGGCATGGAGCCCCATCGTGGAGCAGTGGTGTTGTCCCTTCATCCGGCTGAGTCGCCCCCCCCTCCCCTTCCCCCTGAGGTGCCTGTTTATTTTCGACCTGATGCCCCAGCAGTGTTCTCTCGATTTAGAGTCAGATATCATGTGTGGGCTTCACCCATGCATTTTGGGACCACTGGTCCACGGACAATGATTGGAACACTATCCAGACTTGTGTAGTTGCTGTACATATTTGTATATAATGATCTGTTACAGACCTGTTTCCATATCTGAATTTTCAATGATTATACTTGTTACAATCATTTCCTTTTGTGCATGCGTTCTTCCAGAGGGTTACGGAGTGTATATGTAATGTTGCTGCATGTATTTGTGTGTATGGTGTTGTGGGTGAGGGTGGGGGGTGGGGGTGTTGCGTGTGTGTGTCACTTTCTTTTTCCTGCCCCCCTCCCCTGTGTGCTAGGTGCATTACTCACCGTGGTCGTCACCGCCGTCTTTGCTGCTCCTGGTAGAAGAGGAGGTAAACCACCATTGGTAGCACCTGTAACTCGGGCTCCATGGAGTCCTAGTTCCTCGTAAGGTGTCGAGAGGTGAGTGGTTTCCGTTCCAAAGACGGTTTCTGTTGTGCTTTTGATGGCGTTGGTACCGCCCAGGAAAAGGTGGCAGATTGGTGCCTTGTAGTACAGTGGGCGGTACATTGTGTTCCGCCTGTCTGTTGGCAGTTACCGCTGCAGTGTTTGTTTCTACCGCCGTGGCGGTCGGAGTGTTAAAGTGGCTGTCTGTGTTGGCGGTTTCCGCCAAGGTCGTGATTCCATTTTTTTTACCGCCGCTTTAACACCGACCGCCAGGGTTGTAATGAGGGCCTAAATGTTTTCTTGCTCCTAAAAAACAAAAGCGTCACTCTGGACATCTGGTCGCACTCGACGGGTCAAAATCAAAATTTGAGGCCAACCGCAATGGAGCCCTGCTCAGCTACACTGAGCGGGAGGCCTAGGTTAAAGTTTTACCTTCAAATTAGAAAATTTCTTGACGCTTTCTCTCCGACCTGGACGAAGTCACAAGTTGAGGCCAAGCTCGCTTGAGCCCTCTTCAGATACACTGCTTAGGAGGCCTCGGTCAAAACTTCTACATTCAGACCTAGAAACTCTTTCAGTATGAAATCCTCAGACTGGGACCAAGTCGAACGTTGAGGCTGACCACGAGCAAGCCCTCCTCGGATACACTGCGCGGAAGGCCTCAGTCAATCTTTTTTCTTCGGACTTAGAAAACTCTTTAGAGCCTTTCTTCCCCGCCGTCAAATGACCCTCCTCAGCAAGCCGATTTGGATGCAACATTGTCAGATTGCCTTTCCGCGAGCACTCGGTCCAATCCTGGATGTCTGGGGGTCCGGAGCTTTTCAGCAGGACAAACCTGCAAGTTATTCCAGGTCACGGACAACGTTAGCGGGCTACACTCTTGCCGTCGAATTGGTCCACTTATGGAGCTTTTTTCAAAGTTGCTCCAAACTTCTCCAAACTCCTGGATCTTCTTCCAGAAGTGCTTTTAAGGCCCTTCAAGTGGCCACAACTCACCCCAAGGTTCCAGAAGCTCTGAGTTGCTCCTTGAGGGTTAGGACTTCAACTCTCAGAATGCACCTGATCCAAATCCTTAACTGGCTATTTTAGCAGAACGTGATGAAGGGGCTCTGGTCGGCTCCTTTCTACCAGTAGCTTTCAAGGAGTCCCTTCTTGAAGTTGTAGAAGTAAGGCAAAGTCCTTTTCTTGATGAGGTCCAGTTGCTGTTGCAAATGTCCTTCCCTCCTTTCAAGCCCTGTTTGGATCCTGTTCTAACGTCTGCTGAGGCAGTTCCCCCTGCCACCAGATATGTCCTTTGTTTCAGCTCAGGCCACATCACATCTCATCAAGGCAGCCTGGTTCATGCTGCCAGAGGCTGACCAATCAGAGAAGGGCACTACAGGGCTGAAGTTGGTAACTTTTATCGAGAATTCTAAAACTCTTTCCCTGTTCAAGTTACATTAACAGTGGCAACTTGTTGGATTTATTATAACTTTCAATTTAATACCAAACTTGCTTTATTTAGCTCCTTCCTATGGAAAATAAGACTTTATTATTTTAATATAAAGTGTCTCCATGTAAACCATGGTGCCCATTTACTACAATGGTGAATTTGGCTATTTTCCCCTTACCAGACCTCATTAAACATCTTTTAATAAAGTTCCTGCTTATAGTTATACTGCACCTAACCCTGGGGACACTTAGGGCATTCCTTAAGGGTGACATATGTAAACATTAGATAGCTTAGGACTTTGGAAGTACTTTTAATTCCAAAGTCAAATTTGCGGTTAACTTTATTTTGAAAGCAGCCAGCCAGGCAGGCCTGCTTTTAAAATGACACTGGGCACCACAGCAATGCACCCATGGGTGTACTCTCTACATTAGTGCCCCTAAACCTAGATATCCTATCATGTACCAGAGACTAATACGTAGGTTGGTACAGCCAATTATAATTAGCGTAATGTGCATAATCCATTTTACTGAGAGCACTGGGACTAGTTAGCAGTGCCCAGGGCACAGTCAGAGTCAGTAACCACTAGTATCAGTCAAAACATATGGGGGTGACCAGGGCTGACTTGAGCCCTAAAAAACTTAAACAAGAAAGAGCCTGAGATCGACACATCAACACAGTTGCCCTTTCTAAGCAACCTCATTTGAGCTACAAAGTAGGCCCAGATACTGGATTCATCTCAGTATTAGATGCTAACATCGGGACTGTTATTGTAGTTCATATTTAAGTCCATGCCGGCAACTGAGAATGGGCAAACAATAGCGTCATTAATGCCAAAACTTCAATATTAAACTCAAATACTAAGGCTGAACCATAGATTCCTTGGTCGCAATCAAAAGTGAAGTATGCATTACAGCAATTCCAGATACATCTAAACAAATGAATTCATGGCGTGTATAACAATGCACGGGGAAAAAGAGCTAAAAGAATTTGGCAAACAAGAAAACAGAACAATAAAAAAAAACAAAGCCAGCAGGCGACCAAGCATACTGCCTGAAGAACCCGTTAAAAAAACACAGCCAATGGTGAAGCTCCCGAGCAGATTTAACATATGTTCTTACTGAGGGTTCAAAATGCCAACAACCCGTACGCAGTTCTAACCCCATAAAACGAAACTATGCTCAAATATGTGATTTATACTATTTTGCACAAAGATTAAAGCCCTGCAGATAGTGCTCCTATTTAAGCTTTTTTCTGTGTCTACTTGCACAAATGCAGTTTGTGTTTAATGTTCTTATCTGTATCAAGTTATATCCGGCCTGTTTGGCTCACACTGAGAAGATCAAGTTTGGATTCCAGACCAGGGACGTGAATATGGGAGCCATAATGTGAAAACCTATTTTATGCTATCTTGCACAAATATCAAAGCCCTAATCTACTAGGGGACATTGTTTTTCTCTTAAGCGATCTCCTGAATATATGCACCATTGCACTCGCACTTCGCTGCAGAACTAACTCTAATTTGCATGTCTGTACAGATTAAGGATCGGTTTTGTATGTGGGTGAAGTCATTGTACAAGAATCCGTCTGCCAAGTTAGTTTGCGACGTAATAACTTCTTCTCCATCCAGATCATTAGGCACAGTAGACAAGGGAGTCCGCTTTCCACTCTTCTGTTAGTTTCACATATAGAGTCATATTTGAAATCTCTTTGGCAGAATGCTGCTACACAACCTGTTCGACTGAAGACTTTGATCTTAAAGTTACTGCCTATGCAGATGAAGTTGCAATCTTTTCTACTAATCCTTCACATGCACTTAATCCTGTAGTAGATGAGGCAGAGAGATGTGGATCTTTTTCCCGTTATAAACTTAACATAGCCAAAACCCAAGTGCTTCTAAACTATGAGCTGGATGCTCCATTATCTGGGGTTACGTCGACAGCTTGGTGTCCGACTTACCCACAGGTTGATACAATTCTTAGACTGAACTATGAATCCTTGTGATCTTCGGTTATACAAACGCTACGATTTTGGCACAGGCTCCCGATTAGCATTATTGGCGTTGCAATATCATCAAAATGAATGTGCTGCCTACATTCTTGTATTTGTGTGGAGCTATTACCCTTCGGGGTCCAAACTCCTTTTTTAAACAAGTGGAAGGCGCTATAGGCAGTTTCATTTGGGGCTACAGACGTGCCTGATGGGCTACCTGCCTATTAAAACTCCCTTACAGGCAGGGTGGGCTACAACTACCTGACTTCAAACCGTACTTTTGGGGTGCTTTCACTGGTCGTTTGCCTACTCTGCTAACACAAGGCGATCCACATCCTTCAGATTTTTGTGTTCAGGCTGCATTAGGGTCTGATTATAAGTTGTTGTTGTTGTAAAGACTCTTGGATCCCAACTACTTCAAACGTGTTAGGGTCAAGTGTATTCATGACACCTGTACTGTGGGGTGAGACATATGTGTAAAATATTCTCTGTCATCAATTCATGTAGACACGTCACTCTAATTTAAACATGCGCATTCCACTATTCAATCAGTAAGGCTTGGATGAGGTATGGGGTTGAGACGGTTAGGCAGCTATATGATCACAATGGGTTCCGCTTATTTGCCAGGCTTCGTTTTCCCTCCCCCATAATTTTTTATTTAGAAAAGTATTAACATAAGAATTCAGGCTGCCTGTTCTTGGTTTTCAGTCTCATTCTTTTCTTTTAATCATTTGCTTCCTCGCCAAAATTAGAAACTCGTAACCTTATTTTAGTATGTTTAACTGTTATGGTATATTGCTGAAAGAAAGCATGGTTGGTTGACATTAACAATGTTCTCATTTTGTTAAGGCCTGAAGGCTTGAGTGACTTCCAATGCTTTTGATTTGTCTGCTTCTCACTTCATAGTGTGGGTATATCTAGACGTAAGCTAGGGGAGAGTAACCATCGTTCTTTCTCAGGTGTGTGAAATTGTCTATTTAGAGACCGAGACACTGCAGCTAAAATTCTGTTCCTCTTTCTTAAAAACAGCAGTAAAAATCATGTTACACCATGAAAGAGTTGGAAAGCTATTTCATTACTTGCTTCATGCTATCAACGTTTTTTTTCTTTTTTTGTCCCTAGTCGTCATATCATTGTAATTGAGTACTGCAGCAGTATATTGGGATTAAAAGTGAGCTGCTGTTCAATATGTTGACCTTACAGCCTGCTTTTAAGTGCTATACAACTATTTACAGGACCTGAATCTGAGATATAGGTGTCACTCACCGTAAATGGCGTATATCTTATAACAGAGAGGGAGGACATTTAACAACTGGAATACCCAAGGCAGAAACCTAGAACACCATTAAATCAAGCCACCGAATGAGGGTAGAATGCTTTAAATTAATAAAGGCACTAACACTTAAATCACGGTGCAGAAAACATATATCTGCCATTATTACACCTGAGTAACCCCATTATCTTCAATGGAGCTAAAAAAATGATATGTTCTAATAGACCTTTGAATCTTGTAATCTTGTAGAATAACTTACAATTTAGGAAATTGGAGATGATACGATGCTTGTTCTACGTAGAAATTTCACATGCTAAAAAATAAATCATTAATAGATCTAATTTATATAAATATATTTAAAAAAGTGTCAATTAGGTAATCCTTCTTCTACAGGTCTCCAACATCAGCAAAGATGGCTACAAAAGAGAAGAAGAAAAGAAAAAGTCACCACATCAATTGCAAATAAATCTTTCAAGCTGGAAAAAGTAATGATTCAACCAAACATGTACACAGAATCTACGATATGGGAAAAACTCGTCAAGATTTTATTTAATAATTAGAACAAAAGACGTAACTAACTCTCCAAGGTGTTAGTGACAGGCAGGTAAGATCAACATTAGGAAGAGTTCAAGGTCTAATAAGAAAAATAAATAATGTCTCCAAACAAAAGCATGAGGACTCGTCGCAGAGAAACAAGAAATGTAAATATCTCCAGGAAAGGTGTTTTGGCTGTACAGTAGTGAACAACATCAAGAGGTCAATGAAACAGGTTAAGAAGAGACTGGTTATGCATAGGCAGAAACAATTTGTTGGGAGTCTTGCGGACAAGACACAGGAACATTAGGTTAGTTACTTTACAAACACAAAAGGAAGATGGACGGAGTGCTGAATCTTTTCAAACACTCACCCCCAGTCACAGATCTGTGTTTAATCCATTGTTATTTTGCTCACCATCCCACCCCAGATTGGACCCAGCCATATGTTAATCGGTCTTGACCCTGTTCTCCATGAGAACAGACCAGCCTGAACTGCCATGCCAGGTCCTCCCCGAACCGGAAACAAGGATCCTGAGACAGGTTTCAAGGTATTACCCTTCATCAGCCAGGCTAGCCTGAATCCAGTGGCACAGTAGCACGTGACCCACGTCTGGGAATACCCTTCCCTCTTAAGGCAACTTTAGCATGTCTGAAGGAAACTGGAAATAAACTTTCAGCACGTAATATTTCTTTTAATGAAGAGAGCTGTTTTCAGAAACATAATTTGTCTTTGTTGTTGACACAAATGAACGTGTATGAACTCCAAGAAGGTACATAAATAGAAAGGGAAAATGTGCATGTAAACAACTAAGATAATGTTAGGAATGAGGTGTTACAACGCCCTCCAGCACCTGTTTATGACTGGAAGTGCAGTAATAAACGCAAAGTGAGACAAGGCTCAATTGACAAAGTAAGATTTTTCTTAAATATAGCAGAGGAACTGTAAAGCAGAAAACAAGACGTTTGCAAAGTCTTGATCCTTGCAGAGTTATGAAACTTTCAAATCTGCAATGGAATTTGCTGGGCTGCTTATCAAAGGAGGTATGACTGTACTTTCCACCATATTCGGATGCTGCCTGTCCATCACACCAAAATGCTCCAGTGAGGTGATCGCACTCTGACACAACAGGTTTTATAGGTGAAATTCATATGATGTACTTTGGACCAAACAGAATGAAAACAATGAAGTGACAGTGAAGGTTACGAATGTCATAACTATAAAGAAAGTGATAGTTTTCAAGGCACTGCTGAATTTAAAGCAACACCAGCAGAAATTCTAAATACACTTGCTGATATACAAACTGCAAGGCACAAACAAAAACTATATGTTCAAAAACTGAAGAAAGATATCTAGCACTGTGGTTTAAGCATGCTCTGTACTTAATAGCTGAGCAACGGTTTAATGTATGTATCAGCCAAGTTGTATGAACGTATTGCGTTAGTAAACTGGATCATAATAAAATGACTGCATGAGGCATTCATAATAACTTAGCAATCTCTCTCATTTTTGCTGAGCTTCAGTACCTCACAGTTTTGAGAGCCCTCTCATACAGACTGTGCACTCCTTCCAAACAATAGCTTTTCTACAGTCAAAGTTCCCTCCAATGGAGTTACTGGAAGGACTGAAAGGAGAAATAGCATATCTTCCACTAGACTTGAAGGAGAACATTGAAACCCTTGATGTAGACCAAGAAACTGAACACCACTTACGGTTTTAGTGGCTGGGATACCAACAAATGATGAAACAATTGGCAAGAACTAGTTAGCTTAGACAAGGTATAGAAAGCCCTACAATACTGAAAGTAAAAAACAAGTATCATAGAGATCTAGTTATAGAACAACATTTGAGTTCACTTGGCACACACTCTTGAAAGGCGAGAGTTGCCAGTTTGAGAGAGATTCTTGTTATATCTGTGGCTCTTTCAGAATGTTAGCTTGTTAGAACCTTGGGGTAGATTCCAGGAGAATGTTGGGAGTGAGATGAAGACAGCTGGGAGGAGGTGCGGAGGCTGGGATGCTTAGCTCCTTTGAAGCTTCTTGTAACTCCAATAAATGAAGAAAGCTGGACCCTCCTCGAGCTTCCTGACATTCTTTCTGCCTCTACACCCTGCTTGTAACACTGGCGATGAGGGGTACTTACCTACGCTACAGAAAGAAGCATCCCAACTCCGAATGTGAGGTTCTTGTTTACTTTTTACAAGGAAGCGCTGTACATTAATTGGTACAGTATGCCTACATCTTTTCGGTGATTTTACGTGTTTGGCCCGGCGGAGTTTTTTTTCTTTTTTCTTTTGATTATTTGAGAGACCTTGGACATTACTACACCGTTACGGTATCCTAGCAACATTGTGCTGTGGGTGCGATACATTCGTCACAAGCGTCCTGGTCTCCTGGCAACTCTGTGTGCCTACAGACGTCTTGACAGCACGAGCGTCCAGCGTTGCGTGCGTCCTCATCATCTAGCAACGCTACGTGCCTACAGAGGTCTCGTGCTTCCTAGAAACAGCACAAGTGTCCAGCGTTACTGCATGCTTCTGTTTTGACATGCGCTGGAGTATCTTGTGGTCTCCCAGCAACCTTTCGAGGTTGTAGCCTCTTTGTGCTCTCTTAAATCAGCACGAGTGTCCAGGGTGACTGTGCGCTTCTGCATTTATGCGTGCTGTCATATCCTGGCAAAGATTTGAGCAGTGAGCAACTGCAACGTCGTGGGACCTGACTCTTCTCCTCATTTCAGCTTGTCGCTGTCGTTTTTACTGCGATAGGCACACATTCATTTCCTCGGTATCTGTGAGCTTCTCTATTTATGCGCACAGTCATATCCTGGTAAAGATGTGAGCAGTTAGCAACTTTGCCTCACTTTTATGCTTAATTTCTTCGTGGGACCTGACTCTTCTCCTCATTTTGGCCTCTCGCTTTTGGTATTACTATGATAGACACGCATTCATTTGTCCATGGATCTTTCTTTCTACCATATAGGACAGACTCACTTTGTGGGGTTGCTGTACTCTCTGTGTGATATTCAAGTTTTTGCTCAAGTTAGTTAGTGCTTTCTTAGTTATATCAGTAGTTTTCTTTTTTCTTTTCTATTTTCTCTTTTTATTTTCATCATTATTGTGTTTTTGTGTAAATATTCTGTTTTCTAATATTGATCATGCAGAACGTAGTTGCTTCTCCTTTCTTTCTTTCTTTCCACCCCTGGGGAACCGCATATCAGGTTGGGGAAATGGAAGAAGATTTTTGAATGGTACGCCAGAGTTTGTGGAACCTCATTAAGTACAGAAAGAAGAACTGCTTTGTTACTACACTGTCTGGGTACTGAAGGCCAAGAGGTTTTTGATCATATCCCTGAATCTCCTGACAGTGAAGCAATTAATGAATATGAAATCTGCATTAGAAAATTGGATTTGCATTACTTACCAAAGGTTAGCACAATATTAGAGAGATACTATTTTGGTAAAAGACTTCAAGTTGAAGGTGACATTGTTGAGAATTACATCACCGACTTGAGACGTTTGGCCTCATCATGCAAATTTGGTTCATCTTTCGATGAAATAATTTGTGATCAATTCATGCAGGGTTGCAACATTGATAAAGTACATGATGAATTGTGATTGCTGGATGATCTCCATCTTGATGAAGTGATTTCTCTTGCAAAGAGAATTGAGCATTCCTTGAAGTGTGTTGAAGTGATGAAAAAAAATTGTTCCAATGACATTTCTGTAGTGAAAGGCGGCAGGACCAAAGGTAATCAGTATGTCAACAAGGATATGCTGCAAAACTCTGTTAAAAAGAAAAGATGCTACAGGTGTGGCAAAGAAGGCCATTTTGCTAATGATACGTTATGTCCAGCGATTAATAGTTCTTGTCTATTCTGTTAAAAAAAAAGGGCCATTTCTCATCTGTGTGCAATCAACGTAAGTCTAAGCAAACTGTGAATTCTATTGATAATCAATCAATTAAAAGTGAAGATGTTCGTGAGTTTCACTGTGGTCAGATAGTTCTACAAGTGCTTGATTATAATCTTAGTAGCCCTTTAGATTACATTATGGTGGAAGGAAAAAAACTAAGGTGCTTTTTGATTCTGGTGCCAAAATCACTATTGTTTCTAATCAGTTTTATCAGGAGCAAATCAGAGGGAAGGTCGACTTATTGAAACCTGATATCAGACCGTGTGCATATGGTGGGGAACCTATTGAGTTACATGGCTACTTTCAGGGTTTGATTGAATATAACCAACGTTATTCCTCTGGGAAGGTTTATGTCTCAAAAAAGGGTGACAGTATAATACGTTGGTGGCATCAGAAAGATTTGGAAATCATGCTTGTCCCTAACAATTCTCCTCCTATAGTTCTAAAAGAGCAGATATGCGTTGATGAAGTTGATAATGCTATGACAGCCTCAGATTTATTGACGTCTCTTCGTCAAGATTTTAGTAACATTTTCAGTGATAAGATTGGATGTATGAAAGAATATTCACATAGGATTAAGTTAGTTCCTGGCTCTGTTCCTTTTTGCAGTAGGGTTTGCAGTGTCCCCTTTGCAGTGAGGAGTGATCTCTAAGCTGAATTGTAGAAGTTGATGGATCAGGGTGTGACTGAGGAGGTGGCAGGAACAGAGTGGTTAGCTCCAATTGTAATTGCTAAGAAGGCTAATAGAAATATTAGGCTATGTGTGGACCTTCACAAGCTCAAGAAGTGAATAGTGATTGACAGATATCCTCTGCCGAATATCTCTCAATTACTATCCATGGTGTCTGGGGCTAAGGTGTTTTCTACCATTGATCTGGCTTCCACCTATCACCAAATGAAATTTGATAAATCCTGTAGACACTTGACAGCTTTCATAACCCCGTTTGGTACCTTTAGATTTATTTGGCTACCATTTGGGTTGATTTCAGCTGCCTTAGTTTTTCAGAAAATAATGAAACAAATTTTGAAAGGAGTATGTGGTGTGTGTATTTATCAGGATGACATATTGGTATATGGTAGAAATTCTGTTGAACATGAGATGAGGCTCAGAGAAGTTCCAGGGAAAAGTTCTGAATACGGCTTGACCATTAAACCAGAAAAATGCAAGTTTGCTGTTGGCACTATTGATTATTTGGGTCACACCACTGCTGGTGATGGTCTAATGCCGAAGAAAGAACTGGTTGATACCATTCGATGTTTAGCTTCTCCTACGTCAAAAGAAGAATTAATGCGATTCCTACGCATGGCTGAATATTACAGTAAATTTGTCAGAGACTTTGCCAGTTCTTGCTTTAACATGAGGTGTTTATTGAAGAAAGGGGTGGAATTTGCATGGAATGAAGAGTGTGAGAGGGAGTTCATTGATTTGAAAGAAACTATTTCAAAAGCTCCTACATTAAAAAACTTTAACCCAAACTTACAATTTATTTTGATTACCGATGCCAGTGGCAAAGGTTTGGGGGCTGTGTTACAACAAGGAGGCTTCTCTCCCAAAAACACCATTTAATTTATATCTAGAAGTTTGAAGGGTGTTGAAACTAGGTACTCTGTCATTGAAAGGGAGGCGCTTACTGTATTTTGGGCCATAAGGAAGTTGAAAAAGTTTTTGTGAGGTGGTTCATTTATTGTAAGAACTTATCACAAACCTTTGTGTGAAGCTTTCTGTTCAAAAGGTATTGAAGCGGTGTCAGGTAGGATCACTAAATGGATTGTAGGGCTGCAAGAGTATGATTTTGTTGTGAAATATGTTCCTGGTTCAGACAATGTATCAGCTGATGTTTTGTCTAGACTTGTATCACCAGATTCTAATGTTCAGGAGGATGATTGTTTGGGTGATGATTTGGAGTGTTTTGAGCATGTTTGCAAGGTTGATTTTGAGATAATCTCAGAAATGAAGTGGTGTGAGGAAACTTTGGCTGACAGTGTTTTTGTCCGAGGTCATTAATTTGTTATGAGGTGGCTAGAAGAATAAACATCAAGGTAATGTGGAGAGTAGTGGTTTTTGAATGTAAGAAATGAGCTAGCAGCATTGGGAGGAGTGGGGAGTTGGGCACACAGGAAGTTGGATGGAGGTCCACACAGGGCCTCACAGTGGAAAGGTGGGTCCATGTCATATCTTTGAGTTTTTCCTTGCAACCATAGACAGTCACTAAAGGTCCCCACACTCTAGCTGAAGAGCATACTGTTCCAGCTCAGTGCTTTAAAAAAATAAGGTAAGCTC
This sequence comes from Pleurodeles waltl, assembly GCF_031143425.1. Taxonomy (NCBI): domain Eukaryota; kingdom Metazoa; phylum Chordata; class Amphibia; order Caudata; family Salamandridae; genus Pleurodeles; species Pleurodeles waltl. The sequence goes on from NC_090442.1 coordinate 569,277,620, forward strand.
TCCTGGGGTCATGGATTTGATGACCCGGGGAGACTTACTGTTGTTTTTTAAAGGTGCTGAGGGGCTGTTGCACTTCCTGCAGCCCCCACAACATTGTAAAAAAATGAAAAATGTTTAGTGGGGCCCCTACCTCTTTTAGTGCTTTATGGGGCCTTCCTGGCTAGGAGTGTTGAATAATAAATGAGCAACTCTTGCTGCTAATTTATTATTCATTTTCTCTGTATTTTTTTTAAAAAATTTATGGAGGAACACCCAAAACATTTTATTTTGGTTGGGGGATCGGAGGTCGGTTCAGGGCACCTGTGGCCCACTAGCTCCCCTGCCACCATCTGTGCTCGGTGAGGCAAAAGCCAGGATTTCTTTCTTTCTTTTTTTTCATTTTTTCATACTGTGGATCACGATCTGCTGCTAAGGGGTACAAGATTAGTACCTCCCTCCATTGTGAGGAACCACTTAATAAACCAGTTGCATAGCAGTCATATGGGCATTTAAAAAACTAAAGAAATATTGCATTCCTCTCACTTGTGGCCTGGCATGGATACCCATACTGAGAGAGTGGTGAGAGATTGTGTACAGTGTGCTATTAGTGAAAAGGCTATGAAACCAAGGGTACAACCCATGGTGATTAGGGATAAACCAAGGGGGCCATGGGAAGACATTGCTTTGGACATTTTGGGACCCATTTATGGTGAGAACACGGTGGAGTACATAATTGTGGTTGAGGACATGTTTTCCAGATGGCCTGAGTTATATTTTACTAGGAGCGTCAAGACTTGGAAGGTGATAGAGTTCTTGAAGGATTTGATAACTAGGGAAGGCATTCCCTCTACTCTTCTCATTGATTATGGAGTGGAATTGGTTTCCAAGGAAATGAATGATTTTTTAAGAGGGTGTGGTCTTAAACATAAGCTGTGTGCTTTATATCATCCCAAATGCAATGGTATGGTGGAACAGTTTAATCGAGTTGTTACAGAAACCATCTCAATTGCTAAGGGAAATCACTTGAATTGGAGGGAAGAGGTTTTGAATAAATTAAGTGTGTATAAGTATACCCCACATTCTACTACTGGTCAAACACCTTTTGCTCTTTTCCGAGGTAGGTGTGGAAGTACGATTTTGGAGCCAAACTGGGTGAATGATCTCTTGGATAGCAGAGGAAGAGTGGTAGTGGATGAAAATTGGAGGCATAAGGAACGAGAAAGAATGCTAAAGAGTAAACTGAACTTTGATAGAGTGAACTCTGTGAAAAAGACAGTGATTAAGGTTTGTGATTGGGTTACGATTAAGAAACCCCTCGTAAAAGGGGGTGGGAGGAAATTATCATTCCCCATGAGGGTGTTGAAACTCTTCACCAATGCCATAAAAATGGATGATGATAGGATATGTAACCTAAATAGGGTTGTTAAGTTTTGTGGTGATGCTATTGGTCTGAATAAAGATGGTGTACAAAATGAAGGAACTGATGATCTTACGAAGAATACAGTTTTTAGAAGATCGAAGGAAGGAACTGATGATTCTACGAAGAATTCAGTGTCGAGAAGATCGAACAGAAGTGTCAAGTCTCCTTCACATCTTAGGGACTATGAATTGATGTGAAGGAATTTCCTGTTTTTTTTTTGCATTTGCAGTTTTCATATTAATTACTCTTCTATGCATGTGTTTCTACCTTTTTGTGCATAATGGGAGGGAGTGGTGTTATATCTGTGGCTCTTTCAGAATGTTAGCTTGTTAGAACCTTGGGGTAGATTCCAGGAGAATGTTGGGAGTGAGACGAAGACAGTTGGGAGGAGGTGCGGAGGCTTGAATGCTTAGCTCCTTTGAAGCTTCTTGTTACTCCAATAAATGAAGAAAGTTGGACCCTCCTCGAGCTTCCTGACATTCTTTATGCCTCTACGTCCTGCTTGTAACAATTATGACATAGCAGAAGACATACGTAAACATTATAGTACTCATCATCAACACTATAGAGACGCAATGGGTGATTATTTTGTTATATTAAAAGATGCAAGCAAAAGGGGAGTTTGTTAGGGTATTAGAAAAGAGTACAGCAGCCCATTGTTTTCCATTTCTCTTTCTTATAGGTGGAGAACAACATTTCAATGTTTGAGTGCAGATTCCTGCTTCTGATTATAGGTCAAATATACTATATTCTGAAAATCCACAGTTCAAGTTGAATGCTGCATATCTTTTCTACCTTCTAGTTCACATTGAAGTGGCTGTGTAGCACGTTCTGAAAACAGAAGCACACTTCTTTAATAGTGCCAGAGAATTTGTTGAGAAAGTCCTTGATAAAGATGACATTCTTGAGTGCAACCTCATGGCATGTGAATGTAATACATACAAGGATTGGGTTCCATAGGAATGCTGAGGTAAAGTACATGTTGTGCAATGTAGCTGCACCTACTGCCTTGTAACTCTCAGCTGTGCGAATTATGCTCTGAATGATCTGGACTTTGTCAAGCAAGGTTACTCACATATTACCGGTTTCAATTTTAAAAATACTAGAGAACTGTGCCTCATGGATCCAGCATGTCTGTAGGTACATCGATCATAGGGATCAAGCCATACTTCACTTCATCTGCAAAAGAAAAAAAAGAAATCCTCCGCTTGGTGAGTTGACTTTTTTTGGAAAACAGATTATCAAGCTTTGGGCACTCCACATGTTCATGTTACTATCTATAAAAGATGCACCCACATTTAGACAGGATAATGATGATTCAGTTTTATCATTCATTAAGCAGTACATTACTTGTGAGAACCCAAATGAGTCTCAGAATAGAACCCTTCGGCAGAAAGTGCTGCACTTCCAGCCCCATGTTGTCCCAGATACAGTGTCAAAGGGAAATACTACATGAAGTACTGCTTGGTTTCCCTAGGACTGTTACCATTAAAGGAATGCTAAAGACTTCCATAACTGCAGTCAGACATTCTTTCACTGGCAAACCTCCCACAAGTGCATGCATTAAGAGAAGTGTCTTCTAAGTATATTAATGACTACAGCCCTGTTATTTTAACTATGTAGAATGCAAACATGTACATTCAGTTTATTGCACACATTGAGATTGTTGCCACTCAATAAGCCACATCATATATAACAAGGTTGGAAAGGTTGTTTAGCTTCAGTTTGAAAGGGGTTTCACACAGAGATTGACTCCTATGAAATGTGCGATTGCAGAGCTTTTCTAGCAAAAGCAAGAATATGCATTGTGTTAGTTTGGGCCAGGTTTCTCCAACAAGTAGCTTGTGAGCTGCTGGTAGCTTCCCTGCTACCTGTAAGTAGCTCTCCTGTGTGCAGCCCATTCTACTGTTGTGAGGTTATTTTAGCTTTTATAAGGGCACCTTATATTAGCTCTGGGTCTGCGGACTGTGCCCTTTCACCTACTTACATGTCATTTTTATTCCTCTTAGTATTTTAGCAAAGCTTTGTTTTAGTGGAGATGTTTTATTATTTTTATTGGTTGTCCTTCCATGCAGAATTTGCAATAATTTCTTTGCACAACATTTTCATCCTGCACTCAATCCCAGGCTGCACACAATAGTTTATTGGGTATTGCCGGTACAAAGAGTACGATATCTTAGAACATCAGATGTTTCATTATAAAACAGCACACTGCCCCCACCACCTTACAGGGGACATTCCAGCCAGCTTGCCATCTCATGCTGCACATTGACATTGCAGTCTCTGCTCAAAGTCTGCGTCTTCTCTTCATCCATGTGGGAGGACTCCCAGCAGACCTCTTCTCAAACTATAGCACAGGTAGAGTGTCTTTGTAGTGCAGCTAGGGTTTTTAGAATCGCTATTGTGACAGTATGGTGGGATCTTTCCTCTGTTTAACTTGTCACTGCTCTTATTCTGTTGTGTTTCATTCTCCTAAAAATCAATGCAGTTGCTTCTATAAATGCATTGAATCAAATCCTGCTTCTGTTTGTCTCTGCATGTATGAGACGTGTGTAACTGAGAGATAAGGGGTAAGATATGTTCCACCATGACTTCTCTGAGCAGTCTTACAGTGTCATGCAACAGGCTGCCACAAATCACCCTTACTCTTGGGTTCTGATGAGGTGCTGCTAGCAAGCCAAAAGGGTTAAGCCGACAGCTGTCACACTGTGTAGTATCAGACTCGGTAGGCTCGGTGGTGCTGTCACCCAAAATCCAGCCGTCTTCTTCCTACCACGAGAGTCCTACAACATGGCACCACCAACTTTGGTTAGGCACGAACTTTATGGATCTCTCAAGTATCTGTGTCTCATTATGTGCAAAAGGCACCCTAATTACCTTACATGGAGACATATTTGGTATTAGGGAATATCCTCCTCAGCTAGCTAGGTAGCACCTATTTGATTTTGTAGGTTGTTGAAGCCTGAACTCTTAAAAGGATTTCCCCAATTGGGGAACAACACTATCTTAAATATGGTGGACCAACAACGGGGTGTTAAATTGCATCAAATATGAGACTCCCTCCTCAGAACACATCTAAGAAATAATGGCCTACCAGATGAGGGAGGAGAAGGTACATTTGTTGTTGAGGCTCAAGCAGCATATAGAACTTAAATTTTCTACTCTTGGGTCACCTTTCCAGCAGCAAATGGGAACACATTTCACCACCACTATCTTTTTAAGAACACCAAAACTGGCTTGATGGTGCCCTACCACACGTTCCACAGAATGTTAGATTAGGTCCTTTAAGTAATGACGGTCCTACATAGCCAGAATTGGTTACCTATACACCACACCCTAATGCAGGTAGAATGACGGTAGCAGCAGTGTGCCCTCCATGCACTAATTCAGTAGAAATATATAGTTGCTTAATACAATTCATAATGCAAACTTTAAACACCGCCCCAGCAAGGATTGCCACCGGTGCACCCACAAGTGGCTACAGCAGGCATTAACCCTGCCACTGTGCATTCAATTATGGGCAAAGTACCCATCAAATGTAAAGAAATTCCATTTTAGTTAGCACAAAAAATAAGCGCTTTGGTGGCAGTGTTTTCCCTATATGGGACCCAAAGAAAAACATTGAATTCTCACAATGGGGTTGCCATTTGTGATGGTTCCCTGCAGTGTTTGCTGCATTCTACACTACTGCAGATGGTTCACTAACACTTGCAAGTCTTCCAGAAGTGTTAAAACAAATTCAAGATGAATATGGGGCTGCCCCAGCCCTAGACTTTGGGATGCAATCAAAGGGCAATTTTGCCACAGTATCTTTGATAATATTAAGTAATCTTAAAGGGGAAGTTTGGAGATCTCTGAGAAACGATGTCATTTTAAAAATAGGGATACTTTAAAAACACTTGACAGATACCAATATACTGATACACACCAATCTTGTTCTTTTCAGGACTCACTGGATCAACACATTAAGTGAGGAAGGTGTTCAGAGCAATGAAACGAGTTCATGAAACAGAGAAACGATTCACAATGCTCATCTGAAGCTTCCATAAAAAAGGAAGAGAAGCTACCCGAACAGAAAGCAAAATTCAGAAAGAAAAAAGTGGCAGCAATTTCGGCTAAGAACGCCACACAAAATGAAAACTTTATTAAAGAACAACAATTGGGCAGTAACTCTTCTAGACAATGCAGCCACAAAGGTTCACCTGAATCTTCAAGAGCTTCTGAATGTGACAGCAACTGACAACATTTTAGAAGTCGAAAATGCGGACAGGCACGTCTCCCCTAACCACCGCCAAGGACAGGGTTTACAAAGTGAAAATTCAAATAGCTTTATTGAACACAAGTAGCTTTTTTTTTTTTCTTTACAGAAAATGTTGGAGAGCCCTGGATTAGGCACTGCTTCACCACAAAAAAAGAATGGTGAAGTGTTATGCTGAGATACAGTGCCTTGCTCAGTCTGATCCAGATAGCAGTGATATACGTAAAACAACCATGATGGATACTTACTATCCCAATCAAAGTGTTAATTCAGAGAACATCACCCGGTTTGAAGTAGTTCAATTCTACACATATAGAAATGTTAAGAACCCTTTGAAACTAGCAGGTTTGCTGTTTCTGGCTACACGGGTTGATTAGTGAGACACATCAAATCAAGTATCATTATAAACTCAGTTACCAAACTGCTGAATTTTTTTTTTACTCAATATGTTTCTTCATTATTTAAACCTACCTTGGCATACTAAAGAGCAATGAAGGTGATTATGGCTACTGTGAAGATGCTTTCAATACACTGAAAGACCAAACTGGATGTCCAGTGTTTCCTACTAATCTGACAATGCTGAATGATGAAATTCAACCAGAGTAAACAACTGCAGCTGAAGTTGCAAATGACAGTTCTCAAGGCAGCCAGAGTACAGTCACATGTAGTCAAGATCTACTTGGGCAGCCTATTGTAGAAAACGAGGCGGTCATATCATGAAGTTAAAGCTGCTATGGGTCAAGTGAGAACTGACTCCATTGATTTTTCTTAGCTCAAATTAACAAACAGTAGCAACATCAATAGGCCGTGGAATTTTAGATGATACATTTCAATAAGCAGCCACCTCATTCAAACCTACATTTTTCTAGATTAGTAAATAGGCAGTCACTGGGAAAAGTTTCCTCATAAAAGTGCTTATTGTGTATGTCCAAAAGAAGACAGATTGCTATCTTTCTTTTGTAGTGAAATCATGCCTCTGGTCTAGCTGCACACACCATAACATGTATTACTTTGCACTGTCTTCTATTTTTGCCAGAGGTGCGGGACAACAAACCAGTACCTCAGGTTAACTGGTGATGCTTGTCATGAACTTCAAAAGGTTCTTAAAAATCTGAAGGCCCTTATTGATGAGGTGAGCATGGTATCAATTATGTTAGCCTTCATTCATCTGAGAAAGCAGGAGATTCTCATAACCAACTATTATGTTCTATTTGGTGGAAAATATGTCAGTGTTTGGTGACCTTCTTCGGCTGAGTCCTGTGAAAGTTTAGCCAATTTTTAAGAAACTGCTTCATAAGCAACCTAGAACTTCTTATTGCAGTATAAGAAATGTCAACATATGGCTAAATTTACAATATGCAGATATAACTAGGAATAGGAGGCAGGCTGCAATTTTGAAATGTGGCAGTCCGCTCAAAGAGATCAAATAGGTGTAGCCAATAAGGAAGCTAATATGGCTCTCCAGAATTGTACATTAGCTGCTCTCTGCTTTTTTCCCACATAATAAATACCTGCAAGTGTAATGGTGGAACCACTCAAAATCTGCCAATAGAATGCGCGCCTTATGCCAATGCTGGATGAGTATATACAGTTTAATGCGGAAACACTAAAGATGAAGAAAGAGATCATTCCATTTGCTTTAGTAAACAAGATGGTGCATCCAGGCTTAAACTTTCCACTGTGTAAAAAAAAAAGAATAAACGATGTTCTAGAGACGTCAGTTTCACAAACGATGGATTAAATCCAGATCTGTGTCTGGGGGGTAAATGATTGAATTGTACACCAGTCCGTCCATCATCTTTTCTTTTGTTGCTCTAAGTGGGAAGGGTATGCACAGACTTTGGGCCCGTGCTAACTGTGCCACTGGATTCAAGCTAGCCTGGCTGATGAGGGGTGATACCCCAAAACTGGTCCCAGGATGCTTGTTTCCAGTCCAGGGAGGACCTGGCCTGGCAGTTCGGGCTAGACTGTTACCATGGGGACCAGGGTCAGACTGATTTGCATATGGCTGGGTGCAGAGTGGGATGGCATGGTGAGCAAAAACAACAATGGATTAAGCCCAGATCTGTGACTGAGGGTGTATATTTGAATTGTTAAGCATTCAGTCCATCATCTGTTCCTTTTACAATTGTAAAGTATGGCAGTCAGTTCTCTCAAAGACATCAAATTAGCTGTAGTCAGTGAGGAAGCTAAGATGGCTCTCAGGAATCGTACATTAGCTGCTCTTTTCCAATATAAAAAAATAACTGAATGTGTAACAGTGAACTCCTCAAAACCTGCCAACAGATTGTGTGCCTCATGCCAATGTTGGAGGAGTACATAGAGACTAATGCTGAAACACTAAAGTTGGAGAAAATTATTCAATTTGCTTTAGTAGACAAGATGGTGTATCAAGGCTTAGACTTTCCACCGTCAAAAAGTGGTGGAGAAACTTAATGTTCCATAGAAGTCAGTTTCACAAACATCTGGTTTAGAAAAGAAACAAAGCCTCTATACAAATTACAGAACTATTTTACAAGGTAAATTGAATATCAAGGTGGGCTAGTGAAAAAGTGATGGGAAATGTGGTAGACTTCATCACATATCCCAACAGCTCTTTGGTCAGGCTTGACCACATTGGTGAACAGAAACCAACAGGTCAGTGCAGTGCTCTGTTACTCTTAGTAAAAGATCTTTACATGCACATAGAACAATTTCCTCAGTGTTTGGCCAACACTGTCAGCATTCATAGACCACATGGTTTAAATGTGTATGCATCCCTGTTAAATTTATACTCAAAAGGTTTTCAAAAAGGGTATGTTTTATGTTACAGTCTCATCAGTTAGGTTTCTTTCAGGGCTGTACCTTCTTGGGTTTGATGAAAGCAGACGCAGACATCTCATATATTTGAGAGTATAAATGATTGAAAAGTCTGTAGGCTCCTCATCTGGGTCTATACCCAATTCATGAAAAACATTCACCATGTAGCAAACGTAAATTTGAAAAAAGAAAAAGTTTAAACTGAAAGAAGTGATGGATATGGTTGGATCACAATTCTAAAATCTGGAGTTAACTGTTACTGTATTGTAATTGTAAAAGTTCTTTTCTAATTAATTCGACTTGCTGAGAAAATAGATGAAAAACAGGTAAGAACTTTGCAGAGCACTGCCGCCTCTAATGAGTGTGCTGCGAGCTAACACAAATGCGCCGCTTCTGTGACAGGTATTTGCGACATTGTGGAGTTGTCTACAGATTTGACACAATTTACTCTAAATTCCGAAAATAATACCATGGAATTCTGTCTGGTAGTACTAGGTATTGTAAAATCTGTGTGTTTCAATCATTGAATTGTTTGGAATAAGCTATTCCTGGGTTCATGAGTGTGTGAATTGTCACCATTCTTCTGGAACGGACATGGATTCAGAGCCATTTGTGAATTTAAGCATACCAGATTGGTAATCAATGTAATTTGATAGGTTATTGAACAAAGCTGTGCAAAGCAACTCATGCCCAGACTGTAAAGCAGAAAAACCTTCAACATTAGTTGTTAGGCAAACCAGTGATTAAGTCATCTTAATGCCTCAAAGATGTAGACCAGATAACACTAAAATATACACATCACAAACTTTGAAGGTGGTGAAATATCACTGAATAGAAAACTTGTACTACTGCCAGCATCATTTTCCATTAGGGACACAGTAACACATCAGGCTACTATAAGGTTTACTGAAAGAGCAGCTCATGATGGACTGAATGTAACATGTGTCCTACATTCAAGGGCAGATTACCAAAACCATGGGAAATTCATACCTGTTATGTTTGGAAGCAACATTTTAGAAAATGTAGTACTTGTTGTACTGGGGCTACTAACACAAGAAAACCTTTTTTAAACAGTGAATGTATGTTGTCATTCGACCTAGCAAGGGTGACAGCCACTTTAAACAGCTACATATTTTTGAGGAACACCTACCTACTGCTTAGTAGTACTTTACAATAGTATGTGTAGTTCTTTAGGTTCTAGTCTTCTTTCACTAACCTCTAATTGAGTAAATGTTGTAGAGAAAATGGTGTCTGACACCTAGTGATCTTCAGCACTGCTTTTATTTTTCATTAATCCACTTAATGATTTATTTTACACAAAGCAAAAAAGATTTTTCCCCCAATAATGGCAAACAATTATCAAACTGTCTTAAGTGCTGAACACATATGGGTACTCAGAAGGAGTCCACATGGTAAAACAGCATATTTGAAGAACAAATAAAATCTTTTTACATTGTTTTAATCTGTAGAATTTTACTAACCAATCAAAGATTGTTTGCATGCTAGTTTTTCGGATGTTTCGTGACACTTATGATCTGGCCATGTAAGCACTACTCGGGGCCACTGTATGGATGAAAGAGACAAGAATCACAGAATGCAGCCCATGTGAATTTATTAGATTGCAAGAAAAAAGCAAATTATGTGGCATAGTATGGCATGTTTTGTGAAATTATTACTTCACTATCTTATTTGTACACATGTTAAAACAGTGTAACGCCTTATCTTATTAGTAGCAATTTACATCTGATGACACAAGCAAGCAATTGAAACAGGATCAACTTTTAGAAACATTTGGTCTCTCCCACCCACATACAAACGTTTTTGTTGTAAAAATCTACAAAGTACCTACCATATGATAGTTTGTGTTCAAGTACAGAAAACCCATATTTAGGGCTTAAAACATCACAACCACAAAACTGCAAAATTCAGTGACCCCAGCTAAAGTTAAATGTAGTTTGAAACTGAAAAAAATGTATAGGAAAAGATTCAACATTCTTGTTTCCATTTTTAGTACACAGAAAAAACACTAATATCAAGATGTAATAGTGATGGTGATATATAAAACCACACACACACACACACAGAAATATATTTTAAAATGAATCACATTAAATTATAAACCGATAGTACTTTAATAATGTTTAATTTTTCTCTTATATCATTTAGAAATGGAAGACTCAACAAGAGGAACATTTTGGCACTCACAAGGAGCAAATGGCAACCTAAAGATCTTATACTCTTGCTTTTTGCTTTATTGGTGATACTAGTCAGAATACTTTTGCCTCGGCCTTCAACAGTTGTACCCCTTCCTTGGTATTTGTCTGTAGCACAAGCCTATAATTTCTCAAGGAGTTTCCAAGTGGATTCAACATAAGTTTCTTTTGGAGGATATAAGAGAGGGAATTACCAGTCTTCTGGGGTTAAATGTTTCTGGTTCTTCATTCTCAACTGCACATCATAAGTTGGTGCAACACACATTGTTCAAGCTTCAAGACTGTGCTAATCTGGCGTATTTAATTATGATGTTTCAAGCATACGTTTATGAAAGTAGGGGTGAACGTCTTTAAGGTGTAGACAGATCGCATAATTTTGTACAGATTTGGGGCCTACTTTCAGAGTTCAGTTAGCATGATTTCTTGAGATACTATCAAGCCTAGTTTTCTCAGACTAAAATTACTGTTTACACATCTTAAGATATATTAGTTGCAAAGCTCACTCAAACTGAATTAAAAAGGTGCAAATTAACTGTTCTCGTTATTATGTAACCCATGTGTCACCACTACAGAAACCACAGCACCAACCAATATTTCATACACTTCTTAAATAGTGTCTCAAACAGTAAACTTGTGTTCCACCCACATACCTTTCACAGCAAGTAAGTGGGGAAATCAAGTGTGTTCAGATACACAATCGCCAATGAAGGGCCCACACCCTCAACACACTGAGGCCCTTTTAGGTCATCAAACTCCAGGTACACACAGCATCACCCTGTGCTGAACCCTTGGTGGGCAACACACAGTTGGGTATTTCCCTGTTGCACCTGGTTTTCACCTATGCCAAACCTTTCACAGACAGACCATTGCCAACACACAATCAAATTCACTTAGGTGAAGAACCCCCTGCTACACATAACTTTAGTTTTGTGCTGAACTCTTGGGAGACAGACTATCCATTGTGGGCAACCAAATGCACCTGGGTGGGCAAGCCCCTGTTGCACAGTCTTTAGTCTGTGATCAAGTCTTTATAGACTGGACACTCCAAGCACAGTTTGGTTGCAAAACCTCTACTATAGCAGACTATTTCCTAGGAGCAAACAAGAGCACATGGATGAAAAATCAATTGCTGCACATGGTGTTGTGACTGAACAAAACCTCTCATGGACAGTCAACTCTCTCAAAACACCCAAGCCCATTTAAGTGGACAAACCCTAACAAGTATGCCTATCACCCAGTGCTGAAGCCTTCTACAATACTTAATTTTGTGCCATGGGCTATACCAGTTGTAAAAGATATCTTCTTCTTTATGCATCCTCACCTACAACATGGACCTAAAAGTTTGGTTCAGGCCTTTTACACTATTACAGAAACCTTGCAAGTAGGGACAAAAAAAAGTAGACTCAGATGTTATGTCCATTAGCTGTGACAAAAAAAATGAAACATTTTTGTACAGCTGGAGAAATAGCCTTAATGTTTGGAAATGTATTCTAAAAGCTCTTTCTTTTCAAAGGTCTGCTAGTACCTCCCACACAGATGCACAACAAAAGGAAAAAAACCTGATCACTTTGGACCAAGGTTCTGTTAACCTCCTGTATGCCCCTGGAGTGTGTATTCTTGCCTTTTAGACCATTTCATTCTTACAGAACGGAATGTTGTAATAGTTTTAAACACTAACACAAAAGTACATCCTAGCTGTTAAAGAACCACTACCTTGTCCTAAGCACTCAATTTGTCAGTTGGGTCCATTAGTCTAGAGGTGGTGTTTCATGGCCAGTATATCCTGCTAGATTAGACTACAATATTATAGAAGTACAATCTATCATCATAAAGCAGAAAGTTCTTCTATATGTATAGTTTGCCACAGCATGCTATTGTTGTTATTAAACTGCAAATCTATTGTTAAAAGTAGGTTGCCTTTTGTGCAACCTGCTATACTAGACTGTAATGAAACATTAACTTAAATAGACATGGGAAAATACAATTTTCTTTTATTTTGTCAATCACAAGAGTGGTCCCAACAGGAATCTTTTTTGGAAGGTTTTTAACTATTTTATGTTTTTTGGGATTGAACAAACGATGGCAAGAAAGGGCTATAAGAACTTGGATTTAAAAAAAATGATTTGGCAGGTTTTCTCATGGGCAGCAAACAGGAAGCATGAGAGCTGAGTAGATCAGGCAGAGACAGACACAAACTCCTGAGCCAAAGCAGCAACATCAATAGAAGCACAGTCCCCAACTTGAGCTGTATGAAAAGGAGCTGTAGAAGTAGAAGCTCCCTCGTCGGCATCCTGCTTTCTGTTTGCTGCAATTAGCTGCTTGTTGTGGTTTGCTCACATGCACTGCCACATGCCAGATGCTTCATATGAATAATTGTTTGGAAGTCTCTCTGAAAAACAATCTGTGCTGAGACCCTCTTCTGTCTCTCTGAGATGGTGAAAATTATTTCCCACATGAGACCCATGTGTGGGCTGTGGTTGAGTCTCCTCCTGTTCCTCCTCCTTCATAGTCATCTCCAGGAGAAGCCATTTTCGTTCAATCACAAAATTAGCAAAATCCCCAAATAAGCAAGAATCACTGTAGAGTGTGAATCTTTTGCAGTGCCAGGCCCTAATAACAGAAACAGGGAGTGGGGGAAACTTCCTGTCTACAGATCAGCCTAAAGACACTAGCCAACGAAACCATGCAAGACACTGGAAACACAGACATTTCTGTAAATACTTCAAGACAACTTCCTTAAGTGTACCAGTAACAGATCCTCCAGCCTCACCTGTAAGTTAAAACCACTCCTTCACACCAAACATTTTTTTTAAAGCTCTTATGGTACCGCGGCACTCCAACAGGACCTGAAGCAGGAAGTCAAAACCCTCAAGTGACTCCTGGGTGACACTCTCATTGCTTCTGTGGGACCTGCAGGAGTAATGCAGTAGTTATAGGAGGACAAAAAAAATCTACAGCTTTGTTAATCACTCACAAGACCCTATTAAGTATAGAATAAATGTAACGTATGTTATTAAAAATATCGAAAATTAATTTAACTAAACATTAAAAAGACATTCTTACGTAAAATAAAATCCATAGAAATTCACTGGAAAAATGGTTAAAGTGACACTGCAGATTGCAGTCAATGTCAGACACAATGGATTAGTTTAAAATTGGAAACACAATGAAAATGACCAGTTATAGTTCTGGGAGCCAACTATAACTTGTACCTCTGCCACACAATGCTTAAGCCATCATATATTACATCATTAATGACTTGTTCACTAACATCAATGATGACATCACTGAGGACATCTTAATTTAATCTAAACATTTATGAGTATTGGCAAAATAGACCAAATAAATCATATGTATATGGAAACGTACTGACCTAAACACAGAATGGTGCCGGACCACCAACTGTATTAATCTTGTCAGGAACATAACTGGTAACTCCAAAGATTAACTAAATGTAATATCCATATAAATCCTCTTCATTGGTACAATAATATGGCCCACAGACGACTGCATAGCATTCACTACCCAGGTTGGAATTTACAATTTTAGTAGACATGGCAGCTTTCATTGTCACTGAATCCAAATTTCCACTGGTGTCTTTCTACATGTGAAGGTACTGATGCTTGATTTTTTAGCATATTACATTTAATTCAATAGTATTTAAAAAGTCAGTTGACCTACCACCTTACAGGCATACGTTTTGCACACATCTTTCTCTTTCCTCATTTGAAATATGGCCTAAATGGAGAGTTACTGTAACCTCTGAAATTCAACTCTCATCCAAATTCTCAGCTTCAGTTTGCTCCCATGATCGAACTATGAGATCATATCTATGAAGTCTGGACATTTAGTAGGAAGATTTAGAGCCCATGCATGTGAGTCTTCAAACTCACATTGTAGCACTTGACAGAATAATGTTACTCTTTTCTGTGAAGTTTAACCAGTCTTAGCCACTAAGAAGTTGTTCAATAGATCTTGATGGTGCTGTTTCAAATTCAGTAACTCATTATCCAGAGAAAATGTCTATGGCTTCCACGTCTGTTCACAGAAGGCAGAGGAATTGAATAGTGGACCATTTTCTCCACCAATTAAATACCCCATTTAGCAGCTTTACTCTTTAAATATGACAAATCAAAGGTTTGCTTGTTTTGGTCACCTGGAAGAGTCATATTTTTACATAGTAAAATGATCTGACACTGCCTTATAAATAACTTCCATGATCTCCCTAAGAGGCTCTGAAGGTAGTATAGGAATTACTTATGGATATGAATCTAAATAATTATTAAAAGTCTTGTGACAGGTGATAGGGCCCTAAAGTCTATTTGTAGGATATGAATGTCAGGTTACTTAGCTGACATTTCTTGTGCTTTATGTGGCACACCTTTTTAAATGAAATTTGTTCTGACAAAAGTCCTTTTTTTCCAGACCTTGCTGATCTGGCCTTCTCTTGTAACTTTGATACTATATCTAGACAAGGTAATGTTGGAATCCCTCACTGTTGTTGGAATGAAACCATGAGCTAGACAATAGATCAGAAAGCATTAACCTTGTAGATCGGATCCAAAGGAGTGATTAATGTTTCCTGACCTCTGAATCCACAGCCAACCACACAAGATAGTGTGCTGGTTATCAGTAGGAAGGATTAGCACTGCCTAAAAATGTTTAAGTGCTGACATCTGGAGACAAGAAAAGATATTTAATATCTTACTGCTCACGCAACTATGTCTAATACTTTCTGTTACATATGATACACCTTCAGAATATCTGTTTCCAACTCTCTAGAGTCTGATCAAACGCTGAATTTAAATATTATCTATGAAACAAATATTGAAACTATTTGACTGTTGTATTGCTTTGACTACAGATAGCTATCATATTTTATGAGAATACGCTATCTTAATTAAAAGCTTGTTTTTTTCATAAAACTGCAATGAAACAAATATTCATTAGAAGTATAAAGTTCATCTAGCCAACAAGTAATCACTTTACCAACCTAAATCATATCTCTAGATGATATGTGCATCAAACATATCAACCGAACAGTTTCACAGGAAACAGAGAGAGCACTCAGGAGGAAATTAAAGCTGATTTATTACAGCAAACAACAACCCCTATGATGCGTTTCGGCCACCAGTCTTTGATCACGCATGGGGAAACAAACACATTGTGACAAATTATCACCAACGTGAAACAAGGAAATTCAAACGGGTGCAAACGGAATTACAATGAAGCTAAATTAAATGTCAGCCATCTTGTAGTATGCAATAAAGGCCCGGTTTCACATTTGTGTAACAAACTGAAGCATGAGCCAATATAGTATAACCCACAAAGCAAGCACAGACAGTAAGAAGCATGATAAGTAAACTGACTTAAACCCTCTATGCAAAATATATAGGCATTGCACAAAATATGAACAGCCAATAGGTCTTGTGAACCCTATAAAGTTTCGGGAGACAGCTTTCATATTTATCTATAATGTAAGTATAACAATCTCTCTTATCATGGTTGAAAAGGAACAGAACAGGCCTAACAAAATCATAAAAATGTTACTAGACCTGCAGGTTGAGTAACTCAAATAATCTCCTTGACCTAACTGTAATGTACTTGATCCGTAAACGGGGCTCAAATTGTGTGACCCTAGGCAAGTAGTTTACAGAGTTGCCTTTTTCTTCATTCTCACATTTAATTGTGCCTTCAAATATGTGAGCTCAGCATTTCTGCATTAGAGAAAAAACACTTTTGTTTGGTTAAGTAGACTAAGGTTTACTGCATGTATCACAGGAATCTAGCTCACACTACCCATGACTTTTTTTAGTTTGCTAACAGCATTGCCATCAGGGCAGGAGTGTTTCTCAGTTTGTTTAAACACTCACTTTTAATAACTATATTACTAAACCATGATGTGGTAGCATACTGTTGTCTACACAGTCAATTTCCAAGACATGTCCAACAACCTTTCCACTAACTTGTAGTTTTACTGATAAAACTATATAGTGTATGAACAATCTGTGAAAATTGGGTTTCAGAAAAACATATCCTTTGCACATCAACATGTAAAGTATTCTGATTTGTTTTCATCCTATTAAAATATTTTTTCATCACACACAAATATAAAAAATGGGCTTTCACAACTACTGAAATATATTTTGAAATGTTTGCACAGCTGACTTACTCATTTAAATGTTGTTTGTTAGGGAAAAAAATGACACCCTATACCCTTTTATTTTACACTCTAAAGAGCAGGTCACACAGTTCACCTTATAAAGTCCTGGAACTCTGCAGTCAGAAGGAAAATTAATTGTAAAACAAACTGAATTTTGACCTCTGTCTGTGAACACAGATCAAATGTGACAGAAGAACAAGGCATGTTCTAATGCCCCTCCACTTTCTGATTGAACACAACACCTGTTCTTTATCAACTTGCAGTAAGTCCTAAAAATAGCTCAAATAAGACTTGCCTTAGCGAGTGGTCAAGTAGATTTTTTGACCCTTGCAAAATATGTGTAGTACAGGGTGAGGACAGAACCAAATTAACAGTTCCAAAGCGTGATGCGGGACCAGTTGTGCTTAGTAATGCAAGTATCAAACATATTGGGCAATAACACATTCAAGTGTCAAGATTTGCTACAGCCTGAAATCTAGCCCAAGTGGACATGACCAAATCTAACCCAAGTGGGCTACCTTGTCCCTCAGAACACAGAAGAAAATCAAATGTATGAATAGAAATGCAAACACGTTGTTCCAGATAAACGAGCATTGATGAGGCAGAAGATAGGGTAGGGTGCCCCAGCTGGGGTGTCCTTTCTAAACCAGCGGAGACAGGCTTGAGTCCCTTCATAATTCCCCCTAAAATGAAATAAAGTGAAAACGTTTGCCAAGCAGAAAATTTTAAAACACAAACACTTTTAACAGTCTAGGAGTACAAATAACTATTTATCAGTGTTTAGATCATTCGGGGACCTGGACTAAATTTTTCCTAATTTGTCCAACCTATTGCCTCCTCTCACATCAGTAGGTACAAGCTCCAAACCGAAGAATATCAGGGATTTCCTACTGCTGTAATGAAGTAGTTCAAATTGCCAAGCAACAGGATACTGTAAGTCCTTGCTGGTAATTGCCCTAGTATGTTCAAGTATTCTTTTTCATATGGGATGCATAGGCTACCCACGTACAACAATTTGCAAGGGCACTCCAACACATAGACCAACACATAGCCCACATAGGTGGTTCCACAAGTGATAAATTGGGTAATCTGCTTACACCTGTTAGTCTGGGGGTACCGTGATTGACTTTACATTAGAGGAATGCTGAAAGGCCTTCCATTTACAACAAACATAAAACCCTTCAGATCAATGCCCCTGAGACCAGACTAAGGTGGTCATTCCAACCCTGGCGGTCGGTGTTAAAGCGGCGGCAAAACCGCCAACAGGCTGGCGGGAAAAAAAATGGAATTCCGACCCTGGCGCAAACCGCCAACAGAGACGGCCACATTAACACACCGCCCGCCACGGCGGTACAAACAAACAGCGTGGCGGTCACCGCCAACAGACAGGCGGGAGACAATGTACCGCCCACACTATCACAACCTACCAATCCGCCACCTTTTCCGGGGCGGTAGCCCCGCCGATAAGAACACGGCGGAAACAGCCATTTCGAAGGGAAAACGCTCACCTCCATACACCCCACGAGGAATCAGGACAGCATGGAACCCGAACTCCACATACTCCCAGCGATAGTCTACCTGCTCCTCTACCAGGAGCACGAACGCCGGCGCAGAAGACAACGGTGAGTACTGCACCTACGACACAGGGGAGGGTGGAGGGAAAAAATTACGGGTACACACATATGCGACACACGCACCCTCACCCTCACCCACTACAACACACACATCAATGCATAGCAACACATCAGAGTTACACCCCCCCAAACCCCCCGGAAGAATGCAAAGACAAAAGGAAATGATTCTAAACATTGGAATATATTGCAATACTGGCAAATAATTATATATACACATCAAAAACTCTTATATACAGAAATGTACAAGTCCGAGCATTGTAGCAGGCATTGTTCGTGGACCACTGGGCCCAAATCACATGGGCAAAGCCCACACAGGATACCGGACTCCAACGGAGAGAACACTGCAGGGGCATCAGATAGCAAAACTACAGGCACCTCAGGGGGAAGGGAAGGGGGGGGCACCTCAGCAAGATGAGTGCACGACGCCAGATCCACGAGGGGCCTCCATGGCCACTGTTCAATCCTGGGGAGTGCAAAGCCACAGTCTCACAAGTCCAGACAGTGGGTGGGCTGCCCACTGTTCAATCCTGGGGAGTGCAAAGCCACAGTCTCACAAGTCCAGACAGTGGGTGGGCTGCCCACTGTTCAATCCTGGGGAGTGTAAAGCCACAGTCTACCAAGTCCAGACAGTGGGTGGGCTGCCCACTGCTCAATCCTGGGGAGTGCAAAGCCACAGTCTCACAATTGGATAACAGTCTCCACTGGTTCTGGAGGGGGCCTGATGCCCAGAGTGCCTCGTGCAGCCCTGCCTGACACAGATGCGGGCCAGCCCCTGACGCTTATGGGCCAGCGGTGCCTGCGATGGAGTGGCCAGTTCAGCGGTGCTTGAGACGGCGGTGCCCAGTGCAGCGGTGCCCAGTTCAGCGGTGCTTGAGACGGCTGTGCCCAGTTCAGCGGTGCTTGAGACGGCTGTGCCCAGTGCAGTGGTGCTTGAGACGGCGGTGCCCAGTGCAGGAGAGCTTGAGACGGCGGTGCCCAGTGCAGCGGTGCTTGAGATAAAGGGCCCAGTTCAGCGGTGCTTGAGACGGCGGTGCCCAGTTCAGCGGTGCTTGAGATAAAGGGCTGGAGGCTGTTGTGAGGTGGATGGCTGTTGGGTGGATGGCTGTTGGGTGGGTGGCTGCCTGCGTTTGTGTATCTTGGAAGAGGGGATCACAGACACACTGGGAGAGGACACAGGGGACGTGTAAATGGCAGTGGGGGTGGTGACTGCACGTGTGCGGGGGGTTCTGGTGTGTGTGCTGCTGAGGGACATAGTGGCTGAAGATGTTGTGCATGCAGGTGTGAGGGGAGACGTGACAGGGAGGGAGGAGGGAGACGAGGAGGAGGAGGGGGACACAGCGGAGGCAGTGGGTGTTGGTATCTCTGTATGTGGATGTTGCTTGTGTGAATGCCTGTGTGATGTGTGGTGCTTCTGTCTGGCTGAGCTTCCCTTGGGTGTTGAGGTGTGTGCAGGCTGGTCTGATGGTGTGCCTGGGATAGGCAGAGGTACTGGTGATAGGGTTTGGGTGGAGGAAGTTTGATGGGGGAGGCTAGAGACAGGGACAATGGCTGCCATCAGTTCTGAGGCCAGAGTCTGGAATGATCGCTGAAGGGCAGCCTGACCAGAATGAATGCCCTCCAGGTATGCATTACTCTGGTGCACCTCACTTTCTACACCCTGGATGGCATTCAAAATGGTAGACTGCCCAACAGTGAGCGTCCTCAGGAGGTCAATGACCTCCTCACTGAGAGCAGCAGGGGTGACTGGGGCAGGGCCTGAGGTGCCTGAGGCGAAGGAGATGCCCACCTTCCTGGGTGAGCGGGCACGGGCCAAACGCTGAGGGGCTGCTGGGAGGGCGGTGCTGGTGCGGTGGGTGGCGGCTGTACCTGTTGTTGCGGGGGGCACAGATGTTGCCCCCACCACAAGGGAGCTCCCTTCAGAGGACGAGTCGGTGTCACTGATGTCTGCCAGAGTCCCCACTGTGGAGCTCCCCTCGCCCTCCGTCCCACTGGTGAATTCGGAGTCCGTTGCGTGGCCCTCCATGGCCATGTGGGATGCAGCTCCCTCGTGCTCCGATGCCACTTCTCCTCCGCCTGATGATGCTAATGCACACATGAACACGAAGACAACAAAAAAAGGGGGGGGGGGAGAATAAAGACATGTTGAGTGCATGCATTGGCGACACCGTTTGCAGACAGGACAGACACAGAAGCCCCTTGCACTACGCCGCGCACTTGGGGACGACTACTCAATCCGTGGGACATGGCCTACAAGCCTATGGACGACATCTGCACACATAGATGACACAGGGCCATGATTAGCTGTACTTGGCACCCTACAGAGGTGGGGGGTGGGGGCACAGGGCCATGCCTTACGGAGGGGCCTAGCCTACAGAAATCGCCCTGGCCTAGGGATACCCACAGCCCTCCTCCCCCACCCAGACACCTCCACTGCGCGCAAAGTCAGCAGAATGAGAGTGTACTCACCCCCTTGTGTCTGCTGTGATGTCCTCACGTGCCCATCCAAATCGGGGTAGGCCACCGCCAGGATCCGGGACATCAGTGGGGTCAAAGTCCGACTGGCACCCCTCCCACGTTGGAGGCCATCCCCAGCTGAGCCTCCGCCATCTTCCTGCTCTTTCGGCAGTCGGTGCCCCGTCTGTGGTGGACCCTCAGGGTCCGGACGTCCTTGGCGATGGCACGCCAAATGTCGATCTTCTGGTGGGCGCTGACCTATATGAAATGTACAGGGGGAGAAGAATAGTCGTCACCTTCTGCACCCTCAATGTGAGTGGCCCCCCATCCCTACCCTTGGCATGTGGCACATGCTCTCACCGTCGTTTGATGCATGCCTCAATCGCTCCCCTCCCCCCCCATCGTTCATCCACCCCACTCAACACAGGCATATCCCATAAAGCATGCTCCCAGTGTATTTACCTGTTTGTCTGGAGGACCGTAGAGTAGCGCGTACTGGGGGAGGACCCCATCCACAAGTTTATCCAACTCCTCCGCAGTGAAGGCAGGGGCCCTTTCCCCAGTCGCATGAGCCATTGTCTCTTCCAGACCGAGGTCACAGCAGCACTTGCAGTGTAGGTCCTCTCCTGTCGAAGATCAGGTATCGAGTGATTAAGCAGTTAGAAAATGGTGGTCACGGCCGCGGCGGTGCGTACCGCGACCGCCGGCGCACATCATCATTGGCTCCTGAGACCCATAGGGTTAAATGCTAGCCAATGCTGCATTGCGCCGCGGTCTTCGACCGCCTACCGCCACGGTGTGCAACGCCAGCGCATTTACCTCACATCCCATTGTCGCACTTTACAGGTCAGGCAGCCGCCATTTCAGGGGCCCACATGGCTTACTTTTTACTGCATCACACATACCTAGGCCTTGCATCAACACTCATACAAGCCATTCTCTGCATTGATAATCGTGTTCTGTGCAAGCTGTGGTTATGTACCTGTGGGTTGATTGACTCTGCGCTCGCTGTTGTCCTTCATAGGCACCGTCCGCTTTGGACATGCGAGGAGATGGAGGCATCCTCCGGTGTACAGACCGCCGGTGGACCTGTCGACAATAGAGGAGAGACATGTCATACTGACATACAGGCTTGACCGTACCACTATTCAGGAACTGTGTGCCCAGCTGGAGTCAGACCTGATGTCAGCTATCCACCAACCCACAGGGATCCCCCCTCAAGTGCAGGTGCTGTCAGTGCTCCATTTCCTAGCAAGTGGGTCATTTCAAACCACAGTGGCCATATCATCAGGGATGTCCCAGCCTATGTTTTCCAAGGTGTTGTCCAGAGTGTTGTCTGCCCTGCTGAAACACATGTGGAGCTACATCGTTTTCCCAGAGGTGGGGGATGTGCCTACAGTGAAGGGTGATTTCTATGCCCTTGGACATATCCCCAACATCATAGGTGCCATTGATGGGACCCATGTGGCTTTGGTCCCCACCCACAGGAGTGAACAAGTGTACAGAAACAGGAAGAGTTATCATTCCATGAATGTGCAGATGGTGTGTTTGGCAGACCAGTACATCTCCCATGTTAATGCCAAGTTCCCTGGCTCAGTGCATGACGCGTACATCATGCGGAATAGCAGCATCCCTTACGTGATGGGTCAACTCCAGAGGCAAAGTGTGTGGCTAATTGGTGACTCTGGTTACCCCAACCTGTCATGGCTACTGACCCCAGTGAGGAATCCCAGGACAAGGGCAGAGGAACGCTACAATGAGGCCCATGGGCGAACTAGGAGGGTGATCGAGCGGACCTTCGGCCTCCTGAAGGCCAGGTTCCGGTGCCTCCATATGACAGGTGGATCCCTATTCTACTCACCAAAGAAGGTGTGCCAGATCATCGTGGCCTGCTGTATGCTTCACAACCTGGCTTGCAACAACAGGTGCCTTTTCTGCAGGAGGATGGTCCAGATGGTGGTGTTGTAGCAGCTGTGGTGCCTGTGGAGAGTGAAGACGAGGAAGGCAAAGAAGACGACATAGACAACAGGAACACAGTAATACAGCAATATTTCCAATGACACACAGGTAAGAATACACACCGGCATACTACATGTACTTTAACACTACAACCTCTCTACTGTCTGTCCTTTTCACCCAATGTATGGTAACTGAGTTGTGACTTTCCCTTCCGATTTCAGAGATGTGGGCCCCACTGTGTGACATCTGCTTTGTTTCCCCATGGACTACAGCTGTGTGACATTGGTATGTTGGCATCACAATGTAAATAAGCATTTTGGCACGGTAATAGCTAATACATATGTTCAATATCACAGCCAGACTCCTGATTGTTTTGTGCAATAGCTGTGTTTATTACAATGCTCTATATTGGTGGGTGGTTGCAAACTGGTGAGGGGTGATGGTGGAGGAATGTCCATGGCAGAGTCCAGACTATTAGTATCACAGGTGCATTGTCCAAATGCCTGTGGAAAGTGGAGCAGGGGCAGTTTAAGGATGGACAGGGTGACAATGGGATGACAATCAGGGAGGTATCCTTTCCTGGCGGGGGTCTTGGCATCTTACTCTGTCTTCTTCCTGGATCTCAGGGACCGCTTGCGGGGTGGTTCTCCTTCTGCAGGGGGTGGGGTGCTGGTGGCCTGTTGGTCCTGTGGCGGGGCCTCCTGTCCACTCTGCGCCGGCAGAGGTGGTAGGCAGTTCTTGGTCCATGCTAGTGTCAGGGGCCCTTTGTGGTGCCACAGTGTCCCGCAATGTGGTGACTACCAGATTCAGAACCCCTACGATGGTGCCCAGGGCGGAACTGATGGATCGTAGTTCCTCCCTGAACCCCAAATACTGGTCCTCCTGCAGGCGCTGGGTCTCCTGAAACCTGGCCAGTACCGTCGCCATCGTCCCCTGGATATGATGGTACGCTCCCATGATGGAGGTGAGGGCCTCGTGGAGAGTGGGTTCCCTGGGCCTGTCCACCCCCTGTCGCACAGCAGCCCTCCCAGTTCCCCTGTTTCCCTGGGCCTCTGTCCCCTGGACCATGTGCCCACTACCACTGCCCCCAGGTCCCTGTAGTTGTTGGGGTGGTGGGTTAACCTGGGTGCCCTGTAGTGGTGGACACACCGCTGATTGACGTGTCCTGGGGACAGAGGTATGGGACCGCTGGGTGGGTGCTGTGCTGGTGTTACCAGAGGGGAGAAGGTCTGCTGTGGCCTGTGGCTGTCTGAGGGGAACCGACTGTCCCGAGGTCCCCGATGGGCCGGGCTGGTCATCCAGATCCAGGTCGACAGAGCTGCTGATCACTGTGGGTCTCTTCTGGGGGTGGGGTGGACATTTGTGGACCCTCCAGCGCGGTGACGTGGCGTTTGGGTCCTGCAGGGGTATAAAACCATGATTATTGCATCTGTGTGTGCCATGGTGTGCAATGGGTGGGTGCCCGTGTACACCTGTGCTTGCATTCCTGTGTGGGGGCTTTTGTAAAGGTGGTTTTGGGGGTGGGGGGGTGGCTATGTGCAGTGGGCATGCTTTGGTGATGGGTGTCCATGCTTTGTGGTCGCATGCAGGGCTTGGTGTTGGGATGGGTGGGTTGTGATGGTGAGACATTTGCAAGGAGTAGGAGTGATGGGGGTGAGGGTGGGGGTATGAGTTGGCATGCTGGTGGGGTGGGGGGGATGAAGTAGTGAAGATGAGACTTACCAGAGTCCATTCCTCCAGATACTCCTGCGAGGCCCTCAGAATCGCCAAGACCTGCTCCTCCCATGTTGTAAATTCTGGGGGAGGAGGTGGGGGTCCGCCGCCAGTCCGCTGAACCGCGATGTTGTGCCTGGATACCGTTGAACGCACCTTCCCCCGTAGGTTGTTCCACCGCTTCCTGAGGTCATCCCTATTTCTTGGGTGCTGTCCCACAGCGTTGACCCTGTCGACTATTCTGCTCCATAGCTCCATCTTCCTGGCAATGGAGGTCTGCTGCACCTGTGTTCCGAAGAGCTGTGGCTCTACCCGTACGATTTCCTCCACCATGACCCTGAGTTCATCCTCAGAAAACCTGGGGTGTCTTTGCGGTGCCATGGGGTGGTGCGGGTGATGTGTGGGGTGGATTGTGTGGTGCTAAGTGTGGTGATGTGTATTGGTGTGTTGTGTGAAGTGCGTGGTAATATTGCTGGGTGATGGTAATATGCGCGTCTGGGTGCTCGGTTCTCTATTTCTCTGTGCGTGGTCCCGATTCTCTATGAGTGGGGGTTTGTGGGTGATGTGGGTGTGTGTTTTATATTTAATTGTGTGTGTGGGTGTGGTGTTTGTATGTGTATCAGGTGTGTGTATTTTGATTTGTCCAATGTGGCTGTGTTTTTAAGTGTGTGTGTATTTTGAGCGTGGCGCTGTGTACCGCCAATGGAATACCGCAGTTGAAAGACCGCCGCGTGGATTCGTGTGTCGTGATAGTGTGGGCGGATTTCTGTTGGCGTGACGGTGTCGGTTTGGTTATCGCCAGTTTATCGCTGGCCTTTGGTGTGGCGGACTTTTGTGGGTGTCTGTATTTTGGCGGTTTGCTTGTTGTGGGTCAGAATGACCGTGGCGGTTTACCGCAGCCGCAGCAGTATGTTGGCGGTCTTCTGACAGCGGTATGCGCCTTTTACCGCCATGGTTGGAATGACCACCTAAATCTTGGGGAATATATAATTCCTGACAAATAGATCTTTAAAGGATTTACTCTTGCAGTATGTAATTAGAGGATGATCTGGTAAGCAGTTGCCAATTATAGGGGGGGGTCACACTTCAAAATGTGACCCCATAACTCATAGCCACCTCCTGCAAAGGGGAAGGCAGGTCAACCAACAACCCACAAAAGGAAATCAAAGAGGTTGCGGTGAAGGTGGCAGAGGCAAAAGAAGAGGAAGATCCATTAAAATAAGCAATAGGTTTTAGGCCTGCCTATGTAGTTAGATGTAATTGTAAAAAGTAAGAGTCAGACAGGACTGGGGGAGCACCCAGAGAGGATGCTTTTTAAATCTGATATCACAAGGGTAGATTACTTCCTGAGCTTCACATAAACTTTTCAATTCAAAAAAATAGCCATAGGAGATTTAACATTAAAATGAGACAGTACTTACCTGGGTCACTCTTCTAGCCTTTCATGTATATTGGGACTATTCTGGCTTTCTTCCGTCAGGATTCAAATCCATTTTCATGTCCATATTTTTACATTTATTTCCTTTTGGACAAGCTAGGAATGGAACAATGTGGAAACGCGGACATTGCATCTTACACTCATACACATCCCCCACTCCCAACGAGAGCCAGTAATTAATTTCAAAGTCACATTAGTGGAATCAAAGCAAACTTGTAAAGATACACAATTCGGAAAAAAAATATTTTCAAAAGTATCTTTAATTTACAGGTTTTACATATTTATATACAATTCAGTAATAAAGTTTAAATATAATGGAACCACTTTGTACAGTGAAATATTTAACAAGTCTCATGGAGTGCCAAGATGAAAATAGGACTTGGCTACCGAGGTAGCTTCACTATTTAAGAGAACCTTGTTTAAACATTTATGAAAAAAATAAGAACAAATACGTTTAAGCAGAACATTACAGATCTATCAAGTTGCTCTGGATTTCAGATGGGATTTGACAAGCTTAAAGCCTTGTCCTGTGTCCAACACAGCAGGTAGAAACCAATTCATTTTTAATCGTTTTAAACATTTGTAGCAGGTCTTACAAACCCAGAAAAGATTTAGACCACAAAACCAGTTTGCTAAATGTACCAATGGATATGTAATGCGTGGAAAATAAATCATCCAGTGCTTGGCGATGTCACTTTCTGTTGGTAAATGCAGAGAATAGTCACTCCAGTGTCTTGACACCCCATACACTGCCTTCACCATACGACCTTTTTCAGACCAGCTGATGTTGTTTTCTGGGTTGCAGTTGTATTCCACCCATTCTTTAGTGAAATCTCCTATTTGAGGAAAATCTGCATCTTCAACATCTACAACTTTTGTCATTTCTGCTCCTTGCACAGCAATGTAAAGGTTACTAATTTTTCTCACATCTTTTACCCAGGATTGCGAATTTTCACAATCAAGAACAATTATTAGTCGAGAACAAAAAATGCCATTCTTTTCCCTCCACCATTCCAAAAGTGTTTCCAGACGGAACGTCTCACCACCTGAAGAGAAAAAAACATACTTTTATTAAATACATAATTTCACTTGACAATTAAATCGAAGCCATGATATTTAACAACCATACAGATTTGAAGGGTTTACTTTGTTAGGCCAGCTCGAAACATTTTTGTTGTTTGCCATTTAGGCTTTACTCAAAATTGACATTCAAAAATACACTAGAACTATAATCATCTATGAATGCAAGGGAAAAATAATTACCTCCATTCAATGTTTTGCTTAATGCAAGACAATGGGGTGTGTTATTGCCAACAAGTGCACAGTTAATGCTCGTGAAATACCATTACTTTCCAAAAGCTGAAACCTAAAGTTCACTGGTGGAAACTAGAGAGAGTCGGGTACTGCCAAATTATGTCCCCAAGATAAAGGCAAGTGTTTTTGCATCTGTAAATTTGGAGTTGTAGGCATTATAGGAAGGGTTCACTGGATCAGTCAGATATGGACAACATTTGGTTTATTTTCCAGAACAGCCAATCCATCAACATTCTCTACTATCACCATCGCACAGGCAAGGAATCAGTTTAAGTGAAGCATGGAACAGAAACACAGTAAGTACTTGCTCTGGGGAGTATTTTCCGATTCAGCAGCTCTGGTAAACAAAAACCAAAACGTAGGTTTGAATATAGCTAATAGAGCTGGATAGTAAAGGATATAATGCTACCAGACACATGAGTAATATACTGCAGTAATGTCCAGTATTGGAACAGTTTGAGATAATAGGAAGATCACCAGGGTTGACAGTTTCCATCTTCAATTGCTAGGGAATTCAGTAACCTGGATCAACACTGTGTTAAATTATATCTACTATAACCTTGGAAACCGTTTGTAAGATGTTTCGCTATTTCTTACACATAAATAATTCATGAATGCCACAATAATTTTCTACCTGTATATGCTTGCAGTCTCTCAAAACAATCTACTGTTTCTTGCATGCAGCATGTTGATAATGGATAATTGTATCTATTTGGAAATAAATGCAAAATAAAGCAATTGTAATATATATGTACCTTTCATGGGTACACCTCTCAACATAATACCTAAAAGTGTTCCTTAACTTGAAGCACTTGAAATACAAATCATCTTTTCAAAAGTATACTTTAATTCGGTTTACTTTAACCCCTCATAACTTTTTGTCCTACATAAGCTACAGACGCCAAGTTTGCGTCCTTTTCCCCCCAACAACCCAGGGAATCTAAAGGTACCCAGAGTTTGTGGGTTCCTCTTGAGAAGACCAAGAAATTAGCCAAAATGCAACGAAAATTTTGTTTACAAAAAATAAAAAATAAAAAAATAAGGGTGAAAAAGGGCAGCAGAAGAAGGCTTGTGGTTTTTCACTGAAAATTGCATTAACAAAGCGTTTGCGGTGCTAAAATCACCATCTTCCCAGCTTTCAGGAACAGGCAGACTTGAATCAGAAAACCACATTTTTCAACATAATTTTGGAATTTTACTAGGACATACCCCATTTTTACTATTTTTGTGCTTCCGGGGTGCCCATACTAGCATGGGAATTACAGACAAGAGGCAATAACACTTGTTCTGCTATTCTGTGTTCTTCCAAGTCTCCTGATAAAAATGGTACCTTACTTGCGTGGGTATGCCTAATGCCCGCGGCAGGAAGCACAACATGGACACATCACATTTTCCCAAAGAAAGCAGACCTGTTTTTTGCAAAATGCCTAGCTGTGGGTTTTGGCCTCTAGCTCAGCCGGCACCTAGGAAAACCTACCAAACCTGTGCATTTTTTAAAGCTAGACATCTAGAGGAATCGAGGATGGGGTGACATGTGAGGCTCTCACCAGGTTCTGTTACCCAGAGTCCTTTGCAAACCTCAACATTTGGCAACAAACAAAAACAAAAAAAAACAAAACAAAAAAACACTTTTTCCACACATTTCGGTGACAGAAGGTTCTGGAATCTGAGAGGAGCCACAAATTTCCTTCCACCCAGCGTTCCCCCAAGTCTCCCGATAAAAATAGTACCTCACTAGTGTGGGTAGGCCTACTGCCCGCGACAGCGGACACATCAAAATGATCAATCACAAAAATACCTGTTTTTTTTTTGGGGGGGGGGGGGGGGGGGGGGGGGGTTGAGGGACACCTGCATTTTTGGTCCTGGGCTGAGCAGCCATATAGGGCAACCTGCCAAACCCAAACATTTCTGAAAACTAGACACCAGAGGGAGTTCAGGGAGGTGTGACTTGCATGGATCCCCCAGTATTTTCTTACCCAGAATCCTCAACAAACCTCAAATTTAGCTAACAAATAACATTTTCCACACATTTCTGTGTGGGATCACCACACCGGTGCAAATTTCTTACCACCCAATGTTCCCCAAAGTCAAGTAAAATTTATACCTCAGTTGTGTAGGTGGGCCAAGTGCCTGTGACAGGGAAGAGCCAAAAACATGTTTAAAATGAGGGGGGAAACCAAAGCGGGTCCAAAAGGGCAGTTTGAAAAAAAATAATTTTTAGGTTGACAAGTGGGGCAGAATTTTTATTGGTATAGATGAGACAAAGTTGGGTGGTAGGAATTCCGGCAGATTCCGGAAGGTTCCATCACCAAAATGCGGAAAAATGTGTAATTTCCAGCAAATTTGGAGGTTTGCAGGGCATTGTGGGTAAGAAAATGGTGCGGGTGCATGTGAAGCACGCCACCTTGGACTCACCGAGATGTTTAGTTTTCAGATGTGTCTTGGTCTTGTAGATTTTTCTACATGGCAGGGTCCCAAAGTCCAAAAAGTGTAGCCCTCAACATTCCAAGTGGGACGATTTTGAGAGTTAGCCAAGCTCTCATGGCCCAAGCTGAATGATGGTTACCCCCTTAAGTTGGGGTGGGGCATAACCATGCCCATACTGGTTGGTAGCCACCACCCCACTATTTTTAATTCCCTGGCATCTAGTAGGTTTTCTGCCACACCCTGGGAGTAAATCGGGGGTAATTGCCCCATCTGCCCACCGGTGGGCAGAACAACTTTGTCCTCATTTATTTGGGGTGAGGGTATGGCCATACCCCGCCCTCTTAAAAAAAAAAAAAAAAAAAAAAAAAAAAATGGTCTCTGCTGGGCTTTCTGCCTCCCTTTGGGGGCAGATGGATCTCAGACAAATAGGTTGATCTGCCCCCAAGGGGGCCAGAAATGGCCTAAAATAAAATTGTCCCCTCAGGGGAGTGACCCTTGCCTAAGGGGTCACTCCACATCTGTTAAAAAATAAAAATAAAAAACCTGGTTTCTGCTCCCCTTTGGGGTAGATCGGCCTAGTAAAAAAAAAAGCCTAAAAATTATTTGCCCCCCCCCCCCCCCCCCCAGGGGAGCGACCCTTGCACAAGGGGTTGCTCACCTCCTGTAAAAAAATAGAAAAGTAAACAATCTCTGATGTTTAATGGTTTATGCCCCCCCTGGCGGCAGATCGGCCTAATTACAGTAGGTCGATCTGCCCCTGGAGTTTTTTTTTTGGGGGGGGGGGGGGGGGGGCAAAAAAGGCTTTAAAAGAAATTGCCTCCTAGGGAGTGACCTTTGCCCATGGGGCTGCTCCCCTTATTCATTAATGTATTTAAAAAAAAACAAAAAAACTTGCTGGTGTCTATTGGGCATTTCTGCAGCCCGATCGCTTCACAATCGGACTGCAGAAATGCTTACAGAGACATGAAAGGAAAGGAAAGAAAAGTAAAGGCCTTTCCTTTCCTGCCTCTGCCTCCCCCCACTTCCCAGATGTTAAGAGAAATGCTTTGCATATCTCTTCCGGATTGCGCTGGAAGATCAGCTTCCAGTGCGATGGGAGGTGACCTCTGATGAGGTCAGCATGCGATTTGCGTGCTGATGTCATCAGATGTCACTGGGGTGGATTGGGTGGGGAAATCGGAGGTGGAAGGGGGAAGCGATTCCCCTTCCATCCCTGCCCCTATGCTCATGGGGCGACCATGGCGGAGGACGAGACCAGCTCGTACCGGGCACCCGAGGGGTTAAGGAAGGCATTACAAATAGCCAGTGCTCTTGTACAGAACCTTACACATAAA
Organism: Pleurodeles waltl; assembly: GCF_031143425.1. Lineage (NCBI taxonomy): Eukaryota > Metazoa > Chordata > Amphibia > Caudata > Salamandridae > Pleurodeles > Pleurodeles waltl. The sequence continues at coordinate 569,308,725 of NC_090442.1, forward strand.
AGCCTCCTTTTGCAGAAATGTGATTTCAAGTGACATTAAGTAACAGATTACAATCATAAGAATGTACTTTCAGAAAGAGGGCTAAAGTTGTAGTCCGAGTTTCTAGCCATAGAAACATCAATAAATCAAGTCACAGCTTGGGGAACAGGCTAGTGAATCATTAGTTACTCCATCTGTAGAGTCAGGTAACGATCTCGTACTCCCAAGTTTAGCTTTCACACCAGTGGTGTGGGACTGCATTGTATGTTCTTGCAAATAGGTAGTAGTATTGGTGTGTGCCATACAGGATGAGGAAAAGCTGGTTGTTACCACAGTATTCCAGGAAAGTTAGGATATAACTGGAGTTACATACAAATTAAAAAGGCATAACGACAATGGGGATCACCTGCGGACATCAGCATAGTAGAGTATTTTGTGGTGACAGAAAACGATCCATACACAGTTCAGCAGAATTGTGATTGGAGAATGGTGTACCACATGCCATTCCACTTGGCATGCTTGCTGAAGACACTTGATGAGCAAAGATAAGACTACACTACCAAAAAACAATAGACAAGGCCTGCTGTTTCAATCATATTTATGGAGTGCTTTAAGATCATAAGGCTTCCAAGCAAGGGCCAGCTATTTAGCAAAAAGTTAAAATGTTGTGTTTTTAGTAGGTAATAAACTAGACAATAAATAGACCAACCATCAAAGAACTGGCGATGATCAGAAGACTGTTCTATAATTTTGCCAGTCTGTTGAAGAAGCATTTTTTAAACAGTCTTTATTGATTTTGCACAACATTTACAATAAATGGCATTATCAAACTAAAAAACTGATAAATCTTATTGTGTATCAATAAGCTTTACAGAATATTACCCCCCCCCATTTCTTGCATAAGGGATTTGATACTGTACCACCAGTACAGCTGCAACAGGGTTATTCAATATTCTGAGTAGGGATAGTTTCAGGTGTGTGTTCCATAGTGACAGTTAAGGGATGCCCCTTATTTCTGTTAGCATGGCTACCCAAGCTTCGCGATCACCTTCTAGTTTACAGTCTGTACGGACATGTTTCATGTGGATCTCTTCGGCTGTGGCCCATTCCATAAAGTCTCTGACCAATACTTGTGAACAGGAGGCGCAAAATTCATCCATGTAATGGCTATTCATCACTTCACAAACGTCAGGCCCACTGTGACAAATTTCCTACTGAGTTTCCTATTAGAAGAAGGACTTAGGCCTAATAGCACCTTTTGGGGCTACATCTCCACAGTGCAACCAGAGACCCAATTAAAGAAGGTGAGAATCTGCTGCCAGTATACTGAAAGGGACATGCTGTGCCATGGCATAAGTATAAAGTCGGCTGCTGGGCTGTGGCAACAGGGACATCTGTCAGAGTGTGTACAGTAAATTATGCTCAGAGGTACCAGGGAACGGTAAGTTTGATTAATGTAATTGTATTGTGTTTAAATCTTGCACTGGAACGGACTTGGCGCATCTATTCATGAATGTGTTTGCAATCCTTACTAGTCAATAGATCTGGATGCAATTCATCCCATTTAGTTTGGATCGGGAGCTTCTGGATATCATGTAGTGATCTATATATATATGTGAGACTAAGCGGCAGCCTTCCGCCATATCTGGTAGAGTAGTGAGAGTAACAAGGATTGGTGGAGCATCAGAGAATGTGGGCCATACTCCTCAGGCTGTTACCAACAGCTTTTGATATTGTAAAAACTGACCAGGGCCTAAGGCAAATGATTGTACTGCATCAGCGTATGTTATAAACCGCCCTCCCATGTAGCTATCTCATAGGTTAAGGCAACCCCCTTCCCTCCATTGCCTAAGCGAAATGGACTCCTTTATCTGGTGAAAGGGTTTTAACACCCATGTCCCAAGGTCCAGCATGAGCGGGGCTCTCTGTACCGCTCTAGACTACGTCCTCCCATATCCAGGCCACCTGTCGTATCACATACAGTATATTAGAGGGCACTCTCGAACCAGTTATTAGTAATGTAGGGAGTGTCTCGTCTCCATAAGAGCCTTCCAGCAGTGTTGTCTCCCATGAATTTTTGTCCGTTAACCAATGGACGGCATGTTGCAAGTGTGGGGACATGTAATAAAATTCAAGGTTAGGAACCTTAACGCAACCGTCGGACCATAGTCTTCACTTGTCTATGCTTATCATCCCACAGCAACTCAACTAAGACACTATCAATTATTTGGAAGAATCAACAGGAAATCATGAAAAAGGTATTCTAAAGGGTAAGGAGAGGTATCATTTTTGCAACGCAAATTTCCCTATAATGGAAAGAGCTATGTTTCACAAAAAAACAACCTGATGCATTAAGGTTTGTGATCACCCTCCCTATGTTCAGATCAAAAAAGTCCACTTCTGTAGGAGCTAAATAGACATCTAAGTATCGGACATCTCTAAGCTGCCAGGGAATTCCCACCTGGGGGAGGATCCCTAACGTGGTTGCAGCCAGGGAGCCCAGAGGGTATAATTTGGGTTTGGAGGGGTTAAATCATAGCCCTGGAATTTCACCGAACTGCTGTAGTAGCCACATAAGAATATGGACAGATACTCTTGGATGACGAAGCTATACCAGTGCATCAACTGCATAAAGAGAGACCACATATGTGGACTCCTCTATAGTCATCCCAGCGGTTGCAATGTGTGGCGTAATTGCATTGCCAAAGGCTCCATCACCAGTGCGAAAAGGAGTGGCTTAAGAGGGTAGCCCGGCCTAGTGCTCCTGTATAAACTAAAACAGATCAGAGACCTCCTCTCCCCCAGTGTGCACCCCAGCACAAGGGTCTGTGCATTATAATTGCATCCAACAGATAAATTTGGGTCCCCGTCCAATTTTGTTTAATAACATGCCATAAGTATATACAATTTAATGAATCCAAGGCCTGCTTGAAATCCAGGAGCGCTACTGCCAACTCCACTTTTAAGGGTTGTGAAGCATGATATACATGTGCAAGTCATCCCAAATTATGTAATGTACTACATTTCGGGATAAACCTGGACCCGTCCGAGTATACGAGGAAGAGAAGGTGTAGTCGTAATCGATTAGGGAGGACACTACTGAGTATTTTAATGTCTATATTCACGAGAAAGATGGATCGGTATGCTGCGGCTGTAGTGTGGGCTTTACCGGGTTTATGGATCATGACGATCAGGGCTTCCCTGAGTCTGAGTGATAGGTTACCTATTTGAAAGGCTTATAGTAACCTATCTACCAGGAGTTCTGCATAACAGCAATAAAATTCAGCCGAGAAGCCATCATTCCCGGGAGTTTTTGAAGTTCTCAATGTTTGGATAACTGACAGGAGTTCTTCTTGGGTGATAGGGTTATCTAAATTCCTAGTATCTTCTGAGGTGAGACTAGGTATTGGTATATTAAGGAGGACGTCTGTTATGGTGCTCAGTGGGGGCTGATCGTGGTAGACGTAGATGTAACTTAAGTGTGTATGGAAGACTACATTAATGGCTCTTTGGGTTTAGGCCGGGTGCCCAGTATTTGTGTGTATAGTCAGGATGCTGGTTCTAGTACTTTCCTGTCTGATCAAGCAGGCCAACATTGTACCAGACTTATCCCCCTCAGCATGTAGTCTCTGGCGATAGGCTGTGAAGGTGTATTTTTCTAATCTACGTTAATCATCTAATAGGGCCGCCTGTGTATCGTGCCAGTCCCGCAAGAATTCAGGGTGTGAAGGGAGTACCTTTTGTAAGGGATGAGGTGGATTGAAATGGGGTGAGGTGGATTGGGTGAGTAGGACTGGATTGGGTTACGTGGATTGGATTGAAGTGGATTAGACTGGGTTGGGGTGGATTAGATTGGGGTTGGGTGGTCGGTTTGAATTGATAGTGCCAGCGTAGATTGGATTAGAATTGACTGGATTGGAGTGGGGTGGATTAGACTGGACTGGAGTGGGGTGGATTGCAGTGAGGTAGATTGGATTGACTGGGGTGGAGTGGGGTGGACTGTATTGGGGTGGGGTGAATAGGCTTGAGTGAGGTGGCCTAGAGTGGAGTGGGTGAGATTGGAGTGAGGTGGATTGGAGTGGGGTGGATTAGATTGGAGTGGGGTGGATTAGATTGGAGTGGGGTGGATTAGATTGGAGTGGGGTAGACTGTATTCACTGAATTTGAATGAAGTGGATTGGAGTAGGGTGGACTGGACTCGGGTAGACTGGATTGGAGTGGGACAGGGTGGATTGGAGTGGGGTGGGCAGAAATGGATGAGGTGGACTGAACTGGGAAGGGGTGGGGTGTATTGGAATGGGATAGAGTGTGGTGGCTTAGAGTATAGTGTGGTGAACTGGAGTGAGTGGGGTGGACTGGAGTGGAATGGAGTGAGGTGGATTGAGTTGTGGTGGGCTGATGCGGGATAGAATGGGTTGGAGTGGGGTGAGATGTGGTGGACTGATTGGGGTGGATTGGAGTGGTGTGGATTGGCATGGGTGGACTAGATTGGGGTGGGGTGGATTGGAGTAGGTGTGTGAGGATTGAGTGGGGTAGGCTGGATGGAGTGGGATGTGTTGGACTGGACTTGGGTGGACTGTAGTGGGTAGATTACATTGAGGTTGGGTGGACTAGAGTAGGGAGGATTGGGGTGGTCTGAACTGGGATTGCGTGGATTGGCCTGGGTGGATTGGAGTGGATAGGCTGGATGGAGTGGAGTGCGGTATGGTTAACTGTGATGGGGTGGATTGGGCAGGGGTAGAGTGGGGTGGATTGGAGTGGATTAATGTAGGTTGGGATGGATGGGGTGGATTTGAGTGAAGTGGACTGGATGGGTTGGATTGGGGTGAAGTGGGGTGGGCTGGAGTGGGCTGGACTGGAGGCAGTGGATTGGATTGGGGTGGGGAAGATTTGATTGGCTTAAGGTTAATAGGATTGGGGTAGATCGGACTGAGGTGGAGTGCAGTGAGGTGGATTGGGTTGAGTGGGGTAGATTAGGGTGGGGCAGATTGCACTGAGTGTGGTGGATGTGAGTGGGATGGACTGGGAAGGGTGCATTGGAATGGGGTGGGGTGGATTGGAGTGGACTACATTAAGTGTGGTGGATTGGAGTGGGATGGACTGGATGGGGTGGACTGAATGGAGTGAGGTGGACGGGATTGGGGTGGATTCAAGTGGGGTTAATTAGATTGGATTGGGGTGGGTGTTTTGGATTGGAGTTATAGGGCTCGGGTGGACTGGCTTGGAGTGAGTGGATTGGACTGGGGTGTGTTGGAGTGGGTTAGACTGGATTCACTGGATTTGAATGAGGTGGATTGGAGTGGGGTGTATTGGACTAGGGTGGAATGAACTGGGGTGGGGCAAGGTGGATTGGAGCGGGCAGAACTAGGATGAGGTGGACTGAACTGGGACGGGGTGGATTGGATTGGGATAGAGTGTGGTGAACTGGAGTGAGTGGGGTGGATTGACTTATGGTGGGCTGATGTGGGATGGAGTCGGTTGGATTGAGTGGGGTGTGTTGGATTGGACTAGACTTGGGTAGACTTGATTTGGGTGGACTGTAGTGGGGTGGATTACACTGAGGTTGGGTGGACTAGAGTGGGGTGGATGATTGGGGTGGACTGTAGTGGAGTGGTTTGTAGTGGTGTGGATTGGCATGGGTGGATTGGGGTGGGGTGTATTGGAGTAGGGTGGTGTGGATTGGAGTGGGATAGGCTGGATGGAGTGGAGTGTGGTGTGGTGTGGTTAATTGGGATGGGGTGGATTGGACAGGGGTAGAGTGGGGTGGGTTGCAGTGGATTAATGGGTAGGATGGAGGGGTTAGATTGGCGTGAAGTGAATTGGATTGAGTGAAGTGGATTAGATTGGGGTGAAGTGGGTTGGGTGGACTGGAGTGTTCTGGACTTGAGGTAGTGGATTGGATTTGAATGGGGAGGATTGGAATGGTTTAGGGTGAATAGGATTAGAGTGGGGTGAATCAGATTAGGGTGGAGTGCAGTGATGTTGATTGGATTGAGTGGGGTAGACTAGGGTGGGGCGGATTGCACTGACTGGTGGATTGGAGTGGGATGGACTGGGAAGGCGGGATTAGATGGGGTGGGGTGAATTGAATTTGGAGTGGATTGTGGTGGATTGTACTGGAGTGGGGTGAATTGAACTGGAGTGGGTTGATTGGAGTGGGGTGGATTGGATTAGGTTGAGTGGGTGTATGGGATTGGTGTGGGGTGGATTGAAGTGGGTGGGTTGGAATGGAGTGGCATGGTTTGGGGTGAGGTGGATTGAGGTGAGGTGGATTGGATTGGGGTGAATTGGATTGGGGTGAATTGGAGTGGGGCAGATTGTTTTGAATTGGAGTGGGTTGTTTGGGATTGGAGTGGGGCAGGTTGGAGAGGCACAGATTGTTTTGGACCAACGTGGGGCAGATGGAAAAGGACTGGAAAGGGCAGATTTTTTTTTTACTGGAGTGAGGCAGACCGTTTTGGATTGGAGTGGGACAAGTTGGAGTGTGGCGGATTGAAGTAGGACAGATTGTTTTGGATCAGAATGGAGCAGGGCAGACTGGAGTGGGCAGATTGTTTTGGACTGGAGTGGGGCAGGCTGAATTAGGGTGGATTGGAGTGGGGTGGATTGGATGGGAGTGGGGTGAAATGTACTAGATTGGAGTGGACATACTGATTTGGATTGGAGCCAACTGTAATGGGGCAGATAAGAATGGGACAGACGGTTTTGGATTGGAGCGGAGCAGATTGCGCAACTACAATCCACCCCACTCAAATCTGCCGCACTTTAATAAAAAACAATTTGCCCATTCTGCATTGTTTTGGACAGATTGTTTTGGATTGGAATGGAGCGGGGCAAACTGGAGTGAGGTGGATTGTTTTGGATTAAAGTGGGGCTGACTGGAGTGGGGCAGGTTGAATTAGGATGGATTGGATGGGAGTGAGGTGAGATGGATTGGATTGGAGTGGGCATGTTGTTTTGGATTGGAGCCGACTGTAGTGGGGCAGATAAGAGTGGGATAGACTGTTTTGGACTGGAGCGGAGCAGATTGCCCGACTGCAATCCGCCCCACTCCAATCTGCCACACTTTAATTCAAAACAATTTGATTGGAGTGGGGCAGATTGTTTTGGATAGGCATGGGGCATATTGGAGGGGGCACATTGTTTTGGATTGAACTAGGGCATATTTCCCACTCCAATCTGCCCCATTCCAGATTATTCTGGATTAAAGTGGGGTAGACTGGGGTGAGGCGGATTGGAGTGGGGCAGATTGTTTTGGACTGGAGTGGGGAAGACTGTTCTGCAGTGGTGCAGATTGTTTTGGATTTGAGTCTGGTGAACTGGAGTGGGGCAGATTAGACTGGGTGGGTTCAGAAGATTGCGGTGAGTGGATTGGAGTGGGGTGGACTGGTGTGGGGTAAGGTGGGGTGGACTGGGGTAGACTGGAGTGGAGTGGATTGGAGTGGGGGTGGATTGGGGGTACTGAACGATTATGTGTGAAAGCATAAAATCAGAAATTACGCACAATAAAGAAACAACGTCCCTTTGCAATTTTACGAACAAAATAATTATAATCTTTTGAGAACAGCGCCCACAAGCAAAAACAAAAGAAAACATGAGTGCAAAGTGAGAAAAGATGACGTAGCAAAATAAAGTAAGCTATAAAAAATTAAAACTTTGCAATTTTGTTTGTCCTGCTGGGCATGTTCCTGCCAATCGCAAGCCTTCTGTTTGCAAGTCACTAGAAGTGTAAAAAAACAACATGGTACCTCAATCACGTTGGGAGCAGCGGACGGGCATAAATTAAGTTCAAACAATCAGCTCCACACGGGAACGGAAATGAGGCAAGGCCTCCAGTGACGTATTACGAGGCTGTAAAGACGAATGCCACATAAGCCAGCAAATGGTAAGAAACAGGTGGGTTCCAAGCCCTTAACTGTATACAACAGTCTTGCAAGCGAGATGCAAGCACTCAAAACACTAAAAAGGGCTCTTTCAGGACCAAGAACTAGCTTTCTGACAAATTTGGTTTAATTCCATCTAGCGCTTCAGGCAGTAGTCCTGTCTAAAATCTCTGCGGGAAATTGCATTGGGAAAATGCGCTTTGGGACACCTCCCCTTTTTCTCAGCCCCTGCTTGATGAATCACCCCCAAACTTTCAAGGCAGCAGCTGAAGAGAATGACGCACTAGTTTTGAAAATTTAATTATGATCCGTCAAACAATGCCAAAGTTACTTGTAAAACAAAAAATGCTTTTCCTATGGAAACTATAGCTACCTACAGGTAAGTAATACACACACACACACACATATATGGAAAATGTCACTTACATGGTGTACATCTATTCGTGGCATATAGTGCTGCAGATTCACATGCTGTGCATATCCAGCCATCCAGTGTTGGGCTCGGAGTGTTACAAGTTGTTTTTATTCGAAGAAGTATTTTTTCGAGTCACGGGATCGAGTGACTCCTCTTGGTGATAGTGCGCATTGGCATCAACTCCTTTGTTAGATTGTTTTCCCGCAGAAGGGTGAAGGAAGGAGTGAAAGTTTGTGTATGTACAAATATAGATATGCAAGTAAGATGTCCATGCAAATAAATTATATATATTTTATATATACATACACACACACACGTACAAATGAGTACTACAACAACTACAGGCTCCTGGGGAGGAGGGAGGGCGCATGTGAATCTGCAGCACTACATACCACGAACAGATGTACACTAGGTAAGTGACATTTTCCGTTTGATGGCATGTGTAGCTGCAGGTACACATGCTGTGCATAGTCTAAAAAGCAGTTCTCCTCCCAAATAAGCGGTGGTTAGCCTGTAGGGTTTGAAGTGGTATGCAATAGTGTTTCTAGCACTGCTTGTCTAACATCGGCTTGTTGTCTTGATAAAACATCCACACAGTAGGGCTTTGTAAATGTATGTGGTGTGAACCATGTGGTAGCTTTGCATATATCTGCCATTGGTATATTTCCTAAGAATGCCATAGAGGCACCCTTTTTTCCTAGTGGAATGTGCTTTTAGAGTTATTAATAGTTGCCCTTTTGCCTTAAGGTAATATGTTTGAATACATTTCAAAATCCATCTAGCTAATCCTTGTTTTGAAATGGGATTACCTTGATGTGGTTGTTGGAAAGCAACACAAAGTTGATTAGTTTCCCTAATTTTTTTTGTTCTGTCTATGTAATACATTAGAGCTCTTTTAAGGTCAAGAGTGTTTAGAACTCTTTAAGCAGTACAGGCTGGCTGTGGAAAGAAGACTGTCAATTCCACTGACTGATTACTGTGAAAAGGTGAAACCACTTTAGGTCAAAATTTAGGGTTTGTCCTGAGTATTACTTTGTGTTTGTGTACTTGGAAGAACAGTTCTTCTAGAGTGAATGCTTGAATTTCACTTACTCTTTTTAATTAAGTAATTGCTACCAAGAAAGCAACCTTCCCTGTGAGAAAATGAATAGCACAAGAGTGCATGGGTTCGAATGGTGGGCCCATTAGTCTTGTGAGTACAATATTAAGATTACATGCAGGAACTGGTGGCGTTATGGGTGGAACAATGCGTTTAAGTCCTTCCATAAATACTTTTATGACAGGAACTCTAAAGAGAGAACTATGTTGTATGGTTTGTAGATACGCTAATATGGCTGTTAAATGAATTTTAAAAGAAGAAAAAGCCAGGTTGTAAATAAAGCAAATAGCACACAATATCTTGTACTGATGTTTTAAGTGGATCTATATTTTTAGGTTGGTAGTAGTATATGAACAGTTTCCACTTATTTGCATAGCACTGTCTGGTTGTTGGTTTACATGCTTGTTTTAGAACATTCATACATTCAAATGGAAGCTGTAAATACCCAAACTCCTTGACTTCAGGAGCCAAATCGCTAAGTTGAGTACAGTGGGATTGGGATGCCTGATTTGACCTTTGTTCTGAGTTAACAGAACTGGTCTGTTTGGAAGTTTGTGATGGGGCACTACTGACAGATCCAGGAGAGTTGTGTACCAGTGTTAGCGTGCCCATGTGGGAACTATGAGTATCATGGTGAGAGAGGTGTGACACATTTTGTTGACCAGAAATGGAATTAACGGCAGAGGGGAAAAAGCGTAAGCAAATATCCCTGACCAGTTGATCCATTGAGCATTGCCCTTGGACTGAGGGTGTGGGTGTCTAGATGCAAAGTTTTGGCATTTAGCGTTTCTGCTTGTTGCGAAAAGGTCTATGTGTGGTGTTCCCCACATTTGAAAGTAATATTGAAGTATCTGCGGGTGTATTTGTTGCTGCATCCTTCCTAGAAGGTCTGCTAGCTGGTTGTGTATCCCTGGGATGTATTCCGCTAGTAAGTGAATCTGATTGTGAATTGCCCATTTCCATACTGTTTGAGCTACAAGGGACAATTGGGATGAATGTACCCCCCCCCCCTGTTTTTCCAGATAATACATTGTGGTAATTCTGTCTGTTCTCATTAAGACTGTCTTGTGTATGACCGGAGGTTGGAATGCTTTGATGGCCAAAAACATAGCTAATAATTTCAAGTGATTTATGTGGTAAGTTGATTGCATTGAGTCCCATTCCCCTTGTAGGATTAGGTTGTTGAGATTAGTTCCCCAACCTGTCATTGACGCATCTGTTGTGATTATGGTCTGTGGCACTGGGTCTTGAAAGGACCGCCCTTTTGTTAAGTTGTTGCGATTCCACCACTGCAGAGATTTATAAGTTTGGCGGTCTAACACTAAATCCTGTAGCTGACCCTGTGCCTGAGACCATTGTTGTGAGAGACACTCTTGCATGCGGAACTACTGCTATACATGATGCCATCATTCCCAATAGTTTCATGATAAATCTTACTGTGTAAGTCTGATTGACCTGGATTTGTGATATGTGGTATTGAAAAGCCTTTATCCTCTGTGGATTTGGGTAGGCTAATACTGTTTGAGTATTGAGAATTGCACCTAGATAAGGTTGAATCCATGCTGGTTGAAGATGAGATTTCTGGTAATTGATTGTGAACCCTAATGTGTGTAGGATATCTATTGTGTATTGAGTGTGTTGTTGACACTGTAGAATAGTGCTGGATTTTATTAACCAATTGTCTAGATAAGGGAAGACATGTATGTGTTGTCTTCTGAGGTGAGCTGCTACTACAGCTAGACATTTTGTGAAAACTCTTGGAGCTGTTGTTATCCCGAAGGGTAGTACTTTGAATTGGTAGTGGTTGCCTGATATTACGAACCTTAAGTACTTGCGGTGAGCTGGATGTATGGGAATGTGGAAGTAGGTGTCCTTCAGATCTAACGCGGTCATGTAATTGTGTATTTGTATTAAGGGAATACTGTGGAGTGACCATGTGAAAATGTTCTGATAGGATATATAGATTTAGAGGTCTGAGATCTAGAATAGGTCTTAACAGTACCATCCTTTTTTGGTGTAAGGAAGTATAGCGAATATACTCCTGTCCCTTGCTGTGAGATGGGAACCATTTCTATTGCCACTTTTAGAAATAGAGATTGTAGCCCGTGTTTTAGTAGAACAGTGTGTTCTGGAGAGAGTCTGTGAGAACGAGGGGGAATATTTGGTGGATTAGAGATGAGTTCTATGCAATAACCATTGCGGATAATTAAGAGTACCCACTGACCTGTGGTGATGTTGCAGTCTTCCTCTCGCAGGAGACATGTGGGATTGTGGGATGTTTGGGAAGTCACTGTTTTGTGGGTGTGGTAGCACTCTTTGAGGCAGTAAACTTTCCTCTGGGCCCTGAAGTTGTGTCCTCTGTAAGAGCCTCTAAATGACCCTCTTGAATAATACTACTGCGTCTGTTTTGGATGGGAGGTGGAAGCCTCTGCATTTTGGGATTTAAATCCTCCCCTAAACTGTTGTTTCCAAAAGGAACCCCGAAAAGGTGTGGTAGGAAGGGCACCCATGGCTTTTGCATTATCGGAATCCTTTCGGAGTTTCTCAATAGTAGTATCTACTTCTTGTCCGAAGAGATGCTGTTTATCGAAAGGCATGTTAAGCACTGCCTGCTGTATTTCGGGTTTAAAACCTGAGGACCTTTGTCAAGCATGTCGTTGGATTGTAAGGCTAGTATTAATACTTCTAGCTGCAGTGTCAGCTGTGTCTAGGGCAGATCTAATCTGGTTATTTGTAATACCCCGTCCCTCTTCTACAATTTGCTGCGCTCTCTTTTGGTGTTCCTTGGAGAAATACTGCAAGAATTCTTGCATTTCATCCCAATGTGCCCTGCCATATCTGCCATATCTTAACAACAGGGCCTGGGAATTGGCAATACACCATTGGTTGGCTGCTTGTGTAGCTACCCTTTTCCCAGCAGCATCACATTTTCTTCTTTCCTTGTCAGGAGGTGGGGTATCCCCTGAAGACTGACTATTAGCCCGTTTCCTGGCTGCACTGACCACAATAGAATCCGGTGGCAGTTGTAGCGTGATGTAGACTGGGTCTGTTGGTGCAGGCTTATATATATTTTTTTCAATTATTGGGGTTAGAACCCTAGCTGGGAGACCCGCTGGGAGACCCGCCAGGAACAGGATGGCGGTAGGGGGTGTCAGAATCCCCATGGCGGCGGAGCGCGCTCCGCCGCCATGGAGGATTCCCCCGAGCAGCGGAAAGTCGGCGGGAGACCGCTGACTTTCCGTTTCTGACCGCGGCTGAACCGCCGCAGTCAGAATGCTCGAGGGAGCACCGCCAGCCTGTTGGCAGTGCTCCCGTGGTCGGTGACCCTGGCGGTCACCGGCCGCCAGGGTCAGAATGACCCCCTCAATGACTTAACTCTAGGCCAATAGGTTTTTATTTAGAAAAATATTATTTTCTTAATTTATGTTAGAACCACTAGAGTCAAATTGCAGGTTAAGTACATTAAATGTAAGGTACTTTACATAGGTATAGATAGAACTTTCAATCAAGACATTAATGTACACATTTTGGCACAAAATGGCAATAAGCTATTTTAAAAGTGGACACACTGCAAAATCCAACAGTTCCTGGGGGAGGTAAGTACAAGTTAGTTTTGGAGGTAAGTAAAGCACTAAGAAGTTGAGTCTCCGGGGCATAGGCAGCCCACCGCTGGGGGTTCAAGTCGACCTCAAACACCCAGCACCAGCAACACAGGGCACCAGGTGCAGAGGTCAAAGAGGGGCCCAAATAACATAGGCGCCTATGGAGACATGGGGTGCTCCAGTCTGCTAGAAGGTAAGTACCTGCATCCTCAGGGAGCAGACTAGGGGGATTTTGTAGAGCACTGGGGGGGTCCCCAAGTAGGTACACAAAGTACACCCTCAGCGGCACAAGGGCGGACGGTGCAGTGGGCAAACAAGACGTCTGGTTTGTGATGGAAATCAATGGAGGGACCCAGGGGGTAACTCAGAAGTTGCAGGCTGGGCACAAGGGGTCTTCTCGGGACAGCCACCGACCGGGCAAGGGTGAGGGGCGCCTGCTATTCACTGCTGCACCAGTGGTTGGTTTTTCACGGGCCTGGGGGCTGAGGGTGCAGTGCTTCTTCCAGGCGTCGGGTTTCTTTCCCCGGGGCAGTTGCGGTCAGGGGGGTCCTCGGGATTTCCTCTGCAGGCGTCGTCGTGGGGGTGCAGAGGTGTCAGCCCAGGGCGGACACTTCATTGGAGACGCCTGGGGGGTCCTCTAAGGATCATTGATTTCTCTGGACACGGGCCATGGGTGTTGAGTGCAGAGTGGTGAGGACTCACGCTTCTGGAGCGAGGAGGGAGTCCTTTAGAAGACGTTTCTTCTTCTGTTCTTCTTTGGACAGGGCCGCTGTCCACGGGAGTTCTTGATCCTCTGGGATGCAGGCAGTCCTCTGGAGGTTTTTCAGAGGTCACTGGACCTGCAGAAAGTGTCTCTTTTCTTCTGCAGGTTCTTTGAAGACAGGCCGGTAGGGGTAGGGCCAAGTCAGTTGTTGTCTTTCTTTCTTTCCTTTCTCTGCTGGGGTTTCCGCTAAGCAGTCCTTCTTCTTCTTGTGAAGTCGTCAGGAATCAGAAGTCCTGGGTTCAGGGTTGCCCCTAAATACTGAATTTAGGGGTGTGTTAGGGTCACAGGGCAGTAGCCAATGGCTACTGTCCTTAAGGATGGCTACACCCTCCTTGTGCTGCCTCCCTTTGGGAAGGGGAGCACATCTCCCTATTGGGCTAAATCCTCCCAAACTGGATGGAGGATTTTCCAAGGAGGGGGTTCACTTCAGCTCTGGTCACCTTAGGGGTGGACCTGGCTAAGGGGGTGACTCCTCCTTGTTTTTCCCATTATCCCTCTGGACTTGCCGTCAAAAGTGGGGGTTCGTCCGGGGGCAGGAATTTCCACTGGTGGAGAGCCCTGGGGGCATTGTAACACCAGGCCTGAGCCTTTGATTACAGTTCCTGCAGGAGGGAGGTGCGAAGCACTTCCACCCAGTGCAGGCTTTGTTTTTGGCCCCAGAGAGCACAAAGGCTCTCACCCCAGGGGGTCAGAAACTCATCTCTTGTTGGCAGGCTGGCACAGACCAGTCAGTCCTGCACTAAAGGATTGGGTAAAATACAGGTGGCATCTCTAAGATGCCCTCATGTGCATTTTTTAATAAATCCAACACTAGCATCAGTGTGGGTTTATTATTCTGAGAAGTTTGATACCAAACTTCCAGGTGTTCAGTGTAGCCATTACGGAACTGTGGAGTTTGTTTTGACAAGATCCCAGACCATATACTTAATATGCCACACTGTACTTATTATGTCTAAGAATGGACTTAGACATTGTAGGGGCACAATTCTCATGCAACTATGCCCTCACCTGTGGTATAGTGCACCCTGCCTTAGGGCTTTAAGGCCTTCTAGAGGGGTGACTTACCTATGCCACAGGCAGTATTTTGTGTGCATGGCATCCTGAGGGGGAAGTCATGTCGACTTTGCCTTTTTCTCCCCACCAACACACACTATCTGCAATGGCAGTGTGCATGTGCTAGGTGAGGGGTCCCTTAGGGTGGCACAACACATGCTGCAGCAGTTAGGGACCTTCCTTGGTACCACTGGTGCCTTTTACAAAGAACTTATCTGTTTGACAGTTGTGTGTTAATTGTGGAAACAATGGTACGTTTTTTGTGAGAGAACACTGGTGCCGGGGCCTGGTTAGCAGAGTCCCAGCACACTCTCAGTCAAGTCAGCATCAATATCAGCCAAAACGTGGGGGAAAAACTGCAACAAGGAGCCACTTTCCTACATTAGTCTATTTGGACAGATTAACTGGCTAACGATGTGTGTTGAAATACACATGTAGCATATCTAACCCTTGCCCTAATACATATATTTGTGGAATAGTTCATGTTTACAATCATTCTAATGTGCATGATTTGCAGACAAACAGTACAAAATAAATTACTCCACAGTGTAAAATACTAGCTACTATGTGCGAGTCCCGATTTTGTGATACAGGAAAGGGCTCTGTTTATCACCAGAACAGGACAGTTCTTTTACCAATATCCTGACAAAGACTTCTTAAGACCTGGAGGAAGGGGAATCGAGACACGAAGTGGAGAGATCTGTTACTCAGGAGACCCCATTGCGGAACTCGAGGGATTTCCTAGATGGGACCTTATGGGCGTATAAAAGGTTTGGGATAGTTGGGGTGCCCACAACATGCTGAGGTTTGATGAATTCAGGAGTTGGCATAAATCAGCAGATAGCCAATAATATAAATACAAGTTTGCCATGCTCTAACTTAATACTCTGACATGTTTCACAATAGCCCAGACTAATCCATGCTCGAATACAGACTGTGGCACCCATAGCTAGACATGCGATATCCCTACTATTTAAGACGCTGTTTCATAATTGTCGGCGATCCTTGGATACGCTTGGAAATAAAAGGGAGCAGGATCTGGGCATTACAGAGGAGGCTGCTTGGAAAGAGGGAACCAAACTAGATTTTATTTAGGCGGACCAGCCTAAAACCTAGTTGAGCCCTTCGATACTACTACACCCGCATATACTCTTAAGGATTGCCAAAACCGTGTCAAATTGTTGTCTTAGGGTACTCTAATGCATATACTGTGTGAATGCCCTAGACTACAGCACTTTTGGATGGGGTACTGCAACAGTGGCAAGCACCGCTTGGACTGGGAATTAACAAAATAGGTAGCGTGCCTCGGGATAGGGGGAGACCAAATACTGTTTGGATATACACTGCAGTTCTGTAATATGGCCCTTAGTCTTGCTAGTTTTGTCGTGATTCCACTGGCGAAGAAGTAGCCACAGTAGCACAATAGAGAACCAATTTGGGCTGGTGTATGGAGGACAAGGTGTAGGCCTACAGGGCAAAAGGGCAAAGGAATATGTTTTCTGAAACTCAATTTTCACAGATAATTGTTAATACACTATATAGTTTTATCAGTAAACCTGCAAGTTAGTGGGATTTTTTTTTCATTTCTTGGAAATTTACTGTCTGTAAATGATAGTGTGCTGCCACATTATGTTTTAGTAATGTATTTATTAAAAGTGAGTGTTTAAACAAACTGAGAAACACTCCTGCTATTAGTAAACTAAGTCATGGATCATATGTCCCCTATATTTTGGCTAGAATATTATTACACATGGAGCAAACATTTAGTCTAGTCAAACAAATGAGGGTTTTTTTGTAAAGCAGAAATACTTTGCTCGCATATTTTAAGGTGCACTCGTATGTGAGAATGAAAAAAAGGAGAGACTGTAAAATAAAATATTTGCTTAGAATCACACAATTTAAGACCCATTTACGGGTCAAGTACATTACAGTTAGGTCGAGGAGATTATTCAAGTTACTCGACCTGCAGGTCTTGTAACATTTGCATAATTTTTCGAGGTTTTGTTAAACTAAATACATCAGTACGGTCTTCATCAGGACTACAAACTAAGAAAAACACATGGAGACACCCTAAGGATGAAAGTAGGAAAACAGTGTTACTACTATGTGTATTGGAAGCCAAAAACATGGTTCGAAGTTTTACACATAAAATCCTCACCTAAACTCAAGGGTACAAGTGTTCAACGTTTCCAAAAGGTCACCTCTAAAAATCACCTGTCCTCTCAGGGGGCTATTTTCATTCACTTAATGTTTCACAAGATTCTACACAAAATATACAATGGTATCAAACGCAGGACTGCAACTCTAATAGCGTTTACATTAGGGATGGATGTTAAGATGCCAGAGTAGAACACATTTCTCCCTTTGAACCTACTCTACAACGTAAGTCCTAATGTAAACACTATTAGTTATTGCATATAAGCTATGTTATCACACGCACTTCTCTGCACAGGCACTTTATAAGCCCTGCACACTGATCACACTTTGTGATTTCAAACATAATCATGATGTTTCCTTGATTTAATGAATTCGGTTAAGACAATATATTCTCTTTAAAAAAAACATAATTTTTGTATATGTGAAAGGCATAGGCCCTATTTTGGTGCACTAGAAGGATACATATTTTGGACTCACATAAAGTGAATTTTATTTGAAAGCTGGTCCATAAGAACTTGTTTATATGTGTTCTGTACTTAACTCTGCAGGTGTCACTGGGAAGGATGAAACCACAATGGACCCAGACTCTGGAGGGATGGGGAACCTTTTTAGCACTGATGGTCCATTTCAACTCAGGTTGGAAACTGCCGGAGCAGTGGTGACTTCAGGTGTCAGGGTTTGGCACTTTCGTAGGCTTCAGATTCCTTTTCCTTAAAGTATGCTGGAGAACAGGACCAATGTTGAAGAGAGGTCTTGAGTCTTTTTCGAAGGCAGGCAGTCCTCCCGGGTTTCACAACTGCAGGAAGAGTTGACCTTGGCAAAAGATTTCACCAAGGGATGCAGACAAGCCAGCAGCATCGGTACCAGGTCAGCTGCTTCTTTTCTCCTCTTCTGCAGCTCTTTAGTGTCCTTGGTCTTCTCAGGTCGACAGGATCTGCTTCTCTGATACCAGGGGGTGCCCTAAATACTGAATTTAGGAGTGTTGGGGTGTGTAGGGAAGTAGCCAATAGGCTACTGACCATTGGGGTGACTGCACCTCCTATATGACCACTTCATGTAGAAAGTGGGCATAACTTTGTCCCAGAATTCCTAGGTATGCTATCTCAAAGATGGTTACCTCTGAAAAATAATGTTCACCTCGGCTTAGCCCACCTTAGGAGTGGTACTAGCCTGAGGGTGGGACGCCTATTTGACTAGCTAATTTTCCTGCCTGACCAGATCCAACGGGCTCTGGATAAGAGGTCGGCTTCCTCTCCTGTGAAAGGGAGCCTAGATTCACATTTCAAAGGTGGTAACGATTTGAGACTTTCCGCCTTAGGAAGGCTAATCAACAAGTCATCCTGTGGGAAGGGGGTTACAGACTCTTCTTGGACAGGTTTTGTTCTGGGCCTCCTGAGAGAGAAGACTCTCACACCCAAGGGGGGCTAGAATAGTGTCTTGTGGTAGGCTGGCAGAAACCAGTCAGCAAACACACCAGAGGCTGGTAGATTTTCAGGGGGCACCATGCATGTATTTACAGATCCATCACTGGAATCAGTGTGCTTATCAATACGAGGTGTTTGGTATCAAACATCCCTATCTTCAGTGAAGCGTTCATGGAGCGTGGAAACTTGTGTTCAGCACATGCATTTAAAATGGCTTCCCTGGCCACTTACTACGTCTGAGAAATGACAAAGACATAGCAGGGGCATATCTGCTCTCACAATTATGCTTTCACATGTAATATATAGCACCCTGCATTAGGGCTGTCAGGAATATACTGCATGCAGTGTTAGGGGACATGGCACACAGCGATGTGTGACATGTGCTTTCATTTTTGTCTGCACAAAGAGACGCAGATGCAATCACAGCCTGTCATGTGCTTGGTGTGGGGTCCCGAAGGGTGGCAACAATTTCTGCTACAGCTCCTAGGAACCCTCTTTATAACCCAGGGGTACCATTTACTGCGGAGTTACAGAGGGTGCTAAAGGATTTGCCAGTTGGGGAAATAGTTGCACAGTTTGGGAAAAGAGTTCTGGCACTGGGTACCTGGTTGTCAAGAACCCAGTGCACTTTGAAACTCACATCAGGGACCAGGCAAAACGTGTGTGTGTGTGGGGGGGGGGGGGGGGGCTAACAATGTCAAATAGAGGTACTTTTCTACATCATCCAATGCCAAATCAGCTTCTAGTATGATAAGTCAAGCAAGTACTGCTATAAAGTCAAACCACAGACATCTAAAGCAATGCAGAATTTCTAATTGGGCATACTGAATTTCCCAGTAGTTTTATACAATGATTTCATTCTAGCACAAGCCACTCACAGCTGAGCTTGTAAATATGGTAAAAAATGAATAAAGTTGAACGAGATATGGTAAATGCCTAATTATAATACTAGCTGGTTTTTCCAAGTAAAGAGGCCAACATGTGACACAAATCAATTAATAACTAACTAGGGTGAAAAGGTGAAAACATCTTTCAAGTTCTGCAGAATGGTTTGCAGTCTTAATGGTCTGAAACATAGACTTACTCTTTAAAGACCAAATTAAAAATATAGCCTTTTAACTGTTAATTGATTGCACACCTTCATGCTTACCTGCTAATGCCCATTCTCCACTACTGTGAGAGTGTCCACTGTAGTACAGAATATAGGTATCATGTCGAGGTCCATCAACTGTACGGAGTTCCAAGAAAGATTTAAGCTTGGAATGAAGGGTGTCCAACGAAAGCCCACTTGTTGAATAGTCACAACCATAAGTCTCTATCATGTGATGAGCAAAAAACCTCTGAATGCAATTCAGCATGCCAGTAGATCTCCAATTCAATTCTTGCACATGTTCAGGTGGAAGAAGGGTAGGCTGGCCCTCTGGACTACAGTGTAAGGAAAAGAGAAAATATAGTGTTAATAGTTCTCACACACACACACACACAGGTCTTTGTATTCATAATATAGAAACAAACACACAGAGAACTGCATCCCCTCCCAAATTACTGCTGTTGCAGATGGCTTTCTATTTGAAGCCATTAATGAGAAGGTTGGTTTTGATATACCGTTATTACGCCACAAAAGTGACAACCAAAACTTTATTTTTTGGTGCTGTAAGTCACCTATGTAACCTCTGCTTAATCTTCTGGTAGCTTGGAACAAAGCAGTCAGGCCGAACTTAGAGACAACATCTAAATTTTCAATGCAGTAATAAACAGTAATACAGTGAAAACACAACACAAGAAAAATAGAGTAAATTTTAATAACATAAAATGACAACAAAATCAGCAAAATCAAATGAGTAGAGCCAAAGATATGCAATTTCAAAGTATTAACTAAAAATCTGGCCAAAAAGCAAAATGCACCAACTGTGGTGAACTGGTTGTCCTGTACCAGGACAAAGTCTCAAGTTCAGGCCAACCCTGGTGGAGGCAAGGGGGGATATAGAGACCAGGGTAATCCAACTGAGAGGTGTACCCTCGATGCGAGACTGAGTTGTGTTGGTTTCAATTGAACGCTGCCGGGCAATATCTGGTGTTGAACTGTGTTGGTTTCGAGGAGGCAGCAGAGCAGGAGCTGTGATGCATGGTTCGGTGTCGAGCAGTGTTGTGTTGGGTCTGATGAAACAGTTGACCTGCAGCTACAATCTGAGTGCCAATGTCAAGCTGCAATGCAAGGTCCGGTGTCGGTTTATGGTGGTCAGCTTCGACAAAGTTGCTAACCAGCCGAGGAAGAGTACACTTTGATGCCAACAAAGGGTCCAGGAGAAGGGGGGGCACCTTTTGGGAATCAGGACTCATGCCCGCAGCAAGGCAGATGCAAGTCCAGTTCAGCAGGGTCAGGTGGGCAGATGCAGGACAGATCTTTGGAGCTTGTTGTGTCCCTTTAGCTCACACATGCGGCCAGCCAGTTAGCCCTTAGAGTCACTCTGGTGGTCCTGGGTTAAAGAAACCAGTTCAGTCTTCCTTCCCCAGGCACAAGGTTAGTTCTCACAAAAGCAGCACAGTCTTTCCAGCAGCAGGGCAGTCCTCCTTTGGAGTCTTTCGACATCTTCTGAAATGGCCTGATGAGTGGCTCTGGAGGTCTAATATTTATAACTGGCGCCAGCGTTAGAAGTGGGGGAAGGGTATTCTCTATACTACCCCACACCTAGTTCTAGTAAAGTATTCCTTTCCCCTGTCAAGGCTCCAAGAAGTTTGGGGTTACTAGTGTCAGGTTCCTTTCTGTCTGCTGGAGTCAAGACCTTTGAAATATAAGTGGGGCAGGGCACAGTTCCGCCCACCAGATATCCTGGCCCATCCTGGCCCATCCTGCCAACATCTAGTTTCCTGTTGAGTCACTGCCAGGGAGGAATACACAAACCCCAACAGCAGAGCTGTTCACAGTCATATGACCCAGGAAGGTACAAATGGTTAAGACAAAAAAAAATCCAACTTTATCAAAGTGGCATTCTCAGAACTGTGACTCAAAATCAGACTTTATCATCAAAGAAGATTTTAAAATGCAGTTCATTTGTGTAAAGATCATTTTCCTATTTACTCCGAAACATAGGTTATCACTTATTAAATGTAAAAAGGTAACCCAATGTTATCCTAAGGGAGAGAGAGTCTCTACAATAGTGAAAAACTACTTTAGGCTGCTTCAAAAATATCCACTGGTTGGATGTTTCCTAGGAAGACTTTGATCACTCCATTTTCACAGCTGGAGTGTGCCCTCAGTAAAGCAGGTAGAAATCTCTTTGCCGATAGCCAGAATAAATATATTTGACTATCCACTTAGGTATGCCTGCCTTTGAGATGGGTTGACCTCTCTGAAGCTTTGCAAAGGAGACACAGAGATGTTCCGATTTACAAAATTAATTGGTCTTGTCAATGTAGTACATAAGATCTTCTAACATCTAATGTGTGGAATGCTCTCCCTGCAATGAAATCTGGTTGGTAGAAGACAGGGAGCTCTATGGTTTGGCTAAGGTAAAAGGATCGTACCACCTTAAGGAGGAACTTAGGATTAGTTCTCAGAACAGCCTTGTGCTTGTGAACCTGGATGAAGGGCTCTTGTAGGATGAACATTAGCAGTTTGTATATGGACCTAAGCAACGTAGTGGCCACCTTCCAGGAGAGGAACCAAAGGGAGCATGGATACATAGAATCAAAAGATGGCCCTATAAGCCTGGAGAGGAATGTATTGGGATTCCACACGAAAGCAAGAGGCACTATAAGGGGAATCAACCTCTTGACATCCTTCATGAAGCCTTTAATAACTTAACTGTGAAAAGAGAAATGTTTCCTGTTGTGCATGTAGGCTACGACTGCACCTGCTCTCTGTAAGTGCAAAAGATAGGCAACAATATCCCTGTTAATATTGGGATTCATCAATGTTGATGCATACATCAACACATTGATATACACAAACAAAATTGCATCACAGTTATTAGATTCCCCCTTCGTGAACTCTCCGTCAACACTGGCACGTAAGTACATGATCAGGCAGGCTTGTGAGACCTAGGCCTGAGAATGCTGACCGACAGGTCACAGGAGGGGTAACACGTAGCCGACAGGCAAACGCACAATCAGAAAACCTGGATTAGATACCACAGATAGACGCAGCGACACCACAATGATCACAGGAGAGTGGCCCCAACAAAATACACATGGCCAGAGGAGTGCACGCATTCTAAAAACATCGTAAACTTAGATGCCACGCGTAGTTAGGAACCCATATTCAACCAGAACACAGCACAATAGGCGGCCAGGGGCCCCTTAGGCCGGACATCTGGACACGTACTCACTGGCCCACTGGGCCCATGCAAGGTCAAGGCCCACCTGCATTAACTATCAGGACTTTTATTTACAATTCCATGACAACTGAAGAAAGGAATGTTTTTTTTGTATTTCTTAAATGGTAGTCAGAGAAATGTATAGAAATGGCTCTAAACTGCTATACATTGAGACAGTCCTTAGACCTTGGTTCTGTAATTTCTCTCCCGGAGGTAATATTTAATTAAACACATTGCTTCTGTTTTGCCAGATGCCTCTTGACTTTTGTTTTAGAGTGAATTCTCATTCGAGGAACATCCTCAACAGTAGGCTTAGCGGTCCAGGTTGTTGGTAATGCAGTAACAAATAACCCTTTTCCACTTTGACATGTAACAAGCATGTGTTCCTGCAGGCTGTTGAGCTTCCTTAAAATGGACATACATTAATGAGGAAAGTCGAGGCTCCCGAATTCTAGGACCGAAGGTGCAAAATCCCCAAGGCTGAGCTGTTCGGGATCCAGATGCCTGACACGACATGTGGGACAAGGCTTGGTGGGAGTATCTCATGAGTACCAGGGTTGGTGGTCCATGTCGGTGCTCGCAGAATGAGATTTAGTAATGTTTGCTTGCGTTTGCACACCATGTAAGAAAGCAGTGGGAAAGGTGGAAAAGCATAAGCAAATAATACCAATTCATCCACAGGACATTGCTCATGAACGGAGTGTACCTGATGGAAAGGTTTGGGCATTCTGTGTTCTCTAGGGTTGCAAAAAGATCTATCTGTGGGGTGCCCCAATATTCCCACGGTGGAGTTCCCACTTGTGGACTTGTAAATGCACCCAATTTGCAGGTCTGCAGACAAATTTTTCATCCCTTGAGGATGCGCAGCAATAAGGTGAATGTTGTGGGGAGTGTTCAAGGCCAAATGCCCTAGACTAAACCAGACCTCAAGGGGAATACGTGCTTCCCTGCTTCTGGTGAGTAGTACATGGCGGTCACGTTGGCTGCCTCGGTGAGGGGCACTTTGTCCCGAATGACTTGTAAGAAGGCTTGCTTGAATGGCCAACAGGTCCACATAGCTGATGGGGCAATCCAGCTATTGAGAGGGTCACATTCCCTAAACATTCATGTTGTGGAGATGCGCTTCCCACCTTGTGAGAGGAGTCTGTGGTAATGGAGAATAGGTTGTTACAGTTTCCACTTTGCAGAGAGCAATCTATTTTGGCCTATACCAACACTAGACGATCTCAGGGACCTTCCTCTTGACAATATTGAGTCACGAGGCACTCCTTGAAGGGGCGCAGGTGAAGCCTTGTGGGAGAAGGTCATATTGACTACTGATTAGGGTAAGCTTTCCATGTGACTGCATCCAATTTGGACCCTAGGAAAGGTTGTATCTGGGTAGAATTTATGGCAAAGTCCAGGCTGTGAAGCAGTGACATCACTGCTTGAGTGTTTGCTACACACTACAACTCGCTGCTGCTCTTGATCAGCTCATTGCTAAGTGAGGGAAAAATGTGACTGCCCTCCTTTCTCAAGTATGCAGCCACCACTGGTAGGTACTATGAACACACTCTGGGAGCCATGGTGACCCTGAAATGAAGTACTTTTAATTTGTACCATTGTCCACGTACCACAAACTAGAGGTACTACAGATGAGCATGGTGAATGGACATGTGGAAATAAGCACCCATGGGACTGAGGGATGTCATGTCATCACCCTGTTGAGTCACTCTTTTTCGGGATGAGGAAGCAGAGAGAGTTGTCACATTCCCTTTGTGTTACAAGGGCACCTTCTCTATAGTGTCTTTTTATAGAAGGGCCCACTCTTATTAACGAAGGAGAGAAATTTGTTATTTGCTGAGTGTGTGAGCATGGGATAGAATGTGTGGGGGGGGGTTGTGAGCAGTTCGAGGGTCTAGCCATTGGACTATGGCTAAAACACATTTGTCAGACTAAATTTCCTCCTAGCGAAGAGAGGTAATGGAGTATCGTCCCCCCCGACAGGTGATGTGTGATCAGGTAGGAGGGCCAAGTTACTGTTTGGATTTAGCCACTCCTTTGCTGAACCATTTTTCTCCTTTCTCCGTTGGTATTTTTTTGCTTTCCCTCAGAGCTGCTTCTTATGAGAGGAAACCCTATGCAGAGTGGTCTGAAGCACACCCATGGACTTTGCCATCTTCTAATCTTTTTTGATTTTCTTGAGCATCTCATCAACCTGGAGCCCCAAAAAAGTGCTCCCTCTCAAATGGGAGGTTGGAGAAATTATGCTAGACACAGGAATACGGAGCCAAGCATGGTGTCTGAGTAGGAGGCCGCTACTGATACCCTTAGATGCAGTGTCTGCAGCATCCAACATGCAGCTGATGCTAGTGTTATAAATGACTTTGTCCTCAGACACTATCTCCTCCCAAAGCTTCCTGTGGTACTCCAGGAAGTGCTTGAGGAGTTCTTACATCTCTTATCACTATGCCCCGTCATAGCACAAGATGAATGCCAAAAAAATTGCTAACTGGAAGTGAGTTGCCACTCTAAGTGCCACTCTCCTGCCTGCTTCGGCTATTGTCCTTACTCTCCTTCTCTGTAGGAGGAGCATCGCAAGTGGCCTGGGAGTAGGTAGGCTTGTGAGCGGTATGCAAATAAAGAAGGTCAGGTGAAACCTGCCCCTTAATATAAGTTGGGGTGCTAGGAGAGGGTCTGAATACCTTTTCAACCCTCGAGGTGACTACCCCGCTTCAACAGTCTCCTTAAAATGGTCAGGAGCAGAGTTTACCATGCCGTTGAGAGTGGAGAGGAACTGGACAGTGTATTCAGATTTGGGGTGTTTCTCAAGAAGTCATCCTCTACCTGGGTGACATGGATGCCGACTTTGTGAAAGGCTTCAGCTACCTAAATGACTTTATGATGGGCCATGGTGTTGTTAGGGGTGAGGCCCTGATTGGGTAATATTTTAGACTGAAGTCACCTGGGGAGATCCACGGTGTAGTAATTCCAGGGATCATTAGTAGGGCCTTGGCCTGACGGATGGTCATAATGATCAAATAAGCCATAGGGACTACCTGGCTCTGACTACAAAAGTGGAGCCCCTAGGTGATTGTGTTGGAGACATCAGGGCTAATGTGCATTGACTTGGTGGTGGAGCAGGGGTCGGTGGTGGGCTATGTGGGAGAGGAAGAGGACTGGTGGCTGTGTCCTTGTGCTTTTTTGGCATTAGCTGGTTGACGGGAGGCCTGGAAGCACGTTCTCTTTTTAAAGCCTCTTGCTCTTTCGAGCAAGATGTTCCTGAGGCAGAAGTTTTGCTATTATTTTGCCTGGGACTAGGTGGGTGAACTGGGGCTTATGTTTGGTGTTGAGATCCTGTTGGAGCCAATTTACGATCGCAGCCTCAACATCCTCATCTCCAGAGGTCTCAAGGATCCACTTTGGCGTCAAGGAGGGTTTCAACATACATGCAGGTTTTCATATTGATGGGGTCTTCTGCACCGATGCCGATGGATCCTTTGGTTTCAATTTTGGATGGGATGGTGTTAAGAGCCCGTTAAGTGGCTTGGACTCACTGGCTCATGGACGTCAATGCCCTTGGCTGCAGGCTTGCTTGGCTCTGAAGCATTTTGCCACTGCTGAGCACGACTACGAAGGTGATAAGAGACAGTGTAATTTATGCACTTGATTGAACGGCCAGCTCCTTCGACAGCAGTGTTCTATATTGGTGTGGGAATTCTTCTGGCACCCCAGCTAGGTGATATTGGCCTCAGAGGCCAAAGATACTCTCAGCCCTGAGCAAGGACCTGCCTTCAGAAGTGGTTTGAAATCCCCTGTCTCCTAGTCATCAGACTTGCTCTACAATACAATCTCTGGAGTAGGTGTTGGTTATACGGCCTGGAAAACCAGACGGGCGGTCTCTTTCTGTACTTCAGCACAGAGGAAATATTTTTCACCGAAAATGCTGTCATAGGTGTTCCTCAGAGGCATCCTTCTGTGTGCCTAGTGTCATTTCCTTCAATACTGGAAGGTCCCTTGGATCAGAAGGTGAGGAACATTGGACAAGAGGTGTTGTCGTGTTCAGGGGACAGGCACAGATTTCACACCTCATGATGGTCAGCCCGGGGAAATTTCGAGTGAGAGCGTCTGCAGTTCTAAAAGAGTGTCCATTCCGTCAGTCAAGTGGCGTTCTCTGGTGAGGAAAAACTGGGAGCAGAGCTCTCACCCTTTATGAGTGTGAGGCCTTCAATACTGGGGCATTGATGGTCTTTGTTGCTGCCGAAAGTATGTCTGCATCGCGGAGACAAATATATTGGAGATTGATCAAATCCAACACAATGAGAACAAAAGGTAACTGAAGAGAGCAGACGTAAACATGATCGGTACACAAACTCAGAGCACACTTGGTGCACATCCGATCCCGATGGACAAAAAAATATATAACATTAAGTCAAAGCCCATACTCACTGAGTCTATCACTTGATGGCAGGAATACGCCAAGTATGAGTATCTATAGCCACACTTGCTACAAACATAATATTATCAAAAGCAAGTAAGTTATACTTTAGTTAGATATATCTTCCTTTTGTTTCACCTTATGAAAGGCTCCAAATGCAGTAATGCCATGGGATGTGGGACTGAGTAATGCTATTTAACAAAGTAACATAACAACACAGTTCAGGCAAAGTACCCGTCAATGACTGCCTGAGATGTGAGGCAGTAATGTTCTCCATAGATTTGCAAGGATAGCCACATAGTTGCCCTGCAGATATCGGCTACTGGGACACATCTTGAAAGAGCTGTGGAGGCAGCATTGGCTCTTAATAAATGAGCATGAGTGCCCTCCAAAGGGAGTTTCTTAACCAGGCCATTGAAGATTTGATACATAGAATATCCTAATGCAAAATGGAGCATTTAGCCTTTTCTCAGCTCTTCTTGGCTTCAACAAAGTCCAAAAAGAGGTGACTGCCTGGTGACTGAGTCCTGTCGGACGCATTGAATACTTTAGGACCACACGCCTGAGATCCTGTCTATGTAGTTGTTCTTCCTCCTTAGTTGGATACAGAGGAGAGAAGAAAGCTGGATACGTGGGCAATAAAAGGCTGAAACCACCACAGAGAAGGATGGCCAGGTCCCTAGAACCAACTTATGAGAACAGAATGCTGTCAGTGGTGGGTGACCTGAAAGGACCTTAATTGCCTGACCCTGCACGCAGCAGTAATTGCCACCACCTGAATTCTTTTTAGAAAGAGGTAGAGGCTAACCTGGACAACTGTGCATTAGCTCTAATGAAAATAGCATTAAGAAAGTCAAACAAGGTTCAAATTGCACTGAGTACCCACAAAAAGAGTGGGAGGGAACAAATATGGCAAGTTTTTCAGAAAAAGCCCCACTAGTGAGAATATAAACAGGGACAGGTGATCAGGAATCCACAAAGTCAGACAGAACTGCTAGATAGCGTCTGATCATAGCCACCGCCATATCCTGCTATACAAGGTGTAATACAAACCTTCAGACTTCTGAAAGACAAGATTGCAAATTGCTCAATGGCTTCTGAATCACACCACTGCACACTGTTCCACTAGCCAGACTGCAGACTTCCAGGCCACCCAGAAGTCTGCTACGTAATCAGAAAGTGAAAAGATTATAGCTGGCATTGCTCAAATATTCATGTGTACAACTGCAGCTTCTGGGTGACTGTAGTGGAAGACTTGATTATCCTGCTGTGAAAAGAGGTCTCCTCTGCACAGGAGTGTACGGGGCAGCCTAACACTGAGTGCCAAAATTTCAGTGTATTGCAACCTCCTCGTCCAGTTAGGGGAGACTAGAATAAATTGTTCTTGATCGTCCCACACCATCAACAGAACATAGGCAGAGGAGGGATTGGTGAAAATTCATACAGCTAGTCCGGAGACAAGTTAAACCTGAAGTTATCACCAACTGAACCATTCAGAGAAAAGTGTATAGCAAACAACCAAGGACATTTCTTGTTATGAGCCGTGGCACAAAGTTCCACCAATAGAACCACCAATTTGGTGAAGATCACTTCTGTCACTTCGGGGTATAGCACCTACTCATGGTCCTCCAGGAAAAGGCCACTAAGGGCACTTGCCTGCACACCGAAGGAGCCTGCTGGGTGAACTGCTACTGGAAAGCTCTCCTGTCACTGCGCCTACTTCTACAGGGAAATGGCTTCCTAACATAGGGCTTATGACCCCTTACCGCCTTGTCTATTGTTTTAATAGGCACATGTTTCTCATTGCCTTAAAAGGATGGAAGACCCTCATGGCAAAGCATGTCACCCACAGCTCAAGCAAATTTATTTGGAGGTATTGCTCAGACACAGACCAGAGGGTCCTTGCTGTGTTGTCACGCAGATGAGCATTCCATTTCATTGAGGAGACATTAGTGAGCAGGTTAGTCTGAGCGTGCGGGAGGGGTCGCATCTACTAGTATCTGTTTCGATGCCCAAGTTTAAAGGTTACCTTGCTATTGGAGCCACTGCCTCCTCAGATCCCACTTGGGTGCTCTCTCCTGTCCTCTGGTGTTAGGCACTAACAAAATGCTAGGGGAAATGAGGACAGTCAGATCCAGGATCCATGCTTGGCACCGGCAAAGAAGCATCACCATCCATCACATCTGTGATTTCCCTGAAACTGGAAGTACTTCATAAAGATAAAGGTCAGACTCTGTGTGGAAGTGAGGAGTGACTTCTGGACCTTCACAGGAAAGATCAGGGCGAGGAGAAAAACTCATCTTACGCTGGAGATGTTTGTGGACCAGTGTTGTAGACTCTAATGTCACCAAACAGTTGTTCAAGTACATAAATACATGGTCTCCTGACCTCCATGCCAAAACTTCCATGGACGCCAAAACCTTCATAGAGAGCATGCTGCTGTAATTAGTCAGAATGGGATAACTGCAAACATGGAATCCTCTGTGATCAGTAACAACTGTTGGCAGTGAGAACTGAAGACAGAAATAAGACTTATAGATTCAGGGACACTAAACCATCTCCCAACTTAAAAGCCAGCATGACCTGGCTCAGGGACATCATTTTGTACTTGTCCTGGCAGATGAACTGTTTCATAAAGCAGAGGTGTGGAATGCTTTTGCTGTTCTTGTGGGACCAGGAGATAAAGGCAATAAAGTCAGCAAGGCAAGTTCGAGGCACGGGGTTCAGAGCATGCACCGCAACAGGGTTTGGGGCTAGGGAGCAGACAGGGAGAAAATTTGAAATGAAAAGGCGTTGTGATTCCCTTCCAATTGGTTACAAAATGTGAGGCCTTACCATCACCGGAAGATGGTGGTAATGGGGTGAGGATTAAGAGGGGTCTGGAGGTAGCAGACTGTGAAAAGGACCTTGGACCTCTGCAGCTTCTCATTCCTTTAAGATGTACCTCTGTGACAAACTACCATACTCTCTAGTGATGGGTGAGAGGACAAAACGTGTTGGTCACCTGGAGAAGACATATGCTGTCCGGTGAACTGCCTATGGACTAGTGAGGCCATTTCTCCCATGCAGCCATTATAGGGTTTAGGAGGGCCTCAATAAAAGTAAGCAAGGGTTCTGCAGAAACTGGAGGGCTGCAGATCATCCATCAAAATAGTGGACATCACTTGGCAGAAGATAAAGTCAGTGTCAAGGTCTCTGCTTCCTTCTGAACAACTGATGTGAAGGATGTGACTGCTTCTGAAACAGGATCAGGAGAAAAGAAATGTCCCCTTCGAGAAGTATCTTGGTACAAGCATTTTGCAAATCATAATAGAGTACAGGTTTGGGATTATACAAAGGTGGTGGTTGGTTTGCTTGTGAACCATCATCCTCCATACAATGGTAGTCTTTAGCATCCATAGCCAAGGCATTTGAAACTGAACCAAAAATCACCTTTTACTGGGCACGTTTTAGGATATTGGGGAGAGGATCACATAGTGTTTCAACATTTAACATTGGGTATGCCTTTTTCCCTTGACACATGGATATTTTCACCAAGGAACTCTGTGGACACAGACAGCTATGTGGATGACCATCGACTTATAGGTCAGTGCAGAGGAACGCCCTGAAAGGACTGAGTACAGTGACTTGGTCAATCTCAATGTTGCCTTAGGCACCAGAGGCAAAGCCCATGAAAGCACGACTCCTGGAAGTGTCAGAGCTGCAAAACCCACAAGGACAGCCCCCCTTCTCTTCCATGAGGGACTCTGAGGGTTTAGGGGGCATCCTGAAAAGATCCAGCACATTTAGCTGGAAAACCTAGACCTGAACTGGGTGGTCCAAAAGACTGAGGAACTTTGGCTTCAGCTTCTTAGGCACCCTCAGAGGTGTGGAATTCCTATAGCCCAATGTCCAGGACATATTGTTTGGAGTCAAGGTCAACAAGTTTCCATGTTTACCTTGTCCTTGGGGCAAGTGGGCCCAACAACCTGCAGCACAAACCCTCTGGCTGCCAGTTTACAGTATCACATTATGGACCAGGGAAGGGCTGCAGTTAAGGTAATATTTGTGACCATATGTTAATGCTGTTCAAACCTGAAATTATGGTTCAATAATTAAAGCCTTTATTATTAGCATGAGCGCTATAGGGAACTGTTGTAAGCTCAGACTGCACTGCTGAAAGTGGTCCCAGTATAAAAATGTTTACACATTTTGCAAAGTTTTACAACATGAGACTATGTATAATGCTCCCAGAATGCTCTCTGATTAGATGCAAATATTCCAGAAGCAGGAAACCGAGATTGATGAGTCCTAGCTTTCAAATTAAATGTTCACAAAAACACAACTAGGAAAAACATATTTTGCTAAACTACTGTGAAATTGTAGGTGCCATTTCTTTGAAGCATCGTCTATTAAAATGTGTTGAACACTAGTAGTCCCAAAAAATATTCATAATGTAAAATCATTGCAACCAGTTTCAACAAGATTATGGTAAACAAGAAAATAAACAATCATTGACAAAGCCAGTAAGTCTGACACTGGTGGTCAAGCTTTTTGGTTTTGTCAATGTGTGTCTTGTTTTGACAAGATTTTTGTAAAACTTTATTGTTGTGGGAGCTTGAAGGACCTGGCCGTTATAACAAACACTGCCAAAAAGCAATAATATTTTTTGGTCTCAAAAAAGACACATTGCCACAGTAGTCTCTGCTACTGAACAAAACTACTTTTTGTGCCAATATGCTCCTTGTGAAAGAGCAGAATCATGTCAATCACAGTAAAGCCGATAGATAGATAGATAGATAGATAGATAGATAGATAGATAGAGATAGATAAATAGAGAGATGGACAGAATTTTAATTTTAAAAAAAGGTCTTGGTTATCTCGAGACTTAATTAAGAGCCCAATTCTGAAATAAAGCCACAAAAGTGCACCCATAATATATGTATGCCCTTGCATGAGGGCAGATTTGCAGCTTCCATCATTTCACGGATGTAGGCCAGGAAATCGTACTCCTAGAAAATATTTTTGAAATGCATTTTAGCACGAGCAAATATGCATGTGCAACTGAGCTCATGCAAATCTCTGTTGAGCAATTACAAGTTAAAGTTCTCCCCAACCACTTTTATCCCCTACTGTCAAATACGTTTTATTTCTGCCCTTGTCAGAAGTAAATTTCTAACCTTTCTCAGTATGAGAAAAGAAGAGCTGGTGAAAACCCCTAAAACATTTAGGTTAACAGGTTTGCACAGAAACCAGGACACATTCGAACCCTGGAAATATTGCTTAATGCTACTTCCAGTCCCAGTATGTAGACAGGTGGAAAGGTAGCAAAATGCGGGGTTTATTAGAATTCAAAACCTATGAGCTACGAGAGACTATTATCAGAACTTGTATATAATGAGACTGCTGTCATAATTTATCACCACACTATGTGGTGCTAAAAAGACAGATGGATTTTTTTTTCCGGACAAGTAGATTTATAAAACAACCTGTACCATGGACAAGTCCATATCCTATTAAATTCCACACTGCTGCAACTGTGGTCCCCCCTGATGCTGAAGAAGAGTCCAGTATTGGCAAACAGTTCTATGGCTCCGAATAAAAAAGATCTTCTCCCTTGGGGAAGAAGGGGGTTTCTTCTTCCAATTACGCTTTTTTTGTGATAAGACCTGTTAAAAGAACATTTCCTTATTGGAGAGGGAATCTGTCTGGGCATTCTACCAGTGCATCTCAGTCAAAAGCATGCTTGTCTCCCGCTTCCAGTGGCTTCGGTGCATGGAACTGCAAAATTGCAGGCTGTAGTGTTGTGTCCCAAATCCAGACATTAAGCAGAATTGACATGGGGAGCAGAAAGGGGCGTCTTCTGGCATTGTCAGCAAAGTTTAAAGCCCTAGGCCCTCTCAAAAGACATTTCACATAATCACTGAAGAGTGCTGAGAATTTAGTCAGTGAGACACCAAGGAAGGGCATGTCTGGAAACAGAGTCACGGCTGCTGCTGGGGAGTCATTGCTGATAAAACGTTTTCCAAGCCAGTGTGAAGCCAGGGAGTAATATTTGTAATGTGAGGAATCTGCAGGAAGATTTATCAATATAAGAGTTTACAAAGTGAGGCCTGGGAAGGTGCCAAGATGCACAGTATCCATTGTTTGTGTTTAAGTATGGGCGGCATAGCACAAGGAATTATGTTTAGAATTAAGGTTGAATGTAATGTACTGCTTTTGGGTAGCTGAGTGCGTGACAGGATATCAGGTACTGTTTTTTTTTTTTTTTTTTTTTTTTTTTTAGAAGTGGGCATGGAGTGTTTCTGAGTGGGGGTGGCAAGTTACCTTGTATTTGTGAGGCCTTATGAAGTACGTGGGACTGACTTCAAAGAGACCCAAGGGTCAGATGCTGCCTGGGTTCAGTATATACAGTGAAGCCTCAGAGGGGCATACACAACATACAACCAAAGGTGGGTAGCTATCAATAACAAGGAATTTTCCACATGAGGTTTCAAATGAACAACTTAAAGATTCTCTCTCGTTTTCTAGGACGTCCTTTGAAATACTTGCTGTGAAATAATCGTTTTTGATATATACATCCTGCATGGTTCAAGATTTTGAAAATGTTTGGATGTCTCTTCAAATTTCGCCTCTCCTGAAGGACCCAAGACTGAAAATTGTAATAAAAAAAATGGAAAAGGTCTGCCAGAATTCCGAAGACAATAATTAAAGAACACGTGAAATCTTTATCAGGCATAATTGTACTATCCGGTAGAAGCAGTACCAAAACCACGTAAGCACTGTGCAAAACACACTAAAATTAATTATGTACCACCCTTTGTGAAACGGGAATAACAATATACATGATGTATGCATCTTTATAACATATATGCCAGTGTAGGGATCCCATTCGCCCTTGTGTTTACCCCCAAATGTTTTGCTATTACAACACCTTGATTTAATAGCAAGAGGAGGTGCGAAATACATGGTGATACTTTTTTATTGCAACTCTGAGCAGTGAAAACAGCACAAAGCATCTGTGATATCATTGAGCCAAAAAGGGTATAAACCCTCTTTAAACTGTTCCTCTTGGCAAGCTAAGTATTCTTTCCACTATCTTATCTCAACTGTTTTTTTTAATTCTCTAGTTTTTTTTTTGTGCTTATGTAATATTACTTCTGAATATTTTCAGTCGACCCACACACCCTTTCTGGGTTGTACGAGCTGTTTACTTTTTTATTACGTTTGCATTTCTTTTTACTCCTTTTTGTGCCTTTTCTTAATGCCTTCAATGTTTACCTCTTGCAGACCTTTATTTTCTCTGTATTAAATATATAGCTTTCATTGAGCTGTATTTGCCATTTTCCAACTTTCTTCACGTGTCTGCCTAAGTATGATAAAACTCTTTGTATTAGGACTCTCACATTTTTCTTTATTGGTAATAAATATACATCATGTGAAAGAATGATTGAGTATATAATTTTAATCAACTTGTATTTAATCTTTTTGTTCATGCCATTGTATTACACAATAATTATTCTCAAACAATCATATTACTTGAACCAAAGATGTTAGGCAATCACAATCTATAGATGCCCAGCACATTTGTTGCCGTATGTCTAGAATCTTCAGGGGCACCATACCTACTCACGCTGAGTCCATCTAGGTGAGGATAAGACTGACTGTCCTCACAGTGTGTTGATATCTGCATAGAAGCTTTTGGCATCCGGAAACTGCACTACACGAAAGAGTCTCAATGAGGACCTAAATTTCCCAGCTGTTCATCAACTAGCTTATAGTTTATGCGGTGCCCATCTTGGATTCCTGGGTTTACCTCATGGCCCACAATGTCATTGACAGGCAATAGCGATACTATACTGCCCAGAAAGCATCTAGTGAAGTAATCTGTAAACTGTTGGTGTCATACTTAGCTGTTGTAGTCCTCTTAAATTTCAAGGCCTTGTAGGTTTACAGACCAGGAGAAACACAGGAAACTGCGAATGCAGTATTGCATTATATCGTTCCATTTAAGTAACACTTTGTATTATCTACCGCCTTTAAGCCACAAAGTGCTCTGATTTGCACAGTGTTTGTGTGTGCCGTTTTGGAGTATATGTGTTAAAGGATGTTGGTTGCAGCCGCTCCTTGTAACTGTATGTTACCAGAATAACAGTCCTATGCCTAGATAGGTGTAATGTAAAGGGCAAGTAAATGCTACTGCCTGACTTACACAAAATAAAGCACGCAAAACTCTAGCAAATGTTCAACACAAATGCATATTGCACAATGGCCGGTTTTATAAGTGGACCAGTCCACTGATAGCAAGTGGTGTGAGGACTTCCGATCGTGGTGCTGTTTGCATTCAGATCTACAAAGACATAGGAGACACAATAAGAGTGGACGGTTCCGATGTAAACATTCTGTAGTAACTTTGTCCTATCCCTTATGTTAGAGTTTAAAACATTGGTAAGAGATCATCTAAATTACTGAATTACTGTACCTTAGAGACTGATATAATAAAGGACATGCGGTCTAAAATAAATCAATAAGTTGCTGGAAAACTACCCGAGGACTCTTGAAGAAAAGAAACTGGACACTGCAGTTGAAAGAATAGTCTGAGGAAGCATGGGAGAGACTTTCATAAAAGAGAATCAGTCTTTTACTAGAAAGATTCCGGAACAGTGATCACAAACATTGAAAGTTACATGGCAGGCAGTCTCTTTGTGCAATAAACTGTTTAAACTCTCCTCCAATTCTCTCCAACCCAAACCCCCCTCCCACCCCCGATTTTTTTTTTATCTACGGACCTAAATACACGGGGACCAGTGCAGAGAAGAAACATGTTCAGTTCAGCACACAACTGCAAAACTGAATAGCCAGTAGTAGAATAAAGTGGGAAGCAACGACTACACGAGTACCATATCTATCCTGCCTTCTTTAAGATTTAAAAAATATCTGGTTAAAATGAGTGACATGAGATTAACATGAGGTCACGACTTCCCTAACCTGGTTAGAGCCTCTAGAAGAAAAACTACAGACAGGTTCTATGCTGACTGTCATGTGGTTAATAAATAATCTCGTACATTTAGCAGAGCCAACTTTGAAAACTGATATACTTCTGTAAACCAGAGTTGGCCAGTTATGGGGCATTAGAGGAGGAGGGCAGTCCAGTATGCCTCTTCCAGATCGGAACTGCTACATAACTTAACAGCGGACAGAGATTGAAGAGGTGACACTTGCCTTGAAAATTATGGGTAGGATAAAGTAGAGACCATCAATGTCAAAGACAGGTTTGAATGATTTAACCATTTCTCCAAGTTCTAAGAACCTGCAAGTGAAGAATGCGAGTCTTCTAGTGGCTTTTTGTATATGCCATTGGGGATTCCCATAAATGCAATGCTACCTTCCCGGAGAACTATTGAAGAAGTAACAGAGGCTTTATCCAGTCAAAAAATGATGTAGAAGTATGAGTAAGACCGCTGGTATATTTGTTTAAAGAGGTGCTTTTGACTAGTCTTGTAACCACCCTACCACACTTTTCTTGGAAATCTACAATTATTTTGCCAGTTGACAAAACAATGTGGTAGACTAAGTCCCAGAACATACTGTCCCTTCTCTGCTGGATGGTTTAGGCTTCCACCTGCAAAATGGTTTCTTGAGACAGTTTTGCGAGCTTCCTAGAAACTTTGTACGGAAGAGGATGTAGGAAATATTATCCATTGTGATTCCATTAAGCCAATTACAGTTTGGATTAAGTTGTGCAGCACTCAAACTAGTTTTACTTATTGTCGGGAACGGATGTGTATTTTTTAGATTCATAGGTTTACAGACTTTTACTAGATATTAATCCGAAGGAGATGTGGGCTCCAATAGATTATATGTGCTTCTGAGCCGAGGTTCTCTGATGTAATGTTGTTAAACGACTGAAATGCATTTTGCAAATTAACTTTAGAACCAATTTATCTGATTATAAAACAGTTTATGTGAGAAAAAAAATATCTTGATCTGAGGTACTAATTGTTTTCTTTTACCAGTTTTAACCCCTTCGCTGCCAGGCCTTTTCCCCTCTCAGGTGCCAGGCCTTTTTTTGGCTATTTGGGGCACGGCGCGCTAAGGCCCTCATAACTTTTTGTTCACATAAGCTAACCACGCCAAATTTGCATCCTTTTTTTCCAACATCCTAGGGATTCTAGAGGTACCCAGACTTTGTGGGTTCCCCTGAAGGAGACCAAGAAATTAGCCAAAATAGAGTAATAAGTTCATTAAAAAAAAGGAAAAAGGAAAAAAGGGCTGCAGAAGGCGGCTTGTGTTTTTCCCCCTAAAATTGGCATCAACAAAGGGTTTGCAGTGCTAAAATCACCAGCTTCCCAGCTTTCAGGAACAGGCAGACTTGATTCAGAAAACCCAATTTTTCAACACAATTTTGGCATTTTACTGGGACATACCCAATTGTTATGATTTTTTGTGCTTTCAGCCTCCTTCCAGTCAGTGACAGAAATGGGTGTGAAACCAATGCTGGATCCCAGAAACCTAAACATTTCTGAAAAGTAGACAAAGTTCTGAATTCAGCAATGGGTAATTTGTGTAGATCCTACAAGGGTTTCCAACATAAAATAACAACTGAATTAAAAAAATATTGAAATTGAGGTGAAAAAAAACAGCCATTTTTCTCTATGTTTTACTCTGTAACTTTTTCCTGCAATGTCAGATTTTTGCAAGCAATATACCGTTACGTCTGCTGGACTCTTCTGGTTGCGGGGATATATAGGGCTTGCAGAACCCTAGGTACCCACAGCAAATAAATGAGCTGCACCTTGCAGTGGGTTTTCATTCTATACCGGGTATACAGCAATTCATTTGCTGAAATATAAAGAGTGAAAAAGAGGTATCAAGAAAACCTTTGTATTTCCACAATGGGCATAAGATAAGGTGTTGAGGAGCAGTGGTTATTTGCAAATCTCTGAATTCTGGGGTGCCCATACTAGCATGTGAATTACAGGGCATTTCTCAAATAGACGTCTTTTTTACACACTGTTTTATATTTGGAAGGAAAAAATGTAGAGAAAGACAAGGGGCAATAACACTTGTTTTGCTATTCTTTGTTCCCCCAAGTCTCCCGATAAAAATGGTACCTCACTTGTGTGGGTAGGCCAAGCGCCCGCGACAGGAAGTGCCCCAAAACACAAAGTGGACACATCACATTTTCTCAAAGAAAACAGAGGAGTTTTTGCAAAGTCCTACCTGTGGATTTTGGCCTCTAGCTCAGCTGCCACCTAGGGAAACCTACCAAACCTGTGCATTTTTTAAACCTAGAGACCTAGGGGAATCCAAGATGAGGTGACTTGTGGGGCTCTCACCAGGTTCTGTTACCCAGAATCCTTTGCAAACCTCAAAATGTGGCTAAAAAAACCCTCTTTTTACTAACATTTCGGTGACAGAAAGTTCTGGAATCTGAGAGGAGCCACAAATTTACTTTCACTCAGCGTTCCCCCAAGTCTCCCGATAAAAATGGTACCTCACTTGTGTGGGTAGGCCTAGTACCCTCGATGGGAAATGCCCCAAAACAATATCTTGGCACATCAAAATGATCAAATAGAAAACTACCTGTTTTTGCGGGGGCACCTGCGTTTTTGGTCCTGGGCTCAGCAGCCATCTAGGGAAACCTACCAAACCCAGACATTTCTGAAAACTAGACACCCGAGGGATTCAAGGGAGGTGTGACTTGTGTGGATCCCCCAATATTTTCTTACCCAGAATCCTCAGCAACCCTCAAATTTAGCTAAAACAAAATAATCACATTTTTCACACATTTCTGTATGGTATCACCGCACAGGGACAAATTTCCTACCACCCAATGTTCCCTTTAGTCTCCCGGTAAAAATGATACCTCACTTGTGTAGGTGGGCCAAGTGTTTGTGACAGGGAAGAGCCAAAAACACGTAGAAATTGAGGGGAACCAAAGTGGGTCCAAAAGGGCAGTTTGAAACAAAACATTTTTAGGCTGACAAGTGCAGCAGAAATGTTATCGGTATAGATGAGACAATGCTGGGTGGTAGGAATTTTGTGGATTCCTGCAGATTCCGGAAGGTTCCATCACAAAAATGTGGGAAAAATGTGTGCTTTCCAGCAAAGTTGCAGGTTTGCAGGGCATTGTGGGTAAGGAAATGGTGCGGGGTGCATGTGAAGCACACCACCCTGGAATCAACTAGATGTTTAGTTTTCAGATGTGTCTAGGTCTTGTGGATTTTTCTACATGGCAGCGTCCCAAAGTAAAAAGAAGTGCAGCCCTCACCATTCCAAGTGGGACTATTTTGAGAGTTACCAAGCTCTCATGTCCCAAATGTAAAACAAAAACCCCAAAAAATCAAACGTCCTCTTGCTTGCCATGAGATAAGATGTTTTAGTGTGCGGGGGAGAGCTGAATGACTGTTAGCCCCTCCAATTCGGGTGAGGCCATAACCAGGCCCATACTGGTTGGTAGTCACCACCCAGCTAGTTTTTTAAAAAAGTTTTTATTTCATGGCATCTAGTAGACTTTCTGCCCCCCCCGGGGTGTGGATCGGGGTAATTGCCCCATTGGCCCCATTTATTTGAGGTGGGGGTATGGCCATAACCCCACCCTCTCATTTTGAAAAATAATCTTCCCCAGTCTCTGGTGAGCTTTCTGCCCGCCTTGGGGACAGATGGGCCTTCCAAAAATAGGCCAATCTGATATGGCCAACAGTAATGTGTCCCCATGGGGAGCAACCCTTGCCCAAGGGGCTGCCCTCCCCCAAACAAAACACACACACACCAATCCCTGGTGTCTAGTCGTTTCTGCCCCCCCTTGGGGGCAGATTGGCCTAACAAAAATAGGCAGAAATGGCCGAAATACAATTTGCCCCCCAGGGGAGCGACCCTTGCCTAAGTGGTCGCTTCCTGCACATAAAAGATAAAAAATCAAAAAACAAAAAAATTCCCCGGTGTCTAGTGGGCATTTCTGCCCCCCCCCCCCCCCAGTGGCAGAAATGACCTATAAATTATTTGCCCCCCCCCTAGGGAGCGACCGTTGCCCAAGGGGCCGCTCCCTTTATCAGAAAACACAAAGAAAAAACAATCCCTGGTGTCTAGTGGGCAGCCTAATTATATTAATGAAATGGCCTAAGCATAATTTGGCCCCCCAGGGAGCTACCCTTGCCTAAGGGGTCGCTCCCTGCACATAAAAGAGTAAAAAAAAAAAAAAAAACCCTGGTGTCTAGTGGTCATTTCTGCCCCCCCTGGGGGCAGATCGATCTGCCCCAGGGTGGGCAGAAATAACCTAAGCACAATTTGGCCCCCCAGGGAGCAACCTAAGGGGTCGCTCCCTGCACATAAAAGAAAGAAGAAAAAAATTCCCTGGTGTCTAGTAGGCATTTCTGCCCCCCCTGGGGGCAGATATGACCTAAAAATTATTTACCCCCCCCAGGGAGCGACCCTTGCCTAAGGGGTCGCTCCCTGCACATAAAAGAAAAAAAAACAAATTCCCTGGTGTCTAGTAGGCATTTCTGCCCCCCTGGGGGCAGAAATGACCTAACAATTATTTACCCCCCCCCAGGGAGCGACCCTTGCCCAAGGGGTCGCTCCCTTTATCACAAAAACACAAAGAAACAAAAATCCCTGGTGTCTAGCGGGCAGATCGGCCTAATTATATTAGGCGGATCTGCCCCCGGGGGGGCAGAACTGGCCTGAGCACAATTTGGCCCCCCAGGGAGCGACCCTTGCCTAAGGGGTCGCTCCCTGCACATAAAAGAGAAAAAAATAAATAATTCCATGGTGTCTAATGGACATTTCTGCCCCACCGGGGGCAGATCCGCCTAATTATATTATTAATTATATTAGGCCGATCTGCCCCAAGGGGGGGCAGAAATGGCCTAGGCACAATTTGGCCACCCAGGGAGCGACCCTTGCCTAAGGGGTCGCTCCCTGCACATAAAAGAAAAAACATTCCCTGGTGTCTAGTGGGCATTTCTGCCCCCCTCGGGTGCAGATCGGCCTAATTATTTAGGCCGATCTGACTTTATGGGTGCAGAAATGACCTAAAAATTATTTGCCCCCCTAGGGAGCGACCCTTGCCCAAGGGGCTGCTCCCCTCATGTAAATGTCCAAAAAAATAAATTTCCTGGTGTCTAGTGGGCATTCTGCTGCCCAATCGCAAAATTAATGTGAATTTCACTGGTTTCTTCTTTTTAAAACAAAGGTTTTTATAGTATTACAAAGCCTAACCACACTACTTTACTTTTTCTTTCCAGTGAATTTGAGGTTTTGTGTTTTTTCAAACAAATGTAAGATATTACCACCATACCATCATCTTAAACGCTGTTTTTTTCAGTGAATTTCTAGAACTTTTTCTTTTTAGCATAGGTGTAAAAATGTATTACTATACCAAACTATAATGTCGTTTCAACCTCTATTGTTTTTCAGTGAACTTCTGCATTTTTTTTTTTTATCGCATTCAACAGCTTTTGACTAAGTAGCAGGGGGTTGGACGCTGCACCCAACATCCGTCGGTGGCCGCCCTCCTGCTGCGGCATGAGATTGGCCGCAAGGCCTGGCGAAGGCCCCACAGACAAATAGCCCACATATGCATATTTTTTTGTAGTACCGCAGTATAAAGGGAACTCCAAGATACCACAAGACAGTGCAAGCTTTACATTTTCATGCTTACACATTCACAGAGTAATCCCGCAGTACCACTAGGGAGGGCTGTGCTGGGTACCGCAGGACCTCACTGGAATCTTCACTGGGTCCAGAGGGACATTTTATTTTTCTTTTAATTTTTGCCCAGAGGGGCCTTCGCCACAGGTAGTTCAGGGTGCCCCTCTCCTGCCCCCATGTATACTACATTTTTAAGAAACTGAGCACACAGGGATCGAACCCTTGAATCCTCGATTGGCAGCCAGTGCATTTATTTTGATGTTGCAGCCAGCCAAGCAGACTGCTGCGTTCTGCAGGACCGCCGGGGCTGATGAGTAAAAGTGCTCTCTTGGATGATCAGTGTTATTTTTTTAATCTGCGGTACTGCTACACTCCTGCAGAACCAACTGTCCAGATAGCACTATATTTTGACATTTATTGTCTTACAAGTAGTGGAACAGATTTACATCTTAAGGTCACCAACATTAACAAACACAAACTCTTCTATGAAAATTCTGACCTATGGTAACTGTCACTGTGTAATATAGCTGTACTATATACAAAAAAGAAGTAGGGACCTTGGTAAGTTCCCAAGTTTTAATGGAGAGCAACTCCTTCAAATGGAGCAGTTACAACTAGCAAAAAGATTGTAAGCATAGGATTAGAACAGTGCCATCTAAGCAGAGCTAGAAGGGTGACAAAGCCTTTTGCAGCAAACATTTTAAGCATCGGA
Organism: Pleurodeles waltl; assembly: GCF_031143425.1. Lineage (NCBI taxonomy): Eukaryota > Metazoa > Chordata > Amphibia > Caudata > Salamandridae > Pleurodeles > Pleurodeles waltl. The sequence continues at coordinate 569,351,179 of NC_090442.1, forward strand.
TTAGCTAGTGCCATCCGAGCTGATCTGAAAGAAGCAACCCTTGACACCTGCTTTGTTTTCTGAGAGTTTGTCAGAAAGGCACAGTTTTGACCAAACACAAATGGGCACCCAATATAAGTCAAAGCAATACCCTTTCAGGGGTAAAATGCTGCATACATTAAGCTAAAAAAAATATAAAAAAAAAAAATAAAAAAAAAAAAAAAAAATAAACCTCTGGCCTAACTATAACTATGCAGAGCCGACAACTTAGAACACATATATATATATATATATATATATATATATATACAAAGACACACATTAGAACTCACCACTGGGTACTTCTAGTTAGGGCAATATATACATAGGAAATGTTTTTTTCATCAAGAGGGGGCGGGGTGAAGTGGAGGTAGGGGTCCCAAAACACATTTCCTCCATGCAATTTGCCAAAAAGGCTGAATGGAATCAACCTAAATGTGTCTGAAAGCTAGCTCTTAGCACACAAAGTGTGCTTTTTTGATTTGGTGTAAATCCATTCAGTAGTTTTGCAGAAATTGAGGTACACAATATTTGTAAATTCTATGCCACAGAGGATCCTCAAAACTGAAAGATCTTGAGATAGGATCTGAATAGCTGCCACCACATCAACAAAGATATGATGGCAGCCATTTTAGAACTCAGGGACTAAGTTCCCTGTCTTGGAAAAAGAGTAATAAAAATATAAGGGAGGCCCCTGGGACTGTGAATCCAGTCTCATAAAAAAAAAAAAGGCTCCCATCCTTTTAATATAGAAGCCCCTTGGGTTAGGCCAGGGCACCGGGATTGGCGAAATGTTCCTTATATGTAACAGAGGCATGCAGTACCCTTCCCTGAGCAATTGATGGACTTCTACTAGCCTTCATTCTTGCAGTCTCCCAGATGATGGCGTTTCTGGAGCAGTGCTGCCATTGGGCCCCAGTGGATGGGCTCTTCAGGGCCACTGGACAGCTCAGAGGGGGGCCCGAGGACCCAAAACACAAAAATTGGCTCTAGGGAATAGGGTCCCCAAGGCCCTAAATTGGTCACAAAGCATGGTTCAAGGCCCCCCCTAAAAAAAGAAAAATCTGTTCCGGAGGATGTGTTCCCAAAGGCCACTGGAAGGTTTGAACTGAGGCGGGGGAGTGCAGGCCTTCACCTCTTCCCCCCCCCTCCACCAAACAAAATATCAGACCCAGGGTATGAGGTCCACAGGGTCCTTAAGTGGCTTGAAGAGGGCCCACATGCTCACCTCCCCATTGAAGAAGAAGAAAAAAAAAAAGGTTTGCCTGAGGAATGTTGATCCCTAGGGACATGAAATGGCTCGGGAGGGAAGCAGTACACCCGCACCTCAAATATATTTTTTTTTTTAAAAAACAGTTTAATGTGAAATGAGGGGAGTAGTTGTTCATTTCATATTCACTGCGCCAGCTGAGGAGTGACCTTTAATGCCCAGCAAGGCCTTTTTAAATATTATATGGAGCTTGGTGGTGTGCCTAGATGGGGCAAGGGCACCACCAAACATCTTTAGTTAATATTGTGGAGGGGCGCCCAGACTGCAGCTGTCCCCCAGAAACATTTACCAAAAAAAACACAAAAAAAAAAACAGTAAGTCTTCTGAGTTATTGAATCCATGACTCCGGAGAGCATACCATATTTTCTAATGCACGCCAAGCTCTACAGTTCGAGTGCAGGCACCTTTTGTGGTTGTTCTCTGGCTGCATTTTGTTTAAAGAAAAAAACCCAGACTTTTTTTCTGAAAAATACTTTTTGGAAAATATTTTTTGACAATCACTGTTATGTGTGAATTTAGAAAATATACATTTGATTACGGTTATTGATGACTTTTTGACAAAGATGAGCAGGCTGATTTATATATGTTGATGTGCTGACCCCTGATTAACCAACAAGCAGCTTTTTATATTCTGGTGGTCTGACCATTGCACAAAGCCAGTCGGTTTGCCTTTCTTAAAATTACACCCTTTATATTGTTACATCATAGTTAGCTGTGAGCCCAACAACACACCATTCACTGTCAAAGGCTGTGCGCAGAGGGGGCAAAAGCGCCTGCAGGGGGCTTTGAAGAAAGTGCCCAACACCATGCTGTGCATGGCCAAAGTTTGGACAATGCAGAGTGTAGGGGACCCAACCCCAATGCACGCACGATAATCTTACTTTGCATTTTTAAATAACATAGAAATTAATTGAAAAAAAACAAAAGTTAAAGTGACATAGTTAAGAATTGTAATAATATCTTATTTGATATTACAAAAACCTTAAAAATTCACTGAAAAAAATGAAGGTTAAAGGAATGTTACAGCTGGGTGAAAATGTCAGTTAATACATGGTGTTTAAATATCAAAAATAGGCCAATCTGATATGGCCAACAGTAATGTTTCCCCATGGGGAGCAACCCTTGCCCAAGGGGCTGCCCTCCCCCAAACAAAACACACACACACCAATCCCTGGTGTCTAGTCGTTTCTGCCCCCCCTTGGGGGCAGAATGGCCTAACAAAAATAGGCAGAAATGGCCGAAATACAATTTGCCCCCCAGGGGAGCGACCCTTGCCTAAGTAGTCGCTTCCTGCACATAAAAGATAAAAAATCAAAAAACAAAAAAATTCCCCGGTGTCTAGTGGGCATTTCTGCACCTCCCCCCCCCAGTGGCAGAAATGACCTATAAATTATTTGCCCCCCCCCCCACCCCTAGGGAGCGACCCTTGCCCAAGGGGCCGCTCCCTTTATCAGAAAACACAAAGAAAAAACAATCCCTGGTGTCTAGTGGGCAGCCTAATTATATTAATGAAATGGCCTAAGCACAATTTGGCCCCCCAGGGAGCTACCCTTGCCTAAGGGGTCGCTCCCTGCACATAAAAGAGTAAAAAAAAAAAAAAAAAAAAAAAACCCTGGTATCTAGTGGTCATTTCTGCCCCCCCTGGGGGCAGATCGATCTGCCCCAGGGTGGGCAGAAATAACCTAAGCACAATTTGGCCCCCCAGGGAGCAACCTAAGGGGTCGCTCCCTGCACATAAAAGAAAGAAAAAAAAAATCCCTGGTGTCTAGTAGGCATTTCTGCCCCCCAGGGGGCAGATATGAGCTAAAAATTATTTACCCCCCACAGGGAGCGACCCTTGCCTAAGGGGTCGCTCCCTGCACATAAAAGAAAAAAAACAAATTCCCTGGTGTCTAGTAGGCATTTCTGCCCCCATGACCTAACAATTATTTACCCCCCCCCGGGAGCGACCCTTGCCCAAGGGGCCGCTCCCTTTATCACAAAAACACAAAGAAACAAAAATCCCTGGTGTCTAGCGGGCAGATCGGCCTAATTATATTAGGCGGATCTGCCCCCGGGGGGGCAGAACTGGCCTGAGCACAATTTGCCCCCCCAGGGAGCGACCCTTGCCTAAGGGGTCGCTCCCTGCACATAAAAGAGAAAAAAATAAATAATTCCATGGTGTCTAATGGACATTTCATCCGCCTAATTATATTATTAATTATATTAGGCCGATCTGCCCCAAGGGGGGGCAGAAATGGCCTAGGCACAATTTGGCCACCCAGGGAGCGACCCTTGCCTAAGGGGTCGCTCCCTGCACATAAAAGAGAAAAAAATAAATAATTCCATGGTGTCTAATGGACATTTCATCCGCCTAATTATATTATTAATTATATTAGGCCGATCTGCCCCAAGGGGGGGCAGAAATGGCCTAGGCACAATTTGGCCACCCAGGGAGCGACCCTTGCCTAAGGGGTCGCTCCCTGCACATAAAAGAAAAAACATTCCCTGGTGTCTAGTGGGCATTTCTGCCCCCCTCGGGTGCAGATCGGCCTAATTATTTAGGCCGATCTGACTTTATGGGTGCAGAAATGACCTAAAAATTATTTGCCCCCCTAGGGAGCGACCCTTGCCCAAGGGGCTGCTCCCCTCATGTAAATGTCCAAAAAAATAAATTTCCTGGTGTCTAGTGGGCATTCTGCTGCCCAATCGCAAAATTAATGTGAATTTCACTGGTTTCTTCTTTTTAAAACAAAGGTTTTTATAGTATTACAAAGCCTAACCACACTACTTTACTTTTTCTTTCCAGTGAATTTGAGGTTTTGTGTTTTTTCAAACAAATGTAAGATATTACCACCATACCATCATCTTAAACGCTGTTTTTTTCAGTGAATTTCTAGAACTTTTTCTTTTTAGCATAGGTGTAAAAATGTATTACTATACCAAACTATAATGTCGTTTCAACCTCTATTGTTTTTCAGTGAACTTCTGCATTTTTTTTTTTTATCGCATTCAACAGCTTTTGACTAAGTAGCAGGGGGTTGGACGCTGCACCCAACATCCGTCGGTGGCCGCCCTCCTGCTGCGGCATGAGATTGGCCGCAAGGCCTGGCGAAGGCCTCACAGACAAATAGCCCACATATGCATATTTTTTTGTAGTACCGCAGTATAAAGGGAACTCCAAGATACCACAAGACAGTGCAAGCTTTACATTTTCATGCTTACACATTCACACAGTAATCCCGCAGTACCACTAGGGAGGGCTGTGCTGGGTACCGCAGGACCTCACTGGAATCTTCACTGGGTCCAGAGGGACATTTTATTTTTCTTTTAATTTTTGCCCAGAGGGGCCTTCGCCACAGGTAGTTCAGGGTGCCCCTCTCCTGCCCCCATGTATACTACATTTTTAAGAAACTGAGCACACAGGGATCGAACCCTTGAATCCTCGATTGGCAGCCAGTGCATTTATTTTGATGTTGCAGCCAGCCAAGCAGACTGCTGCGTTCTGCAGGACCGCCGGGGCTGATGAGTAAAAGTGCTCTCTTGGATGATCAGTGTTATTTTTTTAATCTGCGGTACTGCTACACTCCTGCAGAACCAACTGTCCAGATAGCACTATATTTTGACATTTATTGTCTTACAAGTAGTGGAACAGATTTACATCTTAAGGTCACCAACATTAACAAACACAAACTCTTCTATGAAAATTCTGACCTATGGTAACTGTCACTGTGTAATATAGCTGTACTATATACAAAAAAGAAGTAGGGACCTTGGTAAGTTCCCAAGTTTTAATGGAGAGCAACTCCTTCAAATGGAGCAGTTACAACTAGCAAAAAGATTGTAAGCATAGGATTAGAACAGTGCCATCTAAGCAGAGCTAGAAGGGTGACAAAGCCTTTTGCAGCAAACATTTTAAGCATCGGATTAGCTAGTGCCATCCGAGCTGATCTGAAAGAAGCAACCCTTGACACCTGCTTTGTTTTCTGAGAGTTTGTCAGAAAGGCACAGTTTTGACCAAACACAAATGGGCACCCAATATAAGTTAAAGCAATACCCTTTCAGGAGTAAAATGCTGCATACATTAAGCTAAAAAAAAAAAAAAAACCTCTGGCCTAACTATAACTATGCAGAGCCGACAACTTAGAACACACATATATATATATATATATATATATATATATATATATATATATATATATATATATATATATATATATATATATATATATATACACACAAACACACACATTAGAACTCACCACTGGGTACTTCTAGTTAGGGCAATATATACATAGGAAATGTTTTTTTCATCAAGAGGGGGCGGGGTGAAGTGGAGGTAGGGGTCCCAAAACACATTTCCTCCATGCAATTTGCCAAAAAGGCTGAATGGAATCAACCTAAATGTGTCTGAAAGCTAGCTCTTAGCACACAAAGTGTGCTTTTTTGATTTGGTGTAAATCCATTCAGTAGTTTTGCAGAAATTGAGGTACACAATATTTGTAAATTCTATGCCACAGAGGATCCTCAAAACTGAAAGATTTTGAGATAGGATCTGAATAGCTGCCACCACATCAACAAAGATATGATGGCAGCCATTTTAGAACTCAGGGACTAAGTTCCCTGTCTTGGAAAAAGAGTAATAAAAATATAAGGGAGGCCCCTGGGACTGTGAATCCAGTCTCATAAAAAAAAAAGGCTCCCATCCTTTTAATATAGAAGCCCCTTGGGTTAGGCCAGGGCACCGGGATTGGCGAAATGTTCCTTATATGTAACAGAGGCATGCAGTACCCTTCCCTGAGCAATTGATGGACTTCTACTAGCCTTCATTCTTGCAGTCTCCCAGATGATGGCGTTTCTGGAGCAGTGCTGCCATTGGGCCCCAGTGGATGGGCTCTTCAGGGCCACTGGACAGCTCAGAGGGGGGCCCCAGGACCCAAAACACAAAAATTGGCTCTAGGGAATAGGGTCCCCAAGGCCCTAAATTGGTCACAAAGCATGGTTCAAGGCCCCCCCTAAAAAAAGAAAAATCTGTTCCGGAGGATGTGTTCCCAAAGGCCACTGGAAGGTTTGAACTGAGGCGGGGGAGTGAGGGCCTTCACCTCTTCCCCCCCCCCCCTCCACCAAACAAAATATCAGACCCAGGGTATGAGGTCCACAGGGTCCTTAAGTGGCTTGAAGAGGGCCCACATGCTCACCTCCCCATTGAAGAAGAAGAAAAAAAAAAGGTTTGCCAGAGGAATGTTGATCCCTAGGGACATGAAATGGCTCGGGAGGGAAGCAGTACACCCGCACCTCAAATAAAAAATAAATAAAAAAAAACAGTTTAATGTGAAATGAGGGGAGTAGTTGTTCATTTCATATTCACTGCGCCAGCTGAGGAGTGACCTTTAATGCCCAGCAAGGCCTTTTTAAATATTATATGGAGCTTGGTGGTGTGCCTAGATGGGGCAAGGGCACCACCAAACATCTTTAGTTAATATTGTGGAGGGGCGCCCAGACTGCAGCTGTCCCCCAGAAACATTTACCAAAAAAAAACACACAAAAAAAAACAATAAGTCTTCTGAGTTATTGAATCCATGACTCCGGAGAGCGTACCATATTTTCTAATGCACGCCAAGCTCTACAGTTCGAGTGCAGGCACCTTTTGTGGTTGTTCTCTGGCTGCATTTTGTTTAAAGAAAAAAACTCAGACATTTTTTCTGAAAAATACTTTTTGGAAAATATTTTTTGACAATCACGGTTATGTGTGAATTTAGAAAATATACATTTGATTACGGTTATTGATGACTTTTTGACAAAGATGAGCAGGCTGATTTATATATGTTGATGTGCTGACCCCTGATTAACCAACAAGCAGCTTTTTATATTCTGGTGGTCTGACCATTGCACAAAGCCAGTCGGTTTGCCTTTCTTAAAATTACACCCTTTATATTGTTACATCATAGTTAGCTGTGAGCCCAACAACACACCATTCACTGTCAAAGGCTGTGCGCAGAGGGGGCAAAAGCGCCTGCAGGGGTCTTTGAAGAAAGTGCCCAACACCATGCTGTGCATGGCCAAAGTTTGGACAATGCAGAGTGTAGGGGACCCAACCCCAATGCACGCACGATAATCTTACTTTGCATTTTTAAATAACATAGAAATTAATTGAAAAAAAAACAAAAGTTAAAGTGACATAGTTAAGAATTGTAATAATATCTTATTTGATATTACAAAAACCTTAAAAATTCACTGAAAAAAATGAAGGTTAAAGGAATGTTACAGCTGGGTGAAAATGTCAGTTAAAACATGGTGTTTAAATTAACAGAACCAAAAGTTATCTCAAGTAACTGTTGTTTGTGTAAAAAGGTATGTTTTAACTGGCATTTTCACCCAACTATAAGATCCCTTTAACCATATATATATATGTAGTACTAATATGTTGAGAATATTGGTAAAATATGCATTGAAAGAACGTGATAGGTTAATTGTAGAAATCAACGAGATCTCTAAAGAAGTGAAAGAATTGAGTACAGCAGAGGAATTTGAAGAAGAAATGGAAGAAAGTAAATGAAGAATTACAGAAATCTGAAGAAGTTTTGAAATTGAAAAAACAACATATTTTTGAGAGATCCGAAAGATTATGAGAAAGGGCAGATTCTCACGTTTGGAAGAAAATATGATATGGTTAGAAACAAATCAAGAGAGATTTTTAACTGTTAGATTTACCAATGAAAATACTATAAGGACTATGGGAGATGTGGAAAAGATACAAATGGACTCAAGAAAGAATGTGAGAGAAATTGATGACAGTGAGTGTGATATATCACTACAATCTGGCAGTGGAGGAGTAAAAGACAATATTTTAAAGGAATTCGATCTGATAGCCCAAGGAAGATCAATGGGACAAACAGGAAAAGGAAGAGTGTCTCATCGAGGGCAACGAAGAGGAAGAAGAACAAAAAGAGGATTTGGAGAGTGGAAAGAGGGCCCTGTGGGAATGCAAACAAAGGGCCAAACGACAATAAAGTAATGGAGAAGATGACGGTGGTTAACCTTTCGGATAGGTATATATACGATTCCGAAAAATAAGTACTACCATTAGGACTATCCTTTTGTCCGGTCACACAATTTAATTATACCCAAAGTCGAATTGATTTATTTCATTTTATCTGAAAATTGAAGTTAAAAAATGGTTTGGAACCAAAGTAAAAAGTCAAAATACTAGAGCTGAATGTATGCCTTCTAATTTAGAGATAAATGATATAGAAATGTTGCATATTCTGTGTGAATTGGATGAAAGTATTGAGGCAAGTCCTGATCCTGTTTTGAATTTATTAACAATGGGAATTGACATTGATGAAAGGTATCATAGCAGTTTTAAACCAAAATCTACCTTTTCTCCACCTGTCAACTGTGATGCAATCATCGTTTTCAAAAAAGGTATAATTAAGGCAATGAAAATATTGAGATATGTCAAATTGTCTAAATATGATAATTTGCAGTTGAAGCATAGGAAAGTGATTGAATCTTTACCTAACAGAGATATAGTAATAAAGAAATCAGATAAGGGTGGAAATGTAGTGATATTGTCAAGAGAGAAATATATTAAGGAAGTATTGAGCCAGTTGCAGGATAAGAATAACTACTTAATCTCTAGTAGAGAGGAAATGATGGAGGCTAAAAAGAATGTGTTTGGAAAATTGGATGAGTGGAGAGATCTGGGACTCATAGAATGGGAGGAATAGCAGTTCATTAAGGTTGAATTCCCTAAAACAGCAGCAATCTATTTTCTGCCAAAGGTACATAAAAATGCAGATGACCTTCCAGGGAGACCTACAGTGTCATCAATAGGGAGTTTATTAGAAAATATGTCAAAATATGTGGATTTTTTTCTACGTCCATTTGCAGAAGCATTGCCTTCGTATATTAAAGGTACTAGAGACTTCCTGAGGATTATTAATGGAATCGTGTGGGAAGAGGAGTTTCTTTTAATGAGTTTGGATGTCAACAGTTTGTATACTTGTATACCTCATGACAATGGCATTAGAGCGTTAAGATATTTTCTGAGAGCATGGTCCTTGTCACATCTTTTACATACGGAGATGTTGTTGGACATGTTTTAGGTGTGTTTAACTAATAATTTCTTCATTTTTGAAAATACATTGTACCGCCAGCACCAGGGGACTGCAATGGGCACTTGCTTTGCCCCCAGTTATGCAGGTCTGTACCTGGGCTGGTGGGAAGAACAGGTGGTCGGGAACATCATTGGTTTTGAGGATCAGGTAGTCCTCTGGGTGAGGTACATAGATGATATCTTTTGTATTTGGAAAGGCAGTCATGAGTCTGCAATAGAATTTGTGACAACACTGAATGACAATTCTCTAACTTTGAAATTTGGTAGTGAAATACATCGTTTGGAGTTGGAATTTTTGGCTGTGAAATTAAGTGTGGTAGGTAAGAAGTTGGAATTAATTATTTAAAAGATACAGCTGGTAACAGCTTACTTCATGCCACAAGCAACCATCCCAAGAATCTAATTCAAAGTATCCCGTATGGGGAACTATTGCGGGCTAGGAGGAACTGCAGTTTGGATATAACCTTTGAACAGGAAGCCATTGTCATAAGTAAAAGATTCAGAAAGAGGGGTTATTTACCAGGAAGTGTTGAAAAGGCACTGATGAAAGTTAGACAAGTTAAGAGAGATGATTTATTGGTAACCCAACCAATAGTAGATAAAAAGGAAGACAAACGGGTGAGATTTATTACAACATATCATAGTAAAACGGGAGAAATAAAGAGGATTTCCAAACAATTTTGGCCAGTACTAAAAACTGATAAGAATATAGCGGCGACAATAGATGATTATCCTACATTCACTTTCAGAAGAAGTAGATCACTGAAGGATACACTAAGTCAATGTCTGGTACCAATGACGGAAAAGATTAAACCCATCTAGGATTTTTTTCATTTGTGGAAAATGTAAAGCCTGTAAATACAGTGAAAATTGTAAAGCAATACATTTCCCAGGGGTTAGAAGACCCTTTAACATTAAGAAACATGTAACATGTCATTCAGATCATTGCATATATGCTTTGAAGTGCCCCTGCAATAAATTTTATATAGGGAGTACCATACATATGGCGAAAAAAAGAGTATTAGAGCATGTGAGAGCAATCAAAACTGAGGATAAGTCATATCCAGTAGCGAGGCACTTTAAAGATTATCATGATAAGAATACAAATAAATTACAATTTATGGTTTTGGAAAGGGTCATGCTGAGTGAGTATAAGAGGAGGGAACAGAACACTGGAGTTAAGGAAGTTGGAATCCCGTCTAATTACTGGCCTTAATACTATGGAACCAGAAGGATTAAATAAGGATGAGGAACTAGCTGTTCACTTGATGTATTAAAATTATAATTTTTAAGAAAATTAAAGTATAAGTAATTGGAGCTGCTCTGAGAGAATACACGGGTTTAATTTAAATGTAGGATAGTGTTCATATATTTTTTGAATGACGTTTTTAATAGATGTTTTTTGAGATATGGATTGTAATATATGGTTTTTTTTTTTATAGAGAAAGATAGTATGACGGTCACTGTGAAGCAAAGGAGCTACTATATCACATAAAGGTTATTGGGATGGTGGAAAGGCTGAACAGTGAATATTGTTTTTCTTATTTTTTTAATTGTTGTATATGCTGTATATATAAATAAAAAGAAATAGGTATATGGAATATGGTTCGCTAAAAGATTAATTAAATATATTTCCAGGGTAGAGAATTTTTTTATTTACCCACTTGGGATAGAATAGGAAGGATATTTTAAAATGAATAAATATCCCTGGATGTAGATTAAGTATTATGTGAAATAGTAAACATGAAAATATTCAAAGTGATATTGTGGAACCTTTCAGGAATAATTGGAAAAAAATGGATAAAACTGAAAATACTGAAAAAATTTACAGCAAATGTAATATGATATGTGAATATTATTTGCTAATAATGTAGACTCTATGATAGAATAATAAAAATTTAAGAAATTATAGGATAAAGCGTTAAGAAAAAAATGTTTAAAGATGGCCGCCGTAATAAGGGGTATGCTTAATGACCTTCATTTATGTTGTTGAAATGTTTTATGATGATAAATGGAAATGGAAATATGGAGAAACAATGCCCGTGAACAAGGGAGCTTGGATTCCCGAAACGAGTTGGGCGAGGGTTTATCTTGCCTAATAAATTAAATTAATTTTGAAGGAGACATTGTGTGACTGACGCATTTCTTTTTAGGGGACGAAATGGTGAAAAAAAAAAAATATATATATATATATTGGTTTTTTTTTTTACAGTCAGAACTCCAAACTGGTGCCCATTGGAGAGATGACACGTCGTACGGCGGAAACAACAGTATAATAATTAATTCCAGCAGCCACAAATGTAACTATCAATAAATAAATACTACAGGACAAAAAAGCAATAGATCATAAAACGTTAATATATTAACAAATTAAAACAGTGAACTGTATAGCTCATAGCACATACAACCTTCCAATTCATATGTTCCCATACACTTTGGAGCACAGCAGTATTTTCCACAATTTGTGCAAAAGTCTTGATAGCTATAGTCTTAGATCTTTCTCACAAAGCCTTCGAGTTCCGTGGCCATTTATTCTTTATGGTTATGTGTAATCTCTCTCTACTATACTCATAGGCTCAAGTGACAATAGATCTTGAAAGTGCTGTATGCTAAAATTCATATGGTCCCTTTTTAAAAAAAATACATTAATGGATTTCACAGATTAGATAATCATAGTTTTAATAGATGGACAATGGGCTTAATGGTAATGCTTTTAAACCATTCCCTTGAGGCTTTCTAATTCCAAAACCCTCTGTTTCCAAGTATATGCATTTACTCTCTGCTAGTCTCCTAGGCTCAAGGGACAATAGTTCTTAAGTGCTATATTATAATGCAGTATATGATCCCTTGCATTTTAAAACACATCAATAGGTTTCAAGTAAAAAAAGATTGGTCTAAACAACCTTGATCTAAAAGGGAAACATTCACATAAAACCTTCCAATTCCACAGTCCTCTATACCTTGTAGGTATATGAGTTCACACTTTTCTATACACCTATGTTCAAGCTTTTTAGATGTTAAAGTGATAAAATATATTAAGGTTCACTTGAGCCCATATATTTTAAAACATATCAATAGATTACAAAGTGTGTACAATAATTTAAATAACTAAGGCATTGGACACTGCGGGATTCACTTCTGCAGGGACCAGAATTAACTATCCATTTTAATCGAAGTTTCCACGCCCAGTCCATGAACCTGGAAACCGCAAATGTAATTACTTCTCGGGTTTCAGTTTTCATGAGCCTCATTATCTCCCAATAATACGTTGCACCCATAGCTCTACATAAGGGCAGTAACCATTTTTCCTGGGGTCGCTCATGCAATGGCCAAAAAAAGAAAAAAGGGGGCTTCAGTCTCACTTTTGTAAGAACAATAGGAGCACTGGGCAGACATGCTTGTGGCCTTATCCCACTTTACAGTTTAGGATCTCAATGGCAGCACCCGCCATCTGAATAGGACATATAGCTGCTTCGCCTGAGCAGGAAATATTGCATTTGTGCACTAAGAAAAGAGCTGATGTACTCCTTTCCCTTTGATTATTCCAGGTTCTTGTAGTTATGTACTGCCAGTTTTCTTCTTTCAGTTTCTGGCTAACACTTTTTCTGATTGAGCCAAGGTCTTCCCACAATTCGCCCATATTAAGTAGTTTACTGAAGTTTCTAACATGTTTTAATCAAGGCGTTCACGTTTGTGGATCAAGAGCTACTAGTTCTGCAAGGGAAGCTCTATATGGGGAAAGATCCCCCGATGACCAGACCTTAATCCAATATAGAAGTGGTTTCAAGGAGATTATTTGTTGAATGTTATTGATGCCTAGATCATACCTCAAGGGGAGAAGTGGTATACTTTGTGGGAGATTAAAGAGGGCCCTAAAAAACTTGTTCTCCATTTGCTGTAATGCTTTGGTATTCAAATATCCCCATATTTCCGCCTCATATATAGAGGCGGTCGCCACTACAGCTTCATATACTTTTTAAGCTGGCGATACCGGACCCCCATCTAATAATGCCTTATATTTTTTAGCTATGGCCATTGATCTGCAATAGAGTGTGGTCTTGCATTTCTCCAGTTGGGTCTTCCGTCCCATTTTTCGGACAGCCTTACTCCTAGGTAGTCAAAGTTTTCAACTTGTTCCAGCCTTTCCTTGCCTACTTTCATATTGGCTTTAAAAGATCGGTGTGGGTTTATAGCTGAACTTTGATGGATTGAGCTCCAGGCCTCTTTCTATGCAGAAATCAGTGAAGGAGTCCAGCTCTTGCTGGAGGCCCATTGGTGTTCTTGATATTAGGAGGGTATCATCTGCAAACATGATAATTGGGACGGGTACTCCCGCAAGTTTAGGTGCATCATGTTGACATTTTGATAACCACTTCACTGCTCCATTTATATAGAGACTAAACAAGGTTGGGGCAAGGACACATCGTTATCTAACTCCCCCACTAATGGGATTTTAGGTGTAAGGTCACCCACCGTCCCACCTAACCCTGACATACGTATCCTTGTGTAATGTTCTCAGTAACCATACAAGGTCCTATGGTGTCCCATATGATTCTAGTACCTCTCAGAGTTTGTCCCTAGGAACCAGGTCAAAAGCCACTCAAAGATCTAAAAAGGCTATATATAGATGATCACGCTTCAATGTGATGCATTTCCAACATAAAGTCATAAGGCGGAAGATCTGGTCCACTGTACGGACACCTGTCCTGAAGCCCGCCTGGGCGTCTTCAAGTATTGCATTATCATTGAGCCGGGACTGGAGCCTCATCAGCAACTGCCACAGAATATTTTCTGGCTTGTGCCTATGAGGCTTATGGGTCTGCAGTTAGATGGTTTGTCTCTACTGAACCTTTTTATATATGTGGATTCTGACTGCTTCTTCTCAAAATGGGGGAATCCCCTCCCCCTTCAATATGGCATTGCATTGCAGTACGCAGCCCAGACCCCAGGCTGGGAAATATAGAGGTCACCTGGAATACCATCTATCCCAGGAGCCTTTTTCCCATTTGACCGGACTCATGGCATTATGTGTTTCAGCCAGTGTAAAGCTCTCTTCCCATACTTTCCAATGAACTATTCCCTAGGGCTAAGTCATTACTGTTGGTAACCAAGCTTTTACCATATGTCACAGCAGTTTCCATTACTCTCTTCTCCACGACTGGATGTAGACTCTCAAAATGGGCAACCCATTTCTCAGCCAATTTCATATGGTTGTCAATTCTGCGAGTTCCCTGTGAAACTAACGTCCAGAAGGCTTTCTCATCCCCTTGGTATTGAGTGTCTGCTATTTCTGCCCATTTCTCAGTTGTCCAAGCTTTCCTAGCCTTTAGTAGAACAGACCTGTAGTTTTTTCTAGCATTTCTTATATGCTCCTGTCCTCCCTCCTTAAGAGTATTCAGTAAGCTGCCTTTGGCAAGTCTGCATTCTTTAGTGTACCAAGCAGGTAGTTGTTTTACTCTTTCAGCTTCTTTAACAAAGAACCTGCTCAGTTGGTCCATCAGGTGTGTACAGAGATCGGGAAAAGTTCACACACTTGCTCCCTCAGTGATTGCCTTGGTTAATATATTCTCACACGTTATAAATATGTGTTAAAGCCATTTTGTTCTTCATTACTCGCTGGCCATTTTATATTCCTCAGGTTGTTGGAGGTCCGAAGCATATCGACGTTTGTTACTAGGTTCAGGTCTGGGTTCTCAAAGGGGGTCAGGCTCATCCTAAGACTTAGAGCGTGGTGGTCACTGTCCATTCTTAACACAATTTCCATATCTATTAGGAAGGGCCAAAGGAGCTGGTCTAAGAAGAAGTAATCTATATTGCTTGTTGTTAGACCCCTCTGAAAGGTTGGAAGTTGGGGGAAATCTGATTTGGTGCTGCCGTTTACTATGCTCAAGCTGTGAGTGAAAATCAGATCAGCCATTTGTAGGGGGACATATGATGGCTTTTTCCCCCTAACCTTGAGAGG
This sequence comes from Pleurodeles waltl, assembly GCF_031143425.1. Lineage (NCBI taxonomy): Eukaryota > Metazoa > Chordata > Amphibia > Caudata > Salamandridae > Pleurodeles > Pleurodeles waltl. The sequence continues at coordinate 569,366,527 of NC_090442.1, forward strand.
GCTAGGTCTTGCCGATATATAGGGTGGTTATATCTCCCTGCACTCCATTTCCATCTCCTTTGTTATTATGGTATTGCAGTCCCCTGCTATTATTTTCAGAAAATTCCCCTGGAATTTATCTAACAAATTCGATAGTTGATCCACCAAAGGGAGAAGTTGGTGGTCGGTATGGATCTTGGGTAAATATTTACAACAGCTATAGTTTTGGTTTCACAGTAGGTGGAATTTCTGATTTCAAGGCCTAATAGATCCCTGCTGTCAGATGGAATTACTTTAACCATAAGGAACAGGTCCAAGCGGAGCCAGGCCAGTAAGCCTCCTGAGGCCCTTCCTGATAACGAGGGAGTGGCTTCTACATCATATGTTATGAACCCAGACCTATGTACTAGTTCAGTTTCCTAGGTCTCCTGCAACAGTCTATATATGATGCTGGTCTATAAATGACCCCCATTCTGGGTCTCTTAGTCCAGCTATGTTCCAGGGCAGTAGTTTTATTTGAACCCCCCCATGCAAAGTCTTTCTCAGATCTTTGCACTAGATCCTCAGTGGCCTGTTCTTTCCTAGTTATGCCCCCACCACGTAGTTTGGGTTCCCACTTGGTATTCCCAAGAGTGTCAGCTGAGCCTACCAGGGTTGTCCCTTCTATGCAGTCCTGTTCCTCGTCTATACTCCTAATGAGGGGCACTAACTTCCTTCTATTTCCCTTTAGTCAGTCATTCTCGTTCAGGTCAGCTTCCTGGCCCGAACAAGGTGGATTTATCCGGTGGGAAGATGTGAACACACAGTTTGTAGTGTTTGACGATGGGCCGTTCCCATTTGGGTCGTTTAGTTTGAGGGTTATTTGGAAGGGTGTGGTTGATCGGAATCTTTGATCAAGGGCTATTAGGCCTTCCACTAGATGTGTTGACCTTTGCCCTAGTCTAATTGTGTCACAAATGTTGTTGTTATTTAGGCGATTGGCAGAAACAATGTCTTCTGTAATAACAGCTCTCCAGCCTTTCATGTCTTATCCAATGTATTGCTTTGTTAATAAGCATTTCTTGCATTTCCCTTTTAATAGTTGCTTGTTTGGGGACATTGATCATAAAGATGATGTGTATCTTCCCATGCGTAGCATTTGGAGCTCTTCCTCCTTTTGTGGCAGCCTGTGTAATTGGAGATCCTGCTCTATAGCTTTTCAAGGTATTTTGAGTGTGTGTCAGGCACTAAATTTACACAATAATCTTGATGTTGGCTGTCTTTATAAGTCGTAGAGCTAGGGGAAAACATTCTTGCTCTTTTCTGGCTAGGTTCGTTAGTACTAGTAATTGCAGTCGCATGGGAGGGTTGTCTTGGGGCAATATGGTGATTAACAATGCCTGGGTCTGGTCTTTTATATAGTTATTCTAATGTGTTATTTATTACCCCTGTCAATACCAACTTTTCCTGACCTGGCCCTTTGGTCGCCTTATCAGGGCTTTTATCAGTATGTACAAGCAATCCTTTGACTTCCTCAATTTCTGCTAATGTACAGTTCTCTGATGAATGTCTCAACATCTTCTTTTTGGCACCCCCGTGCCCTGAGGGCCATCATTTGCCTTCCACTTCACCATGATGTCAGCCCTCAATCAGTCCTTGGATCCTCAGTGGTTGCCAAACCTAATTAGGTTTGATGGGAATAGGGGGCACAGACTAAGGGTCATATGTATCAAGCTCCCGGTTTGCATTGCTTAAATAGAAAATTTTAAGAAATCGCTATTTAAGAAATGCAAAATGGAATGTATGAAAATTGCGATTCAGTAATGGCAATTTCTTAAAATTTGCAATTGCTATTACCGAATCGCAATTAGAGAATGGGTCTCCATTCAGTAGGCCCATAGGTATGAATGGTTTTGCATTTCCCAATTTGCGAATTCCAGTTGAGAATTCGCAAATTAGGTAATGCAAACCCCAGGGTGCTGGGGGCCTAAGGCTCCCTCTGATGCACCCCAAAAAAATATTTGCGGACATGTGAAGCACACACAAGCCCTAGGGGCATGTGTGCGCTACATGTAATTTTAAAAAATGCATTTATGATGCATTTTTAAAAATTGCACATGCTTACCACCAAATTGAATTTGGTGGTAATTGCATTTCCTAAATTCCCAATTCGCATTTAGGAAATGCTTGATACATGTACTTTGGAAATCGCAAATAGGAATTCCTTATTTGCGATATCCTATTTAGAGAACCGCAATTTGTGATTCTCTAAATGGGGTCGCAATTTTAAGGAATCACTATTTTTGCGATTCCTTAAAATTGCACAGCGAATGCTTTTCATACATCTTGAAAGGCATTTTAGCATTTGCGAACAGCTGAATTTTGCGATTCGCACCGTTTGCGAATGCAAAATTGCTTGATACATCTGGCCCTAAGTTACAAACACCCAGTAAATCAGCAGTAAAAGATAAAACACCAGTAAAGCCTACTTGGTGTTAAGTGTTAGGGGGGTGGCCCAGCCCAGCCTCCTTCTGGCTCTGATGGGCGTGGACGACCCCGCCCTTGGCCCAGGCTTTATCCAGGCATGGCCCACGCGCATCCCGCAGTGCGGTGTCCCCCTGGCATTTTATAGTGCTTGCGTGCGAGGTGAGTCGGGCAGCTGGTGCAGGAAATGTCTGCCTCCTGGGGCCAAAGGCAGTCTGGGACTCGTAGTCCCCCTTGTTGAATCAAGCGCGTCTGGTGCTTTATAGCGCTTGCTAGCGAGGTGAGTAGGGGAATGTTGGTGAGGAAATGGCTGCCTCCAGGGGCCAAAAGCAGTCTGGGATTCGTAGTCCCCCTTGTTGAATCAAATGTAACTAAAAGATGCGCACTCGTGCATGCAGTGTGCATCAAAAGTTTACTGCGAGACGCGTTTCGTCTTCAACAGTCTTGTTCACTACACTCAAGTGTGGCCATATTGAATCAATTTTTAATACAAAAGTAAACAATAGAAAAAGGACTCCTGCACATAAAGTGAAAAGAAAGGAGAGGGAGAAAAGAAGCAAAAAACGGCAGTGCCATCTTCGAATGTACTAAATTATACATGATTGTATATATTCATGTGTTCCAAACAAAATTGCGCTATAAGGAGAAGCATGTTAGTGTGAGCTAGCAGATGAATGGGTCGGGCTCTCAAGAAGTGTTTTATGGCTCACAAACCATCATCTTGGCGAATACTTGTATACAGTGATGACATCTGATGCAATCAACCAAAATGTATCTTCCCAAATCACATCATGAATCTTCTTCAATAAATCATTTGTATCCTTCACATACAAAGGTAAATTAGAAAAAGGGTTTAATGAAATGGTCTATGTATCTAAATTATACATGATTGTATATATTCATGTATCAACCTTGTTGCAGCTTACTTTGACTATATGAGTCATATATTTAAAATCAAAGTGAGCAGGACTGCATTTAAACCAATGATTGCCTGTTCCCACAAATTATCCACAAGGGCATCATAGTTTCAAAACTAGTGAAAATGAAATTGAAATTAATTTGAAATAAAATAAAATTACATATCGTACTGTGTACCAAGTGCATTGCAAAAAACTATCCATGATTATATATACCCAATTATTAACCATAAGGTCTGCTTTCACTACTTGGTTCAGACATCTAAATCCTTGATTACATGTACAAGCAAAAAGTTTATTTTGAGACGTGTTTTGACTTCAACAGTCTTGTTCACTACACACAAGTGCGGCCATATTAAATCCATTTATATTACAAAAGTAAGCAACAGAAAAAGGACTCCTACACACAGAGTGAAAAGAAATGAGAGAGAAAAGAAGCAAAATATGGCAGCGCCATCTTGGAATGTACTATACAAAGTTATAAATGATTGTATATATTCAATTATCAACCTTGTTAAGGCTTACTTTGACTATCTGATTCATATATCTGAGATCAAAGTGAGCAGCACTGCATTTAAACCAATGATTGTTCCCACAAACTGTCCACATGTGCATCATAGTTTTGAAACTAATGGAGTGAAAATGAAATTGAAACTAATTTGAAATACAATTATTTTGAAGTAAAATAAAATTACATATCATACTGTGTACCAAGTACATTGCAAAAAACTATCCATGATTATATATACCCAATTATCAACCATAAGGTCTGCTTTCACTACTTGGCTCATGCATCTAAATCCATGAGAGGTGAGTAGTTATGCGTTGAAATTCATGATTGCATGTACAAGCAAAATATCAAATGTCCATCTCCTTACGAAAGCAACAAAAGTAATTATTAAATAAATGTGCAAATTTTACATGATTAGTGAGAATCCAATGTTTCAAAACCAATAAAGGAATTAAACCAAGGAAGTCTATCATGGAGAACATTAATCATCCAAGTGTATGTTCAATTCCTTTTCTGTATTCAATCCCATAGGATATTTTGTTTCCAAGTCAAGAATGTACCTAGATTCACTTCTTCTAAGTTTGAATTCCCTATTGCCACCACGTGGGTTCCATTATATCTGATCAACTGCAAAAAACTGAAGCAACTCTCTATTGCTGCAACGAAATTCTGCAAAATGGCGTGCCACAGGCTAGTACCTATCTGGATTATTGATCGCCCTTATGGGTTCCAAAATTAGCTTTTTGACTGGATGAATTCTGCTGCCCACATGTTTCTTTCCACAAGGGCATAGCATAACATAAATTGCATAGCTTGAACTGCAACTCAAAAATATATTAATGCTCCTGTACCCTTTCCCATGGGACAATGCAAATTCTTTGATAATATTACTGTTTTTACATGCTTTGCATTTTTTACCTGGGTAAAAACCCTTCAAATCCAAGATTGTGGTGCAACATGGATCTGTGAACTCAATTTGCACCAAGGAGTCCCTTAATGACTTCCCCTTCCTATAGGTTATACTAGCTGTATTATTAATCTAATTCTGAATTATGGGATCACATTTGAGCAACCGCCAATTCTTCGTTATGATCTTTCTGAGCTCTTTGGATGCTTCATTGAAAGTGGTAATGAATCTCATTTGATCACCACTACTTTCAGGGATAGACACATCGTTCTCAAATAATAGGTCCTCATTGGTTTTCTCCTGTACTCTCATGATCGCTCATTGCAACACATGTTCAAGATAACCTCTCTTGCGAAATCTGGTAATCATGTTCTCTTGTTCAATGGAGAAAGACTCATTCGTTCTGCAATTCCTGCGGGCACATAGGACTTCTCCATAAAGAAAACTCAATTTCAAGGGATTAGCATGTTACCATGCTTTGAGCATGTAACATCGTATTGCCTGCTGTAGATTTGCAAAAAAGACTTGTTTGTAGTTCATTGTCAACTAACCTTGACCAGGACGTCCAAAAATGTGATCTGCTCATTCATTGTTATTAAGACATTCAACAAATGTTTCAGCTTCCTCTCTAGAACCGTCCCAAATTACAAATAAGTTGTCAATATAGTGTAGCCACAAAACTACATGTTTAAACCCTGCATGTGTCTCATCAGCGATAGACACCTGTTCCTCCCACCAGCCCATAAGTAAGCCAGCGTAGCTCGGGGCAAAACAAGTGCCCATCGATGTACCTTGTATTTGTTTATGTAACATTATTATTATTAAATATAAATACATATGTTCCAAACAAAATTGCGCTATAAGGAGAAGCATGTTAGTGTGAGCTAGCAGATGAATGGGTCGGGCTCTCAAGAAGTGTTTTATGGCTCACAAACCATCATCTTGGCGAATACTTGTATACAGTGATGACATCTGATGCAATCAACCAAAATTTATCTTCCCAAATCACATCATGAATCTTCTTCAATAAATCATTTGTATCCTTCACATACAAAGGTAAATTAGAAAAAGGGTTTAATGAAATGGTCTATGTATCTGGAGCAAGTTTTCCAAAAACTTCCTGTTGAGGATACTTCTGGTCTTCTGGGAGGGTTCTCACTGTCGTTATGTACTTTAGGAAGTAAATATGAAGTGGGAATCTGGGGTCTTTCACAGTAGATATATTCATATTCCTCCTGTTCAAGGAGACCATGCTCCTTCCAATCAACTAGCATATCTCTGAAGGTATTGACCATTTTGAGGTAATCCTCTCATGTGATGCTTACATAACATTTAGGTGTGTTCAATTGTCGCATAGCTTCATTAATGTACTTATCAGTATGTAAAATAACAACATTTCCTTCTCTGGCAGCTGGAAGGATCACAATATCCTTGTTGTTCACCAAGGAGTTGATGGCTTTCAAGTGTAACCATGATAGATTTCTACTGCCTTTAAATCTCCTCCACCTTAAGCTCTAAGTCCCTTATTGTCAACTCATAGAAAGCATCAAATATATCAAGATTCAACAGAGGAAGAAAGGTAGATTGTGGTTTGAAATGACTGTGTACTGCTATTGTAAGTAATACCAATATCCTCCAAGAACTTCTCTGTATTTTCCCAACCTACAATCTCGCCACTTTCCAGTTTGTGTAATATGATAAGCATGTCGACGTCACTTACGTGTAAATTCATGTTTCCAGCGGCTGAGATTTTACTATTGCCCCCGAGATAGTTTGTGTGAGGTTTACTCAAAAAATGTTTTTTCAGTTTCAACTTGAGTACCAACTTGAACAGGTCAATACGAGTTTGTGAATAGTCAAATCGATTAGTAGGACAAAAGGAAAGACCTAGATTCAGTACTTCCTCATCCATTATGGAGAGCGATATCAGTGTTAAATTGACTGTTGCCTTCCTTATTTGTTACTGACCCTGATGTACACCCGATGTTGTTCCCATTGGGGTAGGTATTCCTTTGCCTCTTCCTTTTCTCCTCCCATTGCCTCTTTAATTTCCTCTGTAATTGTCTTCTCTGTTGTTGTGTCCCATTCCTCTTGTTGCATTCATACTTTTTAATCGCCCTTTTCTCAACAGGCGCATCTTGCTTAAAATATTCGATTCACCAGGAGTTTCACCTTCTGATAAACTGCTCTCGTCTCTCTCTGAAATTTCACTTTCTTCGGTTGTCTCTATCACTTTCTCAACTCTACTGGGATCCCAGTGTGCTTGACTTTTTCTTTGTTCTTCTTCCTGACAAAGAGAATCATATTTCCGATCAAAAGTAAGAATGTGTCCTCTCTCATAATCCTGAACATCTCAAAAACTTTCACTGCTTGCACAGTTTGAGCTCTTCTTCAAACTTATGCAGTCTTGTGTCCATGTCCCTTGGAATTTGTATATTTTCTCTTTTTCATTTTCAGAGCAGTCTGCAAGCCATTCCTTGACTTTTGCGGTTTCCTTTAAAATGTCTTTCCGATTTGATTTGGCATATATAATCAATATTTTTTACATGGTCTCAGAGCAGTTGGTGGTGTTAATTGCCCATTCCTATAACATACATGCATTTGGATTAGTATAAGTTGGAATAGCAAAGATGTGTAAACTTTAGGAACTTTCTTATCTGAGTTTTGTAAGGAGGCGGCTTCCCATCATTTTGAAAGTTCATTTCTGGAAACTTTTCCAAATGCCTCAGTTGTTCTCGTAAATTTAAAACACTGCCCTTGGTATTGTGCAAAGAGCTGTGGCTCCCTGTTTTCACCACCGCTCCAGAGTAAAGATCCCTTGCTGCTGGTTACCTTAATTTATATTTTTCATTGGCCATACTTGCAACATGAACAAAAGCCAGTCACTTAACGCACTAAGAACACCCCCCTGGGCAAGGGCAGCCATACAAGGGTATCGCCCAGGGTTCCCCTTACTTGAACTAGCCTCTGTGCTTCCCTTGTCTTAAATGAGAGAGACTGTCAAAAGCGAGACTTACCCGAACCAAACATGCGATCGATGGCGGGTCCTCCGACTCGTCATCACCTCAGATGTTGGCTCGCACTCCGACAGCTTTGCAGAGATCCATATTCGTAATAGCACCTTCTCAAGTGAATATCCAGCAAATACTCCTGGGAATCAAGGTGCTGACAGGGCCGGCAAACAAAGCAGACAGGCACTCCAGAAATTCAAATACTGCAGTCAGAACTCCAAACAGGCACCCATTGCAGGGGTGGCACGTCGTATGGCAGAGACAACCGTAGAATCATGAATTTCAGCAGCCACAAACATAACTAAAAGAAGTGCACTTGGGCATGCAGTGCATCAAAAGTTTATTTTGAGAAGTGTTTTGACTTCAACAGTCTTGTTCACTACACACAAGTGCGGCCATATTAAATCCATTCATATTACAAAAGTAAGCAACAGAAAGAGGACTCCTACACACAGAGTGAAAAGAAATGAGAGAGAGAGAAAAGAAGCAGCGCCATCTTGGAATGTACTATACTAAATTATAAATGATTGTATATATTCAATTATCAACCTTGTCAAGACTTACTTTGACTATCTGATTCATATATCTGAGATCAAAGTGAGCAGCATTGCATTTAAACCAATGATTGTCTGTTCCCACAAACTGTCCACATGTGCATCATAGTTTTGAAACTAATGGAGTGAAAATGAAATTGAAACTAATTTTAAATACAATTAATTTGAAGTAAAATGAAACTACATATCATACTGTGTACCAAGTACATCACAAAAAACTATCCATGATTATATATACCCAATTATCAACCATAAGGTCTGCTTTCACTAATTGGCTCATGCGTCTAAATCCATGAGAGGTGAGAGTTATACGTTGAAATTCATGATTGCATGTACAAGCAAAATATCAAATGTCCATCTCCTTCCGAAACCAATAAAAGTAATTAATAAATAAATGTGCAAATTTTATATGATTAGTGAGAGTCCAATGCAAGGCAGTCCATCATGGAGGACATTAATCACCCAAGAGTATGTTCAATTACTATTCTGTATTCAGTCTCATTTATTTAGTGTTTAGTTTCCAAGTCAAGAATGTACCTGGATTCACTCCTTTGAAGTTTGAGTTCCCTATTGCCACCACGTGGGTTCGTTTTAGTTACGTTTGTGGCTGCTGGAATTAATATATACATATATATGCACATATATAGCACATTACCTGGTGGCGGTCGTAACTAGGTAGTTATACTTGGGACCATGTTTCCAAAGAAAAATGTTTTTTTTTTTTACTTGTCTATATCTTTGGCACCGTTTGACGAATCTTCATGAAATTTTCTATAAAAAAAACAAAAAAGTGCCCGGGTGATTCTTATTACGCATGGAAGGTTTGGGGATGGTCCGTCAAGCGTTTCCCATGTTAATTCCCATAGGACCTTTGAACAAGGCTACAGCGTGAACCACTGGGCGCAATTACACCAAATGTGTCAGAAAGCTAGGTTTTGGTACGCAGATTATGCTTTTGTTTATTTGGTGTAAGTCATTCCAGTAGTTTTGAAGATATTAAAAGGAAATAAATTATATTTCTGGCCATGAAGCCTTCGCGAAGATTAAGAGCTCGTGCACAGCAAATGCACAGCTCTGACTGGCTGCCAACACTTCACACCAGGAAGTGTTGGTAGCCATCTTGGGACTCTGCTGCAGCCAAGTCCTAGGAAAAAAAACTGTAAAAAAAAAAAAAGGCCAGGGTAGAGTCACCCTGACCCCTTAGCTCTGGTGCTGGGGAAAAAAGGGACCCCTTGAGCTAAAAAGAAATTTTTATTTTGCAGCGGATTTGGTGATTTGATTTATATAAGCGGGGGAGAGGGGACTTTGGTCAAAATTAAGAAATTAAAGGAGGGCAACTTGACCCCCCCCACACTCTTGCAGCCAGGGGGACTTCCACCTCCCCAGGGCACTAAACTAATGTGGTGCCGCTCCCACCAAGCAAAAGCAAACAAACTCCGGTTTCTGACCTGTCAGAAAGCAGAGTTTTCATCTGTCTTCCCTGCACCCAAATATGCGTGCAGGGAAGACAGATGAAACATTGCTTCCGCAAGCAGGGAGTTGCTATTAAAAGCAGCTCCCTGCTTGCAGGAGTAATGCAGGCTCCTGGAGAAGTCAGGAGCCAGGTAGGACCGTGGGGGCCTTGAGGCTCCCCTTGCGGTCCTGCCACTCACTCTCTCTTTTCCATCCCGCTGAAGGAAAGGGGGGAGAGGGGAGAACAGAAGAGAGAGAGAGAGAGATAGAGAGAGAGAGATTGGTTTTGCAATGTTCTCTCCAAACAACGACTTGAAAGTGTGACACCAGCAAACGTTTTCATGCACAGCAACACAGAGTCAGTTCTAGCCTACTGGTAAAGCTCTTGAACTGTTATTCAGTGGGTTGAAGGTTAAAATCCTGGTGCGTCATTTATTTACATGTGTTTTCAATGTTAAACATGCCTAGTGATGGAGTATTTACATATTTTTCTCCATCAGAATCTGTGCCTTGACTGCCATCATTATATCTATGAGAAAGGAATCACCAGTAGTATAGTGGTTAAGGTCTCAGACTGTCACACTGAAGGATGTGGGTTCGAGCATATGTGTGTCTGTGGTCATTTCCCTACTTGAATTTATTTTCAAGTTCAAAATTGTAATGTACATATAAAAAGGTCATCTCACTCTTCTTACTTGACAAAAGCATTTTTCTTTGCAAATGGTCTGAAAATATCTTCTTCTAATTATAGCATTCAACAAAGCCAAAAAAACTCTCTCTCTCTCTCTCTCTTCTTTCAATCTTTCTCCCACTCACGCAGCTACTCAGACCCTTACGGACCCACTCAAGACACCTACTCACAGACCCACTGAAAACTTCACACGCCCACTCAAAGACCCACTAAGACACTGATGCACCCATTCTGACACCAAGATAGACATTCTCAGTCTCAGCCACTCTCACACCCAGATACACCCTCTCACACCTAATCTTACGCCTAGAGAGACCAACCTCACCCAACTTCCTCCCCGAATGGCCAAAGGCCGTGCGAGACATGAGGTTAGATGGTTATAGGGGGCTGGCCGCAGGGCCTGCCACAGACCGTGCACAGAGGTGGTTAGATTAACATATAGCTGTGATAATGGAACCGCAGTGAAGTGGGCGCTGCATTGACTCTACAGATGTTGCATTGATTTTTCAGCTGCAAGATAGAGCTTGGACTTTCTCCTTCAGGTCACCAGCTTACACTTCCAAGACCCCAGGGACGGGAGTTGGCACAACTTGGCAAGTAAGGACTCTCAGCAGAAGAGCCACGGCACTGGCAGATGAAGTCTTTAATGTCCCTGAGACTTCTGAACAGCAGGCAAGCTCAGTTTAGGCCCTTGGGGAACCTTGGAAAGCAGGATGTAGAAAACAAAGGACCAGCCCCACGACAGAAGCAGCAAGCCAGCACAACAAAACAGGCAGAGTAGAAGTCCCTTCTACAGCATCCAGCTGTTCTTCCTCTGGACAGAATGTCCTCAATCCAGAACTGTTCTAACTATGTGGTGTCACAGGTCCAGTACTTATAACCATTTATGTCTTTGTAGTAGGCAAACTTCAAAGAGAAATCTTTGTAGTGCACAAGACCCTGCCTTTCCCTGCCCTGGCCCCAGACACATTCCAGGAGGTCAAGGACTGCTTTGTGTGAGGACAGGCACAGCCCTATTCAAGTGCAAGTGTGTGCTCCTCAAAACAATCTAGCTCAGGAGAAGCCATCAGCCTGGCAATGAGCTATCAGGATATGCAGGGCACAGCTCGGCTCCCTTTGTGTGACTGTTTAGAGTGAATTCACAAACAGTCCAACTGTCATCCTGACCCAGATGTGTATGCAGCAGACCATCAGAAGCACAGAATGGTTAAGCAAGAAAATGCCCACTTTCTAAAAGTTGCATTTTCAAACTTACAAATCAAAAACCAACTTCACCAAAAGATGTTTTTTTAAATTGTGAGTTCAGAGACCCCAAACTCCACATCTCCATCTGCTCCCAAAGGGGGATATTACACTTACCCTATGGGAGAGATAGTGAAAAACAAATGTAGCAGTATTTCACCATCAGGACATGTAAAACACACCAGTACATGTCCAACCTTTTAAATACACTGCACTCTGCCCGGCCTGCTTTAGGGGTGACTTACATGTAGTAAAAGGGAGATTTTGGGCCTGGCAAATGGGTACACTTGCTAGATCTACCTGGCAGTACAAAACTGCACACACAGGTCTGAGACAGGTTTGCAGGGATACTCATGTGGGTGGCACAATCGATGATGAAGGCCCACTAGTAGCATTTGATTTACAGGACACACATAGTGCACTCTACTAGGGACTTACTAATACCTCAAATATGCCAATCATGAAGAAACCAATCACCAAAACATTTTTGACAGAGAATATGCAATTTATCACTAGTTAGCAGTGGTAAAGTGCCCAGAGTCCTTTAGGCAACAAAAACAGGTCAGAAAAAATAGGAGGAAGAAGACAAAAAGTTTGGGGATAACCCTTCAAAAAGGGCCAGGTCCAACATATATACACATACATACATATACACACACACAAACATATATACACACATATATTATATACACACACACAACCTACACATATATAGAAAATATCACTTACCCAGTGTACATCTGTTCGTGGCATGTAGTGCTGCAGATTCACATGCTATGCATAGCTCTTCCGACATCTAGTGTTGGGCTCAGAGTGTTACAAGTTGTTTTTCTTCGAAGAAGTCTTTTCGGAGTCACGGGATCGAGTGACTCCTTCTCTCGGTTACAGTGAGCATGGGCATCGACTCCACTGTTAGATTGTTTTCCCGCAAAGGGTGAAGAAAGGAGTGATAGCGAATAAGAATATATAGAGATGTCCATGCAAGTGTAAATGTATCTACATATGTACAAATGATAAACTTAAATGACTACAGGCTTCTGGGGAGGAGGGAGGGTGCATGTTAATCTGCAGCACTACATGCCACAAACAGATGTACACTGGGTAAGTGCCATTTTCTGTTCGATGGCATGTGTAGCAGCAAATACACATGCTATGCATAGTCTACAAAGCAGTTAGTCCTCCCAAAAAAACAGCGGTGGCTAGCATGTAGGAGTTGAAGTTGTTTGAAATAGTGTTCTTAAGACAGCTTGGCCTACAGTGGCCTGTTGCTGTGAGAAGACATCAACGCAATAGTGTTTAGTAAAGGTATGAGGAGTAGACCATGTGGCAGCTTTGCATATATCAGCCATTGGTATGTTTCCTAAAAATGCCATTGAAGCACCTTTCTTTCTTGTAGAATGTGCTCTAGGAGTGATTAAAAGTTGTATTTTTGCATTGATGTAGCATGTTTGTATGCATCTAACAATCCATCTTGCTAAGCCTTGAGTAGATATAGGATTGCCTTTATGTGGGTGTTGAAAAGCAACAAAAAGTTGTTTTGTTTTCCTAAAGTCTTTAGTTATATCTATATATCACATACGAGCTCTTTTGAGATCTAGAGTATGAAGAGCTCTTTCTGCAACTGAGTCTGGCTGTGGAAAGAAGACTGGCAATTCCACTGTTTGGTTGATGTGAAAAGAAGATACTACTTGTGGTAGAAATTTTGGATTTGTCCTAAGTACGACTCTTTGTTTGTGTACTTGGGAAAAAAGGTTCCTCAATAGTGAAGGCTTGTATTTCACTATCTCATCTTAATGAAGTAATAGCTACAAGGAAGGCAACCTTCCATGTTAGAAACTGAATTTGACAAGAGTGCATGGGTTCAAAAGGTGGGCCCATGAGTCTGGTAAGAACGATATTTAGATTCCAAGAAGGAACAGGTGGTGTCCTAGGTGGAATAATGTGTTTTAATCCTTCCATGAAAGCTTTAAAAACAGGGACTCTGAATAGAGAAGTATGTTGAATATTTTGTAAATATGCAGATATTGCAGTAGGGTGGATTTTGATGGATGAGAAAGCTAAATTTGATTTTTGTAAATGTAGTAGGTAGCATACAATATCTTGTACAGATGCTGTGAGTGGATCAGTATTTTTAGTAAACAAATCTTTTCCATTTGTTAGCATAACATTGTCTGGTAGTAGGTTTACGTGCCTGTTTAAGCACTTCCATACATACCGATGGAAGTTTTAGGTAACCAAATTCTATGACTTCACGAGCCAAATCGCTAAATTGAGAGCATTGGGGTTTGGGTGCCTGATTTTGTTGCGTTGGCTCTCATTATCCTAAATGAGACTACTGGATTTCTAGGTAGCAGGATCGTTCACGGTGTGGGGGACTGAAGTCTGACCCACTTGTAAAGACCTCTGTCACCCTAAATCCGGTTTTGCTCCGGCTAACTAGCAGTGCCTCATCTCTCCCAAAGGGAAGGGATGATTGGGCAGCCGAGCGCATGACATCTTTGGAACTTCTCAGGGAAGTCGTGGTCACTCAGATCCAAACCAGCTCTCTCATTTACTGTATGATCTCATATACAAATGACAAAGGCAGTTTAAGTTTTATAGATTGTTTTAATAAAACAACTGTATTTTAGATAATAAGGCGTGAGCCGCAATAACCAGAACCATACAACACAGTAGGATTGAAATAGTCACGAGGAGAGTGAAACATATGAATAACGCTATCATGCTGTTAACAATTTCTACTCTCTCTCAGCTAGTTCTATTTCGAGCACAGCATGTTAAGCTTCTAACTTGTCTTTCAGATTCCCTGGGAAGCGATAAACCCTCATACCTGAGCAAAGGCATGTGATCTGGTTCAGCATCTGCAACGAGGCAGTCAGCGTCTAGTCGTGGTTCCCTGGTCGGAATCTCCCTCTTGCGTGTATTGGGACAAGGAAGTGTTTTTATAACGAACATGTCAGTGTGATCACAAAAAATCCCTATGCAAGAATTCCAAAGACTAAACTCCTACCACGTCTATCGGCAATGTACCAGACTGTATCCTTGACTGAAGCACAGAGTGAACAAGAATGTGTTATTGAGAACTCCAGTGCTGAAGTAGGCTAAACAGTGTGATATAAAAAATAAAACAAGACCGTAGAACTGGTTATTTGAAAAATAACAGTACGAAGCCGAATAAAAAGCATTTAGAGCAAAGTGCACAGAGGCTCTAAGCTGCGAGCAAAGGAATAAAATACATCCAGGGCAAAGTGCACAAAGGCCTAAAGCCTGAAGCTAACGCGCAAAGGATACATAAAACTGACCACACTACAATTTGACCTTTATTCTGTGTTAACAAATCTGCTCTGTTTGGTAGTTTGGAATGAGGTACTACAGACAGATCTAGGAGTGTTGTGTACAAATGTTGACGTGCCCATGTTTGCTGACCAGAAAAGGAAGGAGTGGGAGAGGGGGAAAAGTGTAAGCAAAGATCTCTGACCAATTGATCCATAGAGCATTGCCCTTGGAAAGGGGATGTGGGTGTTTGGATGCAAAGTTTTGGCATTATGGGGGTCATTACGACCTCGGCGGTCTTTTCAAAAGACCGCCGAGGCCGCGGGAGACAGAATACCGCCATTGCCGGCGGTATTTCTGTCTCCCTATTATGACATTTCCGCTGGGCCAGCGGACGGTAACAGTGTTACCGTCCGCTGGCCCGGCGGAAATGTCACATCAACATTGCAGCCGGCTCGTAATAGAGCCGGCGGCAATGTTGATGTGCAGCAGGTGCAGTAGCACCAGTCGCACATTTCACTGCCTGAAAATCGGGCAGTGAAATGCGCAACGGGGCTATGCCTGGGGTCCCTGCACTGCCCATGTCAAGTGCATGGGCCCCCAGGGGCACCCCAACTCCCCTTACCGCCGGCCTTTCCATGGCGGTGTGTACCGCCATGGACAGGCTGGTAGTCGGGGACTCATAATCCCCAGGGCAGCGGTGCATGCACCGCTGCCTTGGGGATTATGACCTCCAGGCGGAATCCTGGCGGCAAAGTGGAGGGGCCGGCGGTATGGCCGTGGCTTTTCCGCCAAGGTCATAATTGCTGGCGGAACACCGCCAGCCTATTGGCGGTGTTACCGCCAACATACCGCCGTCCGCCAGGGTCGTAATGACCCCCTATGTGTTTTCGCTTGTTGCAAATAGTTCTATTTCTGGTGTTCCCCACATATGAAAGTAATTGGGAGTGAATCTCCCATTCGGGAGTTTGTTGGTGATTCCTGCTTAGGGGATCTGCTAACGGACTGTCTATTCCTGGAATGTATTCTGCTAATAGATGAATGTGATTGTGAATTGCCCATTTCCATATTGTCTGGGCTAGCAGAGACAGTTGAGATGAATGTGTCCCGCCCTGTTTTGTGAAGTAATACAAGGTCCTCATGTTGTCTGTTTTTATCAGAACAGTCTTCTGTTTGAGAAGGGGTTGAAACGCCTTTAGGGCAAGAAACACAGCCAATAATTCCAGGTGGCTTATGTGAAATTGTTTGTTTGGGATCCCATTTCCCTTGAATGGTATGATTGTTGAGATGAGCTCCCCAACCTATCATGGATGCGTCTGTTGTTATTATGGTCTGAGGTACAGGGTCTTGAAATAACCGTACCTTTATTAGATTGCTGAGATTCCACCATTGAAGGGACGTGTGCGCATGGTGGTCCATCAACACTAGATCTTGAACATGACTGTGTGCCTGAGACCATTGTGAGAGGCATTGTTGTGAAGGCCTCATGTTCAGTCTTGCATGTGGAACTATGGCTATGCATGCAAGATATCATCCCTAGAATTTGCATGATAAATCTTACAGTGTATTGTTGATTTGGTTGGATATGTGGGATGAGATTTTGGAAAGCTTGTATCCTTTGTGTATTTGGATATGCTAGGGCTTTTTGCGTATTGAGAATAACACCTAGGTAAGGTTGTACCTGTGCTGGTTGAAGGGTTGACTTTTCATAATTTAGAGTGAACCCTAGTGTATGCAGTGTTTCTATTATATATTGAGTGTGTTGTTGGCATTGTATAAAACTGCTTGATTTTATTAGCCAATCGTCTAGATATGGAAAGACGTGAATGTGTTGTCCTCTTAAGTAGACTGCTCCTACTGCTAGACATTTTGTGAACACTCTTGGAGCTGTTGTTATGCCGAATGGCAAAACTTTGAACTGGCAATGTTGTCCTGCTATGACAAACCTGAGGTATTTTCTGTGAGATGGGTGGATGGGTATATGGAAATATGCATCTTTGAGGTCTAAAGCAGTCATGTAGTCTTGCTTTTGTAATAGTGGAATGACATCATGCAGAGTTCCCATGTGAAAATGTTCTGACAGGATGTATAGAATGAGAGGTCTGAGGTCTAGGATAGGCCTTAGAGTGCCATCCTTTTTGGGAATGAGGAAGTATAGTGAGTATACACCTGGTCCTTGTTGAAAATGTGGGGCCAATTCTATTGATTGTTTTAGTAGTAGGGATTGCACTTCCTGTTGTAGCAGAACACTGTGTTCTGGGGACAATTTGTGGTAACGTGGTGTAATGTTTGGAGGGGTGGAGATTAACTCTAGACAATAGCCATTGTGGAAAAATTATAACACCCAATTGTCTGTGGTGATGTTTTGCCAATGAGAGTGGAATTGCTGTAGTCTGCCTCCCACAGGAGATGTGTGTGGTGGAGGGGTGGGAAAGAAGTCACTGTTTGGATGGTGAAGGGGCTTGCTTTGAGGCTTGGAATTTGCCTCTGTTTCTGAAACACTGCCCTCTATAGGACCATCTAAAGCCCACTCTTTGATATTGTGTGTGTTGTCCTTACTTTGACTGGGAGGTAGAAGGTTCAGAGGATTGTGGCTTAAATTCTCCTCTGAACTGGGGTCTGTGAAAGGAGCTTCTATATGGTGTGGTATATAATGCTCCCATTGCCTTTTCAGTATCTGAGTCCTTTCTCAGTTCCTCTATGGTGGTATCCACCTCAGGCCCAAATAAATGTTTTTTTTAATCGAAAGGCATGTTAAGTACTGCCTGTTGAATTTCTGGTTTAAAACCAGAAGAGCGTAACCATGCATGCCTTCATATTGTAATGGTTGTATTTACACTCCTTGCAGCTGTATCAGCAGCATCGAGGGCAGACCTTATCTGATTATTACTTATAGCCTGTCCTTCTTCTACAACCTGTTGTGTTCTCTTTTGGTAGGTGCTGTATGAAATCTTGCATCTCATCCCAGTGGGCTCTATCGTATCTGGCAAGGAGTGCTTGCGAATTTGCAATTCGCCATTAATTAGCCACATGAGTGGCTACTCTCTTGCCAGCAGCATCAAATTTCCTACTCTCCTTATCAGGTGGAGGAGCATTTCCTGATGATCGGCTGTTAGCTCTTTTCCTAGCTGCACTCACCACTACCGAGTCTGGAGGAGCTTGATGTGTGATGTAATCTGGGTCAGTAGGAGCAGGTCTCTATTTTTTTTCAATCCTAGGAGTAATTACTCTAGCTTTGACGTGCTCACTGAAAATGTGGTCAGCATGTTTTACCATTCCAGGCAACATTGGGAGACACTGGTATCTAGAATGAGTGGAAGACAGTGTGTTAAATAAAAAAATCTTCTTCTAGGGGTTCAGAGTGCATAAGCACCCCATGGTAAGCAGCTGCCCTAGAAACTACCTGAGTGTAGGCAGTAGTGTCTTCTGGTAGAGAAGGCTTGGAGAGGTATAGATGTGGATCATTGTCTGGAATGGGATCAGAGTCATACAGATCCCAAGGATCCACTCTATCTTCATGCGAGTATAGTGAGTGTGTGGAGAAGGCAATGGTGGTGGACTATTGTGAGGAGGTGAAAAAGAAAGCTGTGGAGAGGGAGGAGGAGACGTAGGGAGAAGTGATGGCTTCTCCTTTTGTTTTTGAACCTTTGCTGGTGGTTGAGCAGAGTCTAATTCCTCTTGAACGGCCAGCTTTCTTTTAGTTTTTAAAGGAGGTGCAGTCAAAATTCTGCCAGTCTTTTTTCTGTATATGGATTCTAGATTGTCTTTCATCCATAATGTCCAATATTGGCTGAATCTCAGTGTCCTCATGATCAGGATTGTAAGATTCTTGCATCAGTTTCGAGATTTGTTTAAGTTTACTCGAAAGTCCTTGTTCCTCTGTGTATGAGGCTTTTTTCAGTTCCGAAGTCTGAATTTTTTCCGTCCCCGAAAATGAAGTCGGCTGTTTCAGCTCCGAAGCAGGGTGTCGAATCTTCGACTCCGAGGAGTGAGGGTGCTTACTGGCGCCCGAGGTGGAACTTCTAACCGACTTGCTCGACTCCGAAGTAGACGTAGGAGTGGCCTTTTTAAGCGCCGGACCCGAGGGTCGGACGCCTACAGTCTTTTTTTGGGGTCGACCCATGGCCTTCCGGCAGTGGTGTACCCAAGGGCTTCTGTAGTTTTTTTAACGTATGGGAGTAGGGGCAGATGTACTCACATGCTGGTCAGCCGTGATGGGTCTATCTTCTTCGGCTTCCTGCTTGGAATGAGTATCTCGAATGGAGACTGCTGTCTGCACCTGCCATTCTTCTGTTACGTCAAGATGTTCTGTGCTTTCCAACGCCATTTCCAATCTTCGGGCTCTAAGATCTCTTAACGTCTTCTTAGATTGAAACGATCGACAGGCCTCGCAATCTTCTTCTCAATGGTCAGAAGGAAGGCACAAATTACAAACCAGATGTTGGTTCGTATATGGGTACTTCGCGTGGCACTGAGGACAGAACTGAAATAAAGTCCGATCCATCAGGCTTCCACGTGGTAGGCCTGAGTCGGGCGCACATGCCCCAAAGGGTGAAATTTAGATTCCGATGGTACTATGAGTTTCGATGCTAGATGGAAACGCGATTTAAACAATACCGATGATTAAATAGGTTTTCAAAGGTTTTCCGATTTAAAATCTCAGAGCGCGAGGAAACACGTCCGAACCCGACAGCGGAAAGAAAATAATCTAACAATGGAGTCGATGCCCATGCACACTGTAACTGAGAGGAGGAGTCACTCGATCCGTGATTCCGAAAAGACCTCTTTGAAGAAAAACAACTTGTAACACTCCGACCCGACACTAGATGTCGGAAGAGCTAAGCATTGCATTTATATCTGCAGCTACACATGCCATCGAACACACACACACACACATATATATATATATATATGGAAAATGTCACTTACCCAGTGTACATCTGTTCGTGGCATGAGACGCTGCAGATTCACAAGCTGTGCATTATCCTGCTATCTAGTGTTGGGCTCAGAGTGTTACAAGTTGTTTTTCTTCGAAGAAGTCTTTCTGAGTCACAGGACTGAGTGACTCCTCCCTTTCGGCTCCATTGCACATGGGCGTCAACTCCATCTTAGATTGTTTCGCCGCAAAGGGTGAGGTAGGAGTTGTGAGTATACTAGAGGTGCCCATGCAATGGAGTAGTAATGTATGTACATAGTGTGTATTACAATAATAATTATTTACATATTTACAATTCATGCAACTAAAAACAGCTACAGGCTACCGGGGAGGTGGGAGGGCGCATGTGAATCTGCAGCGTCTCATGCCACGAACAGATGTACACTGGGTAAGTGACATTTTCCGTTCGGTGGCATGTGTAGCTGCAGATACACATGCTGTGCATAGACTACAAAGCAGTAATCTCCCCAAAAGCGGTGGTTAGCCTGTAGGATTTGAAGTTGTCTGAAATAATGTTCTTAATACAGCCTGTCCTACTGTGGCTTGTTGTGTTGCTAACACCTCCACACAGTAATGCTTAGTAAATGTATGAGGCGTAGACCAGGTGGCTGCCTTACAAATTTCTGTCATTGGTATATTTCCAAGAAAAGCCATTGTGGCGCCCTTTTTTCTAGTGGAATGTGCTCTTGGTGTAATGGGTGTAATGGGTAATTCTCTTTTTGCTTTAAGGTAACAGGTTTGAATGCATTTAACTATCCATCTAGCAATGCCTTGTTTGGATATAGGGTTGCCTGCATGGGTTTTTTGGAAAGCTACAAACAATTTTAATACATTAGCGCTCTCTTTATGTCTAATGTATGCAAGGCCCTTTCAGATACTGAGTCTGGTTGTGGAAAGAAGACTGGAAGTTCCACAGTTTGGTTTAGATGGAATGGTGATATGACCTTTGGTAAGAATTTTGGATTTGTACGGAGAACCACTTTATGTATTTGTATAAAGGGTTCTTGAATAGTAAATGCTTGTATTTCACTCACTCTTCTAAGTGATGTGATAGCTATAAGAAAGGCTACTTTCCAAGTCAGATATTGGAATTGACAAGAATGCATGGGTTCGAATGGTGGGCCCATGAGTCGTGTTAATACAATATTAAGGTTCCACGAAGGTACTGGTGGCATCCTTGGGGGTATGATTCTTTTTAGTCCTTCCATAAAAGCTTTAATGACTGGGATTCTAAAAAGTGATGTCGTATGTGAAATCTGCACATAGGCAGATATTGCAGTGAGATGGATTTTAATGGAAGAGAATGCTATATTAGACTTTTGTAGGTGTAATAAATAGCTTACAGTGTCCTTTGTGGAGGCATGTAGTGGTTGAATTTGATTAGTGTGGCAGTAGCAAACAAATCTTTTCCATTTGTTTGCATAACAATGTCTTGTTGTAGGTTTTCTCGCTTGTTTAATGACCTCCATACACTCTTGTGGAAGATTTAAATGTCCGAATTCTAATACTTTAGGAGCCAGATTGCTAGATTGAGCGATGCTGGATTTGGGTGTCTGATCTGTTGTTTGTGTTGTGTTGTGTTAACAGATCTGGTCTGTTTGGTACTTTGATGTGGGGTACTATTGATAAGTCAAACAGTGTTGTGTATCACAGTTGGCGAGCCCAGGTTGGTGCTATGAGTATTAGTTTGAGTTTGTTTTGACTATGTTTGTTGACTACATAAGGAATGAGTGGGAGAGGGGGAAAAGCGTAAGCAAATATCCCTGACCAGCTGATCCATAGAGCATTGCCCTTGGACTGAGGGTGTGGGTACCTGGATGCAAAGTTGTGGCATTTTGCATTTTCTTTTGTTGCAAATAGGTGTATGTTTGGTGTTCCCCAGCGGTGGAAGTGATCCTGTAGGATCTGGGGATGTATTTCCCATTCGTGAGTTTGCTGGTGATCTCGACTGAGATTGTCGGCTAACTGATTCTGAATGCTTGGTATGTATTGTGCTATTAGGAGAATGTGGTTGTGAATTGCCCAATGCCAAATCTTTTGTTCTAAGAGACACAGTTGTGACGAGTGTGTCCCCCCTTGTTTGTTGAGATAGTACATTGTTGTCATGTTGTCGATCTTGACAAGAATGTGTTTGTGGGCTATTAGTGGTTGAAACACTTTTAATGCTAGAAATACTGCTGGCAGTTCCAAGTGATTTATGTGAAGTAGTTTTTGTTGATTGTCCCATTGACCCTGTATGCTGTGATTGTTGAGGTGTGCTCACCACCCAATCATGGAAGCATCTGTTGGGATAATAGCTTGAGGCATGGCTGCCCTTTGTTTAAATTTGTATGGTTCCACCATTGAAGCGAAGAGTGTGTTTGGTGGTCTATCAACATTAGATCTTGAAGTTGACCCTGTGCTTGTGTCCATTGTCTTGCTAGGCACTGTTGTAAGGGCCGCATATGTAATCTTGCATTTGGGACAATGGCTATGCATGAGGACGTCATGCCTAGTAGTTTCATTACAAACTTTACCATGTAGTGTTGGCTTGGTTGTATGCTTGATCTTACATTTTGGAACGATTGGACTCTTTGTGGACTTGGAGTGGCAATTGCCCTTTGTGTGTTGAGTGTTGCTCCCAAGTACTGTTGTATTTGGGATGGTTGCAGGTGTGATTTTTAGTAATTTATAGAGAACCCTAGTTTGTATAGAGTTTCTATGATGTATTGTGTGTGAAATTGACATTGTTGTTGAGTGTTGGCTTTTATTAGCCAGTCGTCTAAATATGGGAATACGTGCATGTGCTGTCTTCTTATGTGAGCGGCTACTACTGCTAGGCATTTCGTGAATACTCTGGGGGCTGTTATTCCGAAAGGTAGCACTTTGAATTGATAGTGTTTGCCTTGTATTACAAACCTTCGGTATTTTCTGTGTGAAGGATGTATGGTATGTGGAAATACGCATCTTTGAGATCCAATGTTGCCATGTATTCCTCTTTTTTTTAGTAAGGGAACTACGTCTTGAAGTGTTACCATGTGGAAATGATCTGATTTGATGAAAAGATTCAGTGTTCTGAGATCTAAGATAGGTCTTAACGTTTTGTCCTTTTTTGGAATCAGGAAATATAGTGATATAAGTGTTCCTTTTTGGTGATTGGGTACGCGCTCTATTGCTTGTTTTTGTAGCAATGCTTGGACCTCTATTTGTAATAGGTCTAAGTGTTGTTGAGGCAGTCTGTGCATTTTTGGTGGCACATTTGGAGGGAATGTTGTGAATTCTATGCAATAACCATGTTGGATAATTGATAGTACCCATGTGTCTGTGGTAATATGTTTCCAGTTTTGGTAGTATGTGGTTAGTCTCCCCCCCCACTGGTGACAAGTGTGGGGGTGTTGTGACATTGAAGTCACTGCTTGGTCTGGCTGGTTGGAATTTCCCCTTCCTTTTGGGAATTGTCCTCTATAGGAACCACGAAACCCTCCCCTTTGGTATTGTGATTGATAGGTGGGTCTAGTTTGAGAGGTGGAAGGTTCAGATATTTGTTGCCGAAACGCCCCCTGAATTGTGGTTTCCTAAAGGTGCCTCTGAGTTGTGGGGAATAGAGCGCGGCCATGGCTTTTGCCGTGTCCGTGTCTTTTTTCATTTTTTCAATGGCTGTATCAACTTTCGGCCCAAACAACTGTTGTTGATTAAACAGCATATTTAACACCGCTTGTTGAGTCTCTGGCTTAAATCCAGAACTTCGCAGCCATGCATGCCTGCGAATGGTTACAGCCGTGTTTACAGTCCGTGCTGCCGTGTCTGCTGAGTCTAGTGCGGATCTTATCTGGTTGTTAGATATGGCCTGTCCCTCTTCCACTACTTGCTGGGCACTTTTTGGATGTTCCTTGGGCAAGGGCTGTATGATATCTTACATTTCGTCCAGGTGTGCCCTGTCGTAGCGTGCAAGTAGGGCTTGTGAATTCGCAATTCACCATTGATTGGCTGCTTGTGATGCCACTCGCTTGCCTGCAGCGTCGAATTTCCGACAGGTGGAGGAGCATCTCCTGATGATTGAGAGTTTGCTCTTTTCCTTGCTGCCCCTACAACCACTGAGTCCGGTGTGAGCTGCTGTGTTATGAACACTGGATCTGTTGGGGGTGGTTTGTACTTTTTTTCAACTCTAGGCATGATAGCTCTTCCCTTTACAGGGTCATGGAAGACCTGATGTGCGTGCTTGAGCATGCCCCGGAGCATTGGCAGACTTTGATAGGATGCGCGGGTGGATGCCAGAGTGTTAAAAAGGAAGTCATCCTCCACTGGCTCTGTGTGCATTGCTACGTTGTGGAACGTAGCTGCCCTGGATAGTACCTGCGTATATGCAGTACTGTCTTCTGGTGGTGACGGCTCGTTTGGATAACATTCCGGGCTGTTATCCGATACTGGTGGATCATATAAATCCCATGCATCAGCATTATCTTGAGTCATCCCAGTATGTGTGGGTGACTGCATTATAGGTGTTCCCACTGGTGACAATTGTGGTGAGTGCAGTGGGGATGGTTGTGATGAGGCCATTGGTGGTGGTGATTTGTCTCTAACCACCTTGGCCTTTGGCTGCATTTGTTTCCTGAAATGCAAGTTTCCGTTTCGATTTGAGTGGAGGTAAAGTTTGAATCTTGCCAGTCTCTTTTTGGATATGCAAAATCTGTTGCGTATGGTCAGGTTCTTCCATACCTAACTCTTGCTCAAATCTATGTCTTTCCTTGAGTTGCATGGAAAGTCCTTGCTCTTCTGCATAAGAGCTTCTTTTCGGCTCCGAGGCCGCTTTTTTCGGTACCGAAATTTCTGTTGTTATAGTCTTTTTCGGGTCTGAGGAGATCTTCTGTGGTTTGGTCGATTCGATCACTCGGTGTCAAAATCGTTTGGTGATGGATTCTCGACCGGAGTCGGAAGTCCTCGGTAACTCCATGGCCTTTTTCGGTGCCGATGTTTGGTCACTTTCCTTTCGGTGGGTTGAGCCATGGCCTGCTGGCGGTGGCGTCCCCATGGCCTTAAGTTTTTTAGTGTGACCCTGAGTTTGGGACGGGGCAGGTCTACTCATGGTTTGTTGCACCGTGGAGGGTCGTTCACTGTCGGATTCGTCAGATTCAGTCTCTTGGATGGAGATTCTTTCCTCCTCCTCGACGTCTATCTGTTCTTTCAGTTTCGACGCCATTTGCAGTCTTCATGCTCGTCGATCCCTGAAGGTCTTCTTTGATCGAAACGCACGGCAAGCTTCACAAGTATCCTCTCTGTGTTCGGGTGACAAAAACAGATTACAGACCCGGTGCTGGTCTGTATAAGGATACTTTGAGTGACACTTAGGACAGAAACGGAAGGGGGTCCGGTCCATTAGTCTGGGACGACAGGTGTGATCGGGCCGACCAGGCCTCAGTGAAGAGTGGAAGCCCCGAAGGGCCGTCGACGCGGTCTTTATGTCGGTGCCGATACACTAACACTAACCCGGTACTGAGCGATAACAATACCGCCTACTTTTTCGATACTTTAGCTAACTTTCCCGATTCGAAATACGGAGCGAAGAGGAACACATCCGAACCCAATGGCAGAAAGAAAACAATCTAAGATGGAGTCAACACCCATGCGCAATGGAGCCGAAAGGGAGGAGTCACTCGGTCCCGTGACTCGAAAAGACTTCTTCGAAGAAAAACAACTTGTAACAATCCGAGCCCAACACTAGATGGCAGGATAATGCACAGCATGTCTATCTGCAGCTACACATGCCACTGAACATATATATATAAAAATATATACACACACACACACACACACACACACAAAACCAGTAACACAGTATCACTGCTTTACAATACAGCACACCAGAAACAGCAAATGGGGATGACAATCGTCAGACCCCCAAACAAACAGTGACATGTTTCTGTCAAACCGAGCTTTGGCAAACCTAATACAGTAGTCAGTTCATAGAAACAGCACAGGACTGTGAGTGTAATTCATAGACCTAGAAAACATGTACATGTGTGCATGCATACTGGAGTTCGACATGAATGGTATATGTTTTACTGCTTGTATTGGTTTATTGCATAAAATGTAGTACAAAACCCTTCTATCACAGTGAACAGTGAAATAAGGAATATTTAATGGCTGCTTCTGCAATATGGATTTTATCATTATGACAATCCCCAAACCACTATGCAGAGCTTTAACATTGTCAGAGCTACGCCTATCGTAATGTTTATCAGTAACAAAAACCTTATTTTATTTGATAGCCTTCTACTTCAAGTATGTATGTCAATTTGCTGAACATTTCACATTTTTATGCATTTCCAAGTGCAAAGTAAATTTTACACTGGTTTTTCTGAATAGATTGAGTCTCTTAAATAAAACAAAAAAGTGACTGAACTACTCTGATACAGTATTAGGTTTTTCCTTTGTTTAACTGGGTACCCAAATTTTAGATGAAGCAGAAAACTTCACAAATATCCTGAATAGTAAAAGCTGCTACACAAATCTTTAACGGTTTTCACCATCAAGAGTAAAAAAAACTAGAATGTAAACTTATAGGCAGGATTCTTCCATGCACAGGATAAAGATCTTCAATATTTTTAAATCTACAAGACAAAAGGTCATTTAATTCTGATGAAAATCAGAATGGATGTTAATCACTGACAAAATGGAGGTTGAGAAACTCAATTGGCTGGAACCGCAGTGAACAAATACAGACTGGATCAGCAGCAGAATCCTCTCACTTTGCTATTTAATTTCTCTATCCACGGACTGGCAAGTGTATGTCGATGACTACCCAAGGTAGTAGGGTTGAGCGCTAGTACCACAAAGATCACATATTTCACTGAACGTAGAAACAACTTATGCATCAGTGGCCACAAACGGGTACAGGTACTGGGTGACACCTGAGTCCAGCATTACCTTCACATGGATATCATTTGGGCACAGCTCCATGGTTAGCTCCTTGCCACCATTTCTGCAAGATTATCTCTGTGCCATGTTAATCAGAGCTTGTCACTATTGCCTGCATCTACAGTGATTTGGCACACCGCGTGGCCAGCACAAGTGTTCTCAATTTTGGATGCTGATCACAATAGTCTTTGTGTGACTGACAGAATGTGAAAACAGGGACAATTCTAATGGTGCAGATGTCATCTGCGGTGATTGGCACACTGGCAAGCAGTGTTGACTTTGATGGTGCCGGTTTACTTTGTGTTTGATGATTGGCACATCGGAAAGTCAAGAATGTACCTACAAATACATTATTTTGGGTGTTTTTTCATACTTTGTTGATTGGCACAGTATTTTGCTTAAATACCTATCTCAGTCGGTGATTGGCACACCTCATGATCGAGGATTGGCGAATCTCAGTAACAGAACTAGTGATCTGCTGGTTGATAATTTTATTCACTGTACAAAACGGCATGGCAACATTGCTGTCTGTTCTATAATTGTAATTACTATCTAAAACACCTGGAAAATAGTTAGATACAAAATTGTGATTACAATTTGACATTTGTAGTGATTTTAATATTTCTAGAAAAGCAATACTTGTAGTTAGTCAAAAAGCAGAATGTAACTTGTCCTCCTTTCTTCTTAAGAAGTCCAAGCAAATCTACCATCAAATGCCAAAAATGGAAAATAATATCTGTAAATTATGCGAGTGTGTGGCACAAACATAAGTGCAGAACATAAATTTCCATTGTTATTACATTGTGTAGGTGGTGAGTGGTGGAAAGTCCTACAAAATTTGCCCGAGTTAAGTGCAGCTGATCTGAGATCTTTGAATATGAAATTTGCATTCTGAAACTGAACGCCATTATCTACCACCAATAAGCACCATCATGGAGAGGTATTATTCCAGGTTACAGGAGCAAGCTAAAGATGTCTGTGTTCATTACTAGTCTTAGGAAATAGACATCTATTTCTAAATTTGGAGGAACAACTGAGGAAAGTATAAGGGATTAATCTGTACTGAAACGTGCACATCATAAAATAAGAGAAGAGCTGTGGTTGAAGGATGAACCGCCAATGGATGTCATGATTGTAACTGCCAAAGTGTGAAGCAAATGGTCTAGTATGTAGATGAGTTAAGCAGTGCTAAAAATGACATGGAGGAAAGTAGCTCAAAGGCAGAAGAACTAGTCAAGTTAAAAACAAGAATTCAGGTGTTTCAGAGAGTATTAAGTTCACACATATTTTAGAAAGTAAAAATTTACAAGAATTTAAAGGCACATGCTTTCGGTGTGGTAAAACAGGGAATAAAGCTAGTGCAATTCACTGTCCTGCTGTGCAAGGAATTTGTAATATGTGCAGTAAGAAAGGTAATTTCCCCAAATGCTGTAGAAGTAAGATTAAAAAAAGGTGGACATCAAGAAGTAAAGGAGATTGTATTTGAGGTAGAAGGTGTAAAACGTGAACATTAATCACACAAAGTAAAGATTGAGGGAGCTGAAATAGAGATGACATTTGATTCATGTTCACATCTCACATTGATTTATAAGAACACTTTTTTGTATTCTAATGATAAAGAAAGATTGCGTAAAACAGACTATACGCCAGTGGGTTATGGTGGGGTACCCATAACATGTTTGGGTATCTTACAGCTTGCAATGAACTCAGAGGAAGAATGGTGGTTGGGAAGGTGTATATTGCAAAAAGAGGAGATGCTTTACTGGGATGTCCACATCACCCTTTACTGGGGGTCATGTTAAACACTAATACTTACCTCAAGTACAAGGTGTAAGAAATAGATGAAACTTTAAGTACTTTTGAAGAGGAATTTAAAGATGTATTCCGGGATGAGTTAGGTTGTCTTAAAGAGTACAAACATTGTATAAAATTGAAGGATGGAGAGAGACCTGTGGTTGCACAAGTGAGAAGAATACCTTTGAATGAACAAGTTGGAGTGCAGAAGGAAATAGAGCGTTTGAGCGAAAGATTATTGAACCAGTTGAGGCAATGGAATGGTTGGCCTCTGTTATTTTTGGCTATGAAAGCCAATGAATGGTGAAATTTGTTTGTGCATAGATTTACAAGCACTTAGAGAGATTGCTGCGGATAGGTTCCCTCTACCCAATATTGATGAAATTTCACCATTTCAGATTTAGCATCTGCTTATCAAATTTAGCTAGATAAATATTCACAGGTATTGACAGCATTTATTACACCTCTAAGAACATTTACATTTTTCAGAATGCCATTTGGTCTCTGTGGCTCCTGTATTTCAAAGTATCATGACAAATATACTTAAATGGGTTAATGGGCTGAGATGTTATCAAAACAATTTATTGATTTTTGGAAGTACTAAGTAGGAACATCATTCAAGACTGCGAACTGTCCTGGAGAAGATGAGTAATGAAGGCTCGACTTTGAGAAAGGACGAGTGTAAGTTTTATGTAGAAGTAAATTTTCTGGGACATTGTAATATGGGTCAGGGTGCATTTCCTAAAACAGCCCTGGTTGATGCTATTGTAAAGTTACAGTAACTTGGTAACAAAAAGGAATTGGTTTAATTTCTAGGTATGATAGAATGTTATTGTAAATTCATTCAGGTTATACAGAAACGAATGAACATCTAAGGAAACTACTAGGCAACAACATAAAGTTTGAGTGGGATACAGATTGTTATAAAGAGTTACTTTGCTACAGAAAGACTTAAGAAATGCTCCATGTTTGCAAGCATTTATACCAGGTGAAGAAACCTACATTATAACAGATGCCAGTGCAAAAGGAACCGGTGTTCTTCTAGTTCAAAAAAGGAATGGGATGGAGCATTTAACTGCTTGTGCATCTAGATGCCTAAAAGTTCTGAGTCAAATTACTTAATAATTGAAAAAGAGGCCCTGGCCATTTATTGGGTGTTAGGAAAATACAGAAGTTTGATTTGGGGGATGAAAGTTAAAGTACTCTCTGATCATAAGCCGTCGAAATATATATATATATATATATATATATAGTTGTTTTTTTTTTAAAGGGGGGTTTGGATGCAATCTCTGCAAGGATCACCAGATGGATTATTTCATTACAAGAATTTGATTTCACTGTTGAATATATTCCTGATGTAATTTACTTGTTGAGGATTGTTTATCCTGTTAAGTGAATGTGAATGAAATTGAGCAGGATGAGGAAATAATTTTGGATCAAGAGGTGAATATAGGGGAGGTCACTTTGGGTGCTATAGAATACGCAGAGTGAAAGAGCGAAAAAGACAGGGATCAATACATTTCTGAAGTAACTAAAATGATATTATCTGGGAGAGATAAACAATTGGATAAACCCTGATCGATGATTACAACTAAATTTCTGTGGTGAATGGAATACTCACTTGTCCAACAAAACTGGTACCACCATTTGGTGTGCATAAAAAAAGTAATCATGTAATATTTTGTAAAAACTAAAAAAAAAAAAATTAAGATTACAAATTTGGTAGCCAGGAATGGATACCAAAGTAGGACGATTATTGAGAGATTACATGCAATTTTGAGTGAGTGATAAGGTATTAAAAAAATAGGCAAATGGCCATGGTATGTAGACAGCTTCCAAAGTATCCAGAGGATGAAGTTGCCATTGACCTATTAGGGCCTTTGCATGGGGGGAAGTCAAACTCCTTTTCTCTTTGTGGTATTTGATGTGTATTCAAGATGGATTGAGGAAACTTGCGTTAGTGATGTTTCTACTTCTACTGTAATTAAATTCTCAAAAGAGATATTCAAAAGGGAAAGCTATCCAAATTCTCTTTTGTCTGACAATGGTCCCCAAGGGTGTTCACATGAGATGCAAAAATATTTAAGAGCAGGGGTGTGGAATTTAACAAAATATCTACTAGTCCATGAGACAGGTTGCTTCATATATCTACTTGCCCTGTAGAACACTCCACTTGTCAGTATGGGGCCATGTAGTATGGCAAAAGATTATAGCAGCTATTTCATTATGTAAGAGCTCTGATAACAGTTTCTCTGATTATGCCAGGGATCATACTATCATAAGGTTTGACTACTACATTTCCCTTATTTTGCCACCTTTATACAGATCTACATACTGAGGCTGGAGGTAGCGGTAAGCAACAGACCCAGGGTTGCAATGCCCTTTTGAATCTGTGCAAACCTAACTTCCATGTTTTAGGGACTTTCACCAGCTCTTCTCTAATCGTTTCCCATACTGAGAAAGGTTGGAAATATACTCCTGACAGGGGAAGAATGAAATATTTCTTCCAGGGTTGGGGAAAAAATGGTTGAAGGGAAAGTGAACTCAACAGATTTTCACATGAGCAAATCCACACATGTTAAAATGCAGTTCATTAATATTTTCTTGGAGTTTAATTTCCTGGCCTACTTCCGTAAATTCTTGTGAGTTCATGAAAGGCGTAAATCTGCACTAATGCAAAGACATATACCATGGTTGCTCTTTTGTGACTTTCTCTAAGAATTGGGCCCCTAATTAGGTCTGGTTAACCAAGACTTTTGTTTTCATTAAAATTCTCTCTCTATCAGAGGATTCACTGTGAGTGACAGCTTTCTGCTCTTCCGCAAGAAGCATATCAGCACACAAAGTAATTTTGTTCAGTGCCAGAAACTACTGTGGAAGTGGCTTTTTGCCAATGTTTGTTATAATGGTTAGGGACTGGCAGCTCCCATAACAATAAATACATGGCAAAATAAGCCATGCATTGACATAATTATACGGTTGACCACCAATGTCAACCTATTAGCTTTGACAGTGCTTGTTTATTTTCATGTTTACCATAATCTTGTTGAAACTGGTTGCACGGAAGTTCCGTTATGAATATTTATTAGAAATACTCGCTTGCATCCACACATTTTACTAAATGATGCTTCAAAGAAATAGTACCTAAAGTAGCACAGTGGTTTAGGAAAACAGGTATTTCCTGGTTGCTTTTTTTGAGAACATTTTATTTTGGAAAAAAAGAATCATCAGTTTTGATTTCAATATTCTGTTACTACTGCATGTAATCAGAGAGCATTCTGAAAGCATTAGATATAACTTTATATTGCTAAGCTTTGCAAACGTGAGTACATATTTCTATACTGGAACCATTGTCAGTAGAGCAGTCCACTCTTACATTTCCTTAGAGCGCACATCCTAATACAGTCTTTGCAGTAATGTACCATAAATACAAGTTCGAACAGCATTGACATATTGGTACAAGTATTATCATAACTGAAGACAATGCCATTCCCTGATCCATAATGTACTGTACACTGGCAGCCAACGGATTTGTGCTGCAAGGTATTGGGCCTACTTGTCCCAAGGACAAAATAAACGTAGGAACTTAATGTCCTTGACCCCAGACAATATGACCTGGGAGTCGGTCTTGTAAGAGAATGTGGACTTTTAGATAAAAGAAGTTCCATTCACCATCCAGAAACAAATGGTGCAATAGAACAACTGAACGCAACTTTAAAAGAAAGCATACAGTTAGCAAGAGCCAATAATTTAAAGTGCTTCTACTTAGAAAAATCAGAATTGCCCCCAAGAATAAATCTGCCAGTGCATCAAAGCTATTGCTATTTTGGTTTCTGAAAATAAGATCTGGGGGGTTGTTTTCAGATAACAGCAAACTTTGCAGAGCAGGCCCATCAAACAAAGCACCCGCTCATCACAGGTTATTGCTTTCAATGGATTCAGCACAGCAGCGGCTCCACTCAGGGCAGAGTTGCCTACCTGCCTAGCAGAAATCTCTAAATACAATGGGCAGGTTTCCACCTGAGGAACTAAGGCCTTAGCCATCTGTGACATGCCTGAAGATTTAAAGTCCTTAGTGGGAAAAACTTTAATCCATAATAAAAAAATGTAAGTATAAGAAGGGGGCAACTTTAGACTGTCCAATGAATGGATACTCAAAATCTAAACAGTTTTATCATATGTTCTAGGTATGAAGGTCACAGTGATTTAAGAAATATCAGGTCTACCTCAAATCACGTTCATATTCTAAAACCCCAGCAACATACTACACATAGTTGATATCCACGCCTCACCGACATGCAAAATCCTAGCTAAGCAGCCACTATGTGAGGATATTAACTTTGTAGCCGATGGGGGAAGGCCTTGCAGGGACACAGTAACCCAAAATATAGTCATTGTTAAATAGGACATTGCCTTTACTTGGCCGAAAGCTGACGTGCAGTGTGAAACAAAACACTTAGAAAACAAATAAGTAAATACTGTACCTGCAGAAGTTAGTGGGAATCACTATAGCATATCCAACACAAGTTCCACCAAGACAATTACCCAGTTCATGAAAAAGGCCATGAGCCATGGATTCCAACGGTAAAACAATCAGGAACACACTCATAAAAATCCCTTTGGTTGGCTGAATGGAAACAAAAAATATGTTATTATCTGTATTTAGTTAGTAGAAAAGAAAAAGAACAGTGCAATTCCTCACTAGTGGAAACATTGAACAATACAAAATTCATACACATGACTAAGTGGTGGTGGAAGGGATCTGAATAAAATAGTACATTGGCAAATCTGAACAGAAATACTTTAATTTAAAACACAACCTTTATAGGCAGGACCACATTTCACCTCACTAGAGGAGTACTGTGGTGCAATTAAATGCATATAGCTGTTAGAAAAGAATATACACGGAGGAAGTCATCCATCCATCTGCACAATACTACAGTACATCACATGATATAAGCAGCGAACTGCCAAGAACACTTGCTAATACCTCAGCGCAGTGCCACTGTTTAAGAGGGACAGGCGCTCCAATAGCATTATTTTATGATCCAAAAAGTAAGATTAGCATGCGCAAAAACTCTAATACACTTTTCAGGGCACATCACATCATGATGTGTTTTGTTTATTCAATGTTCCGACAATAATCCAAGGAGTCCTGGGATTGCATTCTTAAAAGTGTACTGTCAGCACAATGTAATCTAATCCCACTCAGAGTATTATGGCTTTTCAGAAGACGTCACTTACACTTGTAGGCCCCCACTCCTTTAAAACCATTGGAAAGGTGAATAGTTAGGATCTGGGTAATGTAATGATAGATGGACATTTCATTATATTTTTATGGCACAGCCCCAATAGAAAAATGAGAGAACAGGTTTGTATTACCCCCTCACAGAAGGAACTGCATGGCCATAAAGGTTGTGCAGAGATCAGGTAAATTTGTGCCACCCAAGGGATGGCACAGGCAGAATACCTCGCTCCCATGGTATGTTTTAGGTGTGGACATGGAAACCAAAAGGGGCCATCCAAAAACATCTCCATGGGGGAAGGGGTGTCTGCTCCCATCTACAAGTAGGCCAAAAGGGTGACCTCTCATAATCTAGCACTGTTTGTGTAGTCAGATCAGAACTGGTTCTGATAGTCCCATACAATGGAGTAGGTGCTCTGAATACATTCACCCTCAACAAATATGAGGATGGGTAGCCACCTGTACAGAAACATGCAACAGTGGGCGACCTGCTGCTCAACGGTGCATTGCTGTGTTGTGTTGCTTCCAGGGTATGCGGTTTAGATGTTAGCATATGCTTTTTGAGCCTGGGACATATTGCTGACCATGGGAATCGCTCATCAGCAGCCAACGAAAGATTAGATTGAGCTGGTTATCTATTTGAGTAACGAGTGTGTGAACTCTATTCAAAAAATGATCCACAACTTCTTAAATCATTTTCTGAGAGAAAAGAACTACAAACTACGACAGTAACAGGAAAGAAAACAAGTTCAATTTGAATTAAAACATAATGGGGAAGACCAGAAGGTTAATGTTCCCTAATGAACAAAAAGACACTCCTTTTCTTAATCACATGGGTCAGGGTAAACAGTTAGGCAACGGTATCAAAGAGCACCAATTAAGCATGCCCAAATTCACATCAAATGCAAATTCCACAGATAACGGCATCTTAACAAGCACGATCTGTCCTTACCTTGATGTTACCTGGTAAAGACTCAGATTCGTCCTAATCCTCAAGAAAGAAAAAGGCTGAAACAATGTCACTACCTGCTGCCTAAACCACCCTTTCCTATCCCTCCAATAGCTAACCTACTTTACCACGGATGGATTCACTAACACACTATTATGCAGCTCAAATCATCCCCATGTACAGCATATTTTTCCCCTCAAACTTAACACTGCTAAACTACTCTTATTCAATATACAAATCATTTGTTTTGCTGAGATCACTCCTACTGGAATGTGCACCCATTAACCAGGAGAGCAAATGCATTCCTGTGATCACAATAGTAGCTCTCAAGAACCACATGAATCCTCCTTCAAGATCCTGAAAGGATTCCTTCCACAGCCTATCATGCTTATGGGCAGTGTCTGATAAGCTATGTATTGTCCCACTAGCCTCTCCTTTTCCCCCATGAACAAGGACTATTCTCATAGGTGAGGTTACCATCGTTATAATAACTTATGCACTGTTTATGTGAATGAGGTTCAAGACTTATGGTCTGTATTCACACTAATAGCATAAATACATACACAAATAACCCAACATTACAATACCTGCCTGCTTCTTATTGGTAATTAATTTAAATGAGTTCAAGAAGAAATGCATCAAAATACACAACAATAACATGCAATGCATGTCTCTCCATGGTTTGAAATGATTTAGAAAAAAATAATCTGCCATTTTTATTACGTTCTCAGGCTTGTTTTCTCTCTGAAAATAATTGTGATCAAGCCGATAAAGGAATTATAATCATAGATGTACCAAAATAAATATATAACAGTTATTTAATAAACAACTTTGACTGGTTAAGTTCGAAACAATACTCTTCAGCACTGGAGTCTCCATATGAACCTTCTTTAAACTTTTTTTTTTTTTTAACTGCCTCTTGCATGTTGGAGGAGAAGGCACTTTTTTCTGTTGTTGGTAATTAGATTTAAGGGAAGCAGACATGTTACATTTTCCAGAGGTGCTCAGTGTGTAAATGTACTGATTTTACCAATCTTAAAATGATAGAATGATCTTACATATAATCCACAAATTATTCTAAGATCCTTACACCAATCTAAGCCGCTGAGCTACATTAATGGTAAACTTTCCGGAGAATATGTTACTAGCAGGGTACAACTCTGCAGCAGGCACTGTGACATTTAAGCTATCCAGCTGGGGTTAAAACATACTTCTGGTAAACCGAGTCCTGTACAAGGTACACTAGTAGATAAGATAGTAATGCAGCTTTCGTTTGAAAGTGAACATAGTGCTTGAATCCTTGGTAGGTAGTGCTGAGACAGTGAGCTCTTCTTTGCTTCAAGTCAGTAGGACAGGATACACCATATGGTCTAATTCAGGAGTGTCATCTGCCACTTAGTGGGATAATTCATAACAGAATCTTATTAACTCAGTACAACAGAACTGCAATTCAGGAATGAAAGGAATCACAATCTCACTATTCTGTAAGCACTCCCTTTCAACCTGCAATACTTGTCTGCAGCAAATTAAAAAGAAAACATTTCCTAATGCCAGCTAAACTAGAGATGAGGCAGAAGAAAACAAGTTACTTACCTGTAACTACAGTTATCCAGTATTGGTAGCTTTCATAAATTCATATGTTTGAATCATCCCAGTCGTCGAAATGGGAGTCCCACGGTACCTAAAAAGCAATCATTAACAAATATATATTTTTTTCTATAGGCTATAATGGTAACACAATTCACTCATATAGCCTATCTAAGTCCTTTTGTGAAAGGACCCAAACCTGCCTGCTGGCCAATCAGGCATCTGCACCCTCTAGAACACTCTCCAGAGAAGCTCTTTCCCTCAGATTTTCTACTGCACGTCGTGTGAAGGGAGTCTCCCTGAGCTCTGCTCAGTTTTCTGCTTCTTCAGAAGTATTTTTTCCTTAAGAAAACTCTAAGGATGTCAGATTTTTCTAGAAAAGGCCTTTTCCGCCCTTGCAAGATTTTGACACTAGCCTACTGTGACTACAGACAAGCTAGGGCCAGGGAATAAAGGCAGGAAATTCTAAACACTTCTGAAGGAGGGAAACATTCATAACCTTCTTTAGATTTAAAGTGAGCACCAAGTATAAATAATGGACCCTCAGACCCAACTCTTCAGTACACCTCTAGACCTGTTTGAAGCACAGAAGGGCTGCTGTGCTGCTCAGCAAAAAGGACTGCTACTCTCTTGCCCTGCTGCTTCAGTGAGAAGACGAGACCTGCATCTTGATTCCAGGACCACCAAAGTGACTGCAAGAGCTAAATGGCTGGCCTCCTGATCAGAACCTCAGGGACAGAAAAGGTTCCAACCATCATGAGCCTAGAGTCTGAGCTCTACTTGCTTTAGATCTTGCCATTCAAGTGGAGTCACCCCAGCCACTTGAAAGTGGGCCGGAAGGTGCTCTGATAGCCCAGCTGTGGTCCAATAACCAGAATCTACGCAGCGGGATGCATCTCCTCACAGCTGCATCCGAACCACCTCAGCCCAACACATCCCTGACGCCAGACCTCACTTCGCAGCCCAGTCTCCTCAGAGTTCCCGCTGCGGGCCTAACTTGGTACCTGTATCTGGCTCATGCTCCATCGCGGTTGGCCTGAACTAGTGACTGATATCTGGTTGTGGATCAGGACACAGTTGGCCCTTTGTGCTTTTAGGTACTATTTTCACTTAACTCTTTAAAACTGCACATCTCCTGGTTTAGTGATTGGATTTTTGTAGTTTTGGTCTTAAATCATTTAGTACATTTTACTCTATTGCTGTAAACTGGTCAGGGATTTTCTTGTGTTGCGTTTTCAGTTTATTACTGTTTGTGTACAGCATAAATACTTTAAACATCGCATCCCAGTTAAGCCTGACTGCTTGTGCCAAGCTACCAGAAGGTTAAGCACAGGTTAATTTGGGGGTTGCTTGTGACTTCACCCTGAAAGAAATTGCGGCTGTGGCTTGAGTAGGGTCTCACCCCCTCCACCAGAAACCCAATTTCCAACACAAATATAAATATATTAGAAATGGGGAGAGCCCAAGATAATAAGATCAAAGTAATTTCAAGCACTCTTACTAGGAGGGCACAAGTTTGAAAACATTCATGAACTTCTAAAAAGTTTTATGAGCTTGTAGATTAAGTATAAAAAAAATAAAATAAAAAGCCAGTGATGACACATTTTCTAAAAAATGCAACAGGCCTGAAAAGCCCATGCTAGCATGCAGAAACACTCTGGTAACAATTGCTTGAGATCCACTTTCAACTTTGGCTAGTGACAGTCGTTTTGCCCATAGCGTTGACACCAGAGGAGGCACAATGGTAAAGTTGACGAGTGCTTTTTGTACCATAAGTAATCCTTGCTGCATGCACTTTGCCAGCAACCTTAGGGAAAGTTAAAAAGAGACGGGTGGAAATTGCAGCCATAGGGCTTGTACAGGATCAATATCTTGCACTGACCCCAGATTGCACCTTTATTATTGTCCGTGGAACACCAGGTGGACAAAAGCAGCTGGGGATGTATATTGTGTAGAGAAGGGGATGCATGCCGAACTGCCAGTCCTAGCAGGCTGCTAAAGAGCCCGAGTACAAAGAAAGCAAAGTGTTGGGACGGGCTGACGGGGAGTGGAAGATGGGGAAAGGTGACACTGCACATGAGAGGGGAATAAGCAACACGGGCAGCATGCAAGAGAACAAACACAGATAGGATTTGAGATTGGACTATGGTAATGCCCTTCTGCTTAACTTGGATAAAAAAAAACTCTTAAAAGACTGCAGCTGATACAGAACACAGCTGCTAGACTAATTCTGAATCTGCCACGATCTGCCTCTGCTAAGGAAAGCCTTAAAAATCTTCATTGGCTTCCAATAGCCCAACGGATATCCTTTAAGGCGCTCTGTATTTCCCATAAAGCCGTGCACAGGATTGGGCCCAAGTATTTTACTACTAAACTTCATTGGCACCGACCCACACGGTTGCTGCGGTCGGCCAATACCTTTCTCATCCAGGTGACCCCCACTAAGAAGGTGAAGTGGGGGGATAAAGCCTTCACTATAGCAGCTGCGAGGACTTGGAATTCTCTTCCGCTGGAGCTGTGGAAAGAGCATAACTATCTGATCTTTAGGAAACGGGTCAAGACTTGGCTGTTTCCTCGATAATTGTCTGATTTCTTTCTTTGACATTGCCGCTCTCCCTTAGTCAGCGCTTCAATGCCCCAGGGCCGGAATGCACTCTACAAATACCTTCATACATACATACATACAGGGTGCAAGTAACAACAGGGATGGAAGTGAGGACAAGCAAGTGGCAGCAGGAAGTGGCAAGCAACAGACAGGGCAAGCTACAAGGACAAGCGGGTGCAAGCACACAGATTAGGTAGGCTGGGAGGAACGCGGAAGGGGATGAGTACTAAAGGGAGCCAGATGAAAAACAAAAGTGCACTCTACTATAATTCGTTAATGCAAAGAAAGGGAAATGAAAAAATATAGTACCGTAAGCACATCACTATCAATGGAAGGACAGCATCGAAAACAAGAAGTCAAAACAGCAAGTGCTGTCCAAGGCAGAAAATAAGAGAGTAATGAAGGCAACAAATGGCAAGTGAAGAATGCGCTGCATGCCTCCTATTGCATACAATCTCTCTCGCAATTGAAAGTGCATGGGCTATCCCGTGTGAGACCAAATAAGTAGTGGTCTGAGTAAGTAATTTGGCCTTTATCCAGGGCCCATGGAAAGTAACCAATAAGATTCAAGCATATGAGAGTGACAACGAAGCCAGCCAATGGCAAACAATAGATGTCTCCAAGCCAACTGATAAACAGAAGGTCAGCATGTACTTTTTCCACCACATTATTTGGGCAAGATTTGACAATGCATCATTAACGTACCGTGGTACGTTAGAGCAATCAGCCAGATACACCCCAAGCACACTCCACACTTCTGATCCCTTACGGAAGTGAGTCACACAGTCTTAGTAAGATCTAGTCATCCAATGTTCCATATGCTTTCGCTTTGAGACACTCCATTATTATGTCACTGCATTAACACTGTCGGAAATATTAAAGTTCAGGAGAACACAGTATCTCAAAGTAGAGTTCACTTAGTCAAGTAGGGCCATTCAGTCAGGAGTGAAGGCGAGAGGGAGGGGAAAGACCCAGTAGACTGCTGGCTGCCATCAGACAACACAGTCCCACCCACCTTGCCCAAGATGTCTGCCTCATCGCTAGATGGACAAGCCCACCAAAATGTGGCCTGATCACTCTTGTAGGCCAAAAGCCTGCATGTCTCAGCCCACTTCTCACCTCCACAAACAAAATTGTGACACTCCTCTCGCTGGAGATCTCTGTTGTGAGACACTGTGTCAGCCCTAATTGGCTGTGCTCCAACACCCTCCCCACTGTAGACTTTCTTCAGTGTTTTCCAGAGATATAGCCCTCCTCTGATCCTTCCAGAGAAGTAAATCATCCCCCCAGCCTCCGAAATTCAGCCTGAGTCCTCTGAGTGCCTGTCATGCTCCCTTAGTGCAGGAAGTGTTCCTCTGCAATGGGCCACACATAGGATTCAGTCCTACATCACCAGGTGACATTCTTACTTCTATGTCATCATGCTAGGAATTACTCCCCAGCCCCCACCATAACCCTGTCAGTTCAATAAATGAGGGAGACTGGAGTCATCAACATCTTGCTATGAAAGTAGCAAAAATGAGGGCTCTGCATCTTCAATATTCCAAGACTCCCTACTACTTTTGCAACCTCAGGATACCCAGTTCATTTGAAAACTGAATTTTGCAGGATTATTGGAAGGGATTGTGGCTGGTCAGCAGAAGTTGTTTTGCTTCTCAGCCAACTTAGCCTTTGGCTATCAAAGCCCTCAACAAAAATTTATTAATTTTTAATACATGAATTAGAAACAGAGATGTACTGTTTTTTCTGTTTGTTCACTGTTTATTTTGGGGGTTATTCTAACTTTGGAGGAGTGTTAATCCGTCCCAAAAGTGACGGTAAAGTGACGGATATACCACCAGCCGTATTACGAGTTCCATAGGATATAATGGACTCGTAATACGGCTGGTGGTAAATCCGTCACTTTTCCGTCACTTTTGGGACGGATTAACACCTCCTCCAAAGTTAGAATAACCCCCTTTGTCTTTTAAGTGGCACAATTTACATTGTTTACTTGGTGGGTGAAATGGGTGGAAAATCATTATTAATTTGTTCAAGCTAAGCAACTCTGAATTCCACAAACTGCCAGGTAAGTAAAGTCTATCAATTCCTTGCTGCAACAGTCCAACTGCAGTTGCTGGCTTGGTGAACTCTTTTGCATATGGGATTTTGCCATTCTCCTTATATCTGAAAAGTAGAGACCCAGTGCAAACCAACAAGAGCACAAGTCGAATTTTGAATTTTTTGTTATCCAGGATGCCTAATAAGCCACTGACAAAATTGTAAAAACAAGCATACTTTGCATTTATGTATAATTGTGTTTTTGCAAATTAACCCAAAAAATAAACAGAAAACAAGAGCACCACATAGTCCCATACTACAGCCAGTCACAAAATATGCAACCTCTAGGTACACTTAAGGCACAAGATGGGGACATCAGAAATGTAGCAATGTCAAGTCCAATTATCCACATATAAGAAAGGTTTTCCTTCTGACAGTAACCCACATGTGAAGAATAAGCAACACTATATCTTATTTCAGGAAGAAGAAAAAACTATGTTGGTGTGAAGGGGGGGGGTTAAGAACAGGTAAGGAGATATGGCCTTAAAATATTTCTCTACTCACAGTGCACTCAGAGGGCAAAAAATATACTAAATTATTTCACTTTGGATACCAAATAATCTAATAAAGCAGCAAAAGAAAACTTGATTAGAGATCTAGAAGCTATTCTGTTAGTGAAAGCCTCTACTCACTCACCAGGGCATATTCTGGATACGGTTTCTGCCAATTTAGCTTTCTTAAATGCTTACTCTCCTTTTCCATTAGCTCTGACAGATCACTACGTGGCTCCTTTAACACTGGTGGTAATTGGTATTGCGCTTTCTTTGCTAAATGCATTGGATGAGCCCACTCTAGCAGATGCCTTAAATGATAAGTGTAATATGCTGGCAAACTATTACATAAAAAGGTGATGGATACTTACAACTACTTTAGAGTCAATTATCAATGCCTTAGGAGTGCCTTCAAACTCTTTTTTTTTTTTTTTTCGGTATAAGGCCTGTCTCCTCTTGTGATTTAGCGTGGCCTGATAAATTGAAAAAGGCTGGAGATGTTCTTTTTCTAATTATTCACAGACTGCTGAATCTATCCCCACTGAGGTGATTCTGTCTAGTTGGAAACATGATATGGTTATTCCGCTATTTAAAAACACTTTCGCTAGATAATAAAAATTATCTAGAAATTCATCTGTCTATTTCTCTTTTGCCTATCTTGTCTAAAGTCTTGGAGAAATGGTACAGTACGTGGAGGAACATCACCTGCTGCATCATTCTCAATGTGGTTTTGGGCCGGTTCACAGCACCAAGACTGTTTCGCTCAGGGTTACTGAAGAGATATGCCAGATTGTGGGACAAGGGAGGCTAACCTGCGTTGATCCTGTAAGATCTAAAAGCTGTTTTTGACACTATATCCCACAAGGTTTTGGTAAAAAGATTAAGTGATTGTGGGGTTTGAACAAAGGCCCTATTCTGGTTTATTTCGCTTTTCATAGGATGCTCCTTTCAAGTGATATCACCACCATTTTCCTCCAGGAAACATCAGCTGCAGTTTGGAGCCCCTCAGGGACCTGCCCTTGGTCCCACCCTCTTTAACATCTACGTCTGCCCTCTAGAAGACATTGTACTAACTTTTGGCCAGTCTCTAGTGTCATATGCAGATGACACGCAGCTGGTTTTGCCACTGTCATCTAATGAACCGGAGGAGGGTTTTTTTAAGAAGGGGATGCCATCAATGGCGCAGTAGATGACTTTTAACTGTCTAAAATTAAATGCTAATAAAACTGAGATGTTTTCTCGATTAAAGCTCTTGAAATTGTTGCCCCCACTGTTAGCCTGAGATATTAGAAGAGCCTCCTGTTCCTAAACCAGCTATAAAGCGTCTGGGAATCTGGATTGATAATTCAATGTTGTTTGAACCTCAGATCAAGCTAATGAATTCCTGCAGGCATGGCTTGCTCACAAGCCTGAAGAAAATCCTCTAGGAGTTTCCCTTTTCGATTCAGAGGACAATTGTTCAGTCTCTGATAGTCTTGGGTTTAGATTACTGTAATATCTATTTACTTTGGTATCACCAAGTATACTAGGACTAGGTTGCAAAACATCCAAAATGCTGAGGTGAGGCTGCTTTGCCACATGCCTAGATCTCATTCTGTTTCCAATCAGCTTCGTACTCTACATTGGCTTCCTGTGGAGAAACACATTTGAATTAAAGCTGTTTGTTTCTCACCAAGTCATGAATAAAGTTGGTACCTTCATCTTCAATTCTCTCCTCCTGCCCCATCATTCAATCAGGTATTTGAGATCATCAAAGCTTAACATGACGACTAAACTGCGGTTTAAGCTAGTCAGGCAGGGAGACAGATCCTTCAGTTTCCTAGGGCCTGTTTTGTGGACTAAACCAGCAGCTAGCATTCACAACAACACAAATTACATCACCTTCAGGAAACAGCTTAAGGCCTGGCTGCTTTAGAGCTGGAGCCTTCCTACTGCGTCTCAGTTAGGTGCAGAAGGAAGCCCTGTTCCGGGGCAGCCATGTGCAGTACAAATCTTTATAAGACAACAAAAAGAATGCCTTGGGTGCAGGTGTTCTCTGAGATACACCCATACATGTAAAGCATGTATTAGCACCTTACTTAGCTGTGTTGACCAGGATGAATGAGGGAATGTAAGTAGTGTCAAAGTTGTGGTACGATTCTGGATGGATGCCACAGTCACTGGCATATTTTGAATGTACACTACTTAGGTTTGATTTGATTAAGGAGCTTCATGGGAGTGTGTACTCTTTTCCCAATCTTTACTTCATAATAAACTAAAAACGGCCCATTCTGGGGATGACAGTTGTAGCGGGGAGGGGAGGAGGGGTTGGAATTCCTATAGGCTGACACCCATGACACTGTTTGGGTTTTAAGTCAACAAATGTTCATGTTTATTTTGTTCTTGGAACAAGTAGGCCCAAAGCGAAGCAGCATAAACCATTTGGCTACCAGCTTACAGTACTACATTATAGATCAGGAAAGGAAACTGTCTGCAGTTGAGATACTTGTGTCAATGTTACTGCTGTATGAACTTGTTTTTATGGTTCATTTATGCAAAGCCTTTATTATTAGGGTGGGCGCTCTGAATAAACGTAAGCTCGGACTGCACTACTGACAGTGGTTCCAGTAAAATAAAATGCGTACACAGGTTTACAAAGTTCAAAAATATAAGGCTATGTATAATGCTCCCAAAATGCTCTCTGATTAGATGCAAATATATCAAGAACTCCCATTTGCTCAGAGACAGACGGTTGAGTCCGGCCTGGTGGTATTGATCCGACCAGGGTGGGGAGTAGGAGCCAAGGATAAAGCATGACACTATTGGGCGTGTGAGGCTTCTACTTCCATAAATCG
The DNA here is from genome assembly GCF_031143425.1 of Pleurodeles waltl. Lineage (NCBI taxonomy): Eukaryota > Metazoa > Chordata > Amphibia > Caudata > Salamandridae > Pleurodeles > Pleurodeles waltl. The sequence goes on from NC_090442.1 coordinate 569,410,962, forward strand.
AAATTACCCTAGTGAGGCCATATGACCTCATGAATTGACCTTAAGAGGTGTTCATGTATGAAGAAATTGGGAAGGTGACTTCCCCGGAGCAGTCATGTTTCTAGATTGAGAACAGGGGTGTTATGACTGCTCGTTGATGCTCCCCTCCTCTCCAATTGTCGTGTTTGGAGACAAATACCCAGATCCAGTCACTGAATGCTACAAGATGGCACTAACACGAGACAGATAATCACAAAATTATTTTTGGATGAAACAGGCATTTCTTCAGCCTCTTTTTAAACTGGTCAAAATGGGTGGTCCTCTCATAACAAGAACTTCAGAAAATTATTGTCAAAAATAACGAAATGTTTCACTCCTTTACACTGCTTTGCAGGACAGCGATGATCAAACTACTGTACAAGATAGGAGAAACAATGTAACCCTTTGAAAAGAAGACTAGTGGATTGCAAACTAGAGTTTAAATCCGATCTGGTATGTTACAAATTGGCTAATGTGGCTAAATGTATATTATACAAATCAGGCATGTATTGCCTGCATGTGAATCAATATAAACTAGGGGGAGCCCTGAGCACAGGGCATTTCCACATTGTGCAAATGCGCTGACTCTGCCTAAGGTCTAGCTCGAAAGGAAGAGCCTAGGGCTCATCTGCAGTAGGTTTAGCAAAAAATCAATGTTCAGATATAAATAACAGCTGTAGGAAGTTGGCTCTGTATGTGCTATTTCAAAGTAAGGAATAGCATGCACAGAGTCCAAGGGTTCCCCTTAGAGGTAAGATAGTGGCAAAAAGAGATAATACTAATGCTCTATTTTGGGGTAGTGTGGTCGAGCAGTAGGCGTATCAAAGGAGTAGTGTTAAGCATTTGTTGTACATACACACAGGCAATAAATGGGGAACACACACTCAGAGACAAATCCAGCCAATAGGTTTTGTTATAGAAACATATCTTTTCTTAGTTTATTTTAAGAACCACAGGTTCAAATTCTACATGTAATATCTCATTTGAAAGGTATTGCAGGTAAGTACTTTAGGAACTTTGAATAATTACAGTAGCATCTATACTTTTCACATGAAACACAAATAGCTGTTTTAAAAGTGGACACAGTGCAATTTTCACAGTTCCTGGGGGAGGTAAAGTATTGTTAGTTTTTGCAGGTAAGTATCCCACCTACAGGGTTCAGATTTGGGTCCAAGGTAGCCTACCGTTGGGGGTTCAGAGCAACCCCAAAGTCACCACACCAGCAGCTCAGGGCCGGTCAGGTGCAGAGGTCAAAGAGGTGCCCAAAACACATAGGCTTCAATGGAGAGAAGGGGGTGCCCCGGTTCCGGTCTGCCAGCAGGTAAGTACCCGCGTCTTCGGAGGGCAGACCAGGGGGGTTTTGTAGGGCACCGGGGGGGACATGAGTCCACACAAAAAGTACACCCTCAGCAGTGCGGGGGCGGCCGGGTGCAGTGTGCAAACTAGCGTCGGGTTTCCAATGGGAGTCAATGGGAGACCAAGGGGTCTCTTCAGCGGTGCAGGCAGGCAAGCGGGGGGCTCCTCGGGGTAGCCACCACCTGGGCAAGGGAGAGGGCCTCCTGGGGGTCACTCCTGCACTGGAGTTCCGATCCTTCAGGTGCTGGGGGCTGCGGGTGCAGAGTCTTTTCCAGCCGTCGGGATTTTAAAGTCAGGCAGTCGCGGTCAGGGGGAGCCTCAGGATTCCCTCTGCAGGCGTCGCTGTGGGGGCTCAGGGGGGACAACTTTGGTTACTCACAGTCTCGGAGTCGCCGGAGGGTCCTCCCTGAGGTGTTGGTTCTTCACCAGTCGAGTCGGGGTCGCCGGGTGCAGTGTTGCAAGTCTCACGCTTCTTGCGGGGATTTGCAGGGGTCTTTAAATCTGCTCCTCTGTAACAAAGTTGCAGTCTTTTTGGAACAGGGCCGCTGTCCTCGGGAGTTTCTAGTCTTTCTTGAAGCAGGGCAGTCCTCTGAGGATTCAGAGGTCGCTGGTCCTGGGGAAAGCGTCGCTGGAGCAGGTTTCTTTAGAAGGCAGGAGACAGGCCGGTAGGACTGGGGCCAAAGCAGTTGGTGTCTTCTTTTCTTCTTCTGCAGGGGTCTTTCAGCTCAGCAGTCCTCTTCTTCTTGTAAGTTGCAGGAATCTAAATTCTTAGGTTCAGGGGAGCCCTTAAATACTAAATTTAAGGGCGTGTTTAGGTCTGGGGGGTTAGTAGCCAATGGCTACTAGCCCTAAGGGTGGGTACACCCTCTTTGTGCCTCCTCCCAAGGGGAGGGGGTCACATTCCTATACCTATTGGGGGAATCCTCCATCTGCAAGATGGAGGATTTCTAAAAGTCACGAGTCACCTCAGCTCAGGACACCTTAGGGGCTGTCCTGACTGGCCAGTGACGACTCCTTGTTTTTCTCATTATCTCTCCTGGACTTGCCGCCAAAGGTGGGGGCTGTGTCCAGGGGGCGGGCATCTCCACTAGCTGGAGTGCCCTGGGGCATTGTAACACGAAGCTTGAGCCTTTGAAGCTCACTGCTAGGTGTTACAGTTCCTGCAGGGGGGAGGTGTGAAGCACCTCCACCCAGAGCAGGCTTTGTTTCTGTCCTCCGAGAGCACAAAGGCTCTCACCGCATGGGGTCAGAAACTCGTCTCTCAGCAGCAGGCTGGCACAGACCAGTCAGTCCTGCACTGACCAAGTGGGTAAAATACAGGGGGTATCTCTAAGATGCCCTCTGTGTGCATTTTTTTATAAATCCAACACTGGCATCAGTGTGGGTTTATTATTCTGAGAAGTTTGATACTAAACTTCCCAGTATTCAGTGTAGCCATTATGGAGCTGTGGAGTTTGTTTTTGACAGACTCCCAGACCATATACTCTTATGGCTACCCTGCACTTACAATGTCTAAGGTTTTGTTTAGACACTGTAGGGGCATAGTGCTCATGCACATATGCCCTCACCTGTGGTACAGTGCACCCTGCCTTAGGGCTGTAAGGCCTGCTAGAGTGGTGACTTACCTATGCCACAGGCAGTGTGAGGTTGGCATGGCACCCTGAGGGGAGTGCCATGTCGACTTAGTCATTTTCTCCCCACCAGCACACACAAGCTGGCAAGCAGTGTGTCTGTGCTGTGCGAGGGGTCCCTAGGGTGGCATAAGACATGCTGCAGCCCTTAGAGACCTTCCCTGGCATCAGGGCCCTTGGTACCAGGGGTACCAGTTACAAGGGACTTACCTGGATGCCAGGGTTGTGCCAATTGTGGAGACAATGGTACATTTTAGGTGAAAGAACACTGGTGCTGGGGCCTGGTTAGCAGGGTCCCAGCACACTTCTCAGTCAAGTCAGCATCAGTATCAGGCAAAAAGTGGGGGGTAACTGCAACAGGGAGCCATTTATTTACAACAGCTATTTACTATCTATTAAGTTTTAAGACTTTACGCTTTTTCACAAAGCCACCTACCACAACAGTTATTGATAGGAAAATTCCCTTTTCACTGTCCTACTTGCACACAACATTCAGCATTGCAGAACCAGCAAAGTGTCCCACTACGTTTTACTGTCACGTACAAGGCCAGATCTGTCACTTTAGGTGCAGCAAACCTGGAGTTCCCTACCTAATAGCCTATCGCCAGAAACACATATTGCTGGTTTCAGGAAACGTTTGAAAACATGGCTATTCGTTACGTAACCCTCTACCCATCCCTATTACAATATTTAATGGGATGGGGTGCTTTTAGTTGTACTGCGTTTTAGCTTGGAGCCAAGAGACCCTGAATACACACACACAAATGTTAGAAATAACATAAAATTGCTATTGCAGCATGGGCAAGTTTAGATTACCTTTGGCATCAGTGCATACATGTGAGCAGTAGTCTACAGAGAAGCCAAGCATTTGGGAAACCTGCCTAAATCAGTTCTTTTTGTACAAGGTTATGCTTCACTGCCTACTAGGGTCATTGCTCTGGATCATTCAAGGTTTTCCCAAAGAAACTAATTCTTAGAATAAAAAAATAATGAAATCAAGTACGAAAAATATATGTGATTGATAACAGCGTTTCAGCTGTAATTTTTAACTACACCATTACGTCCATCCAGCTATTCTGGTCACAGCGATATATTGTGTTTGCTGGTTGTCTAAAATAAAATAAAAAACTACAACATACTCAGTCCTATCAACTGAACTGCAGGTAACAAGGATGTTTCAATTCGTACCGACCATGCATCCTTTCATATGGTTAAAAGTAATGAATGAAAAAATGGGTAAGACGGAAACGTGTGCATTTTTAAAGATACTGATTAGGAATGCGGTTTATTTTTTGTCTAAATTTGGGGTCATCTTTGACATCATGTAATTCAAAGAGCACTTTACAAAATGGGCTCTTTTTTGCACACTCGCTTAGATTTGCTAAAATTTGGAGAGAAATTAAATTTATGATAACAAATGTTTTACTACCATGTGTTCTCATATTTTTCCTAATAAAAATAGTACAACCAAGTGTGTGGCTGGCCCCGTCACCTGTGTCAGAATTCAGAAAAGCACAATAACACAATAAAGCTGGGGGGGGGGGGGAGGAATTGTCTTTCAAATTAACCCATTCTGGTGATGTGGGTAGCTACTGTATTTGGACCTAGAATTGTTGAGCACCCAGAGAAACCTACCAAACTCATACATTGCTGAAAACTATACACCGTAGGGAGCCCAAGAATGTGCGACTCACATGGCTCCCAATAAGGTTTCTTGCTCAGAATGGCCCGCATACACCAAACTTTGGCTAAAATCATGTGTCAAGGGGGGGGGGGGGGGTTGGTTGCTGGGAAATTATGTAATCTGCAGTGACCTACAAAATTCTTGAAATGCATTAATCCAAAACTCCTTCCAATAAGTAGGGTATGCGTAGCTGCGTCTATCACTCGCAGTCCAACCCTGGATCATGCAAAGTCAATGTAGTGTCACTGAAGCATTCACGTGGCTACAGTTTGGGTCTGATGTGTGTTAAATCAACCCACATAACAAACGCAGTATATTAACCAGAGGTGTGGGAATACAGGGTGGTTAAGAATTTGGGCATTAGCTGGAAGTGTCAGAGTTTTTAGTTACATACATAAGTGAATAATGGCCTTTATTGACCCATATTTTGACGTGTGCAGTGCTTTCTGGGTAACAAAACGCACTGGGATCCAGGCACAATACAACACCTAGAATTACCCTGGGGCTCAAGGTTTCATAAGTGTTCCATATTGGTCGGCCCTTGTTGCCAGCTGACTAAGAGGTCAAATAGCACAGCCATTTATCATTGCAAGAAAGAGGGATTCTGGATTTCTTTGGACTAATTTTGATATACAGGGGTGCAGAGATGAAGTAAACATCCCTTTTCTGTCTCCCCTGGGTAGCACAACTATTATCTGTCTTGGGAGGAGGGGAATGCATAATCCCGCGCTAGGGGGTGCACCACACCAAGAAAATGGCCCTGGTGGCCTAGTGTGGTTGATTGTCGTCCATTGCCACTAAAAGGCTAAATAAAGCATAAGTATTGTGACACAACATGGGTGCAAGTTTAATTAAAAAGGTGTAAAGAAACTGTATGTGATAATTTGCTGCGTCAGGTTACAATTCTTGTAATTTGGGCTTTTTGTTGGCTTAATGATGAAGAGTCAGAACTTCACAGCATTTCAATGATGGGAATGAAAACTAGAATGCATCTCAACCCCTTAAAAAACAGAAGACATTGCCTATAAATCCCAATGCTGCACCCACAGGGAACACCTGTTGCAGGCACCGGACTCCCATATCCATCTCAAACACCCTTAAGCAGTATGATAACTAAATCCATTCCCTTGATCAATTAGGTAACCACTTCAGGCTGACATAATTTGTGCTAGATCCTTGTGCTGATCATATTCAGCAGAAGAGAGGAGCACGTGTGTCCTAAAGAGATGGGAAATTAAAGAAAGTGGCACTGAACAGAAATTAACACAAGACAAAAAGGGAAGCCAGAGCGTGGTGCAGCCACAACATAAAGAGGCACTGTGTAACCTATTGGCTCCCACACAAAATCATGTTTCAGTTCTAGAGGGTGGGGACAATTCACACTAAAGCTGGATAGACTGGATACACCCTATGAAAAGGCAAAACGCACCTTCGGATGATGATCTTTGGCCTTGTACGCTCTGCTCACAACGACATACTTATTTTCAGGACTGCTGGAGGCTGATCAATAGATTTAGCCCCGAATCCTTCAGGTACAATAAAAACTACTAAAACAGGTCTAACCGTTTTCCCCTCTTCAAATTAACTTACAAAAAAAAAAAAAAAGATTTTTCTTTTTAAGACAAGGACTTTCAAACTCATCATCTCCCATTTCATTCCCTTTGGAATTTTGATGGAGCTCAGATTGAGGGATCATTGCCCTGTGCAGACCTAGGTGGCTAAAACACCACTACAGTGATTTATAAAACACTAGGGGCCACATGCACAAAGCATTTTTCTAGTCGCAAGCCGTTTGTGACTAGAAAAATGTTTTTGGGGATGTACAAGGTCTATACTGCGATTCGGTAACTTGTTACCGAATCGTAATTTGGGTTTTGCCCTTCGGTATTAGGAAGGGCCGTGTTCAGGGCACCCCTTTCTAATACCAAATCTAAATAGTATGTATCATTGTTTTGTGACCGTGAATGCGGTCACAAAACAATCACAGTTAGCACCATTTTCAAATTGGTGCTAACCCATTCGCAAAGACTTCCCCTTTGTGAAATCATGGGGACCACTGCCTACTCTTCAAAAATGAAACTGAAACGTTTCATTTTCTTTCTTTTTAAACGCAGCCTGTTTTCTTTTAAGGAAAACGGGCTGCGTTTAAAACCACAAAAAAAACAACAACAAAAAAAGATTGCTTTCTTTGAAAGCAATCACAGACATGGTGGTCTGCTGACACCAGCAGACCACCATCCATGTGATTTTTGTGATTCCCGATGGGTCGCAAATTGTGACCTACTTCATTAATATTAATGAGCAGGTCTCTTTGCGACCCACCGGGAATCGCAAAAGAAAGTCAAAGGAGTTTCTTACATTTGGCACTGCGATTCGCATGGATTCGCATGGAATCGCAATTAGGGAATCACAATTCCATATATTTGTACATGTAGCCCTAAGTATGCTGTGGCATAGGGATTCCTTAACTACAACCTCTCTTTTGGCTCCACTGGAGTGGGAGAAAAAGATTACAGCTCTATCCAGCATGATCGGCCTACCACAACTGGGGAATTTTGAGAACAAAAGGCAAAAGCACATACAGAGTGCAGCAGAAAACTGACCTAGGAAATGCCAGCCACTACCTCACTCTAAAATGCCTTTTAGCTCCTTTGATAGGTCAGACAAGGAAGGGGGTGCTAAAACCCAAGAACATTAATGATATGTGTTTATTTCCAGAGGTAAAGAAATAATCCTGCCTTGACCCCCTGCACACTGAATTGTTCCCATGTGACGGTCCAGCTTCACTCTCACCTATCTGAGGCACAAAGTATGGCGACGTAGCATCTTAATCTGTACCCATAACAAGCAAGCTAAAATGATTCACTCTGCATCTAGGAAGTCTTTTTGGGACAAGCATGGAGGGAGCAAACCAGCCGACAAAACATCCTTCTTTAAACCCTACTTACCGTTTTCTCAGAAAGCTCTAATCAGATTGATAGGGCTGGTCACCGGATATGCATCAGAGGTGAGTAAAAATCGAAAGACTTTCCAAAACTCTTTTCAACAAATGGCATAAAATACAAAGGTGATATACTAAACAAAGGCCTAGACGATTTTGCTGCTCACTGACTTACACACTTCTAGGTCCATAGCAGAACTTCTCAGAGTGAGTTAACTTCAATTTGGCTGGAAGGCTAACATAAATTAATGCCAGTAGGTATTTTTTAATGAAAATTTAGAAAATGAATGAACTGGTGCAGGCTGAAAGACTTGTTCCCACTGGATTTCAACCAAACTTCTCGCCCCTGAAGAGTTATATTGAGAAAACATAACCATGATCTACTTCACTAAAGACGGCTCATTGTTTTAAAGTCACACGTAAAACTGGTTAAAAAAAAAAAAGTCTAACAAAAATGAGGAATTTTTCCACCATCAGCTCTTAACCTGAACTGCTACTTGTGAACGTTGGATCTAATGCACAGGCTCACAGAGCTCATGAAAGAGAAGTTTAAAAGTTCAGCCAATATAAGTTTACTTTTGGGCAAAGAATTTATGCACTCAGGAAAGTCAAGAAATACAAAGGTTTTGAATGGTAGGTAAATTTTAGGTGGAAGTACTCTTGGTGCCCCTAAGGCAATCTGCAATGGGTAGTTAGAGTTACGTCCACATTACCAAAAGGAAATGCCTTTTTTTGGTTTGTTAATAACTTTGGCTCCATCCGAGAAATCATCACAAAAGCGTTCAACAATTTATTTATTTTTGCCTAGTTTCTTCAAGAAAAGTTTTGGGGTGATTCATCAAGTAGGAGCAAAGAAAAAGGGATTTCCCAAAAAGGTCTATGATCTCCACCTAGAGTGCAATGTAGGGTAGGGCGTTCGCAGGTGGTTGGATGCAGGGCCTGGGCGCCAGGCAGGCCTCACCCCCAAACTCACATTGCGCACGGTGAAGGTAGGTTGGATGTAGCCAATCCCTACAACCGACCCCACGCTGCGCAGTGTGGGGTTGACTTTATGTATGTAATAAAACACTACTTTATAGATCGCAACTGTAATTATGTTACTTTACATAAAAAAACTCAGATTAGAAATGTATTGAAAAAAACTAAATTGTTAAAGTAACACTCTAGTTAGGTTAAACTAACTACTACTTCTGCAGACTAATTAATATAAATGAAAAAGCTGAACGAATGAGAAAATATAATCGTTCAAACAGATTAACACTAACTTTGTTGGAAAGTGATAGCTGCTTGGTATCCCCACACCGATCCGTGGAAATCAGCTGAAAAAACACTTATTGAGCTTTTCTGTATCAAATAAAAAGTAAACAAAATAATGAATGAAAGAAAATGTTCTTCAGGGAATCTTTGGTGCATATATAGAGATGCCTCGGTAATCGTTATATAAATAGAAGTTAAATAATTATGGAGGCCTCCTCAATAGCTATGTTGTCTAACTCAAGACTAGACTACTTTGCATCCCAGTAGCTCATTCAGCTGATATTTAATAACAGTCCAGGTTAGAGCAATCCTTTATTGATAGACATGTCTCAGGCTTTTTTCAAGCTGCGGTTTTGCCATATTCCGAACTAACACCTAACACCTGAGTATTCATCATTTGCCTGACGTTATTCTTGTGTACAAATACTCTCCTGCTTTGGGAACACTTCACCTTTCAGAAATAACTTTCGAGCTCTCAAAACGAGTTATCTTGTTGCAAAAGCTGTGGATAAATCCAAACTGGAGCATACTATAACTGAATCTGACTCTCTGGGCTAGCAGGTCATATAAACTCCTAGGAATGCAAATAAAAAGGTTTATGTATTGAACCTACAACTACTTTGAAGGCCAAGAAAGTAAAGCAACAAAGTACTAGAATGGAAACAGCAAATCAGGCAACTGTTACTAAAGTAATGAGCCACGATTTCTACATCTCATATGGGCATTGTCAGAAAGTAGCTCCAATCTAAATCAGCTGATGATCCCATTAATGACATTCATGACACTGAAGTTAAGTGCCACAAACACATTGCGCCTACTTAAAAGGATGAAAACATTTAAAGCTTTGGTGCACGCCTAATGCAACAAGCAATGTTAAAGCCCTTCAAGAACTGCAAGCAGCACTTTCCTAATGCAGCTAGCAGGACCTTAGGCTTTTACTAGAGCTCCGTTGAGTTAGATATATTGTTCTTGTTGTAGCATGTGAGATTATTAGTAGTGTCTCTGAAATCAGACAAGTGGTTGCTGTAACAGACTACAGTACTTTGGCCATTTGGTTTGATAGTGGTTTGTTGGAGACTATCAAGGAGACACAGGTAGATAAGGAAGAGCATGGTACTCAAATTACATTTCAGTGAAGGATGCCAGACAAGCCGAAAAATTTAATTAAAAAAACACATATAAATCCCTAAGAGTGGTAAAAAGATGAATGATACTACTGTAGCAACTGAAAATTGACAAAGGAAAAACCAGTAAGCCATGATCCTTTACAAGGGGTGTGTGAGGATCAAATGATTTGTGTTTTCAATGGGAAAACATTAATTTACTGGTATCCTACATGCAGAGGTGATCTGATGACTTCAGAACACAAACTAGAAGATATTTTGAACAAGTGAATATATTGAGGAAGGGGAGCAAGGAAAGGGATGAAGGTAACAAAAGAATGTAGCCAAACATGAACTAAAAGGAAAATATAAACTAAAGTTAAAATGTACAAGTCAATAAATAGTTCATTACCCCGGGGTGTATTCTCATTGGATCTGTTGGTGACTGCAACCAGACAAGAGTTATCAGGCATGGGGAGGGACAACCTCTAGTGCCTGAATGGATATGTCAGCAGACAGAAGCCATTTGGAATCACCAGTCAGTAGCTCCTTTTCTATGACTAGAATTATGATGTGCACCTGCTGTGTAGACAAAAATCAGGGAGAGTGGAAGTGAGAAGTTCTACTACAGAAAACAAGCTGGTCAGAGAGATAGCTGGTATGGGAGAGTTTGGCAAGAAGACGCTGGGGAAAGGTAAAATTGTGAAACTCAGATGGGAGTGATGTGCGCATGATGCAAAATATGGGCTAAAATTAACCACAGATCATTTAGTCTCTGCAGAAGGGTGTGGCAATCTTCTAGCTGGTCAGAAACTATGTAGGCATTAAAAGGTTCTGCATTCATCAGACTGGAATGGGGCTGGTGCAGGCTTTAAATATGATCTGCAAGTTCAGAAAATGAAGATAATTGCACAGTAGGGTGGAGGATCCTTCCTTTTTCTCTTCTACTTCCGCAGGAAACAAAATGAAAAGTAGGCAGAGGTGCCATACGTTACTGCATTTGCTTAGTCTACACCCACTTGGAAAATATATTTCAAAATACTTCTCTGGACAGCACAAACAGAAATGGAAAGGCATGCGATCAAACCAGGAACAAGGAACTGAAAAGCAGGCAAAAAAGCCCAGAAAGCCTGGGAGTACTCCTGGTGCCCCTACGGCAATTGGCACAGGGTAGTTATAGTTACGTCCACATTACTAAAAGGAAATGCCTTTTTTGGTTTGCTAATAACTTTGGCTCCATTGGAGAAATCATCACAAAAGTGTCCCAAACAAAATGTTTTGCTTTTTTGCCTAGCTTCTTTATGAAACGTTTTGGGGGTGTTTCATCAAGTGGGAGCAAAGAAAAAGGGATGTTTCAAAATGCAAAATCCTTTTTCATGTTCCACAGATTTCTTTGAACAGTGCTACTGCAAACCCCCCACCCCACAGGCCTTTGTGTGTGTGTTGGAGTGTAGAGGGCAGGGGGGTTATCCCAGAGGCCAAAATGATTTTTTTCCTTTCCTGATGCAATTTGGCATGGCTCCCAAGTGGAGGTGGGGGGCTAAATAGAGGCCACCATTTAAGTTTTTTAATAGAATACCTCGGATGGGCCAGGTTTAGGATGTCCTGCCTCCCCAAGCCTGGTCAGGTTGCAGAGACAGCATCCCCTGGGGCCACATTTCTTTTAAAAAGGGAGGGGCTCGCACCCCCCATTCTCATGCCGTTATGGATCCCAAGGACCCAATCCCCAAAGGTGTGATAGTTCAGTGTCCCAGGTAACCCAACCTTGAACATTATTGTTCTCTGTCAGAGGAAATGCAGGCATGTCCCGCCCGAACTCTCCCAGGCAGGGAATTCGGCTTCTCACATGGTGAGAGCAGTAAACGAAAATGCTGCTCCCACCTGGGTGGGAACAAAGAGAAAATGCCAAAACCCACCAGCACCCACTATGGTGCTGGCTGAGGAGCTAGCATGCGCTGTGGGGCACTGAGCTCCTCACCCCCGTAGCCCCAAAACCCCTTTGCAGTGTGGGTGCCCCGGGAGGGCACCGACCTACAATTTAGAATATGGCTGGCTCCTTCTGGGGCTGCAGGGGCCCTGGGACTCCCTCACAGCTCTCAGCAACCTATAGGGTGTGGGTGCCCTGGGTGAGGTTCTGGCCAGCTCACACCATGTGTGAGGAGCTGGGCTGAGGCTGGAGGGAGAAGCGTTGGTCCCCCACTAATATTAAACATGTGGATGTCCTAGGTGAGCACCAGAATACCCAGAACAAGATTTGTTTTTAAATACAAAGTATAAATAATAAATGAGGGGCACCAGCGGCTCATTTATTATTTATAGCTCCTTGAAGGAGCCCTGCGAGGGCTTGTTACTTGTTTTTTTGTTTTAGCTTGGTGATGTCACTAGAAGGAGTAGGAGCACCACCATGCATTATTTTTTAATGTTGGGACAGGGATGGCATCAGCCACCCCACAACATCATGTTTTTTTGCAAGTCTCCTGGGTCATTACATCCATGACCCCAAGAGAACTTACCATATTTATTTAAAGCACTCCTAGCTGAAGGTCTATGCTCTTCACCTAGAGTGCAATGTAGGGCAGGGCGTCCGCCGGGGGTTGGATGCAGGGTCTGAGCGCAGGGTAGGCCCCACACTGAAACTCACATTGTGCATGGCTGGAGGTGGGTTGGCTGTAGCCAACCCCTGTAGCCAACTCCAGGCTGCAGTGTGGAATTGGCTTTATGTATGTAATAAAACATTACTTTATAGATCACAACTGTAATTATATGTTACTTTACATACAAAATTCAGATCAGATATGTACTGAAAAAAAACAAAAAGGTTAGAGTAATTTTATAGTTAGGTGAAACTAACTATTACTACAGACTAATTAATATAAAAAAAGCTGAATGAATGAGAAAATATAATCATTCAACCAGATTAACAATAACTTTGTTGGAAAGTGATAGCTGCTTAGTATCTCCACACTGATCCATGGAAGTCAGCCGAAAAAACACTTGTTGAGCTTTTCTGTCCTATCAAATAAAAAAGTAAAAGAAAATAATGCATAAAGGTAAATTTTCTTCAGGGAATCTTTGTTGCATACATAGAGAGGATTTGGTAATCTTTCTATAAATAGACCTTAAACAATTCTGGAGGCCTCCTTATTAGCTATGTTGTCTAATTCAAGACTGGACTACTTTGCATCCCAGTAGCTCATTTAGCTGATATTTAATAACAGTCCTAGCTACAGCAAACCTTTATTGAGAGACATATCTCAGTCTTTTTTTAAGTTGAGCTTTTGCCATATTCAGAACTAACACCTAACCTGAGTATTCATCATTTGCCTGACGTTATTCTTGTGTACAAATACTCTCCTGATTTGGGAACACTTCAACTTTTAGAAATAACTTTCGAGCTCTCAAAATGAGTTATCTTGTTGCCAAAGCTGTGGATAAATTCAAACTGGAACCTACTACAACGGAACCTCACTCTCTAGGCTAGCAGGTCATATAAACTCCTAGGAATGCAAATGAAAAGTTTATTGTAAGGAAATGCCTCCTTGGCATGGTTGCCCCCTGACTTTTTGCCTTTGCTGATGCTATGTTTACAATTGAAAGTGTGCTGAGGCCTGCTAACCAGGCCCCAGCACCAGTGTTCTTTCCCTAACCTGTACTTTTGTATCCACAATTGGCAGACCCTGGCATCCAGATAAGTCCCTTGTAACTGGTACTTCTAGTACCAAGGGCCCTGATGCCAAGGAAGGTCTCTAAGGGCTGCAGCATGTCTTATGCCACCCTGGAGACCTCTCACTCAGCACAGACACACTGCTTGCCAGCTTGTGTGTGCTAGTGAGGACAAAACGAGTAAGTCGACATGGCAATCCCCTCAGGGTGCCATGCCAGCCTCTCACTGCCTATGCAGTATAGGTAAGACACCCCTCTAGCAGGCCTTACAGCCCTAAGGCAGGGTGCACTATACCATAGGTGAGGGTACCAGTGCATGAGCATGGTACCCCTACAGTGTCTAAACAAAACCTTAGACATTGTAAGTGCAGGGTAGCCATAAGAGTATATGGTCTGGGAGTCTGTCAAACACGAACTCCACAGCACCATAATGGCTACACTGAAAACTGGGAAGTGTGGTATCAAACTTCTCAGCACAATAAATGCACACTGATGCCAGTGTACATTTTATTGCAAAATACACCCCAGAGGGCACCTTAGAGGTGCCCCCTGAAACTTAACTGACTGTCTGTGTAGGCTGACTAGTTCCAGCAGCCTGCCACACCAGAGACATGTTGCTGGCCCCATGGGGAGAGTGCCTTTGTCACTCTGAGGCCAGTAACAAAGCCTGCACTGGGTGGAGATGCTAACACCTCCCCCAGGCAGGAGCTGTGACACCTGGCGGTGAGCCTCAAAGGCTCACCCCTTTGTCACAGCCCAGCAGGGCACTCCAGCTTAGTGGAGTTGCCCGCCCCCTCCGGCCACGGCCCCCACTTTTGGCGGCAAGGCTGGAGGGAACAAAGAAAGCAACAAGGAGGAGTCACTGGCCAGTCAGGACAGCCCCTAAGGTGTCCTGAGCTGAGGTGACTCTGACTTTTAGAAATCCTCCATCTTGCAGATGGAGGATTCCCCCAATAGGGTTAGGATTGTGACCCCCTCCCCTTGGGAGGAGGCACAAAGAGGGTGTACCCACCCTCAGGGCTAGTAGCCATTGGCTACTAACCCCCCAGACCTAAACACGCCCTTAAATTTAGTATTTAAGGGCTACCCTGAACCCTAGAAAATTAGATTCCTGCAACTACAAGAAGAAGGACTGCCTAGCTGAAAACCCCTGCAGAGGAAGACCAGAAGACGACAACTGCCTTGGCTCCAGAAACTCACCGGCCTGTCTCCTGCCTTCCAAAGATCCTGCTCCAGCGACGCCTTCCAAAGGGACCAGCGACCTCGACATCCTCTGAGGACTGCCCCTGCTTCGAAAAGACAAGAAACTCCCGAGGACAGCGGACCTGCTCCAAGAAAAGCTGCAACTTTGTTTCCAGCAGCTTTAAAGAACCCTGCAAGCTCCCCGCAAGAAGCGTGAGACTTGCAACACTGCACCCGGCGACCCCGACTCGGCTGGTGGCGATCCAACACCTCAGGAGGGACCCCAGGACTACTCTAAGACTGTGAGTACAAAAACCTGTCCCCCCTGAGCCCCCACAGCGCCGCCTGCAGAGGGAATCCCGAGGCTTCCCCTGACCGCGACTCTTTGAATCCTAAGTCCCGACACCTGGGAGAGACCCTGCACCCGCAGCCCCCAGGACCGGAAGGACCGGACTTTCACTGGAGGAGTGACCCCCAGGAGTCCCTCTCCCTTGCCCAAGTGGAGGTTTCCCCGAGGAACCCCCCCCTTGCCTGCCTGCAGCGCTGAAGAGATCCCGAGATCTCTCATAGACTAACATTGCGAACCCGACGCCTGTTTCTACACTGCACCCGGCCGCCCCCGCGCTGCTGAGGGTGAAATTTCTGTGTGGGCTTGTGTCCCCCCCGGTGCCCTACAAAACCCCCCTGGTCTGCCCTCCGAAGACGCGGGTACTTACCTGCAAGCAGACCGGAACCGGGGCACCCCCTTCTCTCCATTCTAGCCTATGTGTTTTGGGCACCACTTTGAACTCTGCACCTGACCGGCCCTGAGCTGCTGGTGTGGTGACTTTGGGGTTGCTCTGAACCCCCAACGGTGGGCTACCTTGGACCAAGAACTGAACCCTGTAAGTGTCTTACTTACCTGGTAAAACTAACAAAAACTTACCTCCCCTAGGAACTGTGAAAATTGCACTAAGTGTCCACTTTTAAAACAGCTATTTGTCAATAACTTGAAAAGTATACATGCAATTTTTATGATTTAAAGTTCCTAAAGTACTTACCTGCAATACCTTTCGAATGAGATATTACATGTAGAATTTGAACCTGTGGTTCTTAAAATAAACTAAGAAAAGATATTTTTCTATACAAAAACCTATTGGCTGGATTTGTCTCTGAGTGTGTGTACCTCATTTATTGTCTATGTGTATGTACAACAAATGCTTAACACTACTCCTTGGATAAGCCTACTGCTCGACCACACTACCACAAAATAGAGCATTAGTATTATCTATTTTTACCACTATTTTACCTCTAAGGGGAACCCTTGGACTCTGTGCATGCTATTCCTTACTTTGAAATAGCACATACAGAGCCAACTTCCTACATTTATGTATTGAACCTACAACTCCCTTAAAGGCCAAGAAAGTAAAGCAACAAAGTACTAGATTGAATGGAAGCAGCAAATCAGGCAACTGTTACTAAAGTAATGAGCCACGATTTACACATCTCATCCAGGTATTGTCAGCAAATAGCTGACAAGCTCCAATCTAAATCGGCTGATGATCCCATTAATGACATTCATGACACTGAAGTTAAGTGCCACAAACACATTGTGCCTATTTAAAAAGATGAACACATTTAAAGCTTTGGTGCACGCCTAATGCAACAAGCAATGTTAAAGCCTTTCAAGACCTGCAAGCAGCACTTTCCTAATGCAGCTAGCAGGACCTTAGGCTTTTACTAGAACTGCGTTGAGTTAGATATATTGTTCTTGTTGTAGCATGCAAAATCATTAGTAGTGTCTCTGAAATCAGACACAAGTGGTTGCTGTAACAGGCTGCAGTACTTTGGCCATTTGGTTTGACAGTGGTTTGTTTGCGACCATCAAGGAGACACAGGTAGATAAGGAAGAGCATGGTACTCAAATGACAATTCAGTCAAGGATGCCAGACAAGGTGAAAAATGAGATGAAAAACCCATATAAACCTCTTAAGAGTGGTTAAGATGAATGATACTACTGTAGCAACTGAAAATCGACAAAGGAAAAACCAGTAATCCATAATCCTTTACAAGTGGTGTGTGAGGATGAAGTGATTTGTGTTTTCAATGTGAAAACATTAATTTATTGGTATCCTACATGCAGAGGTGATGTGATGACTTTAGAATACAAAAAATAAAATATTTTGAATGAGTAAAACTGTTGAGGAAGGGGAGCAAACAAAGGCCAAACGTGATAGGAAGGAAAGGGATGAAAGTGACAAAAGAATATAGTAGCCAAATATGAACTAAAAGGAAAATGTAAACTAAAGTTAAAACGTACAAGTCAATAAATAGTTAATTACCCGGATGTGTATTCTCATTGGATCCGTTGGTGAATGCAACCAGACAAGAGTTATTGGGCGTGGTGAGGGACAACCTCTAGTGCCCGAATGGATTTGTCAGCAGACAGAAGCCATTTGGAATCACCAGTCAGTAGCTCCTTTTGTATGACTAGAATTATGATGTGCACCTCCTGTGCAGACACAAATCAAGGAGAGTGGAATTGAGACATTCTACTAGGGAAAAGAAGCTGGTCAGAGAGGTAAGCGGGATGGGAGAGTTGGGCAAGAAGAAGTTGGGGAAAAGGTCAAGTTGTGAAACTCAGATAGGAGCGATGTGCACATGATGCAAAATGCGGGCTAAAATTCATCACAGATCATTAAGTCTCTGCAGAAGGGTGTGGCAATCGTCTACCTGAGCAGAAACTATGCAGGCATTAAAAGGTACTGCATTCATCAGGCTGGAATGGGGCTGGTGCAGGCTTTAAATGCAATCCGCATGTTCAGAAAATGACGATAACTGCACAGTGGGGTGAAGGATCCTTCCTATTTCTCTTTTACTTCAATTGGAAACAAAATGAAAAGTAGGCAGAGTTGCCACATGTTACTGCATTTGCTACTAGTGCTAACTTAGTCTATACTCACCTGGAAAATGTAATAAAAAATACTCCTCTGGACAGCACAAACAGAAATAGAAAGGCATGCCATCAAATCAGGAGCAAGGCACTCCAAAGCAGGCAAAAAGCCATCGAACTTGGAGCAAAAGACAACCCACAGCCCACTCTATTTACAGCATTAGTGACAATATGTCTGACACAGTGTGCAGGGATGTGGAATTTAATAAAATATTTACTTGTCCATAGGATATGTTCCTCCATAAATCGAATAGTCCTCTAAGAAAAAAAATCTACTTGTCCCTTTGATGCCATGTACAAGGGTGACACATTATGGCAGCAATCTCGTTAATATTTGAGCTCTAATAATAGCCTCTCTGATTATGCCAGGGCTAATACTATAGTAGGGCATGAATACTAGCAAATTCCTTAAATTGCCATCTTTCTGCAGATTTACATCCAGAGGCTGGAAGCAGCGGTAACCAAAAGTTCCAATGTTGGAATGGCCTATTGAGTCTGTGCAAACCTACTGGTGTGTATGTTTTATGGGCTTTCACAAGCTATTCCTTAATCTTTTCCCATACTGGGAAAGGTTGGAAAAGTACTCCTGACAAGAGCATAAGTATATCTTCTTCCAAGGTAGGGAAAAAAGTGGTCAAAGGGAAAGTGAAATTTTAAACACTCAACATATTTTTTTCATGAGCAATCTACACATGCATAACAGCTCGTGCTACAATGAAGTTTCCAAATATTTTCTAGTAGTATGATTTCCTAATCTACTTCTGTAAATTCACGGGAATTCATAAAAGATGTAAAACTGCACTAATGCAAAGACATAGCATGGGTGCACTTTAGCGACGTTAACATTTGGGCCTCTAATTAGGTCAGGCGTTAACAAGACCGTTTGTCTTTATTAATTTTAATTCTTTCTCTCTATCATTCTATTGGCTGGCTTCACTGTGAGTGACAGCAATCTTCTCTTTTACAGGGAGCATATTGGTGCACAAAGTAGTTTTGCTTGGTGCCAGAAACAGAGGCAATGTGTGTTTTTTAGACCAAAAAATATTTTTGCTTTTTGCCAGTGTTTGTTTACAGTGGTGAAAGCCCGGCAGCTCCCACAAAAATAAAAGTTTTACAAAAGCCATGTCAAAATAAGAAACTCATCGACAAAACCAAAAGGCTGACAAGTGACCACTAATATTTTATTTATTGGCTTTGCCAGTGCTTGTTTCTTTTCATGTTTCTCATAATCTTGTTGAAAGTGGTTTCACTGATTTTCCATTATGAATATTTTCTGGAAATACTAGCGTGCATCAAAATATTTCACTGAATGATGCTTCAAAGAAATGGTACTTAAAATTTCACAATAATTTAGCAAAAAGTATTTTTTTCCTAGTTGCATTTTTTTGTAAACATTTTATTTTGAAAGCAAAGAATTGTCAATCTTGCTTTTAAAGTTGTGCTAATACTTGCATGTAATCAGAGAACATTCTGGGAGCATCGTATGTAGCCTCATATTGTTAAGCTTTGCAAACATGTACACTTTTTTTTGTTTTTTTACTGCGACCACTGTCAGTACTGCAGTCCGAGCTTATAACATGCATTTACAGCACTCACCCTAATAATAAAGGCTTTCCATTAATGAACCATACATACAAGCTCGAACAGTATTAGTGTATGGACAGAGATATTACCTCAACTGCAGACAATTAACCTCTGTTCTCCATAATGTGGTTCTATAAATTGGCGCAGCCAAAGGATTTGTGCTGCCGGGGTTGAGTCTACTTGTCTCAAGGACAAAATAAACATGAAAACGTGTTGTCCTTGACCCTAGACAAAGTCTGACGTAAAAACTAGTAAAAATGATTCAGTTTTCTCACACTGTAAATGGATCTGAAAATAAATAATTCACAGACGTTTCCCATTTTGACAAGGTTAGCCTAAATTCATATTCCATGAACATCCACACACGTTCAATGTCTACTGAGCAGCAGCCAAAGAATAAATGTTTCCTGAATTCAGAATTTCTTGAGAACATGTAGTAAATATACATCTGCTGCAGTAAACAATGTCCCCAACTGAATACGGAACAGATCTGCACACTGATGTCTACTTATGTGAAGTTCTCTTCAATGGACAATACATCCATTTATTTAGATTTGTTACCGCGTAGGTTGTCATTTTGCAATAACTTTGCAGTGCTTTTGTACTGACGCAAGATAATGCAAACAAATTGTTGATAAATTGTCAGTGGAGTCTAGAAAGATAACGTGAAAACAATCACCCTACATTCTTTGAGTGCATTATCACAAAAAGAATATTCAAAGGAAAGATTTATTGAAGAGTTAATTTTAAGGATGTTGCCAGAACATATGGAGATTCAGTTCCAACGCAGCATCCATAACTTGCCACTTCGGGCCTTATTGCCTAATACACAAAAGGATTGGTCACCGTGTTAGAAATTGCATTGTGAAATAAGGTGTACTGAGGCTAAATGAAGGTTTCTGGTGAGAATGTAATGTGTGGTCATTTTCTGTAGCAATATCAGGCCTTTGTGACAGTAAGCCTTAATGCCTAAACTGCTAAGGATGTGTTGGACTTATCCTTAGAATTGCCCCCAAACTGTTAATTAGGTATCAAGCACCTCAGAGCAACTAGGGTGGGGAAAGACCTCTATATTTAATGCTTAGAGATCATGATGCTCGGACACCACAACCAAAATTAATGATGCGTGCACCCCCCACCTACTCCAGACATGGACCACCAAAGTTCTTTTTATCCTACAAACAGGTGGGGGGCATTGAGCATCAGGTACCACCAAATACCAAAGGCTTCAAGGTTTTTTTGTTCCTTGGGAGTGGAAATTGTGAAGTTTACCCACTATCTACTTAAAGGGGTGAGGCAGAAAGCACCACTAGATACCAGGGATGGTAAGCATGATAAATGGTGTGGTGCGACAACCCCTACTTGCATCACGCAGGGAACAATTTCCTATGTTATAGGATGTTATGAAGATCCCATCCCAAACTGGGACATGTGACGGGATGGGAACGTTTCTCTGACAGGGCCAGATTTATCTCTAGTCCTGGGATCTGTAGTAGACTTCAACATCAGTAAATGGAACAAGCCCTTTCGCGTGTATTTGTACTAAAAGCTGAGATTGTTTCCCAGTTTTCTACAGCAGACAGCTTCAGAAATCAGCAGAGAAAGTTCCCTTGCTTTTTCCTTTTCCAAGCAGATTTTGAAATGATGTGCAGTCTCCAAGGGGGCTTAAAACCATATGCTAGTCTCCCGGTAATTGCCACCTACCTGTGTCCAGTCCTTAGCTTGTTCTCACACTTCATACTCCAACTTTCTCACTAGTATAATAGCAACCAAATCTAGTCAACATTTGGTTTACGGCAATCCATCTTTCAGAAGGGCCTTCTGAGACTTTCCACGGTTGTGAAAATATTCCTTGCTTGTGCAAATAGCGCCCTTCCCTCTCCACAATATAGAGGATTTTACTTCATTAGACACTAAACTATTAGTGGCTGAAAATCTGGCATTTTTATTCCTAAAGAAGGATTTCCCAATATTGAACCAAAATGTTGTCACTGGCCATAAATAAGAGACTGAAGTAAAACATGGGCCGGCCCAGTTGAGGGGAATGTAGATTGACTTGCACAGTATAATGAACTACAGACAACTTTCTGAAGGACTGTTGAAGTAGGGGCACATGCCTATAGCAACCAGGTAATGAGCCCATCCTCAATGGCACTATGACAACGTGTATCTAGAATGCATAGCAAAGTCTATCTGAGATAAATCGACTATCAGAGAAAAAGCTGTGTGTAAAAGTGTGAAACCTGACATAAGTCAACACTCCAATACTATATCAATCACCCATTGTTAAAATATGTTTTAAGAACTGTTTAAAGAGCCAAAGGTTGGTTTGGAACAGGAAAGATTGAATGAGCATCTTTCTTCGCCAGGCTATGTCTCGATGTACAACCTGATCATTTTTTGGGGAAAAAAAACAAGGCATCAGGACTGTTTGTTCTCTTTTATCTTGTGTTAATTTCAAGTGGACTTTTGGCCCACCTTTGTCTTTGATATCATCATCTCCTGAGAATGGTATTATAGGTGCAATTGTTTTCCTCTCTGCCTCCTAAAACTCTTTAGGTACCCTTTTGAGCTAATGATAAACTTGATTTTGAAAAGCATTCCAACTCTACATTTTTGTAGTATGCTAATTCACTCTATAAATATTCTGCAACTCAGAGGTAAAAACAAGTCTATTGCAAACACAATCCTTGAAAATTAGAAGAAGAAAGAGAACCATTTTTAATCTTCCGACATTAATTTTGAAAACGTATCCGTTCATTTACCTGCCAGGAAACTGCACCAAAGATGGCTGTAGCTACAAGGCTGAAGAAAACAAGGCGTTCAGAAATTAGGCAAAAATGTCGCATTCCTTTAGAAGCCATGACTCGATCTAGGCTGTTATTCTCCGCTTTGTGTGTTGAGTAAATTTTGTGACAATCATTTAGTTTTGTATGGAAGCCCCAAAGGGTGATCAGAAAAATAATATGACATACTAACCAAAAAATCCCAAAAATTGAAAATCCTGGTATTACAAAGTACCATAGTTTAAGATGGCTCAGTTTAAAGGTTGAGAGTATAAAGAAAATTAGTTCAATACATCCAACAAAAATTACTGAAAGTCTTCGACAAAGTGCACCACGGAACAAGTAAGGTTTCCAACGTTCAGTAACAGAAAGTCCGCTAAAGTAAACATCAAAAAGTGGATCACAAACCAGGCAGCTGAAGAAGCAGGCCAAAGCAAATGGGTTTATAGGAATTTTCAAGGATGGGAAGAACAATAAAGAAGCAAGAATCCCAAATATCACCAGGTTTGGAATGGCGAGGAAAGACTTCATCCGCAGGTCGATCATCAACATTGCTAGCGCTGCAACCAACAAAATGATACTCATGGACTTCTCAACCAACATGGTCGTGCTGGCAATAGCAAAACCAGTGAGCTCCAAAAATTCTACTGATGTCAGCAAAGTGGGTTGATGTCGTACACAGCCACAGATCCGCTCCACCAAAGAGCACAACGTCCTTATGGCCATCGAGGAAATAAGCAGACATTTGGTTGCTTCTTCTTTCATATCATTCTTAAAAGAAGAATTATCAAGAAAACAAAGCAAGCCAAGCAAGAACCCAAACCACAAATGGGAAAGACTTAAACTTGCAGCTTCCATTGAAAAATAGTAGTAGAGTATGCTTGCAATTCCAAGAACAAAAAGCCCCAGGATAAAAATTACCAGAATAAGCGAGTCCTCCGTTTTCTCCCATCTCACATAAAGGCCCATACATATAGCCACCAGCAAACTGATCCTCGCTAGATAGCCAAGGTATCTGATTGAAGAGTGCATATTTGCCTCTCGATTTGCTTCATCCAGTTTTGTCATTGCTACATAAAGACAGTGACTAACACAGTAGCGAAGTGATCTGCACATGTAAACAGGTAAGAAAATGTTCACGCCACCCTAGGAAAAGTAATTTTTTGAGTTTCTTCCAGAAAATCGTGCGCGCTGACGGTCACACTGTAGTGTCATCTCCACAAGCGTTATCTGTTCACATCAGTATCAAACTTCATTTTTGAAATCCTAGAAGAAGAAAAAAAAGGAGAATTAGATACAAAGTAAAAACATTCAAACTATCAGAATCTGCATTATTTGTTCACTTAATTTTCTTGAATGTAATTAAAATAACTATCAGACGTCTTCGAGTGTGCCATTTCAACGAGACCATGTGGTTGTGAAACAGTTTTTATACATAACACATGAAGGCATGAAAAATGATCAAGTAATACTAAATACGCATCAGCAGAACTCATCAAATCAGTGCTTTCCATTTTAAGTGTGTGCAACAGAGAAATGCAAATTCACAATTCTAAACATCTTAAACTTAGGATCAATAGTAGTGGATAAGCTATCAGACAAACAGCTTACTTACTACTACGCTGACAGAATAAGAAAAACGTATCAGTGAGAAGATTCGCGCAACGCTTAGGAGTAAATACAATTGCCACTGCTCTGTAATGTGCTGGTTGAATGAAAGATCAAAAGTTTTAGAAGTCTGTATTCGAACAGGCTTCCGTCGATTACGCATGCACATGTCTTTCAACGCATTCGCTTTAACAGGTTATAAATGATTGTACTAGTGGCCTAAACCTACAAATGGTGAGAACATGAAAGCCTTATTCCTACAAAGTACTGTAACGTTGACTACCTACAATTTGGGTCAGAGGTATCAGTAAAAAATAAAACAGGAGCTAGTGTGAATGCTGCCAGTGTGTGTCCCAATTTTTGAGTCAAGAAGACGGGGAATGTCTGTTGACAGGCAGAATTCTGCTGCTACTCCAGCAGAAGGAAGGTTCAAGTTTGATGTTACCAAAGCAAATGGAGTCTGTGGGGAGGAGGTTTGAAAACCTGTGTGGGTTCTGGTGAAGCGAAGACCATGGCGATGCAGGCTGAAGTCAGAGGCGTAAGCAGTTCCAGTGCCCCGAGAAAGACATGTTGGTGGGTGTGCCACACACGGCACTTCCGGTAGAGATGAGACGAGTACTGTGTACCTGGAAGTCCAAACAGACACAAATAACAGCAGCACACGGGCCAACGGCCATCTTATTTCTATATAGTATAAAGGAACAGTGTCACAGTCCAAAATAATATACAATTAAAGAGATCTCCATAGATAGCCCCTCGTTCATGCCCCATACCGCCCCAGTTCACCCTGACATCTCCCCCGGACTGTCTTAACGTATGTTTTATCGCCCACTTTTCCGTCGGCTCTCACCTTTGGGTGCCGAGGACTGAGCTGGTATGAGAGCCCCAGGTTAAGAGTAGATTTAGCTTTTGCGATCCCTCACAACTCCTTCTCAGAAAGTTTCTTCCACCCCTGGAGCCGTCGCCATATTAACGCCGCGTCACCGGGTCTATGGAAGCTGGGAGGGACCAGCTAGTGCCACGCATGCGCAGGATCTACAGAGCTGTCATACCGGGAACTTGATGCTTGTGTGTCACAGCTACCTCTGACCCACTTTCCTTCCCTTACCAGCCACAGTGGCATTTGTTCCTGTTTAGTGGTATATGCTATTTTGTTAGAAGCGTGCCAGAAATGTTTTCAGTATTCCCCAGTGCACTGCTATAACTAAAGGTACCATGAAAAGCTTCTCCTTATCGACGCTGCCTTAGATAACCACTACCTGACCACTCAATACTTCAAATGGGATGGAAAGAGTGCGGAGGATTGGGTAAAGGGCAGAGTTTAATGGGGACGAAAAGAGTTTGGGGTCTTTAAAAGGGCTGTGTTCAAAGAGGCATAATAGAAATCTGTTCTAAGAGGCGTAGTAGCGTATGTAATTAAGGGCGGGTATTAATTGCAACACCTATACTAAAATCTGGAGCTTCATAATATTAGTGAGTGCAGTATGAGGTGAAATACAAAGTATACCAGGGATTGCATTGCTGCCGAGAAAGAAATATAAAAATCTACGTTAAAAACTGTTGTAGTGTTTCTTTACATGAATCAGACTAATTTAGCGCTTGTCATCCATCTTTAATGTGACTTTACACTATACCACGTGATTAACATGTCATTTCAGTCTCTGCTCTTACCACGGAGCAAATGAAAGACTTTACTGGAAATTCGGAGCAAATTAAAGACTTTACTGAATATTCTGAACAAATAACTTCCGATGTTGAATTTAGCAGTCTCCAGCTAAATAACATGCTATTGAAATTGTATTTATATTGCGCTTACTACATCTGAGGATGTGTTGAATCGCTTTTTTGGCGAGTAACACGCTACTCCGGAACCCAAAGGATTAACTGTGGATAAGTATAGGGAAATATAAATTGTTAATCTGAGTCTGTTGTTTCGATTGAATGGGATAAAGTAGGAATAGAGGAGAGAAGATTCTAGGTAGTGTTATGTGGGAGTTCACATTAGTATAGATGAGGTTTAGGATGTGTCAAAAGAAGGGAAACGTTTAGGAAGTGTCATTTTGGAGATCATAGTAGTAAAATGAGGCTTAGGGTGAGTCAAGGAGGGATAGAGGAGGCAAGAGACTAGAAAGGATCTTAGGGAGATCATAGTAATGGAATGTGGTTTGGGATGAGTCATAAAGTGGAGATAGAGGTTATATTGAGAGAGGTATAAGATGAGACATAGAGTAGTACTTTGAAGGAAGTTGATTTTTTTTTCTTTTTTTCTCCAGTAGGAGTAAAGTAATGAATATATAGATGCATCACTATATGGAAAGTGTATATATTTATAAGGAAATAAAGATAAATACAATTTTATTGCATAAAGTTCTATATGTGCAAGTATGGATAGACAGAAATTTAGGTGTTACTATACATAAAAGCTAATTTATTGTGTATTTTTATATTTGTTTTCTTTTTATGTATTTGTTTTATTTTATGTTTTTTTCAATATTTCAATAGTGAAGCACTTATAGATGCAATTGTTATGATCATATTTACATATTGTGATAGATCAATAAAATAAACAGAAACCCATAAGTATCTAATCAAATAACATATGAAAACTATAAATAAAATAATGTATATATATATATATATATATAATATATATAAAACATAATTAATATATACATTTGTTAAGCAGACCTAAACAATATCTATATAGTTTTAATTATCAAACCACAATTAGTATATATATTTGTACAAAGAGATGCACATATCTAAATACATACATATAATCAAATTGTACGTATTTACATGCAAATCAAATCAAATCATTAACATTTATAAAGCACGCTACTCACCCGTGCGGGTCTCAAGGCGCTAGGGGGAAGGGGTTACTGCCGCTCAAAGAGCCAGGTCTTGAGAAGTCTCCGGAATGCGGAGTGGTCCTGGGTGGTCCTGAGGATGGTGGGGAGGGTGTTCCAAGTCTTGGCCGCCAGGTAGGAGAAGGACCTCCCACCCCCCGTGGAGCGGCGAATGCGAGGGACGGGGGCAAGAGCGAGGCTGGTGGAGTGGAGAAGACGGGTGGGAGCGTAGAAGCTGAGGCGACGGTTGAGGTATTCTGGTCCCTTGTTGTGGAGGGCTTTGTGTGCGTGGGTGAGGAGACGGAAGGTGATCCTTTTGCTGACGGGAAGCCAGTGCAGGTGTCTCAGGTGTGCTGAGATGTGGCTGTTGCGGGGTATGTTGAGGATGAGGCGGGCGGAGGCCTTTTGAATTCGTTGCAGACGTTTTTGGAGTTTAGCGGTGGTTCCAGCGTAAAGGGTGTTGCCGTAGTCCAGGCGGCTCGTGACGAGGGCGTGGGTCACGGTTTTTCTGGTGTCGGCGGGGATCCAGCGGAAGATCTTTCGGAGCATGCGGAGGGTGAGGAAGCAGGAGGATGATACGGCGTTGACTTGTTTGGTCATGGTGAGAAGTGGGTCCAAGATGAAGCCGAGGTTGCGTGCGTGGTCTGAGGGGGTCGGTGCGGTGCCAAGGGCCGTGGGCCACCAGGAGTCGTCCCAGGCGGTTGGGGTGTTACAGAGGATGAGGACTTCCGTTTTGTCTGAGTTCAGTTTCAGACGGCTGAGTTTCATCCAATCTGCAACGTCCTTCATTCCATCTTGCAGGTTGGTCTTGGCGCTGGTGGGGTCCTTGGTGAGGGAAAGTATCAGTTGAGTGTCGTTGGTGTAGGAGGTGATGATGATGCTGTGTTTGCGTACGATGTCGGCGACATATGCTGTATCTTTGTGTCTGAGCATGGTGGTCATGTAGGAAAGAGCCAACTCTTTACTAGTCTTCTGAAGATAAGATAGTTTTCTGTGGTTTTTATGTTTGTGGGTAAGGAATTCTACAGTTTGGCTGCCTGGACAGAGAAAGATGTACCACCCATGTTTTTTTCTTGTATGTTGGGGTGTTGAGGCTAGGTGGTAATCTTGAGCAGAGGTTCCTTTGTTGTATGTATTTTGTGATTTTATTTCCTGATAAAAAGTGGTCCTGTTCCATGTATTGCTTTGTTGGGGTTACATGTAACCATTGAATCCCAAAGATGGTAAAGTGAGTATCAATAGGTATCAAAGAGTGTGAGAAGGTGCGATTGAGCAAATAAGCATGGCACATACTGGGAATTGTAGTTGAGAGTTAACAGTGGAATGCAGTGGTTGGATTTTTAATTTACATATAACTTAGTGGTGAATTTTGGGATTGTAAGGATGTTAGTTATTCCCCTGATGTTCTTTGAATTTTGAAATTAGCACTGTATAATTGATTTGCTTAAACAATTGATTTATAAAGCAGCAGTAAGTTGCCAAGATCTATAACGTTTTCTAATCTTAAGGTTTGATTAAAAGTGTAAGACTGTTGGCAAGGGTAAGGTGTACTGTGAAGCACTATCAGTGACACCAGAATAGTAACGTAATACCACTATGAGCGAATTCAGTCCTTAGTGCACAGGAAGGGGCACATTGACCAAAATAGCTCTTGCCAGTCAAGAGCAAAAGCAATTCTTGTGAGAGAGATTTTGTGCCTAAAACTACTGTAAAAATTCATTTTCATTTAAAGAAGCAGTCTGTGGGAGGTTGGAGGTGTTTCAAGTGAGGCTTGCAAGGAAATCAGCCATATCCTGCATCAGATGCCTCATAGGGTGCCACGCAGGGATAGGTTGGCAGAAGCCAGGATAGTGCTGCAATTGTTCATTGGTCATACTGCTATTGGTGGGCACATTGCTAGCTTGTGAACGGGAGAAGCCCATGTGTGGAGTGAGAATTGTGGACATGTGTTGACACTGGAGAAGGAAAATGGGGAATATTTCTTTAAATAAGTCCCCAGGTTGAGAGGAAAAATGTCCACCTAATAGAACACCTGCTAGAGAAATGGAAACAAAGAAGGGTTTAAACATCTGCAAGTGGCTGAACCAATGGCATCAATATACAGCAAAAGATGGTGAATTGTGATTCCTATTGTGCAGAATTTTTAAATAGCAAAACCCAAGAATTTGAGGAGAAGATTGTACGATTTAAACCCTCAGCCTAGGCCTACTCAATTTGAGGCTTTAACCTTTGGAACAAGAAGTGAACGTCAAAAATAGGACAAGGATTTGCTCTTAAAACTTTAAATACATTTTTTAAAGCTTACATATACAAGATGACGAGAAACAGAAAAGGTTGTGAGAGGAGATGACTGAGAAAGTGGGCACATACTCTGTGATAGACAGCAAAACATTAGAGAAAGGGAGTAGGAGGAGGCGCTGCGACCAGAGTGAGAGTGGAGACGCTGCGACCATGACACAGGAGCAGTGCACCGATGCAAGCAGAAAAGTAGGAGCAGATGCAGGAGCATTGAGTCGCTGCTAGCAGACTGCTGGAGCAGGCACTGTGATCAGAATGCTGAAAGTGTGCAGAGGTAAAGGACACTGTAAGCGCTGATAAACACTGGTGAGCACTGGTGTAAGTGAGCGCGGATGTCGGTAAGAACGTGTGGGGAGCTAGCCCATTAGTGAGCATGGAGGAGTGCGTAGTGAGTGATTATGAGCTTGGCCCTTCCCAGCGACGGCGCCCTTCACCACCCACTGACTCACTGTCAGATTTAACTGTGAGTTGAACTAGACCAGTTTTCAGTGAGAAGCCTCGTGACTGCCATCGTCTGCCAACAGTGCTGCAAAGTGCTACACAGGTGAGGTGCATGTTGGGTTTGGGGGGGCACCTTATATCTCCCCTCGCACAGATATTGCAACCCCTTCTTAGGGAGTTGGTCACAGGTTCTGCATGCCTTTCTGCTGCCTGCCTGCTGCTGCTGACATAGGCACAGTGGGAAAGACCAAACTCTGAGAGCGAAAGGGTGCAAAAGGAAGGCTCTTTAGGCTTGCACAGTGTGATCATCCCAGAGCATGGAGGCAACCACTCTAGAGACCTGGTGCAGCTTGTGTTCTGTGTTCCCTACTGAGTTTCCTCCTTGTTCCCTCCCAATAGAACTATTATTTACCTCTGAGCGTGGAACCAGTTGGTCTGGACTGTGAAAGCCATTGCAAGCCACTGACTCTGGAAATTTCATGAACTTCTCCACTTGACTATTTGAGAGCACCCTTTGAGGCCCAGAGGCAGGGGAGTTGGGGTGACGGCCCCAATCAGTGCAAGGGTTCAAAAAGCATGATTAAAGATCACCCCAGAGTTGGGCACAACGCATCAAAGCCCCAATCTATGCCTTCTTCTCTGCCACCAATGCTCATGTGGACCTTTCCCAGAGCCAAGTTGAGGTATCTGACTTAGGAGGTCCAACATGATGGATTGTTCAGGAAAGTCCACCAGTGGTTCTAAATACCCCTGCACCTCACCCACTTCAAAAAACAGTGGAGGCGCTCTGTTAGATGTCACCTTTACAGACACTATTACAGTCACTATTACATAGTGGGTAAGTGAAGGCCATTTGAGAGGCATGGGATCCTCCTCAGTTAGGAGCCCGACTGTTGTAATTCCCTCAGCAATCCCACTTGCTCCACTGGTAGTTCTTAAGGGGCCCTGTGGTTTTTCACCCTCCTAGTTAATACAAGACCTCCAGAATGGGCCTGTGGATCCTCCAGTGGAGTCAATGACCTCATCAGAGTGGCCTATAAGCATATCCATCACAGAGTACCTCCCAGTTCACCTTCCTGAAATAAAGGGATCTCAGCACATAAGGCACAGACAGAAGTCTTCCATTCCTATCAGGATGATTGATGAGTTGTATTCCACCCTGCACAACCTTGTCACAAAGCATTCAAAAGTAAGAAGCCCAATCTTGGAGCGGACTGAGAGGTGAGTAATTGGACCCATGGTAAAATCAATGTTGATGGTAATGGTTTTGTCTATGTGGAAAGTTCACAACCCACAGGTGGAGCAGAAGGTGGATTTAAAGGGCATGAAATCCTTTTGACAGAGTTTTCCACCTCCATTGTGTCCCCAACAATAGAGTTGGAAGTAATCCGCCCTAAGGATGATAGCATCGCAGGTATCTTGGTTTTTATACTAAAAGTTAAAGGAAAGGAGGACCTGGTAGTAACCATGTCGCCTCTTGCTGATAACCTGCTTTGGGCACCCCAATGTGTATCTCAATATAGGGGTGATGCCCCCTGGTGGCTAAGATTGCAAAGCACTGTAACTCTGTAAGCCGCATGTCTAGCTCAGTTCACTCGGGCCCTGAGGCTACGCAAGTCGGTATCCCTCCTGACAAAGAGTTCAGCGTAGATTACTCCCATCTTGCGATCCTGGTAGGAGGAGAAGCAGAAAGCTCATAGGTCCATGGATGTTGCAGTGTTAGGGGTCTTTTGGACAACATCATGAGGTTCCTATCCCAGTGGTTACCCTTCACATAAGTAAGAAGTTAGTCTTCAGGTAGACGCCTGGTAAGAAAGATGTACGAAGGTTGAGGAGAATACCAGGGAAAGGGAAAATCATGGATTCCATAACCATACAAGAAGCCGCCGGCGGTAACAGTAATAAAGGGAGACTCCCTCCTAAATCTGCAAAACATAGCTGTAAACCTGATAAAAGAGAGAACAAGGCTGTTTTAAAAAAAGGCTCCCTCAATTTGAGTAGGAAACAACACTAAGCAAATGGCATCATCGCAGTTATTCTTAAGGACACAATCCAAAAGGAAAATGTGGCACTCAGCTATCCTACCCCTGAATAAATCAAGGTTAAATGAATTTACAAACATTAGAAGACTAAGGACTGTCTCCTCAAAGGATCTAGTACTGGTTGGCTTTAAAACTGTGGTAGGAGAAGAACTAACCAACATACTACTCACCTGTGACGAGACAAAGGGCTTAGTGGAAGCTTCTGGGTCAGCCTTGGCAGCAAATGGCTTCTCCCTCTGTGAAGCAGTTGAGGTCCTGTGGGAGGCCGCTGGGAAACCAGGGGAGAGTTGCCCCTGCCAGTCAGCTCCATTCCTATGTGAATACTGAGGGTTAAAATACAATCAAGTTACCCTGGGCTTCGGACACAGAATAGGTGTTGGAAGGAGTTGGTGGGCATATGATGAGTCTCAAGAAAGAATAGTTACTATCACATTCCAAATTGACAGAGCCCCAAATATGGGAAATTGAAATCTCTCACCTCTCCGGTTTTCACGAGCCCAGAAGTCATGATGGCCACATGTGTCAAGGACTCTCTTCCTAGAGGTGGAGACCCACTCCTCTCAAAGCATGCATGTTCACCGTTTTCCTGCCTGGAGTGGTGGAGGTGCTGAGGAGATTGATTGGTAGGAAGCAGGTCATCTATGGCCAGTATGCATTATGATATGGAACGTACATGGTTTTAAATTGTTTATGGAAGTGGGAAACCTCAGAGAGGTTTTGACCAATTGCCCAGTATTGTTCCTCCAAGAGATCGTTGCTGGAGTGCCCTGTATTTTAGTGGATTGTTGCTGTTAACGCGTCCCTTTATGACAAATTTATACACATTGGGACTCATTTTAGACCGATGAATCTTTTGACCCTGATTGAAGACACCTTAGGACGAGATAGCTAGTCAACATAATAATCAATACGTCAATAATGTAATCAATATTTACTATAACAATGCAATTCACTTTAGTCAAAGACATTAGTAAAACTCAGAAATCACCATGACCTTTCAGTCATGAATAACCACACCAGTTTAGTAAGATTTTGTGATTTTATTCCCTATTTATTACAATTCTAATAGCAGGTGTATTAATCTCAATAGCAAAAAGCTCATCAACATTGTCATAATTTGGCAACTCGAACAAGGCTTCATCAAGGCAAGAAACACAATTATTAAAACATAACACAACATCAAAACAGATTAACTTCAACAGAGTGTCATTAACGCGTCTGTTCAACAAAGCATAGATTCAGTCATTTGTCTGTTTGCGTCAGTCAAGTGAGTCCCTTTCCTAACCTCTAATTAGCATTGGCATGTTGGGCTTCATGCAAAACAATTTAGAAACACCAATTTGGAAAACATCTAGCTATGGTCTCTGTCAAAAGATAGCAGTTGGTACCTAGAAAGGAAAAACAAACAGACAATTAAAATTTCATTGTCATAGTTACCCTCCACTTGGGTCAGCACTCAGGTTCGGTCTTCGTCTTCAGGACAACAGTTGATTCGCCATCAGTCAGGAACTCAGCTCTCAGGTAAAAGGGGCACTTCCCTCATAAGGAGGTAAAGTGTAAATGGGCAAACTAAGGACAAGGACGGTTCTAACTAAAATTATCAAGTCACTAGTCAAAGTGACAAAGTGTCTGGATCATAGCAATTCGCATCAGCATCTCCCCTAATCTCTCTCCTATCCCTCCTGTTCTGATTTACTTCCTGGTGTCAGGGTTTTTATCCCCTTTTCGTTGTACATTCCCCTAAAACTTGATTGGACAAGGGGTTGCACCCCACTATCTTTAACCAATTAACTTTACATTAGGTCATAGAATTTGTCACCCCACAACAGTTCTCAGGCATTTTATTGGTCCTTATGATTGACGTCTTTAGAGGTAGAATGTCCGGTATGATTTCATCCTTTTGTAATTCTTTGCGCATCTTCAGTCAGTAGCTCCATTTTCTGTACCGGTTTGGGCGGCCTTGTGCTTAACATTAATCTACACTGTTGCATTCAGTTAGTACATTTCTACAAGCAAGTCGAACTTCATGAGAACGGATCTACTATAGTTACATTCAGCTTCTAGTTTGAAGGAAAAAAACAAGAGTTCATGTCCTTTAGCAAGTCAGCACAGTGCACGTTAGAAAAATACATTTAATATGAGAGTCAGGTAGCTAGGCCTCAACTCATGCTAACTAAGGCCTAAAAAGATTTATTAGCAAAACTTTAGAAACTTAACCATTAATAATTAGTATAAAACCATTTAAATGCAATAATTTCATCAACATTAGTCATTTTCATTAGTCCCCGTATATATATTGGTAGCCACTCCCCGTGGGCACATTTCAAGTGCACGTTTTAGCAAAACATATTAATACAGTTTCTATGCGGCATTATTGTACATTAGTTCATAAACATTTCATGTTAATATTAATTATATAAGCTACGCTCTCTCATTGCTATAGTACAAAACGCCAAGGCCCTGGCAAGAGGTAGAGCAGTGGGTGGATTATGAATATTGGTATCAGTCCGCTATGCGAGTAATGTAACAAAGTTTCAAACTACCTGTGTATGGGTCCTTGCTTGTTTAATTGATTTGTTCTCCGATGATATGGGGTTAAAGCACATTATTAACATATATGTTCCACAAATTTGTCCCTTACCTGA
The DNA here is from genome assembly GCF_031143425.1 of Pleurodeles waltl. Lineage (NCBI taxonomy): Eukaryota > Metazoa > Chordata > Amphibia > Caudata > Salamandridae > Pleurodeles > Pleurodeles waltl. Next base: position 569,444,982 of record NC_090442.1, read on the forward strand.
ATGTGAAGTGCTGAGCTTGTCCAACAATATGGAAAAAAATGTATTTGACTATCCCTATGCTTTGTTTGTGGAAGGAGGGGATTTTAACATAAAAAATCTGCATTTAAAGAGTTTGAAGAGTCAACGATAGAGTTGCAGTTGGCATTAAACATTCCTGACTGTATCTTCTCAGCAAGTACTAGGGAAGGGGTTTATTAATGTTCATGGTCAATGATAACATTCTTGCCACCAGAACCTTCAAACATGGCAACAGGAACATACCCATTGACTATGTTTTTGTTACAATTCAACAATTTTATTGTGTGAAACATTTTAGAGTTATTGATCTAGACCAAGTGACCACTTTGCCCTTAGCGTGTGTTGTAATGGGGAATGTGGAATGGGAAAAAAAAGGAATGTAGAATGTAGAGTGTTGGGGTGTGGGCAGTTGCTTGGATGGCTGGTGGAAGAGGGAGCCGCACGTTGCTGTACCTCAAAAATAAACTGCTTATCTTCACTTTATGAATGAGTACTTATTCAATTCTTCGCTTCCGCTACAACAGCGTGGAGTTTAAAGTTCTGTTTTTTGACTTGTGCACATGCCATCCTGTCCCCTGAGGCTGGAGGCTCTCTCGTCAATTGATTTTGAGCTTTTAGACATAGAAGCAGGCCAGGATGCCTTGGGTTGGTATTGCAGATTAACCAAGCAATTATTAGCCCATTTTAAGCTGGCAAAGGGCGGCCTATGTCATACCTGTGGAACTAGAGAAATGGAGAATAGCTGGTTTGATGACGATTGTCGGGAGGGTCGAAGAGTGGCGAATACAAATGTCGTCCCTCTAACTTAAATCCAAGCAGTGGCAGCTTAAGAGCAGCCCTGGTGGTGCCAAAAATTGCTTATAGAAATGTACATGCCCATAAAAAGAGGAAATTTTATAAGTTAAATTGGGAACTAATGTTGGCTGTTATTGCAGATAATAATATTAAGAAATTCAGGCCGCAGGTGAATTCTGTAACCCTCTCATTTCCATCTTCCCTTGAGACACAGATAAGTGAGGAAGACTGGTACCCCTTTTTTAGTCACTTTATAGTGGTGGAGATCCTGAGAACTTGCAAGTGATTCCAGCCTGTTCCCAGGCGGATGTAGAAGAAATTGCAAATTCTCAGATGGCAGATACTCTGTCTGAAATATTCTGTAATATGAAAGCATCTAGGGCAGGTGGCCAGGATGGACTGCCGCCCATGATCCTTAAGAAAGGCCCCAAGAAATGGAGTCTAGTTCTGAGTGGGTTTTAAAAATGTGTAACGTAAGCTGGCTCCCTCCCAGATCATGGAAAGAAGCCATAGTGAAGCCCATCCACAAAACTGGACAAATGGACAATTATCGTCTGATCTCCCTACTAGATATTCCATCCAAACATTTTGCTCAAACACTGTTGAATCACCTAGCTTCCTGGGCTTTTGGCTTTGGACTGATCCCTGTGGAGCAAGGAGGCTTTAAATAAAAACGCTCAGCTACGGACCACTGTTTCACGCTGTGGGGAGTCACAAGGAGGTCGATGGAGCTGGCAGGTGGTCTGGGGTGCTGTTTATTGACTTCTGAGTGGCATTCAACAGGGTGGACAGATGTACGCTCTGGCGAAAACTCCATCAGTGGAATATTTCTGGGGACCTGTTAGGTCTTTTGATGAAGCTCCACAGTGACAATTGGATTCAGGTTTACCTGGATGGGTTAGGTAGCCTGTTGAAGAAATTCCCAGTAGAGAATGGCTTACAGCAGAGGTGTGTTCTAGCACCCCTGCTATTTAGTCTGCTTATTGTGGACCTTCCCCAGATGCTAAGTGCCACAAATAGTTTTTCTATAAAGATTGGGAGAAAGGCATATTAGCTGCCTTGTGTATGCAGATGATCTGGTGGTGATGGATCTCACATCTATTGGGCTCTGCGAAAATTGAATGCACTTATCTCCTATTGTCTTGAAAGTAAACTAATGATCAGTGTTGATAAGACAAAAACATTTTTTTTGACAAAAGGAAAAGGCAATTTGCTTGGTTCTTAGGGAATACACAGTTGGAGCAGGTCCGAGAATATAAGTTTCTTGGTATGATCTTTTCAGATGATCTCAGATGGGATAAACATATGGCCTCCTGGAGACTTGTATTGTCAGCAGAAGTGAATGGATTGAAAAGGTTTGATAGTAGATATGGCAGCTATACATTTGATCCATTAAGTAAAGTCATTCAGGACAAACATCCCTCAGGCTCTTTATGGAGACAAAGTGCTGGCTATGAACAGACAAGTCTCATGGGAAAGCTTAGAAGGTACCTACTTGAAATTGCTCCTTGAATTAACTAAAAATGCGATGATCCAAGCAGCAAGGAAGGAGTTGGGAACTGTAGCCTACAGTACATTGGCAGATGCAAGAGCCTTGCACTTTTATTTTTTGATTACAAAATAAGTTCCTGGTTACAGGCTATCAGTTCTAATCTTATTTGAGGTAATGTGAGTCTTCCCCAGCAAGAGGAACCATGTGACAGTGATGCTGAAGCGCCCGGGAGTCTCTGATATGCGTCATGAGGTAGGCGAAGCAATCCAAATTAGTCAAATTAAGTGTACCCTCAGACAATGTGCTGTTGATTCTAGCGGGAGGGAGGATATTCCTCAAGAACAAGAGCTCAGTTATTCCTTTTCTCATTTCTCAGGAGAGTATAGACCTTTTTCCATACATATACAAAATCCTAGATACGTTTTTGCTACACAAAATCCTACGGCTGAGAGTTGGAATCGACCCTGGATGGTGGATGCCAGGGGTAAAAATACAAATAGCTGAGAACCAAGGACAGTGTCCTTGAAAGCCGGTTAGAAAGTACTGAGTGACCCACCTATTTATGGACTGTGTATTTTTCCTCGAGGCAAGGTAGAAGATTCTCCGTCTGCTTTAAAAAAATATGGGATACGTTTGCCAGAAATGGGCCTAAATTTGATATGCAGCATTTGGTTCCAGGATGTAGCCATCACCATTAGTCAATTCCTGTGAACATTTGTAGCATCTTATGCTAGGCTCTCTGCCGCTAGTGTTTGAGACCTACCCTCAGTTCATTAGTGACTCGTTCCCTGCAAGTAGGCTGATGTCAATCATATTAGTAGGATTCCCTGTTGAGGACACTGGTCTGGAGATAGGAAATTTGGTACTCTTATGGAGGTTGGCCGAGCAGGACCCTTGGGTTTGTGACAGCTGGCCTTGCACATTGCACTTTACAATGTTTTAGTCGACAAAATTAGCTGCTCGCCATGGATCAAAGTGTTTCTTTTTTTTCAAATGCTTTAATATGTATATGATAGCAGGCCGTCGACCTTTTACTGAGTTTTAGTAAGAAGGAACTGTACATTTTATACTGTTTTTGAATTCATAAGGTCAATGACATGCTGGTAGAATTGACTCAATTCAGTGCTATATATTGTTGAGTTGATGAATTTATATTTGTGTATGTTAATGAATTGGGAAATATGCAGTGTTTCTGTAAGAATTTAGGGCCATATGTACGAAAGCTTTTTCCCATAGACACAGAATGGGTAAAATCCTTTCGTACATCTGGCCCTTATTTCTTGGAAATAAAGAATTTTGACTGACTGATTGACTGACTGACTGACTAGAGAAAGGGAAACCCCAGGAATGAAGGATCCCAAAGAAGAGACCGGCCCAGAGAGGGGTGAGGAGGATCACATTTTAGATGCACTCTAGAGGAAAAGATCCCACATACTGTGTACCTTTGGAGACAGGAACAACACCTCAGAACTTCCATGAGAATGAAATAACCACTCCAACCTTTAATGATGCAATTGCACCCTCAAATGATACCAAGACTGGAATCTCACAGGCCACTACAGCTCAGAGTGCCCTGATCTCACCTCAGACCCTCACTAGCCTGAGTCTTTGCTGTACCCCCATAATCACAAGTACGCCCCAGATTTAACCTGTCCTTAGTAGCTCACAAATGGCTGTAGACTTGCAGAGCACTGCAACCCCTAGAAGTCAGGAGGGAAACTCACCAATACCCTGGATACAGGAAGAATGCTCCAGTCATAGCCATTGAAACAACATCACACTGAAACACACGCCCCTCATGGAGAATAAACATTGTACAGTTAAAGACTGAGGTAAAAAAGATTGTGGAGGATAATGTAGACATGGTCCGTTTGGGCCCTTATAGTGAGCATGAATTGGCCTGTTTGAGCTTGGAAGCAGTGAGGGTGGTGCATGAGGCATATGCAAGAATGGGGAAGCTGGCAGAAGAATGTGGCTTTAACAAAGAAAGAAACCCAGGCCCCCAGCCCACAGAAGACTTGGAGAACCCAATCTTGGGGGATATTCCACTCCCCTCCATTCCAGGGTCTTTGGCCAAAGATTTGTACCTACCCTTGACAGAGAAGGAGGTGGAAGATACCATCTCAGGTCTTCAGTCTGGGAAAACCCTGGGCCCTAACAGGTATCCAGTTGAATACTATAAAAGGTTTCGCTCACACCTGGTGCCTTACTTGGTGAACACTCATAAAGAGGTGCTCCAAGGTGGCTCCTTCACCCCGGGCCTCGACTGTGCCACGATTGTGGTCATACCCAAGGGCGACCTGCCTCGGGACCACTGTTCATCCTACCATCCCATTTCACTGACAACGCAGATATTAAAATATATGCGAAGGTCTTGGTGACCCGACTTGCCCACACACTGCTCTATGTGATCCACCCTGATCAGTGCTGGTGTATGCCAGACAGGAGCCTGTGCCACTGCCTACTGCAGATCCAGGTGGTGCTTTCGCAGTCGGAGAGACTGGATGGCGGATTGGCACTCCTCCTGGTGGACTTCACAAGGCTTTTGACAACCTGGCTTGGAACTTTCTTGAGGACGTCCTGGTGTGAAGGGGCTTCGGCCTGACATTTAGGAAAATGGTCCACCTTCTTTACCATGACCCTTCGGCACAGGTTAGGGTCAATGTTATTATGTCAGATCCCTTCCTAATTAGACGTGGATCGCGTCAGGTTTGCCCCCTCTTCCCCCTGTTATTTGCCCTGGCCATTGAGTCGCTGGCATGCTACCTGCGTTGTGATTCGCTTATCAGTGGCTGGAGATGGGGGATCGACCAGGAGGACCGGGTGTGGATGACATCCTGGTTTTTCGGGGGAGGCCTCAGAACTACGGACCCCATTGTCTTGAGCTCTTGACGTTATATGGTGAGGCATTGGGCTGCGATTGTACCCTAAGAAGTCACTACTGGTGGGGGTGTAAGGAGGTGCGGGGGAAAATGAGTGGTGCCCGGATATCCCGGTGCAGCGAAATGCCTTTAAATACTTGGGAATCCATCCCTCGCCGCTCCCAGACCTGGCTTGGCAATTACATTTTCAGCCCCTGTCCTATGCCCTAGTTGAGGACCTGACCTGCTGGTGTCGACTGCCGCTGAGCCCATTAGGTCACAACGCCCTCTTCAAAATGATCTGTCTCTCCCGCTACTTGTATGTCCTGACAAACTTTCCCTACTTAGTACCCCGTGCCTGGTTCTGGTCCCTTACTTTCAAGCTCACCTCCTTTATATGGGCTGGAGGGTGGCATCACGTTTCTTTCAGCTCCTCACAGAAATCCCCTTAGTGAGGGTGGGCTGGGGATACCAGACATTTACATATACTACCTGGCGCCCCAATTGGTACCAGTCAGCTAGTAGTTTACTGGGGGATGGGATGACCCGGCCTATCGCCTGGAGCTCTGCCACCTGGGATTCAATTGCCTGTTGGCCTGAATGCACGCGGGTGGCGGTGCGGTGTTGGAGGGCGGCTCTGCAGCTGACAGTTTCGGATCAGCGCTTTACTAAACTGATGCTCTTGTGGCAGGGCACATGGTTGCGGCAAGTTTCCCAGTTGGAGGGCTTCAGGTAATGGGATAACATTGGGATTACCTACCTGGGAGAAGTGTGCAATGGTGACCATCTGATGTCTTTCCAGCAGCTGAAAGACCACTATGCCTTGGCCAATACCCAATTCTTTCGCTTCCTCTAGATGCACCACACCCTGCAGGCCCACATGCCGCCTGACTTGTCCCTTCTAGATCATAGACATCTAGAGGCGAAACTTCTCATGAGATGCCTGGGGAAGGGTGCCATTACCTAAATTTATCGCTTGTTGCTTACTAACACACCGTACGGCCTTGCCAGGCTGCGGGACAGGTGGACATCCTGGGTTGGAAAGCTGGATGAGGATGATTGGAGGGAGGCATACCTCGCACCTAAAGAACTGGCTATATCCTCAAGGTTGAGGATGGTGCTGATAAATTACTCGCACATGAGATATCTATCCCTACTGCGCCTATGACTCATATGTTCGGCGACCCCGCCTGGATGCCTGACATGTGGTCGTCTAGAGGCACATCTACTGCACGTGGCCTGGGAGTGCTCGGGGGTGCGTCCCTTCTGGGAGGATGTGGAGTGGGAGATTTCTGAGATTCTGGGGCATTCGATTGAGTTGACTTTCAGGGTGGCGCTGTTGGGCCTTCTGGAAGGGTTGGGGGGGCCAGATCTGACCGAATTTTTGTGGGGGCTGCGTGCCTGGTGGGCAAAAGAGTGATTGCACAATTACGTAGAAGCCCGGTGGTGCATTCGATATCAAAATGGGGAGCAGGGTGCTCTCAACTAGAAAAGCCGATCTATGAGGCACGTGCCTGCCCTCAGAAATGTGAGAAAATCTGGGGAAAATAGTGGGCCCACCATGGATTGACTTTTTCAGTAGAGTGATTATGTTTTGGTTTGGGAAGAGGGGAGTGTCATCAACTGTAGGAATTATAAAGATCTGTTTCAACCAATCGTGCTATTGTGTACTCACAATCATGTTTTACTTTTAAATGAAATAAAACTGGATATTAAAAAAACTAAGAAAGAAACTGCAAAAAAAAAATCAGAATTATTACGACTGATAAGGACTTGAATTGGCTGTCATTGAGAGAATTTAAGACACATGTAAAGGAGCTGGTTGAGTGTATTAGAGATTAGAGACTTACAGAAGTTTAGTGAGCAGTGGTCAAAGAAAGAAAGGTCAAAGGTGAAGCAGAAGTTAGAATCCAAAACAAGCAAAAAGGTGGAAAATGCAGAGACAACAATGCAAGAATACCCTATGAGGGAGGTGCATTGAGGAGTGCCATACATGTTCCATGGTCCAGAGCAGATCACTTTGACTGCACAAACACCCTCCCAAAGCTGAGAGAGAACCCAGATAAATGGTACACCCAGATCGATCACTATTTTAAAGGTGCTGTGGAAAGATCTGAACATGCTTTTCGAAGTAGTAGTCCCGAAAGAGGCTGAATGCAAGAGTAGCAAATATTAATGCTCCATCACCCGTAGTAAAATTCAGATACAATGTGGTCATTGCCCATCTCAAAACTACTGTTCCACAGAAGAAGATGAATTAGTTCAGTGTTTTTGGGACAACCTAGGCACCTAAGGAGTTAGCACATTAATAATTTGAGAGATTAATGCAAATATACAAGAAGCATAATTGTATGAATGACCACCTTGGAGAAAATATGGGAGGTTTTCTCGTGTCCTTTATGTGTAGACTGTGACCCGAAATCAGCTCCCAAATAATACAGGGAGTACTCTTTTGACAATCGAAGCCCATTGATGAAATTTTGCAGTGCGCAAAATATTTCAGTGACACACTAGAAGCAAAGTGAAAGGGACTGAAGGAGAAGTTGATGATTGCTCACACAAAGTTAGAGCATAGCAGACGTACAAAAGGCTGGAGTAGGATGAATTCCAGTTTAGACCTTGTTGGTGGTGCAGGAATGAAGATGCTAGGAGTTACCATGCCGTACGGAGTAGGTGTACTGATGCAAGGCAAAGGTAGGGTAAATGAGAATCTCACAAATGTTAATGCTCGGAAGAAAGTCACACCTTGTCACATTTGTCGGCCACTGGAAGAGGGAATGCAGGTACAATACTGACCAACTACAGTTCGATGTTAAGGTACTAAAGCCCATGTTTCAGGACTTGGAACAGATAGAAAGCCAAAGACCAAAGAGAGAAAACATAATCAGAAGTACACAGGTCCTGACTGAACTTACTTTGTGAAGAACAGTAACAAATCAGATGACTATTTGACTGACACTGACACATCTGCATGACTTGAGCCAAAGTGACAAAAGGTGTTCAAAATGTATCAGACCTTCTAATAAAACCTGACAAAAGTCAAAGGATTATTTAGTAAGACTAGGTGAATGATAAGAGGACTATAGAACCTTCAGGCATGACATAGAAAATTGCCACAGTAGATTCTGAGATAGGGTAGAGACTATTGGATAGGAATATGAAGACTAACACGTAGCAAATAAAGCAAGAAAAACTTTCCTTGACCTGGTGCAAGATTAACATGGAGCTTAAAAGTTGTAAAATTGTCATTGTAATTTTGATGGGTGTCATATCAGTGTCTATAGTTGTGTGGATGTTGGATTTTGATCTCTTGGAGGTAAATGCTTCCCCAAAAATGACTAATGCAAACAACGCAATAACTGTTAACCAAGAAAAGTATGTAGGTAGAATTTCTCATTTTCCACAGCCCGGGAGATTTTATGATTATAATGTTTATTCCAAATGTTGGATTAATGTGTAAAGTTAGTAAAGATTGATAGCTGTTACCAGTGCTCCTATCTTCCAGCTTCATCTGCAGAAGGCTCGTTACTTTCACTTACCTCTTTCATACTTTTTTTCCTATATCATGCTCCTAAATCTATTCTATCGTCAGTGTTCAATCAATCCGATTTATTCTAATTATGAGCGTCCCCTAGAGAATGCCTCTGTGTCAAATGGTTCAAACTTACATTTGGGCAGCAAACCATAGTTATCAATTTTCAAAGGCTTCTAAGCAAATGGACAATCCTAAGTATACATTGGATTTTTCACCAGGCTAATTTGAACCTCACTAATGATGATCTGCATTAGCTAATTGTAAGAAATTGGGTCTCTAATTGGCAGAGGTACGCACCCTGTCCAAGTAGGGACCGAAATCCTAGTCAGAGTAAGTCAGATACACACTTTAAATTAGCCTGTGCTCACCCTCTGGTAGCTTGGCACAGAGCAGGCAGAATTAACTTAAGAGGCAATGTGTAAAGTATTTGTGCAACACACACAGTAACACAATAAAAACACCACAAAAAGACTCATCACAGGTTAAGAAAAATAGACAATAAACCAAGGCCAAGACAACAAAAAACCAATCAGTAGGAATTAAGATATAAATTAAAAAAATTAAATTCCAAATAGTGCTTAGAAATCACTAGCGGAAAAGGTTACTTGAGGTTGCAAGAGACCGGTGCAAATCCAAAGTACAGTCTGACCACGATGAAGGGTAGGCTGGCTTCAGAACCAAGGCAGACAATTTGATGGAGAAAAGCATCAACGGCACAATGCTTCAATCTTTTCCATGCAGTCAGGTCACTGAGTCACCCACCTGACTCTGTTGAAGTGAATGTGATGCATTGCTGCTAAGCAATGTTGTTGTCAAGCTGCGCAGGCGGTGGATCCGATGTCATCGAGCAGCCTCTGCATCAGCGTCAAAGGGCTATGCAGCACAAACTTTTCATGCACTCAAGGCGATGCATTGGTTTTTACAGAAATCAGCTGCACAGCCCACTTCTGAGGCCCAGGACTGCAGAGGGGCACCTCAGGAAAGGGTAGGACTGACAGTTGGCAGAATCCAGCAGCACCAGGAGAGTTGCAGGCAGTCTTTGATGTCACTGAGACTCCAAGAGAACATGGGGTAAGCAAGCAAGACCTTGGAGTCTGTCTAGTTCAGCAGGATGAGTCCAGTCCTTGTCCGCACCAGGGCAGGAATCAGCAGGGAGCAAGACAGCTCAGCAAAGCAAAGAAGCAGTTCCTTGGAACAGTTAGTCCAGGGAAAGTGATAGCATTTATAGCACAGCAGTCTTCACTCCAGTAGTGATCTGATTTCGGGCATCAGAGCCCCTGTACCTATGCCCAAAAGTGCCTTTGAAGTGGGGGTGACTTTCAGAGCAGCTTCTTGAAGTGCACAGGTCTCCTTTTCATCCTGGCCCTGGCACCAGGCTATCTGTAGGGGTAATCAACCCTTTGTGTGGGGCTCAGGCCACTACCCTTTGAAGTGTAAGTGTGAGCCTTTCCCATCCTCTCTGGCCAGGAAGACCCATCAGTATGTAGATGAGTTCAGATGCAGTTGAGGGTTATATGTTGTGACTGTCTGGAGGGAATGCACAAATGTGCCTTTCACCCAGCTCAGTCCATATGTGTATTGGAGACAGGTTGTCAGGCACACAGAGCAGTACGAGCAGAGAAATGGGCACTTTTTAAAAGTGGCATTTCTAAAATAGTAATAATAAATCTGACTTCACCAGTAAACAGGATTTATTATTACCATTTCAATGATATGAAATATGATGTAGCTACTGCTTTCTGATGAGAAATTACAGATTAAAAATATATTAAGGTATTCCCAATGCTGGCCTATGAGAGAAGTAGGCCTCACAGTAACAAAAAATGACTTTGCGAGCTTTTCATTACCAGGACATGTAAAATGTGAAAGTTCAATTTCTGATTATTACTTACATAGCTCCCTGCCCTATGGGCTACCAAGAGCCTACTTTAGATCCAACGTTTATGCAATAAAAGGGGAGCTTAAGGCTTGGCAAGAGGTTTTAAATGCCAAGCCAAGGTGGCAGTGAAACTGCACACACAGGCTCTGCAATGGCAGGCCTGAGACAAGTTTAGAGGGCTACTTGAGTGGGTGACACAATCAGTGCTGCAGGACCACTAGTAGCATTTGAGTTACAGGCTAGGGGTATATGGTATTCCACTTATCAAGGGACTTACAAATAAATTAAACATGGTGGATACACCAATGTTATCATGTTTAGGGGAGAACCAAATGCACTTTACTACCGGTTAGCAGTGATAAAGTGCTCAAAGTCATAAAGCCAACATAAAGGTACAGCAACAATATGAGGCAAAAGGCAAAAAGTCTGGAGTAGTACCACTTGAAGGATGCCACATCTAATGCGTGTCCCCCCAGTTAAAAGTGAGGAGAGCTACCCAACCTCTGGGCAGTTTTCACCACTAAGGCAGAAAAACCTAGATAGACCTTCAGCATTGGTGTGGGCTACCCCATGTCTTTGTTCTACCTTGGGGTCCATACCCTGTAGGGAAATGGACCCCATCAACAGTTTTGGATTTTCACTTCTCATTTGCATGAGCCACCTGAGGGGCCTGTGGTCAGTCTGAAGTGAGTGCCAAACAGATAAAACCTCAACTTCTTCAAGGCCCAAACCATAGCAAAATCCTCTCTCTCTCAGTAGCACTTCATCTCTGTTCCCAGGGAAGTAACCTCCTAGAGATTAAGGCTACAGGTTGGCCCACACCTTCTTCATTGAGCTGTAATAAAACTGCACCATGACATACTCTGAGGCATCTGTTTGATTTGGCGAAGTCAGGACCCTTGAGCACAGGGGCTCTGCACACGTGTTTTTAGCACAGCCTGCTTTTACCTCATTGTTTTTATATTTTAACCGTCTGCCTCTTTCTAGGAAGACAATGTTAACACTCCACATTTTATCACGCTATTGTACAGCATGCATTCCAGGAGCCCAGGAGCCAGTCCCTTTTCACTAGATGTATCAGTACATCAGGCCTGTTCCACAAACTCTGTATGGGTTATTATATAAACAACACATAGGCCTAAAGAGTGCAGGAGTGGGGGCATTCTGGTGATGACCATCATGGGAAGTATACCATATAACAGACAGCTTTGCCGATCGTGGCTCTGACTCTTCACCTTCACAAGAGGATTGCCATCAAGACAACAGACAGAACCTTGCCATCCCGACTGGCAGCAGAGCACTATGCTCTTAGATCTAGACATAGGGTTTAGGCAGGAATCTCTAGGCTTTTTTAGAATCATACAAGATAATGAGTTTGTCTATCTTCTTTACACTGATTCTGATGATGATTACCGTGTTATGTTTAATCTGCCTTATTATTGCAGACCAGGCTTTTTATACTAGGATGCAATTGCTTCAATAAATGCATTGATATCCACTTTGCATCTTGTGTCCTGCCTTGGCAAGTGTGAGTCATTGAGTAGCTGAGTGAAAGGGGAATGATCTGTTTCCAGGACTTCCCTGAGAAGTCAGAGTGTCAGCTTTAGGCTGCCACAGATCACTCCTTCCCTTCCAGGGTTAGGTGAAGCACTGTGGGCCAGCCAGGAGGTAGGCTGACAGCTTGCTAGGTAAAGTGGGGATGACTCAGTCTCCCACATTGGTGGTGCTGCCACCCTAAATACACAGTCTTATTATCATAATAGGAACATTCATGACAGTACCCAATGAGGTCCAAGAATGCTCTGACCTCAGTATGGGTTTTGGGGGGCTTCCAGGCCATAATAGTTTCAATCTTGGCCTGGAGGGGCTGCACCTTAATCCTACCCACTTGCTGTCCCAAGTACACAGCTGACTCCTGCCCTATCTGGCACTTACTGGCCTTGATAGTCAGGCAGGGCCTGAAGCGCTTCCCGGAGGAGAAAAAGGTGGTCCTCCCAGCGGCTACTGAAGACAGCTATCTCATCCAGATAAGCAGCTGAGAAGACCTCCAACCCAACAAAGACCTGCTTCACCAACCTCTGGTAGGTAGCAGGAGCGTTCTTTAAACCAAAGGGCATCACTCTAAACTGATAGTGGCCCTCTGGAGTGGAGAAGGCTGACTTCTTCTTGGCTCCTTCTGTTAGGGCGATCTGCCAGTACCCTGATGTAAGATCACAGGTACTTAAGTACTGGGCAGCGACTAACCTGTCAATGAACTCATCTGCCTGGGGGAAGGGGTGAGCATAAGTCTTTGTTAGAGAGTTTAGCCTTCTGTAATCCACACAGAACCTCAGTTCAGGTGTGGTGCCCGGTGGGACAGCTTTTGGTACCAGGAACACAGGACTTGACCATAGGCTACTAGGGGGTTCTATCACCCCCAGCTCCAGCATCTTAGAGACTTCGCACTGAATGCTGGCCCTCACCTTATCCAACAACCTGTAAAAAGTATTCTTGACAGGGAAGTTGTCCCCTCTGTCTACATCATGGGTACACAGCAGGGTAATCCCAGGACTAAGGGCCAGATGTAGCAAAAAAATATTTTGCGACTTGCAAATTGCAAGTCATAGTGACTCGCAATTTGCAACTCGCAAAATATTATGCAGAAAGGTGTCTCAGACACCTTCTGCGACTCGCTATGGGGTCGCAAAGACCAACCTCATGAATATTAATGAGGTGGGTTGCATTTTGCGACCCCATAGCGAGTCCATGCACTCACAGGGATGGTGGCCTGCTGGAGACAGCAGACCATCATGTCTGTGACTGCTTTTTTAATAAAGCATTTTTTCTTTTTCTTTTTGCAGCCCGTTTTCCTTAAAGGAAAACAAGCTGCAAAAAGAAAAACTTCAGAAACCATTTGGTTTCGTTTTTTTCAGAGTAGGCAGTGGTTGGACCACTGCCTGCTCTGAAAAAACATTTTTATCGTCATTCACAAAGGGGAAGGGGTCCCATGGGGACCCCTTCACTTTTGCGAATGAGTTACCACCCACTTCAAGTGGATGGTATCTGCGAGTTGGTTTGAGACCGCATTCGCGGTCACAAAGCAACTCAGCATGGCGATGCGGTCGCAAATAGGAAGGGAACACCCCTTCCTATTTGCGAGTCGCAGTCTCAAATTGCGAGTCGGTACCGACTCGCAATTTGGGGTTGTGCATCGCGTTTGGCCTTTTGCACATCGCAAACTGCGTTTTTCGCAGTTTGCGACGTGCAAAAGGCTACCTACATCTGGCCCTAAGAGAGAAAAGAGAGTACTGTTCCAAAATTGGCGACAGTCCTTCTGCTGTTTGGGAGTGATAGTTGGGGAAAGGATTATTCCTTCCATAGACCCAACCCTTTCCTAGGCGGCTAAGAGGTTAGGGAGAGGTTCACTCTCCTCCTCAGCTCCATCAGTCACCAAAAGCATGATGAGCTCAGACCTCTCAATGTGTGGTTTGAGGTGATTGATATGAATCACACTGTGGGGTTGTCTGGGGGTGTTAAGGTCCCTCACATAGGTGGCATTACCCTTCATCTCAATCACCTCATAGGGCCCAGTCCAGCGGTCCTCAAGGGCTCCAGGTTCCACATGTTTCAAAACCCAAACTTTCTGCCCAGGCTGGAAGTCCACAATGGTAGAAGTTTTGTCATACCACTCTTTCATCACAGCCTGGCTGGCTTCTAAGTTGTCAGAGGCTTGCTTCTATAACTTAGCCATTTGGCTCCTGAAGGCCAGCATGTAGCTTACTACATCCTGGAGAACTTTCCTGGGAACTTGCTCCCCCCCCTCCTTCACCAAACTGAGAGGTCTTCTGACAGGGTGTCCGTACAGATGCTCGAAGGGGCTAAAACCAACTCCTTTCTGTGGTACCCCCTGTATGCAAACAACAGGCAATGCAAGAGAATATCCCAACTTTTCCTCAGGCCCTCAGGCAGATTTCTGATCTTGCCTTTTAAGGTCTAGTTGAACCTCTCAACTAGCCAGTTGGTTTGGCTGTGGTAAGGAGTGAAGAACTTGTAAGTTACTCCATACTCTTTCCACATGGACTACATATATACAGACATGAAGTTTGTGTACCTGTCAGAAAAACTTCTTTGGGGAAACCCACCGGATAGAAATCCCCATCAGAGCCTTTGCCACTCCAGTTGCAGTGGTGGTCCTCAGAAGAATGGCCTCTGGATACTGCGTGGAATGATCTACTAGAACCAGGATAAACCTATGACCAGAAGTAGTTTGGGGATCCAATGTCCCAACAGTGTTGATGCCCATCATTTCAAAGGGGGTGCTAACGATGGGCAGTGGTTCCAGGGGAGCTTTTAGCCTTTTACCTGTCTTCCCACTTGCGTGGCAGGTCACATTGGACCTACAGACAGAAGTCCTGATCTTAGGCCAATAAAAGTGGGGACAAGCCATGCAAATGTCCTGTCTTGACCCAAGTGTCCTGCCAGGGGAAGCTTGTGAGCCAGCTCCATTTGGAAGGCTCTGTAGCAATGGGGGCCACCAGGTCCCTTATTGTCCTATGCATAGGAACATTATGCTCACTGTAAAGGAGATTGTCCTCCCATTAAATGTGATAGCTCCCAGAGACGTTTCCTGCTGCTTGGACTTCGGCCTGTTTCCTAATGCCCTCAAGGGTTGGGCACTCCCACTGTGCCCTACAGAAATCCTCTTTGGCGGGTCCTCCTTTTACATGACAGTCAGCAGGCCATCAAGGGGAGCAGTGCCCTCCTCACTGGACTCTGCGATGGCTACCACATGTGCCCATCCATCTCACTAGGGGTACACTCAGGGGCTGGTTTCCCACACCCTCTGCCTTTCCCCTCTTTAGAAGCTGGCTGGGCCATTGTTCAAGGCTTCAGCCATTCTTGATGTCAGGCCTGAAACCTTTTCACAGTAGTGAAATGGGCACAACGTAATTCCCTACTTCCCTGCCAATCAAACAGACTTCCAGATTAGTCACTCCTGAACCGCTGGGATGAAGGACAAAACTTGACAAACGCTAACGCCAGATTTCCACCTTGCAATAATGTTAATCTTTTTCAGTTTCTAAAAACATAAAGAACAAATCTTAGTACAGATTGTGATTCCTTCTCAATGTATGTAACTCACTTCTGATTACCTAATGTCCCTTCTCCCTTTTTAGGTGCTGGTTCCTAGTAGACTAGGATTCGCTATGCTATAATCTAGAAGACAGAACTCAAAACCATTAACCCAATAGGTATATTTTGCACATCATGTATAAGAATATAACAGTAATCTCTAACACCTACCTAAGTGTATAGGCTCTACGAATTTAGATTGATGTATAATGACATCAGTCCTTTTGACAATGATTAAAGTTTCATATAATCGTTTATAAGCTTAAATCAGCTTTCATCTCCTGAAATCATAAATGTACATAATAAAATTACTGCCCTTGCTATAAATCACTCTACAATAATCAATGTCATGTGCAAGTACTAATATAAGGACCTCAAGATGAGTCTCTGTTCAATTAGCAAAACTTATACTGGAAATGAATATATGTATTTTTGTTCCTCGTTGTAGAAACAAACAGAAAATGGTTGAACTGACCAGCTCTTTCAGCAAGACTCCATTAGATAAGAAATTTTTCCTTTGACCTTTCTACGATTCTTAAATGCTACCAGAATTCATAGATTGACACTTGAAAAATGTGTTTGTCCTTGGCAGGTTGTCAGCTGATACGGAGATGCAGCAGCAGGAGAACCAACAAACCTGATGACAAGGAGGGACCAGCCTAAATTCCTACTGAGGTCACAGAGTGCTCGGTAAGCGGTTCACAGATGAAGCCAAAGGACGACTCCAACACGGACTTCCAACATCAGGTGAGTACGGGAGGGGGTGGGAACCCTGATGACGAGCAGTCACCATGGTTCAGTGCATAGTCTTAAAGGCTACATGCTCTATCCTTAAAGAGGCCCCCCACCTGGACGCGTGCGGCTCGTCTGACACTTGACTCCTGGGCATCCATGAACCTTGTTGTTGCACAGATCAGGTAACCCCAACATCTCCACATAAGCCTTGAGTTCCGCTACCTTCAAAATAGAGAACTCAAGATCATAATCCAACATACAGTCCACAGACATGGCAGGGCTCACAGCAACCTTCAGAAGTCCTGACCTCCCTCCACTGAAATGGAACAAGGGCCATGGGATATTGACCTTCTCCGTTGTCAGCCACCACATCTTGGTAGAATGCATGGGGAATCACCTGCTCTGGAGACACCAGCTGATTTCTTACCATAGTCGTACTGGCACCTGTAGCCCTAAGAGCCTTAACACCTTGCCCATTGATGGTGACCCATTGCCTATACATGGTAGTATTTCATGGCACATGGATTTTAGGAACCATATCACTGTCACCCAGGGACACTAGAGTAACCTCACTAAATTCTCCCCTATTAACTGGGACAAACTACTGCTCCCCCAGCAATCCTCAAGCCATACCTGGGATCTGACCTCCAGTGAGAGAGTGTGCTATTTTTTTACATTTAGGGTCAGCCTTGTACTGTTCATAGTCGCTGCACTCATGGCACTTGGAAGTTTTACGCTGCTGGCTTTTGTCAGGGTAGTTTTGCTTCTGGTGGCCAGATTATGAATGAGAGCCAGACCCTTTCCCTGTGAGTTGTTTTCGGGGCCTTTGGAAAGCTCCTTCTTTTTATCTCCTCCCTCTTTTTTCTTTCCCACTGACCACCCTTTTGGGAGTCCCCCCAGATGCCTTTTTGGAAACTCTGCTGCTGACCCAGATGTCTGCCTCATCAGCAAGCTTCCTGGGGTCAGTAAGCTTGCTGTGAACCAGGTGTTGGCGCAGCTCTAGAAAACAAGTATCACACATTTGCTCTAATAAAATCAAGCTGTCCAGCCCTGTATAATCAGTAACCTTGCTGCCCCTAATTCACCCTTCAGTGCCTTAGTGGCATATTCCAAGAAATCCACCCATGGTTGTGATGAGATCTTGTGACTGCCCTTGAATCTGAGCCTATTCCTCTCAGGTGTCAAACTTGTTGACTAGCATGGCCTTCATTGCAGTGTAGCATGTCTGGTACTCTACCTCTAGTGTAAGGAGTGTGTTAATCCCCACCGTGGGCATATACCTTCATAGACTACCACCCAGAGGTCCTCTGGGATCTTGTGTACTCTCAGAGCCACTTCATAGGCTGCAAATCATTTGTCAATGTCATTCCCCACCACATAACCGGGCACTACATTTTTGGGTATCCCAACTCCGGACTCACCAGTGGACATTGCAAGTATGCTGCCACCTTTGCTGTTGTTGCTCGACCCCACTTGGAGGGCCCTAATATCCAGCTCTCTGAGGCCTAGCTCACAAGCCATCTTGCTTTCCTCAATGGCCAACCTCTTCTCCTCAAGAGCTTGCTCCTTTTCAAGCTTAGCAAGTGCAAGGATCTGCTCCTTGTGCTTTCCCATCTTTGCAAGCTCTAGCTGGAGTTTCCTCTCCCCCCTCCGGTCTGCCAACTCCTCTGTGGCAGGCACCTTGAAGACACACTGCTCCCTGCTCTAGAGTGGACTTCCAGTCCTGGACGAAGGTTGCTCCCCCCTATATAGGGTCCTTCTCTGATCAGTCCTCAGACACAGATCCCTTTGCATCCATTACTGGGTGGGCTTCTGCCCATGCTCTCCAGGCTTTCTTAAGCTCTGCCTTCTTGGCCCTTCCCTTGTGGAACACCCCTCTCCCCTGACAGAACCCCTTGAGCTGGGCCACAGTGTAGGTCTCTAGGTTGGCCAGCTAGAATTCCATCTTGCTAGGAAAGACCACAGCCATAGCAGAGACAATGGGACTTGAGCAAAAGGTCTTTGGGAAAATCAAAATATGTCAGCTCAGGCAGAACTGAAAATAAAAAAATGCCAATTAGTACAAGACAGACAAAAATGTTGTCATTCAGGAGGAAATGGTTTGAATTGGTCTTAATGCAGTGTTGTATTGAACACTGAGGTACTATATGGAATTGCACTAACACTAGTCCTATCCTCACCACTGATCGCCAATGTTAGAAATTGACTTTCTAGTTGGCAGAAGTATGCACCCTGTCCAATTAGGGACCACAAACTTAGTCAGGGTAAGTAAGATACACACTTTAAATTGACCAGTGCCTAACCTCCGGTAGCTTGGCACATAGCAGACAGGCTTAACTTAAGAGGCAATGTGTAAAGTATTTGTGCAACACACATACACACACAGTAACACAATGAAAACTCTATAAAAAGACTCCACACATGTTTAGAAAAATTTAGTTTTTATCTGACTAAAACAACACCAAAATGACAAAAATACAAATCAGTAGAAGTTAACATATTAATTTTTAAAGGTTAAACTCAAAATAATGCTTAAAAGTCTCTAGCAATTAAAAGGTTACTTGAGGTTGAGAGAGACCGGCACTCGCAGCGATGCATTGGTTTTCGCAGTAATCAGCTGTAGAACCCACTTCTGAGGCCAAGGACTAGAGAGGGGCAAATCAGGCAAGGGTAAGATTCACAGATGGCACAGTCCAGCAGTGTTGCAGACAGTCTTTGATGTCCCTGAGACTGGAGGAGAACAGGAGACAGGCAAGAAGCCCTTGGAGACACTCTGGTTCAGCAGGATGGGTCCAGTCCTTGTCTTCAGCAGGGCAGAGATCATCAAGGCAGCTCAACAAAGCAGAGAAGCGGTTCTTTGGAACAGTCAGTCCAGGCAAAGTGGCAATCCTTACAGCACAGCAGTCCTTACTCCAGCAGAGTTCTTCCCAAGTCCAGTAGTGATCCTTTCTGACCAGGATGACACACAGGCTTAAAGTATATTAAGGAATTTTCAATGCTCGCCTATGAAAAGAGTAGTCCTTACAGTAATGAAACAAGACTTTGGGAGTTTTTCATTACCAGGACATTTAAAACTTAAAAGTACATTTACTCCCTTTCTCATGTTCTATACCTTGTATTTCAGCTTCTGAACTTCTTAAGGGTCTCCAATGTCTGTTCTTAAAAGTTCAAGTCTGTCCAAGGTAAGGGCGGCCCTTTCTGGTAGCCACAGTGCCACCAACAAGGAAACGCCAAGGCAAACTGTGTCCTCCAGAAGGAGTCCCAAGACATAAAAATGGCAAAAGGGGAAAAAACCTCTGCTGGAGATGGAACTCCTGAAAAGTAAGGTAGAAACAATTGGAAGGCGAGGAGAGTCCAAAAGAAGGTAACAAAGGACCCAAACTGAACAACAGAAAATCACAGATACCAACAGGATACCAAAATACACTAGATGGAAGGAAAGAGCACCAACGGAGCGTAGACACTTCAACAGGGAATGAAGAGTGTTGCAACGCAAGGGAAAGAAGAAATCGGTTCCCTATATACCCAAAGAGAGGAAGTGACATAACAGGAAGTAAAAAGCAGCCATGTTGGATTTAGAAAGACTAATATAGGGAAGTGAGAGATTGCATATTAGATTGCTATGCATATATATCCTCCAAGCATGTTGGGAACAAGAAAAGGAAGAATAAAAGGACAGCATCCATGCTACCAAGAGAAGGTAAGTTTAGATTAAGAACAACGACTACAACTGGAGCCGCAATGTTAATTTATTGTTTTAAGGGCTGCTGCATGGTTTTGCGGTGTGCCCGATACGTAGTACCAGCTGGCATCACAGAGGTGATCCACAGCGCCAGAACACTTTACGCGGTCTGCCGCACTGATCCCGTGAAGACTCCCATGGGGAGGAGGAACATTACGGGCCATGCTATGGCCCCAGCATTTTGTAGAATCGCATTGCGGGCTGAGTCAGCGCCCGTGGCGCAACACCCTTTTACTTACATAGCACACTGCCCTATGGGCCACCTAGGGCCTACCTTAGGGGTGACTTTTACGTAATAAAAGGGGAATTTAAGGCTTGGCAAGAGGTTTTAAATGCCAAGTCAAGGTGGCAGTGAAATGACGAGCTTGAGGTGTGTTACCGAGCTACTCGAGTGGGTGGCACAATCAGTGCTACAGGCCCACTAGTAGCATTTAATTTATAGGCCCTGGGTATATGGTGTTCCAATTTACAAGGGACTTACAAATACATTAAATATGCCAGTTGTGGCTACACCAATGTTATCATGTTTAGGGGAGAAGCACATGCACTTTAGCAATGGTTAGCAGTGGTAAAGTGTTCAGAGCCCTAAGGCCAACAAACATAAAGCAAAAACAGGAGGTGAAAGGCAAAAAGTCTGGGATAAGGCCAGCCTAAGGATGCCAGGTCTAGCACTAACCTATTTACTTGGTCAAAATGAAAGAGTTTTTATGGATGAGTCAAATGAGAAGATTAGAGAGGAAGAAGAAAAAGGTGAGTGAAGGGTTAGACCAAAGTCAAGGGAAAGGCAGGAGGAGAGTAAGGGACAGAAATTACACTGGAACTTGAATCTAGAGTTAGCCAATAAAAGTACTTTATACACAGTGCTAAGGTAAGAAGGAATAAGAATGCCAAGGAGGTAGGTTGGAGCAAGTGTGATCATAGCTATTTAGCAAATGGTAGAGTATTTGCGGAGCTTAAAGTGAACATTCGAGGCATAGCTTGTGTGTGACAAAGCAGAATACTTTCTGTTGCTGCACAATTGGTTAGGAAGCTGTTATGTGGCTTTAGTTTTCCCAACTATATATTTTATACAAATGATATGGATCTAAAATTAGACCAGTACCTAAGGAGGAGTAAGCACCATTTCTGACAGATCTTGAGTGACATTTTTGGTGCAATTATTCCCTCAGTGGGAGGGCACTTGACAATGTGAAGCCTAGATAGAAATTTCTTGACAGATAAGTGACAAATGCCACAGGTGCTTTAAGAGTTATTAACTAGGAGTTGCTTGCAGTGAGAGCCATAATCATTTGAACCTGTCTTGCATTAGACATGCTTCTTGCAAAATAAGGTAGATTGGAGGGTAATACATGCTAGAGAATGCTGTGCTTATAAACCCAAGGTACATAACCAGATAACAAGCTAAATTGCTAACATAAGTAACATTACGCATGAACTGAGTGAAATAGAAGGAAAAGGTGCTTGGGAAGGAAAAGGAACTGTTTTTAGACCCATAGTTAAGAGATTTGACAAAATAGACAAATGGTTAGGAAATGTAGGTGGGGGAATACTAAAATTGCTTTTCACCATCCTGTTGGTTATTCTAATAGGTGTAACTTGCATGTTTCTGTTTTTCAAATGCTGTAAAAATATGTCATCAAGAGGAGGGTTAACCTGTGGAATAAGGAAGGTGTCAACATTGAGAAAGAGAGTGGAAGTCAAACTAGAAGAGATGCAAAGGGCCGTATATGATGAGATGAAGCAATTGGTAGGATCCAAACCAAAAGAGTCCAAGACTAATGACAACTATTCTATGATAATCTGAGCAAAAGTGTGATGATTTGGGAATCATCAGAGGGTAACTAAGGAAGTGGAAATGTAAAAAGCTGTGGCAAAAACTAGGAAATGTTGCTTTCAATTAATCAAGCTAATTTTGCATTTGTCATCCATCTCTAATGCAATATGTCACTACTACCATGTAACCGTTGTATCCTCATACAGTAGACAATATCAATGCAGAATCCCATGTAACGTAATAGTGAGAAAATCCTGAAATGTATTCTGTTGCAAATGTTTCTCTTCACTTGATTTCTATTGGTTAAAAGCAAGAGAAGCATATACCAATGCTGTGAATGTATGAACCTTTTTGCCAAAGCACAATAAAAGCACCTAATTTTGAGAGTAAAGGAGTAGTCCTTTCTCCACTCTTAGAAGGTGAGTCTTTGTTGGTTTAACCTTGATTGTGATTACAGTCATAGGTGGGAAATTAATCAGCTTTTCCCAGTAAAATTAAGGACACGAAAATAGGGCCTTATATGGGCCTGTTTTAAAGGTCACTTTTTAATTACTGTTGTGATTGCGTACTGTTTGGAACTGGACCACTTAACACCAGAGAAGGAGAGGATACATTAGTAATTAACATCTGGACCTGGCCCAGGAGGCATATTTAAGAACACTTTGTAACAGTGATGATGTATGAACATGCAACGTAAATACCTGAAGGCTAGATTTATTTATTTTTTGTGCAGTTTTTATATAAAGTAAACAGTATTAGAGCACTTTATATGCGCACCAGATTCATTGCCTAGAATCACAGCATGTTGAGTCAATGCCGGGACTTGAACATGATTTCCCAGGTCCATGGTTGGCAACCCTGGTGGTTACGTCTAGGCAAAGGTTCCAGTAATTTAAACTGAGCTCAATCCCTTGTAAATATTCACACAGCAGACAGGCTTAAAAATCAAAGACACAACACAATAAAAATCACACTCCGATTTATAAAAAGAGAGAACTATGTAATAAGCAAAAGAATAGCAAAAATCCAATAAGGGAAACCAAATATAGGAATCTTTAAAGACTGAAGTAGAAATTGGCTAAGAAAAATAAAAAGCCCACTGTAAGTCAATGCTTGCAGTAGATAGGCACCAAGGTGCTATTTCAGGACAACCGCAATGTAAGTTAAAGTTCACAGTAGAACAGCTCCATGGTGCAATTTCAGGATGACCGCAATGGAGCCTGAGTCCAGTACACCACGTGGATTGGTCCCTGTGAAATTCTGGAAGTCAAAAAGTTTCAAAAGTTTTAAAGTCCCACTTCAAATATGTTTATGCTTGGAAAATTAACACCTACCACTTTCATTTATAGCGATAATAATTACAATCAGCAATGAAACTAGATATTAAACAGTTCATGTAGCACCCTTGTTCTGGGCAGTTAGCAGTAATACATTTGAAAAGATACATCTAAAATAATGCAGTACAATGCAATCAAATAAAGAACATATAGGCCCTCATTATGAGTAGCTCAGCAATAGGTATATGTCGAAATCAGATTAACAAGTAGTTTGGATTTACTGCACTCCTGAGATAATTTCCCCTTACAAATTGCACCAGGCAAAACTTGGTTACATTTTCACTAGAAAAGGCATTGGAAAGAGGTAAAGTAGGCAGTAACCAGAAATCTGGTGTGCAAACTGTAATACTGTGCTTCTTGCTTGATCTCAACCTCCCCAACGCTGGAAGTGGGTCGAAATCAGATAAAACAATTCTACAGAAAAAAATAATCAAGCAAAATCACAGTTTCCCAGACAATAATATTACCAGTAACCTTCATCACTCTTAGTCCTACATGTTCTCATCCCATTCTTTACTAATGAAATGACTACCACCTCCAGAGGAAGGGACAATTCCAGGAAATTCCATCCTACTCGGAGGCTTTAACATCCACATTGAAGAGCATGCTAACCCCAACTTAAAGGAGTACTTAGGCACTCATTGAACATCTTGAAATCCTGGGCTCATCTGACAAGTAAAGGGACCTACCCACGTCACCGGACATCTCCTGAGCCCTATTTTCACCAACTTCAGCAACATCTGAGTCAATGAGCCTATACCAGTTCCCTGGACAGACCACTCCCTTGTGAAGGTCAGCATCCCAGTCCATGTCCAAAGTGCACAACCACCACTAAACCAGCCTGCCTACACTGGAATAACAACATTGCCATGGGCTGTAACACCTTTCTCAAAACCCACCGACCCAAACACAGCAACATCCTTCCCAAAGCCATCAAGAATTTCAACAATTGGATCACCTCCTATGTCGACTCTCTCGCCCCCTAAAACACAAGAATACAATAGGATCTAGACCCCACACCAGTTAGAACACAGAGAAACTCAGACTGATGAAATGACATTGCAAACAGCTGGATTACAAATAAAGAAGGAGCCAGGACAATACAGACAGGAACATGTTCAAATCCGCTCTGAGACACAACCACTAAAGGATCCAGACCACCAAGCTTGCCACTCTGGCAAACCACATCGATGCCAGCACCAACAGAAGCAAATAAATAATCACTATTGTGAAAGTTTTTACCTCACCATTGGAAACCTCCAACTTGATCACTCCCTTGCAGGACTTCTGCAACAATCCCTCTTGATTCTTCAGCAAGAAAATAACCACCATTTACAGCAACTTCAGTCCACAACCCATCCTGATAAAGTTTGCCAAATATCTCCTGATCTTATCCAAAGAATCTGTGCTAACCACATTAACTCTCATCACCCCAGTTGAAATCACTACCACGATGGAGTCGATTCACTCACTGGGTCCCATAAAAATTATTTAAAAAAATCTGACTTTACTATTAAAGAGGATTCATTTTTACAATTCTATACTTACTAAACATGACATATCTACTCCTTCACAATTAGAAATTATTACTTATTGTTAGAATTGGGGTATCTAGTTGGCAGAGGTATACACCCTTGTCCAAATAGGGACCACAATCCTAGTCAGGGGAAGTCACACACAATCCAAATTATCCTGTGCCCACCCTCCGGTAGCTTGGCACTGAGCAGTCGGGCTTAACTAAGAAGGCAATGTGTAAAGTATTTGTGTAATAAATCGTACAATAACACAGTGAAAACACCGCATGATATGTGATATATGATATGTATCTGGTTAAATTAAGGTCAAAACAATAGAGATTCAATAAGCACAAGTTGAGCTATCACTTTTGCAAGTTTAAACAGAGTCTGAAATCTTATAAATCAATAGTTGTCTCTTGTTTGCTCTAAGTACCTGGTGTGCATCAAAATTACCATGCACGGAGACCACAGAGGAGGAGATGCATCAAAAAATAAGGTGTGCTTCAGAAATTCTGACGCAGTACAGACGATGCGTCTTTCTTTCCACGCTGCAAAGGGCTTTGCACCGATTTCCACCACGCAGTCTTTGGTCCTCACTGCGATGCGGGGCTCTTTTGGTGCCCAGGGACAATGTGGGAAAAATACTGGGAGTGCGGGAAAAGGTCACAGGCGTTGCATTGAAGTTCCTGTCGCACGGCAGGCACTGCATCGTTTCTTCACTCAGGAAGTCAGGCTGTGTTATTCTTGTTCGGCTGTGTGTCGATCCGGTATGGCTGTGCATCAAAGTTCCAGTCACAGTGCAGGCGCTGCATCGATCTTCGCTCTGGAAGTCAGGCTGCGTTGTTCAGGTAGGGCTGTGCTGTGTTTTTCTCGCCATAGTGCAGGCTGTGCGTCATTTCCGGCAGGCTGTGCGGTGATTTTCAGCACACAAGGAGTTTCCTTGAAAAGATGAAGTCTTGTTGGCCCTGAGACATAAAAAAACAGGAGGCAAGATTAATCCAAGCCCTTGGAGAGCACTTGTCAGCAAAGTCAGAGAGCAGCAGGGCAGCAAGGCAACAACAGGGCAACAGTCCTTCACAGCAAAGCAGTCTAGATGAGTCCTTTGGGCAGCCAGGCAGTTCCTCTTGACAGGTTGCAAGTTCAGGTCCAGAAGTGTCTGAGTTGGTGGGGTCAGAGACCCAGTTTATATACCCTAAAATGCCTTTGAAGTGGAGGAAACTTCAAAGAGTGTTTTTGAAGTGCATGAGGTCTCCTTTCAGTAAAGGTCCGTCTGCCAGGGCCCTGGTAGGGGGTTTGGCAGTCCATTGTGTGAGGGCAGGCCACTAGCCTTTGAAATGTAAGTGTCAGGCCCTCCACCTTTCCAGCCCAGGAAGACCCATTCAGTATGCAGATGAGTGCAGGTGTGACTGCGTGTCCTGTCTTTGTGGTTGTCTGGGTAAAATGCACAAGAAAGCTGTCAATCAGCCCAACCCAGACATTGATTGGAGACAGGCTGGAAGGCACAGATGGGTTTTAAGTGCAGAGAAATGCTCACTTTCTAAAGGTCGTCTTTCTAAAATAGAAATATAAAATCCAGCCTCTCCAATAAGCAGGATTTTGTATTGACATTCTGGCTATACTAAATATAATCTGGTTAGCCCTTTCTGATCAGAATCTACCACTCAAACAGTATATGAGGGTAGCCTTAATGTTGTCGTATAAAAGGAGCAAACCTCACTGTAGTGGAAAATGAATTTAGGGATCTACCACTACCAGGACATATAAAACACACATGTACATGTCCTGCCTTTTACTTACATAGCACCTTCTTCTATGGGTTACCTAGAGTCTACCTTAGGGGTGACATATGTAGAAAAAGGGGAGTTTAAGGCTTGGCAAGTACTTTTAAATGCCAAGTCGAAGTGGCAGTGAAACCGCACACACAGACTTTGCAATGGGAGGCCTGAGACATGGTTAAGGGGCTACTTATGTGGGTGGCACAACCAGTGCTGCAGGCCTACTAGTAGCATTCCATCTAGTAGCCCTGGGCACATGTAGTGCACTTTACTAGGGACTTACCAGTAGATCATATATGCCAATTGGGTATGAACCAATGTTACCATGTTTAAGGGAGAAAGCATAGGCACTTTAGCACTAGTTAGCAGTGCTAAAATCAGCAAAAACAGTGTCAGAAAAGTGGAAGGAGGCAGACAAAAAATTGGGGGATGACCACCTAAGGCTGTCAGGTCTAACATTTATTAAATGTAATAAGGAATCCTCAATTTTAACCTATGAAAGGGATACGCCTCACAGTAGTGAAAAACAAGTTTGCGAGTTTTTCTGTATCAGGACATGTAAAACTTAAAAGTATATGCCCTGCTTTTTAATTTTTAACTACATAGTACCCTGCCCAATGGGCTTCCTAGGGCCTACACTAGAAGTGACATATGTAGTATAAAGCTTGGCAAGAGGTATTAAATGCCAAGTCGACGTGGCAGTATAAGCAGCACTTACAGGGTCTACAATGACAGGCCTTAGACATGTTTAAGGATTACTTGAGTAGGTGGCACAAGCAGTGCCACAGCCTCACTAGTGGCATTTAATTTACTGGCCCTGGGCACATTTAGTGCACTGTACTAGGGACTTATAAGTAAATTAAGCATGCCAACTGTAGATGTACCAATCAAACCATGTTTTAGGGGAGAAAGCACATGCACTTTAGCACTGGCCAGCAGTGGTAATGTGCTCAGAGTCCCCAGACCAACAAAAATAAAATCAGCAAAATGTGAGGCAAGCAGGCAAAACATTTGGGGGAAGACCACCTTAAGGCTGACAGGTCTGGCAACACTGTTTTATTCATATAAAACTACATTAAGCATTGTAAGATGTTGCATCACAGAGGCACAGAAAACACTCCATATCGGCTAAGGAATATTGTCAAGTCCTCATATAAAGGACACATATTAGATGAATTGATCTATTAAATATAGCATGCATGTTAAAAAATAATATGTTCTTGATAGAGGTAATCAAACACCCATTCTCAACTGAAGTAGGTGAATGCACCTCCTGGAGACAGCTGGTCATAATGTAAGGGTCAGGGGTTCAAAACCAGCAAATGTTTAATTGGCAGATGCTATAATCCTACTGACCTTTGTGAATTTGGATGTGATTAAGCCCATGATAAGCACTAATAAATTGCCCAGTATTGTTATGGGCAGCAGTTAGAAGGCGTTTTGTGGTCATTAGTAGCTTTGAAATAAAATCAAGACAATCAAAGGAGAAATGAAGCAAGTTTTAATTGTTTTAAGCAGCAGAATGCGCGAGTCCGCAACTTCACCAGTGATCTTTCCTCTGTTTGGCAGCGGGAGGCTAAAAAATACTTTGAAGATTCACTAGTCCAGGGACTGTAAAGTCCTGCAATACATTATCTCACGAACATTGCATTGTCAGTGGGCGACTAAGCGTCATAGTAAATGTCCTGTTAAACCAAATATTCCAAAATACATTTACAGGTTTTTCAAAAATCTAATGGAGAAATGTAGGCAGAAAATTAGGCAAAACTTCAGGATGTCATTCCCTGAATATGGTAGCGCAAAATAACCATTACACACATTTCCATAACTAACTCCACTGAAATAGCCTGTCAGCATCAGAATATTTCAATGCTTAGGGGAGAGGCAGGTATTTTATCTAGTGAGGGGACAAGTTAAATGTGTCAGGGGCCCTGGCTCATCGGGTGTATTCCCTGTCAGTGGCCCCAGCTCATAGGGTGTATTCATCAGCCCTAATTTCAAAGGAGAGCTGCAACAGCCTTCTCCCCATGACAACAGGATTGATGAAGTCACGTAGCGAACAGGCTTCGGGTCCCCTCCACCCCAACCGGCTGATCCAACTGTCACTGCCAGACGTAGACCTGACTAAGAAATTATTAGACGCTGTCTCACTCCATACAATTGGACTTCTATTCATCAGAGTACCAGAAGTAGCGGAATTGACATCACACCCATTTGACCTCATAATAACATAACAGTAAGTGGCATCACACGACCTTTGATCTTAATCGATATCACAAAGCCATGGTGGCTTTCAACTTGATGACATCATAGAAGTCAAAAACACCAAAGAGTGCAACTAGAAACAATACGTGCAAGATGAGTGAAATACGTTTCTAAAGCAGATAGCACACAAATATTAATTAGGCTGCTGCAATAATTTACCGAGAGTGCAGCCAGGATAAGTCAGAGACAAAGCAATAGCTTTTAAAGGTACAGTTATCATGTATCACACATAGTTGCAGGCCCAATTACAACTTCAAACACAACCTCGCAGTCACAAAAGCTCATACACCGCTCCAAACTCCTGCTCTAAATGCCTAGGCCTAACTGCAATTGAAATCTTCTCATAGAAACCCAGACCAGGATCAACATGGACAGTAGCACTGCAAGCTTCTCTCGCACATACTAAGCGGCTGGAGAGTAGGCAGGAACAGGACCAGCATCCATGGGATCTAGGTTACGCCCTGAATATGATGCAGGACTGCCCGGGCTTCCAACTGTCAGAAACATTAGCAGCAAACTGCATCAAACATCTAAGAGTTGAGCTTCGAAGAAAGCTAATTCACCTGGAACTTATGTTTTTTAAAAGTTTTTAATGGTTTTAGGTTATCGCGTAATTAAAGCTGGTTCGGTTACAACAAGTAGGAGTGCAACAACAGCTCAGGGTCACGTAATATGAGCGTGGGTGGCATAATTAATATACACCACTGGGGTGTTAAGGGGGGTGCGATAGAGGAGAGAGCAGGGGAACCTAAAGGGCAGAATTAGAGCTTAACATGCTGTGCTCTATTATAGCCTAGGTAGAAATTAGTCTATTGACTCTAGTGACAATATAGTAGCGTTATTTCTATGCTTCACTCTCCTTGTCATAATTTTAATCTTGTCATGCTGTATCATCCTGGTAATTGCAGTACATGCTTTGCTATCTAAGATACAGTCGCTTCATTAAAACCTTATCGAAACATATACTGCCTCTGTTTGTCATTGTGTATGTGAGACTAATGTAACTAAGAGAAACGCATGACCTGAGTGACCACAACTCCCCAGAGAAATCAACTATGTCATGCGCTCAGCTGCCCAATCATCCCTGCTCTTGAGTAGAGATGAGGCACTGCTAGTTAGCTGGAGCAAAACCCAGATTGGGGCGACAGGCGTCACCTGTAGTGGGTAAGACTCAGTCCACCACACCGCAGGGGATTCTGCCGCTCAAAATCCAGTAGTCTAATTAGAATAATGAGAGCCTACGTGACATGGAGATAAGTCTGGAGTTAGTGTGCATTTCTCACAGTGCTTGTCAGAGTGTCATAAAGCTGTTCAGACTTCATGCACATTGAATCCTTGGCCTCCATAGAGCACACAGAGTTGTAGCTTCATATGTGTTAATTGTAATTGGGATTCTATGGCAATGTGTGTGTGGGAGATACACAGCTGTCAAAATATTGACAACACCAACTGAAACTAAAATGCACTGCTTCAAGCTGAGTTGGTGGTTTGTGAGTATGGAAAGATGGTGAAGTGTGGAGATGAAGAGATGTATGTGCAAATGAGAGCGACAAAGTGATGTGAAGAGGAAAATTATGATGTGTGAGGTATGCAGATGATTTCAGAAACATGTGGGGGGAAATAAAATAAGTGTCTAAAAGAGTGAGAGATGTCAAAAATGCCATGAAGGAAAGCAGAAATGATTGAGACACTCTTAAGACTACCTCAGATCTGACCAATGTTTATCAATTCTAATTATTCACAACAAAATCGATGTTAGTCATTTAGTTGATACTAACAAGCACCGGATAAGCTAATAGGTCTGGCTTGTTTTAGGTGTATTTCTGTTGTTGAGCTATGTGTCTGGATGCAGTAACACACAACACAGAAAAAGGCACTGAACCATTGGCCAGGTAGCATGTTTTGTAAAACACTGGATTTTAGCTTGCATTTCTTACGCCATTCTATTAATAATGAAGTCCAAGCCTCTTGGAAAGGATTCCTAGTTACACTTATTTAATAATGTCCCTTTTAGTGACTCTCCACCTATTTAATCTCACTTAAAGCACTGGCCTCCTAGGATGATGACCACAGTGTTCCATTCACCACACAGTGCTGTAGCATCACACCCAAGTTGCCCCTTAAATTGTGTTGCACTGGAAAATTGGGTTTCCTCTATATGAGATGTATCAAATGTAGGAACTTCATTTATTTGGCACGGTCTGGTCCTTAAAAAATACAGCTTTGTTCACTTTCACCAGGATCCAGTTGTGTTTTTCAAAGGTCTGCACTACCTACAACTCTTAGGTTCTGACTGCCCTCTCACACATGTGTCTCTGCAGTGTGACATTGGGTCATGGCCCCAGAGTTTTTCATGGTGCCATATCTACTCGGAAAATAGCAGCATAAGGAGGTACACGTTACTGACACATCATTAGCATCCCAACAATTAGTTCTTCTAGCACTTCATGTTGTCATTCTAAAGCGCTGTAAATAATGAATGTTCTGATAAATCGGGACACATGGTTTACACAATTACTGGAGTCACAGTTGCATGTGCGACATGTCAACAACATGTTATATACATCATTCTGTGAATGTTCACTGCTATTCTTTCTGTCGAGAGCTTCTCCTACTCCCAGCAGTGTCTACACCAGTGTCTTATTAAAGATAAAATGTTTGCCATTGTAGGCTCGTAAAATTACTGGAGTGTGATTCCAAGTACACACCAGACAGCTCCCAGTCACTGAACAGTAACAGGATTCTTAATGAGACTCGATGACCGTTCTTCCCCATCACAACAATTTCTTGTGCCTCAGTGCCCAGCAGGTAAAGATGCACATGCCTTTCACGGCCACTAGTCCCTTTTTACAGCTCAGAATGTGCACAGGGGGAGTAGCTCCAAATGCAGCAGCTTCAAGGTCATTTACACACATCCGTCTAAATGTACACCTATCTGGGCATATGCATACACACACACACAAGACCCATTCATTTGTAGACATATCAGTACACACTCCACAGCCATACACATATATCACATACAAAAAATGACCTTTGATCCACCTATACACCGAAACTAACCATCAAATATCCTTGCACAAACACTCATCAATCCACTTATATTTTCCTTTCATACTAATTCTCCATCCACATTCTCCATACATCTACCTATCCACATGGCCACACAAATACAGCATTCATCAAAACAGCAATTGTATTTGTAAGCTCATGTTCACCCTTTTGGCTTCTTGTCACTGAAATAACGAATGATTATACTTAACTATCCATACTTTACTGTTTTACTTGCTCAGCTATCCATGGAATAACCAATCCAGAAAACCATATGAAAACATACTCATCAAATAGACAAGGTTCTATATTGTGCTCTACCTATTATTTGGGAGGGGAGGTTTCACTGATAATTCCTGGGTTTTATCCATTCTGTGACACTACAAAACGTGTACTGCTTCTGTAATGTCAGGTAGATAAGCTTACACTGCTGGTGCCATGCTGTACCTGGTCCTTGAAGGAGTGAAGCTTGCACTTCTGCCCATGCTGTACTTGTTAAATGAGGAATGTAAGCCTGCACTGCTAATACCCAGCTGTACCTTGTGTGTGAGTGATGCTGCCGCAGGTCTTCTGTGAATATGCAAAGCATGTTTCTGTCTCTGTGAGAGAGGAAAACCTGCTGTTCTATAGGTGGCGCTAGCACTGCAGATGGTATGCTCTATCAATTCTGTGAGGCAGGGGAGCTTCTCCTCTCATGTTTGAGAAGCATTAATCCCACCCACCGTTTATCTGACTGTCGGTGCCATAGGGATGTATCCGGTTATCGGTTCAAACCATGATTTCCTGTCTTCTTTGAAGAACTGCAGGAGGGTTGCCATCCTTTAAGAGAAAAATACTCAAAATGTCTGTATATGCTGGGGTTATGGAAGGACCAAGAGATGGTACTTCAATGGCAGTTGCTGTAAAATAGGTAGCTCTAAAATACATTTGATGTGTTTTCATCTTGTAGTTGCTGCCTCATGTTTATATTTCAGTTCTAAAACAATATTGGATTTTAGTGTTTTTCCTGAGTTTTTTTAATCTGACTTGCCATGGAAATACTAGCCAAACCAGTGGCCATAGTATCAGTCCTCTTAAAGTAGCTTGGATTGTTAATACATTTGCACTAGAGCATTGCATCGAATATAAGATCTCACATTAAGAATCTAACTGAAGTAGCTTAGGGCTTGATTTAGAGTTTGGCAGACAGGTTACTCCATCGCAAATGTGACAGATATCCCATCCGCGGTATTACAATCTCCATGGGCTGTAATAGGATCATAATACAGCAGACAGGATATCCATCACATTTGTCCAAATCAGGCCTTTAGTTTGTAAATGCTTTTGCTCCCACTTCCTCATTTTCTTTTGCATCTACGTAAAGGCCTCTCATCATCAGTTGCACAGGGTGTGGATGTGGATTTGTTGACTTGGACTCAGTGTCTCCTACCCTCTTTCTGCCCTAGTCCTTCTGTGGCCTTTCAAGGTATACTGGCAAATGATGTTGCATCATTAAATGGTTTATCTATTGTGAAAAAGTTAGATTACATTTAATACACCCACAATCACTTACAATGGCATCAAAGCCATATACATTTTGCTCAGAACTGAACAAGCAGTTGAAGCCGAGCAATGGAGAGTTGTAAATCTCTGTAGAACTAAACAAATCCCAATGTCCTTCAGCATACAAATCCATGCATATAATATCGATGTCTTTAAATATGAGATATTATCTATATATTTCCTTTAAAAAAAAGAGAAAGAAATAGGGATCACCGGTTCCTTGCAGTGTAGACCATCACTTTGTACAAGTGTTTTATGGTCCAGGTAGTTTCAAACTTTCCATTCCTGGAGATTTAGGTTCCTTACGTCATTACACACTGTTAGGCATTCTGCAGCATTGTCTACTATTTTGCAGTTGTCACCTAGCTTGCTCTGCCTGATTCCTCTCTGCGTCCACTGCTGGACGATGGGTACCTGCTGGTGTTAGGTATGGCTTATTCTAGTCTGATCTCCTGCCCCTCTGTCATACGTTGTTACAAGAAGGAACTGGATCAGAGCCAATGACATAGTCCAGGCTTCTGCCCTAAACTGACTGGTCTTAGTTTTATTATAAAATGAAAAAGCTACTACACTCTTCATAGGCTGCAACCCACACTGTCCATTTTAGTTGGCTACACCAAGTTGCTGGTTGGGATTTCTCAGAGTCACACCCCCTAACGTTATTGAATAGGTTATCCCCCTGGTTGTGCAGCTTGCAAGTGAAATGGTACTGTAATAATGTAAGACAGCATTTTCAACATAGAGAATAATCCTTCAAGTTCAACATGTGCAATGTAGTGCAGTTGGTGCCATTTGTGTGTACAGAATAGCAACAATTAGGAACCGTCATTGGTAAAGGATATGGAAAACGTTTGAGGGAAGGAACTGGAATTTAAGTTGACAGTAGACGTCTTTTGATTCACATGGGAAAAATGTTTAAATGAAATAAAAGTGAATATATTTTGCGTATAGCTAGCTTTATTACCATACTTGTGGTGCGCACAGCAAATAGGCAACTCACAACTGCCCTTGTACTTATATTTTTTTATCTCCAAGTGTTCGCAAGCAGTGGAAGTGTACCAGTTCAGCAATTCTTGCTCAATGCAATGTTTTTAACGAACGTCGGAAAAAATAATAATAATAACAAAAATGCCAGCCTTGGTTAAGGATGGTGGGTGTTTAGTATTTAAACCTTTTCATTGTGAAGCATTAAAAATAGAGGCTGAGACTCCCATATATTATAAAACTCAAGTACAAAACAGGCATCCGTTTCAAAACACATTTTAGATAGTGAATCTGCATAGTCATATTTCTAACACAACTAGTCCCTATGCTGGGCAGCGGATCAGCTTTGTCCAGTGTCCGGACAGAAGAAAGCAGAAGGTAGATGAGTAAAGAGGGCAGCCTCAAAGAAATGCGCTTGTGTAGAGACTGAAATCCTCTCCAATTTGCCAAGGGCAGGGGGGCATTCGGTATTTCCAATGCCTTGCTTAAGAACAGGATATATATTGTATGCCTCACAGATTTTGCCCAAGATCGGGGTATTTATTAGATCCCCTACCATACCCAAGAGTTGGTGGTATTGTTGCCAAATGCCTGATTAATTTGTCTCTCTTATTGAAAAGAATTTGCTGCGCAGTGTAGCTGACGAATATTCCAGTGCCGTACTTGCATTTGCATCGGGAAGTTGTTAAGAAGCAGAATTCTTTGGGAAACGAGGGAGGGAAACACTAAATATTTCCATCCCTTAAGCAATGCTGGGATGCTGGAAAATGTAAAAAACACGCGAAAGTCCTTAGGAAATGTGTGGGTGGCACACAAAAACTTCCTGGCCCACACCTTAAAAACCATCTTCCCGCCTTTCTGCGCATTAGACAAGGCAGGGAAAGGCAATCAACACTACCATCCTTGTTTATGGCAGGTGAGTCATATTTATTTTGAACAGTTTTTCTACAGATAATATGAGTACATCGTCATTTTTATTAGGAACTCGGTAAACAAGATTACTAAAACCCTAAACACTCTCCAAACATATTTGAGTACACATCCCTGCCTATGTTGTGTCTGTGTACAGTTTAGTGTGTTGTAGAATATCTTTTCAGAGGCACATAAAATCCCTCATA
The DNA here is from genome assembly GCF_031143425.1 of Pleurodeles waltl. NCBI lineage: Eukaryota > Metazoa > Chordata > Amphibia > Caudata > Salamandridae > Pleurodeles > Pleurodeles waltl. The sequence continues at coordinate 569,480,514 of NC_090442.1, forward strand.
CCTTTATATCATCAGGCCTAAATTCCGGGATTTGCCTCTCAACATCCCTGTAGCAATTATTCCATCTGCCTTGCCCAATGTGTGTGAAATGTGGAGAGTTAAGTATGACTATCCAAAATGGTGTTGTGGAATGGTGGACTCTAGTAGAGTGTGAAGTGTGATTGAATGGGGAGTGTAGAACAGTCTGTTGAGTTTTTGGAATGATGAAATACTGTGGAAACTCCTGAACAGTGGTGAATGTTATAGTGTGCTTATGTTTGGAATATGGAGTGTGATGATGTGTGGTCTTGTGGAGAGTGATAGTGGATGGAGAGTGGTTGATAGCAATGTATGGCCAATTGTTGCATGTCAGGTTGCATATGAAGAATGATGTGTGTGTGTGCGCATGTGTGTGTTGGTGGCCTAGTGAAGTTTGCGGGCTGTAGTGGAATGTGGAATGAGGGGTCAAACACCTAGAATTTTACTGCAAATATGAACTCACTCTGCCTTTTACAGGACTTGTAACAGCCACATTGTTTTAGATGAGGATGCCAGAGTTACAAAATTATCAAAACTATTTACAGAGTTTTTCGTAAAAAATGAGGCTCCCCAAAAGTGTGCAAAAATTGCTTACACCATGCCTACTGAAGAGACTAATGAGGGAGTTCGCATTAAATTGTAATTATCAGGACCTGATATTTAATAGGTAGAGCTCAGCAGAAAAGTTAAGGGGCTCCAAGATGAATACATCATTATTCGATAAAACTAATTTCAATGTAGTTTAAAAAAAAAAATATATTTATTTATTAGTTTTTACATGTTTAAACTCAAGTGATGCAGTACATCATGATATTCCGTTGTTTCAGGTAACATTATTCCAAATAGCAACTCAGTGCCATATATGCAATAAAGAGAAAAAAGGAGGAAGAGATATTACAGCGGTAAATTTCCTGCTTGGTTAAGAAACTAATGAATATACAAACTTCCATTTTATATGTTATTAAATCTGTAAACTATAACAAAGAGTCAAAAACAAATAATAACAAAACTCAACAAGTATCATGCTTACATATAATTGTGTGATATGTAAAGGGATAACATATATGTGGCGAGTTCCATACTGTGAAGTGTTCAATGGAAATAGGGAACTGATCACAAGGACCACCACCGCTAGTATCTGAGTCTGTGTGTGGGCCTAAAATAACAGTGTATGCGTTAGTAAAGAACGCGTCACTCATGGTGTATGCAAGTCATTTTTAGCTTCCACCTTCAGGACCAAGGAGTCCCAGCACTCCACACCTTTGTTGAATATGCCTTGCACTCGGAGCCACCGGAGGTGATAAGCTTCTGCTTTTGATCATAGCAACAAGTCTTTCAGCCATTGCCGTATCGATGTTGGAACCGAGGATTTCCATGAAAGTAAATAATCTAGCACTCTCCAAAACTTTTTAGAACATCAACTCAATCCGAAGAACGGAGACTTAAATCAAACTAATTTCTTCTTTATTAACAATAACAATTTATTACCAATCAGTTCAATGTTTTCAAAGTTATATATGTTGTTATTTTCAAATACGTCAAAAAGCCACCTTGGCCAAAACACTGATCACGAAACACATGACACAGACACACAGAATAAGAACAATTCGCAATGACACATATCACATCAAATCATAACGTTACATAAAAAAACAATAACATCATTAATATTGGTCACTATATATCTACAGTTTATGACTAAGTGTAATCAAAGTGGTCTCCCTTTAATTCACAACCATTCCAAATTAGAGAGAAACTCATGTGCACCAGTGCTAGTGCTCCACATTCAAGTGTTCACTAACACTGCTCAATCCAGTCCGTCCTAAGGGTATCCTCCACTTGAATCTCCTTCGTTCAATTCAAACAAACCGGCTTTTATGATATAAATCGTTACAATTTCTAATGTTCAAATTATATAGCATCAGATTTGCCAATCGCGTGCCATCAAGCTTGTGCTTGGAAAATAGTTTGTATCGGTATGCGTTGCTAAATTCCACCGTGTGTTATCACATATGCCCACTGTTGATCAATACAATACGTGCCAACAAACTTGCCGACGCGCGTTTCGGTGGACTTACAAGTAGGGTCAACACCCCTTCCTTACCGCCACCTTCTTCAGGGCAATCAATCCTTAAAGGTACATAACATCTTCACTTTCCATATCTAAACCGAAATCAAATACACAAATCAAATGTAAATGCCTAAAATCAACAATAAAAACATAATTTACATCTGTTCAACCATGCACCAAGCCAGAATCAGTGAAAGTGACAAGCCTCACTACCATAAGTGCGAGTGGCCCCACTCCCATAGGTGCACTGCTGAGGTGCCCAGTGTCATTTTAAAGGCAGGCCTGCCTTGCTGGCTGCTTTTAAATTAAAGTTATATGCAAATTCGACTTTGGAATTAAAAGTAGTTCCAAAGTCTTAAACTACCTTATTTTTACATATAAGTCACCCCTAAGGTGTACCCTATGTGCCCCTAGGGCTAGGTGCCATGTAACTATAAGCAAGGACCATATAAAAATAGTTTTATAAGCCCTGGTGAGGTAAAAACAGCCAAATTCGTTTTTCCCTCATTGTAGTGAATGGCCTCCATAGGCTAGAATGGGGAGACTTTATTTTAATTTTAAAAGTCTCCTTAAGTAATGGATACCAAGCATTTGGTATCAAATTAATTGTTATAATAAATCCCACAACTTCAGTTGTGGGATTTATAATAACTTGTTCAGGTAAAGAGTTTTAAACTTTACCTGAAAAGTTGCCAATTTCAGCCCTGCATTGTTTTTGCTGCTGTGCTCTGATTGGCCAGCCTCTGGCAGCCTGGCCAGGCTGCCTTGATGAGGTGTGAAGTGGCCTGGCTTCACACAAAGAGATGTGCCTGTGGGAGGGAATTTCCCCCTCAGCAGGTGGTGAGGCAGCAAGGGGGAGGGCTGCCAAACTGGTCTTCAAAGGCAGAGAAGGACATTTGGAACAACCCAGCAACACCCCCACATCCTGCAACCCCAGACAACTGGGTGCCCCCTTGATAAGATTAGGAGAGGGCAGGAGAGGGGTGTGTTTATGATTTTTAGCCACACCAGTGGGTGGGCTCAGCCAGATGTAACCTCCAAAAATCCGATTCAGCCATGATGGATTTTTGAAGAATGTTGCCTCCTGGGATTGATTTTTGCCACACTTCCCAGGAAGTGGTCATCACAGGGGGAAGGACCCTGCACCTAATTGGAGAATCAGGACCCCCCTGTTTTTCACCCAGGAGGAAGGATAAAACTGGCAGACCTGCACCCACACCTCAGTTCCCTACCACATCCAACAAGGAAGAACCAAAGGAGAAGAAGGACTGCCCTGCTGGACCCCTGGCCTGCACCTGGAACCTGCACTCAGAAGGACTGCACCAGCTGAACACTTGGGCTTCACCACAAGAAGGACTTTGCTTGGCTTCAACTGGTTCAAGGAGGTACTCCTTGTTTGCTACAGGTGAAAAGTTGCTACCCAGAGTCCCCTGCACCAACTGTAGAAGAAACCGACCAGCTGACCACTGTCCAGTGGCCAAAAAGGAGTTTGCGCCATGTGCATTCTGGGAGTTGTAATCCACACCCCCAAGGATCATCTCAGAGCTTCTGGACCCTTGGGGTGAGCTGTGGACCCCAAAAGAACCTTAAAAGAACATGTGGGAGAAGCCCCAGAAGTTTGGAGAAGTTTGGAGAACTTTTGAAAAAAAGCTCCATAGAGGGACCGACCCATCGCAGCAACTCTAGCCGGCTTGCCTTAACCGCGACCCAGCCTGATTTGCGGGTTCATCCGGTGAAGAAAATCTCCAAAAAAGAGACGAAGTCCGAAGGTAAAAAGTTGACCGGGACCTTCCAGCCAGCGTATCTGAGGAGGGCTCCAAGGACTTCGGATCAAGATCCAGGTTTACCCCGGTCGAAGGATTTTCACCTCGAAAAAACGACTAAGTCCGAAGGTAAAAATATCCACCGAGGGTTCCCGCGATGTGTATCCGAAGAAGAGTTCCAGGAGGTCGGATTGGACTGGCAGGTTCGTCCCGCTGAAGAAAATCTTCAGAAAAGAGACTAAGGGCCAGATGTAGCAAAATACCAAATTGCAACTCACAATTTGGTATGCAGAAAGGTGTCTCAGACACCTTTTGCGAGTCGCTATGGGGTTGCATAGACCCACCTCATTAATATTAATGAGGTGGGTCGCAATTTGCGCCCCCATAGCGACTCAGGGCACTCACGGGGATGGAGGCCTGCTGGGAACAGCAGACCTCCATGTCCGTGACTGCTTTTCAATAAAGCAGTTTTTTTTTTCCAAGTGTAGCCCGTTTTCCTTAAAGGAAAACGAGCTGCACTTAGAAAAAAAATCCGAAACCTTTTGTTTCGGATTTTTTCAGGGCAGGTAGTGGTCCCTTGGACCACTGCCTGCTCTGAAAAAATAATTTTGGGTCCAGTCACATAGGGACCCCTTCCCGTTTGCGAGTGGGTTACCATCCACTTCAAGTGGATGGTAACTGCGACTCACGCGGTCGCAAATGGTATTGCATACAATTGCGACTCGCAAATAGGAAGGGAACACCCCTTCCTATTTGCGACTCGGAAATGCATTTTGCGAGTCGGTTCCGACTCGCAAAATGCATTTCTACATAGCAAACACGCATTTGCGACTCGCAAACGGCGATTTTCGCCGTTTGCGAGTCGCAAAGTGTTTGCTACATCTGGCCCTAAGTCCGAAGGTAAACTTTTGACCGAGGCCTCCCGCGAGCTGTAGCCGAGCCAGGCTCCATTGCGGTCGACCTTAAACTTGGACTTTGCCCCGGTCGAGGTGCAACCAGAGGACCCGTTTGGCGCTTTTTATTTCTAGTCGCTAAAAAAAACAATAATTCTTTAAAAATTCATATCTATTTTATTCGTTTTTGTGTCATTTTAAAGATAAAAATATAATCGATTTTTTAAAATTGGTTTTGGATTTTTAAACTGTTTCCTGTGTTTTATTTAATTACTGTTTTGTGATATTTGAATGCTTTACACTCTGTTTCCTAAGTTAAGCCTTGTCGCTCATTGCCAAGCTACCAAGGGTTGAGCTGGGTTTAATTTACTGAGACCTAACGGGACCTAAGTGGAGGTTAGTGGCCTATTGCTAAGTGTAGGTACCTACCTGCCCTTACCATTAACCCATTTTCCAACACTCGAGATGTAGATAACGGCGCCAGCATTTGTGTGCAACTCTCAACAGCGGGATCTTAGTGGAGCCACCCACATCGGTGCTAGTTAACCAAGTGTATAGCGCAGGGTCCCCCACATAAGCTTGTATGTCGCGTACCTCCGGTTGTGACGGGGAGGTCAGCCATGAGGTTGGCCATTGCAATTGCGCTGCTGCATAATATGTCACAAAGTGTGGGATGCCCAGTCTGCCCTCATGTAATGGTCTTTGGAGTATAGAAAGGGCTACTCTGCAGCATTTGTCCCCCCATATTAAGTCTAACAGCAGACTATTCAGCGCCTTAAAAAAAACACGTGGTATCACAATAGGCAGGGCTGGGAAAAAATACAGCATCCTGGGTAGGAACAAAAATCTTGGAGATCGGCACCCTGCCGATTGGTGATAGTGGCAATGACTGTCAGAAGGCGAGGGATGAGTGTGTTTTTATCAACGCTCTAGTTCAATTCCCATCTAGAAGGTTTTTAGGTGAGTGATAAATATGAACTCCTAGATATTTGAAGGTGTCATATTGCCATTGTAAACACAAATTATTTGTAGCGGAGCATTTAGCGGGGGCCATAGCATTAGTGGAAACACGCATGATTTTGGCCAATTGACCTGGAGGCCCGATGCTGTCCCAAATCGTGACAATAACCATTCTAGCTCAGGTAATGCAGTGCGCACATCTCTGATGTAAATAAGAGCGTCATCTGCATTTAAGGACACCACATGAAAGCGCTGTGAGTCCCATACCCCTCAGGCTTCAGCCTTGGTGTGAAGATAGCATGCCAAGGGTTCCATAGCCAAGGCAAACAGGAGCGGCAATAGCGTGCAGCCCTGCTGTGTGCCGCGTTGTATGTTAAAGCAGCTAGATATTACCCGGCCCGTCCGTACTCGTGGCAATGGTTCCCCATATTGCGTCCTGACCCACTGCAAGAGACGGGGTCCAAATCCCATTTTTCCTAAGCATGCAAAAAGGAAATCCCATCCCAACGTGTCAAAGGCCTTCTCTATATCTAGAGAGACTGCCACGCAGTGCGTGTCATCTTCTGTTGTGTTGTGAATCAAATGTAGGAGGCGTCTAATATTAAGAAAAGTGGTGTGGTTTGGTATAAAACCTGATTGGTCATGGTGCACTAATGAGTGCATCACGGGCAGCAGTCGGTTAGCTAGTATCTTTCCTAGAATTTTGCAACGTAGGTTGAGTAATGACAGAGGACGATAAGTCCTTACGTCATTTGTGTCCCGCCCTGGTTTAGGTAACACCACAATGAGGGCTTCTTGTAGAGACTGGTAGAGAGCCCCGTTTAAATGCCTCTTGGTAAACCTATAACAATTGAGGGAAAAGTATGGTGGGGAATGCAGCATAATATTCAATGGGTAAACCATCGGTACCTGGTGTTTTGCCACGGGCTATCTGTTTGACAGCTGCGTCAATCTCATCTAAGTGTATTGGTCCCTCTATAGTTATGCTCTGTGTGTCCGTTAGCTTAGGAAGGGATACATCATTCAAGAAACTTTGTGTGCATTCCACACCCAGGCCAGCCGGTTGTTCGTATAACTGTTGATAGTAGGCACGAAAAGTATATTTAATTGCTAATTGTGATGTAGACATTGTGCCATCTGGCATCGTGATAGACATAGCTGGCGTGCCATGGTGTACCTCCCGAAGAAGCCAGGCGAGCACTTTGCCCGATCGATCTCCCTGGGCATGTTGTAGTGCAATATGTGTGCGGTAGTCATGATGGCTTAAAGTGGATTCCGCTTCATGCTCACGAGTTCTGAGTTGACGTAGCTGTAGTGGCGATGCGGTATTCTCCGCAACATGTATTTCCGCTTGGCTTAGATCACGTTCTATTTTAGCCAGTTCTCGTGTTAATTGCTGTTTAATTCCCCATGTCGTAGCCATGCAGTGCCCCCGAATTACCATTTTGTGGGTTTCCCACTCTTCTGCTCCAGTGGAAGCGGAACCTGCATTTTTTAGGAAGTATTGTCGGAGAGTCTCCAATAGAGATTCGCGGAACGGGGGATCTAGTAGGGCCTCTGTTTGTAGGCACCAGGTGGGTATGGAGGGGCGCGGTGCACCCCAGGTCAAAATCGCTGTCAGCGGGCTATGGTCAGAGTATGTTTTGGCTAAATATTCTGAGTGAATTAGAAGGGGCCCGTGGTTAGTAGTGCTAAATAGAATATCGATCCTAGTGTGGAGGTTGTGTACAGGAGAGTAAAATGAGTATTAACGGTCGTGTGGGTGGCCTAATCGCCATACATCAGCAAGTCTCATATGTGTACTCCAGGACCGGAAGTGGTGGGCATTTCGAAGGCTGGGGGCTGCTGACAGTGGAGGATGAGAACGATCCAGTTGGGGGTCCAAAATACAATTAAAGTCCCCTCCCCAAATCATTGGGGTGAGTGGATTGTGGAACAAGAATGGCGTGAAGGAATTTAAGAATGGTGTCAGATTTGCATTTGGGGCGTAAATAGCTGCCAAATTAATTGGTGTGCCATCCAGTTTACCTTCTATTATTACATACCTGCCATCCGCATCTATTATCTGCGACATGAAGGCAAAGGGAATTCCAGGGGCCACCCATATTAGGACACCTCTAGCATATGCAGACATAGCAGTGCCATATGTTTGACCTTGCCATCGAGAATGCACCTTGTTTAGTTCTGATTTTGTAAGATGTGTCTCTTGGAGCATCGCTATGTGTACTCCGTGTCGGTTGAGATATGAGTGTACCTTATACCGTTTGGTATATGTTGCCTCATATTTCACCCGCCAAGTGGAGACTGCCACATCGTGTTGCGCCTCGCCGGAGAAATCCGGTGACCCTGCTCGTAGAGATCTGGACCTCAGGTACTTTTTGCATTGAGAGGACTCACTTATTATATTTTTTTGGTAGGATAAATGTCGGGCCCCGTGCAGAGCTCGTACAAGAGCGTCCTACGCGGTTGCCATTTTGGATATGCCCCCAACTAATTTCAATGTAGTTAATACGTTATTAGTGATTCACATTCCTGTAACCGATTCTTGGCTTAGTCAATAGTAGAAAATTAGTGTTTTCATATAGCAGGCATTTAGGAATTTGATAATCAGTAAAATGTTAATGGGGCCTCAGTGGCTTTTTTTTAAAAATCCCGCATGGAATCACTTGCTGTAAGAGGCTTCGCAGAAGTGCAGGTAGAGCTAGAACTACATTATTAAAGAATCGATTAGAACACATGAGTAGATTTATCAATATCATTTCCAGTGTGTTGGTATTATTTTCAACTTCAAGAGGACATTTGTTAGGCATGTACTGTGAGCAGTGCTTAATTAATTTGTAAAATATGTTCCATGGCCCAATGTTTTGTTCAGAAGCCCCTTGCTCGACCTATTGGAGGTTGGGATGTTCAGTTCCAGCATTCATGGTATTGGTTCCGGCTCATGTCTCTTTCTTCAACCACGAGACCCCGCCTCTTTATTTCACTCTTGCAGATTCCTGATTTTCTCATTTGTCATGTTTTTTTCTCTCTAACCCTGAGTCAGTGGCTAATGAGGAAAAATAAGCATCAGTCCCCAAAAGTAAATGCTGGGGGATCCCACTTGTAACTGTGAGAGTGTGAATTTTCTAATATGTTTATTAAAGATTTTCATGTGAAAAATGTGTAATGAACTAAGGTGTAAAACGAGAAACTTCTGAAATGTCTGTTTTTCTGTTCTTGGCTGAGCAAAAGTATATTTAGATGCTGTGGTTATTTTCCATGATTCAAAGCTTTCATAATAAAGATCATTTGATGCTGAACTAATGTATACTATGCCATAATTTCCAGTTTCTGTATTATTAATAAGTGTGATTCTTTTGGAGATAATTTTTTTCATTGTATTAATCAAATTGAGATATATGCATCATTTTAACCAGTCGCTATTGATCTTATATGCTTATCATTTGTGCTAGAGAGTAATTTTTGTGACTCTAGCATTGTTAATATAGGGAAATAAATCTATGACTTTTGATTACTAAACTGGTGTAGTTATTGACTGAAGCTTTATAATATTGGATGTTGTTGTTATTGATGGTCCTCACACCTCCCATTGTTGACATCCCCTCTAACCTATGTTGCTTCGATCCATCGTCCTCTAGCGCTGAATCCACTATTCTGTATTGATAATAGCTAGCATTCTGTGGCGCGTTAGCATAGCCTTTGGCTCAAATGAGACACTGACTGCTGGTCTATACATTGATCCAAAAGCATGTTGCACTTGCACATTCATAGAAAAGAAAAACCAATTGCACTGGTTGCATGTCTTCTTGACATATTCAAAGTGAAAGAGAAACTAAATATATAAAATACATTGCTATACCTGTCAGCCTTAGGCCATAGGGTTGGCAACTCTCCTACTGTTTGCTGAAATGTTTTTTGTTGACTTTACAGCTCTGTGTACCTTACTATTGCTAGCTAGTGCTAAAGAGCTGGTGTTCACTCCTTAAAGCATGATAAAACTTGCCTACACCCAATTGGCACCTTCATTTTCTTGTGAGTCCCTAGTAAAGTAGTACTACGTGTATAGAGGATTTACAAATCAAATACTACTAGTGGTCCAGCTGCTCCTATTGTGCCACTCATTTATGTAGCCCTATAAAACATGTCTCAGGTTTGCCATTGCAGCCTGTAAGTGCAGTTTTAAACAGCCATTTCGGTCTGACAAATTAAACCTTTCACCAGGCCAGAATCTGCCTTCAGTAGGCCCTAAAGTAGGCCCTAAACATCCCATAGGGCAGGATAAAATGTATTTGAAAAGTTGGACATATACTTTTAAGTTTTACATGCCCTGGTACAGAAATACTACTAAATTCGTTTTTCGCTACTGAGAGGCCTGTCTCTCCCATAGAATAATGGTGGCTTACCTTATTTCATTAAAATTTGTTCGGGAAGAGGTAGAAATGTCATGTTTGCAATCTAAATAATTGTAATTTAAAATCCTCCTTAATGGTAAAGTCACATTTTAAGTCACAATCATGCAAATGCCACTTTTAGAAAGTTAACAAACACAAATGATGGACAGAGTGCAGAACCAATCAGCTATTCACCTTCAGTCACAAATCTGGGTTTAATCCATCAATTATTTTGCTCACCATGCCACCCCAGTTTGGACCCAGCCATATGCAAATCATTCTTGACTCTGTTCCCCATGAGAAAGTACAGCCCAAACAGACAGGCCACGTCGTCCCTGGACCAGAAACAAGCATTCTGGGACTGGTTTCAGGGTATCACCCTTCATCAGCCAGGCTAGCTTGAATCCAGAAGCATAGTGAACTCAGGACCCACGTATGGGCATACCCGGCGCATTTAGGGTGACAATAGCAAACAAACACAAATGATGGACGGAATCCATCCATCCATTTAGAAAGTTGGCGTTTTCTTGTCCTATACATTTGGTGCCTGAAGCCTGTGTCCTGGCGCACATGACTGTGAACAGTTGGCAGTTAGCTTTTGTGTATTCCTCTCAGACAGCGAGACAAAGAGGGACTATGTGTTGCAGGATGGACAGGGCAGAGCTGTTCCCATTCGTACTTATATTTCAAAGGAGCTGCAATAGCACACTCACAAAGAAGTTCAGACCAGTCTTTTGTCACCCAAACCCCTTGGAGCCTTGGCAGGGAGGACGGACATTCTAGAACCATCTGTGGGGGGAAAACTTTAAAAGTTTCTTCCACTTCAAAACTGACTCCAGGAATAAAAAAGCCTTTGGTCCTTGGGCATTACCATCCCCAGAAAAGATCCTAAGCCTTATGTGCATTTATGCCCATATGTGCAAATTGCAATACCACTAGCACCCCTAGCGGGATTTTGTGCTAATCATGCAAAGTCTGCATTATTTCTTAATTAGTGTACGGTTACATTACCTCTTTAAGCCTTTGAGCTTCCCTGATGACCAAACTACAGTACTGTTCATTCTGCCTTATTTAAGTGGGAATGCTGACAACTGAAGTATTCCATTAGTTGAGCACGACAGTCCACTTTTGCATAAGTTGTTGCCTTTTTGTGAGCAAATCTGAAAAATATTTGACAGGTTGCCACATGATTTTCTTTACACAATAAACTATTGAATTTAAATTAGGAACAGCAAGCTCCACTAATTTATATCACTAGTTGTCTGGTAGTTGATATTGGTTATCCAGAAAAGATCTACTCTTTTATCAAGAGTTACAGAATGATTTAAAAGATCTCTTAATACAAGTTGTGGATCCAAAGTGTCCTGAACATATAGATTTAGTTGTGCAGTTAGATGATTGTTTGACAGAGCTCTTTTCAGAGAAATGTTAAATCTTCACTAGGGTATTATTAACTAAAACAACCCCAAAAGACCATAACAATGTAGATAGTTTAGAATCCATGCTATTAGGTCAAAGGCAAAAAAAGTGAAAAAGACACATTAAAAAATTGTGGTTGTTATGTGGTGAATCTGGGCATTACACAAAGGACTGTCACAGTAAACCTAGAATTTCCAATAATCAAGTACCAGTAAAATCACAGTTAAAAAATTCACTGCTGGCAGAAAACTAGACTCTTCAACAATAAAGATAGCTGTCTTCTTGAGTAAAGAAAATCAGTCACTTCCAAAATGGGTAGTGAATATCATGAAGTCAACATTTACTCATTTAGTGGCTCTTATGAAAATAGCAGCAAATAGAAAGGATAAAACAGTCTCAGGACATTAACCTTTAGGTGCCTCTTGGAACTATATGGATATTAGGTTTGCACAATTTCTTCAAATACTGGCAATCAAATAGAAAATTCCTGAAGAGGTTAAAGCAGTAAATGGTGCAGCATTTGCTGCAGGGTTAGTATGTCAGCACACACATAGGACTTATTTGGTATATTTTGGAAGTTATTATGAAAAAACCCTCTTTGCTTTTTGATGCCCTTGTGTTTAAGGTGATTCTGGACATGTCTTGATTAACATTACATAATTCTTCTTTTGATTGGGCATCAAGAATAATTCCATTGAGTTCTAATTATTGCCTGAATTGTTGTTCTACAACTAAATCAGAGGTCTTTAGTCATCCTTCTAAAGCCTCAGCAGGACTAATGTCTACTCCTTGTATTGGTTGCACAGTATATTTCTAGATATACATAGGCAACGTGTTAAGGCAGTGTTACAGAGATAAAGAGAGCCTCATCTCTGGCCAGAAGTCAGATGTATGTGTTTTATACCACATCAGTAGAATGCCTAGGGTACCATTAACCACAAGAAGTTAAAATGGTGGACAAGAAACTTTCAGCAATCCTTAATTGACCCACATCTGCTCTGTGAAAGTTATACAGAACTTCTGAAAATTAGCCAACTCTTATAGGAGAGACCAAGCTTCTAGTTTCTTAAAAACCTTTCAAGTGCTATTATTTTGCAACATCCCAGTACTTAGCTCCCATTCATTGTGGAACATATGCTTCCTATAATGCAGTCGGGCCAATACTGTCTCAGAGGAATGCAGTCAATGGCAAGTGGATCCAGTGGCTTATTCTTCCTAAATATTTTCACCTGCAGTGTTAAATTACACCATTAGAGAAAAGGAACTTCTAGCAAACAAGAAATCATTTTAAGAATGGAGGCATTATGTATTAAGTGCCCAATAAACTATCGAAGTATACACTGATTACAGAAATGTACAGTATTTAAAGTCCACCAGAGCACTAACTCCGCGACAACTCTGATAACATTGTTCTTTTCTGATTTTGATTGTGTAATTAACTATAACCCTGGTCCATATAATCGTAAGGTAGCAGCTGGATCTAGACTGAATCAACCTGAACATACAAACAGCACTGTTAGTGAACCACCATTGAATTTGCCAGTTGGCACTCATGACAGCGATTGGGCAATCTGGATGCATTTCTAACCAAAGTGTGCACAAAATGGCAGTCTGCTCATAAAGACACTTGGTCGAGCAGAAAATATGCAGAGGTGAGAAAGATTGGTTTATGAAAATGAAATTTTGCATTTACCTTCAGAACAATTAAAACAATAAGCTATGAGTTGACTTCATGATTTTAGAACTTCTGGAAATCCTGGATTAACTAAAACAATTAATGTTGTTGAAATATATTTCTAGTGGGCCACATTGTCTACAGGTTTTAAGAGCATTAACAGCCTTGTGCAGTGTGTACCCAAATGCCTAGCACACTTATCATTTGCATGGTAACCAGTGTTTCACAGAAATGAGGATATTAGCATCATTCCTGGATTGTCTGATTAGTGCTACATTGACACCCAGCTTATATTAATTTGAATTTCACTGATATTGCAATACCTGGCCTAATAAGTCATCACCTTCAACATTCAGCATCTCTTAGGGCACCACCTCCGTCCAGGTCATTAAGGACACTGTTTCCTGTCCTGGACTTTCATGTAATAATCTGATGTATTCTGGGTGTTGTACTCTTGTTTTTCATTGAAATAATAAAACCACTCACCTAAAAAAGGGATTTGAAGGTGCAAAGTTTGGGACTGAAGTCAGTGTAGTTAGTGACCTGGGGTTAGGTGGGCACCATAGCATTCTTAAATGCTTTTTTTTGTTGCAAGGGATCTGACAAGTCTTTCCTAAAATATAAAAATAAAACTGTATGCCTCCATTCATCCTCAGTGGAATACAGAATACAGCCTTATGGCAGGAGGTAATGGACTGTGACAATATATTGGTGGGGAATGCATGCACCGGAGGGGATATTAAAAAATGGCAGGATGAGAGGAGGCATGAGAAGGAGAAGTTCTTCGGGATGCAGCTGGTGTAAGCTCATTCTAGAGGGGCAGCTGGATCCCTACTTTGTCTCACCCCACCAGGAGGCTGCCCTCTCCACAATCCACCCCCACCTACAATATGGACTGCCTCTTTCCGAAAACACTAATGTGGTGACATATGCTGAAGATAAGAAACCCCATCTCTCTCTCTCTCTCTTTCTCATTCTGTTACTTAACAAAAACCTAGTCACTCATCCATATCTGTCCTTCACCCATACTTACACTGTCCACATGACATAGCTGCCCCTCAAAAACACCCCTTAACACATACCCTAGAAATATCTACATGTTTGGAATACATTTGTTTGACATCTACTCTTCTCATACAGCCACTCGTTTGAGTAGATTAGTTGCTTTGTCTGGGACAGGAATCCTTGCAGGTGCAGCAGGGCAACACAAACCAACTACGCACAGGTGTGTCTTGATGCTACATATGTCACACACCATTGGGGATTGCCCCTACATGGTTTGTTTAACCCTAACACTATATTTTACATGTTTCACAATAGATATTTGATGTCCATTTTGACATTGACATTTATATTGTTAAGCCATTATGTACTCATATTTGTATTTCCCTTTTTTTATTGTTTCCCCATCTACTACCTGCCACAATGAAGACTTCTGCTCCAAGTTCTTCACTACGCCTGAACTGGCACCACACATCATACAAATGTGGAGGCTGGTAATTGAAATGTCTGCTCTTCTGGCTTTATGTCTAACCTCTTTCGTTGTTACTCACAAGGTCGTTGTATGTCTAGACACATGTTCTTATTTGCACCCTGCTGATTATGTAATATAATTGTTAAATAACTTGCATATTGTGTAAAACAAAATGCCTTTAGAAGCACTGTAAGATATCTGTAGGCCCTGTTTAAGTTGAAGGAGAGAAATATTTTTGGGTCTCAAAAGGAGTATTTAACTCATTTAAATAGCACATTCGTGTATGTTTTAGAATGGCTTACTCTGCTATGTATGTATCTCTGTGCAGTCAGCTTCTGTCACAGCCCATGGTGTCCATGTTACGAACAACAACATCATTGTCGTCAGGGGACATCTTTGAAGCTGCTATTAGACCCTCAACCATCCGTTGGTCAGTAAGTCTAGCAATCTCTAATCTTGACGTCTGCAGCTCATAGTTAGTCGATTCAATAATTTATTTATCTATTTTGTTTATTATTTAAATTAAGAGTATTTTTATTGGTATTAGTTCCTTTTTGTCTTCTATGTGTCTCTAATGTATAAGCATTTGTGGTCACGATTACTTTTATATCTTGACAATAAACAGTAGGCATATTTCTTCTCTCTATAGGTGCTGGATCTGGAGAATCTGAGCAACACCATCCACAATGACACAGGTTCAGCAGCTGACCTTACTACAATTATCAAGATATCAAATTTTGGCTCGAGCTGGTGGGTTGATATTGTTGAAATATAATAATTAAATGCATGGATTAACCATTACTTTCATATGTTTCTTTACGTTCAAATGGTACTAACATTATGATTTTATGGCAGGAAAATGCTGATTAAAGTCCTATGTTTAACTTTAGAGGCAAAACTATATTTGATGTACTTCATTTGCTTACTTCTTCTTCTTCCAAAAACTGGGGGAATTGTGCTGGACAATAATACTGACTATAAAAAAGTGGGGATTGATCCTGTTAGGCTTAAAGGAAGGGGTCATTAAATAACACTATGAATAGATAATACCTGTCCTGAATTCAAAATGTTATTGTTCAGTTACACAAGAAAATGTATTCACAAAAAGATTTATGAAACTTGGTAAATAATATTGCAATAGTGTGCAAAATATGTTCAGTTTGTCAAAAACACATGAAGTTCTTTATCCTGGTTTACATCATATTCAACTGCTCTCAACTGTTGTTTAAAAAATACCTCATAAGAACATTACATAGAATTTACAGAATTATTGGATCTTAAACAATAAAACCATTCATTTTCCTATTCTTTTTATCGCATTATTATATTTTATGGAAGACTGTTGCAATACCACTGGTTTGGCTAAGCAAGGTGTTGGACGTATTCCGAGACTGAGCTGGAGTACTTTACTTTTTTGGGTCCTATTTGGCTTTAGTAACTTTAGAAATGCAGTTTTGTACAGCAATGGCTTACTCTTTTGTTGGTGGTTTTTGTCCCTCCCTAAACCCCTTTGTCCCACTCCTTAATCCCCATTGCCCTGCCAATCCCTTCTGTCCCTCTCACACTTGCTGAAACAATACATATGTGAGCAGAGATCTCAGCAGTTGGGGAGGGAAGATAGGAGCCGCATATGTGGAGACCTCTGTAGACAGATTTGTCAACAGCATTTTTTAGTACATGAGTAGTACTGTAGTAGTATTACTAAATGTACTGCAAAATACAGTTTGTGAATACGCCCTCTTGTTTCTTTCCTTTGTTTTCACTCAGCAAGTCACTGCAGTATGTAAATTGCAGTGCTTGTTTTCTTCTTGTATACGTATTTAGACTAACACACTTAATAACAACTATTTGCTGTTGGAAATGGCCTCTCTGAAGGGTCACCCCAAATCTTTTTGCCTCCCTCCTCTTCCTTTTCTGACCTTCTTTTTGCTGGCTTTATGACTCTGGACACTTTACCACTGCTAACCAGTGCTAAAGTGCATGTGCTCTCTCCCTAAAAACATGGGACCATTGGCTCATACCCAATTGGCATATTTAATTTACTTGTGAGTCCCCAGTAAAGTACACTACATTTGCCCAGGGCCTGTAAATTAAATGATACTAGTTGGCCTGGAGCACTGATTTTGCCACCCACATACGTAGCCCCTTAATCATGTCTCAGGGCTTCCCTTGCAAAGCCTGTGTGTGCAGTGTCACTGCCACTTCGACATGGCATTTAAAAGTAGTTGCCAAGCCTTAAACTCCCCATTTTCTACATATACATCACCCCTAATGTAGGCCCTTGGTAACCCATAGGACAGGTTGCTATGTAGGTAAAAGGCAGGACATGTACATGTGTGTTTTGTATGTCCTGGTAGTGGAAAACTCCTAAATTTGTTTTCCGCTACTGTGAGGCTTGCTCCTTTCATAAGATAGCTTTAGGATTACCCTCATATACTGTTTGAGTGGTAGTTTCTGACCAGAAAGGGGTAACCAGGTCATATGTAGTATGGTCAGAATGGTAATAGAAAATCCTGCTTATTGGCGAGGTTGGATTTTATATTACTATTTTAGAAATGCCACTTTTAGAAAGTGAGCATTTCTCTGCACTTAAAAGCCATCTGTGCCTTACAGCCTATCTCCAATCAACGTCTGGGATGGGCTGGTTGACACTTCCTTGTGGATTTCACCCAGCCAACCACAAAGACAGGACACTCAGTCACACCTGCTCTCATCTGCATACTGAATGGGTCTTCCTGGGCTTGAAGGGTGGAGGGCCTGACACTTACATTTCAAAGGCACGTGGCCTGCCCTTACACAATGGACTGCCAAACCCCCTACTGGGACCCTGGCAAACAGACCTGTACTGAAAGGAGAACTTGTGCACTCCAAAACCACTCTTTGAAGACTCCCCCACTTCAAAGGCATTTTTGGGTATATAAACTGGGTCTCTGACCCCACCAACTCAGACACTTCTGGACCTGAACCTGCAACCTGTCAAAAGGAACTGTCTGGCTTCCCAAAAGACTCATCTGGACTGCTTTGCTGAGAAGGGCTGCTGCCCTGCTGAGCGGCTGCCCTCTGACTTTGCTAAGAAGGGCTCTCCAAGGGCTTGGATTGAGCTTGCCTCCTGTTTTCCGAAGTCTCAGGGCCAAAAAGACTTCATCTCTTCAGG
Organism: Pleurodeles waltl; assembly: GCF_031143425.1. Classification (NCBI taxonomy): domain Eukaryota; kingdom Metazoa; phylum Chordata; class Amphibia; order Caudata; family Salamandridae; genus Pleurodeles; species Pleurodeles waltl. Next base: position 569,498,332 of record NC_090442.1, read on the forward strand.
AATCTCCTTGTGCGCTGAAAATCGATGCAGGGCCTGACAGAAACAATGCACAGCCTGCTTTGCGACTGAGAAATCGCCTTACAGCCGAACCGGAACGAAGCAGTCTGACTTCCCAAGTGGAAATCCGATGAAGCGCCTGCCTTGCGACAGAAAATTTGAAGCACAGCCCTACCGGATTGACGCACAGGAGTACTGGAATGATGCAACCGATTCCCGGAGTGGAAAATCAATGAACCGCCAGTCATGCGACAGAAAATTTGACACATCACTCTTCCGGATGAGCATTGCATCTGTGATTTCTTCTAGCGCGCCCAGGATTTCCATGCATCGTCCCTGGGCATCAAAAAGATCCCTGCATCGCAGAGAGGAACCAAGACTGCGTACTGAAAAAATAAGCAAAACCCTTGCAGCTTGGGAAGAAATGACACACCATCTATGCCGCGTCAGAAAATTTGACGCACACCATGTTTTTTCATGCATCTCCTCCTCTGCGGTCTCCATGCATGTTATTTTTGACGCAAACCAGGTAGTTTGTGTAATCAAGAGACAACTGTTGATTTCTAAGATTTAAGACTCTTTTTAAACTTGCAAAAGTGATATTTCAACTTGTGCTTATTAAATTTTTGTAATTTTCATCTTTTTGTATTCAGATAAATATTATCTATTTTTCTAATCCTGTGTGGCATATTTTTGTGGTGTTTTCACTATGTTACTGTATGATTTATTGCACAAATATTTTATACATTGCCTTCTAAGTTAAGCCTGACTGCTCAGTGGCAAGCTACCAGAGGGTGGGCACAGGATAATTTGTATTGTGTGTGACTTACGCTGACTAGGATTGTGGTCCCTACTTGGACAAGGGTGTATACCTCTGCCACTAGAAACCCCATTTCTAACATTTGCAAAAACGAAATCTCAGAAATTCACATATGTTCTTCAGTTTTTGTACAAGGATGAGCCACGCAAAAAGCCATAGACCAGTCTTACAGTGATAGAGGTAGTGGATGACAGTACTGCATGTGTTTCATTTTACCAAAGAATTCCAGTTGTCCATTACAATGAAGAGAAGGATTGAATGGACACGCCTACTAGTGATTCTTTTTCAAGGAGAGACCTAGAATTGAATGTATGTCGGCACTCCACTCCTTTTCCCACCTCAAATAAGCCTTAATTTGTAGAGGGCTAAATATTAAGTGAACATGGATCCTGAATATCCCTAGCACAAGTAAGCTTCTGTCTACCTGTCCATCTGCTCTTTAATCCCTCAGCCCATCTATCAAATCCCTGCTTGTGTATATTCAGCCTGTGGGTTGTCTAATTGTGTGTGTGTGTGTGTGTGTTGTTTATGACTCTATGTGGGCTATAGGTATGAGAATGTGAGCTTTTGTGTATGGTTTGTGTGCAAGGCTACCTTGATATCTATTGGTCTCTTTGCTGAGGTAGTGGTAACCCTGATGGACTGTTTTCATGGATGAATGTCAGTCTGCGGGTCTGTGCACTTGGATGGCCATAGCTCTCTGAGCCTAAGAGCATGCATATCCTCTACTCAGTATGCAATGGTGCATGTGTGGTGTGTTTTTGTGGGAGTCTGGGGACGTGTTGACGAGTGTGTGTGTGTTTGTGGACAGGTTTGGTCCATGCTGTGAGAACCTGGCCAGTCTTCACAGTGTTGGTAAACCCTGACATAACCAGGCAACACTCTTAGGACCAGCACACTTTGAGGACCGGACCCCATATTGTGTTTAGGTACTTTCGAAAGAGTGTATGTTAAGGTGTTTATAGAGAACTCTTCCCCACTGTTTTGCATAACATAAAAAATGCAAGATTCTGACATTTTTACATATACACCTATATGCAGCTGATACCGAGCATTTACTACCAATGTTGCACAATTACAAAACTGAAATGCCCCGCGTGGAACTGATAAGAGCAGTTTGCAATTTTGCACGTGTTTGTTTTAAAATCATAGTAGCTTTTGAGAAATGAGTTACACCACACGAATAACCCCAAAAAAATGAATACTAGTCAACTGTTGAAGAATAAAACTTTAAATTCTTTTAATGTTGTTTTCTTCTCACTTCTGCCACTTAAAGTTTATCTCCTTTCCAAGGCCTATAGTGTTAAAACAAAAACACATCAAGAAAAATAATATTGAATGTCAAGCACAACTAACATGATCTCGATATTAGCACTACAAGCAAACTGTGTTTCAATGTGAGGTCATTGCTAGGAGTTGACTTCCTGCACTCCTGGCATCCAAATGTTTCTTTATTTGCCTTTTTCTTTCATCTACACTTGATGCATTCAGTCGTGTCTGTAAAGCGCTATTGACTTTTGTAGTCTTCAAAGCAGCGAAGAGATCACGATTTCGTAGGCAGTAAGATTTATGAGGCTTCTACTGTTTTGAAGGCTGCACACAAATGAACACTATTACGACAAAATGGCCACTCTGGAAATCATTATCCATTTAAGTACCCAGAGCCTACATTTATATGCTGCATTCTAAGAAAACAAACTAGTTAGACTTCTGCAGATGTTATTAAGGTACAGTGCCTTCACCACAGAAATGAGATTTACTCGGAATGTAATATCTTTCACATAGCATCCTTCCATCATGAGCATTTCTAAGACAGTATTTCTTGCGCGAAGGTACCAGTGCTTAGTTTGAGCAGGTCATTGCAGATGGGGCCCATGGGCACCCGTTTTTAGGGCTCGGGATTTATTTTTAATTATCAGACTCTGACCAGGTCAAAGAAAGTGGTAAAAGAGGGGAAGATGATTCCGGGAAACAGTGACAAAAGGAAAAACAGAGATGAAAAGGTATTTGCAAGAATTAAATAAAATGGCAGGAAGTGCAGCATAGCGGACAAAAGAGGTATGAGATGGAATCAAAACTAGGTAGCCTTAACATTTGGAAACGTTAACATTCCACAGTGCTGGTTATGGGCTTCTGAGAAAAACTCTGGGCAATTGCAATTGTTATTTTACAAATAAGCACTGGTGCAAACATGATAACAGCTGCAATTTGTAAAGCAGATGCACAGTAGCACCATATCCTCTATGCTGGTCAGGGGCATTCCCTATCCCTTAATATCTGTGACATATTGGAGACTCAGGGGCCACTATTTACATTCTGCAGGAAGCCTCACCAGTTTATGTTATGCCACTATTACTGGTAATATGATGAATTCTGCTTCAAGAAAGTACTCTGGTACATGGCAGACATTTTGGTTTGGATGAAGTGAGCATATGTATTACTGGTTATGCATACATAGTGCAAGAAATAGAACAACAAGCATTGGCAATGCTAATAGGTCTGGCATATGCTAACAGCTCTGGCTCATATATAAGAAAGTTCTGATATAAAGCCCCTAGGGTCTGACTTGATCTTATGTATGTCCCAACTCCATCTTGGCTAATGGAGGTGACCATCTTCTCACTTTTAAAAAAGTTGCCATCTTTTCCAATTTATGCTCATTCATTGTCATAAATGCCATTAGCCACAGATGTTGCATGACCTTATCTTTCTAAGAACTGTGAAAGGGTCACGTTGTTTCAATGATGAATTAGATACAACACTTAATGCAACATTTGTCTGGGTCTAATGTCTATTTTCCACCATGTCAAGGTTAACTAGGAGCACAAACAGATATATAGCCCAAATAATGTGGTCTGGATTGACGTCATTTTACCTTTTATGCTCATAAGGAAACGTCTGGGCCTCACACCTTGATGCACATAATCCGTGTCAGACATTCCTAAACTTATGTCAGAAATTTGAGTTTCTGATAATATTTAGTATGTAGGGACTACCACTTGACCATTTGTCATGGAGGTCCTTCGCCTAGATTATTGCTTGAGATTCTGCCAGAGATGGTCTCACCTACGGCTAGCACACTTCACACTTTGCAGATGCTATATCTCGCTTGAAGCGAAAAGACGATAAACCTGAGTCCTGGAGGAAGACAAGCCTGCTACCACAGCGTTTGTTTGCCCTTCGAAGGGAACACTATCTTCATGTCTCCACTGATAAAGACAGCCTTTGCTGGGAACAAGATATGTAGTGCATCTCTTCTTCCTAAGAAACTCTAGATTGCAAGTTGCACTGCCATCTATACTCTCTTAGTACAGCACATTAAAGTAGATGTTAAGATGCTAGTGTGTAGATGACATTTTAACCATGTTAGTACTGTTTTATGCTCCTTGTTTATAACATGTTTTCTTGCTGTTTTTATAATACTCTTTGTGGTTGTTTTAAATACACTGAGAAACAGATTATTCCTGCAGTAATACATACTTTTTGCTTAAAAGTGTTCATTCGTCTTAGTACAGTGTGGTTGATACTGCAAATACCAGAATAAGGTTTGTTGCTGTTACCACAGTGCCCCTAATCCCTTTAAAATATTGTTAGTAACCCAAAAACAATACTTCCATTTCAATTACTCATTGAATAGCGTTCTCGGGCGGGTGACAATAACCTGCCTTTTACCCGTCATCACTGGCACGTTGAACCAAGATACTTCTTACTACACGTGGGTGGGAAAACACACCTTGTAGAGTTACACCAAAGTCATAACATACGCAACAGTTGCTGCCCGACATGGGACTCATACATTACGGTTATGCCTTGAGTAGTTTTTTCACTTTTCACGCGCACTTGAACCATTATTACATCATCATGAAGATGTCCATAGTAGTCATGGTTACCTCCTACTGGGAATAAGGGAGCACCTATTTCCATGGTTTGTCAAGCTTGACTCCTAAAAGGGTTAGTCTCCATTGTATCAGTTTTCTAATTCATATTTTCAGTTGAATCCATTCAATATGGCAGCACCTATTGCAATAGGTGCAATTACAGAGAAGCAGTCACTCAGCATCTCAAAGCTTGAGGTGTCACCAATGAGGGGGGACAGTTACTTTAGTAATATTTGCACATCCAGCATATGCCTTTGAGACATTTTTCTCATGGGTGAAGTTTGAGCCTATTAATGCTGCCTCAGGGAGGGTGCCTATACTTCAGCAGACCAGTTGGCACATTATAGGGTTTAACAAGATTTGAAAATCCCTTTAACTTTAAAAAAAATCTTTTAAATCCCTTTAACTTAGCATGAACATCAGAAATGGTTTGCTGGTCAATTGCCATATATGGATTGAAATGTATATTCGAGGCTGCTGAGCAATGAATGGGCTATGTGGCCAGTTTTGGCTAGCTACACTATTGTTCCTCTCCCCAACAATTTAACACAAGCAGAGGTGTTAGTGGTGTTAAATTACACATTCATATTATCAGGATAAACATAGACTACTGAATATGACTGTCCCTCTTGGAATGATGCCTCCCATAGAGAACTGCAATAACTGGGAAAGCATCTTTACATGCAATTTCATCAGTCTGCATGAAATGCCTTCATTGGCAGTCCTCGCTGATGTGCTTAGATAGGTACAGAATGAGCACAAAGCTGCACCAGCTCTGGGCTTAGAAATGAAGTAAATGGTGAACATATCCATGGTCTCATCCTAAGCAATATCAAGGGAGAGGCTTCAGTTCTGGCTATACGTCAGAGACTGAAAGCAGTTCCATTTAAAGACTGTGAATGGGAACTACCAAAAATAATCACAGAAGTGATGTGGTTAGGGACACCTTGGTTAGTCAACCTGTTAAGCCACATTTAAAACTTAAAAATTACACTAAGAGTTCTGTTTAAGAGAAACCTGCAACCGAAGGGAAAAAAGAACCGAAAGACAAAGATAAAAGATGGACTGCATCACCTGCTTGTTGGAATCCGGCAGGGGTTGTTATTTCTTAAGAGACAGTGAGAAAATTTAAAAACCTCAACGGTATCAGCATTCTGATAGCCATTCTTCATGTTCTTTTCAGGACACTGATGGTAAAACAACAGAGAGGGAGAGAGAATCCGAGTACCAAAGGAAAGAGGAGTAAAGTAGGAAAAGTGAAGCAGGAAGCAAGATTGATATCAGTGTAAGGAGGGTTAAAAAAGGATTGGACTCTAAAGCCCCAGAAAAGAAGGAGAAAGTAGCAGGACATTCTAAAACAACATGCAGATCCAGCTGTGAGTCCGCCTGTGAAACAGGACTTGGATGAGAGCGCTCCTAGTCAGCGCCACATAAGTCACAATTGTATATCAGATGCTTAAAAGGTTTTTGGATGCAAATCCAACTTATGATTTTATACACATTGACACTCCAGATAAACATTTAAATCCTCATGATAGGGTTTACAACCTGACCATACAAATTGAAAGGGATATGCCACGTATCATAAAGCAGTTTTTTTAACACAATTATCTGATTATTATGATATCATCTTAGTGGAAGAAGACTGGCTTCGAGTCAGGGTAGAAAGTTATAAGGGTAGGCTTCTCTCCTATACCACCTGAGGATAACAGGGAAATATATGCCAGTGAATGGGCCGTAAGATAAGCACCACCCCAATATAGAAATCAAGCAATGACCCACAAGCACAACACCCTCTAAAGTCAGAAACTAGACATGGCATAAAAGCAGTATTAGATCAATTGCAGTATTAGTAAAGCCATAATAAAGGCCTTGTTTGTCACCAATGAACACTCTCCTTTTCCCATCTCCAAGCTAGACAGCTCCTACAGAATGCCTTAGACTATAGGAATTTTAATTCACACATGCAGACTTAGCAGTACAAAATGCATATATTGCAGGCTTAATGACCAACCTGGTATTAAAAAAATACCAAAATATCCTGGATATTTTCAACAGGTTCTTTAGTCAAAACATAGCACTAGAGACTGAGAATCTAACTACTTTTAGTTTCGACAGAGTGCCATTTTCATTCTGACTCTTGCTCATGGGCTATAAGAACAGTCCTGGATTCTTTTCAGAACAAATCATGGAGCTCTTACAACCAGATCCCAAGATATTGTTATACATTGTTGATATCTATCTCACTGGTGATGATTTGAATCTACATCTGACTATGGTAAACAAAATGGTGACCATATTAACATCACATGGTTATAAAATTAATTTCAAATAATCAAAGATTGCTACCTGATGGTGATCTTCTTAAGATCCAAGTTATCTAGCGAGGGCAAGGGTTTATCTCCCAACGTCCTTCAGTAGTGCAGTACCTTGCAGCCTCCTGATACACTGAACAATTTGCAGTTCCTGTTGGAATTTCTTAACTTTGGAGATACTTATTTGCCTCACTACGTTGAGAGAGTAAAGTCCTTGCATGACCTCATTTTTGCCAAGTTTTCATCTAAACAATGGCTAAACGTGCCCACTGATATCTTGCATGCTCTGCAATTAGACATGTGTGAGACTAAATATTTACAAACTATGGATAACAAAACAACCTAGTCATGCCCAGTGACTATGGGTACCCCTATGTGACTTACAATGAAGGACAGACCGTCCGAGTTGCTTACAAATATTTTGCTCCCATCAAAAAAATCCTGATGGCAATGCAAACACCTATTTTAAGGGAGGGTCCTTTGGCGCAGGGAAAACACATTATTGTTATATCTCCTGTATCAGCACTAGAAGCTGCCACCAAGACAAGCATTCCCAATGCTCACGCCTTACATCTGAGATGGGAATTGTGGTTCTCTTCTTTAAGTACAGCGGATGTAAAGTTTCAGTATGATCTCTCTCTTCTTAAACTTTTCTCTAATATCTACAGAATGTGGCTCCAACTCCAGTCAATTTACCCATTGAGTCTTATCAGAGCACATTCTATAGGGATGACTCTGCCCAATCTGGGATAGGAATAAAATACAAATACTCTGCAGCCTGCCCGGCAGAACCTAGGGCCAGATGTCTGAAAGGATTTAGCATTTCTTAACAGACCAAATCGCAATTTCAGTTCATTAAGAAATGCTAAATTGCCTCTTTAGATGTACAAAGGCCGATAGGGAATCACAAAATGTGATTTTAACACAGTAGAAATCACATTTTGCGATTCCCAAATAGGAAATCGCAACAGGGATGTCCTATTTGCGATTTCATAAGCATATGTACAATACGGGTGGGTGGTGAACTCCACTCCGCTGGCAGAGTAGGTAGAGTTTTGCCATTCCCCACTCCACTTAGAGCGCAGACATCGACATAAAGTACTCTGCCATTCGGTGGCAGAGCAGAGTTTACCAGTGCACGACGCTCACCCTGAGGATATCGTAAAAGGCTGTAGAGGGCTGAGAAGAGACAGTGATTTCCAAAAGTCACAGACAGTGCTGCAGAATGACACCAACACTCCTCATGAACCAAAGATGTAACAGAAGCCGTACTGCTATGCAATAGTCAATGCATATTCTGCAGCTGCCACATTTCCGATGATCACCACTGGGGCTCAGTCCATGCGAGTTGCAGTAAAGGCTGCATCTATTCTACAATTGTATTCAAAATGAAAAATGATTTGTTTTCTGCATGCATCAGGAAAGTTAAGTAGCGACACAGCACACCCTTAACATGAGGCAACCCCCACAAAGGCCATGTGCACACACAGCAGCGCTTCCCCGCCCAACACCACAAACACTTGGTTGCTGTGTAACCATCATAAAAGCCGCAGGCTCCTATCAACTGCCCGGGGTGTGCATCTCTGCACCAGGTGGGGCAATGCCCGCACATATTTGTGAAAGTGCATTTTGGACAGAGCATTAGGGAAATATATGCGGGTTAACCTCTGCTCCTGCACTGTTCTTTACCTGCACAAGTAGCACTGGTTGGTGGGGCGGCCATAGTTTGACTGATGCGGACTCACAGGATTACAATACATTTCCTCACATGTTATCTTTTCCATCCCATCACACTGTGCATATATATTGTTTTTTAATCTTTTTATTGATTTATCAAACAACAACCATAAACATTCGCAGACTTCAGAACAATGGCCTGGAAGAGGGAGAGGGTGATTACCATCGAGGAGCACTCCTCTAAGTACAACAGAATGCATAAGTGTCATACAGTTCAGATTACAATCTCATGGCTGCAGTGCGCCCTGTTGCCCAGGCTTTGATGAGTCTAACGATGGTGAGGAGGTAGGTCAATGCACGTTTAATGTGTACAGGGATAAAAATAATTCAACATGCAGGGTGTTATGGTGTAGTTTATAATGCATTTGAGTCCTACATTTGTGATGTGCAGGACACTGTTCCATCAGTAGATGGGAATATATGGTTGAGGAGATGTTATAGTACCATGTGACAATTTTCATGGTGGGTATGTATTATCTTTAGCTGCCCATTTTACCACCCGTATGTCCCAGCTTTCACAGCCTGTGTGTAATTGCCCCTTGTAGCTCAATGAGTTACAGACTCTTGCCTCCGTCTTCAACCATCTCAAGACTGTGTGAAACAATGTATAGGTATCGGTGCTGCAGGAGCTTTCAATTGCATGGCTATTTGCCTTTTGAACAAAACTAGTGCCAAATCAATGAATCTGTGTACATATTTGTTTGCCTTAGTTCTGGGTCATATTCCTAATAGGCATGAGCAGGAGTAGGAGGTAGTGGGTGCTCTATGATCTCCTCTATCTGGGCGGTAAGTAAGTGACATGCATTAGGCATTTAGCACAGGGGGGCATTCCCATACCATATGAAAAAATCCTGCCACTGTTAGCCCACAGTGTAGACATTGAGGTGTTGAGTTGAGGAAGATTCAGCTAATACGGTGTGGGGATAAATAGGCTTGGTGAATGTAGTTAAATTGCGTGAATCTGAATCGATGATTCTGAGATACCTCTCACACATGATGCAGTGCACCCACACATTGTGGTAACGTGAGTTGTGGAAGGACAGCATTCCACCTAGTGAGTGCTCCCTCCATGAGCATGCCAATAGCGATATGTAGTGCTGTGTATAGTATTGATATAATTATTTTCTGGCTGACATCTGTGAGCAATGTATGCAAGACAGGCGATTGCAGTTGTTCCCCATTGCCTGCACCCCATGTTTCGTGTAGTAGTCAGCGGATGGCATTATGGATCAGGAAGTGGCCCAGCCTCATGGCAGCAGCTTCCACGCTGTCTGTGCATATTATGATACCGTCATTAAAGAGATCCCCTAGGGTTATGACTCCTCCTGCAGTCCAAGGCGTCGGGTCAAGTAACACAGCTAGTTGGGGCCCTCCTGGCATCTGGGATATGAGAATTCAGGGTGAGTATGGAGGAATGCAGGATGCATTACTCACAAACCGAGCCCAGTATTGTCTAGCATTCCCCAGTAGGCTAGATCCCCGCTGTGGTTGGCGTGCACTATCTGTTAACCGTACATACATTGGGGTGGCACCCAGTTTCTCCTTCACCATCCTTTGCTGTGTGCTCAGGCAGTCACTGAGCCATCTGTACCAGGCATTTTATTTTGGGCCATTTGGCTACAGCTACGTGTATTTCTTCAATCAGGATAAGTTTGTCCAGTGCAGCTGTCTGCACCAGGGAAAGACGGGACACAGGGTCATCATGCATGAAAGCCTCTAGTTACGTGAGGGTGGAGCATGAAGGTGCCTGATGTAGTGTGTGATAGTAATCTCGAAAGGCATCATTTATGGCGGTTTGTGTGACGGCCACTGTGCCATCTCTTAATTTGATGGCTCCTATGGGTATGTTGTGATGTTCATCGCGGACAAGCCAAGCCAGCAGTCGACCCGCATGGCCGCCTTCCGCATGTAATCTTATTCGATGGAATTTATAATCATGCTTGCGAAGGCGCATTTCGACCTCTGTGTAAAGTTTGCGGAGTTCACAAAGACAGGCTGGGTCAGCCTCCCGACATGCAATCACTTGTTTTAATAGGCGCAGGTGGCGCTCCAATGCCATTACTTCACTATGCAGTATGCGTTTGACCCCCAAGCTCAAAGAAATGTAGCAGCCCCACATTACCACCTTGTGTGCATCCCACTCAGTCGCACGGAGGAGTGTTGAGTGTTTATTCTGTGGCAGGTAATGTGCAATGCAGGTGAAAATTCTGCCCTAAGTTCCAAAAGGGCTGCCGTTTGTAAGGGCCATGTGGATATGCTAGGGTGTGGAGCTCCCCATTAAAGGACTAGTAGCAATGGGCAGTGATCAGATAAGGTGCAGGCAAGGTATTCTGCTGTTGTTACTTTTTGTCCCATACTGATAGTTCCCAACAACAGATCTATCCCTTGGTGTAGGTCATGAAGTGGGGAGTAAAAAGAGCATTCCTTCCCTAAAGGGTGTTTGGGGCACCATAAATCATGTAGCCCCCTGCTTGTAATCCATGTGTCAGGAATCCCCAAGGTGTCTCCTGCGTTATCTGTCAGCATCTCCAGGGATTAGGGTTAAATCATATCTCTGTTCTTGGTTAAACCTTCATGTTTCTAAGTAAACATAATGTGCTGTGTGCTTGTTTTACCAATGCTTGTTTGCTAATGTGAGCAGATGTAGACATGTGCTTCTAATTAGGTGTGGTGTAGACATGTGCTTCTAATTTGGTGTGGTGACTCATCCACATGTGGAAACTCATCTGCTTTCCTGATTGGCTATAAATAGCAGAGTGAAGCATGCCTCCCTGCTTGGCTTTGTTTTGCTTCCTGATCTCAGCATCTGATGTGGCAGTCCAGCCCCTGCTGTCATCCTCGTATTCAAGACTTTTGAGGCAATTCTTTTCTTCGTTCCAGTACCAGCTTACACCAGGCTTTCCTCCAGCACTCCGGAAAAGACTGCAGCTAAGTGACTAGTAATCTCCAGGGAGTTTGTTCTTTGAGCGCCACGCTTTCCTAGAACAGCTGGTGTATTTCAGACCTCGAATTATGGCAGAGTGCTTATCTTGAAGAGACAAATGCATTTCTGAACATTCTACATTATTATTGTAGTTACTTGCCTAAATGTGCTTCAGGAAATCTGCTTGAGCTGAAGTACTACAAGAAGTGACAGTGCAATTTTAAAAGAGCATTTACCTGACTTTTCTTTCTCTAATAGCATAACTCTTAGATTTAAATTGTGTCATTCATGCCTGTGTTTCAGGTTTGAGGAATTTGCTTTTGAAGGGTTTTTCACACACACAGTGAAACCAAACTAAACTGTGCCACCCTAACTGTTTAAACCCAGAGTAGACATTTGTATTTCTTGGATTCTTTTTGTTCCTTTTAGTTTAACCTATGCATGCAGGAAAGTTATACGTGATATAATTAATGGCCTTGTTTGTCTTTCTTGTGCATGATAAGTACAACCACAGTTCTAATTGTAGTGTGCAACAGTGAATCTCTGTGAAGCCAGCCCTAGTGTCATAGTACTTATTGTTATGGTACTCATTTTGGGTTTTTGGTAATGCAGTGTGATAGTAATTGTGCCAACAGTTATTATTATCCAAGAAAAGTGCTGGAGCATCCCGGTGTTCTTCTACTGCTCCATGCCCATATCAGAAAGAGAGATACAGTTTCAAGGAAGTTGAGTGCACTAACTCTGCTATCACTCTGTCAACAACAACCTGCCCACCCCGAAGATACAGGGTGCCTGGCTGGACCGGCAAGAAGTGGCAGTGTTTTGTCTCTTTCTCTTCCACTCCTCTTTCCCTTTTGGGACACCTGCCGGGGTTTCTGTGTCCACCAGGAAGTGCCGAGAGGTATTCCAGGAGGTCAGGGGCATACTATCGCCCCTGCAGACATCCTGCTTTTCAGGTGAGTGGACCTGTCTCAACACCATGGACCCAGGTGTTGGGACACCCCCCTACTCGCCGCTCCTTATTGTGGAGGAAACGATCTGTCAAGCTCCACATCTGGAACGCAATTAAAATCCCCTCCTCACAGGCATGGGCAGAGGGAGTCCGAAGAGTGCTGGTGCAAGTGTGTTGAGGAAGTCCCCTTGTGCACGATTTGGTGCATAAACACCCACAAACCCTAAGGGTGCCCGGTCTAGGAGCGCCTCCACAATGACATGTCGGCCCCCTGCATCTGCTTTATGAACATTCCAGGTGATCATAGAATCATTAGGCCTGTCTTCAGTGGTGTGATCTCCCATTATAACATCATTTGGAGAGAAACAACCTCTTGGCTTTTTATATTTGCTCAAAAATTAGTTGCATGAATGTCCGTTCCTGTAATGGCCTCTCCTGCCATGGTTAGATATTGTAGGTAGCCTGGCGGGGAAACATCCTTTTTTATGACTTTTTTTTTACGAAGGTCGTGGTTAACAAAAGCGCAACAACGCTTTTTTTAACCACGACTTCGGTTTTTTGTGCCTTAACTACATATGTTCTGAACAACGAACATTTGGTTAAGGTACAAAGAAGGGACTTGGCGAAGGTAAGTGGTGGGTTTAGGTTTTGGGGAGGGGGCGGGGGGTCAGGGGGTTTTAGGTTTTGGGGTGGGGTTGGGGGGGTGGGGCGTTTTTGGTTTTGGGGAGTGGGTGGGGGGTCAGGGGGTTTTAGGTTTTTGGGGTGGGGTTGGGGGGGTGGGGCGTTTTTGGTTTTGGGGAGTGGGTGGGGGGTCAGGGGGTTTTAGGTTTTGGGGTGGGGTTGGGGGGGTGGGGCGTTTTTGGTTTTGGGGAGTGGGTGGGGGGTCAGGGGGTTTTAGGTTTTAGGGTGGGGTTGGGGGGTGGGGCGTTTTTGGTTTTGGGGAGTGGGTGGGGGTCAGGGGGTTTTAGGTTTTCGGGTGGGGTTGGGGGGGGTGGGGTGAGGGATGTAGGGTGAATGGTGCCTATTGCTAATGATTTTATCAGGAATGCCTTTACAACGAAATATCGTTGTTAAGGCATTCGTGGTAAAATCATTAGTAGTAGCAACGAGGTCGGTGTTCCGACCTCGTTGTTAAGGCAGTAGTTTTGTTTGCAGTCGTTGTTTCGTCGTATATTCAGCCTGGCGTGCATCAGTTACAGTTTGTGAGGTGTTACATCCCGCCCCTTATACAGGCCTGAAAATGTGGAGTGGGAGTCCCCGTGTCTGAGTCCGAACCAGTGTTGCTTCTCCTAGAATATAGCAAAGGTATTTGCCGCATATTGTGCAGTCTCTCCTGGTGCTTTAGCCCTCTTCGTCCGTGCTTGTGTTTTGGTGGGTTTGTGTCTCGATCCATTGTGTCGGCGATGACATGGAGTTGGCAGTAGCCATTCACCCACCTCCTTTACTCCTACTGATTGAGATGCAATCCCATTAGCATGCATCCATGTCCATGCATCTTCAGGTGTAGGGAAATTGAGAGTCTTCTCCTCATCTACCACTCGGAGCTTAGCGGGGAAAAGTAGTGCATATTTAATGTTCAATTCCCTTAAGCGCTGCTTGATTTCCACATAGGATCCCGTCACCGTTGCACCTCGGCTGTAAAGTCCAGATAGGCACCCTCAAAATGCAATGGGCCATGTGCTCAAAAGCTCTGTAGTATCAGGTCATGATCGCTGTAGTTTAGAAAGCGGGTGATTAATTGGCGAGGTGGAGGGGCCTTTCCCAGGATCCTATGTGCTTGTTCTATCTAAAAGAATTTAGGAATCCCGCATCAGTACATTATCTATTAACCAGTTTTCTATAAAAAGTTCCACACATTGACCTTCTGCTTTTTCGGGAAAGCCCAGGAAGCGGACATTATTCCTGTTGGAACGTCCCAGCGCATCCTCCATTCTGCAGAGTAGGGTCAACACTTCTGTGTTGAGTTGTTTCATTTGAAACCGCAGTTCTGCAACAGTGGGCTTCATGTACTGAGGGAGGTCTCCGTTTCCTGTTTTCTGTCCGCTAGTTTATTATGATCAGCGCAAATGAGGCCCACATCTTGAGAGACTGAATCAATTATGTGTTCCAACTTTTGGTCTCTTGGATAGCTTGCAAGATTCTCTCAAACTGTGAGGAATGTGCGATGAGCCTAGATTCCACTTGTTTCAACTTTGACATAGCATCTTCAGATAGCAGAAAGGAGTGAGTTTGGTTTGGGTCATCTTGTGGCTGGGGTTGGAGAGTTTAGGCCTCACCTTCATGTTGTGACACGCGACCAATGTGTCGCCAGTCATCCAGTGGAGTTCCAGTGGCTGCTGTGAATGGTACCATTTGTTTAAACACTCTCTACACTGGGTTCAGCGCCACAGTAGACTGGGTCAGCAGTGCGGTTTGCAGTCTACAGGCACCCTGAGAGATGTGTGTATTGCGCTCTAAGTTGTGCTGTCTGTCAAGGGGAACCTGAGGGTAGCTCCACACTAGGAAAAAGCAGTTCTTTGTGCCAACAGAAGTGGTGAAATCCTGCAGGGTTCTCACCCCTGGGGCCATATTGAGACCCTGTTCACACTGGTGTCAGCCGCCCCCTACGCCAGCACCGCGAGGGGGTACTGACAAGTATCCAGTCCCTGCTTGTGTGCACACTTTGCTAAATCGCCCTATCACTCTTTTAGCTGTTGTTTGCCACTATTTCTGCCTGACAGTGTGCTGCGGTCAGGCGTCCAGACAGCAACCACTGTGCTTCAGTGATAGCCCCTTCTACCACACTGGAGCCTCCTTAACTGGGGCCTGGGTCTCATGGGATTGTTCGTGTCAGGCCTTTGTGTGTCCACCGTGGTCTTGCCCCTAGAGGGGCTTGTGTGCTCCCAACTCTTGGTCCTCCGAGGTCCCCACTAACCTCGTCTCAGGTCCTGCGGCACGCTGTCAAGGTCTGTCCCAACCTCAGCACTCCTCGATGGAACAGGCTGCGTCACCAGGCCTCTGGCATTAACAGCCCGTCTTCTTTTTTTCCGGCTTCTCTGTTGGTCGCGGTAAAATCTTCTGTGCCCCCTCAAGCTCCCTCCTCCACCAACCTTGTGCTCAGCTCTCCCGTTACTCCACTGCAAATGCCGGATGAGCCTGCAGCCCTGGCCTGGGGAGCATGACTCTGATCTGTTCTCTTCCGCTGGGCCTATCCCACCTCACATCACCATGGTCGCCCCTGACACCATCGATTGATATTACACTGATGGCGTCAGGCACCTCAAGGCTTACATAATACGTAGTGAAAGCGGCACAGTGTGAGTCACCCTCCGATCCGCCCCTTCTCCTTCAACCGCTCCTCTCTTGTCTCTCCTGCCATCTCCACCAATGATCATATCAGTTTCCTGTTCCTCTTCACTGCCAGGGATCTGGCAGTCCGGCAGGCGACCCAGGTGCTTGATGGGCAGGATTAGGCAGGATAATATGCGGGCAGTAGACGGAGCTATTCTCTAGGCATCCTACTCAGCCACCATCTTGGCCACACACCCCATCACACTGTGCATATTATGGCAGCTGTGTAGTATTTGAGCTCTTTGTGGGATTTATTGTACGCTCCTTGTGAGGTGACCCTTTCTCTTGCAATGTAAGGGGAGTGGCATTGACATCTATAAAGGTTTCCTTCAAATTAGACTGAGCTTTTGTTGGTCATCAGCAGGTGCTAATGTCTCTGTGCACAATTACTAAGAAAACATGCACCCTCTTGACAGAGCACTGAGAGAGCACTCAATAACTGCAGCTCAGTATCTGGAGTCCAAGAAAGTGCAGTGGAGCTGTAAATAGATGGAGAAAGACACTGCGTTGTCTACGCTGTGAACATTAAAACATATCCTATACCCGAGGGCACAGCCTGGGAAAAGATTCCATATCAAATAATGGGACACACCAGGACATTGCAATTGTCCTATCTGATAAAGGTTTCGATGAATGATGTAATAATACCTGGTTCTAGTTCAAATGATTGGGACATTGACACTGTTAAAAGAATTATGTCTGATTAACAGATGTATACTACGTTCAATAAAGGAGATCCTTATTTGAATCAGCTAATTTAAAAAATGTATTGTTATCACCAATATGCAAATTATTTCTACATTGGACTAGCTATCCTGGAGAAATTTGCAATCACACATAATGGGAACATTG
The DNA here is from genome assembly GCF_031143425.1 of Pleurodeles waltl. Taxonomy (NCBI): domain Eukaryota; kingdom Metazoa; phylum Chordata; class Amphibia; order Caudata; family Salamandridae; genus Pleurodeles; species Pleurodeles waltl. The sequence goes on from NC_090442.1 coordinate 569,515,136, forward strand.
TGAGGCTCCACATCCTGAGAGCCATTCATATTTCTTAAAGAAACCTTGTTACTTCCAGAGGGATGACATATCACATCCTTCCGCCTTTTATTTAATACAGAAGCCACAGCAGCTTCCAAAAAATCTAATAACTTCCGACAAGCTGAATTACTCTACTGAGTTTAGTCAAAGCCTGGGTATACAACGATATGAGCATTGGAAAGCAAATGTTAATGAAAAAGTATTTGGGAAAACAAAATTTGGCAGACCCAAGGCAAAGAAGCCTTATTTTGGACCTGTATAATACCGGAAGAAAATATCTTTCTAAACATAACTATGCAGCAGACTACCTGCCTGGGATTCAGAGTAATGCAGGACTTAAAGAAGCCTTTTGCACCAAAAGCCAATCTGACCATGTTCCATAATTGGCAATTCCAAATGAACATGTCTGAATCATACATAAATGATGTAACCTAAATGAAACCTACAATTCATCCCAATTTCCTATTGAAGGTTTGGCCACTTGGCCTTATGAATCTGAGCGCTATTTGCAGTGTTTCCTTTCCAACGCTCCTGGACCTAACTTGAATCATCTTGCCTCACATTATAATACACAAACACCAATAGTAGCTACCACATATATTGTGAGCGAGCTATGTCAGTTAGGTAAGATTAGGGGTTCAGATGGGGTACTGTGAGTTAGCTAGGAACCATGTCCACATTTCCTGATTGTATAGATGGACTGAGTCCCTATAACCTGATGCTCATGTTGACCAGCTACACACTTGTACTTGATTCGTAGGAACCCACAACATGGAGCCCAACTTTCAGGTCAGGTACTTATTTAATGGGTCTCCTGATAATTATTTATTTTAACCAAGGCCTCCTTTTCCCCTTTACCATATTTGGGATGTTAGGATTTAATTCCTCTCAGCTGAATAGGAAGCCCTTATTTTAATCTGTAGGTTGTTCAAGCTTGAACCTTTAAAAGGATCTCCCCACTATAGTATTCACTCTCTGAATCCCATTCTTTAAAGTGGCAAAATCAATTAACAATCCAGTTTATTGTACACATGCTGATACAGCACATTTAGTGGCACAGGGACTCCCATTCACAGGTGGGGATGTTGCCTCCTGGTAGAGGCTCACAAAGCATATAAATGCAAAGTTTGTTTATTTTTGGATCGATTTTCTTGCAAAAGATACACATATTCACATTTAACACATACAATAAGGCCACAGCACCTAGCCAATACAGGCCCTATCCGCAATTAGAAGTACCATTAAGATGTCAGGAACTTCAAAATTGGTTCCCAGCTGGCCTTACATAGGCGGTGCAAAATGCAAGACTGGGTCCCTTCAGCAGTTGTGGAGTGACCTGGCCAGTCCTAGCTGACTATACACAAAAATGTGGCACCATTAAATGCTGGTAAACTCCATTACCTGCACACAGGTCTGCTTAGAACGTATAGACATTTAACACAGTGTTATGTGTATAATAACAACTAACCTAGCAAGGTCTGTTCAAGCTGTGCAGCCACAGTTAGCTGTGCTTGCAATAAGTCTGGTCACTATTAATGCAATTATGGATAAGGCTCCTACCAGGCCAAAGGAGATTCCATTCGGGATTACTCAAAAGACAAACCAGCAGTGCAGTGGCTAGAAGCCGTGTTTCCCCATATGGGACCCCAAGATGAACATAGAATTCTCACAATGTGTCTACCACTTGGTATGGTTCCCCCCATTTGAAGATTGTGCCACTTGGGGTATCATCTTTGCTGCCATATATACCATAACCCATGGTACACCATCAATAGATGTTTTGCCAGAGGTGTTAACACAGATACAAAATAAATATGAGACTGTGCCTGCCCTGTAATTAATTGACAGTTTCCTCAAATATAGTAAGTAATATTAAAAGGGAGGCAGCAGCTCTGGCAGTACACCAGCACCTTTCAGTAGGCCTGCAGGTTCCTGCAGTAGGCCAGGAGAGCGAATTGCAATAAACTATTGGGCACACCTATACAGCTATAGGTCGAGATAATTTGGTATCCAGGCCTAATAAGCCACAACTTAAGGGCAAATATGAACTAGATAATACCAAGCAGACACCTGAATCTTCTAAAAAGTGCTGAGACAAACAAAAAAATATAAGGATAAAACATAAACGTGGGGTGGATCTATGCATACTGAAAAGCGTTATAATTTATGTAACCGTGATACATTTGAACAGCCTAATAGGCAACAGTATGCTGATACACATCCTTCTCATTCCTTTCAGGACTCACCAGACAAATGCTCTGAGAGAGGAGGATGACCAGAATGCATGCATAAAGAGTGTGTGAAACCAAAAATTGACTCACAATACTCATCTGATATCTTCATAAAAAAGAAAGAGAAACTTCCACATCAAAAACCCCCAGTTTAGAAAGAGAAAAGTATCAGATATTGCTGCTAAATATGCCACACAAATTGAGAATGTTCCTTGAGAACAAGACATGGACATTGACACAGCTAGACAGCACAGCAGAGGTCACAAGAGTTTGTCAGGACTTCCCCACTGGTTCTGGATGTGGCTCCATGCCCATTTCTCTGTGCTGGGAAGTGCAAGGCCAGTCTTTCAGGTGGGTGACCTGCCCACTGATTCTGGAGGGGGTTCCATGCCCATTTCTCTGTCCTGGAGAGTGCAAGGCCACAGTCTTTCAGGTGGGTGACTTACCCACTGGTTCTGGATGGGGGCAGCTCACACAGCAGCCCCTGGAGCGTGGCCAACATGGCGTCCGCTGGTGATGACGGCTGCACTGTGATGGTGGTTGTAGGTGCCTCCTGGGTAGCCGCTGCACTCTCTGATGGCTGCACTGTGGTGTTTGGAGGTGCCTCCTGGGCAGACTCTGCATTCTCTGATGGCTGCACTGTGGTGGTGGATGGAGGTGCTTCTTGGGCAGCCTCTGCACTCTCTGATGGCTGCACTTCCACAGCAAGCGATGGGGGCCCGTGACAGCTGGTGGTGTTGGGGGTGTCAGCCTGACAGCCTGCGCAGGTGTAGAGTGCTTCATCTCCTCCTGTACATGGGCCCTGGATCCTTTACCCTTCTTGGCAGGGGTGGGTGGGCTCGTCCCCTCTCTGCCTGGTGGTGCAGGCTCCTTCCCCTTCTTCACAGGTGGTGCAGGCCCCTTTCCCTTCTTTCCAGGTGGTGCAGGCTCCTTCCCCTTCTTTCCAGGTGGTGCAGGCTCCTTCCTCTTCTTCATAGGTGGTGCAGGCTCCTTCCCCTTCTTCACAAGTGGTGCAGACCCCTTCCCCTTCTTCCCTGGTGGTGCTGGCTCCTCCCCCTTCTGCAATGGAGATGTGGTATCCTTACCACCATGAGTAAGTGGTGCTACCACTGTTCCTGTGGACTGTTTGGCTGAGGTGCTGGGCTGTGTCGTTGGTACCCTGCCCATACGGGTCAAATTGGGAAAGGAAAAGCTTTTTAGGGACAGTGGGGTGGGAGTAGGGAGGAGTAATGGGAGTGGAGAATGAGGGAGTGGTTGTTGGAGGTGTATGTCTGCTGGATTTGGGTGTAGGTGCATGGGCAGTATGCTGATGTGAGGTAGGTGGCTGTTAGGTGCGTGAATGCTTGAATTTGTGTCCTTTGGGGGGTGGGAGAGGACACAGGGGACGCGTGCATGGCTGTTGTGGAGGTGTCTGCCAGTGAGATGTGTGTTCTGCTTGGTGTGGTGATGCTGGTAGTGGATGTTGATGTAGTGCATGCATGTGTGAGTGTGTACATAACTGGGAGGGAGGAGGAGGAGGGGGAGACAGCAGAGGCAGTGGCTGTTGTCATGTCTGCAACTGTATGATGTTTGTGTGAGTGCCTGTGGGATGAAGTGTGGTGCTTGTGTTTGCCTGTGCCATTCTTGTGTGTTGCCTTGTGTGCATGCTCATCTGAATGTGTGCCTGGGATGGGTTGGGGTTGAGGGAAATGGGACTGGAAAGTGGGAGTTGGAGGGGGGACGGTAGAAACAGGGACAATGGCTATCATCAGAGAGGAGGCCAGAGCCTGAATCGATCTTTGTTGGGCTGCCAATCCACTGTGGATGCCCTCCAGGAATGCATTCCATTGCTCCATCTGGAATGCCAGCCCCTGATGGCATTCACAATGGTTGATTGCCCTACAGAGATGGATCTCAGGAGGTCAATAGCCTCCTCACTCAGGGCAGCAGGGCTCTCTGGGGCAGGGCCTGAGGTGCCTGGGGCGAAGGAGATGCCCACCCTCCTGGCAACTTGCTGAGGGGCCACTGGGAGGGGGGTGCTGGTACGGGGGTGGCAGCTGTACCTGCAGCAGGGGTGGTCACAGAGGTGTCCGCCACCAACAGAGAGCTCCCATCAGAGAAGGTATCTGAGTCTGTGTCGTCTCCTTCTGTCTCTGCCGTGGTGCTCCCCTCGCCCTCTGTCCCACTGTTTCCCTCGGCATCGGTGGACTCTGCCTCCAGGGTCCTGTGGGATGCAGCTCCCTCTGTTGCTGGTGCCCCTGCTCCTCCACCAAATGATGCTAATGCACACAAGGACAGGATGACAAAATAAGAAAGGGGGGAGACAAAGGATACACTTGGTCAATGACTGCACCAACACCACTATTGGCATGCACATCACCCTCACACACAGGGAACAAGCCTAAGCAATATGCATTGCACTACCAGTGATATGGCTAGTTACCAAGGCAAGAGGAGAAGCACACACCGCCAGCTGCAGCACACCCGGGACCGACAATGCCCTGCCTGAAAGTGACTACTAACAAGCTAGGTTACCTGTATTTGCCATGCAACCATTACCCTAGAGATGACCCACGCTGCAATGTCTGGCCTGGCCTTAGGGGCACCCACTAACACACAACCACCAGCCGGATACCACCCCACCAGCCAAAATATGTAATGATACCCACTGTACTCACCCCCTTGTGGCTGCAGTGATTCCCTCAAGTGCCCATCCAGCTCAGGGTAGGTCTCCCCCAGTATGCAGGCCATCAGGGGGGTCTGGGTCTGACAGGCACTCCTTCCTCATTGGGAGGCCGTGCCCAGCATCTCAGGTCCTCCCACCGACAGTTTCCGACAGTGGGTGCTCCGTCTGCCATAGACCCCCAGGGTCCGCATGTCCTTGGCGATGGCACGCCATTATCCCTTCTTTTGATGGGCGCTGACCTGCAGAGGTAATACAGACAGGAGAACTACATCAAACTAATAGTCCAGCCTGTCACACACATGGCCCACCATACCCAAATCCATCACCATTGGCACACACATAGGCCAGCCCACAACATGTACACCACCAACAGATAATTCCCCAAACCCTCACTTACACGATGCCTTCACACACATCTCCGTGCATCCATGCCACATGCATTGTGCCTAAAGTGTACTCACCTGTTGGTCTGGAGGCCTATACATCTGTCCGTACTGGGGTAGGACCCCATCCACCAGTCGCTTCAACTCCTCCGAAGTGAAGGCTGGGGCCCTATCCCCGAGTCATGGTAGGTTCCAGACATGTCACAGCTGTATACGCAGTGTAGGTCTTCTCCTGTTGAAGGTCAGGAAACAAGTGAGGAATTAGATAGAAAATGGTGGTCACGTCTTCTAAGGTGTACACCGTCACCGCCGGCATGCATCCCCATTGGCCACTGTACTCCATCGGGCCCAATATTATCCAATGAGGAATTGCACTGCGGTACAAGACCGCCTACTGCCATGACACCCAACATCGGCGGAATTACATCACTTCCACCTGTCCCTCCATACAAGGCAGGTGGTCACCATTTCAGGGGGGGTAAACAGGCCTATCAACAATTGCTGTCACAGGTTAAATAGGCACATACTTCAAAATTTACACTGTCCCAATACATAAGTGCACCATGTGGACTGCTGTTGTGGTTTTGTTCAAATTGTGACAGCCTACTCACTCTTGTGTCCCTTAGATACCTAACGTTATGGATAAATAGGAGGCGGAGACATACCTCCGTGTACAGACTCCTTGTGGACTTAGCTACACTGGAGGACAGGCACATTATCCTCAACTATAGACTGGACAGGGCCACAATCACAGAGCTGTGTGCCCAGTTGGAGCCTGACCTGATCTCATCTATCCGTCATCCCACTGGGATCCCCCCTCTTGTGCAAGTGCTATCAGTGCTCCATTTCCTGGTGAAAGGTTATTTCCAAGTGACAGTGGGCTTGGCAGCAGGAATGTCACAGCCAATGTCTCAATCGTGCTGGCAAAAGTGTTGTCTGCCCTGGTAAAACACACGGGCAGCTACATAGCTTTCCCTCAGGTGGAAGATTTGGCCACTGTGAAGGCCGGATTCTATGCAATGGGGAATATCCACAATATTATAGGGATGATTGACGGGACAAATATTGCATTTGTCCCCCACCAGAATGAACAGGTGTGCAGGAATGGTAAGAGTTTCCACTCCATGAATGTGCAGATGGTGTGTCTGGCGGACCAGTACATATCCCACGTCAATGCTAAGTATCCTGGGTCAGTGCATGATGCCTTTGTCCTGAGGAATAGCAGCATCCTAAATGTGATGGCCCAATTACAGAGGCACAGGGTGTGGCTTATAGGTGAGCCTTGGCCCCCACCCAGTGTATGTTAGTGTATACCTCATAGGATAGTGTGTGGCTAAATGTTGTCCCTCAATACCTGCAGGTGACTCTGGCTACCCAGACCTATCGTGGCTGCTGACCACTGTGAGGAATGCCAGGACAAGGGATGAAGAATGTTATAATAAGGCACATGGGTGAACCAGGAGGATTATTGAGAGAATCTTCGGCCTCCTGAAGGCTAGGTTCAGGTGCCTCCATCTGACAGGTGGAGCCCTGTGCTACTCACCCGAGAAGGTCTGCCAGATAGTAGTGGCATGCTGTATGTTGCACAACCTGGCCCTCAGACGCCATGCACCTTTTCTTCAGGAGGAGGAGACTGGAGTTGCCCCCGTGGCCTCAGTAGACCCTGATGACAGTGAGGATGAAGAGGCTGAGAATGAGGATGAGGACAACAGAACATCAGTTGTATCTCAGTACTTCCAATGACACACAGGTGAGACAGTGCAACCTCACATTTCTATGACTATTGGTATATTCTGTGTGGCTGTGGCATAATGGCATTAAATTCCTTTTACCTCTACTTACTGTCACGTATGGTTTGTAATTTTACAGATGTTGGTGATATAACAACTGTGTACTGATGTGCTGATTATAGCCAGCTACAGGCCATTATTTCTATGCTCTCACAATGTACAGTTCATTTGCAATGGATGTAGCTGTTTCCATAAATACAAATTTACAATACATGAAATACTAGTAGTTGAGTTTTGCTCAAGGGTGTTTATTGTAGTGCTAAGAAATTGAGGGGAAAGTGCAATGGAATGGGGTGATGATGGAGGAATGTCCAGGGTATTCTTCCAGTCTGTTTGTAGCACAGGTGCAGTGTCCAAGTGGCCATAGGAAGGAGAGCAAAGGCAGTTCAAGGTGACAGAGTGGGACACAAGGGAGACAATCAAGAGAGTCTCATTTCCTGGCGGTGGTCTCGGCAATTTTCTCTGGCTTCTGTCTGGGTCACAGGGAATGTTTGCAAGTTGGTCCACCTTCTACAGGGGGAAGGATGATGGTGGCCTGTGGGTCCTGTGGCGGAGCCTCCTGGCCACTAGCGGAAGAGGAAGTGGAGGGCTGTGCAGTTGACTGGCTAGTGGTAGGGGCCCGCTGATGTGCTGTTGCCTCCCTCATGATGTTGGCCATGTCTGCCAGCACCCCTGCTATGGAGATCAGGGTGGTGTTGATGACCTGCAAGTCCTCCCTGATCCCCTTATACTGTCCCTCCTGCAACCGCCTGTTCTCCTGCACGTTGTCTAGGATCTGGCCCATCATATCCTGGGAATGTTGGTAGGCCCTGTCCTCCCCCTGGTGCACAGCAGTCCTCCCAGAGTCCCTGTTGGCCTGTGCCCCTGTCCCCTAAACGGTATGCCCACTGCCACTGACCGCAGGTCCCTGATTGTCTTGGGGGCGAGGCATAGCCTGGGGTCCCTGTACAGGTGGGCACTCTGCTGATTTTGATGTGTCCTAGGGACAGAGGTGTGGGTACGCTGGGTGGGTGCTGTGGTGTTGGATCCTGATGGGGGAGGCTCTGTGGTAGACTGTAATTGTGCTTGGGTGACCGGCTGTCCAGTGGTCCCTGATGGGCTAAGTAGGTCCTCCAAATCCTAAAGTCCAGAGTTACTGTCATCACTGGAGGCATCTTCTCTTAGGGTAATTGGATAGTGGTGGCACCTCCTCTCAACTGACATTGGCTGGGGTACCTTTGGGGATGTAAATTATGTATTATGCTTCATGTGAATGACATTTGTATATTCCTGGCTTCCCCTCTATCGTTGGTGTTGCCCTGCCAGCTTTTGCTTGTGTATGGTGATGCATTGTGGGTATGTTAGTTTCTCTATACTGTGCATGCTTTGGTGATTGGTGTCCATGCAGGGCTGAGAGGGGTGTCCATGCATTGGTAGGCATGCAGGGCTTGGCATTGGGGTTAGTCATATGTGTAGGTGCAGTGTGTGGGATGGAGTGAAGTGATGGGAGTGAGGGTGAAGGTGTGAGATGACATGCAGGTATGGGGGGGTGATAGGTAGTAAATGTTGAGTTACCAGTGTCCAGTCCTCCGGCTACTCCAGCGAGTCCCTTGTGATGCAGTATTGCCAGTACTTGTTCCTCCCATGCTGTGAGTTGTGGGGGAGGAGGTGGGGGTCCACCGCCAGTCCTCTGTATGGCAAGCTGGTGCCTTGCTGCAATGGAACATACCTTCCCCCGTAGGTCGTTCCACCTCTTCCTGATGTCGTCCCTTATTCTTGGTTGCTGTCCCACAGCGTTCACCCTGTCCACGATTCTCTGCCAAAGCTCCATCTTCCTTGCAATGGAAATCTGCTGTAACTGTGCTCCAAAGAGCTGTGGCTCTACCCTGACAATTTCTTCCACCCTGACCCTTAACTCCTCCTCAGTGAAAGGGGGGTGCCTTTGTCGTGCCGTGGGTGTTGTGTGGTGTGTGTTGGTCAGAGTGTGTTGAGTAATGTGGTGGGGTGTGTGATGTGGAGTGCGTAAGGGATGTATGGTTGTGAGTGGTGTGTGTGTCTAGTTGTCTCTGAGCTCTTCTTCATAGTCTCCTGGTAGCAATTGGTGTTTGTAAGGGGTTGTGGCCATTGTGGTTGTGTGTTTTATAGTGGTGTGGGTGTGTGGATGTGGTGTGTGTATGCGTGTCAGGTGTCTGTTTTTGGTATTGGCCAATGTAGTATTGTTTTGTATGTAGGTGTCCATTCTGAGCGCGGTGGTATGTGCGGTCAATGGTTTACCACCATTGAATGGCCACAGTGGTGATTCATGGGTCATAATGTGGTGGGCGTTGTTTTGTTGGTGTAACGGCATGGGTCTTGGTCTCGCCACTTTAGCACTGACCTTTGGTCTGGCGGATTTGTGTATGTGTCAGTATTCTGTTGGATTGGTGTATGTCATAATATGGCGAACAGATATCCACCAACGCGGTGGTATGATGGCGGCCATTAGCGTAGCAGTAAGCGGATTTACCGCCAATGTCATAATGAGGGCGATAGTGCCTAAAAACAGAGATATAACTGCATTTAGAGCCCTGGGAAGTCAGAGACATTTTTGTTGACTTCCTCAAGGGTATAACAACAGTCCTGGATTGTCCGCTGCCTGAGTAACATCAATTTTACAAGAAATTGACACAGAAGCATTGTCCTATGTTGATGACATATATCTGATGAGCAATGACTTGAACACACACTTTGCAAGAGTAGATCTAATAGTATTGGGATTTGCCAAATATGGCTACAAATTCACTTTTCAAAAACCAAAAATTGCTTTTCTCAGTGTCCTGTTTTTGGGATATGAGTTGTCCAATGAAGACAAAAGGTTTGCCCCACATTTCTTGAAGAAATGTGCTATTTACAAACACCAAATACCATAAAAAGCTACAGTCAGTGTTAGGTTTTCTAAACTTATGTACAAGATTATGGACAACGGGTTACATTTTTATATTATTTAATTTCCCCACATTTTTCCAGTACACATTGGACATCAGAGCATACACAAATACTCAGATAATTGCAAACTGACATGCTTGCTTCCAGGCACTTACATACTAGTGTCAACACAATCAATTTAACGATACACTGTGAGAGGGATGGACGGAAATATGACTTTGTTGTTCTGCAAGTTTTACCTTTTATTGGTTTTCTTGATATCAGTTGAGTTATTTAGACCATTAGTAACAAACAAAATAAACAATTAAGTAGACTTCAGAAGTTGAGGCGGGGGATTTGTCTTCATTGACTTGACAGGCGTAGTGATAATATTCTCTTCCTTTGCCTTCAAGGTTCCTGAGGATGGATGTCCATGCCAGCACCCTCAAAAGATACGAACAAAGTGGTGAGTAGTGTACTTTCCCCTGATATTCTAGTTTCCCCTTCACAAAATCACCTGTGTAACTTCCAAAATTGTGTTTTTTTCTTTTATCCTCCTTTTCCTGAGGAGTAGCAGAATTGTGTCTACTCCCTGGACCACATTGTACTTCCAGGACCAACACCAGAACTACCAGGTGAGTAAAAACGAATATGAGCCAAGGAGCATAGGGTTCAGGTTCTAGCTTGTCTTCCCTTTTAGTGGGGTTCAAGAGAAGTGTTTTCTCAGATCAAATGTCCCACAGCTATAGGGGATAGGGATCCTTCAAGCAAAACTAATTCTTACGTAAGTTTTAACTTAGAGCTCTACAGATAGTAGTGAGATCTCAAAACATCACAGTGTGACTTTAGAGCTCTACAAACAATAGTGCATGCTCACAGCTCCCCAAACAATAATGCAACCTTAAATCTTCACACACAATTGTGCATGCTTCCCTCTTTCTTCTCCCCCCCAGACATGTTTCTCTGTCCTGTTTACTCACCATACTAGCCACACCTCTCCTGAGCTGTGGCAGGCTGCTGTGACCTGTCTGGAGGTGTCCACATCTCCTCCTCAGACTAGATCCCAGATGTCTCCTGTGTCTGACTGGTTTCTCTTTTCCTTGGTGCTAGGCTGGACACCTTCCTTCTCTTTGATCTCCTACCATTGAATACCACTTCCTCAGCGTTCTCTGTCAGTATCTTCTTCTCCTTTTCATAACCCGGAAGTATGTCTCTAATTGTTTTTTTTTTCTAAGTCTAAAGTAAAGAAAGGGAGAATTGTGGTCTTGTTCTTCAGGTAAGGAGATGTCACATACACATAATTGCAGGATTCACTGGTTATAGATATATGACCTTTAACGAGGGCAACACAGTGTTGATTGTACATACGTTGTATTGATATTCTAATGCTGAAATGTGTTTGCATCCACTGAAAAAATATTGATTGCAGTTCTAAGGGCATAATTGATGTAACTCCCATTCCAGCCCTAGTAGCTGTCACCAAGGTGAGCGTTCCTAACATCTGAGATGGATACAGTGGGCCACTTCCCTTACAGCAACTGATGTAGACTGTGGTGCTCATTATGACATTGGCGGTCTTTTCCAAAGACCGCATTGGTGACGGCCACCAACAGACTGCAGCAGAGGCAGCAATCCGCCCGCCAGATTATGACATACAAACACAAAACCGACAGAAATCAGCCACAACAACAATTCTGCCTGATCCAACGGAGGCAAAAAACAGTTGGACCCACCACCCTCCCCTATACGCAAGCAAGACACAGCTCTCCAAATTATGAACCACGAATCACAACAGCAGACACTAAACGGCGGTCAGCCATTGGTGGTGGTGCGGACCACCATGGTCGATTTGGCCACTCCACACCAACAGAAGCCAACATTAGCCAGATTAAAAAAACTCACACCTGACACATATACACACACCCACTAACAGCACTATAAATCACACCCCCACACAACCCACAACTCTTTGCAAACTTGACAATCTGCTAAATGTTGCCAGTGCATACATTGACAGAACTGCACACACACACACCATAACCACTTATATTCCCGTCACGCATCACACACCACGCACCATACCTCAACCCCTAACACCCTCTGCACAACACACACACTACACAATAGGCATGTCCCCACAAAAGAACCCCTGTTTCACTGATCAGGAGTTGCGGGTCATAATGGAACAAATTGTCAGGGTAGAGCCACAGTTGTTCGGTGCACAGGTCCAGCATATATCCATTGCCAGGAAGATGGAACTTTGGAAGAGGATCGTGGACAAGGTGAACTCAGTGGGAACCTATCCATGCACAATTGAGGACATTTGAAAGAGGTGGGACGACCTATGGGGGAAGGAGTGTGCAGTGGCATCCAGGCATCACATTGCCATAATGAAGCCTGGCGGTGGACCCCTACCTCCTCCACCACAGTTGACAGCGTGGAAGGAGAAAGTCTTGGCTATCCTGCATCCAGAGGGCTTCACTGGAATCACTGGAGAGCTGGACACTGGTGAGTCACCATTACAACCCCAACACCACCGATACCTGCATGGCATGTCATACCCTCACCCTGACTCCCTTCAGCCCACTCCATCCCATACAGAGAACCACCCTCAACTGTGTACCCCTGGATGCCCTACCCACTGCAAGCACACCCCTCCCAGCTCTGCATGCACACACAACAGTAATGCATCTGTAGCACTACCAATCCCACAATCCATCACCACACACTAACCAAAGGTGGAAGGACAACACTCATCCCATAGGGAAAGCCAGAAACGCTGAATATGTAACTGACAATGACTGTAACAAATCTTATACATGTCCCTAGGTACCCCAGCCAGTGTCAGCGGCGAGCATCTGCCACGGCAACCCAGTCCTTCACCAGAAGAAGCCTTCAGTGATGACAGCAACTCTGGATGTCTTGATCTGCATGATCTCCCCGGCCCATCTGAAACCACTGGTTAGTCGGACACCACAGCCAACACCCAATCCACCACAGGCCCTCCCATCAGAATCCAATACCACAGCAGCCACCCAACATCCCCAAACCTCAGGGCACAACAGTCAACAGTGTGCCCACCTGTACAGGGACCCGAGTCGACACCACACAGGCAAGACGATGAAGGTCCTGGTGTCAGTGGGAGTGGGCACACAGTTCAGAGGACACAGGGGGCCAGGGTCAGTGGGAGGTTAGCTGTGCACCAAGGGGAGGCCCAACCCAGGGAACCGACTGTCTAGGAGGCACTCGCACATGTCCTGGGAGCCTACCAGAAATCCCAGGACAGGATGGGCATGCAGCAGTTGCAGGACTTAAATTCCAACATGTCCTCCATTGAATGGGTGCTGGGTGACATGGCGAATTTCATGCGTGAGTATACAACACACCAGTGGGCCCCTTTCACTAGCAAGTGTACTCACCAGTCTTCCACATCTGCTGCAGCTAGTGGTCAGGAGGACCTGCCACAAGACTCACAGGCCACCAGCACCCCTCCCTCTGCAGCAGAAGAATCACCCACAAACATTCCCTGCGACCCAGACAGACATGGAGGCACTGGAGCCTGGCTTTCAGTAGCCCAAAAGTCCTTTCAATTACCCTTCTGGCACGACCATGTGCTTCATTGTACCGATTTTCTGGCCCTGTCCTCATATTCCTCACTGGTGTCAACAGCCAGGATATGTTTGGGTAGCCGGAGTCACCTGGAAGTAGTGAGAGACACACAGTACTCATGTACAATAGCACAGAGTACAGCTTCAGGTGGCATACAGTGACATACATTGGGTGAAACCTCTAGCTCACCTATTCGCCAAACTCTCTCTCTCTGTAGTCGTGCCATCACTTGTGGGACACTGCTAGTCCTTAATACAAAGGCATCATACACAGATCCAGGAAACTTGGCAGGAATGTGGGAGATGTTTTAATCCGCAAGGCACACCATCTGGACATTTATTGAAAGGTAACTCTTCCTATTTCTGTAGATCTGCTCATTTGCCCTTGGAGGGACCATGGCAATATGGGTCCCGTCAGTGGCCCCAATCACATGTGGTATGTGTCCGATGGTGTAGAATGCAGCATTCACAGTGGGCAAATCATCACTGTGGGGGAATGAGATATAGCTGCTCATGTGTTTCACAAGGCAGCCAAGCATTGGCTGTGACATTCCAGCAGCCAAGCCCACAGTCACCTGGAAAGAACCACTGACCAGGAAGTAGAGCACTGACAGTACCTGTGCTGAAGGGGTTATTGTTGTAGTGCTAAGAATAGCAGGAATCAAATCTGGCTCCAGTTGTTTACACATTTCAGTAATTGTGGCCCTGTCCAGACGATAGGTCATTATAATGTGCCGTTACTTCAGTGTAGCCAAGTTGACTGGGGGTCTGTGCACGGGTGCTTGCCTCCTCCGCAGTGGTTGGTCTCTAAGTAAACCAAACATCAGTATTGTGTGACTACAGGAAGGATGGACACACAATATCACAGTACACAGAGCAGTCACATCCAATTTACGCAAGCAATGATTGGAATTTGCACTGGTGTCCTCTACATGCAAACGGACTTCCTCAAAAATACCAATAGTTTTCATTAACCATTGTGTCTCACAAATGTAGTCAGAGTCGTGTGTTGTGATTAGTAGCATCCCATTTGAAAGCTTCTGTCAATTGCTTATCTGCAAGCAGTGCACTAGTATGAGATCTAATTTGAGTGCCAGAGTCTACAACCAAACCAAAGTATGTGGCAGAGTGGAAGTGCCTTGGTGTCTACCATTGGTACCCATGACGCACATTAAATTGACCATTATGAGTACGAGCATCAGGAAATAACAACCGCCTGTCCTGTATGCAGGGACAGGTGGAAGTGACCTCACTCTGCTGGCGTTTGGTGTCATGGAGGTAGGCGGTATCCTCATTGGTTAACAAGGAAGTCTATGGAGCACAGGAGCAAATGATGATCACCACAGGTGGTGACAGTGTTTACCAGCGTGAACCTGACTGCCATTTTCTCTATCCCACTTCACTTAATTCCTGACTCTTAACACATCAACACCTCCACTGCGTGTGCTGCTGTGTCTTGTGTCTGGAACCCGCGATGGCCCATGCTACAGGGGATAGGACCCCAGCCTTCACATCTGACGAACTCCAGAGGCTTGTGGATGGGGGTCCTCCACTTTTATGCAGAGTTGTGTGGGCCTCCAGATCAACAGGGGAGCCCCTTTTAGGTACTTTGGATGTATCATGGCTGTGTGTAAATGTATGTGTGTGCTGGCAGTGTGTCATTTGGGGAGTGTATTTTTGCTGCATGCATTGTGTATGTAGAGGTACGAGTAATGTGTGAGGTTGATGTGGGATCTATGCAGTATGTAAGCCATTGCTGTAATGGAATGTAGAGTGGAGTTCATGGTGTTGTTTCATCTGTGTTCTCTATGCAGGTCACCCCCATCAGATGAAAGGGTTATGGCATGCCATCACCAAGGACGTGAAGACCCTGGGGGTACATATCTGGTGAAGCACCTACTGCAGAAGGAGGTGGGAGGACCTGCAACGCTGAGCCCGGAAGACTGTGGAGGCCCAGTTGAAGATGTCCTGCAAACAAGGGAGGAGTGCCCGTCGGACCCTGACCCTCCCAATGGCCCGCATATTGGCAGTGGCCAATCTGGAGTTGCATAGGCGCTTGAGGGCAGCATAGCAGCCACAACGGGGTGAGTACACACTGTGTTGAATTCTTTCTTGATGCCTTCCATTTTGTCTGGGTTCAAGGTTCTAGTCAGTGTATGGCCCAATATGCTCATTTAGCTAATCTTGTAGAGTCCTGCTTAGCAATGTAGAGTGGTATGCACATTTGGTATTGGAAAGTAGCTGGCAAACTATGCCAGATATGGCTTATTGAGTCCCAGTAGGTGTGCATATGGTAGTGTTTGAGTTCATTTCTGCTGTTGTTCCCACGCAATGGTTTGGTATTGTGGTTCATACTGCACAGTGCTAGTCCCAGTGAGCCATTGTGATGTGTATGCCATATGTGTTGTTGTTGCTGAAACTGACTCTGTGCTCCCTTTCTTTCTCCCCCACCTTCTCTCCTTTTCTCATCTTGTCCTTGTGTGCATTAGCATCATCTGACGAAGGAACAGGGGCACCGGCGAGTGAGGGAGCTGCAGCCCACGGGACCCAGGAGGCAGAGTCCACTCACGCCGAGAAGACCAGTGGGTTGGAGGGCGAGGGGAGCACCAGAGGGGGGACAGGAGCTGATACTACTGACTCTGATCCCTCCTCTGATAGAAACTCCCTGGTCATGGCAGACCCCTCTGGGACCACCCCAGCTACATCAACTTCTGTCACCCCACGTACCAGCACCGCACTCCCAGTAGCCCCCCACCCAGTTGCCCGTGCCCGCTCACCCAGGAGGGTGGATGTCTCCTTCACCCCAGGCTCCTCAGGCCCTGCCCCAGTCAGCCCTGCTGCCATCACTGAGGAGGCCATTGACATCCTGAGATCCATCTCTGTAGGGCAGTAAACCATAGTGAATGCCATCCAGGGGCTGGCATCCCAGATGCAGCAATGCAATGCCGGCTTGGAGGGCATTCACGATGGCTTGGCTGCCCCACAGAGATTGTTTTAGCCTCTGGCCTCCTCTTTGACAGCAGCCAGTGTCCCTGGTTCTTCCGTCCCCCCTCTAACTACCTGTTCCCAGTCCCAAAGCCCTCTTCCCCCACCCATCCCAAGCACACAATCCGACCAGCATGCCCCAAAGACAACAGACAGGACTCTCAAAGACAAGCATAGGCACCACAGATCACAACACAAGCATGCACACATCCAACACACAGAAGCATACACAACAGCATCCACTGCCTCCACTGTCTCCCCCTCTTCCTCCTCACATCAGCACTCCACCTGCAATCACTGCATCCTCAGTCCTAGATCCTGCCACCTGTACAGCCTTGCCCAAAGTCACCACAACAGCAGACACACAGACTAGCACCCAATTCACCACATGCGCAGTCACCACCACCACCATCACATCCACATGCAGCACACCCATCTAATTTTCAGACACCACCACAACATACATGCACACGACCTGTTTGCCCTCTCCCACCCTATCTGCCCCCCAAAAAACACATAAACGCTCCCACTCAGACACTTAACAGCCATCCACCTCACACACGCACACTGTACATGCACCTGCAACCCAGTCCAGCACACCTACTCCACTTACAACCACTTCCTTTACCTCCACTCCCAAACCTGCTCCCACAGCCTGCCCCATTGTACCACAAAAAGTTTCCTTGCTCGTCTTGACCTCTTCCCTCTTCCTCCTGACCCCATTTTGACCGTAAAAGGAAAGTCCCGTTCCCCCAGCCTAGTACCTCCAGCTCCCAGACCTCTCATGGCCCCCCTGATGTTGCCCATGTCCCTCCCCCTACAGCAAAAGCTCACACTAAGGGGCACAAGACTGCCACTCTGACCCCCCTCTTCAATCCCACTCCTCCGCCCCTAAACAGAAGAGCAAAGGCCTGCCCCCTCCCAAACCCAAACCCAGGGACCCCCTGAGATGCTTGTCTTGGGCAGTCAGGAGTCAAGTTGGGCCTTGTTCATTGCCACGTGGGTTGTATGTGACATCTGTCTGGCCAATGGCCCTTTGTATATGGTTGCCTAATTTGTTGTGGGTGCTATTCCCACCCGTATACAGTGGTTGGACCAAAGTTATTTGTCCTTGGTTTCTTTACTTCTGGCTTATGTTGCAAATTTTTATCGGTGTGTGGTATGTGTGTATAGTGTGTGTTGTCCGTGTGGGTGTGTCACTCTCCACTGACTTCCTTGTGAGCTAGGTGGCTGTACTCACCGTCATCATCGGTGTTGCTGCTCCAGGACTCCCCTTGCGTGGGACAGCATTGGCAGGGCTTCCAGTTCAGGTTCCATGGTGGCCGCGGACTCCTCTGTGACCCTGGAGACAATTGTCTCCTTTTATATGATTTGTTTCCAACAGGCTTTTCATGGCAGTGGTCCCGCCCCAGAAATCCTGGCGGTTTGCTATGTCATAATATGGTGGGCTGGGAATGGTGTTCCGCCAGCCTGAAGATGGCAACCACCGTGGTCTGTGGCTGGACCACACTAGCGGTTCAGGTGGTACATTGGCAGTGTATGGGAGGGATCACCAACATGGTCATAATTTGGCGGTCTTCACCGCCAGCCTGGCAATGGTACTACTGTCATCACTGGCGTGGCGGTCAGCTAACCGCCACATCATAATAAGGACCTATGTCTTTGACCCCACTTTGCATATCAGGAATCCCTTCTAGAAGAACACGAATATTCTGTGCCCAGTGACCTTTTGCCCCTTGATCAGTATGATTACATAATTTATACTGATGGTACAGCTCAGCCCGCAGTTGATACTAAACAGCAATATTCTTCCACATGCACAGCAGTACATGGTGTCATGAAAGATGGAGCATTTCATGCACAAAAAACCGTCACACAGTACCTATAGGATTTTACTGCCCAGCTGGCTGATTTGAAAACATTGATTCTGGCACTGGAACATATGGATTTTGAACTCCCCACACTCACAGGGTGTGATTCGTATTCCAGTGTCCAGTCTTACAATGAAAATTTTGATTATTGGTACCTGAATGGATTCAGAGACTCTAAAGGGAATGCTATTAAGCATAGATTGGTTTGGGGAAAAGTGGCACATCTTAAGGATTGCTTGCCACGGGATCATGTAATTCATACTTTGAGTCATCAACGTGTTGAAATACATGCTGCAGGTAATTCACTGGCTGTGGTCCAGACTGCTGATGTAGTTGTTATTGCTCGTTCTCACACAACGGTGGCTTACATCATAGCTGCTGTCACTTGCTTGCGCAGTGGTGCTCCCTTACCTAAAAAGTATCCAGCAAAATATTCCTATCTGTTAAGAGCCCAAAACATTTCTTTTGCCCGCAATAGGTGATCAAGTGATACCCAAGCAAGACCGCAGGTTGGAATTCATTTTTATTGCACATGAGGGGTTGGTATCTGCACATGCTGGTATTGTTGCCACAGTTTCCTGATTACAGAAGTTCTATTGGTGGCATGGTCTGTACAAACAGACAAAGCAGTATGTCCCCCGTTGTGATGTTTGTCAGCAAATTAAAGGTTTCACCAAAGTGCCCCAACCACAGACACGCCTCTTAGTTTCTAAGAAACCTCTCCAATGTGTGTATTTAGATTCTGAACTCAGATGGTGTGTTTAAACCTATTCTACTAGGCCATAGATACATGTTCTAGATTTCTATGGGCGTGGCCACAACGATTGACGATAGAACTGTTATTAAGGATTTGAAAGCCTTTGTTAGGGACATCTGCAGTAGCAGCATTCCACTTGAACAAGGGGCCTGTGTTTGCCTCTAAGGCTTACAGAGATACTATGGGAACCCTGGGTGTTGCCGTGCATTATTCATCTCCCCATCATCCTGAAGGAAATTTGATAGTAGAAAAGAAGAGCTGTGACTTAAAGTAGTCCTTAACAGACAGAGGGGGTCATTCTGATTCCGGCGGGCGGCGGAGGCCGCCCGCCAGAATTCCGCCCCCATTATACCGCTCCGCGGTCAGAAGACCGCGGAGGGTATTATGAGTTTTTCCCTGGGCTGGCGGGCGGTCTCCAAAAGACCGCCCGCCAGCCCAGGGAAAAACTCCCTTCCCACGAGGATGCCGGCTCGTTATCGAGCCGGCGGAGTGGGAAGGTGCGACGGGTGCAGTGGCACCCGTCGCGTATTTCAGTGTCTGCAAGGCAGACACTGAAATACTTTGCGGGGCCCTCTTACGGGGGCCCCTGCTGTGCCCATGCCATTGGCATGGGCACGGCAGGGGCCCCCAGGGGCCCCGCGGCACTCCCTACCGCCATCCTGTTCCTGGCGGGCGAACCGCCAGGAACAGGATGGCGGTAGGGGGTGTCAGAATCCCCCATGGCGGCGCAGCAAGCTGCGCCGCCATGGGGGATTCTAAGGGCAGCGGTAAACCGGCGGGAGACCGCCGGTTTACCCTTTCTGACCGCGGCCAAAGCGCCGCGGTCAGAATGCCCTGCGGGGCACCGCCGGCCTGTCGGCGGTGCTCCCGCCGACCCTCGCCCCGGCGGTCGAAGACCGCCGGGGTTAGAATCAGGGCCAGAGTATTAGGCTCGGGTCACAGTACAATCCATCACCTGTATGGAGTCCAAAGAGCTTTAAATAATCTGCATAGATGATCTTTGGGAAGCAAGTCCCCTTTGAGGTCCAATTAGGGTTCCTGATCTAAGTTCCAGATCTTGATGTTCCTGGCCCAGTGGTGGCAGTCATGCCTTTTGACATCAATGAACGTTTTGCTTTCATACAGGAATTGCAAGACTTGCAATATGAGTGCCTAAATGAAATTACCAAACGTTCAGCCACTGGCAAAGTGAGGGTGCAACCAGCATCTTCTGGCTGTATTCCAAAAGTCGGGGATTTAGTTTGAAAGAAGGTTACAGAGAAAAAGGACCATCATACCGAGCACTGGTGCCATTTATTGGCATTCAGGCTACCAGAACTGGGATTTTGTCTCTGCTTGCTTGATGTAAAAACAAACAAATTGTTTCTATTGACTTAATCAAGCTACAGCATGTGGCCAGTCCTACACAGTAGGCCAAAATCCCTCCTGAATAGTACCCCGCCCCTTCTCTCTTCTCTGCAGGAAATCCCTCAACAGTCATTAAGTAATACAAGTATTTCTTCTCCCCAGCTGGTGATTGCGGATGGTGAATTCTCACAAATTACTGTTGCTACTGCCAGTGCAGGACACACTATTGATGTGAGTTTACAGTTTACAACTGTTGCTTCTAACAATGAAGTTGTCTATTACCAACCACCTTTGGAAGACCCTACCAGTTCTTCTTTGCCATGTGAGGTCCCTGTTTTCGCACAGACTGCCTCTGATTACATTGTCAACATTGATGATTTTTCTTCACACACTTCCCTAAATGGAGTATGTGCATTTATTCTTTGGCTGAAACAGCGTTATCTGATTACTTCTTAGGTCTATATTTGGAATGCCATTTCACTGTCTTTTCCTCTTCATTTGGATTGGATTTGTTACAGTATTCTTCTTAATTTTGAATGGACTTTACATTCCAGAATGCACTACTCCTGAACTGGTAGCCAAGGTGTTAAGGCCTCATTCTTCCTCACATGCGGTGCAAAGAGCCCTGTCCCTGGTGAATATTCTGCATCTCCTGTCTCCAATGGAATTGTGTGGAATAAAGTCCCATTTGATATTTTTGATCCTACATAAACACTAGAAATACCCTCTGTATTTAAAATAGCTATGGACAACATCATTACTCCTGTCGCCATCTCAGATAAATAGGGTGTAGAGACTATCATAAGCATGCTCTCAGAACTGTAAACTTACACTGTATTTGAATCTGAAGGTTTGTATTTTAATTCTGCAAAATATGGTGAAATGTTTTGCTATCATTGCTATGTTTATCATTATCTACACTGTTCTAGTTCTTCACATGCAGGTTTTAACTACACACGATGAGAACATTGACTGACATCACCAGTGAGTATTTCAAAAACATATATGAGAAAGTTTGTATATTTTTCAGGCCACAACCTCATGAACCTGAGTACTTATTATTATAAGCGTACCCCTTCCCTAGCGCAGAAAAACATGCTGACCCAAACTCAGTTGATTTATTCAGACTCATTTATATCCCAGCTGACCCTACATTATTATTAGTATTGGAAAGAGAATATTGGTTTGAAATCAATTTAGGGAACACACCATTGGCAGGTACAGGGCATTGATGGTTTGTTTAGAGCCTGTCTTGTACTTAAGCACATTATTTTCATAAACAAAACAGTGCAATAAACAACTTGCACGGGTCTGGCTAAAATGAAAGAAATGAACAGACCTAGCATTCCCTCTATTGCATGGTTTGACAATTGGCAACATTTTGCAAACCTCACCGAAGAACAACTAAATTACATGATTCAGAATAGCATATTTAGTTCTTGAATTTCAAGTCCAAACAGGTGGTTAGTGTGGCCAGTTAACACTAATTGTTGTCATGCACATTTTTGTAAAACTCCTCCATGGTTTTGAAGCTTGCAGACCAGACTCCTGATACTTGTAGTCATAACATTCAGGGGTTGTTACCACCTATAGCGTAGAGATAATATACCAGCAATCATTACAACATTCCACGTTAGCTGAAGTTAAAGAACACCAACTCTTCTTTCTGATGACATGGATTTACAAAATGTCTTGTTAGGTCCTAGATCACCACATAGGAAATTCTTTCTATATGTCAGTTAAAATGAGATTTGGAAAATTTCTCAGCAAGACGCTGCTGAACAATTAAGACAGATTGACAGTGAAAATTTAGAAAAAACATTGGCTGTTGTGGACAATGGCATGCTTTCTCTGTCAACTCATATTTATTCTTTGCATAACATTGTATCATCTGCATTCAATATCATACAGAATGACATGTCTCTATTACAGAATGGACAAAGTCAGTTGAGATTGATTATGCAACTCAGTAGGACATTGCAGGTTTTAAAATCAAACCGTGTGCCATGGAAATATCTGAATGCAACAGGGTTTTTTGCAATATAATTTAGCACTTAAACACAGACGTATGGCAAAAAAATGCAACTTATACCATGTTGAACATTGAGCTTTTAAAAATATTACTTTTTTCAATAGCTGAGACACCTTCTGCTGCGTGGTTGAATCACAGCTGTATACCATTACCAATCTCTATATTTCAGTCTACATCTTGCCTGAAACATTTTCAAGTAGGCAGATATGAAACCATTGGGTATAGTTTTGTCCCTGAGTCATGGGTTTTACCTTTCGATTACAAAGTGTGAGTGGGGAAACTGGAGTCTTTCTTAGTGGAAATGAATGGGAAACTTAGTTCAGCCATTTATTACTCTGCAAAGTGGTGACACTGCATAGTGCGTGTAATGTGTCCAGGGCCAACATGGCATGCTATTTTAAAGATGCACCAGTCTCCTTGATTCATCCTGTGTTCCGGTTACTCTTGAATGGGAGTTATTTGGTCCCGACCGACCAAGATTGTTGTGGGATGAAAGCAGGTGTCCCATATGTGGTGATGGTTAACAGGGTTGTGACGTGCTGTCACAATGTGCTATTTCCACCCACCCACACACATGGTTAAGAAAATCACTGTATGGCCTTCTATCCGTACTTTTAATGTTTACTCTGATAAGCTGAGCCTACTGAAAGCCTTATTTTTTCAGAAGGACGTTTTGTTTAATGTCTACCCGAGAGACTTTTGATCTCCAATTTGCACGGTCTTCCTCTGAAGTTCAATCACTATTGTGCACAAACTTGGCACAGCATTTTGATGGATTGTTCACTGTATACTTAGGCCCTCATTATGACATTGGCGGTAAGTACCGCTTACCGCCATGCTGACTGCCGCCAACATACCATCGCTGCAGCGGATTACCGCCACCCATATTATGACCCGCACATAGCAATCCGTCACTATACAGCCACACACACAAGTCCGCCAGACCAAAGGTCAGTGATAAACTGGCGGTAGCAAAACCCACACCGTTACGCCAACAGATCAACACCCACAGCATTATGACCCACGACGGACACTCAATGGTGCTAAACCATTGGCGGTACCTACCGCCGCGCTCAAAGTACACACACACACATACAAAACGACACCACATTGGACAATTCAAACTACACACACCTGGCACTCATACACACACCATACACACCACTAAAAACACACACCCACATTACCCACAACCCTTTACCAATACAAACAAGAGAGATAGCAATACCACAGACAAGACCACAGACACACACCACCATCACCTACACACCATCCACGCACCCTACATCACACACCCCAACACAGCACCCCACACACCCTCACCCAACCCCACTCACAATACACCCATGGCACCACAACAACACCCCAGGTTCTCTGAGGAGGAGCTAAGGGTCATGGTGGAGGAAATCATCAGGGTAGAGTCACAGGTGCAGCAGACGTCCATTGCTAGGAAGATGGAGCCATGGCGAAGAATCGTGGACAGGGTCAATGCCGTGGGACAGCACGCAAGAACAAGGGATGACACCAGGAAGAGGTGGAACGACCTACGGGGGAGGTGCGTTCCACAGCAGTAAGACACCAACTAGCTGTACAGAGGACTGGCGGTGGATCCCCACCTCCTCCCCCATAACTAACACTATGGGAAGGCAAGTCTTGGCAATCATGCATCCTGAGGGCCTGACAGGAGTAGGAGGAGCACTGGACTCTGGTAAGTCAAATCTCTATTACTATCACCCCCCCACCTGCATGCCATCACATAACCCTACCCTTACCGTAACTCCCATCACTTCACCACCTCCCACGTACCCCACCATCACAACCCACTCATCCCAATACCAAGCCCTCCATTTAACAACAATACAGGGACCCCCATCACAGACATGCATGGACACCCATCACTAAATCATGCACACAAGACAGAATCGCCTAGCCCACAAAATAACTACTCACACATGCAAGGGCAAGGCTGTCAGGGCAATAACAACCATAGAGAGCCAAACACCCATGCACACACACGGAAACAATAACACTGCATTTACATGCCCATAAGTCCCCCACCCGACGTCACCGGAGAGGAGGTGCCAGCAACTTCAAGTCCACCCCTAGAAGAGGCCCACAGTGATGACAGCAGCTCTGGACTCCTGGATCTGGATGACCAACCTGGCCCATCAGGGATCTCCGGACAGTCGGTAACCCAGGCACAGTACCATGCCACCACAGAGCCTCCCCCACAGGAAACACCAGCACAGTACCCACCCAGCGGGCCCATACCTCTGTCCCCAGGACACGTCAATCAGCAGTGTGTCCACCACTACAGGGACCCCAGGCCACCCCACAAACACAGGACGATCAGGGACCTGGGGCCAGTGGCAGTGGGCACACAGTTCAGGAGACAGAGGCACAGGACAACAGGGTAGCTGGGAGGACTGTGTGCAACAGGGGGAGGACAGGCCTAGGAAACCGACTCTCCAGGAAGCACTCACCAACATCCTGGGAGCATACCATCGTTCCCAGGAGCCGATGGGCCAGATCCTGGACAAGCTGCAGGAGACCCAGCGGTTGCAGGAGGGACAGTACCTCGGGATCAGGGAGGACTTGAAGGACATCAAAACCACCCTGACCTCCATTGCAGGGGTGTTGGCAGACATGGCCAACACCATGAGGGAGGCAGTGGCACACCACTGGGCCCCTGACACTAGCCAAACCGATGACCAGCATTCCACCTCCGGTGCGATTGTGGACAGGAGGCCCCGCCACAGGAACAATAGGCCACCAGCACCCCACCCCCAGCAGAATTAGAACCACCCCGCAAACGGTCCCTGCGATCCAGGCAGAAGCCAGAGAACATTGCCAAGATCCCCGCCAGGAAATAAGACTCTCCTGATTGTCACCCTTGTGTCCCACTCTGTCACCCTGTCCACCTTAAACTGTCATTGCTCCACTTCCTATGCCCCCTTGGACAATGCGCCTGTGATACAAATAGACTGGACTCTATCCTGGACATTCCTTCATTATCACCCCAGCCCATTGCACATCCCCCTCTAATCATTAGCACTTAAATAAACACTATTTGAATAAATAAAAGTATGGAGTCTGTCAAATCATTTAGTCATGTATTAGTTTAACAAGCTTTAAACACTGCAATATTACTGTACAGTAATGTATACATAGGAATGACCTGTAGTTTGCTGCAGTCAACACACCAGGATCGATAGTGGGGCACAAGTATCTGCAAATAGAGATGCCAAAGGGTACAGTAAGTGGCCATAGAAGTGGGAAAATCAGCCTGCCAGTGACAATGTCAAACACAAAACTGTCAATGTTAAGTGCAGTTACAGTGCCTTACCTGTGAGTCATTGGAAGTACTGTTGTATTATTGCACTTCTGCTGTCTTCATCCTCATCCTCTGCCTCCTCATCTTCACTGTCCACAGGGTCCACTGCTGCCACACGCCAATCTCCAGTCTCATCCTCCTGCAGAAAAGGCACCTGTAATGCAAGGTTGTGCAACAGACAGCATGCCACGATGATCTGGCACACCTTCTTAAATGAGTAGTACAGGGATCCACCTGTTAGATGGAGGCAACGAAACCTGGCCTTCAGGAGGCCAAATGTCCTTTCTATTCTTCTTCTTGTTCGCCCAAGTGCCTCATTGTAAAGTTCCTCTGCCCTTGTCCTGGGATTCCTCACAGGGGTCAGTAGCCATGAGAGGTTGGGGTAACCAGAGTCACCTGCAAATATTGAGGGACAACTATTAGACACAAACAGGGCCCACACCATACCCATACACCAACATCCCCTGGGTGGGAACCAGGGCTCACCTATTAGCCACACTCGGTGCCTCTGGAGTTGAGCCATCACATATGGGATGCTGCTATTCCTCAGGATAAAAGCATCATGCACAGACCCAGGATACTTTGCAATGACATGGGAGATGTACTGGTCTGCCAGGCACACTATCTGCACATTCATAGAGTGAATTGCTGTACACCTGTTTATTTCTCCATCGGGGGGGAACAAATGCAATATGTGTACCATCAATAGCCCCAATAATATGGGCATATGTCCCATTGCATAGAAATCAGCTTTCTCTGTGGCCAAATCCTCCACCTGGAGAAAATGATGTAGCTGCTCATGTGTTTAATAAGGGCAGACAATACTCTGGTCAGCACTATTGAGAACATTGGTTTAGACACTCCTGCTGCCAAGCCCACTGTCACTTGGAAGGAGCCACTTGCCACGAAATGGAGTACAGATAAGACTTGCACAAGAGGGGGGATCCCAGTGGGCTGACGGATAGCAGATATCAGGTCAGGTTCCAATTGGGCACACAGCTCTGTGAGTGTGGCCCTGTCCAGTCTATAGGTGAAGATAATGTGCCTGTCCTCCCTTGTTGCCAAGCCCACCAGGGGCCTGTACAGTGGGGGTTGTCTCCATCTCCTATTCATCCGCAGCGGTTGCAATCTAGCAGGCAAACGGTGAGTAGCTGGTCATTATTCCATATTTCCAAACACTACACTGCATTCCATGTTGTGACTGTAACACAATATTGTTGTATAGGCCGAAATGGTGTCTATGTGTACTGTGACGCAGTTAGGTGCGTTGGCCTGCCAGCCACCCTCCACCCCCCCCCCTGAAATGGCGTCCGCCTGTCCTGTATGGAGGGACAGGTGGAAATGAGGTACCGTGCACCGTTGCGGGAGGCGGTCAAAAACCGCTGTGCAAATCCTCATTGTATACCATTGGGCCATTGGGCCCTATGGGTTACAGTGGCCAATGGTGATGTACGCCGGCAGTGACTGTACACACCGCCGCAGACGTGACTGCCATTTTCTATCTGTTTACTCACTTGCTACCTGACCTTCAACAGTAGAGGACCTACACTGCAGGTGCTGCTGTGACCTGTGTCTGGAACAAACCATGGCTCGTGTCACTGGGAAAAGGGCCCCTGCCTTCACTGCTGCGGAGTTGGAGAGACTGGTGGATGGGGTCCTATCCCAGTACCGAATGCTGTATGGGCCTCCAGACCAACAGGTGAGTACACTGTGAGCACAATGAATGGGGCATGAATGCATGGAGTGCTGTGTGTGAAGGCCTCGTGTAGGGAGAGAGTTGGGGTAAGGGCCCTGGGCAGCGTGCTGCGTGTATGATGGGAAATGTCTGTGCATAAGGGGATGTGAGGGCTATGGTAGGCCATGAGTGTAACAGGCAGGACGGTCTGACTTATACCTTTCCCTATGTGTATTTCTCTGCAGGTCAGCGCACATCAAAAAAAGGGTATATGGGGTGCCATTGCCAAGGACGTGCGGACCCTGGGGGTCTATGGCAGGCGGAGCACCCACTGTTGCAAATGGTGGGAGGACCTGAGATGCTGGACCTAGAAGATGGTGGAGGCCCAGCTGGGGATGGCCTCCCAATGAGGAAGGGGTGCCCGTGGAACCCTGACCCTGCTGACGGCCTGCATACTGGTGGTGGCCTATCCGGAGCTGGATAGGCGCTTGGGGGCATCCCAGCAGCCACAAGGGGGTGAGTACAGTGCCCCAATATACTACTTGCGCGTGGTGGGGTGGCATCCGGGTGGGGGATGTGGGCCTGTGGGTGCCCCTAGGCTTGGCCGGCCAGTGCAGGTTAGGGCCCATGTTGGGCAGGGTCTGATGCCAACCTCCTCCAAACAAGATAGTAGGCCTCCACTACTGGGCAGGGGTCGGTGGGTCTCAGGTATGCTGCCATTGGCGTTAGGTATCCCTGTTTATGGGCTAGTGACTAGCATTGTGACTGGTAGTACATTGCCTAGCACGTAGGGCTGTTCCCTGTGTGTGTGTGTGTGTCGTGTACGCCAACAGTGGTGTTGTTGCCGACATTGACCAAGGGTGTCCTTTGTCTCTCCCCTCTTTTTTGTTTTGTCACCCTGTCCTTATGTGCATTAGCATCATCTGGCGGAGGAGCAGAGGCACTGGTGACAGGGAGAGTTGCATCCCACAAGGCCCAGAAGGCTGAATCCACCGACGGTGAGGGCACCAGTGGGACGGAGAGCGAGGGGAGCACCACAGTGGAGACAGGAGGGGACAGTTCTGACAGTGATACCTCCTCCGATGGAAGCTCCCTGGTGGTGGTGAACACCTCTGTGCCCACCCCAACTACAGTTACAGCCGCCACCCCCATACCAGCACCACCCTCCCAGCAGCCCCTCAGCGTGTTTCCCATGCCCGCTCATCCAGGAGGGTGGGCATCTCCTTCACCCCAGGCCCCTCAGGCCCTGCCCCAGTTAGCCCTGCTGCCCTGAGTGAGGAGGCTATTGACCTCCTACAATCCATCTCTGTTGGGCAGCCAACCATTGTGAATGCCATCCAGGTGCTGGCAGCCCATTTGCTACAAACAAATGTATTCCTGGAGGGCATTCACTCTGGCATGGCAGCCCAACAGAGATCAATCCAGGCTCTGGCCTCCTCCCTGATGACAGTCATTGTCCCTGTTTCTAGCCTCCCACCTCCAACCTCCTCTGCCCAATCTCATTCCCCTCAACCCCAGCCTACCCTAAGCACACAGGCAGACCAGCATACCCCCAGGACAACAGACAAGAGTGGTTCAGGCAAACACAAGCACCACACATCACCCCACAACACTCACACAAACAACATCCAGATGTAGACATACCAACATCCACTGCCTTCACTGTGTCCCCCTCCTCCTCCTCCACCACCCTCCCAGTAGCATCTACATTCACACCTGCATGCCCTATATCCTCATCCATTACCACCATCACGCCTATCACTACACAACTCTCACTGGCAGTCACCACCCCCACATCCATGCACACATCCCCTGTGTCCTCTCCCACTGCGTCTGTGCCCCTCCTCCCAAAGTACACAAACACAAGCACTCAGACACCCAAAAGCCATCCACCTCACAACAGCATCCAGCCCATGCACCTGCACCCAAGCACAGCAGACAGACACCTCCTACAACCACTTCCTCTTCTTCCACTCCCAAACCTTCACCCTCTTCCTGCCCCAATGTCCCTAAAAAGCTTTTCCTCTCCACCAGTGATCTGTTCCCTACCCCTCCTCCCCACGTCCTTCATGTCAGGCCAGGGTTAAGCAAACACAGGCAAGCACCTCAGCCACCCAGTCCAGGGGCACAGTAGTGTCAACAGCTACTGCAGGTGGGAGAGGATCCCGGGCACCAGGCAGCAACACTGACAGGGTTCCTGCACCAGGTGCATCAAGGAAGGGCAAGACGGCACCACCAGCTGTGACTAGGAAGGGCAAAGAGGCACCTCCAGCTGCAGGTGTGAATGGCAAGGGGCAATCCCCGGCTGCTGCTAGGAAGGGAAAGGGACCTTCACCAGCAGGCAGGAAGGGCAGGAGGCCTGGTGCTGGGACTCATTCTGAGCCCCCACCACCAACCATGGTGGTTCAGCCACCAGAGGCTGCAGGGGATGGGCTGGAGCCTCCCCCCACCACTGCTAGCACTGCCAACAGCACCGCCACCAGCACAGCCACCTGCAGCAGCAGCCCCAGTGGGCAGCCGTCCGAGGCTGCAGGGGATGGGCTGGAGCCTCCCCCCACCACTGCCAGCACCAGCACCACCGCCAGCAGCAGCCCCAGTGGGCAGCCGTCCGAGGCTGCAGCCCCAGTGGGCAGCCATCAGATGCTGCAGGGGATGGGCTAGAGCCTCCCCCCACCACTGCCAGCACCACCACCAGCACTACCGCCAGCAGCAGCCCCAGTGGGCAGCCATCCAAGGCTGCAGGGGATGGGCTGGAGCCTCCCCCGCCACTGCCAGCACCACTGCCAGCAGCAGCAGCCCCAGTGGGCAGCCGTCCGAGGCAGCAGGGGATTGGCTGGAGCCTCCCCCCACCACTGCCAGCCCGACACCAGCCCCACCACTGCCACCACTGAGCAACCATCACCGCCAGCGGACAGTGTGTAGTCCTGCCTCCATGGGCTGTTGTGCGTCCTTGCCCCTGCAAATCCTGTGGGTCTGACACTTAGGTGAGAGACTGTGACCTTGCACTCCCCAAGATCTGCATCACAGGGCACAAGGCCCAATCAAGAACCAGTGGAAGAAGCCATCCACTCACCCCATCCTTCCCAGGATGAAGCACACTGGGCACAATGTCCCCTCCAGAACCAGTGGAGAAGCCTTCCACTCACCCCATGCTTCCCGGGGTGAAGCACACTGGGCACAAGGCCCCCTCCAGAAACAGTGGAAGAAGCCATCCACTCACCCCATCCTTCCTGGGATGAAGCACACTGGGCACAATGCCCCCTCCAGAACCAGTGGAGAAGCCATCCACTCACTCCATCCCTCCCAGGATGAAGCACACTGGGCACAATGCCCCCCAGAACCGGTGGAAGAAGCCATCCACTAGAGAGACTGTGGCTTTGCACTCCCCAGGACCAAGCAGTGGGCAAACCACCCACTTGAGAGACTGTGGCTTTGCACTCCCCAGGACCAGGCAGTGGGCAAACCACCCACTTGAGAGACTGTGGCTTTGCACTCCTCAGGACATCGCACCGGGCATGTAGCCCCCTCCAGGACCAGTGGTGTTGTACCATCTTCCCGCTGAGGTGCTCCCCCATTTCCCGCCCCCCCTGTGGTGCCTGTGTATTTGCGACCTGATGCCCTTGCAGTGTTCTCTCCATGTTGTTTCAGGAGTGAGGTGGGGCCTTGGCATATGTGTTGTGGCCCTGTGGCCCACGGACATTGAGGACTGGGCAGTGTCCCTCCATTTGTAAATATGTATATACGTTTGTAAATTGATGCACTTATTCATGTTCTTTAATCGTATTAAACTCACTTTCTTCAAATCATTTTGTCCTTGCATTATTTCTGAGGGGTTCCTTAGTGGATATGTAATGTTAGTGCATCTGGTTGTGTGTATGGTGTTGGGGGTGGTGGTGGGGGTGTTGCATGTTGTGTGTGTGTGTCACTCTCTTTTTCCTCCCCCTCCCTTGTGTGCTAGACGGCAGTACATACCGTAGTCGTCTTCGCCAACTTGATGTTTGTAATGCAGAAAAAGGTACACAAGCATGGGAAAAATGTGCTCCATGACTCGTGGTTGTTCTCTGAGTCTCCAGAGGTGAGTCCTTTGACTTCTGTGTTCTGTTTACGCCATGCTTTTGATGTTGTTGGTACCGCCCCGGAAAAGGTGGCAGATAGGCTGGTCATAATACAGTGGGCGGTACACTGTCTTCCGCCTGACTGTTGGCGGTTACCACCATGGTGCATGTTGCTTGTTGTCGGTGTGTTAAAATGGCTGTCTGTCTGAGCCGTTTCTGCCGTGGTCATAATTCCACTTTTGTTACCGCCGGCCAGTTGGCGGTATTACCGCCGCTTTATCACCGACCACCAGGGTTGTAATGAGGGCCTTAATGTTTCAAATACCACAGGAGTGATACACTTTTTTAAAATGATTAGGTGTGGCTTTGTGTGCACCTTCCAGACTGTATTCAAAACGATACAGTCCTATCTGCCCTCTTTGGTTTCATGTGTTTTTGGAGGCTAACCAGTTGTGTTATTCCTAGTCATTGCTATTTTGGTACTTTTTGTTTTTGTTCCATAATGAATGATCCACCTTGAGGCCAAATGGTGATGAAATTGCCACACGCTCTGCTGTGTCATGAACAAATGATATAGGACTTCGGAGTGTCTTTCATGTAGGAACTAAAAGTGAACTGGCCCTTGTTCTTTAGGCTTGTGGGGTTACAATGTGTACAGCCCGTGTGTGCTGTGCCCTTTCTAGTGTGCACTGAACTCTGTGTTTGGCTACACAATTGGTTCAATCTATGGATATGTTTCTGCATGTGCATCCATTGAGGACCCACCTTCAGTGCTGTCCTATGAGGCTGCCTTTGCTGCTGGATGCATACAATGAGCCATTACGTCCGGTTGATATGGATTCTATGGCTCCTGGGAATTGGCTCTAACATTGTGGTTACACCACCAACAGTCTCACCTTCAGCATCTGCTGAGTTGGCTGGATTTGACCATGTTTGTTCACTGGAACATGCTTCTCAGGTCATCTGTGGTTGCGGGTTCCTTCCTGGATTCCATTGACTTTGGGCATGGAAACATTTCAAGAGCTTCCTAGACTTTTGATTTGGCCCCTTGTTTTAAGAAATTTGTTAGTTATTCATTTTTCCTTGGCTTTTTTTAATTGACCTATTTTAATATGGCTTTCATTAGGTTCTAATATCAAAGTGAATTTACCTTTTACACACATATTAATTTAATGTTCATATTTCAGGCCAGCTTTTACACTTTTATTCTAGTTGAGTGGAGTCTCCTATGGCCAAGAGGAGGGTGTGGTAAAGCACGACAAGGCCAGTTTAGAGCCTCCATTTTAGACTGCACATTTAAACTTAGCCTTTCTTTTTGATTGTGACCTTTTTCTTTGTTTTTAGGTCAAGCACACAAGCGCTCTGTCCTGTTGTAATCTATCTGTGGGCTTTTAACCACGCCTACCGCACGCCCATCACTATCACTCATTCATGGGCTTGCCTTTCAAAAATCCTTTGTTAGCATTGGTAAATGCTTTTCGTTTGTCCCTCCTTACGGCAGTTTTGTTACTACCTTGGCCATCGACCCTGTTACATGGATAATTTAACTTTTGCCAATAGACATGACTGCGAGCGGACTTCCTTTTCCTTTTGTATCCCATTGTCCTGCGCTCATGCTCATGGCGGCCGTGGTGGTTTGAATCGGCTTGCTTACGTCAACTGATTTACTTTCCATTTTCAATTTATGAGGCAAGAAAAGTCCAGTTAGGAATTCACAACGCCAATATCTCTAACTCGAGCAAACTCTAATTCCATTACATTGCAAATGCTTGTTCACTCATGCAATAATGTACTGAGAAAACACTATACATGTCGCCTATTCCTCATAAGCATTACTGCCATACCATCCAATCCTAAGCACACAGAACGTAATGCCCTTGTATTATGATTGCTCTTTGCCAGTAGCTCCTTACTTGCAGACATATCATCGCATCAACTCTGCAACTGTGACACAGTGCTATATGAACGGTGCTTTTCTTATAAAAACTATGTCTGTGCTACATTCAGCAGAGGAGCACTTCTGCTGGAATTATCATGGAATGCTGTGCACTGTGACTGAGATGTGGCCCTGCTGACTCCGACCTCCATCTCACAAGAGACGATAGCCTGCTCTACACCAGTCCGGCTTCCTGGCTTTCTGGTACATCAAACCTAGGTATGAGGATTTAGGCTATCTCAATAGATCTCCCAGAGAGTACTCCTGCTATATTCTCTGTTAGAAATTCGGTTTATAGTTGGCAGAGTTATGCACCCCATCGAAGCAGGAACCGCAATCCAAGTCGGATACACACAATAAGTTAACCTGCACTCACCCTCTGGTAGCTTGGCACAGATCAGGCAGGGTTAACTTAGGGGGCAATGTGTAAAGTAAAAATGTGTGCAACACTGAAAGCAGTAAAACAGTGAAAACACCACACAAGGATAAACCACACCAGGTTAGAACAACAGAGCCTAATTTAATGAACGAAACAAGACCAAAATGACAAAACTCCAATAAGTAGAAGTTGGGATATGAATTTTTAAAGGATATCTGCAAACATGGTGCTTAGAAGCACAAAGCGCCAACCGGGGCTATCTGAACGTGCTAGACTGGGTCAAATCTGAAAAGGCAAGCCGACCATGATGGAGTGTGGGTCGGATACAGGGACCAACCTTGCCCTGCTGAAAAAGTTCCTTTGGTTGGAGGATGCTTCAACGTCGCAGTCCTGATGCGAGGAGCAGAGGAGGCGATAAGCAGATGATGTGACGGTTCCGATTCAAGGATGCATCATCAACGGACCCTTGGCAATGAATGTGATACAACCAATTGCTGGTCCATCAAATACACACATTGTCAGTTATGAACATGCTCTGTATGGTTTCCATACAGATCAGCCAAATGCAGCATGTGCACCCAAGGATGTCAATATGTCCTCTGATGAGGAATGAACTCAGCATGTGAGTTGACCAACAACATGCATACCACAAAGCATAAATAGACTATGAAAATAACTTTTTTTTTCCTTTTTTAGTAAGACTCTTTTTTTTTTACTTTACTTTTTATACCACATATGATCTGACCTATTTCTTCTCATCAGTGTTATGCTTGATCGCCAGCATGCATTAAGCACTTTAATTATCTGGAACAATGCAAGGCTTAAAAGTATTTATGCTTTGCGCAATAGATATCATGTTTTCCATGTATATATAATATGTTCCTTGACTACTTTTTATGTTTCCTTTTATATGTTTGATAGCGAATGCCTTTACTATATTTTATACATAGCCTATTTAAGTGGATATTTACTCTAGGGATTTTAGTATTTTAGATCACAGTAATTGAAGAGAATGAATTTCATTACTTGATAGATAAATACCTCCTGGTTAGATACAGCCCTATGAGGTCACATTCAGATGTATAAGCTGGGGATGATGGATAGCCCCACTAGTCTGACTGCATTTTATGTAGGCTTCAACTCCATCTTGCCTAATGGAGGTTTCCATCGTTTCACTCTTAAACAATAGAATCCGCCAACGTTCCTGATTTATGTGTAGTCATTGTTGTGTCTGCCATTAGACACAGATGTCATCTGCCCTTATCTTTTTGAGTACTGTGTAAGTGTCAAGTAATTTGATTGATTACATAGATATAACACTTAATGCGACATTCGTCTGGATCAAATGTCTTCTTTCCACCATGTCAGGGGTAACTAAGAGCACATGCAGACATATAGCCAAAATAATGTAGTCTGAATTGGCATCCTTTTACCTTATATGTTCATAAGGAAACATTTGGGATTCACAGTATCTGTGTCAGACTTTCGAAACTTATGTCACAAATTCCGATTTTTTATAAGATTTAGAGCCATATTTACAAAGAAAGTGGTGCATCAATAGTAATGTGCCACTTTTTTTGCGGCCCCTAACCCCACCATGGTAGTGCCTTATTTCCAATACGGCACACCATGGCGCATTTTGGGGCAATAGCATAATTTTTTTGACGCTACTGTAACGCAATACTGGATTAGCATCAAAGAAAATTACGCTAATCCAGTATAGTGTTCAGAGACCCAGTGAAATCAATGGGAGCTTCATTTTAACGCCTGCTTTAAGCAGGCGTTAAAATGAAGCTCCCAACAAATCTGGCCCTGAGTATATAAGGACTACTGCTTGACCACTTGTCAGAAGAGGTCCTTTGCCCAGATTATCGCTCAAGATTCTGCAAGAGACGATCTCCCCTACTGCCAGCACACTTTGCACTTCTCAGATACTACACCTCACCTGAAGTGAGAAGGTGAAAGAACCTAGTCCCGGACGAAGATAAAGCCGCTGCTGCAGTGTGTGTTTGCCCTTTGCAGGGAACACTGCCTTCACACCTCTGCTGATGATGACAGACTTTGCTGTCACAGGGTATGCATTGCTTCACTTCTCCCTGAGAAGCTCTAGCTTGAAAGTTGTTCTGCTTTTGATGCTCTCTTAGTAGAACACATAAAATTAGATGTTAGAGTGTTAGTGCCTACATGACATTTTAACCACGTTAGGAGTGTTCTTTTTATTCCTCTTATTTATAAGGGTTTTTTCTTGCTGTTTTTATAATGTTCTGTGTGGTTGTTTTAGTTGTATTGAAAAACAGATTATTCATGTAGAAATAAATACTTTTTACTTAAAAGTGTTCATTCTTCTTAGTACAGTGTGGATGATACTGTGAATAATGAATTCAGGTTGTTACTGCTACCATGGTGCCCCTGATCCCTTTAAAGGATTGTTACTAACACAAAAGCAATACTTATATTTTAATTACACATTAAATACTGTTCTGGGGCAGGCTATACTAACTTGTCTTTCACATTCATCACTGCTGCACTGAACCAAGTTCACTCGTGTCACCAGTGGGTGGGAAAGCACACCTTCTAGAGTTATGCTGAAGTGGTAACATGTGCTACAGTTTCTTCCATCAAGATTCACAGTTGCATGTGGAGAGGGGAGAGAGAATTCAATGAGAGCCACAGAATACTATTTCCCTATCTAGAACTCAACTTCCATAAAGATGTTTTGCCACCCCTTCCTCCGTATCTCAAGACAAAGTTGTCTTCTTGCCCTCGAGAAAACCGTTCACGGTTATTTTATGGACCCTATTGGCATCATTCTTCATCATGCTTCATCATCGTGTTGCACCCTGGTGCCTAAAGACCAGGGTGGGCTCACCCATGTTCCAAGGAGCACTTTGAATATTATTCCTAGGTCTAATAGGGATTTTAGATATTAAGGGGGTTATTCTAACTTTGGAGGAGGTGTTAATCCGTCCCAAAAGTGACGGAAAAGTGACGGATTTACCACCAGCCGTATTACGAGTCCATTATATCCTATGGAACTCGTAATACGGCTGGTGGTATATCCGTCACTTTACCGTCACTTTTGGGACGGATTAACACTCCTCCAAAGTTAGAATAACCCCCTAAATACCTAATGGACACCCGAGTCTCACTCAGATGTAGGTGGGGGGTACTACCCCTGCACTCTGGTTATATGTTGACATATTTCAGCCCTTCAAATGGCTTTTATCAGGACTACTTCTAGTCAGTGCTCTGTGTTTTCTACTGTCAGTCCTATTGTGTGAGATTGTTCAATAGTCCTTTGTTGTAATATAGACCCACATATCAGATGCAATTATTTTTTAGCATACCTACTTGGCTGTCCCCAGGTTGGAAGGGCATACATTTGTGCCCTCACTGGTATGTAGTCACATCATATACAGGCCGGTGGGGCACGTCCCTGTTGTCACACTTACTCCAAGGGTTTTGTGCTGCTAATAGTCTAAGTTTGATAGTGTTACTACTGCTCTAAAGGTGACAAAACAGTAGTGAATTTGCTCCAGCCCAGTCTTGGGCTAAATCTAACACCACACAAGTCCACTCACATGTATTGAACGCACACCCATTGAAAATAATGGAAGCAGGGACATAAAATAACACTCCATAGGAAATATTGTCAACATGAAGTTTAAAAAATGATTACTTAACTCATTCAAAAAGTACATTTTTAGTTGATATAAAAAAGTAAAAGATAATTTACAGTAATTAAACACATCTTCTAGTTAAATTTAGTAAATATTCATTAAAAATAAAGTTGCTAAGTAGGGTGTTTTTATGTTAATTGTTTAAAAAATAATATTCATAATCTGCATTAATATATTTAAATTATTAAATTATTTATTACAGATTTATTTTGAAGAAAATATTTTAATGTATCTAACATTTATATTTTACAATAAAATAAATACACTAAAAAAAATAAACTCCAGTAATTTTTCCTATGCTTTCCCATGGGGAGCTCTCCACCACAGTGTTGGGGATCTCCACAAAGGTGGCAGAAATCTTTGCCTGTGTATGAAAAGTTGAAAATGTTTGGCAGGTCCCGATATCAAAAAAGTGTTTACTGTGGCTTGGACAATGTGTTAGAAGTCCTGGGGAGGTGGTGATCCCCAGGGCAGTGGGAGGGGGAGGAGGGAAGGTGTGTGGCCCCCCCACATTATATTTATTTATAGCCCGGGATGTGGTGTTCCCCTTGGCAGCAGGGGGCCTTTTGGCCCTGCATATTATTTATGAGCCCTGGGGAGGTGCTGATCCCCAGGGCAGCAGGAGGGGGCCAGAAGCCCCCCCAGCATTATTCAACAAATGCCCCCAGTACTTGACCCACCAGGGGGCTTTATAACAAAGTGCGGAGCCCGCACTGCATTTTTTTTATTTTACAGCAGATCCACCGTGACTCCAGCCGTAAAATGAGAAAAAAAAGTTTTTTAGCCCGGGGGAGGAGGGTGTCTTTGGGGTAAGGGTGTTCATACCCTGGCCCCTTTTCTTTATTTTTTATCGGTTTTCTGGGACTCAGCTGAAGCCAAGTCCCAACATGGCTAACAACACTTCAGCGGCTTCCTTGTTCAAGTGTTGTCAGCCAATCAGATCTCAGCACGAGTTCGGGTGGAGTTGCAAATCCTTTACGTCCCTATATGTATAAAATGTTGTTTCTACTACTGAACGAATTTACACCAAAAGAAAGGAAGGTCGCTTTCTGGGCCAGGACCTACCTTTCTGCCAAATATGGTGTAATTCTTTCCAGTGGTGTCAGCGCTATCGCTGTTCAAAATCCCTTTGGAATAATGAATGGGGAAAACATGTTTTAGAACGCCCCCTTTTTCTCAGCCCCCCCGGACAGATTTCCCCAAAACTTTTCAGACAGCAGCTGACATGACTGGCAAATTCGCTAAGTGCCGCCAAAGATATGGGCAAGTAAAAACATATTTTTTATATAGAAACTTGGTCCTAACTATAACTACCTAGTAGTGGTTAAAGTCACAAAGTTAAGGATGGTAATAATATATTACTTTGCATTAATAGAACCTAAGATATTCACTAAAATATCAAAGTCTACAGTGGCATTAAAGTTAGGTGAAAATGTGATTTTAAATATAAGAAATTAAAATAAAAAAAACACTGAAGTTCAGCAGGTATAGTTACTTAAATTAACTTGCGACCAACTGTGATTCAGTATTTTGGGAACCAACATATTAATGCTGTGGGAAAACTGGACAGATTGCAGAAGTCCCCTCCCTTTGTGCCCCCATTTTCCACTCATACTGGTGTTTTTCTGACTATGATGGTGCCCTGGGCACTTCTAAACAGTCCCAAGGCCTGTGCTCCGATTAAAATGGTATATGCAATTCAGACTAATTGTAACTGGCTGTACCCACCTACCTATAAGTCTGTACTATATGGTAGGGAATGTCGGTTTAGGGGCCCCAGCATAGGTAGTACACCCATAGGTGCACTGTTGTGGTGCCCAGTGTCATTTTAAAAGCAGGCCTGCCTTGCTGGCTGCTTTTAAGTTAAAGTTAACCCCAAATTCGATTTTGGAATTAAAAGTACTTCCAAAGTCCTAAGTTACCTTATTTTTACATGCGAGTCACCCCTAAGGTATGCTTTAAGTGCCCCTAGAGTTGGGTTCAGTATAAATTTATGCGTGGACTTTATAAAAGTTGTTTTCTAAGTCCTGGTGAGGAACAAATAGCCATTTTCCCCATTGTAGTGAATGGGCCCCATAGACTAACATGGTGAGATTCTATTTGAAAATAATGAAGTCCTATTTTCCATAGGAAGGAGCTAAATATAGCAAGTTTGATATCAAATTAAAAGTTATAATAAATCCATCAACTTGTGACTGTTGAATTTAATATAACTTGGACAGAGAAGGTGTTTTAGAACTCTTGCTAAAAGTTACCATCTTCAGCCCTGCAGTGCCCTTCTATGATTGGTCAGCCTCTGGCAGCCTGAACCAGGCTGCTTGATTAGGTGTGAAGTGGCCTGTGCTGAAACAAAGGATGCATTTGGTGGGAGAAGAGCTTCCTCAGCAGATGGTAGAACAGGATGGGGGAGAGCAGCAAAACTGAACTTTAAAGGAGGGAAGAACATTTGGAACAACAACTGCATCTCCCCCATTTCCTGCAGTCCCAGACAGCCAGGTGCCCCCTGATTAGATTAAGAGAGGGCTGGAAATGGGAGTGTTAAGGGAAACATAGCCACACCAGTGGGTAGACTCAACCAGATCTAAACTCTAAGATTGAATTTTTGCCATCTTGGATTCTGGAGGAATGTTGCTTTCTGGGATTGATTTTTACCACACTTCCCAGAAAGTGATCACTCAAGAGGGTAGTGGCCAGCATGTGATTAGACAGGAGCACCCCCTAATTTTACAACCCAGGAGCAAGGATAAATACGGCAGCGCTACCCCACACTTCAGATACCAACTGGAAAAAGACAAGAAGAAGAAGGACTGTCCTGCTGGACCCCTGGCCTGCACCTGTACCCTGCACTCAGAAGGACTGCACCAGCTGCATACTTTGGGCTTCACCAAGAAAATGACTTTGCTTGCTTCTACAACTCCAAGAAGGGACTCCCTGCAGGCTAGAGGTAGAAAGGAGCTGACCAGAGTCCCCTTCACCAAGTCCTGCAAAAATAGCCCAGCTGACCACTGACTAGTGGCCATTTTAGGATTTGGTCCTGGTGCATTCTGGGAGCTGAAGTCCTAACCCCAAGGAACAACTCAGAGCTTCTGGAACCTAGGGGTGAGTTGTGGCCACTTGAAGGATGTTAAAAGTACTTCTGGAAGAAGATCCAGAAGTTTGGAGCACTTTGGAAAAAGCTCCATAAGTAGACCAACCCAACGGCCAGAGTCAAGCCGGTCAATGCCTGCCGCGACCCAGCCAGACTTGCAGGTTCGTCCAGCTGAAATGCTCCAGAGCCCCAGACTTCCAGGATTTGACTGGGGGCTTGCGGAAAGGCAATCCAATGACGTTGCATCCAAATTGGCTTTCTGAGGAGGGTCATCTGAAATCGGGGAAGAAAAGCTCCCTAAAAGTTTTAAGTCTGAAGGTAAAAATTTTACTGAGGGCTCCATCGTGGTCATCCTCAACTTTCAACTTGGTCCCATCTGAAGAATTTCATCCTGAAAAAGTTTCTAAGTCTGAACATAGAAAACTTGACCGAGGCCTCCTGCACAGTGTATACGAAGGGGGCTCCCGAAGACTGCCTCAACTTGTGAATTTGTCCGGTCGAAGAAAAATCTTCCAGAAATGTCTAAGTGTGAAGGTAAAACTTTAACAGAGGCCTCCCGCTCAGTATAGCCGAAGAAGGCTCCATCAATTTCAGCCTCAACTTTAGACTTAGCCCCGGCCGAGTCTGACCAGATGTCCAGAGTGGCACTTTTGATTTCTAGGTGCTAGAAAACATTTAGGCCCTCATTGCTAGGCTGGCGGTCTTAAGTCAGACTGATTGCCACATTAAGACCCTGGTGATTAGACCACCAAGGTACCGCCAGCACTACTGAGATCAATGCCTGCAGCACGACCTGCTGATTACGACCTCATTCTCCGCCAGTGTTTTCATGGTGGTTTTAGAACCAGGGTGACAGAGAACAGGGCAGGGGTCCCCCTGCCCAGCACCATCACAATATTCACTGTACAGATAGTGAACATTGAGAAGGTGCTGGTGCACCCTGTGGAAGCAGCATTGCCGCTGGCTCGATTACGACCTGGAGAAAATGCTCCCACCTGCTTTCCACTAGGCTAACAAGCGGAAACCATGGTTTCCGCCCGCCAGCCTAGCGGGAAACTCTTAATGGGTCTGATGGGAAGGTACCCAGTGTGGCGGCAACCTCCTGTCGGAAGTTCGGCAGGCAGTGCAAATCATCCGCCGAACTCCTAAAGAGGCCCGTAATCTTTAAAAATTCATATCTCTGGTTCCCTATATTTGATTTTTGTTGTTTTGGTGTCATTTTAAAGATAAAAAATATATATATTTGTATTAAATTGGTATTGGATTTTTATTGTGTTTTGTATTTTACTTGTTTACTGGTTTGCTGATATTAAGGCCCTCATTACAACCTTGGCGGGCGGCGGAGAACCCTGATGGAGGCGGCAGTGTTGCGGCCGTGCGACGGGTGCAGCTGCACCTGTTGCGCTTTTCACTGGCTGCTGGCACTGAACAGGCTGGCGAGAAGGGGAGTCATAATCCCAAGGGCAGCACTGAAAGCAGCGCTGCCCTGGCAGATTAAAACCACCGGGACAATGATGGCGGAAAGCTGCCGGTCCCGGTGGTGCGACTGTGGCGCTAACGCCGCGGTCAAAATATGGTGATTTGAACCGCCAGCCTGTTGGCGGTACGATTGCCAAAACAACCCTGGCGGTCTTTGACTGCCAGGGTTGTAATGAGGGCCTAAAAGCTTTACACACCTGTCTCCTAAGTTCAGCCTAACTGTTTGTGACCAAGCTACCAATGGTTGAGCCAGGATTAATTTATTGAGACCTTGACTTGACCATGTGGGGATTTGTGGCCTAATGGTAAGTATAGGTACTTACGAATAATCCACTTTCCAACAAGTACCTTATGTCAGTTCACAAAATACTGTTGGATTTGCTAAACGTTGGTATGCAAATTGCAACCACTTTCAGCAAACCCAATGTACGTCATCTGGCAGATCAACAGGTTTTGCAAAATGCTAGGTGCCAGATTTATCAAGCCTTTACATTGCTCTTGCATCAATCCTTAAGTTAGATTTAACAAGCCATGAAAAGTTGCCTGCATGGCTTGTTAAATTTGGAGCAACCCAAGGCAACTCAGTTCGCTACCTTGCGTTACTCTGCAATGGGAAGGCATTACATGGGTGGAGAGTGGGTGTTTCCAGCCATTCTTTTTACCACATTCGAAGACTTACTAAGAGCAGTAAACTTGTGAATGTGTCAAAATTGTATTCCTCCCAAACTGACTTGCAACAAGAAGCCTGCAGCACCCTTAGAAAGAGGAAAAAGCCTCTATGGATAATTTTTGTGCAAAAAGGTGTCTGCATTGGTGCTAGGCAGCACATAGTGCACCAGCTCAGTGTGAGAGAAAGAATGCACCATATCTTAGTAAATATGGCACACTCCTGCTCTCTCCATTTGACACAGTGCAGCACAGCAAGTTGTCTTGCTGTGTTGTGCTGCATCAAATATTGACAAATCTGACCCCAGGGTTATTAACTCACAACACTGGACTGCATTCGAGGAACCTACTGAACTCAGCAAAAGGCATGCTAATCAACCTTAATGTACTGCTCCCGAAGGGTGCTTATTCACATTGAAACTTAGCAATGTTATTTCGCACCATTGCCCTTTATCATAGTGAGCCATAGGAGACAAATCAATGCACTGCACCTTCTCCTATCCATCTTAGGACAGGAAAAGGTGATAAATTATAACACAATTTCTCCATGCCTTTTCATGATCTGTCCTTATTTACACTAATATTTGAATGTCACGTTTTAATTGCACTTGCATTTGAAATCACAGCCACACCAAGCTCATCATTTACTTATTTATTGGGTGCAACTAGGAACCATCCATTATTAGCTCAATTTTTCACTTTAAATATTACTAGATAAGACACTTTTCTGGGTCCGTACTTTGAGCTCTCAAACCTTAATCCTTGGCTGAAGTGTGCCATCAGCTTACAAATTCTTCTATCAGTCACATTATCCTTATTCACAACCACTGCTGTCTATTTTGACAAAAGACTACATAACTCTTCCCTACGAGGAATCAACCTTGCATATTTTGTAGAATTGTATACCCTCCCTTCTCAAGAACATTCTAAGGTCAACTTATTTAGCCCTGGGCAGAAGTCGAAGTATTGCTTAATGTTTTCTGTTCATTTTTCTGACTGAGACTTATTTTTCCATCATCAGACTTCGACCCATTCCAAGACAAACAAAGACTGAAAAAGTAGAAGAGGGGAGGAAAATGTAGGAAAACTTTGACTTAGGAATGAAAAAGAAGCCACAAATATTGAGAAAGGGCTTGTAGAGTGGTGAAAGAAAACAACATGAACTGGATTCAGAACTAAGCTGCTTTAGTATTCAGCAGCCAGACAGTTGGCAGTGTCAGTAGCAGGTATTAAGACAAACTTTGCCCCCTGCATTTTAAGGTCGAGCATAGCAGTGCGCATGCACTGCTTTTCCAACATGTTGATATGTATCTGGGCTTTTAACCACCACACACCCATCACTATCACTCGTTCATAGGCTTGCCTTTCAAAAGTCCTGTTGGTGACTGCTTTACTTTTGTCCCTCCTTGGGTCGGTTTTGTTAACACGTTGGCTATCGCCCCTGTTACATGG
Organism: Pleurodeles waltl; assembly: GCF_031143425.1. Taxonomy (NCBI): domain Eukaryota; kingdom Metazoa; phylum Chordata; class Amphibia; order Caudata; family Salamandridae; genus Pleurodeles; species Pleurodeles waltl. Next base: position 569,559,453 of record NC_090442.1, read on the forward strand.
ATATTTGTACTTTTACCGATAACTTTGGCTGCGAGTGAAGTTCTTTTTCCTTTTGTCTCGCTCTTCGCACTTACGGCGGCACTTTGAATCGGTTTGCTTATGTCAACTGTTTTACTTTCTTTTTTTTTTTCTTGAAACATTCTTGACATTAGCCTTAAGATGGTATCCTTACTCCTGTTCTTTTAAATGTTTGGTGCTTAGACGATCACACCCAGAAGTCACGTCATACTGCAGTGATCAAATAGCATAGGCCCTGATTCTAAGCTTGGCGGGCGGCGGGAGCCGCCCGCCAAGCGGGAACCGCCAGAAGACCGTACCGCGGTCAGAAGACCGTACCGCGGTCAAAAGACCGCGGCGGTCATTCTGGGTTTCCCACTGGGCTGGCGGGCGACCGCCAAAAGGCCGCCCGCCAGCCCAGCGGGAAACACCCTTCCCACGAGGAAGCCGGCTCAAAATGGAGCCGGCGGAGTGGGAAGGTGCGACGGGTGCAGTAGCACCCGTCGCGAATTTCAGTGTCTGCAAAGCAGACACTGAAATTCTTTGTGGGGCCCTCCTACGGGGGCCCCTGCAGTGCCCATGCCATTGGCATGGGCACTGCAGGGGCCCCCAGGGGCCCCACGACATCCCATACCGCCATCCTGTTCCTGGCGGGTGAACCGCCAGGAACAGGATGGCGGTATGGGCTGTCAGAATCCCCATGGCGGCGCAGCAAGCTGCGCCGCCATGGCGGATTCCCATGGGCAGCGGAAAGTTGGCGGTACACCGCCGGCTTTCTGCTTCTGGCCGCGGCTGTACCGCCGCGGTCAGAATACCCGGCGGAGCACCGCCAGCCTGTTGGCGGTGCTACCGCCGACCCCGGCCCTGGCGGTATTTACCGCCAGGGTCAGAATGACCCCCATAATGTCTTAATCCTGCCTGCTGCCTCTTCTGAACAAGACTTTGGAACTCGGGGTCCAGTCCTGGCCTCACTTCAACAACCTGTGATTCTGGGCAAATCACTTAATCTTCCCCTGCCTAAAACAAGCTGAACAATTGATCTGACATTGTGTAACACAATCTCCTGTTCATGTAAAGGCCTGCAGTGACCCGGGCCGAATCTGTGTAACATAAAACTGTAAAGAATAAGGCAGTGGTAATTTTTTTAAATAAAAATAACCAATACTTGAGCACTACCAACTATCTATGTGAGAGTGGTATTGGCTATTAATGGTTTAGCACCTAACATTTAAGGTTTTGTGCTGTGTCCACTGGTGTGCTTACTCTAAAGTGCTATACCATAGATCGGTGACCATCACTGACTGAGATTAGCAACAATGGGTCCCTTGTAATGGAAATACTTCTGTGGAGGGCCGAAATTTGCTGCTGTGGTGTCAGTCTTCTGAAATGCTGTCATATGACTAAAAATGGGAGAAATCCCAGCTATCCAGCAACGTTTCTGTTAGATAAACATTTTAACTGTCTCTTCTTACTTCTTTTCACTCTGCTTCTTTCTAGGGTACTCCTTCTTCGCTGTGTTGTTGGTAAATTTAAGTACTTTAGTTATATGCAGGGCAACTGGAATTATATGGCAGAAAGTACCAAATTATGCGACAGGGTTGACCAATTTATGTGGCAAGAAAAGTCCAGTTATGAATTTATAATGCCAATAGCTCTAATTCAAGCAAATGCGAGACCTATTGCATTACAAATGCTTGTTTAAACATGTAAGCACTGGATAAAGAGTGTGCAACCTCTACCTCCCCCTTATGCCTTACAACTGAGCCCTGCTGACTTGACTGACATGCTCTCGTGCTGAGGCGCACCGATGAGACCGTGGAGTAAACTAAGCAGAGTGAAGGGTGCGGGTGCAACCCAAAGACTGGTGAAATTAAGGCTGCAGTCGCCCCAGCCGCGCAGTGAAAGCAGAAGTGGTGCCGTCCAGGAACATATTGTAGAACAGGAGTCTTCAAACTGGGAGGCGGGGGCTCTGGCCAAAAGAAGCATTATAAAATGCTAAAAACAGAGCTTTGTAGTGGGCCATCACTAACGTGTTTTGCCATTTATATCCAAGCTGGGGGTGAGTGTCAAAGGGGAAGGGACTCCAAAAACTCGTTATAACCCCCACCCTCACTTCTAATAATCACAATGTGGATACTGTTACATGTTAGTAAGGCCTGCCTGACCAGAATAGTATGAATGGCATCATGTATTTGTTTGGATATTTAAAACAGTAACAGAACTTAACTACAATGTTTGAATACGTGTAGATATGTTTAAACATAGAATAATTGTGAAACATTCGGAAGGGTCTCCCAATGATTTTCTTTTTTTACTTCTGGGGGGTGGGGTGGGGGGCGACATTAAAAAGTTTGAAGTCCACTTCTGTAGATGGATCGGAGAACAAAGACCGACAGAGACCCATGAGGTGGGCGTGCACAGGCTCCAGACCCAAAGCACTCAAATCAGCGTGGTAGTGCAGCGGTAATTCCAATGACGCATAGGCACCTGGTGATCCCACTTGACGAGCGGATGCGGCTGACGTTGTCGGTGAGGCTTCTTTATATGGGTGAGTTACCTGCACCGCTTTCCTCTCACCTGTCTGCCTCGTTGTGCACAGTGGCGTAATGAAACGTGAGGGCCCCCGTGCAAAGTCCCTTGGGGGGGCCCTCTCCCCCTGGACCCAGTGAGGGTCCTGCCACCCGTACACAGAATGCTGTTATGCCACTGGTTGTGCAAGTTCTGCACCTGCCTGATACTTCTGTGTGCACATCAGCCCTTTGTGTGCCCTCCCTCTGGTAGTTGGCCCTGGCACTGGTGCTTGGGCCCATAATACCTCCCTCCTTAATACGCTGTATCAGGGCTTGGGGTTAAGTGAGGTGAGTCACAAGAGTCATATTGTAGACATCTGGAAAGATTTGTATTCTTTTGCCATAAACCCCACGTGCGGTGCTCTAGCGTGCTCTTACCCACCCCTTGAATGTTTTCGGCTGTATAACAAAAAGGGGGGTATGAAGCAGTGCTTGTGGTGACACCGTTTGTAACCTTCCACATATCTTTCCATCTTTACTACATCCTTGACTGCCTATTCCCTTTAAACTACTACCTATTGCAGTCTATTGTGAGTAATTTGATCATGTGTGAAACAAAAGCCGAAAGAAGAGCTGTTAAACTGAGGATGGATGTGAAAAGTGACTCTTATGCTGAAATTATATATGACGATCAATTCAGGGGTATTCCCCAATAAACCTTAATATAAGTAATGTTGTTGCTTTCAATGCTGTAGTGGATAGCTTGCACATGACCTGTGTGGTATGTTTCACGCCAGACAGTGCAGTGTGTGAAATGAAGGCGGCAAAAAAACACACATCATCAAAGTTAAGCACAAGCAATCAGCGACTAACACCATTACAAATTATTTTGGGTGTCCCCTGGTGAAAGCTATGGCCACTGCCCCTGTTAACATTTCTACTCACATTTGAGCTGGTTTACCTCTTCAGCAGCAGCCCACAAACGTATATGGCCTGTCCTCTGCCTCTATGCAGCCCAAACCATTTAGGCGGTCATTCTGACCGCGGCGGGCGGCGGTTGCCGCCCGCCATGCGGTCACCGCCGAATGACCGCCCCGAGGTCAAAAGACCGCGGCGGCCATTCCAACTTTCCCGCTGGGCCGGCGGGCGACCGCCAAAAGGCCGCCCGCCGGCCTAGCGGGAAAGCCCCTGCAACGAGGAAGCCGGCTCCGAATGGAGCCGGCGGAGTTGCAGGGGTGCGACGGGTGCAGTGGCACCCGTCGCGATTTTCACTGTCTGCTAAGCAGACAGTGAAAATCTTTGTAGGGCCCTGTTAGGGGGCCCCTGCACTCCCCATGCCAGTGGCATGGGCAGTGCAGGGGCCCCGAGGGGCCCCACGACACCCGTTCCCGCCATCCTGGTTCTGGCAGTGAAAACCGCCAGAAACAGGCTGGCGGGAAGGGGGTCGGAATCCCATGGAGGATTCCCTGTGTCAGGGGAAAACCGGCAGGAAACCGCCAGGTCCCCTTTTCTGACCGCGGCTTTACCGCTGCGGTCAGAATAGCCCAGGAAGCACCGCCAGCCTGTTGGCGGTGCTTCCGCTGCCCTCCGCCCTGGCGGTCAGAGACCGCCAGGGTTGGAATGAGGGCCTTAGCGTCTGATCGTATTGACCAGGATCCATTGATAGTAGCCGCAAAGCCTTCTTATGTAGCTGTATTGGAGCAAGATGTAACATGCTGCATGAAAAGAAGCATACTCTTAGAAGCAAATGCTGCCATTGCAATTGTTCACCAAAACTTAAACAGCCATTTAGTGTTGGCTGGAATGCATCAGACACCAAAGAGTTCTCCCTGCTCTCTTATGGACCCTATCTACACCACTAGTAGCCCTTTAAGATCTAGTCCTCCAACGAAGACACACATGTACAAGGGCACAGGTGACCTGGTTGATGAGGGGAGTAAATACAATACCAAGCATACCTCCATGCTGACATGGGACTCCAAATCCTCACTGGATTCCTTTCCCATAGACGATTAGGAACTGATCAGTAAAAAATGTAACAACAACGCAGATGCACTTCCTTTAGAGCTTGATTTTACTATAGAAGGCACCCAAAGGAGTATGAAACACCAGCTGCCCAACCTATCCTAAGTCGCATGAAAGCGGTGTGTAGAACACTAGATTCAATAGCTATCACACTGACAAAAGACGACATAATTAACGCTCTTGAGGCAGTCTTCCTGAATCGGTAACCCAGGCCTTGAGAGATATATTGCACTCTGCTCATCTTTCCACGGTCGCAAGCGTCGAGCACGCAGCCACTAGGATCTAGCATGCAGCCCTCCTTGCCTTACTTGGGGTGCCAAAGCCCCTTGTAAGTAAGAAGTTTCTTGACTGCACATGGGGTGCCCATCACTTGGTTGGTCTCTTTCTCGCCATCATGTGTCCATTATTTATTTTTTGGTCCTGATGTGGCCCCTCATCGATTAGAGGGTCGAAAAATCTTTGATTAGGCATAAAACGAACTTATAATGTGACCTTTTGAAATGAATTAGGCTGGATATATGGACATAGGATTGCTTAGGTCGTTTTGCTGTTTTGTATGAAAACCTTGCTTTCTTTTTTCTGTGCAATGATTACTGTGTGTGCTTGTTTATGATTGGGGGTTTCTCTTTTTCTTGGGGCACCTTTACAAACTTGTTTTCTGAACCTTAAATACAAATATTGTTTTGGGTATCATTTTGTTATGTTGCCATCTTCTTTCTAATTTTGAATAAAAGAGGTGGCAATCTGTTGTGTCGTGCGTTCTGTTAGAACACTGAATGTGATTGCACTTTAAACTTAATTGAGAAATACTTATATTAATGGTAGGAGCCGCTGTTGTTGTTAATCATTATATAGTGAGTCATCGGAGGTTGATTGGGATATTACTTCAAAATTGTTGCAAGGAGCCCAAAGGATTCAAGCCGCAGCCTCAGCCCCCTTGTGCAGCTACCATCTTGAAGAAATTGCATTTAGCACGATGGAAGTAGCTCAAGCCACCCATCAACAAAAAATGGGGAAAGTCCCAGGCCTAGATAAGGTGCCAGTTGATGTGTTTAAATCCAACGTGCACATGTGGTTGCCTCCTCTGATGGGAGTATTTAATGCCATATTGAAAGCAGACATGGTACCTGGCTCCTTGAGGTAGACCGTAAGAGTTCCAATCCATTATAAAGGGAGGAGAGATGACCCTAATAATTATCGCTTATTTTACTTCTGGACGGCGCAGAAAAAGTATTCAGTAAACTGCTGCTCTCCAGGTTGGAGTCTTGAATGGAGGATAGTTGCAAATATCACAACACCAAGCTGGCTTCTGCAAGGGGCAGAGTACAGTCAATCAAGTTATACGGTTATACAAGATCCGCCTAAATTATGTAGTTCTCCAAAATTCCCTAATCTTCCTGGTCTTTGTAGACCTGAAGACAGCCTTTGTCAGTGTGGACCACAACACTTTAGTGTACCCTCGAGGAATTAGCTGTCCCCAAATATTTAATGAACCTGCTAATTAATTTCTAATCTGGCAACACAACAGTAGTGAAATATGGCTATAAAGGCGAATGCACGCCCACCTTTGGGAATCCACACTAGGGTCAGTCAGGCTTGCATGCGAGGCCCAGCTCTATTCTACATCAACGGCATAGTGTAGTCTCTGAGTGATTTTAGCCCTAATATACCCAAGCTGGTAAATGAGCACCTACCGATCTTAATGTTTGCAGATGACGCAGTCATTCTAGCTTGCATAGAACTGTCAATGCATCAGCTACTATCTAACAATTAATATTGTATTGTATTGTATTGTATTGTAATAGTATTTATATAGCGCTTACTACCCCTGAGAAGGCATCAAAGTGCTTTTCGGCGAGTAGCATGCTACTCCGTATATAAAGAAAACTAAGTTCATGATAATGAAACCCAAAGCTAAGTTTAAGTCGACCTTCAGGATCTATGGTAAACCAACAGCCCAGGTCCAAATCTATACTAGACTAATGTCTGGTAGTAGTGGAATAAACCCTGCACCTCCTTATGAAAAAACATCCAGTATTTCAGTGGGCGATATCAACAGAAACAAAGACACTTTTACTTGGTGCTGGTCAGGTAAACAAGCCCTACTACATAGAGCTAGTATCTTATTAGTCCAAAAGACCAAAACAGAATATTGAACATCGAATACTCTCCGCGCACATAAATGTCAGTAATTCAATAAATTAAAAAATAATCCTATAACAGTAACGATGTATCGTAGAATGCCTATACTTGAGATCCTTTTATTGACAAGTCTTATGAATCTTTAACAGCCGGCATGTGTTTCGTCACAAATGTGACATTTTCAAGGCTGCAAGAAGGACATGAGGAGATCACATTGTAATAAACAGATGATGACAGGGATACATTAAAAATGGCAATACTAGTATCCAGTGACTTATCCACTAGTTTGAGTATAGAAAACAGCAAGGGTGGTCCTTGCCCGTACTAACCAAGAGGAAGATAGATGAGATACCACGTGCCCAAGCCTCAAATGTGCATATGGGAAAACAGTCCCTATGTATGCCAAAGTGTCACCCACGGTTGAGAAAATGGGCATCCCGATCAATGATCAGTTTCACTGGGGTGCCCAAGTAACCAAATCTAAGGTGATTTTGCCCCAACAAGCCAGAGCAGTCTGGTGATTTGCAAGCAAATGAAAACATTGCCTAATAAAGCCTGCACTAATCATGTATAAATCCAAAGGGGTAGAAGCTACTAACTGTGGTGCCAAAATCTTGGGGTACACAAATGTGCAGGTGCTACAAAAAGTGGTAGATTCCCTTTTCAGGTGGTTAGTATTTTTATTCCGGGAACCACAAAGGTAATATTCAGAGTCTAAATGGGAATGACGTCAGTAGCTGATCTTATTGATTTTAGCCCAATAGCTTATTCAATAAGAGTCTGGACCACCCCAGTCCTCTTAGAGTTCCAGAAGTCCTTGAAGGATGTTTTGAGAAGCCAGACCTGCAGTAGACTGGCCTAGTTGAGACATATAGACTACATTCAATTGACTGCGCTGATTTGTGGCACAATCCAGAAAACATGACTAAAGCCACAGTACCAATGTTGAAAAAAAAATCTGGGTGCTAATGTGTTAAAATCACAACTCGGGAAAGGTTCACTGCTGACAAAATACCTAAAGATGAAGCCCAAACCTCGACTGGAGCCATTCCTTGATTTTGCCACCCGAGAAAAGGGCTTTTTATCTCAGATTCAGACTAGTAACATTACAGGTTTGGACTTACATGAAGACCTAGTCTAAGGTTTTCAGGCCCAGAGCTGGGATGTGTTGCTGCCCTTTGGGTGGCCAGGAAACATTGACGCATTTTATGTTGCTTTGTTGAATGCCACTTAGCCCTAAAAGGCTTTACCTCTGTCGCTCATTTTTAGGAATTCAGACAAGGAACTGTAAGGATGCCTTAACACTTTGTTATAGAGCTGACTGGCTGGAAACTTATCAGTCAGCAGCTTCTTATCTGCACGCCGCTTGGAAGAAAAGAGAAATGGTTATAAGTTTGGATGGTGAGAGCAACATATACTGCAAGATAGCGTCTATTTGTTACTCTTGCCCTGTACATTTGGCTGCCAATGGTTCAACCTGCACTTGCACTTTTACTGTAACAGTACTGTGTGATTAACTAAGGGAAGCACTTTTACTACTTCTGCAGTTATGGAGACAGTGAGATAGACTGATAGTTTTAAATACATTAATTATACATAGCTCTTGACCTGATAAACTAACTAACCATATGTAGAACTTTATTTGGTCTTTGTGTAGCTGTATCATTATCATGAGTTGGTTTTTACTATGAAGAATTTTTAAACAACAAGTTCTTATCTTCTTATCTTTGTATACCAAGTTTTTGTCATCTTATCCGATACGCTCTCTAGATTTTTCAGCTCTAGAGTTGCACTTTTACTCCAATTGATTCATGCTGCTACTTGCTATTGCACGCCTCATGTTTAGAATCTTTGCATTTTAATAGAGTTATAGTGGAGGACACTACTTATATTTAGGGTGTCATTACGAGTTTGGCGGAAGGTTTTTATTGTCCGCCGAACTTCCGACGGGGAGGTTGCTGCCACCCAGGCTACCTAATCGCCAGCCCCATTAGGAGTTTTCCACTAGACAGGTGGGCGGAAACCTCAGTTTCCACCCACCAGCAAAGCGGGAAACAGGCTACAGCATTGTCACCGGATCGTAATCGAGCTGGCAGCAATGCTGTAGCCCGCAGGGTGCACCAGCACCCTCGCAATGTTCACTGTCCACAAAGCAGACAATGAATATTGCAAAGGCGCTGGCCAGGGGGGCCCCTGCACTGCTCCTGCCAGTGCAGGGGCCATGCGCCCATTCTATGCCAGCATTTTCATGGTGTTGGTACCGCCACAAAACCTCTGCCCTGGCGGATTAGGGCCACTATCTGCCTCCAGACCGCTTGGATCTCTGATCCTGGTGGAGCTGGTGGTTCCCTGGTGGCCCGACCGCCAGGGTTGTAACATGGCACTCAGGTAGCCGCATTGGCGGGGGCCTGACCGCCATCCATAAATTTGGTGGTCTACTGACCATCAGACTTGTAATGACCCCCTAAGTCTTTAGCTTAACCTTTTATGTTTTTCTGCTTTATTATGCAGGATAATTTCACTCTTATTGGTATGCAGACTTCATGGGCTGTAACACATATCCTAGGATGCGGGAGAGCGTCCTCTCGCTATTAAGGGAGTATTTCTATGGGGACACATTTAAAATGATGTATTATATGGTCTATGCATTGTTTTATTGTGCTACATGTTTTTAGGTAATCTTGCAGCTTGTACATTTTATGTTCAATAATTGTATGACTTTTGTAAAGCTATAACAATAAATAAATGAGTGAATATTTCTTATGTATCAAAGTGAACAGAGCTGCTATCTGTCCATTATTCACATTCTGATAGGGGGAATCTCAGTATAACCTGGGTAAAGTGAACCAATCAGTCATCACTCACACTCCTCACTGTCCTCCCAAACAATTGAATGATGCAGAGCTATGTCAGTCCCTTGCATGCCCATTGGGTACTTAAGGTAGCACAGAGTATCTGGGATACACGGTGGCAGCCGGTGACATTTGAAAGTGGAAGGGCATAAAAGTTGGGTATGACTTTTGTGTAGCTAGCGATGCAAGCAAGCTTAATGGACAAACATGGGGCCTAGGGTGGGTTCTCCTCCTGAGAAAAAATGTAAAAAAGATTGGCAAATGGTGTATTTTAAAGCAGAAGAATTTATTGATGAAGCATGTCTTATAAAGCTTTGGGACCGTATAGTCTTGAAATATTAACCACATTGAAAACTGCCCCAATTTCTTACTGCATTAATATGTTTAACAGTTACTCTAATGGGCATATTATACAGCGCAACTACTTCAGCCCCTCAAAGTGTGTGCTTGCCCAATGTCTTGCACTGCATGTGGCAACAGCTTTGGAAGAAAATGCTCTAACCAGGCTTCGGGGAGCACCCATAGGTGCTGGATTCAATTAGTAATATAGAAATATGTGCAGACAGGTCTTTAAGTGGAATGAAAATAATGGAGGCTCTCTAAAAGGGAACATGAAAAATACATTTCTGTTTCCCATAGTGTGCCATCCGGTATTTTGGTTTCCCTCTGAGATGTAATTGCATCTAGATATCTGACACAACAACTGAGATAGCCCTAAATCCTCAGTATGATTGGCTTTGTCAATGGGTTTAGCTGTTAAAGATAAATGAGTAACAACAATTATTTGTTATTAATAATTACCACTGGAAATGTTTTACTTCTGAAATTGTGAGTCTGTGAATTAAATAGTACTGAGGCCTTTGACAGGAGTTTCAGCCTTCAGTTGTGTGTGATTTATCTTAGATATGGATACCTTTTTTCTCTGCACATCCACACATCTTCAACTGCCTCTCTTTCCTTTTCAGTTCCCTCTTTTAACTCTTCCCCGAATGCACTTCCTGCCATCTCCCTCACTTCACTTCCGAACATACTCTGTCCTCACTCACATTTATTTATTTCCTTTTGCTTTGTTAATATTTTGATATCTGTTAACCCCTTTTATACACATTTCCCCAGAATTTTAATTGCAACTGGAATACATGACCATTGTTCTGTGTGCTCTGCAGAGAGGTCAACCCACTGACAGGCACTTTGCTTTTCCTTCAGCCTCAGCGCCAGTGCTCTCAAGCAAAGCACCAGATAGACATCTGGTATGACTCAAAGTATGAACTATACAAGAGTAATAAAAAGCACAAAATAATACAGAAACACAACATGATGAAATAGGTAACACTCTTGGATAATATAAGATTAAGTAAAACATGTGAAATAAGAGAGGAACTAAATCGCTGACATGCATTGCCTTATTGTTTTTAACATTCATTGTTGGTAAATCAATCCATGTTTTTGAAATAAATGTTAAAGGCATGAAGATAGGGCCAGTTTTATCATCATACAGCAGATAACTGTCTTTACTATAAGAACTTTTTTCTCCCTTTGCTCTTGACTCAGATGTTTTGATATTCCTTACACTGCTGCCACATTGGTTTCATGAATAAGAAATGTGTGCACGTTCACAGACAAGTCTGCCATGTTTTACATATGTAATTTTGGCTTTTAATTATACGTTACAAGCAGCTGATGTTGGTTAAAGGAGGGAAACGATTCATCAATCTTCTACTAGTTCACTATATAACTTTTATTAACATTTGAGGTAGAATGTGAAGTCATGACAGTCATTCACGTTTCTTAACTTTCGGGGATATACTAACCATTTTCCATGCCCAGGAAGCATTCTGTGGCTGGCAGGTTCTTGTCTCTTAGCTATATTTGGTTGTCATCTCACTGTTACCCTACAGGAATGCACAGGTTCAGTTTCCCTGAACCAGCAGATTACAAATTGGGTGAGCATCTAACTCACTGAGCCCCCTACGGTTTAAAAAAAACAACAACAGTTAATTACGTGATGCATAATCTGTTGTAAAATTAAGCAAGCATCTACAGACTTCCCCCTACCACTGCTTAGCCAGGGGTACTTTGCAGCCCAGTAAGTGAAAGAAAAAAACGCTGATGAGAAAGACATTCTCAACGATTATGTGCAGATAAGGACATTTGGCCAAAAATGCTAATTTGAACATGAAACGTGTTCTGTGCAGGCAGCCTTGCTCACTGGAATAAAACTGGAACTTGGTGTCTTCTGCCAGGGAGGGTGGGAGGTATGGTGGCCTCATACTAAGCCGGAGGAGAATGCAACTCTCAAACAATAAAATAGAAGAAGAGCAGATTTCAAGGTAAATTAAATGCACAGATAACAAGCATTCACCAACTAAAGTGAAAGGGGCCAGGGCCTGGGGTGTCACAGTGGGAGAGGTTACCACCACAAGGGGCCTCAGCACAATATTCATAACTGAAGATTAGCATCATAACACATAACATTACCGAGGACAAGGCACCAAATCACTTGTGCTTGCATCCACCTCTACATATGATGAATGGGGAAAGGTTGGGATCTATGCCTGTGAATGACGGATGCCTGGAATCACACACGGATGGAGACTCTGACGCCCAGAACCATGATGCTAAAAGTGTCACTGGCTAACAGTGAATACTGGCTTAGACTACAATGGAAATGAAGGGCTTTAAAATGGCAAGCCCTGCGTCGTGCATTATAGTTTATAAAGTTGATTTACTGCCTGACTTCTTCCTCCTGCTTCAGAGTGAGGCGAGGCAGTCAGTCTGGGACAGACAGCACAGACTTAAGTACATCGATTTGTTTAGGGATACGATTGTATCTTCAACTAACTCGATCATCTATTTAATATTTGTGTTGGAATGTGTAGGAGTTTCAGTGGGGCGCAGTCCCAGATCTCTAATGGAGAAACTGTCCCATGCTGTTGCTTTGCCACATAATTTGGTCCTCTTTTGCTGCATAATCCTAGTAGCCCTGATAGTGGAAAAGTTCTACAAAGTGGGTTGGTTTGGCATCTGTTATTATATTGATGAAATCCTTATTTCACATGGGCCTTGAAATATTTCCCATTGTTTCATGGTTCCCTGTGAAATATAGGTTTTTATACTCCAACAAGTTATACAATAAAAGCACCCAAACGCACTGCCTTGCCATCGAAAATAAATGTGACCCAATAACATGTTAATTAGAGCAAGCGTCATACTAATCACATGTTCACAGATGTATTATTACAGTACAGAGAAACTGATACATGAAAACACTGTTTTCATGGATAGTTCTACCTCTAGATAGGTCATTTCTGAATAGCCAAGGTGCTAGACCGGATTCAAAACGTCTGACATAGCTCTTCTGGTCCAGTAGTGGGTGCTGGCTCAGTCTCGATACCGGACGTAGAGAATTTCACTGGAGCCACTTTAGCGCTGGCATGCCCGTTTGTGTTTTCTGTTCATTTGGACGCAGACCTGGAGCGTCTCTCCTCAGTTTCTGAGGCGATATTTCAGCTCTCCAAAAAATTCTATATAGCGCACTACGGTCATGTCCCAACCAAAAATTCAGGATTTCAACCCTCCTATAGCCAAACGTCCATCACTGATCCACATGACAACTGTTTCTGGAGTCGGAGCTCCAGGTATAACTCATTCTGTGCAAACCGATCAACAAATACTGGGTATCTTACAGGGGAAGTTTCAGATTGAATGGTAGGTCTCCAACTCTATTACCTACTCCGGCTCTTTATGGTGGAGATTGAGCCACAAGAGGCTCTGTGGGGGCCATCCTCCATGCCACTGTCTCCAGTGGTGCTAGTCGCTGCACCAACTCTGGCTTACCCAAAGTTTTTGGGGTCATGGGTGAATCTGCAATGTTCATCCAGGCAATGTTAGAGGGTTTCAAATGTGTGACATCCCCCGCGCCCCTGGAGCCCTGTCAGGCCTTGGGGGGGGCCATTTAAAGCTTGCCTGTAGATTCATTCTTGGTGCCGAATGTCTCCCTGATAATGCCCCTAAATCCTCTACTTGCATCATGTGATGCCATTCTGGCACTGCACATACTGGCTTTTCCTCTTGCCTCAGTGCCGACTTACACACCATGATTCTAGATGGGAGGATGAGAATCTTCTCGAACAACAGCAGTACAGAGAGGGTTATGGTGACCACCAGCAGTACTAGGAAAGAGTCCACAAAATATGTGACCCAGACTTGGGTCTTGGTCTCTCTGAAGACCCACAATATATGGTTGGCAAAAGCACATTAGCAGCCTGGAAATCTGCAGCTCGATAGGATGCATCTCCAGATATAGAGATAGGCACACCCCAAGGCCATGAACCAGGAGAGATGATATCACTTCATGCAGTCCTAAAAAAAACTGCTAAACGGTTGGAGTTGCCTCTCATTTGTGCTAAGTTAGGCCAAATACCCTGAATGAAGTCCCCCAGTCAGCCACAGCTTCACTAGAGTCTCTAGTCCCATTTATTGATGCATTGCTAGAGTCAGTCAAAGTGGCACGGGCAAAACCAACTACAGCTTCTGTTGTCAGTCGAGCAGTGGTGAGGTGCTTCAGGCCAGCTTCTGGGGATTGAGCATTTCTCTCGCTCCACCCTTTCCCTGAAAATGTGGTTTTGCAAGCCCCCACTGCAGCCAGTATCATTCCCTAGCCATCCTCCAGATAGGGAATCAAAGAAACTGGAAGTGGTAGACAAAAACGTATTCTCTAAGGGCAGCTTGGCAGTGCACTCTGGCAATGCTGCATGCATACTGAGGCAATACACCCACAGTCTGTGAGATATGGCAGCAATGGTAGTGCCCAACTTGCCTAGCCATCTTTGTGCCTTTTTCCCTAAAGTTATTTGGAATGGTCAGGATGCTTCCAAGCACATAATCAAAGCATAGATGGATTTGATGGACTCTGTGGCAGGGCACTGGGATCATTGTGATGCTATGACACCAAGCGTGGCTGCACTCAACTGTGTTGTTGATGGACATGCCTTCCAATGGACAAAGCCTCTTCGTAGATAAGTAGGATGCTGCCTTAGAAAGATTCAAGACTGAAAAGGCAACACCCAGATCCCTGGGACTGAAATCCTCCTCCAAAGACTATCATCTGTTTTGGATATTTAAGAAGTTTTCAAGTGACTTCCAGAATAAGCAGCACCAGCCAGGCCAGCTGTATCAATAGCAGTAAAAACATTTTGTGCTGCAGAACAAAGGCATAGGTTTCTAAACCTAGCCTTGCTCCTCATCTGCATCCTCCCCAGAACTACCTTGAAAGTCACTCAAGTTCATCCTGGAAAGAGCATGTGCTGCCCACGTGAAGTAGAGTATCTTATTTTCTTTATGCCTGGACGGCAATTACAACAGATCAATGTGTCATACAAATTATAGAAAAGTCGTACACTCTATGCTTCCAATAGTAACCCCTCACAACCCTCATGTAATCTCTTCCACTCGAGTTGAACGCAGATGGCAGTCATGCTCCAAAAAGTAGTGGTGCAAATGGTACCGGAGTCATCGTTATTGTGACAAACATGAGTGTTTCCTCCATCCAGAGGTGGTTCAAGACAACTTTGCCCAGTGGGGCATGCCTCAGGTGGACCGATTTGCTAATTGAAATAATGTACATTGCCCAATGTTCTATGCCTTGAGTACCTGTCACAGGGAACATAGTGGGTGCACATTTCAGTTAAGGTGGACATTTCCACTTCACTATGTGTTTCATAACATATTTCCTCAGGTTCTGAGGAATATTCACCAAGACCAGGCCCAGTAATCCTCATCATACAAGACTGGCCAAGACGTGTGTGGTATACAGACCTCCGGCACCTTTCCCTGTGTCCTCTGCCCCATCTTCCTCTCAGGATGGCCTACCTCTCCCATTCAAAGGGGCAGGCTCCGCACCTCAATCTGCAAAAGCAACACCTTCATGTCTGGAGGTTGGGCTGGAGCACCTAAGTTGTTTTCAGCTTCCACAGGAGGCGGTTGATTTGATCATGTCTGCTCACTGCCCTGCCACGAAGTCTGCTGAATGCGAGAGGTGGTACAGATTTGTTTGTTGGTGTATCAAATATGAGGTAGACAAGTGGTTCCCAACCTTTTGACTTCTAAGGACCCCCACTGAATCACTACTGGAAGCCAGGGACCCCCACGCAATTTGTATGAATTAATTATCAAACATTAATACAGTAATTCAGAAAACATACACAAACAAGTACACACCAAACAAATAGTCAAATTACTAAAGATATATATGAATAGACGAGTATATATAACATGTTAAATACTAATACTTATATTAAGAATTCTATATTTTTTCTAAATTAATACAGTTACGCATATATGTAATGTGTTTGAAGGGAAGTTGTTTACCTAATGTTCCTTAGATGGCATTGGGAATAGTAAATCTTACCCGTCCGAAGTCCAACACTTTCCCTACTGTTGCTTAGACTGGAATGGGAATAGGAATTTTAATCCCTCCAAAGTCAAACACTTTCATTACTGTTGCAGAGATTGGAGTGGAAATAGTAAATGTAACCCCTCTGAGGTTTAACACTTTCCCTACTGTTTCACAGACTAGGGTGGGAATAACCTCCTCTGAATCCTGGCGGCCTGGGCGGGGGGGGCAATCAAAAACTGACATAAGTTGTCAGGATACAGGTATCCTAACCCCTAGGATCATTGGAGGAGTTTGTGAGGGATCCCTCTTGGGAAAAATTGTCCCTCAATTTCTTTGGCTGATCCTGTGATATTGCACAGTGCTCAAGTAGTCCCCAGTGTCAAATCACGAGGAACCCGTGGCTCCAAAATCCAATGGAAAAAAGTACACTGACTCACACATCAAAACTCACTGCTCATGGCCACAGGCACTACGCAGGATCTGTACATAATTAATAATCACTCCACTAATTAATAATAAATCAAGGATTTATTATTATTTAACAATTACTTAGTTCACATCCCACGCTATACCCTTACAAACATGGACGTCATTTAGGGGTCGCCAGGGGTTGCAGCTGGGACCCCTGGCAGGCTGCTTGCGACCCCTCTCCAGAGATTGACCTTGTTTCGGTGTCTCACTTAGAATGGTACAACTGTCAAACTGTGAGTGTGTCACTGAGTGTTATTTAATGTGTGCTTTGCTGCATTATTAATGAATGTGTTGTATATGCATTAGAATGCATTTGTGTGTATATGTTATTTAGGAATGTGTGCTACGTTGTATGCATTAAGAATATGGGAATGACTGTGAATATGTTAGGCACTCATATCTAACACAGTCACAGTCATACACACATTCTTGACCCCTTAACATGCAGGAAAGATTACATTGAAAATGACACTCAGTTACACCCTCACTGTTCGACAGATATACCATTTAGAGTGAGACACAAAAACAAGGTGACTCTCTCTAGAAGCCTGCCAGCCAGCGACCACAAGTTGTAGTCTTGGGGCTATATAGAATAGGCATTAAATATGAGTGGAGGCAAGTGCCCAAAGTTGAAGAAGGATTGCAGGGCACATATTAGATGATGCTTTGTACCTGTTAATTAGCACTAGGTGCATAATTATGACTTTGGGCCCGCGTGCCCCCATGTGAGAGGGGGCTAGGTGCATCTACTTGGGGGCCTTCTATGCAAACAGATGAGCGGTATTTTCTAGAGGCGCAAATTGGTCAGAGAAAATTGGTCCATACATGTTATAAGGATATATGCACACAGGTAGGAATGGTTAAAAGCCCAAATATGAAAGGGGGTTATGTGCACAGAGATAAGAGGGAAGTACAGACATACAGGGTTACCTCTCAAATTTCAAGCTGTCCAGGTTAAGTCTGAGTAGCTGAGGTGGTTCTGTTGAAAGGCATAGTGCACACAGCTGAAAGTGATACATTTGCACAAAAATGACAGGCTCCTGACTGCACAAAGATGATGACTACTATGTGGATTCAGATAATATGAATGTTTGCATACAGGTAAAATAGACAAGGTGTATAAGGGGAGATGTGTTTAGGTGCACACAGGCAAGATGTGGCTAGGTGCACACAGGTGAGTGGGTCCTTTGCCCACACACAAAAGAGATGTAGTCAGAACATGCACGCAGGTGGCATGTGACCAAATGAAGAAAGGTGCTAAAGCACTAGCTGCACTTCAGCGAGACATTTTTACATGCACACATGGTGGTGTACTAGGTTTCAATTTTTAAAAATGGGTTCTGTCAGGTACCACCTGTTAAATTAAAAAAGTTCCAAGAGACAATTCAGTTTTAGATACCAACTGTATATAAGGCCAGCATGATTCATGTATGTAATGGGTGCCCAAAGCAGGTCCAGAAAGGCCCGCTCTTTGCCAGTTTTGTAATATGCACATAACATAAAGTGATTATCCTGAAAATATCAACCTATTTTAAAAAAATACTTTTTTAGGATTTAAAGGAAGGTATATTCTACACAAATAAGTGATTAAGCTAAAAAGATTATCACAAAATAGGCCTAAATCAGGACTAAAATAAAAATAAGCCTGAGGGCACTGAACATGTAAAGGAAAATAAATTAATGCGGACTGACAATGAACACCCGGTCTGTTAACATTGACATTGCTCAATCCCGATTCTCCTCGTGAGTTGATATGGCAACGTTATTTTCACTGCTGTCCTTCTACAAAGTTTTTTGGTTGTGTCCTACTATTATGGTAGCAGTGCTTTTTGAACTTTTCACTCCTCATTGCCAGTCTTTATTTTCCCTTGCATGTTCAGTGCCCTCAGACTTACATGTTCAGTGCCCTCAGGCTTAATTTTTATTTTAGTCCTGATGATGATGCTAGTGTTACTAAAAGGATCGAA
This sequence comes from Pleurodeles waltl, assembly GCF_031143425.1. Lineage (NCBI taxonomy): Eukaryota > Metazoa > Chordata > Amphibia > Caudata > Salamandridae > Pleurodeles > Pleurodeles waltl. The sequence continues at coordinate 569,577,814 of NC_090442.1, forward strand.
ATGTCATTGAATTTGACACCTTCACCTCATGTGAATTGCTCATTACATGTATAAGAGCTATGTTGTGTCTTTGTTGAACTGTGACTTATCATATGTATTTATTTTTGTCACTAATTTGACTGTTTATTCTTATGGAACATGTTTTCCCACTTACATTTCTTTGTGTAATTCAATTGCTAATAACATATATCTTTTGTTGATTGGACTGTGCATATGGGTATGATTGTTCTCCCATATGTGTACATTTATGTTTTCATCTATTAATTAGGGACCATTGTTTCTTTAATAATTATATGTGAACTTCTGGTCCCCTTGTTACATATGGGTTTCCCTTGCGGTTTATCGCAATGTTATTATGAGTCAGCACAAGCATATTGAGTTTTCCTGGCATGTACTGTTTTTGCCATGACACATGAAGATTCTGCCTCGGCTTTGAAGGCTGTTTTTTGGTCTTTGAGGCTATGTCTAGGTTTGTTATGGTTTGCATAAGCAAATTAAGGTTGACATGTGAAGGTGGAGGCCAGAGCATGAGTCTGCGTTTGAGCATTTAAAGCTATTGTTAAGAGAACAATGGCCATAGCCGGTCTATGATGGCTGTTCTCTTGGTCTGTGGTGCTTGCTCTCCTGGTCTATGATAGCTGTTTTCCTAGTCTATGCTGCTGGTTTTTTTGGGAAGTCCTCTGGAACATTATCATAACGACTTAGTGAATTTTGCTGATCACAATTATATCTACTGAAATATATTTTTGTTGTTTTTCAATATCACATATTGTAGGTTTTATTTGTGCCAATTTCTGTGATGCCACTTTTGTTAAGGACACCAGGGTCAATGATTGAGTAACATCACTTTCTGAGAAATCACTAGGGTGAAAGGTCAAGTGATGTCACTTCCTGCGAGGTTAGTAGGGCCAAAGGGCATGTGATGTCACTTCGTCTGCTCCTAGAAGTTTGGTGAATCGATGTCCATGCTTACAAACCCAGCAACCTACACCTACAATGTAACTAAAATACATTAATATTTCATAAATGACATAACTAATAATAAATTAAATAACGAATAATAAATTAAAAATCAATAGTAATTTAATTATTGCCTAATTAGCTTTCCACCCTATGTGGTTATGAAAGTAGCAACCCGCACCTAAAATCGAATTAACTCAGTATTAGATATTATACATAATTAATATCAATCACATACTTGTCTAAAAATTATGAATTAATTAATAATTGTAACTTAAAATACATTCCACTCTATGCCACTACAAACCCAAAAACCTGCTATGGCACTATACCTTGCTATTAACCCCTTCGCTGCCAGGCCTTATCCCCCTCAGGTGCCAGGCCTTTTTTTGGCTACTTGGGGCAGTTCACGCTTAGGCCCTCATAACGTTTTGTCCACATAAGCTACCCATGCAAAATTAGCATCCTTTTTTTCCAACATCCTAGGAATTTTATAGGTACCCAGAGTTTGTGAGCTTCCCTGGAGGAGATGATGAAATTAGCCAAAATACAGCAAAAAATAGTTTTAAAAAAAAGAAATGGGAATAAAGGGCTGCAGAAGAAAGCCTGTGTTTTTTTTCCCTGAAAATGCCATCAACAAAGGGTTTGCAGTACTAAAATCAACATCTTACCCAGCTTTCAGGAAAAGGCAGACGTGAATCAGAAAACTACTTTTTTCAATACAATTTTGGCATTTTACCAGGGCATACCCCATTTTTACTTTTTTTGTTCTTTTAGCCTCCTTTCAGTTAGTGACAGAAATGAGCATGAAACCTATGCTGGATCGCAGACAGCTAAACATTTCTGAAAAGTAGATAACATTCCGAATTCAGCAAGGGGCCATTTGTGTAGCTCCTTCAAGGTTTTCCTACAGAACATAACAGCTGAAATCAAGAAATATTGAAATTGAGGTGAAAAAACAGCTATTTCTTTCCATATTTTACTCTGTAACTTTTTCCTGCAATATCAGATTTTCAAAAGCAATATGCAGTTATGTCTGCTGGACTCTTCTGGTTGCGGGGATATATAGGGCTTGTAGGTTCATCAAGAACCCTAGGTACCAAGAGCCAATAAAGGAGCTGCATCTTGTAATGGGTTTTCATTGTATACCAGGTATAAAGCAATTCACTTGCTGAAATATAAAGAGAGAAAATTAGGAATCAAGGAAACCTTTGTATTTGCAAACTGGGCACACGATAAGGTGTTGGGTAGCAGTGGTTATTTGCACATCTCTGAATTCCGGGGTCCCATACTAGCATGTGAATTACAGGTCATTTCTCAAATACATGTCTTTTTTTACACACTGTCTCACATTTGGAAGGAAAACATGTAGAGAAAGACAAGGGCACACTTGTTCTTCTATTCTGTGTTCCCCCACGTCTCCTGATAAAAATGGTACCTCACTTGTGTTGGTAGGCCTAGTGCCCGCAACAGGAAACACAACATGGACACATCACATTTTTACATTAAAATCTGACGTGTTTTTTGGAAAGTGCCTAGCTGTGGATTTTGGCCTCTAGCTCAGCCGGCACCTGGGGAAACCTACCAAACCTGTGCATTTTTCAAAACTAGACACCTAGAGGAATCCAGGATGGGGTGACTTGTTGGGCTCTCACCAAGTTCTGTTACCCAGAATCCTTTGCAAACCTCAAAATTTGGCAAGAATATACTTTTTCCTCACATTTCGGTGATAGAAAGTTCTGGAATCTGAGAGGGGCACAAATTTCCTTCTACCCAGCATTCGCCCAAGTCTTCAGATAAAAATGGTACCTCACTTGTGTGGGTAGGCCTAGTGCCTACGACAGGAAATGCCCCAAAACACAACATGTACACATCACATTTTCCCAAAGAAAACTGACCTGTTTTTTGCAAAGTGCCTAGCTGTGTTTTTGGCCTCTAGCTCAGCCAGCACCTAGGGAAACCTACCAAACCTGTGCATTTTTTAAAACTAGACACCTAGGGTAACCCAGGATGGGGTAACTTGTGGTGCTCTCACCAGGTTCTGGTACCCAGAATCCTTAGCAAACCTCAACATTTGGCAAAAAAACATTCCTTTTCCTCATATTTCGGTGCTGCAAAGTTCTGGAATCTGAGGGAAGCCACAAATGTCTCTCTACACAGCATTCCCCCAGGTCCCCTGATAAAAATGGTACCTCATTTGTGTGGTGTAGGCCTACTGCCCGCGACAGGAAATGCCCCAAAACACTATGTGGACACATCAAAATGATCAAATACAAAACTATCTGTTTTTGCGGGTGCATCTGCGTTTTTGGTCAGCAGCCATCTAGGGAAACCTACAAAACCCAAACATTTCTGAAAACTAGACACCCGAGGGATTCCAGGGAGGTGTGACTTGGGTGGATCCCCAACTGTTTTCTTACCCAGAATCCTCAGCTAACCTCAAATGTAGCTAAAAAATAAAAATGTTCCGACATTTGTGTGTGGGATCACGGCACCAGCACAAATTTCCTACCACCCAACGTTCCATCAGTCTCCCGGTAAAAATTATACCCCTCATGTGTACGTGGGCCAAGTGCCTGTGATAGGGAAGAGCCAAAATTGAGCCAAAAATGAGGGGAAACCAAAGCAGATACAAAAGGACAGCTTGAAAAAAAACATTTTTAGGCTGACAAGTGGGGCAGAATTTTTATCGGTATAGATGCAGCAATGCTGGGTGGTAGGAATTTTGTAGATTCCTGCAGATTCTGGAAGGTTCCATCACAAAAATGTGGGAAAATCCGTGATTTCCAGCAAAGTTGGAGGTTTGCAGGGCATCGTGGGTAAGAAAATGGTGCAGGTGCATGTGAAGCACACCACCCTGGACTCACCTAGATGTTTAGTTTTCAGGTGTGTCTAGGTCTCGTAGATTTTATCTACCAGGCAGTGTCCCAAAGTCTAAAAAGTGCAGCCCTCACTATTCCAAGTGGGACGATTTTGAGAGTTAGACAAGCTCTCATAGCCAAATGTAAAACCAAAACCCCAAATAATCAAATGTCCTCTTGTCTGCTGTGGGATAAGATGTTTTAGAGTGCGGGGCGAGAGCTGAAAGACTGTTATCCCCTTCAGTTGGGGCTGGGGGTATAACCGTGCCCATACAGGATGGTAGCCACCACCCCACTATGTTTGTTTTAATTCCCTGGCATCTAGTAGGCTTTCTGCCCCCCTGGGGAGTGGATTGGGGGTAATTGCCCCATCAGCCCACCGGTGGGCAGAACAACTTTGTCCTCATTTATATGGGGTGAGGGTATAGCCATACCCCCACCCTCTTTTAAAAAAAAAAATCTTCCCTAGTCTTTGGTGCACTGGGCCTTACAACAATAGGCCTATCTGTCCCCAAGGAGGGCTGCAATGGCCAACAGTAATGTGTCCCCATGGGGAGCGACCTTTGCCCAAGGGGCTGCCCCCCCCCAAATAAAACAAACACACATACCAATCCCTGGTGCCTAGTGGTTTCTGCCCATAGGCAAATCTGCAGAATTGGCCTTGTAACAAATTTCCCCCCAGGAGAGCCACCCTTGCTCAAGGCGTTCCTCTCCTTTATTGTTTACATATATAAAAAAATGTCCCTGTGTCTAGCGGCTTCTGCCCCCCCGGGGGCATATCAGCCTAACAATAAATTGCCCCCCCCAGGGAAGCGACCCTTGCTCAAGGGGTCGCTCCACTTTATTCTTAACGTTAAAAACAAAAATCCTTGGTGTTCAGTGCCATCTGCCCCAGGGGGGCAGAAATGGCCTAATAAAAATGTCCCCCAAGGGGAGCGACCCTTGCTTAAGGGGTCGCTCCCCTTTATTCTTAACGTAAAAAAAAAAAGATTCCTGGCATCTAATGGCTTCTACCCCCCGGGGCAGATCGGCCTAATTAAAATAGGCCAATCTGCTCCCGGGGGGCAGAAAAGGCCTAATAATATAATGCCCCCCTGGGGAGTGGCCCTTGCCAAAGGGGCCACTCCCCTTATACATAAATAGACAAAAAAAAGACACATAACCAAAGATCCCTGGTGTCTAGTGGGCATTTCTGCAGAAATGCTCAAAGAGACATGAAAGGAAAGGAACAGCCTTTCCTTTCATGTCTCTGTGCTGCCCCCAGCCCCAGGAACGAAAGAGAAATGCAAAGCATTTCTCTCCCACGGCGCTGGAATTGCACGCTGACATCATCAGACGTCACTGGAGGGGGTCGGGGTGGAAGGGAAAGTGATTCCCCTTCGATCCCTGCCCATGGGAGGGGGGTGATAGACACATGGGGGAAATGCTAGCGCTCCCCCATGAGCCAGTCTATGGATGTAAGGGTTACATCCTTGGGGCCTAGCGCTGCAGTCAAGGTCATAACTGTTACGTCCATGGCGGGAAAGGAGTTAACAATGAAATTAAAAATTGTAAGTCACTTAAAATTACATTCTATATTTAAAAATAATAATAACAATTATACAAACAATAATAATACATTAAATTAATATATGAAGTAAAACACACTCCAATAATTAAAAAATAATACTCTTTACAACTATATTATTGAAAACCTTATTAACAAAAACGAAATTCTTAATAATGATATTGCTGATCTGAAAAAAAGATATTCTTGACAATGTTATATCTGCATTACAATATTTTTGCATCACAATATTTTGTTTCCAATATTTCTGTGTTCTGATATTTAAAACTCAATATTTTGTGTAAATGTCCTATCAGTTGAATGCGGTGCTCCCTGCATTGTTGGACCCCTTTGCCTCCTTAATTGCTCTAGCATTTGTGTGCTTATGGTCACTTAGAGGGGTGTGCCATGAGCCGCCTAGAACTTAAAACACAACAGGTGGTGGCAGGACTGGTTATTTCTTCTCAAACTCATACATTCATTTGGCAAATGAAGAATCAGACAAACATCCAATGAGATTAGTCAAATCTTTTCCTTTGCTGTCAGTTCCAGTTTGAATTGTATATAGGAAGGCACTTCTTATGGATGGATGTCTAATGTTGATTTTCCATTCCTAATTTATTTTTTTTTTTTTTTTTTATTACCAGGATAAAGAAACACCAAAACAAAACAAAATACATTGTCACTTTCAGAAAACGAAACAAAATAAAATCAACCAAATTTATCTAAGAAGTAATCCCCCAGATCAGAGAGAACTTTTTAACACTACCTATTCTGCTAGCATATCTCAAATCCTGAAATCTAACTTGCACCATCTTACAATACCATTCTTGACTAGTAGGAGACAGTTCGGAACACCAATTTCTCAGCAGAAGCGACCTAGCAACTGCAGTGGCTATGAATACGAGCTTCTCCCATCTAGAAGAGAGCCTTGCCTCGGGACCGTAGCCCAAGCTCATTAACCGAATGCTGGGAGATATGGATACCGACGCTATAGTTGTTAACATTGCAAAAACTCCCTCCCAATATCCCTGTATACATCGGCATGCCGCAGTCATATGGATCCAACCTGCCGCTCCTACTTCCTTGGAGCGAAAACACATATCAGGATGGCCAGTCCCCATGCGAGATAGAGCCTGCAGGGTTCGATACAATAACCAATTACTAAAAAAAATAATTCGGTGCCAGTTAACCCCTCAAAGCACGGAGAAATTCAGGCGATTAATGGTCTCCCAGTAGTCACCTGAAACCTCTAGGCCTGACAAGCCCATTTCGTCTGAGCTTTTGTCCCAAGATCTACTTTGACCCTTTCTGCCAGAAGCCTTCTCCATTACCCTGCATTCCTTATCCCAGGAGTGTCGACCAATTCTGTTACCAATGGCTGGGCGTTAATAATAGAATTAACGTCTAAATCCCTCAAAAAATGTAGCAAAATATTATAAGATCCGACCAACAAAAAATCATTTTTAACAGAAGTCAGGATATTTAATGAAGTTTCCCAGTTGTCATCAACACAAAAATCTCCAATTTTACTGAATCCAACTAGCTCCACCTCTTTCCTAAGTCTTCATTAAGCTGAGCCCCGGAATGCAGAAAAATCTATGAAAGTGGAGTGCCAAAATGTAAAGAAGGGATTGAATATTTTCTAAAAAAGTCTGACCTTCTCTTCAAAAATCATTTAAAAATTGTTAGAAATGGGGTCTTTGGTTGACAGTCAGGTTACCCCCTGTTCAAGCAAGGACCCTCACTGTACTCAGGGTAAAAGAGAATCACCCTCAGCTAACCCCTGCTTACCCCCTTGGTAGCTTGGCAGAGCAGTAGGCTTAACGTCAGAGTGCTAGGTGTAAAGTATTTGTACCAACACACACAGTAACTTAATGAAAACACTACAAAATGACACAACACCGGTTTAGAATAATAGGAAATATTTATCTAAACAAAACAAGACCAAAACTACAAAAATCCGACATACACAAGTCAAGTTATGAATTTTGAAAGATTAAACTAAAAAATAGCGCTTAGAAACAAAAAATGCTTCAATGAGATGTTAACACGGCGTTGTGACGGAGTCGTTCCCAACAAGCCGACACCAGCGGCGCCGGACACGGAGTCGTGTAGACCCCCAAGTACAGTACCTTTGGTGAAGAGTGAAAATAAGCTGAGGCGCAAAGTCAGGAATCGCTGCGTTGAAACGTTGAATCCGTGCACTTCAAGCGGCGTCGGTCACGACGTGGTGCGCCGACTTCCACGGAGCCGCGGACTTCAGCGGGGCTGCTGCAGCGACGGGCCTGCGAAGAGTGTTGCGTTCCAGCGAAGGTCACGGCGTCAGGTGCAGGCGGCGTTACCGGATTCAGCAGCGGCGTCGGTCCGGAGTCGTCCGAAGTCGATTTCCTTGGATTTCCACCAGCTTTCCTTTCAAGGGCCCAGGGACTGGATAGGGCACCACTTGTCATAGCAGGAGTCTCTCCAGAGACTCCAGGTGCTGGCAGAGAGAAGTCTTTGCCGTCCCTGAGACTTCAAACAACAGGAGGCAAGCTCTAACTCAAGCCCTTGGAGATTTCTTCACAAGATGGAAGGCACACAAAGTCCAGTCTTTGCCCTCTTACTCTGGCAGAAGCAGCACTGCAGGAAAGCTCCACAAAGCACAGTCACAGGCAGGGCAGCACTTCTTCCTCAGCTATCAGCTCTTCTCCAGGCAGAGGTTCCTCTTGGTTCCAGAAGTGTTTCTAAAGTCTGTAGATTTGGGTGCCCTTCTTATACCCATTTTAGTCTTTGAAGTCACCTTTCTTCAAAGGGGACTCACACCTACTTGTGAAATCCTGCCTTGCCCAGGCAAGTCATCAGACACACAGCAGGGGGTTGGAGCCGGCATTGTGAGAGGCAGGCACAGTCCTTTCAGATGAGAGTGACCACTCCACCCCTCCCTCCTAGCAGAGATGGCTAATCAGGAAATGCAGGTTACACCCCAGCCCCCTTTGTGTCACTGTCTGGTGTGAGGTGAAAAACAACCCAACTGTCAAACTGACCCAGACAGGGAATCCACAAACACGGCAGAGTCACAGAATGGTTTAAGCACTTTCTAAAAGTGGCATTTTCAAACGCACAATCTTAAAATCAACTTTACTAAAAGATGTATTTTTAAATTGTGAGTTCAGGGACCCCAAACTCCACATGTCCATCTACTCTCTAGGGGAATCTACACTTTAATCATATTTAAAGGTAGCCCCCATGTTATTCTATGAGAGAGACAGGCCTTGCAACAGTGAAAAACGAAGTTGGCAGTAGTTCACTGTCAGGACATATAAACCACATTACTATATGTCCTACCTTATCCATACACTGCACCCTGCCCTTAGGGCTACCTAGGGCCTACCTTAGGGGTGCCTTACATGTAAGAAAAGGGAAGGTTTAGGCCTGGCAAGTGGGTACACTTGCCAAGTCGAATTTACAGTGTAAAAATACACACACAGACACTGCAGTGGCAGGTCTGAGACATGATTACAGGGTTACTTGTGTGGGTGGCACAACCAGTGCTGCAGGCCCACTAGTAACATTTGATTTACAGGCCCTGGGCACCTCTAGTGCACTTTACTAGGGACTTAACTGTAAAACAAATATGGCAATCATGGAGAACCAATTACGTACACATTTTAAACTGGAGCCCTTGCACTTTAGCACTGGTTAGCAGTGGTAAAGTGCCCAGAGTAACAAAAACAGTAAAATAGGAGTCCAGCACACATCAACAACCTGGGGAACAGAGGCAAAAAGTTAAGGGAGACCACGCCAAGGATGAAAAGTCTAACACGTGTCCCCCCCAGCTAAAAGTGTGAAGCAACTACCCAACCTCATGGGAGTTCTCATCACTAAGGCGGAAGAACCTGGACAGACCATCAGCATTGGCGTGCTCTGTACCTGGACGATGTTCCACCGTAAAGTCCATCCCCTGTAGGGAAATGGACCACCTCAACAGTTTTGGATTCTTACCCCTCATCTGCATTAACCATCTGAGGGGCCTGTGGTCGGTCTGAACTCGGAAGTGAGCCCCAAACAAGTAGGGTGTTAGCTTCTTCAGTGCCCAGACCACAGCAAACGCTTCGCGTTCTATGGCACTCCACCTACGTTCCCTGGGTAGTAACCTCCTGCTAATGAAGGCTACGGGTTGATCTAGGCCCTCTTCATTAAGCTGTGAGAGTACTGCTCCAATACCATGCTCTGAGGCGTCTGTTTGCATAACAAACTCCTTGGAGTAGTCAGGTGCCTGCAGCACAGGTGCTGTGCACATGGCAGCCTTCAGGGCATCAAGAGCGTTCTGGCAAGCCTCTGTCCAGATCACTTTCTTGGGTTGCTTCTTAGAAGTCAACTCCGTTAAGGGGGTAACAATGGTACCATATCCCTTAACAAACCTCCTGTAATATCCTGTGAGACCTAAAAAGGCTCTCACTTCAGTCTGGGTCTTGGGAGGCTCCCAAGCCAGAATCGTGTCAATCTTAGGCTGTAGGGGTGCCACCTGGCCACTCCCCACCTGGTGTCCTAAGTACACCACAGAACCCTGCCCTATTTGGCACTTGCTCGCCTTAATAGTGAGGCCTGCCTTCTGCAGGGCCTCTAACACTCTCCAGAGGTGTTGCAGGTGTTCCTCCCATGTGGAACTAAACACAGCAATGTCATCCAGGTAGGCGGCACTGAACTCATCCAGTCCTGCCAACACCTGGTTGACCAACCTCTGAAAGGTGGCAGGGGCATTCTTCATCCCAAAGGGCATCACATTGAAGTGGAAGTGCCCATCTGGGGTAGAGAATGCTGACCTCTCCTTTGCCCCTTCAGTTAAGGCAATCTGCCAGTACCCAGATGTTAAATCAAACGTACTGAGGTACTTGGCAGCTCCTAACCGATCAATGAGCTCATCAGCTTGGGGGATGGGGTGTGCGTCAGTCTTGCTGACCGCATTGAGACCCCGGTAGTCCACACAGAACCTAAGTTCTGGAGTGGCACCAGGAGCAGCAGCCTTTGGGACCAAGACCACTGGGCTGGCCCAAGGACTGCTGGAGTGCTCAATAACCCCTAGGGTTAACATTTTGGAGACTTCCTCCTTAATACAAGCCCTGACCCTGTCAGTCACCCTGTAAACCTTATATTTAACAGGTGTACTGTCCCCAGTGTCCACATCATGTGTGCACATGTGTGTGACTCCTGGGATCAGGGAAAACAGCGAGGCGAACTGTCCCAGCACGTGGCGACAGTCCCTCTGCTGTTCCTCAGTCAGGGAGGGGGAGAGGATCACTCCCTCCACAGACCCATCTTTCTCTCCTGCAGACAGGAGGTCAGGAAGAGGCTCACTCTCTTCCTCCACCCCATCATCTGTCGCTAGGAGCATGGATAGCTCAGTTCGCTCAAAGTGTGGTTTGAGGCGGTTGACATGTAGGACCCTCAAAGGGTTTCTGGGGGATTGCAAGTCTACCAGATAGGTGACCTCGCTCTTTCTTTCCACCACCTCAAAAGGCCCAGTCCACTTATCTTGGAGAGCCCTAGGCTCCACTGGTGCCATGACCCACACTTTTTGTCCAGGCTGAAACTCAACCAGAGTGGCATTCTGGTCGTACCACCATTTCATATCCTCCTGGCTTGCTTCCAGGTTCTCCTGAGCGAGACTCCTGAAGCGGGCAGTCTGGTTTCTTAGTACCAGCATGTAGCTAAATACATCCTGGGGTGGTTTACTAGGAGCTTTCTCCAAAGCCTCCTTCACCAGACTGAGCGGTCCCCTCACAGGGTGGCCATAGATGAGCTCAAAGGGGCTAAAGCCAAGTCCCTTTTGAGGCACCTCCCTGTAAGCGAACAGAAGGCATGGCAAGAGAACGTCCCGCTTACGCCTCAAGGGCTCTGACAGGCCCTGAATCATGCCTTTCAAGGTGCGGTTGAATCTCTCAACCAGACCATTACTTTGGGGGTGGTAAGGGGTGGTGAACTTGTAGGTTACCCCGCACACCTTCCACAGAGACTTCATATAAGTGGATATGAAGTTTGTACCTCTATCAGATACCACCTCCTTGGGGAACCCCATGCGGGTAAAAACCCCTATCAAGGCACGTCCCACCACGGGGGCAGTGACCGTCCTTAGAGGAATGGCTTCTGGGTACCGTGTGGCATGGTCCACCAAGACCAGGATGAACCTGTTGCCCATGGCTGTCTTGGGATCCAGAGGCCCCACAATGTCAATTCCTACCCTTTCAAAGGGAGTGCTGACTACAGGTAAAGGTTGGAGGGGAGCTTTGCATTTCCCCCCACTCTTGCCACTTGCCTGACAAGTCTGACAAGACCTACAATAAGCAGCTGACTGCTTGTGCATCAAGGGCCAGTAAAAGTGGGAGACAAGCCTCTTATAGGTCTTGTCCTGCCCTAGATGTCCTGCCAAAGGCACATCATGAGCCAAACCCAGTAGGAAGGCCCTGAAGCACTGGGGTACCACTAGCATACGAGCTGACACAGGCTCAGGAACCTTAGGCTCACTGTACAGGAGGCCATCCTCCCAATAAATCAGGTGAGTACCTGGCGCCTCGCCAGCCGCCTGGGCTGCAGCCTGCTGCCGCAGCCCCTCAAGAGTAGGGCACTCCTTCTGCGCTGTGCAGAATGCTTCCCTGGTGGGGTCCCCCTTCCTGCTGCCACTGCGACAGCTCAGGGACCTGCCCCAGTTCAGCCACCTGTTTCCCTGTAGGCTCCGGGGCATCACCCTCAGGCTCTGCCTCCTCCCGGACCGTGGGAACTTCTGGGGCCGGTTTCCCGTGCCCCCTGCCCTTCCTCTTCTTGGCGGTCCCCTGCGCCACTGTTTCAGGCTCCAGGGGCTCTTGACTACCCTGATTGGCTGCCATAGACCGGGTGGATACGCACACTCACCGAGGCAGACCCAACATCTCCAAGTGAGACCTGTGTTCCACCTCCTTCCAAGGGGAATCCTCCAGGTCGTTACCTAGCAAACAATCAACAGGCATGGTTGGACTCACAGCTACTTTCCAGGAACCTGAGACCCCCCCATTCAAAGGGAACCTGCGCCACTCTGCAGAGGCGCTCAGAGTTGTCTACCGCAACTACTTGGTGAAGTACCCGGGGATCAATCTGCTCTTCAGACACCAGGTGACTCCTCACTGTAGTCACACTGGCTCCTGTGTCTCTCAGAGCCTCCACCCTCTGTCCATTGATGGTCACCCATTGCCTGTACTTCTTAGTGTTATCAGGCACTAGGTTTCTCTGGACCATCTCACTGTCCCCTAGTGAGACAAGGGTCATTTCTGCTGGTTCCCACCCACCTGAAACCAACTCCTCCCCAAGCGCTACATTGGCCAAACCCTGGGACGGTGCACCAGTGGGTGCCGGTGTACTTTTGGGGCATTTGGGGTCCCCCCTCACATGATCCACCTGGTCACATGCATAGCACTTACGTGGGGGACCACCTGCCACTGGCTTCCCTTTGGACAACCATGGCTTCTTTTCACTGGGGGGTTGGGGATCCTTACCCTGGGAATCAGTTTGGGGCCCTTTAGAGAACTCCCCCTGTTTGCCCTTACCCCCCCCCCTTTCTTCTGAGAGGGACCCTGCCCACCCTTGGCGTGGTCTCCCCCATACCTCTTTTGGACCCTGGTGCTCTCCCAGCGGTCCGCTTCCTGTGCAAGCTTCCTGGGGTCAGTCAGCTTGCTGTCAATGAGGTGCTGGCGCAGCTCTGGAAAACATAAACTATACAAGTGCTCCCAAGCAATTAAATTGTAAAGCCCCTCATATGTGTTTACCTTACTGCCCTTCACCCAACCATCCAGTGACCTGCAAAAAGAATCAACACATTTCAACCATGTTTGGGATTCCTTTCTCTTGTAGGATCTAAACTTCTCCTTGTACTGCTCAGAGGTGAGACCATACCTGGTGAGTAAGGCCTCCTTCATGACAGGGTAGGTGAGATCCTGAGCATCCCCTAAGGCTGTCAGTGTGTCCCTCCCCTCTGCCTCAAAATGCTTCCACAGGGCTGCCCCCCAATGAGCTTCAGGGACCAGGTTCATGTGGAGAGCTGACTCCTAACCCTTGAACCACAAGTAGATATCATCCTTCCTCTTATAATCCCTCACAAGGTCTTTTGGGATGTGTACCCTTCTCTCAGGCTGCACTGTAGGATTGCTGCCACCATCCCTACTGGGCTGACTCCTCTGATCTATCTCTTTTAAACTGAGCTCATGAGCCATTGCTAACTTCCTTTCCTCAATGGCCAGCCTTCTCTGTTCCATCTCTAGACTGAGCTTTTTCAGCTCCAATTGGTACTCCCTCTCTGCCTGTCTGTCCTGTAACTCTCCAGGTGTCAGACCCTTGGAGGATACACTGCTACTTGCCCTAGAGACTCTTTCCCTGGGAATAACAGGTCCCCCCACTATACCATTATGTACTGATTGCTCTCCCTCCTCATCCTCAGTGTGCCCTCCAGTGCTTCTGGTTCTCACCCAGGCCCTCAGCGCCTTTTTCAGCTCATCCTTCTTGGAAGAGCTCTTAATGGGACAACAAAATTTTTACAAAACTGCTTTAGCTGAGCCTTGTTATAACTATCCAATTGCTTCAGGTAAAAAACAGCTTCAACTGATGCATCTCCAAGTAGAGACATGATAAAAGGTTAAAAGAGTGCAAAGTTCCAAATGCAGAAAAGCAAGTTCTCAAATGAAGTTCCAGAAAAGTCAATCACCGGATCAGCGAAAAAAGAAACTGAATGCAGAGCAAAAACAGTCCAAATAGAAAAAAAACAAAATCACAAGACTAGTAGTATGTGGTCACGTAGTGGTCTGAACTCAAACAGTAGTGTACACTTAATTACTGTATGTCAAGCACAAATACAAGTCCAAATCCCAACCGCTGATCACCAATCTTAGAAATGGGGTCTTTGGTTGACAGTCAGGTTACCCCCTGTTCAAGCAAGGACCCTCACTCTAGTCAGGGTACAAGAGAATCACCCTCAGCTAACCCCTGCTTACCCCATTGGTAGCTTGGCAGAGCAGTAGGCTTAACCTCAGAGTGCTAGGTGTAAAGTATTTGTACCAACACACACAGTAACTTAATGAAAACACTACAAAATGACACAACACCAGTTTAGAAAAATAGGAAATATTTATCTAAACAAAACAAGACCAAAACAAAAAAAATCCGACATACACAAGTCAAGTTATGAATTTTTAAAGATTAAACTCAAAAATAGCGCTTAGAAACAAAAATGCTTCAATGAGATGTTAACACGGCGTCGTGACGGAGTCGTTCCCAACAAGCCGACACCAGCGGCGCCGGACACGGAGTCGTGTAGACCCCCAAGTACAGTACCTTTGGTGAAGAGTGAAAACAAGCCGAGGCGCGAAGTCAGGAATCGCGGCGTCTGTGCGAAACGTTGAATGCGTGCACTTCAAGCGGCGTCGGTCACGACGTGGTGCGGCGACTTCCACGGAGTCACGGACTTCAGCGGGGCTGCTGCAGCGATGGGCCTGCGAAGAGTGTCGCGTTCCAGCGAAGGTCACGGCGTCAGGTGCAGGCGGCGTTACCGGATTCAGCAGCGGTGTCGGTCCGGAGTCGTCCGAAGTCGATTTCCTTGGATTTCCACCAGCTTTCCTTTCAAGGGCCCAGGGACTGGATAGGGCACCACTTGTCAGAGCAGGAGTCTCTCCAGAGACTCCAGGTGCTGGCAGAGAGAAGTCTTTGCTGTCCCTGAGACTTCAAACAACAGGAGGCAAGCTCTAACTCAAGCCCTTGGAGATTTCTTCACAAGATGGAAGGCACACAAAGTCCAGTCTTTGCCCTCTTACTCTGGCAGAAGCAGCACTGCAGGAAAGCTCCACAAAGCACAGTCACAGGCAGGGCAGCACTTCTTCCTCAGCTATCAGCTCTTCTCCAGGTAGAGGTTCCTCTTATTTCCAGAAGTGTTTCTAAAGTCTGTAGATTTGGGTGCCCTTCTTATACCCATTTTAGTCTTTGAAGTCACCTTTCTTCAAAGGGGACTCACACCTACTTGTGAAATCCTGCCTTGCCCAGGCAAGTCATCAGACACACAGCAGGGGATTGGAGCCGGCATTGTGAGAGGCAGGCACAGTCCTTTCAGATGAGAGTGACCACTCCACCCCTCCCTCCTAGCAGAGATGGCTAATCAGGAAATGCAGGTTACACCCCAGCCCCCTTTGTGTCACTGTCTGATGTGAGGTGAAAAACAACCCAACTGTCAAACTGACCCAGACAGGGAATCCACAAACACGGCAGAGTCACAGAATGGTTTAAGCAAGAAAATGCTCACTTTCTAAAAGTGGCATTTTCAAACGCACAATCTTAAAATCAACTTTACTAAAAGATGTATTTTTAAATTGTGAGTTCAGGGACCCCAAACTCCACATGTCCATCTACTCTCTAGGGGAATCTACACTTTAATCATATTTAAAGGTAGCCCCCATGTTATCCTATGAGAGAGACAGGCCTTGCAACAGTGAAAAACGAAGTTGGCAGTAGTTCACTGTCAGGACATATAAACCACATTACTATATGTCCTACCTTATCCATACACTGCACCCTGCCCTTAGGGCTACCTAGGGCCTACCTTAGGGGTGCCTTACATGTAAGAAAAGGGAAGGTTTAGGCCTGGCAAGTGGGTACACTTGCCAAGTCGAATTTACAGTGTAAAAATACACACACAGACACTGCAGTGGCAGGTCTGAGACATGATTACAGGTTTACTTGTGTGGGTGGCACAACCAGTGCTGCAGGCCCACTAGTAACATTTGATTTACAGGCCCTGGGCACCTCTAGTGCACTTTACTAGGGACTTAACTGTAAAACAAATATGCCAATCATGGAGAACCAATTACGTACACATTTTAAACAGGAGCCCTTGCACTTTAGCACTGGTTAGCAGTGGTAAAGTGCTCAGAGTAACAAAAACAGTAAAATCAGAGTCCAGCACACATCAACAACCTGGGGAACAGAGGCAAAAAGTTAAGAGAGACCACGCCAAGGATGAAAAGTCTAACAAAAATCTTATAACAATTTATTTTAGATGATTTTGCCAAGAGAGATGGGTTCCGAATATTATGCTCCCTACATAGTAATACCCGAAAATCAATAAAAAACCTGGAGCCCGCGAAATGATCCAAATTAAAGCTGGCATAATAATGTGCAAAAATGCATAATAATAATCTTTGAAATTTGGCAAGGCCAGTCCCCCCTTTTCCTTATCGGCATACAGTATACTTAAAGCGGCTCGGGCCTTTCAGTTCTGCCAAATAAATGGACGAAATAGGGATTCCAGTTTTCTAAAAAGATTTTGCGGAATAGCCGCAAACAAGAAATTGAAAAGTGGTAAAATTGACATTTTAATTAACGCGATTCGGCCTAAAATAGAGAGGGGGAGAGACCCCCAATGAGTCAGCAGAGCCTGAGTTTTCTGAATTAAAGGAACGAAATTCAACTCGTAGAGATCTCCTATATTGGCAGAGAAATAAATCCCTAAATTTCTCTTTGGATTGGCATTTACACAACCTCTTCATTCAGGAAGAAGATATATAGGAGAAGTACCACAAAGAATAATATCAGTCTTGCTCATATTAATCTTATAGCCACCAATTTGCTGAAATTCATTAAATAGATAAAAGGCCGCTTCCTGAGAAGAACGTTCTGTGTCTAAAAAGAAAATTATATAGTCTGTGTAAAGTTTGAGCTTTCCCATTCATTTTAACGGAGGTTGAATCTGACTATGTTGTCTAATTATAATGGCGAGAGGCTCAATAAAAAGGGCAAATAAAATGGGGGATAAAGGACATCCCTGTCTAGTCCCTCGTTGTATTTGAAGTTGTCCGACACACTTGGAGTTTAAAATTATATTGGCCTCATAGTTTGAGTACAACCTTTGAATTAGTGCGATGACCTGACAAGGAACCTTATAGCTAGACAAGACTGAGAAAAGCGTGTCCCAGACAACCAAGTCAAATGTTTTTTCCGCATCCAGCAGATGAATAATGGCAGGGACTTTATTAGTAGCAAAATAATTGAGAGCCTCAGCTAAATAATGTGTGTTTGTAGCCAGTTGTCGGCCAGCCACAAACCCATTTTGATCGGGATGCACCAGTTTATTAACTACCCCATTAAGCCTATTAGCCAGTAATTTTGTCATTATTTTATAGTCTGAGTTTAACAGCGAAATTGGACGGTATGCATTTGGATCCTCCCTGTCCTTGTTTTTCTTAGGGAAGCTAACCACGTTTCCTGAATGCCAGGTCTTAGGGATCTGTTTGCCCCGCAGCAGGCCGTTAAATAAGACCAAAAACTCCTTGGCGAATGCATTTATAAAAGTCTTATAGAACTCAGCCGGAAAGCCGTCCAGTCCACAGGTTTTCCCCGTGGGAAGGTTAACGACGTCTAGAAGTTATGGCTTCGTGAATGGCTGAGACAGTGCCACACAGTCTTCCTCTGAGAGGCGAGGAATATCGAGGTCCATCAGGAACTTCTCAATAGTCCTGGAATCTATCACTGGGGCATCACTATAGATTTGTCTATAATGTTCCAGCATAAATTTTATCAAGGTCTCCGGGGTCAGTACGTCTAGCCCCGGTGACCGGGCATCTTAGAGCGTGTATGACATTGCCAGCAATACGATCTCGAGCCTGCCATGCCAAGAATTACTCTCTTCGTAGACCTTTTGATTGTAGGCCCGATATTCTATATCCACCTTCTTAAAAAAAAATTCCGCCAGCGCTTTCTTGGCAGCTTCGAAGGCCTGCCTATTAGTATCCGAGGGGGCATATAAATAGGTAGTTAAACATTTTTGAACTGCACCTTCCAATACAGCAATTTGTTGCCTCAGAAACCGTTTATCAACTGCCTCTTTGGCAATTACCCAGCCCCTAAAAAAGGCCTTAAATGCATCCCAGACTACCGCTGAAGTTAAGGACCCCTGATTGCGTTGGAAAAAATCCCTTATTTCGGCCTGTGAAGTGTGGATCCACCATAAGCTGTAGAATAGAGAGAAACTTCCAGCAGCAGAGAGGCATGGTCTGAGAGACCAGAGTGCTGGACCAACTGAAATCGACAGCACAATGTTTCTGAAATTATAAAAAAATCTATGTGCGAGGAGCTTTTAAACCGAGAGGAAATACAAGTATATTCCCTCGCACCAGGAGTGTTCGTTCTCCAGGGATCACACAGTGCCAAAACCTTAACATAATCTTGGAAGATCTTTGCCTCTTTAGGTTTGTGCTGTCTCTTACCTTTTACTGTAGTATCTAAAACTGGGTCCTGAAGAAAATTGAAGTCCCCTCCAATAATAATTTTTCCTTTCAAGAGGGAGTAAAACAGGCCTATATAAGGGGTTGGATCGTCTATCAGAGGAGCATAAAAACTAACAAAAATGAATCTCTCCTTAGCGACTGAACACTGAACCCAGCACCATCGCCCATCGGGATCAGAAAAAAAGTCCAATGGTTGTGCATTGAGGGCTTTGGCTAAAAAGACTGCCACACCTCTATGAGCCGCTGAAGCCGCAGCAACCACTTTAAAATCAGCCATTTGTTTAAACATGCGAAAACCCAAAACTTTATTAAGTGGAAAATGGGTCTCCTAAAGAAGTATAACTGAGGGACTGAAAGCAGATACCCTTTCTTCGATAGCAGACCTTTTCCTATGGTTATTTAATCCATTGACATTCCAGGAAAGTATTCTTAATGGAAGAAAAGATTTTGTAATTTATTTATACCTTGAGTTAGTCTGCATATGGTCCCCCCTAATCTGGAGCAAAATACACTATACCAGACATAACACTCCTCTAAAGTGCCAAAAACGGATCTTGGTGTCCATACCTCTCCCCCCTCTGCTCCCAAACCCCCCTTCCTTGCCCCCCGTCCCTCACCCTCAGTGGCCCACACCTGGAGCCCTCCTGCCCAGACAGCCCGGAGCCACATCCCACCCCCACCCCGTCCCCATTCTTCCCTCGCGTGGTGCCTTGTCATAGCACCCTAGGCCATAGACTAGAGAGACAAAAATAGAATAGCCTGAACCTGCACTGTGGGCAAAAAAAAAAAGGGGGGTCCATATTCTCTTACAGTATCATTATCCTCACTCTCAATGTCCTCATAGTCCAATATGTCCCCCTTGTAGTCTTTTATTAATTTTTTCCACCCTGGCCCCTGTCCCACCACCTCTTACTCGTCCCAGCTGCTCAGAGTTCTGAATTACATGTAACAAGGATTTAGCAGCATCGACTGTGTGAATAAAATTTGAGCGACCCTGAAAAAATACTTTAAGTTTGGATTGTTACACAAGACCAGCCTGCGCCCCTGCTTTTTGAAATGCTGGAATCATCCCCACCACTGACATGTCAGAGAAAATCTTGAACGCATAGTTGCCGGGGATCTGGAAGATTTTAGTCTTAATTGCTTTCTGGAAAATCTGTTCCTTGATACCAAAGTTCAGTATAATAGTGCGAGGATATTTAGAGTTAGGTGGCTGGACTACAGGGACCCGATGGGTCCGCATAATTGTGAGATCTGGATGCATGTCCATTAGTCCTACTAAAACATTACTTTTAATAAGATCAGTTACCAAATCTGTGACTGTCTGGCCGTTTTCACGTCCTTCAGGGACTCCTGTGAATCGCAGATTGGATCTACGTGATCGATTTTCGGCGTCATCGAGTCGAATCTGTAGATCTAGCAGATCAGCTTGGCATTTTGCCAGAGATGGTCCTACAGTTACCCGGATATCCTCGAGATCGGAGACTCGTTGCTCAATGACCGTGATTTGTGAGTTAAGTTGCTGGATATTACCACAAATCAGGTTCAATTGTGATTCCGTTCTCTGATTTGCGTCATCTTGGGAAACTTTAAATGTTTTTAACTCGCTTAATATCTGCAGAAGTAAGTTTTCTGGGAGCGCTAGTGCTTGCCGTATCTTTCGGCCCCTGAGAAGGAGCCCCATTTGGACCATTAAATCCGGAAGACACAGCAGAAATAGAAATGTGGGCAGAAGATTCAGCTGCTGTGCCTGCCCCACCCCTGCTGATTAACTTGTGCGCTAATAAAGAGGCAAAGCTGTCTGCCTGAGGGGCAGGAGTGCAGCTGACAATTGGTGCAGGGGTACCCTCCTTATGATTTTTCCCTCCCCCAAACAAGGGATAGAGCGGTCTTGAAGAAGGTCCCATGTCCGTCATCTGATCACAAGAAGTCTCAGAGTTCCAGCCGGGGGTCGACTGAGTGAGCAATGGAGAGCCTTCGAATGACCCCGGACCAGGATCTGAATCGGGTGGCAGAGTCCTTGATTCGGCAGATGGGCAGTCCAAGCTGAGAGGAGGGCTTGACAAATTAGTTCCGGAGGATGGTAGATTAAGAGGTAGAGGTGAAATAGGGTTAGAGGCTGAATCTATAGCGGAAGGTAGGGGGGGTACGGAAGCCAAAGCCTTGTGCAAATGATTAACTGAAGGTATGGGGCGTTTCTGTTTGGCAGTACGTGTTACTCTAGGAACCCTGGCAGCAGAGCGACCTGCATAATGTGGAGAACGCCGCATCTTCCCAAAAACACACTGATTAACCGTGTAGCAATGAAAGAAGAAAAAGAAAAAGGGGGGGGGGGGTCCTGCCCTGTCCCCCTCAGGTGTGATTAGATTGAGATATTAGCTGAATATCCAGGGGGGGTCCGGCAGGTCTTACCAGAAAACCAGCCTCAAAATCCGTGCCTTAATGGAGCTCGCAGGATTCACAGGGGGGGCAGAATAGCCGAAAAAAAGAAAAAAATAATTTTTCAAATACAACCCCCCTAGCAACTGGGGTGATAACAAACAGACTCACTCAGAAAAAAAAACCCTCTTTGTAAAAATTATATAGCAGTCCTTTCCTTTTCCCTTTTCCTCCTTTTTTCTCTCTCCCTTTCCCTGCCTCCCCCTCCTTCCTTCCCTCCTAGCTCACTCTTTTCCCTATTTTCTCTCCTTGAACTATCCCTTAGAGCCTCTGGCTCTGTGTACAGGACGGGGTGAGACTGAAGGCTTGGTGATCAGCAACGATCTAGATCAAAACCAATTATAATGTCTTTACTGCCAGCTCCCTCCTCCCCTTGGGCACGTAATCTTTGATATCCTGCTTGAATCTGTCAAATATACTCAGCTTGTGACTTCGCGTCCCCCGTAGATCGCTGTTCTGCACCTCCTCGGCTGAAGACCCTGGACTCTGCGTCCTAAATGCTGCCCTGAGGCTGAAACTACCTCGCCTTCAGCTGGTGCGTCTCCCGTATCCTGGAGACTGCCTCGCTTCATCTCCGCGTTTCCGTGTCTCGGAGGCCCAGAGAGAGCATCGGCGTCCCTGGTAACTGCCTGGTAACTGCCTCAGAGTCAGCCTCGGGGCCTTCCGCATTTCATTCAGTGAATCACCTGGAGCCTCACAGTGTGTCTCATTCTAGCGCGTCTCATTCTAGCGCTCAGAGCGTGACGGGAGCTCTTGCGGCCATTTCCATTCCTAAATTTTCATTGCATTCTTCAGCCCTTTGTTACTATTTTTGTGGTTGAATTTCTATTCTTGCATTTGGATTTTTCTTGTGTATATCATGACATGGCTTTTGTTGGAAAGTAGATTATTGGTAAGGGCAGGTAAATACCTATACTTAGCAATAGGCCACAAACCCTCACTAAATCCAGTCAAGGTCTCAATAAATTAATCCTGGCTCAAACCCTGGTATCTTGGCAACGTGCAGTTAGGCTTAAATTAGGAGACAGGTGTATAAAGCATTTAATACTAACAAAACAGTAAATAGATAAAACCCAGAACACAATACAAATCCAACACCAATTTATAAAAATAGATTATATTTTTATATTTAAAATGACACTTTCCCTACTGTTGCTTAGACTGGAAGGGGATTAAGAATTTTAATCCCTTCAAAGTCAAACACTTTCCCTACTGTTGCAGAGACTGGAGTGGGAAAAGTAAATTTAACCCCTGCGAAGTTTAACGCTTTTCCTACTGTTTCACAGACTAGCGTGGGAATAACCTCTGAATCCTGGTGCCCTGGGGGGAGGGGCAAACAAAAACTGACATAAGTGGTCAGGATACAGGTATCCTCACCCCAGAGGACAGATGGAGGGGTATGTGAGGGATCTCTCTTGGGAAAAATTGCCCCCATTTTATTTTAGCTGATCCGCAGATCCTGCGCAGTCCTCACTGCGGCCCCCGCAATCAAATCACGAGTGACCCATGCCTCCAAAATCCAATGAAAAAAAGTACACCGACTCACACATCAATACTCACTGCTCATGGCCACAGGCACTGCGCAGGATCTGAGGATCGGGCAAAAAAAATTTGCAGTTCGACTTAATTTAGGAGACAGGTGTAAAAAGCATTTAATATCAACAAAACATCACTAGGTAAAACCCAAAAACACAAAAAAAAATCCAACAATAATTCATATAATTAGATTATATTTTTATCTTTAAAATGGCACTAAAACAGCCATTCTGGTGGCGAACATAACCGCCACCGCGAGTCTGGCAGTCTGTTGACTGGCAGACTCATAATGAGGCCCTAAATGTTTTCTAATTCTAATCAAAAGCACCAATCTGGTCATCTGGCCACACTCGACCAGGACAAAGTCAAACGTTGAGGCCGACCGCAATGGATCCCTGCTTGGCTACACTGAGTGGGAGGCCTCGTTCAAAGTTTTCCCTTCACACTTAGACAAATTTATGAAGATTTCTCACCAACCAGGACAAAGTCACAAGTTGAGGTCGACCTCGCTGGAGCCCTCTTTGGATTCACGTCACAGGAGGCCTCGGTCCAGGTTCCTACATTCGGACTTCATCCGGTATTAAGTCGAAAGTTGAATCCCACCTCAATGGAGCCCTTCTTGGATACACTGCATGGGAAGCCTTGGTCAAAATATTGCCTTTTCTTCCCCGATGTCGGATGACCCTCCACAGCAAGCCGATTTTGATGCAATGTCATCGGATTGCCTTTCCACGAGTCCATGGTGAAATCCTGGAAGTCTGGGGCTTCAGAGCTTTTCAGCAGGACAAACCTATGTCAGGCCAGGTCGCGGGCAATGTTGGCCGGTTTGACTCACAACATTTGGTAGGTCCGCTTTTTGAGTTTTTTTTCAATGTTGCTCCAAACTTCTGCATCTTGTTGCAGAAGTACTTTTAAGGTCCTTTAGGTGTCCACAGGTCACCCCGAGGTTCCAGAAGCTCTGACTTGCTCCTTGGGGGTTAGAACTCCAACTCCCAGAATTCACCTGGTTCAAATCCTTAAATGACCACTAGTCACTGGCCAGCTGGTCAATTTCTGCAGGGCTTAATGCAAAGGGCTCTGGTCCGCTTCGAGGGGGTCCCTTCTCGAAGTAGTAGAAGCCAGGCAAAGTCCTTTTCTTGGTGAAGCCCAAAGTGTGCAGCTGGTGCAGTCCTTCTAAGTGCAGTGTCCAGGTGCAGGCCAGGAGTCCACCAAGGCGGTTCTTCTTCTTGTCTTTTTCCAGTAGGAATCTCAAGCAGGGTGCAGCTCAGACATATTTATCCTTGCTCCTGGGTTGAAAATCAGTGAGAGAAGGCAACTGTTCAATCAGACGTACTACCACCGTCTTGGATGACCACTTCCTGAGAAGTGTGGCAAAAATCAATCCCAGGTAGCAACATTCCTTAAAAATCCAAAATGGTAGAAAGTGACTTTTCTAGGTTAGGTCTGGCTTAGCCCACCCAATGGTGTGGCTAAAAATCCTTAGCACCCCTTTCCTGCCCTCTCCTAATCTAATCAAGAGGGCACCTGGTTGGCTGGGTTGGCAGGAAATGGGGGAGGTCTTGAGCTGCTCCAAATGTCCTTCCCTCCTTTGAAGTCCAGTTTGGCTGCTCTCGCCCCATCCTGTTCTACCATCTGCTGAGGCAGATCTCCTCCCACAAGATTCCTCCTTTGTTTCAACCCAAGCCACTTCACACCTCATCAAGATAGCCTGGCTCAGGCTGCCAGAGGCTGACCAATCAGAGAAGACACAACAGGGCTGAAGTTGGTATCTTTTAGCAAGAATTCTAAAACCCTTTCCGGGTACGTTATATTAAATTCAACAGTGGCAAGTTGTTGAATTTATTATAACTTATAATTTGATACAAAATGTGCTATAATTTATGGAAAATAAGACTTTATTATTTTAGAATAAAGTCTCTCCATGCTGGACTATGGAGCTCATTCACTTCAATGGGGAAAAACAAATTTGGCTATTTGTCCTTCACCAGAGCTAATAAAACCTGTTTTATAAAGCCCCTGCTTAGAGTTACACTACACCAAACCCCGGGGACATTTAGGGCATACCTTAGGCATGCCTTTTATGTGACCATATGGTAGCTCAGAACTTTGGAAGTACTTTTAATTCCAAAGTCAGATTTGGGGTTAACTTTACCTTAAAAGCAGCCAGCAAAGCAGGCTTGCCTTTAGGATTCCACTGGGCACTACAGCAGTGCACCTGTTGGTGTACTTCCTATGCTGGGGGTCCCTAAACCTAAATGCCCTACCATATAATAAGGACTTATAAGTAGGTTGGTACAGCCAATTAAATTTAGCCTAATTTGCATATCCATTTTAATCAGAGCAGAGGCCCTGGGACTGTTTAGCAGTGCCCAGGGCCCCATCAAAGTCAGAAAAACACTGGTATGAGTGAAAAATTGGGGCAAAAGGTGTGAGGGCTTCTGCAATCAGCCCAGTTTTCCCACAGAGTGTTCCTCTTCCTTGATGTGAGGGAGAGTTGAGTACCTTGATAATTCCCCAATCAAGAGCTACAACATTGCCAAGGAAGTATTTGCCAATTTATTTTTCCATCCTCACTTGAGCCCTCTTAAGGAGACACTCTTGACCCTTTCACACATACTGTTTTATGCAGGATTGCACCATGGCTGCTGAGAAGAGTTGCCCTTACTTGGGCAATCAAGAAGGCGACTCAACAGGTCTTCTAAGCATATAGTCCATGACGGAGTGCAATGGTAATGTCTTCTTAGATTTGGTAAAAGTATGGTTGCTTTCCCAAACCTAGCACAAGGGTCACCACAATTGTGCCTTGAAAATGTGTTCTTAAAGTAGACCTTGGTAATCCGGTCTACAGAATTCCCAATAGTTCTTGTAAGTGAGCCATATTTGTCTGAGAAACCAGTAAAGTTATGATGTGGTATTCTATAAAGAGGTGAGTCTTCAGCTCTTTCATACATTGGAGCAACATTGAGTGGTCCTGATGGATATGGGGATGTTGTTCCACATCCTGGATGCATAGATGGAAAGGGCCTGCTGTCTTGATTTTTTTCATTCTTCTTTGCCTGCAGTCTGATGGTGGTCTGGCTGTGTGTGTGCTGAGATCCACCAGAGATGGTGAGCTTGTCTGCAAATTAGCAGGGTTGCTGGTTGTGATAGCTTTGTAAATGACACAGCTGGTTTTCAAGATGGTGTGGGCTGGAAAGGGACGCCAATGAAGTTCCATCAGGATGGGCTGTATAGTTTATTCAATGTTGATTTAAGGTTATCTATATGTTCTGAATGATCTACACTGGTCTAGCAACCGTTTCAGTCACACATTCTGAAGCTTGAGTAAAGTCATACCACATCTTCACGATAGGTTTCAGGGGGTGTTTGAATGTATTGAATTTGGAGTATTCTGGTAAGGAAGCATAGTGCAATATTTGGTAAAGAAGAATGGATTTATTCATAGTTTTTATAATTTGCCAACTGAGAATACTTCGGTTTAAAGGACAGTGATGTGTCTTTTTGATGTATACCAAAATATGGAATTAAGGCTGAATTGATTAATTTGCAACAACCTACTTCCTTTTATGAATTTATCAATCAACTGCATATCCCCAGGAAAATTGTCAAAGTTTTATGGGGACCTGTTTTCTCAAGAAGCATCTCTGCAAGTAGAATATGTGAGGGTTGTTTGATTGAAAGTGAAAAGGAGTGCCTGCGAAATGTTAGGCTATGTCTATAATGTGGTGATGCTGGACATATATGTAAAGGCCTTGCTAAACAGTCTCGGAGAAATGGTGAAAGAACCTTCTCCTCTTCTGAGAAGAAGACAAGAGTATGTTGGCTTCATTATATTGGATTTTATATGAACAACGCTGATAATTGTTTATTTATTCTACCCATTGTGAATAGAACAAGTGGAGTTTGTAAATATATCTACATTGCTGATTAGAGGATAATAAGAATGTTATTTTCTCCAAATTGGTCCGCTAAAAATAGAAGATTCCTGAAGTGATTAGAACTGTTGCTGACTCACCATTAACGTTGGGTCAAAGAGGCCTCTTTTTCTGTAACTGTCTGATTTCCGGATCATATTGAAATGTTTTCTTTTGAAATTACAGATACACACAGTGGAAATATATGGAATTCTACATCCAAGCAAATAGTAGCTGACCTCTCTTCAGAGCCACTAAAGTAGTATAATGTTTTTACTAAACATAACATTTGCTCACTTCACCTTCACAGGGATTATGATTGCACTATGCCTATTAATCTTGGTGTTCCTTTTGGATACATATCTTCCTTAACAGGGAAAGTGAAGGAGAATTTGCAAAAATGGTTTCATGATGCCATTACCATCACCTGTGGGGGCACCCAGGAAAGATAAAAATCTCTCATCTTATAGTGATAAAATTCTTTGAAGCCAGGAAAGATAACCATCTTTGATCTTCTATTGATTAAAGAGGTATGAATCAGATCACAGTTACATCTCCTTTGCTCCTAAGTAGGACATCTTAGAGTCAGGTTATGTGGCACAATCTTGAAAACATTTTATTTAAGAGGTGCTTATCTTCTGGTAAAGGAGGGTGACATGTGGAAGGCAGATTTTCACACCCCATTTGAGGATTTTGAAAATCATTTTGATTGTGCATTGCTCGTGGTATTTTACAGCCATTTATGAATACACCATTCTCCCCTGTCTTAAGTCAGCTTATATTGTTTCATTTCAATACTATTCTAATCTTTTCAAAGTCTCTTGTGGAACATCAAGAATATATGAGTCTATCAAGAATTCAGCAAATCATTATTTGCCCTGGAAACCCGAGAAGTGTGAGTTTGAGAAAGAAGAAGATCACTTTGGATTTCATTTTACTGCCTTTGGTATTTTCATGAACCCATGGAAGGTAGCACCTTTTCTAGGTTGGCCTTCAGCCACTACTGTTGAACATATTCAATGTTTCCTTAGCTTACATTTATGAACTGTTATCATCAATTCATAAAGAATATTGCAGCAATAACAAGTGACATTGTTTTGAAAAGGGAAAATATGAATAGGGATGATTGCTGGGACAATAAAGCTGAAAGACCCCTGAATGCACTTTAACAGAGATTTACTCATTCATGTATTTATGTCATCTTGCTACTTCAAAGACATTTATTGTGGAAACAGGTGCCACAGTTATATTAATACAGAAAAAATCTAAATGGAACTCGTCAGTACATAAAAGCGAACTCTTATCCTTGAGGAGGACAAGTTCTAATTAAAGGCATTGTTTGTGGGCTTTAGAGAACCATTTGAAAATCAAACTGATCATTGTAATTTTGCAGTGCTTGCACGATCTTCATTGTAGAATTAACCCTTAAACTGTGTGGGCATTTTACGTTGCATAGTTATCAATTATATTCTTGGTTCAAAGAACGCGTTGGAAGATTCTCTGTTCCACCGGTACCCTGAGTCAATGGTTACTTATGGTAATCCTCTGTCATTGGGCAATAAGAATATTTCAATCTTTCCCAGACAAGGTCAAGGTCGTATAAGAACAGAAGGAGCCAAAGGATTTGGAATTCCTTCATCCAAAACATTCTCTAGTTAGATTAAAAGACTTATTTTGGAGTCAGCAAGCTAATTTAATACAAACTAAACAATTAAAATTGAATGTTATGAAGATCTATTAGGACTCAGACATTTCTGGTCATAAAAAAGTTAAGGCTACTTTGGATTTGATTTTACAATCTTTCTGATGGGTAATTGGTCATGATCATGTTTTACTTGTCTTGATTGTGCACAGGAAGAATCCCTACATTCACCCCTTTTGTATACTTCTAACACTTACCAGTGGCTCCTTAATGTAAGCATGCAATTTCAATAGATTTTATAATGGATATTCCACTTTGAAACAGATAAAGTGCAGAAATGCATCAATGATACGCTGCTGAAGAAATGGTCTAGTATGTTTTGACTGATATTGTCCATTTTCATGGATTCCCTCATAACATAATTTCTGATATAAATAATAAATGCTTTTCACATTTGTGGTAAGCTTTGCATAAAGCATTGGAAGTTGACCAAGCTCTATCTTTTGATTATTATCCTATGTCAAGAGAGCAAATAGAGTGAACTAATCAAGGTTTGGAGTAATATATACAGTGCTACTATAATGTAACTTAAGGCAATTGGGCTTATTTACCAATTGTAGAATTGTCTTATAATGATGAAATCCATAGATCAGCAAAGTTTCACCTTTCTTTTGTATGCAAAGATTTAATCTAAAGGTTTTTCAATTTTCTCCTTGTATTGAGCCTTTGGTTCCAGTATTGAGTCTCTGAATCAGTTACCTTAATGCAGGCAACATGCTTCTGAAAGCTCATGCCATTCTAAAGTCAAAATGAAAGAATATGCTGATAAGTCCAGATAAAATGTTTCTCTTTTGCTGCAGCAGACAAATTATGTCTGTCTTCCCATTTTCTTCCTGACCATCTATTGCTAGTTAAATGTTTTTGTGTTCATTTGCATTAACTCACCAGATCAATCCTGTAGCTTTTCTGTTAACATTGACTCATATTTGAAAGATTTATTTTGTCTTTCATTCTTCACAATTGAAACCATACTGTCCCTATCCTTATTCTCACGTGACCTGTGAAGCTCTGAAAATTATGGTCATTGGACAACCAGAATGTGAACTTCAAGTAATTTGTGATTCTCTGAGATTTCAAGGTTTACTTTGATTTCTGATCCACTAGAAAGTTTATCCTTCTATTGACCATTATTGGGAAGATTCTTCTTCTTGTGCCTTTATATTCTAGTGCCCGGTGTATGAGCCCTTATCACTTATTATTTGTTACATAGTAGCTGCATATTATTGTGGCGTTTAAGGTAATTCTTTGGTCCATGAATATTTTTTTGTATTTTGGATCTCACTTCAGGCCAGAATAAACCATGATGCTCCAGATGGTTCTCTTGTTATCAAGGGAGTTCTTGCTATGAATCAGATGCTTCTACCTGGTATCTCCAGCCCTAAGTCTGGGTATTACAAAATAAATACTTCAAAATGAGGAATAACAATGCGGCTCCTGAATTAGCTCAAAGGTTCTCCCGGGTTCCATGGACTTTAACTCTCACATCTGGCACCTGCTCTGAGAATGTGGCAAATGTCAGTAAGGGGACCACAGCAGGTTACAGTATAGGAGCATAGCATAAGGAGGGGGTTGGGGAATAGTGCAGGCTTTGTGGCTGGTAGGGGGAGATATCAAGCACTTTCTTGCTATTGTAGCGAGCTGGTCTTGCTGCACCTGTGACCTCTGCATACTTCAGAGCTCCAGGGACTTTGCCAGGTGTGTTTAAGCAGCAGGTAAAATTGGGCCCAATCATACCCCCCAACAGACTGCCCCAAGGGATACAGCTCCTGTCCACTCGGAATCAGGGTCATCAACCCTATTCCGATCATGTTGTATTCAGTCCTACGTCAGCTCTTGCATACAAGTGTTTACTGCCCCATTCACCGTTATATGCATTATTACAACATGAAACAACTATACCACACCTCAAATAAACTCCATAAATGTAATGCCATAACATCCTATAAATACCTAAATTGTGTGAACACTAGCAGGGCCAAATGGCGCTACATGCTTTGGTCTCAAACATATTTAGAAGTGTTAAAGAGACACATAAAAATTGTAAGCATTGTTGGTTGTATGGAGTTAAAATTGTTTCTAAAAATGACTCGTGTTGTGATTTGTTCAGTATTAACTATGTCATTAAGAGGATTGCTAAATTTACCAGTTTTAGCTATGTTTGGCGGTCACTCATTACACTGAAGAGGGTTTTGTGTTCATTAATTGGTAAAGAAAGCGGACTTATGTTCAATGTTTTGAACACATTTATACAACACGGAACACTGCGAAGACTCCGTAATGAATGGGTATTTTTGTTCTGCTTTTGGCTAAATAAATTACCAAAGAGAGTGGCATTTTGCTTCTTTCTTTCTACCATCAATAAACATAACAGAATAATTTATGAAATCAAAACTTTTCAAGGTATAAAGCAAGGCTAGACAAGAAGAAAATGATTTAAAAAATTTACAAACATGATCAAAATAGAACCCTTCAATTGAAAAGTAGTAATCATCAAACTCTGCCCCAACAAAAATAAAGGGCAGTCTATCTAAGTGTTTGTAAAATAGGGGGCAGGGAAATTGGATACAACACAATTAACAAGCACAGCAAATTGTTATTTTATTTACATTCAGATTAGTTGTTTTACCCAGTGACACACGCTCAAACCCAGCAATTTAAAATCTAATCTGCTGTGAAGGACGCAGGAAAATGATGTGAGGTGGCAGATTGAACCAGCTGGAGAAACATTTGAGCCTTGTCAAACTGCTTTGTAGTGTGGACGTGTTGATCAAGGCATGTGGGTTAAATCTTTGTAGCCATCAAAGTATGTAGGATACTGGCTAACTCAAGTCCCTATTGAGATTTTGGGTACCCTGGGCGGTGAAGGTGGACTGAGTGGAACTATTCAAGCTTCAATGGTGGGCATTAGGCAATGTCAATTTGGACACAGGGGCTGGATTGGGATTTCAAGCAGGAAAATAAGCAACATTGAGTTGTGTTTGTCTAGGTATGAAGGTTCGAGTCAGTGATGGGATTCATTTGTAATACTTGGTGAGGCACCATCAAAGTGAGTAACTAGACTTAAAGAAAAGTTATGAATGTGGTTGTAAGTTCTTGCAAGCCTTCAGTTTCATTTCCACAAACAGTGGACACAAAATAAAGTTGCAAGAGTATCCACACTGACAGGGTGATAGGCTCTCAAACATATAACAGCAGTAAAGTAGCATCTGAGGATTGGAAAGCCACCTGGTTGAGTTCAAAGTATTAGTGTAGGGAGCACAGGCATCAAACAGGTCTCACAACCTAGAAGAGTCTGCATACTGCTAAATTCTTCGTAGTGTAATTCAGAAGATTGTCTGGTACAGTGCTGAGGGAGAGAGTACTTAAGGTAAAGTGTCCTCCACTTTCCAAGTTCTAAAGTATTTCAAAGGAACAGTGGCCAAAGCAGTGGTATTTTAAGGATGAAAATCAATACTATTAGTTGATAACAACTATTCAATCACCCAAAAGTCCCACACCGAAACACACACTCTTTTACCAATATAGTTTGTATATTCAACCCTAGAAGAGAGTCTTGTGATTGCAAATGTTTGTGAGGGCATGCACAGGGAAAAACACCTTGCCAGGATAAAGACTCTGTGGAACAGAGCTTCTTCCAAGACTCTAGCCTTCTCTATCTGGATATTGCAGCCTCCTAAAAACATAGGGAATCATTGCAGCTTCTTGTTCATGATTGCCGAAGTCCACAAACTGTATGCATAGATTGTCTGTTTGGGTTTGGTCCTCAGTGTGAATGGCGCAGACAGTGGAGACATCAGTGAGTGCACACTGAGGGCCATATTTAAGTCACCTTGCTGCTCTGTCCTGTGTCAAATGGGAAGGTCAGGAATGTACTGTATCTATGTTACACAAAGCATTCCTGTCCCTTCAACCTT
This sequence comes from Pleurodeles waltl, assembly GCF_031143425.1. Classification (NCBI taxonomy): domain Eukaryota; kingdom Metazoa; phylum Chordata; class Amphibia; order Caudata; family Salamandridae; genus Pleurodeles; species Pleurodeles waltl. Next base: position 569,609,957 of record NC_090442.1, read on the forward strand.
CACTGGCACCGTTCAGGTTGCCTAGCGCCAATGCAGGTGTCTGCATTGTAGGCAGGATTGTTTTTGTGCAGGAAGGGACACCTTCCTGCACAAAACAATCCCAGGAGTCTTTTTCCTGTTTATATATGTGCTGCAGAATGCACCACATATAGAAGGAGGAAAAACGAGAAGCAATGAAGATATTTCTCGTTGTTTCGCCTCTCCTGGGGAGACGTAAGGCTTTGGCACATCCCCAGGTTTACAGAGTCTTGTAAATCTGGGGATGCATCAAAATCAATGGGTGTTGCGTGGGACCACCCACAGCAACGCCCATGAAACTCCTCCCTGGCGAAGAGAAAGGCAACACAGTGACTTGTGCTGCCTTGCCTTACTCCATATCTATGAGCCCATTTAAAGCCACACAAAATGGCTTTGCGTGGCATCATAGATGTGGTTAAGAGGTTTTCACCACCTAAAAGTGATACAACAGCAGCGCAAGCCTCTCATAAATATGCCCCTGAGTTCATATTGGCCCTTGGAACCACTTCCTGGATGGTGGAAAGATTTACCAAATAGCCAGACCCTTGGCTCCAAAGAGCAATACTTTTCTGGGTGGTAGCAAAGCCCATCATTTATATATTTTAAAGAATTAGAAACAATAGGTCTTGCACTGACAAACCAGATCTGAAAACAAGATTCCCATCCCCGTATCCAAAAAAGCAAAAATAAATGGAGAGAAATACTACAAGCAAAGCATTTGTGATTTATCACAGGGGCATTCAAGTAAATTAGCATGACTATTTGTAGCATTAATGTAAATAGAAATGGTTCACAATGCCCACAATGCTCACAGGAGACATATTTCTTTGCCTTATGCCTTACACTGCGCAAGCCATTTGGAAGGCCTTGCCTGAAGTATGGAAAGGGAGGCCAAGGAGAGCACTGATGCTGGCATCACCCACCCGTCCTCTGTCTATGGAGGGAAAACTGTGGCGGACCAGTGGAAAAATTGAATTTGGGGATGTTGAGAACAATTTGTAGAGGTTCTGTTAAGTTTACTAATGAATATTCATGATTTTGAGAGTTGGATTTGTGTAGAAAATGTATTAACTCAGAGAAAAATAATGCACGCATTTGAAGGTGCGCCCACCAGAGTGGCTGCCAATGTTCACAAAGTGTACTTATTAATGGCTTATCAATATCAAATGTTGAGCTTATGTTTGATTAATGTAGTAATATGTTATATTAAGGGTTATGCATTATGTATTAGCTTTATTAATTGTAGGCCTTAACTTAGTAAGGTCTTGGCCTAGTTGCATGGCCCGATGTCAAGCCACATTTCTTAGGCGTTTCATAAAATGGATGCTTAGAGAATTAAATTGTGATTTTCCACTGTACTGACCATGTGCTTATAGCTGAAGTTCTTTCTCATGAGAAACTGCTTGCTACAAGATGCTGTACTTGCTAGTGAAACAGTGTTTAATATAATGTGTGTAAGACTGACATTCTCAGGAGAAGACAATGGATGCACTGACTGGAGTATAAGCTGTAACAATATTGATACCTGACGAGCCGAATGATGAGAGCAGGAGAACAGGAGCCAATCAGCGACATGTGAACCATGTAGTAGTAAAATTGTACTTTTGAAGTTTTAGTTTAATTGGACTAAGAGTAAACTTGCGATCCCCTGAGCAATTAGAATGTGGGGAATAGTTTTTTGGAAATCTAACTTAGCCAGACTGCATCGAGAGGAAAAAGGCCATTCTCCCCATTCTTCTTGAGTGTTTAGTTATCCTTTCAAACTGCTTAGAGCGACTTTGCTTTTTCTGAACTTTGATGCTGAATCCTGAGGTATTGCTGACCGAACTCACGACCTTTTGACGAAGACTGTCAAAGCTTGCTGAACCATATTGAGGACAGGTATACTGACATCATTATTGATTGTTATGTCTAGTGGCTTTTGTTTCTGGGTACCAACCATTATTTTGATAGAGCCATAGTTAGATGTTGTTCCAAATTTGTGTGACTAAATTTTTTTCCATGAAACCCAAACATGCTATTCTAATCTGATGTTAGTTAGGGTTCTCTCTGATGAAGTTTGCTACATTTAATAACAGTTGATGTCTTTTCTTTGCTGAACCTAAATGTATGTAATATCGTTTGCACAGTTATTCTTGCTATTAATTTGTACTGTAACCTCAGAATGTGTAGTTGCTCAAGCTTTGATTAGATTGCGATTCTTTCACCAGTTTGGTCAGCCAGTGTTGTTCCTGTATGTTTACCATTTGATCTTAAGACTAAATTACGTGACATTAGCATTGTTAATATAGGGAAATAAACATTCAATATTTTACATAAAGGTGTGGTTATTTATGGCCGAGAGGTCAGGGTGTGTGGAAATTACTGACACTCATTGATTGTAGATGTTATTGATCTGTAATGATACGGGATATATGGTTGGAAAAACGTGAAGCGCAGTCAAAATGTCCATCGGCCTATTCGCAGCTCCCTTGTAGGTTTACTTAATAAGGTCTGACGCCCTAACAGTTCAAACGTGCTTAGTGAATTTAACCAATCCAGAAAATAGGCTGTTTTTACAATCTGCACAAAATGGAACTCATTTTTGTTGCAGTCATCCTAAAATGTTTTGCAAGACTAGTTGAATTTCAGTCTGTCAATTTGCATAAGCATGGCAGTGTGTTACAAGAATTTATCTCATTCACAACAAACACGGATACTAAAAGAGGCATGTTGAAGAATAGTATATCCCCTTTAGCAACAACCTAAAACATGCCATATGCGTTTTGCATAGGTTAGCACAATACACCTGCAGACACTTTTGAAGATTTCATAGAGAAAAAATAATCTGCTTTCCTGTCAAATAATCCTCAGGACTGCAGGTCTGATGTACTATGCACCTTAGGAAAGCAGGGATATGTAATTTGCACACAAACTAGTTGATGAGTCCCTATGTGAACTATGTACTAAAGAGTCACATCACAATTTGTTTATTAACAGGGGAGGAAAGTTTCACCAAACAACCTACCTGCATAATGAATAATAATCAGACAGGTCAGACAATAATCAGACAGGTGTATTTTGCAATCCCTTTGAATGGGATGGTTTTATGCAAAGGACAGCAGACCACCATCCCTGCATGTGCTTCCCCTAATGGAAAACATTTTTTTAAGCAGCCCATATCCATTACAGAAACAGGTGCTGCTTCATAAAATGTTTTTCATGTTTACAAACATTTTGAAGAAGGTGGTTGAAGCAACCAGCCATTGTCTGCCAACCACCTTTCCTTCCCAACAGCACAGCCACCCTACCCCCACAAGAGCATCCAACAGGAATCCCAAAGGGAAATCTGTCCAATAGGAATGGCTTTCCCTATCCGAATCAGTTACAACCCCAAATTAACTAGTATTACCTTTGCAGGCGTTTACAAGAGCAGGTAAGATGAAAAACCACTGACACATTCCATTTATATCTCAAAGAGAGCAGGAAAACGTCTCTTTTATGCTTGCAATTTGGAAAGAGTTGCAAAACCTTATTGATAGTCAGAAAGCAGCTGTGACCCATGCATATGGGTGAAGGGGCCATGCCACCTTACCTTTTTCCAGAGAGGAAGAGTGGCTGTCAGGCTGAGCAAAGGTCAGCCTGCCAGATGCTCTTCTTGCTCATGTCAGGCAGCCAGGAGCTAGACATGTTAATTGTGCAGTCTTCTGGCTGCCTGAGCTGAACTTTGCCAGACTGAGGATTTCCCAGTCCAGTGGGTGTGACCTCCTCTGCCTAGCAAAAGTGCCCTGAAGTTCTCCCATTGTGATGTGGGAGAGCTTCACTGATTGCCTTAGGCCTGGGCACTTCAGTTTTAATCCCTGAAGTGCCTAGGGCCTGCTGTCAATCAGAGACGGAAGCAGACAATGTGCAGGCAGTACTGAATGTGTCCCGGTGTCTATGAACACACTGGGAGAAGTTTAGCATATTTTTGTGGGGCCTAACTTCTTGGCAGGGTAGACAGCATCCACACTGTAAAAAAAAAGTGGGTAGAATCTATCTTGACTCATGCGCTCCATGGGTGGGAGCGAGCAAATGTATATGTGCACATGTTCAGCCCACCTGCCCACTTCCCTGCCAAAATTAGCGCTGCCACTATGGGAAAGACTTTTCCAACTTAACAAAGGGGTTTTGTACATTGCGAAAAGGTGTGTTGCAGTCGCAAATCTTGAATCTTAGGGTTTGAGACTGCAAAAATCTTTTTGTACATTAGGCCAATCATTCCTCATTTATGTCCTCCACTATTTGTAGGCATGCACAGTGAAATTATAGGATTGGGTGGATTTATTGGGTGAGAGCGCCTTTAAAATAAATTTAGTTTTGGAAAAGAAAAAATAGTATTACTAAAGTGCTATTCTGTTTGAAGTCAACTTATGGAAACCAACATTTGTAATAGCAGGATAACACAGAACTCCGACTCTTGAATAAAGAATAATTTCTCATAGATCTAAAGGTTCTATAAATTATATGACATAGAAGGAACGTGGGGGGGCAAAGAGGAGAATGTTTGCAATACTCATTCCACAATCCATGAATAGAATGCAGTTCTTTCCCTTAATTTATTGACAAGGTGTAACCTCCAAATAAGACTAAAATGTTATAACAACATTGTCAGTGTGCTAGAAGAAATGCAAGAACAAATTGAGTATACATTACTGCCATGTGTATCTTTCTATAATTCAGAAGCAAATTGAGAGCCATAGTGAAACTCTTTGATGTTCTTCCTCCACTGAAATAAAAGTCTGCAACTGAATCCATACTGGAGGCTTTGGATCCATCCCCAGGGCCAGAGGTACAAGTAGGTAAATCAGTGCTTAATTTTTGCTGGTGGTTTCTGGTGCGGTGCACCAGCACTTATTTTTGAGGGTCAGCATTTATTTTCCTACCTCAAGCATTTACTGCGAGTGAAAGCTTCATATGGAAAGACATAGGGAGAGAAAAACGAAAAAGCATCACAAATGGAGAAAGCAGAAAGCAGCAAGAGTGAGGTGAAGGGGCAGGGAGTGTCTGTAAATGGATTAAAGAGGCCCAAGATGGCTTCAGGATTACGCTGCCTCAGCATTCTATGCTCGCACATTTAGGGGCATATTTATAATCCGTTTGCGCCGAATTTGCGTCGTTTTTTTCGACGCAAATTCGACGCAAGACTGACTCCATATTTATACTTTGGCGTTAGACGCGTCTAGCGCCAAAGTTCCTGGAATTAGCATCATTTTTTTGCGTGAACACCTTCCTTGCGTTAATGATATGCAAGGTAGGCGTTCCCGTCTTAAAAAATTACTCTGATGCTATTGCGTCGGATTTATACTCCCGGGCAAAAATGACGCCCGGGAGTGGGCGGGTCTAAAAAACCCGCATTTGCGCCGGATTTTAGCGCCTGGGTCAGGGCAGGCGTTAAGGGACCTGTGGGCTCAGAATGAGCCCAGAGGTGCCCTCCCCTGCCCCCAGGGACACCCCCTGCCACCCTTGCCCACCCCAGGAGGACACCCAAGGATGGAGGGACCCACCCCAGGGACATTAAGGTAAGTCCAGGTAAGTATTTTTTGATATTTTTTTTGTGGCATAGGGGGGCCTGATTTGTGCCCCCCTACATGCCACTATGCCCAATGACCATGCCCAGGGGACAGAAGTCCCCTGGGCATGGCCATTGGGCAAGGGGGCATGACTCCTGTCTTTGCTAAGACAGGAGTCATTTAATGGGGGATGGGCGTCGTAAAAAAATGGCGCAAATCGGGTTAAGACGATTTTTTTGCCTCAGCCTGACTTGCCCCATTTTTAGACGCCCAAACGCCATTTTTCCCTACGCCGGCGCTGCCTGGTGTACGTGGTTTTTTTTCACGCACACCAGGCAGCGCCGGTCGGCTAACGCCGGTCGGCTAACGCCATTCAATAAATACGGCGCCCGCATGGCGCTTCAGAATGGCGTTAGCCGGCGCTAATTTTTTTGGCTCAAAACTGTGTTAGCGCAGTTTTGCGTCAAAAAGTATAAATATGGGCCTTAATTTCAACAGCCGCTTGTTTCAGAGAATAGCTTTTGACACTGGGATGTTTCTATATACAAATTAGGCACTGTGACAAGCACGGGGATGTGAATAAACCACCTGTCTCTGTCTGTGTGCTCTGCTTTCTTCCTCTGCACATGTGCAAATTGAGTTCGCGTGGGTGCAAAATACTAAGCTTTTGGGGCAGGCAACCCCTATACAGTGGTGTCATGCAAAATGAAGAGCTCCCTTTTAGATATTCATTGGCTTTGGTCTGAGGGTCAGAAGGGCCTTGAAGATGTGAAGGCCTGCCTGCACCACAGGGACCTGGGTTATACCCCTGCCCTAATCTGTGCATCGTTCGCACCCATCAATTTTAAAAGTGGGATGCAAACCAGGATGGTGCATTGGTTATTGACCCAGTTCTCGCTGTTAAGCTGCTCCTGTTGGCGCATCTGACCTTAATAAGTAAACTTACAAGGGGGCGCAACTAGGTCGAGGAACCTTTTGACTCTCAATTAAGATGTTCCCATCATAGATCCAGTGCATGCAAATCAATAATCAATCATCAACACCAATAATCAATGACATTCAATAACATTAGTAATCAATGGAGTCAGTAATTGTCGCACACCATGACTGAAAGGTCATGAATGACCACACCTTTTAGTAAAAGTTAGAATGTTTATTTCCCTATATTAACAACGCTAATGTCACATAAATTAATCTCAGAATCAAATGATACACATACAGAAACCACACTGGCTGTCCAAACCTGCAAAAGAAACACTATCTAATCAAAGCTTGAACTACAAGACATTCTAAGATTACAGTGCAAATCAATAACAAGAATAATTGCGCAAACGATATCACATACATTTAGATTCAGCAAAGGAATACATCAACGTTATTCCTTATGGCAAATTCTCATTAGTAAGGTTTCCTTAACTAACACCAGATTGGCATCAGCATGTTGGGCTTCATGCAAAACCATTTATCAAACACATATTTGGAAAACATCTAACTATGGCTCTATCAAAACAGTGCGGTTGGTACCTAGAAAGGAAAAGGAAATAGACATAACAAAACAGATGGGTAAAAGAATACCTCTCCTCAATTGGATCAGCAAGCTAAGATAACCTTCATCATCAGAACATCAGTTCGGTTAGCAAGGCATCAGGATTCAGCATCAAAGTTAAGAAAATGCAAAGTATTTAAGCATTAAAGTTAAGCACGCCTCCTGTTGAGACGCTCAAGAAAGAAATTACCTTTCGGCAAGAAGAAAATGGGCAAATGTCATGTCTTCCCTCTGTACAGTCTGGCTAAGTTAGATTCCCTAAAACTAATTCCCAAGTCCCTATTGGTCAAGGGATCCGGCTTGTCAGGTAACAATATTGTTGCAGCTTATTCTGCAGTCAGTGTCTCCATTGTTCTCCTCCTGAGAAAGTCAGTCTTCCACATATTACATTCATAATGTTACATTTAGCAAAAACAGTATCTTCTAGCAATCGGTTCTCATTAGAAAGACTTTTAGCTACAAGCACATTTGGACAGTACAGTGGAAAATCACAGTTAAATTCTCTGAACAGGCATTTTAATAAATGTTTAAGAAATACAGCTTGACATGAGGCCGTGCGACTAGGCCAAGAGCTCCGCTAAGTTAAAGCTTACAATTAATAAAGCTAATACATAATCCTTAATATGATGCATTACTACATTAATCGAACAGATGCTCCACATTTCATGTTAATAAACCAATAATAAATATAATTCGTGAACATTTGCGGCCACTCATCGTGATCCCATTTACAAATGCGAGCATTACTTTTTTAGTTTATTAAATTTTCTACACAAATCCATTACTCAGAATACATGAATACTCAATAAAAATTTCTATTAAAACTTCTGCACTAGCAATCCCTTCTCCGATGACTAAGGCCTTCATTACAACCCCGGCGGTAAATCCCGCTAACCGCCTTGCTGAAGGCCGCCAAAATACCGTTGCGGAAATCCACTACACGTCTCGTAATCCGCCACAATACAGACACCCACACAAGTCCGCCACACCAAAGGTCAGTGATAAACTGGCGATACAAAAACCCACACCGTCACGCCAACAAGAATGCGCCCACACTATTACGACCCACGAATCAATGCGGCGGTCTTTTAACCGTGGTAATCCATTGGTAGTACACACCGCTGTGCTCAAAATACACACACACTTACAAAACACAACCACGTTGGACAATTCGAAATACACACAACTGATACACATACACACACCACACCCATACACTCACAACACTATAAAACACAGACCCAAATTACCCACAACCCCTTACAATGACATTTATGTGAAGAAGCAGAGAGAGAGAATAGCAAACACTACACCAGCATCCACAAGTACACAACACCATCACTCATACAACATCCACGCACCTTAAACAACACACCCCAAAACAACACATCACACAGCACACCAAACATCGCCTCACACATTACCCACACCACATCATGACACCTCAAAGACACCCCAGGTTTTCTGAGGAGAAGCTCAGGGTCATGGTGGAGGAAATCATCTGGGTAGAGCCACAGCTTTTCGGATCCCAGGTGCAGCACACCTCCATTGTTAGGAAGATGGAGCTATGGTGGAGAATCGTCGACAGGGTCAACGCAGTGGGACAGCACCCAAGAACACGGGATGACATCAGGAAGAGGTGGAACGACCTACGGGGGAAGGTGCGTTCCGTGGTATCCAGACACCAGGTAGCAGTACAGAGGACTAGCGGTGGACCCCCAACTTCTCCCCCACAACTAACAACATGGGAGGAGCAAGTCTTGGCAATACTGCATCCTGAGGGCCTCACAGGAGTAGCAGGAGGACTGGACTCTGGTAAGTCATATCTTAACTACCATATCCCCCCACCCCACATGCATGCCAAACACATACCCCGCCCTCACCCCATCACTCCAAAACCTCACATATGCCCCACTATCACAACCCACCCATCCCAATGCCAAGCCCTGCATGCAACACCAAAGCATGGACACCCATTACCAAAGCATGTCCAGTACAGATACCCACAGAGACCCCAAGACACTAATCACACAATGGCAAACACAACAATGCAATCACAGGAGTAGAGGGTAACTCACCCAATGCACAAGATGGCACACACAGATACAATAACTATGCATTTACACCGCAACAGGACTCCTACCCAATGTCACCGGACAGGAGTCACCAGACATATCCAGTCCCCCTACAGAAGAAGCCCACAGTGACGACAGCAGCTCTGCACGTCTGTATCAAGATGACCAGCCCGGCCCATCAGGGACCTCTGGACAGTTGGTTCCCCTGCCACTGTCACAAACCACCATAGAGCCTCCCCCCTCAGGAAACACCAGCACAGCACCCACCCAGCGGGCCCACCTCTCTGTCCCCAGGACACGTCAATCAGCAGTGTGTCCACCACTACAGGGACCCCAGGCAAAACCACCAACCCAAGACAATCAGGGACCTGGGGTCAGTGGCAGTGGGCACACGGTTCAGAGGACGGAGGCACAGGATAACAGGGAAACTGGGAGGACTGCTGTGCGACAGGGGAAGGACAGGCCCAGGAAACCCACTCTCCACGAGGCACTCTCCAACATCATGGGAACATACAATCATTCCCAGGAGACCATGGGCACGGTACTGGCCGAGTTTCAGGAGACCCAGCGACTGCATGAGGAACACTACCTGGGGATCAGGGAGGAATTGAATTCCATCAACACCACCCTGGTCACCATTGCACGGGTGCTGTAGACCTGGCCTACACCATGAGGGACACAGTGGCACACAAACGGGCCCCTGACACTAGCCTGAATGATGAACAGCCCTTCACCTCCGCCGGTGCTAGTGGACAGGAGGTCCCGCCACAGGAACAACAGGCCAGCAGCACCCTACCCCCTGCAGAAGGGGAACCACCCCACAAACGGTCCCTGAAATCCAGGCACAATACAGAGAACATTGCCAGGACCCCGCCAGAAAATAAGACCCTCCTGATTGTCACCCTTTTGTCCCACTTTGTCACCCTGACAACTTTGAACTGCCATTACTCCACTTCCTATGCCCCCTTGGACAATGCACCTGTGAGACCAAGAGACTGAACATTACCATGGACATTCCTCCACCATCACCCCAGCCCATTGCACACACCCCTCCACTTATTAGCACAGAAATAAACACCCTTGAATCACAAATCAATCTGGAGTCAGTCTGTACTTTCACAAATGTGTAATTGCAACCTCTCAGAAATATAGCAATGTCAATGCTCATGTTCACATATCAATGTTACACAGTTGTTGGGCAGCAGTAAACATAGCAGAGGGCACAAAGTGGGACCCAGATCTGTGAAATCGAAAGGCAAAGTGACATGTCAGGGTCCATACACAGAGGTAAAAAGGCAGATTTATGCAATGTCCTACAGTAGTATGATATGTGAGAAGAAGTGCCATCCTCTTACCTGTGTCTCACTGGAAGTATTGCATGATGATGTTGTTTCGGTTGTCTGTATCTTCTTCTTCTGCCTCATCTTCTTCACTGGCCACAGGCTCCACAGCTGCCACGAGACCCACATCAGGTCCATCCTCCTGCAGAAAAGGCACCTGGTGTCGCAAAGCCAGGTGGTGTAACATACAGCATGCCACGATTATCTGGCACATCTTCTTTGGTGAGTAGTACAGGGAGCCACCTGTCATATGGAGGCACCGGAATCTGGCCTTCAGGAGGCCCAAGGCACGCTCTATTATCCTCCTAGTTCGCCCATGTGCCTCATTGTAGCGTTCCTCTGCCCTTCTCCTGGGATTCCGCACTGGGGTAAGTAGCCATGACAGGTTGGGGTAACCAGAGTCACCTGCAAATATCGAGGGACAACTGTTAGACATCCCCCAACCCTTAGGGACTTTCCCATACCCAGACTATGTCAACGGGATTGGGACCTTGGGATCACCTATTAGCCACACCTGGTGCCTCTGGAGTTGCCCCATCACATAAGGGATTCTGCTATTCCTCAAAATGTAAGCGTCATGCACTGAGCCAGGATACTTGGCATTCACATGGGAGATGTACTGGTCTGCCAAATACACCATCTGCACATTCATAGAATGGTAGCTTTTGCGGTTTCTGTACACCTGTTCATTCCTGCAGGGGGGGGGGACAAATGCCACATGTGTACCATCAATGGCACCAATGATGTTGGGGATATGTCCCAGGCCTTAGAAGTCACCTTTCACTGTGGGAAAATCCTCCACCTGAGGGAACACGATGTAGCTGCGCATGTGTTTCAGCAGGGCAGATAACAATCTGGCAACACGTTAGAGAACATTGGCTGTGGCATCCCTGATGCCATGGCCACTGTTGTTTGAAAGGAACCACTGGCCAGGAAATGGAGTACTGACAGGACCTGCACTAGAGGGGGTATTCCTGTGGGATGGCGGATAGCTGACATCAGGTCTGGCTCCAACTGGGCACACAGTTCCTGGATTGTGGCACGATCAAGTCTGTGTGTGATAATGATGTGTCTGTCTTCCATGGTCGACAGGTCCACCAGGGGTCTGTATACCGGAGGATGCCGCCATCTCATCACCTGCCCCAGTGGACGTGCCCTATTGAGGAGAAGGGTGAGCAGAGGGTCATACACCACATAGGTTCCACAAGGCTGTTTAGCAGAATCGTGATATAATCGGTGTGTGCCTTTGTCTGTCCGTATTCCTGGCCAAATGTGCTGTGACGCAGTTAGTTGGCCTGCCATGTGGCCCCCTGAAATGGCGGCTGCCTGACCTGTAAGGAGGGACAAGGGGAAATGGGGTAACTGCGCTGGTGTTGTGCAGCGTCGTGGTAGGCGGTCGAAGACCACTGCGCAATTCAGCATTGGTTACCATTGGGCCCTATGGGTTCTAGGAGCCAATGACAATGTACGCCGGCGGTGATGGTATGCACCGCCGTGGACGTGACCACCATTTTCTATCTGTTCACTCACTTGATACCTGACCTTCAACAGGAGAGAACCTACACTGCAAGTGCTGCTGTGACCTGAGTCTGGAAGCGGCAATGGCTGCAGTGTCTGGGGAAAGGGCCCTTGTCTTCACTGTGGAGGATTTGGACAAACTGGTGGATGCGGTCCTCCCCCAGTACACACTACTATACGGTCCTCCAGACAAACAGGTGAGTAAACTGTGTGCATGGTGGGTGGCACATGAATGTATGGAATGTCGTGGATGGAAGAGACGGGGGGCACAGGCCAGCATGTGACGATGGTGAGTGTATGTTTTTCTGGGCCAGGGTGGGAGGTTTGTTGGCAATGAGTGAGAAGAACCGGATGGGGGAGTAACATCCATTCTTACTTTACTATTCCTCTAGGTCACCGTCCACCAGAAGAAGAGTATTTGGAGTGCCATTGTCAAGGAAGTGCAGACCATGGGGGTCTACCATAGACGGAGCACCCACTGCCGCAAAAGATGGGAGGACCAGTGCCGCTGGAGCAAGAAGACGGCGGAGGCCCAGCTGGGGATGGCCTCCCAATGTGGAAGGGGTGCCCTTCGCACCATGACCCCCCTGATGTATTGGATCCTGGCAGTTGCATATCCTGAGTTGGATGGGTGGTTGAGGGCATCACAGCAGCCACAAGGGGGTGAGTACAGTCACATTCAGCTCTGTGCTCTTTACGAGGTGTCTGGGTGGGGGAAGTGGGCTGTGTGTTCCCCTAGGCCAGGACAGATGCGCCAAGGTAGAGCCATTGTTTTGCAGGCTCAGTGCCACTTCAACCCCAAAGGTGGTAGTGGCCCTCTGCACCTAGTCAGGCTCCTGTAGCTTCCAGCTGGGCATCAAATGGGTCTAGACAGAGTCCTCCATGGGCATGTGCTTTTCCCCTGCACTGTTAGTGCATGGGCTAGTGCATAGGGCTGCTCCCTGTGTGTTGTGTCCGCCAACGGTAGTGGTGTTGCAGGCATTGACCATGTGTCTCTTCTGTCTTCCCCCCCTTTTTGTTTTGTCTCCCTGTCCTTGTGTGCATTAGCATCATCTGGCAGAAGAGCATTGGCACCGGAGCAGGAGGAAGCTGCAACCCACATGGCCCAGGAGGGTGAATTTACGGAGTCTGAAGGCACCAGTGGGACTGAGGGCGAGGGGAGCTCCACAACGGGGACAGGAGCAGACACCAGCGACAGCGACTCCTCCTCTGATGGGAGCTCCCTTGCGGTGTCAGCATGTTATCCACAATAGCAGACAACTTTTCAATCTTTATCGAATTCAGAATAACTCCCACTGAAGGAATCATTGCTTCAAATATATCTCCCACTATACCAGAAGGAGACTCCCTCCTCTGTCTCATATGATGTAATTCACTCTTTTTTGGATATTTCTTTAAGTCATCCATTTGAAAAATCTTTGGGAAAACTATTCCCAAATAACATGTCCCATACCATCCTCTTGGAAGTCGGTAATAAGCATTAGGACCACAGATGTAATATATCCCAGGAATCACTGGGTTCCGTCCATTCAGCATAAATGTCCATTTACTCTCAATCAATCATAAGATTTATAAAGCGCACTAATCACCCATTAGGGTCTCAAGACGCTGGGGGGAAGGAGGGCGGAGCTACTGGTCATAAAGCCATGTCTTTAGGTGTTTTCTGAAAGTTAAGAGGTATTGGGTCTGCCGAAGGTGGAGCGGTAGGGAGTTCCAGGTCTTGGCGGCCAGGTGGGAGAAGGATCTTCCTCCGGCGGTGGTACGGCAGATGCGGGAAATGGAGGTGAGGGCGAGGCTGGCAGAGCGAAGGTTGTGGGTGGGGGTGTGGAAGGTGAGTCTTTCGTTGAGGTAGGTTGGGCCTGTGTTGTGGAGGGCCTTGTGTGCGTGGATGAGGAGTTTGAAGGTGATCCTCATTGGTATTGTTAGCCAGTGTAACTCTCTGAGGTGGGGGGTGATGTGATGGCAGAGTGGGACATCCAGAATGAGTCGGGCGGATGTGTTCTGGATTCCTTGCAGCTTTGTTTGGAGTTTGGTTGTTGTTCCTGCATATAGGGCGTTTCTGTAGTCCAGTCGGCTGCTAACCAGGGCGTGGGTGACAGTTTTCCTGGTCTCAACGGGAATCCACTTGAAGATTTTTCGGAGCATGCGGATGGTGTTGTAGCAAGAAGAGGAGATGGCGTTGACCTGCTGAGTCATGCTGAGTGTGGAGTCCAAGATGAATCCCAGGTTACGTGCGTGGGTGGTGGGAGGTGGTGCGGATCCTAGGGAGGTGTGCCACTAGGAGTCATTCCATGCTGAGCGGTTGGCTTTGAAGTTGAGGATCTCTGTCTTGTCTGTGTTTAATTTGAGGCAGCTTGCTTCCATCCAGCTGGCGATGGCTTGGAGTCCAGTGTGGAGGTTGTTTTTTGCAGCTGTAGGGTCTTTTGTGAGATAGAGGATTAGCTGAGTGTCGTCTGCGTAGGTAATTATGTTGATGTGGTATGTTCGTGCGATGTTGGTGAGTGGGGCCATGTACACGTTGAAGAGCGCGGGGCTGAGAGATGAGCCTTGGGGGACGCCACAGATGATACTGGAGGCTTCTGATATGAACGGTGGAAGGCGGACTTTCTGGGTTCTGCCTGAAAGAAATGATGAGATCCAGTTGAGTGCTTTATCGCGGATTCCGGCGTTATGAAGGCGTGTGCGGAGAGTGTGATGACAAACCGTTTCGAAGGCTACGGAGAGGTCCAGGAGAATGAGTGCTGCTGTTTCTCCTTTTTTCGAGCATGGTCCTGTTGTCGTCTGTGGCAGCGATGAGTGTGGTCTCGGTGCTCTGGTGTTTGCGGAATCCGGATTGGGAGGTGTCGAGTGCCTTGCTGTCTTCCAGGAATCGGGATAGTTGGCTGTTCATGATTTTTCCGATTACTTTGGCTGGGAACGGGAGGAGGGAGATTGGTCGGTAGTTCTTTGGGTCGTCTGAGTCTGCCTTGGGTTTTTTCAGCAGGGCGTTGACTTCTGAAACATAAACACATGTCTACATTCATTCGTTCCCACAAATAAAGTGCCATTGCGTGATTTAGGCCTATTTATAGAAAGTTTCCCTACATGTTGCACATCTAGAGCTAATTTCCCTCATTTCTTTAATTGCACTATAAGCATAATCATTCTTGTAAGTCCTTTTCTCTAAGCCTTTTTCTAACTTCTCCTTCAGTGCCTTCCTCCTGTCATCTGTGTTATCTAAGAAGCTCTTTTCCAAAGGTGTAAGCAAGCATGTCAGATTGTTGCAATGGGCATAAGCCATGCCAAATATCAATGTAGGTTCAAAAGAAACTCTTATTAATACTATGGCGCTCATTACAACATTGGCGGTAACTACCGCCTACTGCCACGGTGACGGCTGCCAACATACCACCACCGTGGCTACCAGCTGTCTATGCGTATCATGACCGCCGACAGTATTCCACCAGAATGCTGGCAAAACACAGCTGACGGTCATGGCGGCAGTAAGGCGGCGCTTCTGCCAGCAGTACCGCCACGCCAGCAAAACACCGCTGACCATATCACGACCAACGATATGGCCTGGCGGTGTTTTGCTGGTGACGCTGCTGCTGGCAGGAGTGCCGCGAACCGTCTCCAGCAGGAGGACCCCCTGCAACCAGGTAAGTCTGGCTCTCCGACCGGAGGGGGTGTGGGGGTGTTGTGTGTATGTGGGTGTGTGTGTGTATATGTTTTGGAATGCATGTATGTGGGTGTGAGTTGCGTTGGATGCATGCGTGAATGAGTGACTGTGAGTGTGGTGTGTTGTGAATGCATGTGTGTGACAAGGTATGTTGGCGTGTGTTGCAGTGTGTGGGTATGTATGTGTGCATGTGTGGGTGGTGGTGGGTATGCGTGTGTGCATGTGCATATATGGGTGCGCTTCCGGGTCTATATATGTGAGGGGGCAGGAGCGGAAGGGGGAGGGTGGGGCAGGAACTTGGGGAGGCGGACAGGGGCGGGGGAGACCCCTATCAGTGCCAGGGAAGGGATTCCCTGGCACTTATAGTGCCTACCTTCATGGTTTTCATGGCGGTAAGTTTGGCACGAAAACCATGGCAGTAGGCCTTGTCGTAATCCTGATGGTGGGATTGTGGTTGCCACCAGACTGGAGACTGAAGTCTCCAGCCCAGCGGCCATTACCACCCTGGCGGTCGGTGTGTTAAAGTGGCGGTCTTGTATGACGGTTACCGCCAAGGTCATATTCCCATTTTTTTTACCGCCGGTATTAACGCGGCTTTAACACCGACCACCAGGGTTGTAATGAGGGCCTATGTCATTATCCTTAGCTACCCTACTTAAGTACCTAATTATAGGGACAAATGAAAACACAACATCATAACTGGAGTAGAAGTACTGAATGTACTCCTGGTTATAGAATCTTGTTTGTAGCACACCACATCTTATCCCAAAAGTTAATGGCAGACTATGATAGGTAACTCCTTCTTTGACTGATGAAGGAATCTGCATACACACATAACAATTCCTCACATTCATTGTCTCATCATTCTCACTCAGCAAGCGATAGAATACATCAGGAGAAAGTTCTCCTTGCTCATTAGTATCCTCATGCAAATACTTCTCATCTAACCTAAACTTCTCAATTGCCGTTAGTGAAGTAGTTGTCTTGAAAGCAGAAGTGTGGTTGGCTTTGCTTGTTTCAAGAACTGACATACCCACAATCAATACCACAAACAATATCCCACATACAATCAGCAAACCAATATTCATATATTTACAGCACCTATTGTTCCTACACTGCTGGATAATATTCATCAGTAAAGAATCAGAATGCAGAAGAAAAATTTAGAAAAGCAGCAAATCAAAAACAAAACAAATTCTTTCAGCAGTTATTTACAGCTTTCAGACTCACTTCCAGGATCCCTTGTCAAAATCAATTGCTTCTGGGAAAGCCCTCCTCTGACTAGACTCTATTACTGCCTCCATTGAGATAGGCTGTCCGTCACCCTCCTGGAGGTCTTCTCCTTCATCCCTCACAGGAGGGACTGAGCCGTCCTCAACGGGCTCATATCCAGTCTCAGTTCCTCTTTGTTCGCTTTCCGGCCAGGAGACTTGCTCTACTGTTGTTGGTACTCTCAACCACTTTTCTTTATGATCCAGTGGACATGCCACTCTCTTCGTGTGGCTGGGGTGGATCCAGTTCAGAACTCTAGCGCTCTACACAGCTGTGGTAGTTGTCAGAACTACCTGGAAAGGTCCTTTCCAACAAGGCTCCAAACACGTTTTCCTCACGTGTTTCCGGCTTACAACCCAGTCACCGGCCCTCAGATTGTGCCCTGGATCATGGATCGGTGGCAGTGTTGTGGCTTCCACCTGCTGAGAGAAAGAGCGAACCACATGTGCCAGACCTTTGCAGTAGTCCAACACCATATCATCTGTAATGATAACAAGTGCTTTTGCAGGCACCCCTGGCAACCCCATGGCTCAGCCCAAAAGGATCTCATATGCAGTGACAATCCTGTCTTCCTGTCAAGTGTGTTTCTCATTGTCATCAGAACTGAAGGCAGTGCGTCGGGCCATTTCAAATTTGTGGACGCACACATCTTTGCAACTGTTGACTTCAAGGTACCATTCATTTGCTCCAATAGTCCTGATGCTTCAGGGTGGTAACTACAATACAACTTCTGCTCAATGTTCAATGCTGCACACAGTAATTTAATTACCTCATTGTTGAAGTGACATATCCTATCTGATTCTAAAGAGTCTCTTTCCAGTAGGGATACTGGATTTGAATCACAGACTACGAATTTATGCAATCCTTGGAAGTTGCCAAATTGAACCTGAACTGGTTCTATAATCGGGTCGGTCAAATACTGATTCGCGACTCCCACAATCTGGACTGTTTTACCTGAAAGGGGCAAGTTTGGGACTTGTGTAGCTCCTGTGTCAACCAAGAATGAAATATGGTGACCCATGACTTTTCCCTTCCTGTAGGGACCTCTCTGATCTACTTCTAAGGAGGTTGCAAGCACACATGGCTCTTCATCTGAACTTTCACTCGCCCAATCATTGTTTATTCCATTCTCACTGTGTAACGGGAATTGGTGTACTGTTTTACTACTTTGGTTAAACCTGTGACCTGTTGAGGAAGCATCATTTGCTGCTGTTCCATTGGGGCTTGGGGTATTTAGATTTGCTGTCTAGGTATCATAGGAACCTGCTGCTGCACTGGCTGCAACTGTGTCGCTTGGACGTGTGGCATTTGCATTTGCTGCATTCGTTGAAAATTCTGCATTTGATTCACATTATTTTGGAAATTAGGATTTGGACCTTGCATCCTTGGTCCTCTCATATTCTGGAAGGAATTGATGTCATTACTTTGCTGAACAACACCTTCCTGCACCAACATCGGACACTCCTGTTTCTAATGTCCAATGGCTCCGCAAACATGACATGGCAATAATTTCTTCATTCCCTGTACATCATTCTGAACCAATACAGTACCTAAATCTGGACTGCGATTCACATTACCTCCGTGACCTCAACCTCTCATCTGGGGCTGAAATACCATGTTTCCCTGCTGCTTCTGTGGTAGATGTTGTGGAAAACTTCCCTGCAGGCCTGTCTGAGCAGCTATATTCTGCATCACCATTGCCTTCTCTTTCAACTTTCTTTGCTTCAATTCAATCTCATCACTACCGTATTTTGCTTACAGCAACACCTCATCAATCGGCTTTGCTTGCCATCAAATCAAATGACTCTTAATCATCTGGCTAGTTTCAGGTCTTAATTCTTCCACAAATCTGAACACAAAATGAATCATGTACTTTGCCTCAATTGTTTCTGTACCACTGGAATTCTTGAACGCCTGTAACAACCTCTCATAATACACATGTATCGACTCCTCTGCTTCCTGAGCTGTCCTGTCAATTCTCTCTCAATCAATATACTTGGGCGAAAATCTTGTTTTCAAAAATTCAATCACCTATAGTATAGTTTTTATCTCTCTCCAGTTCTCTTGTTGGCTAATCTATACTCCTTTTACACTCTATACACAGATCAGCTGGGACAACTATCTCTAGTACTATCTTCAAGTCCTCCCACAGGCACTTTGTATGCTTCACCAACCTGTCTGTCTGCTGGTACCGTTCCACTGGCTTTCCTCTCAACTTTGGATAATCATTGGTAAATGATAGAATGCCACTCCTGCTCCAAGGGGCATGAATACAAATTCCTCCTGGAACCTCTCTCATTGGTAAAATCTTCACTGGATCTTGACCTTGCTGCACATTTGCACTCAGCTCCACAGAATCCCTTTTCCGTTTGACTCTTTTCTTTACCCTTCTGCCTTCCCATTGGTCTAATGCTCCCCAGGTCTGGGCACTTTGAAGCAATTCCTTAAGGTGTGCTTCATTCAAGCAGATCTCATTTGTTCAAAATCATTAGCTTTGAAATCTAATCTGTAACTCCTTTTCAAATGCTTTGTTTTCTCTATTTCTAAGCCATACTTCTTTGCCACGTCTGCTAGCTTCTGATGCACATTGCTCACTTCCTTTGTAATCTTCAGGCACAAATGTCTCAACTCTGCTTCTGTGTAGGATTCTAACCTGTTCACACCCATAGTTCCCTTAATGAGTTCACCCACGTCCATGCTTAGCCTAGCATAATTCAATTACTCCTCTCCCTTAGTAGCACTCTGATGGGTATTCAGCTTATCTAATCATTGAGGCAACGTCTGAGCTGTTAACTCTTGCAACAAACGTTTACTGGCCTGGACCTGTGGCTACTGCTGTGCAACTGCATTCGGGGCCTGTGGTATCAACAATTTCAAGCTCTGGCTAATGTTTGAACCTACCATAGTATCTGGAAGTGCTCCAAATGGACTAAGGTCCAACAATGATCTTGATCTGTCAAAAGTCTGTCCCACAGGAGAAATTACTCTAGTATTTTCGTTATGTCCTCCCCCCATTTCATTCTGTGTTCTGGTACCCTGTTCACATACACCGGGTTTCTTCTGTGTGAATAAGGAGACGGCTCGACCAACAGTAATAGGTAGAGATATAGGATCTGGGTTTGGTCTGGTACTTAAGTTCTGTGGGAGAGTAACTCCCATGTTCTGATTCATCATTGAAGACATATCTGACTGTGTCCCTGTTACTGGACTGAATCTTGGCATGACTTGTGGCTGCACTTGGGGCAGTAGAAGTGGAGTTGGTTCTGTCTGGACCAACATCGGTCTTGGGAACACCTGTTCCGTAGGCACCATTAAGCTTGTAGTCCTTTTCATAATGGGTACATCAGGGTAAATCAGGGTAAATTCTCTGAACCTGTGGCAGTTGCACCTGATTTTGTACTACAGGAGTAGTAGGCCCATTAAGACTACCCTGCATTGTATTCTGTTTCATTCTAGTATCAGCCTGCACCAGACTCGCTGTCCCGTTAATCTGTGTCGGAGCTGAAGGATCAGCACTGGTGCTCGGGTCACTCTAATGTGTTGCATATGGCGGTGGACGATTTCTCAATAACTGTAAAATGAACTCATCATCATCTGATTCTTCCTCCACTGTTGAAGTCTTTCTAGCCTCCCTACTTTTGGACTGGCCTTTGTTAGTCTTTCTAGTAGCTTTCCTTTCTTCCTTCTCAGTGTCTTGTGTAATCACTGGAAACAACTTAATTCCATGCAAAGTCTAATTTCTCCAAATTCTCTGAACAGTATTCCACCTGGCCTCTGTCAATGTCTTTTCTGCCTTTCTCATTCTCCTCTCAAATTTCTGTTGCTGTTGCTGTCTGGCTACTATCTCCCAAATCACTAATGCCTCGAACTGTGCTGGTCTCAGAAGGGGCTTCGATTCATATAGCACCATCCTTAAATGCTCTAAAACCATCAAATTGAATGTTCTGTTAGCAGGAAACACTAAACTCCCATCTCTCTTTGTCACTTTGCACCATTTCTTTAGTCAAAGACATGGCGCTCCCCCATTCTCTTCCATTACAATGTAAGCCGGTGTACCTTTCAGCGGTGTAGTTTCGCCTATATTCGGTGTAATGTACGTATCTCCCTTTAAAGCACTCTTTAAAGCCTTGAAAAATGTCATCTTTTTGACCTCTTTGTTATTCAGATCAAATCAGGAAGTGACTTTTAATCCCAGAATTCTCTTCACCCACTTTCTCAACCAATTGCTTCTCATGGACGGCTGTCAATCCGTGCCTGACCCTTCTTACTAACCAACCTATCCCAGCGTGGCTCCAATGACATCACACTCACAAGTACTGCGGCTGACAAAGTCTTGCGGCAGGTCCTCCCAAATTCGATTCACACAAAACTAATGCAAAATTGTGAGCACTAAACCCAAAATCAAAAACCAAATCTGCTGGTTTACTACATGAAAGGTAACACAATCGCTTCAGAAACGTTACAGATTTTTCACTGACGGCTCTCGCTCTAACAGCTACTCCTTCTTTCTCAGTTTCCCTGATTTACAAGTAAAATTCGACCCGCAAATTTTACTTTTACTCTCAACTGATCAGTGGTTCCGTCCTGGTGCACATAGGACTCGCCAGATCTCATTAAAAAATGATTTCACTCCCTTTGACTCACACTCTGACTTGTCGACCACGCCCGATCGACCTTCTAAACCAGACAAATTGCACCATAAACCAAATGTCTCATACACTTTTCAGTATACTCCGGAGTCTTAGACCACGCAGGGTCTGTACATCAACAACCACGTGGACAATTTTTGAGCACAAAGCTCCACACACATGTGAAGTTCGATGACTCCCTACTCTCACACTGTGGAGTACGCACACTCCTCCTGCAACTTCATTTGGAGTACGCAAACTCCATAAACCCTCACAAATGTCACAATTCACCTGCTTTTTGCATAAGCTGTGCAAGAGCAAACCTACTTCATTCACACTATCACTAGAACACTGAGAACATGCTCAAACAACCATTGGCAGGGTCGAAGATTCTGGGAAAGTCCTTTCTGGACTCAATGAAACATTTTCTCTCCAATTAACATCACTGAAAAATAAAATCCAAATCTCAGTAATAATGAACTCTCAAAAGACCAAATCATCAAGCTACTACCATCTCTGTTGATCTTTACTTCTTTCTGCTATCAATTCTGTGTACACCAATCCTACTACTATCTCTGTTAATACCTGTTATTCTATACCGGGTCTCTATGATGGGCTCTTAAGGAAAAAAACATCCGCCTCTGCTACCATCTCTGTTGGTGCGTCTGACCTTAATAAGTAAACTTACAAGGGGACGCAAATAGGTCGAGGAACCTTTTGACTCGCAATTAAGATGTTCCCACCATAGATCCACTGCAGATTAATAATCAATAATCAATCATCAACACCAATAATCAATTACATTCAATAACATTAGTAATCAATGGAGTCAGTAATTGTCACACACCATGACTGAAAGGTCATGAATAGCCACACCTTTTAGTAAAAATTAGAATGTTTATTTCCCTATATTAACAACGCTAATGTCACATAAATTAATCTCAAAATCAAATGATACACATACAACACTGGCTATCCAAACCTGCGAAAGAAACACAATCTAATCAGAGCTTGAACTACTACACAGTCTAAGGTTATAGTGCAAATCAATAACAAGAATAATTGTGCAAATGATATCCCATACATTTAGATTCAGCAAAGGAATACATCAACGTTATTCCCTTTGGCAAATTCTCATTAGTAAGGATTTCTTAACTAACACCAGATTAGCATCTGCATGTTGGGCTTTGATGCAAAACAATTTATCAAATCCATATTTGGAAAACATCCAGCTATGGCTCTATCAAAAGAGTGCGGTTGGCACCTGGAAAGAGAAAGCAAATGGACACAACAAAACACATGGGTAAAAAAATACCTCTACTCAATTGGATCTGCAAGCTATGATAGTCATTGTTATCGTCATCAGGACATCAGTTCGGTCATAAAGGCATCAGGATTCAGCATCAAAGTTCACAAAACACAAAGTCTTTCAGCATTAAAGTTAAGCACCTCTTTTGTTGAGACGTTCCGCAAGATCGCATGTTCACATTTTGTCCAATAAAACTAACACTTCAAATCTATATTTTCTACTAGTATTCCATTCACATGTCGCTGATTGGCTTCTCCTGTAATGTCCTCATCATCCGGCTCATCAGGTAACAGTATTGTTGCAGCTTATTTTCCAGTAATTGTCTCCATTGTTCTCCTCCTGAGAAAGTCAGTCTTTATGTTACATTTAGCAAGAACAGCATCTTCTAGCAATCAGTTCTCATGAGAAAGACTTTTAGCTACCAGCACATTTGGACAGTGCAGTGGAAAATCACAATTTAATTCACTGTACAGCCATTTTATTAAACAAAGAACTACAGCTTGACACGAGGCCCTGCAACTAGGCCCAGACCTCTGCTAAGTTAAAGCTTATAATTAATAAAGCTAATACATAATACTTAATCTTTAAAATGATGCATTACTACATTATTCAAACAGATGCTCCACATTTCAGATTAATAAACCATTAATAAGTATAGTTCGTGAACACTGGCTGCCACTCATCGTGATCCCATTTTCAAATGCGTGCATTTTTTTTTAGGTTATTACATTTTCTTTGCAAATCCATTACGCAGAATACATGAATATTCAAGAACAATTTCTATTAAAACTCCTGCGTTAGCAATCCTGACACAATACTCTCTTTTTTATAGGTCTCCTGGCTCCAGAGGCTGTACACAAGCAGCGTGTTATCAGAGTGGATGCAAAGATCCATTCAAGCTTCTGTGGCACTCACGTGCATCCATATGAAACTAACAGAAGACGTACAATCCAAGAAACAAGTAACACATGAGCAATTGGCATATATGCTACTTCTTTCAATAAATGGTCTGGAAAGTTGCAAAAACACGTGCCTGCTTTTGGTAGAATGATTCCCATAGAGAATAGCCTTTATATACTCCTTTACACTGTTGCGAAGCAATTGAAAACTTGAAAAGAAATTTATTTTGCCAGAGTTAGAAAGACATTTAATTATTCACAAGCTCTAAGAACATCGTGTGGCTTCGCTTGTTAGCTGGGAAATGTCAAGTACTTAATCAGAAAGTAAATACTCTGCATGTGTAATATAGGCTGTCGATTGCTTTTTGAAATTAGCTTGCAGATCCATAAAACAATGTATTACGCGCTCTAAAAAGCAATAGATCACGAAACGCGTTTTTTTGTACGTGGCTTCATTAAGCACACTGCTGGTTATGGAAGCCGTGTTTGCAGAGTGAGTGCAGGATCTGTGTAGCCCAGAGATTCACGGGCTGGGACTGATGAGGTTTCACTACTGTCAAGACCTAAAGGCTCGGGCAGCGCACAGTGATTGCGTATGTGGACTCTAGATCAACCCCAATCCACCCCCTTAAAATAAACAAAAAATCCCACACACAGCCGTCGCTATTTTCAGGGTCTATCACTGATGCAGGCAGAGGTCAACAGTAGCACAGCTGTGCCCACATTTTGCTCATCAAGGTTGTTGAGATGTGAAGGGGTTCAGTTTTACATGAATTTAAATTCTGTGAAAGCCATCTCCAAAGTAAGAAAGTACATTGTGATAATAAAGCAAACCAGGAGCTAGGGTGTTTCATTCTGATCACTTAGCTTCTAAGAGAGAGCACATTTTTACAGCCTGCAAACACAGTCAGGAAGATGTGAGGTAAATCTTGTGCACTGACACAAGTAAATGGGATATTTTGCAACCAATGCAAAATCCAAAAGCATATGTAGCACATGGTACTGATATGTAGCTATGTTGCAGGAATTAATCAGAAATAGTTACCCATTTCAGGTGACATCTTTGATTCAAGTCCCTGACTGGTACACTGATATTTCATCAAATCTCCGGCTAGGAAGAGGGGCTTGCCTCTTAGTGCCGTTGTGATGCAGATTCCGGATGGGCAGGAGGGATTTTCTGGAGCTCGTCAGTGTGCTACAGTCTGTTAATTCACGTTGTCCAGAGTGGAAGCCCAGGAGCTAGAAAACACCGCTTGTCTCTGAAGGAGAATGCATTCTAGGAACTGCCTTTTGACCACCCTTCTGCTTAAGGCTTTCTCTTGAAATCCTAGGGTAAGTCCTGCTCGGTTCTGAATCCTTTCCCAAGCTCCTACATAAGGCATATTTGAGAAATTGGGTTGTTGGTTTAGGGGGGTGTGAACCCTTCTCCAGCAACAGCTACAATGCTTGTCAGGTGAACCACAAAATGAACCAATCCTTAGCCCTTTGGTTGCTTGGTACAAACAGTAACAAAGTGAAAACACAACACAAAAAAAACCTCAGTGATTTAGAAAAATAGAGTAAAATCAATACATTATTTTACACATATGTGACAAAAATCCAATCAGTAGAACCGGAGATATGCAGTTTGAAGATGTAAGGTAAGTGTACTGCCTGAAAGTACAAAGTGCCACTCGTGGATATCTGGTCATGAAAGACCAGGTGAAAGTAACAAGTTCAGGCTGGCTGAGATGGAGTGCGGGTCAGATACAGGGACCTTGTTAGTCACGCTGGAAAAGCTACCTTCTAAAGTTCAGTGCAA
Organism: Pleurodeles waltl; assembly: GCF_031143425.1. Taxonomy (NCBI): domain Eukaryota; kingdom Metazoa; phylum Chordata; class Amphibia; order Caudata; family Salamandridae; genus Pleurodeles; species Pleurodeles waltl. The sequence goes on from NC_090442.1 coordinate 569,635,552, forward strand.
AGAGTTCAGTTCGCAGAGGAGGAAGCCGCGAGAAGCAAGGAGAGCATCACACATGATTATTGCTGTAGCATGAGGGGCTGGCCAGGTATCTCACATAGTCATCATTGTAGTGTTACAATGCTGTCGTGCCTTGCAGACAGTCCTTGCTGGAGCTTCGCTTTAGGAGTCACCATGGGCTGGCAATGCTGTAGCACAAAGTGCAGATCTCATATTTCCAGTCGTTGCTGGTGGTCAATGTAGCGCGAAGAGTAAGGTTCACCAGAGCTTTGCATTGGCAGTTAATTCAGGCAGTGAATCCTTGGCACAAATGAGCTGGTTCATGGTTGCAGAGAGACTAAAAATTCAGGATTTCACCTTTTCTTTAAGAAGGAGCTCAATTGATGCCACACCAAGGTTCCAAGAACTAGATGGCACCTCCTGGGCATCAGGAACTCAGTCCCTCTAGCAGAGGCCAGCAGGGCTCAGACAGGTGCAGGTGCAGGTCCTGTCAGTTCCAGTGCAGTAGGTTAGCTGGGCAATTGCAGTGAGACCTCTAGAGCTTGTTGTGTCCCTCAGCTCAGAGTAGGAGGCCAGCTAACTAGGCCTTTGATTCACTCAGGGATGAGGGGTGCAGGTCCAGTCTTCCTTCTCAGACAACAGGAAAGGCCTCAAGCAGCAGTCCTCTGGCATCACGGCTTCTTTTGTAGTGTCCACAGGTCCAGGAGTGTACCCAAGAGGTGGTCTGATACCTGGTGCCCACTTTGAAGTGGAAGAAACATCTGGAGACCTCCCCTTACAGAAGTGTCTGAAATGTCCTGCATCTTTGGCCTGGTCCCATTCTGTCTATCACTAACACATGCATAGGTCAGCAGTGGCAACATCTGTGTCTGCATTTTGCTCATGAAGGTTGTTGAGATGTGAAGGGGTTCAATTCGTACATTCATTTAGATTCTGTGGAAGCCACCTCCAAATTAGGAAAGCACAATGTGATAATAAAGGAAATCTTTGTTTGCAAGATGAGGCACTTTCTTTGAAGTTCAAGTGTGCAGGTGACAGCTCCGCCCCTCTCAACAAGTCAAGATGGCCCATTCTGCCAACACTCAGACCCTCTATTGTGTGGTTGTCTGGGAGAAATACACAAAGGCCAACTACATCTAGTCATGTGACGCAGGAAACAGACTTCATACATTAAGTGATTGGGACTTTCTAAAAGTGGCATTTTCAGAACTGTGACTTACAATACAACTTTTCCATTCAAGAGGGATTCAAATTACAATTCTTTGGGCACCAAAATGACATTTCTATCTAGTTATCACTTCTTAACTGTAACAAGATAGCACAATGTTATCCTATGGGAGGGGAAGGCCTTACAATAGTGAAAACCAAATTTGAGAGTTTTTTGCTACCAGGACAGGCAGTAGATGTCCAGCTTTTTAAATACAAAACATCCTGCCCTGTGGGGGGTCTGTGCCTTGGGGTGACTTACATGTACTAAAAAGAAAGGCTTAAACCTGGCAAAGCTTTTAGTGTGCCTTGCCAAACTGGCAGTTTAAAATCATACACAAAGGCTGCAATGGCAGACCTGAGGCATTTTTAAAAAGACTACTTATGTGAGTGGCATAATAAGTGCTGCAGGCCCACTAGTAGCATTTAAGTTACAGGCTCTGAGTACATGTAGTACCTCTTTACTAGGGACAAGTAAAGTAAATGTACCAATTGGCTGTAAGTCAATTGAACCATGTTTAAAAGAGAGAGCACAAGCTAGCAGTAGTAAAGTGTGCAGAGTGCTGAAACCAACAACAACAAAAATCAGCAAAACAGGAGAGGTGAAGGCAAAACATTTTGGGAGTAACCCAGCTGAGAGAGCCAAGTCCAAAAGCATCCATCAATCATGGATGGGTAGGTCTGCAGCACAGCCTTGAATGTCTTCTGTCTCTAATTGTTCATGGAGGTTCTCTTTCTCACTATCCAATTTGCTCAGCTGAGGGAGTGTGTAGGGGAAAAATGGTGGGGTAGACTGCATTGGGGATGGAAGTAGTTGGTTTGATGCTTGACATATGAGCACTGTTTTTGCCTGAGCGCTTGCACATTGCCCTGAGTGACCATGTTTAATTCTGCAGGTTCTGCACTGCAGATTACACCTCAATTGATGGCCATAGGTTCACCTGGCTGGCCCACCAACCTGCAGGGACACTATCTGTGATGTACTTTCCCTCACTGAATTAACCATTTTAAAACTGACCAATCTCATTGTGATGCTCCCCCGCCTTCCTTGTCGTACCGACATGTTGTTCCTCCTAATCCACACCGAAGCTGATTAAAGCATGAGGCATTCCAGGCTTGGATCAGCCCTCCTCCTCCACTGTCAGATGGAAGTGCAAACATCTAACATTTCTCCTCTAGAGCCACCCTCATTTGTATTGTTTTCCATTCATTAAATAAAGCTGGAACTCTCCACTTTTGAGGGACAAGAAGGGCACAGAATGTTAAGGGTCTCACAAACAACCAGTGGTTAAAGCCCTAGGGGGGTTAGGAACAGATATCACCTACCAATGTCTGGAATTAATTGTCCTACATTTTCTGTTGATCTGGTTCATTTAGAAGGCAGCATAGGAGATCAAAACTTCATAGTTACAAGCTGGCTGTTGTATAAAGTAAGTACTATAATGTTGATTAATTAATAGAATGTTGTTAGAGAGCCTCTACCAAGACTGTCACATGTTCTGGAATCTGATTTTGGTGAAATGGCAGTTGGAGATTGAATGATGGACTCTTTGGATGGGTGTTGATAGGCTCCATTGGTACATGGAATAAAATATAAATTGCTACTTATGAAATACTGTGTCATAATTATGAAACTACGGATTGTTTTACACTTGCTGATGGTTTGAAGGTTGAGGCAGACTGTTAGAGTTGTCATTCTTATGATGGTCTTTATCCAGACTCTTTGCCTTTTGCCTTTCATTTTTGTGAATTCTTTTTGTTGGCATTAGGACTCTGAGCACTTTATCACTGCTAATCAGTGCTAAAAGTAATGTGCTTCTCTCCTGAACATGATGACATTGGTGTATACCTGATTGGCATATTTGTTGTACAGGTAAATCCCTTGTAAAGTGGTATTCCGTATTTCCAGGGACTGCACTTCAAATGATACTAGTGGGCAGCAACACTGACTGTGACACCCACATAAGTACCCTTTTTAACCTATCTAGGAGTGCCACTGCAGTGCCTGTGTGTGCAGTTTACTGCCACGTCGACTTAGAATTTCAAACTACTTGCCAAGGCTTAAACTACCCTTTCACTACATATTGGTCACCCCTAATGTAGGCCTTAAGTAACCCTACGGGCAGGGTTCTATGTAAGTAAAAGGTAGGACATGTACTCTTATGTTTTACATGCCCTGGTAGTGACAAACATCCTATTTCATGTTTACTACTGTGAGGTCTACCCTTCTCATAGGCCAACATTGGGAATTCCTTAAAACACTTTTAAGGTGTAGATCAGATCAGAGGGAAGTAGTTTTTTCATGGTTGATAGGTTTGAGATGCTAATGATAAATCTTTCTTACTGGTTAAGTTAGATTTAACATTACTGTTTTAAAAATGCCAGTAATCAGTTGTTACAACCCCTTCATATGCTCCAAATTTGGAACTCAAGTGAATTTGTTTAGAAAAACAGACTCTCCCATCTCATACAACTTTAGGTCTCTATTTTTCAATGTCTATAATGTACAGATGTCAAATGAATTTACATAAATGAATGGCAAACTTAATTTGTTAATAACAAATGAGGTCAAGGTAATTAAATGTCATGATCTATTTAGACTTAAGTAGTGCAGTTTTTTAAATATTGTTCAGCCAAGGTATTGCTTTGAATTTATATTGACTTGTGATCTAACCAGGCTAAACAAGACAATCAACCCCTTTGTACATATTGTCTTTTGGCATCAGTTACTGGGGATGAACTTACGCAACTATGCATGCAACGTGTGACCTTATTGCACAGGGCTGGTAAATGCAAGTTGGCGCTCTAGTCGTTGTGCCTTGATGACTGTGTGTGTTAACGTGCGCAACGTGAAGTCATTTTGTCCTTGCATTATCAGATTTACAGCCTACGCTTATGACTATGAGTTGGTAACTCAATATACTTTGAAGTTACCACATATTTATGTTGCAATTTAAACTTTTGCGCACACTTTCAGGAATCAGAATCTTGATCCCGTGTGTGACTTATATTTAGTATCATGGTTTCACATTGTCTGGAAGGGCAAATATACAGCAACCACCACACTTTCTTCAAAACCCCAGGGAAACCTGTTGAAAAATGGAAATATTGGTGTCATGTCTTTCTGAATTACTTGGTTGCAATAGATATTGTGAATGATATTCCAGCCAGAAAAGTTGCCTTGTTGTTTATTTATGTGGCAGCTGAAGGGTAATTTTTTTCTGTATCTTACGTGTTATTCAACGACCTACTGGTGCTGATGGATTGAATATGTACATATAAACAGAGAAACATCTTGCTTTGCATTTTGTGGAGGAGCCAAGCATTGTTTTGGAGTGATATAAGTTTTATGCAAGAAAACAAGCAATATCAGAAACAATTGACCAAATATGTGGTATCATTAAGGATTTTGGCTAGCTCTTGTGATTTTTAAAACATTGTGGATTAGTATATGAAAGATCATATTGTATTTAATTGTGCCTCCAAAAGCGTGCAAGAGCATTTGTTATGTTGTAGGAGCCCTACTAGGGAGGAACAATTAAGATCACCAAAGGAATTGAGTGTTTGTGTTGAAAAAAACACTTGGTGAAGTTGGTGTCTGCTTGTAGTATCAATTGTTACAAATGTGATTTTAGTACTCAAATGGGTAATACTGTGAACTGTCCAGCACTGGGCAAGATATGTAACAAGTGGAAGAGAGTAGGACATTTCATTAGAGTATGTAAAACTGTTACCTAAAACCTTACCTATTAAAGTTATCAGTGTTCGTGAAAATGAAGAGTTGGAGTTGTCTGATAGAACTTCTAAATTTGTTTGAATATGGTTGTAGTAGATCAGAGGGGTGTGATAGCCAGTAACAAGGGACCCTTTTGTGATGCGTGCATAGGTGAGGTTTAACTCAAGATGATGGCAGATTCAGAAGTGCCTCTTACTATGTTGTAGGAGGAGACTTTTCAAGCATTATGGTCAAATGTAATCTTACAGAAACCTGACTTAAGAGTTGTGGCATATGAGGATTCTGAAACCTTGTTTTTGTAGAACTCTTTGAATATTTCTGGAAGGGTTGTGGTAACTAAGTTCTATGTGGCTGTCAATAAGAGAGCTATCACAAGCCGGGTGGGCCAGGGTAAGTTAAGAATTACCTTTAAACCTGGAACTGACACACCTATTATGTTAGTTGACTGTGAGTCTTATAATTTGGATGCTATTTTGCCGAAGTACCCTGAAGTGTTGTGTGACAAAATTGGTACAGTTCATGGACTGGAACCTTAAATAACTTTTTTTGAAAGCACTGTTACTGTTCACACAAAGTCAGAGATGTACCCCTGTGTTTTAAAAGTGAATTAGAGTAACTGTTTTGATAAACTATGTGAAGATAAGATTATTGAACTGGTGAATGCTTCTGAATGGGTGAGTGAAATAAAAATGTGGGCAAACTAGGTTATGTGCTGATTTGCGCTATTTAAATAAAAATATTGTTGTTGGGTGTCACCCATTACCTAAAGTTCAAGAATTATTAATGAATATAGGTTAGGCTCAATACTTTATTAGCATTGATTTGCAAGCATTATACCATCAAGTACCTTTGAAGGAGAAATCAAAACTATTCACCACTTTCATAACTCAATTTCGTTTTTTCAATTATTTGAAGTTGCCTTTTGGATTAGCTTTGGCAGGCAGCGTATTTCAGAAAGATATGTATCATTGTTAAAAGATGTTACCAGGTGTTAGCTTTTCAAGATGATTTGCTCATTTTTGCTAAAACTATTGGGCAACCTAACATTTTTCTAAACAAGGCGCTGTGTATTCTTAAAGATTGTGGTATAACTGTATCACATGATAAGTGTAAATGTTTGATGGCTTCTGTTGATTATCAGGGTTACAGACTTACCTCAGACGGCATTAAACGTAAAGTGAACCTGTTTTAAACTTTAAGAGATGCTCCTTCTCCTAAAAGTAATGAGGATCTATAATCGTTCATTGGTGTCACTGATTACTGGAACAGATTTGTGGAAAGTTATGCTACAGTTATGGAACCTCTTGAAAATCCTTTGAGAGAAAGAAAGATTTGCTGGGATGAGGGCAAAAATCAAGCTTTTATCAATATCCTTACTAATGTTCCTGCACTTGAGACATCTGTGACTGGGTTGAAATGTGTCATAACAGTGGATGCTATTGCTGTTGCCTCTAGAACACTTAAGGACACAGAAAGAAGGTATTAGCTTGTGCATGGGCCATGGAGAAATTTACAATGTATGTCTGGGTTACACAATTTATTTTACGTATTGATCATAAAACTTTGACTTACTTGTTAGTGTTTAAGTGTCTGGCAACTGTCTGGTTAAGGCTGTTTAGAATTGTATCCAAATTGCAGGAGTACAATTTTGATCTGCATAATATTTCAGGAATGGCTAACTGGCATGCTGAATGTTTATCCAGTTACCAATCAGCTCTGCTTCAGAGGGAGCTAATCTGCTTGATGATGAATGTGTTGTTGCTAGTGTAGATGTTGTGAGACAGTGTTAGGGTGTTGTTACAGAGTGGATTGCTGCTGGGGGCATGGCCTGTGGCGCATGGAGTAGGACGAGAGCTTGAGAGTTCCTAAGGGCCTGGCCCCATCTGCCACCATCCTGATAAATATATGTGTAATAACACCAGCGCTGTGGGACTCCAGGCATCGATATGACAGATTACCCTGGCCGTGAGACCTGCAGGGTCCACTCCTGCCCACGGTAGAGCTGCCTGCGGAGTAGAGAGGGGTGCGAGACTGAAGCTGGCAAGATAACAGACAGAATGTAAGAGTCTGGACTCAGAAAAGCGGGAGGAGGCTGTTCCAATCTTCATGGGGAGGAGAGCCCCCCACACTTTAAAGTCTGGTGAAATGGAGCCCTGGGTGGCCCAGACTGGGCTATTGGACAGCTAGTGAGGGGTCGCAGGTAAGGGGTGGCACGTGGTGAAGGAATCCTGCACTTGGCCTACGCGAGCAGGAACTCTGATGTGGCACTGAGGCATGGGGCCCCAGGGCTCGCAGACTGCAAGAGGCAGGGAGGCCGGGGCACGGGGGCTGCTGGGCTGCTCCCCCACTGCACCGGTGATGAGGAGAAAGGCCCCAATGTACTTTGCGGGAGACGCCTGCGAGCCACGATAGGCGCTGGGGAAAGCCCATTGCCGATGCCCCACCGGTCCCTGATGTTGCATCCTTGTCGGGACCTTCATTTATGCTCGGCCTTGCCTCTGCTTTAAAGAATGGGGAACTTTAGGCTGGGAGAGGCCCTGTCGTCTATTGGTGCTGCTGGCTGCGGGGGCCCGCGGCCTGTAATTTGATGGTGGGACATCCAGAGGGCCCTCGCGTGGTGCCCAGTCCGTGCTGCTTGGGCTCTGGAATTTTGTGAACCTGGCTTGCTTATTGTGGGTAGAGCGGATCACTGGAGAGTGCAAATATGTTGGCCGGGACCAAGAGCCAAGATCAGCTGTGGGGCATCTGTTGTGACCTTCTGTGGAGTGTAGGCCACATCAATCCCTAAAATACCGCTTGGTCCCTGGGCACAAGTTGGAGATTGTGCAGGCTGGGGGGGGTGTGAGGCCCGGCGGAGAGTAAGAGGACCTGCTGTGGACACTGGCGTTGGCTGGGAATCTATCACCCCTGGATTGCTGCTGAGTGGTCCCTGCCCAAGCCCAGGGGAGTGAAGGCCTGAAAGACCTGAAAGGTGCACCTGCTGGCTGTGGAGGGGCCCTGGGATAAGGAGGTGAGTCTTCCCTTGGCATTGGGTGGTGCATCCGCCCTCTCCTTGTAGGAGCAGCAGAATTCTATGCTACATATGCCTGGGAAATTGTGCCCCTCTTAGAAACCCTTTATGTGGTTGGCTAGGAACATGGGAGGCCTCCCCCAGAACACTAAGAAGGCCTTGGTTGTTTCTCTTTTAAAACCAGGAATGTTGGCAACGGACTTCAAGACATACAGGTCACTATCTATGTTGAACATATATTATAAAATACTGAGTAAAGTCTTTGCCAACAGATTGATCCCGTATATGATGTGTCTGATACATCCAGACTAGGCAGGGCTTATCCCCAATCATAACACAGCCACCAATGTGCGGCACTTAATGGCAGTGCAACAGAAAACACAGTAATACTAGCTGTAGACATAGAGGAGGCATTTGAGTGGAGTGGGACTATCTCTATGGGGTAATGCTGCAAATGGGGCTTTGCGAGAGGATTTATAGGCTGGACCCGCCTACTCTATACTAATCCCACTGCATGGGCCTGCATGGGTCCGCATAGGGTGTACTGTCTGAGACAGGTATGTGGTAGATCGGAGGACCCGGAAGGGCTGCCCGCTGTCACACCTTCTATTTGCAATAGCAATTGACCCTTTGGTATGCATGGCCAGGTCAGGGTCCCACTTTAGCAGGATATGCATGGGCCTGACCGCCCAGATGATAGCCCTATATGAGGATGATCTATTACTCTTTCTTTGTAATACTGGAGGAGACCTGACTGGGACCAAGATATTTATAGAAAAGTTTGGGACAATGTCTGGGCTGGGTGTCAACTGTCAAAAGACCCTACTGCTTCCGGCCAGGGAGGGCAGTCAGGAGCCAGATTCCTTGGGAGGGCTGATCAGGAAGGCTTACTGCCTCTCTTATCTGGGGGCACAAGTGTATCATAACCAGTCTGACATCTTTGAGGGGAACGTAGGGTATCTGAAGAGGAAAACAAAGTCTTGTCTGGACTTCTGGGTGACACTCCCATTGTCGGTAGCAGGGCGAGTCGCCTTACTGAAGATGATTGTCTTACCTCGCTTTCTATACATCTTTAGTGTGCTCTCCTTGGGGATAACTAGGTCATTCTTCACAAAGCTCCACTCACAGCTGAGCTCATTCATCTAGGGTCGGGGTCATCAGAGGGTGGCCGCCCAACATCACAAGGTGGCCGGCCAGCTCCGGCTTTTGAATCATATGATTTAGCAGCCCAGCTCCAATGGTATACGCAATGGATGGCAGTCAGACAGTCTCCTGACAGGGAAATGGACTCGCTGGTCCCGTTGTTGCGTGAACTGGCTGCAACCTAGCTGAAGGTGGGGCAGTGCCACTGCAGGGAGTGTGGAAGGGTTCAAAGTTCTTAGGAAATGCTTGGCACAAGCGTTGAGGAAAACACACACCTGCCCACCATACTCTCCAGACATCCCCATTACTATGTTGTCCTTTTTGCTGAACAGGGAAGACAAGGGCGCTCTCAGGGACTGGACACAGGCTGACCTAGTCAAGATGGGACAGTTGTCCCGTAACTCGATCCTCCTCTCCTTTGGGGAATTGGGCGAAGAATTGTACTTGGAACCGGGCCATTTCCTGGTTTATGGCTCGGTGTTGGCAACCTTTTGCCGTCATTGGAGATCCAGGGTTTCGGAGCCCCAAGCCCAGACATGTTGTAGATACATAGCACTCTGAGTAGACACATAGAAAGCCATTAAATGTCTATACAGCTCGCTGGAGACAGATGCTATCCACTCCTTAGAAGCCTTGAGAGAGAGGTGGGTGGAAGATCTGGAAACCCTCATCACCAAGGAAAGCAATCTTAGAACGACTCCCTGAGATCTCACAAAATGCTCATTTTAAACTTATTGGCTTTTATACATTGCACAGAGCATACCTCAACCCTAAGAAAAACACTCAATATTTCAGAGTGATGGATGCCTCCTGTCCCAGGTGCTGAAGAATAGGTGCCAACTTCCTGCATATGCTTTGGACCTGTCCCTGGATACATCCATACTTAGGAGGGGTCACTAGGATAGATCTGATTGACAGAGAGGCACAGAGCACCCCGGAGCACTGCCTACTTCACTGGCTTCTGCACACATCAAAGAATAAAGTAACTAGCAAATTCCAACACCTGGCGCTAATACTGGACAAACGTGAACTTGCACACCACTGAAAAGACCCGAAAGGCTTACGCCTTTGGACATGGCATTGTGAGCTGCAGAGGTGGACTGGTTCTGAGGGGGCCCTAATGTTACAGGAGGCATGTGGAGGGATCTGGAAGGTAGAAAATGCACAAGCGTGGGAAGTACTACTGGATAGCTTAGAGCACCTGGACACCAAAGGGCAGACAGGAATGGGTACACCAGGGCCTACACCAGATGGGACACCCAGACCACTGCCCAAACCATCATTATAATCCATTGACTGTCCCTTTTAGTTTCACAAGTGCATGGGCAGTGCAGGGGCCCCCATGGGGCCTCCAACATCCTATTTCTGCCAGCCTTTGCATAATGGGGCTACCACCATGCGAAGGCTGGCAGAAAGGGAACTCGTAATCCCCAGGGCTTGCAGCACTGCTCTGGTGGATTACAACCATGGAGACCGCCAGGCTGTCGACTGGCGGCAACCTGGCGGTGATGGCGGTCCGACTGTGGCGCTTTCGCCACGGTCGTAATGTCATGGTTGGACTATCCAGGGTCATAATGAGGCCCAAAATGTCTTAAACAAACCTACAGACATGTAGCTGCGTTCCTATTATATCTACAGCATACCAAACTTCGACTCTGCTCTTGCAAAAGCTTATGCGCACTGCCCCAGCACTCCTAGCTCCTGGTCTCATTTTAGCACCAGATAACAAGTTCCATTCAACATGAAAATACCAGAGCAGTAATTACCATTTCTCGAAGTTCCCAACACCATGCATTACAGGTTTTTAGCTCTGGAATGGGATTAACATGCAAACCCTAAAAGTACTGGGGCCTAGTGTTTAATTTGAAAAATATTTTTTTTTCTCTACAATCTGTTACCGCCACTACCGAATGCTGGGATTATCAAATGCCATGTCAGTTTTGATTTCACATAAAAAAATTTCACCAAACACTGCACACTCCCTATCCCTTTATCTCACTTTTGTACATTCTTTTCCATCCTTGCTTTCTTTCTTTGATATTGTTTTCCCACCTTTCTCTTCTTTCTACTTTCCTCCATCATGTCTATCTCTCTTGTTCTGGGTCAAATGCTGAATATTCAAGGTAAGTTTTAGTCCCTAAAAACGAGTGTGATTGAGCCCTCACCTGCAACCAGTGGCTGAAATTAAGCACTGCCAGGTTCTTTCCCACATGATTTTCCAAATTTTGGGCTTGTTTCAGTACTGAACTTTCTCCAGCTTTGTTCAGGAGGTATATTGGTGTGGAAACAGAACTGAAGTTAGCATATCTCCTCAAACTGCTACCAGCATAACAGTTGCAAACAGTTCCATTGTAAACCTCTGTCTGCAGATACTTATTCCCCCACCTTTTATACTTATGTATGCATGACGCAGACAAAAAGTACATCGTAATGCACCACCCCTTAGTACACCAGACACACAGACGTAATCTGAAGCGAGAGAGACGCAGGTAGATGCTGACCATGGTGCAAGCGCGGAACAGTTGCACTTTCTCCAGCGCTAGCACCAGCATGGGCCTGCGCGATTGGTACAGAGCCTAGGCGGCTTGCTCTGGCCGGGCCTCCTCAGGAGCCTAAAGAGGTACTACTGCTGGCACCAGCACCAGCGCAGTGGTCCCGAGAGTCAGAGTGGAACCTGAGGGGCTTGCTGTGGTCCAGCCAGCTTAAGAGCCACTACCACAACTGACATCCGCTATCATTGCACGGGCCGCTGACCGCCAACCGTGATAATGACCCATGTTGTGTGGGTCGCATAGCATTACCTGGCTGGTACAACCTGGGCAGGCAAAGTCATTAAGGTGGAGGAAATGACCAAAAGGCTGCTGAAAAATGTGGCACTGAACTAAACTACCCAAGTAAGGTAAGGAAGCTGCTACTGCTGCTCTCTACAAGCCCACAAGCCGAGCCAAGCATGGACATTGTTTTAGTCCACCATTCACACTGATTTTGGCTCCCTGCTCTCCGGTCTGTGCCTTGCCTGCTAGACAACTGCGACAAGTGGCAGGGGGGCCAAGGTGAGGCATTGGAGAGGTTGACATGAGGCGTAGCAGCAGAATTAGGGCTGCAGATGCAGGGTTGAGCCAGAGGGGCATGGAAACAGTCTGACTAGGCTCTGATGAGGTTTGTTTCTCTCCATGAGTTCCCCAGCCTCATTGTAGAAATGAACAAAAGCAAGTCCTGCCCAAGCACATATCCAGTGCCTAGATTCAACTCTGATTGCGTCATCTTGCACGCAGCAGGCCCAAAGGAAGCAGGGGCTCAGGGCCCATCTTCGAAAATGCTAATTGTGTGGTCACACATTTAACACCCCAGATTTGGCCAAACCCCATTAAATCTGCTGTAGGCAAATGAGCCGGTGGGCCTCAGCAGCATTGCTTCATCGACAGTTGCCAACAACAGCTTTTGGGTATCAATCTCTTCAGAGCATGCAACAGGGGGGTGCACAGGGGAAATCTCAATAACCACCACATGCCCAGAAAGAAACCAACCACAAGGTCGAAGTTGGTGACCAAGGATAAAGCATCTCGTGCCCCAGTCATCACCTGGTGTACTTGGAGTGCATTCCAGGCAAGCCCAGCCCCTAAGTCACCCCTCAAGGCTTAAACAAGAGAACTTATCACGCAGTTCTTTTAAGCTCCATGCTCTAATGGGGATTCATTGGCTGCAAACCCTAGCAGCAACTCTGACAACAAAGAGACTGCAGTACAAATGGGCTGCTCAAGCGAGTCCCCAGTCCTGCGCAACCTGTGCACACCAATTGAGAAATGTAGTTCTCATTCCTGCCCAAGGCTGTGCGAGCCCTGGGGAATGATCAACCAACCTTCCAGCAGTTCCTCAACCGATTCTCCAACTTCTTGGCCTTGGAGTCCCTGGAGTATGAACAAACAATCCCTGAAATTTCTTTGAACCTTGAAGCATTTCAAAACATGTTCAATTAATCACTGCACGTAGGAGTAGGGGATACCTTCCATCAAGCTTTTGACAGGTGCCACACCCCGTGATGACGTAGGCAGTGACATGGGTCTCCCCGCCCCATGCTGATGTAGGCCCTGACGTAGGTGTATGTGTATCACATGGGTTGTGACATCATGGGGTCATGTGTTAGCCATGTGCCAAGGTCCTAGCCCCTTGTGCCTAGGTCTATGGGTTGTGTAAAATGAGGGCCTTGCTGGTGTGCAACCTGTTTCAGAGCCTAAGAGACAAGTCTGGACATGTCAGACATTCAGGACCAAGTGGCTGCTTGGGGGACACCTCACAGGGCGGAGCATTGGGAGTGCGAGCCAAACTTCCTCACTGCTGGCTAATCCAAAACGAGGGGTGGGCAAATGCTGCAAAAGCCATGACATGTAGCACCACGTGTAACCCAAGCAGCGTATTAGAGCCATCAAGGAGAGCATGTGACTGCTATGTGTTGTAGAGGGGTACGCCCTTTTTGAACCATAGAATACATATAAGAAGTAGGTTAGAGCAGCATGCCAAACTGTGAACCATTGCTGAAATAGGTTGTTTAAGCAATATGAAGAGATACAATCCACTCACCAGAAAAGCCACCGCCTCAGGATCCCAGAACCCTATCAATAGATATTATCAGACTCTAGCAACACTTGTGTTGGATGAGAATGCACAGCAGACTGCCCGTAAAGATGGGGGTTCCGACGGTAATGGCTTTCAAGAGGAACTTTGCTAACCTCTTGAAAAGCTTAGCCTCAAGAATTTGCAGCAACTGGTATCCCCGATCAAGGTTGATAGCAGCGACAACGAAGCCTCGAAAGACGAATTAAGTGATGCAATCAACTTCAACGACACTGAAGATGATGAAGAAGGTGTAGCACCACCGAATTCGCTGATCTATGAAGACATGGGCTTTGAGGCGGACCCTGATCCAGAGGCAGTCGTGGTACAACCGACAAATGTAAAATCCAAAGTCGCTTATACACAAATGGACCTGTGCGACTCACAAGATTTCAGAGCAGCCGCTGAGGTTAGTAAAAACTCTATAGACAATTATCGTGTATATGCCGATTTCATACTTTTAACTAATAATATGTCTTTTGCGTTCTGTTTGAACTGGAGAAAACAACTGCAGAAAAAGATGCTCTAGAGAGGTCTACGTCAAAGGTTAACAACGTAAATTTTTACTGCTTATGCTGAACCAGAAATTCTGAAAGTATTACAAGCCAGAACAAAGAGCCGCGCAAGAAATGTGTTAGCACTTACAAGAGCACCGATTTTGAAAAGGAAACGCCGGGCCGCTCAACCGTTGTGAACACGTGTTAAACGTGACTATTATAACCTGTGTTACAGGCATAAAATTAATGAGCCACAGCAGGAGGCTCATGACTGTGTATACGAGTCGTACACTGCAAGAACAATTCAGCACATACAGAGCTGGTTAGACCCACACAAGGTATATAAGTTGTTAAGGGTGGTGCACGGGTTGTCAGCTGTGAAGAAAGGTGTCCACGTTGATATGATTAAGGTCTTAGCAGCAGCAGTCAATGAGATTTGATACGCTGATGAGCCCTGCTCAAAACTCGAACGTATGCAGGGGCTTTGTACCTATTTTGACAAAAGCTTGATAGAAAGGGTCATAGAAAGACAAATATGTGATATTTATTAAATAAATAGAAGAATGAGATCTTTAGCCCCACGAAAGTTGTTTAAAAAAAAAAAAAAAAAGTTTCTCAAGATGCCATCTGTTAAGCCCCCTTAGCTCTGAAGGTACAATACACAAAGCCATTTGTTCACATTTTCTCAAAAACCATACACATTTATTAAAAAAAGTTCACAGGGTGGCGCGCCTGCCCAATATAAGCTCTAGGATTCTCTCTATAAGGCATTATTTATATAATTCCGAAGGCTCCATAACCTTATGCCACTCATATAACAATGCTGCCTATTGTATGCCTATTACATGCCTATCGGGTGTGTCGCCGATAACGCTCAGAAGGTGAACTGCTCGACGTGTAAGATGTTTTGTCAGTCGTAAGCCTGCTTGAACGTACACATAAGCCTCGCACAGTGCGTCCGTAAACCAGACTGTGGGGCTTGCGGGCGTTACAAGGCTGATGACCATGATTGTAAAGGTATGCAATGTCCCAGGTGTAAAGCATATTTTATAGCCAGGATAGCACACGAGTGTTACATGCTCAAAGGCTTCTCCAGAAAAAAAAAAGAGTACATCGTATTCGATATAGAGAGTACACAGGAGACAGGTCTGCACCAGCCTCACTACATTTACACCCATCCTCTAACAGCTGATGAAAACTGGGAGTTTGAAGGCTGGTCGTGCATGAACGATTTCCTCAACATGTTCATGCAACCGAAATACTACGAGTATACAATGCTAGCTCATAATTTGAAAGAGTATGACTCGTTCTTTATTCTCCGGGACCTGATTCGTGGAAAGCTGCTGTGGAGCTCATAACCCCGGGTTCCAAATTGATGCTGTTAAAGGTTGTGTCTTTTGAAATTAGGTTCATAGACACCTTGAATTTTCTGCCCATGAAGTTAAGCAAGTTGCCAAAAGCTTTTGGTTTTGAAGGCTGCAAATGTTATTTTCCTCACTTTTTTAACACATGGGCTAATCAGAATTACATCGGTCCTATGCCTCCGCCTGACAGTTACGGTGTTGAGTACATGATGCAGTCTGAAAAAGAGAGCTTTCTACAGTGGTACGATGAAAACCGTGAAAATTGGTTTCATTTTCGAACAGAGTTGAAAGCTTACTGTCAGACTGATGTCATGATCTTGCGAAAAGCGTGCAACCTTTTCAGAGACGTTGTGGTGGAGATGACGAAACGGGTCAGGATTATTAAAACCAAATCCCGTAAGAGAAAACAAATCATGGAATACCTACACCCATTTAAGAGCATTACTCTGGCTTTAATGTGCAGGTCTATTTATCAGCACATGTTTTTAAAACCTTAAACCAAAGCTCTAGTACCACCGGACCTCTATAATGGTAAACAGAAACGTTACTCCACCTCGTATGTTCAGTGGCTCATGTACGTCTCGGAGGAAGAGAACATCTTCATTCAACACGCGTTGCAGGGCGGCGAATACCGCTTGGGCCGCAACTACCTAGACGGGTATGTGTTAATTAATGGGGTGCCAACCGCCTTTGAGTTCAACGGTTGCTTTTACCACGTGTGTCTGTGTTGTTACAAACCCTACGAGTTTAATAGACTGCAGGGCACCACATTTGAACATCTGCATCGTCGTACTCTGGCGAAGGCGCTGTATATTGAAAGCAGCGGCTTTGCTTTGAGAAACCTCTGGGAACACGAGTGGTTAGACGAGCTAACAAAAGATGCTGAACTGGGCACTTTTATTAAGAGTCAGCAGTTACCAGCACCGTTGGAACCCCACAACGCCTTATTCAGCGACCATACAAACACCATACAACTATACAGGGTCGCTAGTGAGGATGAGAAACTACACTAGTACGACTTCACCAGTCTGTATCTATTTGTGAACAAAGTGAAGTTGTGCACAGTGGGGCATCCTAGGATCATATATAGGAACTTTAAGTCCCTCGATTAGTACTTTGGGCTCGTTAAGTGTCAAATTCACCCTCCGTGGAAGCTTTACTTCCCGGTGCTTCCGTACAGAGTCAACGGCAAGCTAATGTTCCCCCTATGTCAAACATGCGTTGAAAGTAAACAGACTAGTGAGTGTAGACATAGGCCCTCATTATGAACATGGCGGTAAACACCGCTCCGCCAGTGGTGGCGGTAACTACTGCCAACAGTCAAGTGGTCTGGACCGCCAAATAATGCACCACCTGAAAAACAGACAGCCTGAAACATACACACCGCCAGCAGAAGAGTGCCGACAACGACGGCAGAGGCCACCCACAGGCCGACAGAAAGGCCCTACCCACCCATAAAATAATGAAGCACTAGACCTCAGTCAGTCATCAGTCAGGCTGTCTGGACCGCCAAATAATGAACCACCTGAAAAACAGGCAGCCTGATACCTACACACCGCCAGTAGAGGAGTGCTGACAACGATGGCAGAGGCCACCCAAAGGCCGACAGAAAGGCCCTACCCACCCATAAAATAATGAAGCACTAGACCTCAGTCAGTTCTGGGGCGGGAACCACTGCCACGCAAAGCCAGGTGGAAATGAACCAAATAAAAGGAAACACTCACTGTAGGCTCACACAACACGCCGAAGCAGACATGGAGAGAGAGTTGCAAATCATGTCAGTCCTGCTCTTTGCCATATATTTCCACGACTGAGACCACCAATGAAGACGACAATGGTAAGTACCGTAACCTACTAAACAAGGGAAGAAAGGGCATAGTTACATACCCACCCACTCCATTCACCCCGCAACACACCCACAACCCCTCACAACAGCACAAGCCATACACCCCAGAGCAAGAGGTACTTATCCGACACAAGGCAAATTAAACCTGCCCAAAGTACACACATGTGCACAACACCCCCACACAAAGAAATGATGAGCCATGGATCCAGAGTGTGACAAAACCAACACTGGCCACACAAACTTTAATTAAGCTCCATGAGCAACAGAAGCCCAACAGAAGGCCAATGGCCAGTCCATATTCTTAAGTCCGATGGGCCCAAATGGTCCCAACTTGACTCCCACAAGAGCAAAGGTACTCCACCTCAAAGGTAACAATGATTAATCCAGGCACCTCCGGGAACACGGACAGGGGGTGGCAGAGGGGGGGGGGCTTGGCTTACGTTTGGGAGGTGGAGGGGGCTTGGGTCTGGTCTTAGAAACTGGTGGAGCGGCCTTGGACTGGGGTGTGGCAGATGTTCCTGGGCCAGCACGGGGTCTCTTGCGCACAGGAATGGGAAGGGCGGACAGGAGCGGGCTATGATGTGGGAGGAGTGGACAGGGCAAGGGGGTGGGCACGTTTAGGGATGATATGGGGTGGGCCAATGGGTTGAATAGGTCAACACGGGATAGGAAATGTTTTTTAGAGACAATCGGAGTGGACCTGGAGGAAGGCGTGGGAGTGGAGGTAGAGGGAGTGGTCGCGACAGGCGTAAGTGTGCGTGATGTAGGTGCAGGTGACTGTACATTATGCTGAAGTGTGGTGGATGTGTGTTGGGTGGGTGTTTTGGAACGTTTGAGTGTCATCGGAAGGGGGGTGAACACAATGGGACAAGACAGGCTGCCGGTCTAAATGTATGTTGTCTGTGTGTCTGCAAGTTTAGTGAGTGTTATGCATGTGTCAACCAAAGTCGTTGTGGTGAGTGCAGGTGTGGTGTGTGGGGTGCATGAATGTATGTCTGATTTTGTGGTGACTGCCTGAATGGGGTCAGCAACAGCGAATGAGGGTGCAGTGTCTGTGAGTGTGCATGTAGAGGTGACAGACAGGGAGGAGGAAGTGGTGGACACACTGTGGGAAGTGGATGTTGGTGTGTGTGCCTTTGTATGTTGGCTGTGTGTATGCCTGTGGTGGGAAGTGTGGTGCTTATGTTTTGCAGTGTGCTTCTTGTGTGTTGAGGTGTGTGCATGGCTGTCAGAATGTGTGCTTGGGACGGGTGAAGGGAGTGGGGTGCTGGAAGGGGTAGAGGTATTTGGAGGGGGGATGGAATGACCAGGGACACTGGCTGCCGTCAAAGAGGCAGCCAGAGCCTGAAAAGATCTCTGTAGGCCAGACACTGCACCATGAATGCCATCCAGGTAGGCATTTGGTCTGCTGCACCTCTGATGCTAGCCCCTGGATGGCATTGATGATGGTGTTCTGCCCCATAGAGATGGTCCTCAGGAGGTCAATAGCCTCCTCCGTGAGGGCAGCAGGGCTGACTGGGGCAGGGGATGTGGTGCCTGAGGCAAAGGAGACACCCACCCTTCTGGGTGAGCGAGCATGGGCAACTCGGTGGGGAGGAAATGGGAGGGCGGTGATGGTATGAGGGTGGCGGAAGATGACACAGAATGGGTGGGCCCACTAGGATCCGCCAGGGAGCTCCCATTGGAAGAGGTATCAGACTCACTACCTCCAGTGGTAGTTGCCTCCCCCGTGATACTCCCCTCGCCCTCCAACCCACTGGTCCCCTTGGCGTCGCTCAACTCTGCCTCCGTGGAACCGTGGCCCGCTGCATCCCCACTTGCTAATGCATCAGCTCCCTTGCCAGATGATGCTGAAGTACCCAGAGAACAGGGATGGAAAGACAAATCTGGAGAGAAACTTGTAAATAGTTGAATGGAGGTACATAACTGGTTCACACATACACCCACCCTGCAAATATTCCACCATGCAGCACCTACCGCTATACACATGGTTATGCCCCTGACTAGTGGCCACAACCCTGCTCTACAGCCATTTCCTACATCACTAAAGGGGCCATTATGTAAAAGGACATCAGTCAGAGTCCCTGCCACTAGATAATATACATACCACAGCACACTCACACATCCATCAAGGAGGCATATGATGGTTTCTGTACTCACCCCCTTGTGTCTGCTGTGCAGCCTTCAAGCGCCCATCCAGGTCCAGATATGCCACCGCCAGAATGCGCCCGACGGGCACCCCTTCCTCATTGGGAGGACTTCCCCAGCTGGGCCTCACAGGTCTTTCTCGCCCAGCGCCACAGGTCCTCCCACCGCTTACCGCAGTGGGTGCTCCGCCAGTTGTAGACCCCCAGGGTCCGCACCTCCCTGGCGATGGCATGCCAGAGCCCCCTCTTCTGATGGGTGCTGACCTATATGGGACACCCAGAAAAAGGAACACAGAGCTCAGACTATGCCCATTACATACAGCTGGCTATATGTCCCCTATGGGACGGACACACAACAGCATAACAGGACCTCACACACGCAGCATGTCATGAATCCCACAACTTTACAGTGTCAAACGTGCACACATGTTTACCGCCATCTACCACCATTACACACATCCATGCCCCCCAATTTCCCGACTCACCTGTACCTCTGGTCGACCATAGAGCTTGACGTACAGGGGCAGGACCCCGTCCACAAGCTTGTCCAGTTCCTCGCTGGTGAAGGCGGGGGCCCTTTCCCCTGCCACTCGTGCCAATTCCAGGACCAGAGGCAGAACACAGCAGCACAGTCAGTGGAGTACCTGCATGCCCGTAATCCGGGAGTCAAGTGAAGTTTGGGTGACGAGATGGTGTACGCTCCGCGGCGGTGTGCACCGTCACCGCTGGCGGCGATCATGATCCGCTAATAATTCCCATTTACAACCATGTTAACCAATGAATGGTCACACGGCGGTTAACACATAAACATTTAGGGCCAGATGTAGCAAAGGTTTTTACCCATTCTGTGTCTATGGGAAAAAGTGTTCGTACATATGGCCCTTACTCACCATAACAATCCTGATGTATCATTGAGGACATATCACTCCAGTTTAACATCCTACTATGCATATGTGTCATCGACTTGTATGCCAGCAGTGCTGAATATTTAACATTGTGGGCAGATGTATGTGTGTTCCTCACATGTGTTCTCAACTCCTCCTAGGTACAGACCCATGTGGCGAGGGAGGGCCCAATCGGTGTACAGACCACTCGTTGATTTGGGGACCATGGTGGAGCATCACATCATTATCAATTACAGACTCAACCGTGCTACAATTCACGAACTGTGCATTGCTGGATCTAGCACTGAGCCCGGCTAAACGGAGTCAGCATGCCATCCCTACTGAAGTGCAGGTGCTCTCTGCACCTCATTTCCTGGCCACGGGCTCATTCAAAGTGACAGTGGGCATGGGTGCAGGTTTTTCACAGCAATGTTTAGCATTATACTGTCCAGATTCCTGAATGCATTTTTACGACACCTGCAGTTCTGTG
The DNA here is from genome assembly GCF_031143425.1 of Pleurodeles waltl. Classification (NCBI taxonomy): domain Eukaryota; kingdom Metazoa; phylum Chordata; class Amphibia; order Caudata; family Salamandridae; genus Pleurodeles; species Pleurodeles waltl. The sequence goes on from NC_090442.1 coordinate 569,656,483, forward strand.
TGGGGAATCCCCAAAGTGCTGACCTCCCCGCCATCAAGTCAGACTTCTATGCCTTTGCCAACATTCCCCATGTGATAGGTGCCATTGATGGAACCCACATAGCTGTCATCCCCCCAAAAGTAAGTGAACAGGTGTACAGAAACAGGAAGAAGTTTCACTCCATGGACATTCAATTGGTGTGTACTGCATACCAGTACATCTCACATGTGAATGCCATGTTCGCTGGATCAGTCCATGATTCCTTTGTGATGAGGAACAGCAGTGTGCCACACATGATGGAACAACTAAAAGGGGAAAGAGGATGGATCATAGGTAAGTGTGTCTGACACTTTTTGGCACACAGCAGACAGCCAGGCTGTGTGCAACTGAGGGTTGTCAGTGACAGTCCTGTTTTGCCACCTTTTGCTGGTGATTCTGGCTACCCCAACATGCGTTGGCTCCTGGTACCAGTGAGGAATCCTAGGACAGATGCAGAGAGGAATTACAATGAGGCCCCTGGACGTACTAGGAAGGTGATAGAGCGCACAATAGGTCTCCTGAAGGCTAGATTCTGTTGCCTCTGTATCTCTGGGGGATCCCTGGCCCATGAGCCTGAAAAGGTGTGTAGAACAGTGGTGGTCTGCCGCATGCTACACAACGTGGCTGTGAGGAAATCTATTCCCCTCTTGGAGGCGGAGGGGGCTGTATATCCAGACCAGCTTCCTCAGAGAGGGGATGAGAGTGATGGTGATGATGAGGAGGGGAAAGATGTACACTCCAGGAACCAACTGATCCAACTGTACTTCCAGTACCAAAGTGGGACAATTTGATTATGTTGCTGTCTGTACAGCATACTGTCAGTATGCCTTATCCTCTATGTGGGTGTTGGGTCTACCGACATTGTCACTGTGACCAGGTTTGCATGGGACATGCAATATTATGGACAACTTGTTTGACAATTCTGTTGGCACAACCCCATGTTATGCGGGGGTGCCATTCCTGCAATTAAGATATGAATAAATGATTTCAAAGACAATTGCATCCACACTTCCATTTGATTCAACATAATGTTAGGGGACATTTACATTGGTGAACAGGTGTTTTATTTGGTGTCAGGGATGCCATTGTGCACTTTACAGTGATGGGAGTGGGCTACTGGTGGATGTGCATATTGGCTACATGGTCTCAGCATTTGTTGGTAGTGGTGATATGTCCATCTGTTATTTACAGTTTATGGGGTTGTTATTGCACCGTGTTGATGGTGGTTCAGTGGCACACTTGGAGGACAGTTCTTCTCAGAGTCACTCCTTAGAGGGGGCCTTGGTCTTAGCAGGTGTTCCAGTGGCATATCTGGACCTGAGGGACTGTTTGGGTGCCTGGTATTGGCCTGTATGGGTTGAGGTGCAGGTCTCCTGTGTCTCCTCAGATGGTGGCACAAGTCCAGTTGCTGCTGTTGATGGCCGGTCTGTATCTTGGCCTGTATTTGGGGCTTTCTGGTCTGTGGCAGTCTCAGGCTGGGCTGGGACAAGGTGCAGCAGCGCACCAGCTATGGTGGCAATGGTGGCATTGTGCAGTTTCCACTGCTCCATGGTCTCTTGGTGTTGGTCTCTCTGCAGCCTTTGACTCTGGTCCAGGGTGGCCAGAATCTGGGCCAATCTGTCCTGGGTATGGTGGTATGCTCCCAGGACCTCTGAGATCACGTCCTGGGCTGCAGCATCCATCCTGTGGCCTCCCCCCGGGCCACTGATGCCCTCCCACTGGGCCTAGCCCCCTGTGCCTGTGTCCCCTGCACAGGTCTGGTGGTACCACTTGTACTGGGGCCATCGTCTTCCTGCCTGTTGGTAGGTGGTGACTGTGGCCTCTGTCCTTGTGTTCCACCAGTCTGTGGCCTGGATACACAGGTGTGGGTCCGGATGCCCTGGCCTGATGTTGGTAGGTGTATGGTAGGGGTGTCAGTGGTGTCCTGGGTTGGGCTGCTGGATGGTGGCAGTCCAGGACTGTGTGAGGGGCCAGGGTATTCTTCACTGTCCAGGGTTCCCTCTCCAGTGTCCTGGGTGGTGCCTCTGTCTCCATGTGGGGCACTGCCACTCCTTGTCCTGTCAGTCAGGGTGGCACCAGTGGTGGTGCCTGTTGGGGGGAATGGACATGTTTGTTACAGTTGCATAATCGGATGGGGTGCAAAGGGCTGGGCTGTTTCGTGCAGGTTTTCCACTTTTGGGCCACGCAGGGTGCCTTTGTTAGGTTGCCATTGCATTTTGCCTAGGATTTGGAGGTGCATTGTGGGTTGTGTAGTGCCTTTGTGATTCCTTGCAGGGGTGGGTGGCTGTGCACAGGGGGAGGGATGTGGACCTGTCAGTGGGTTTGTGGGCATGCAGGGTGACTAGATGTAGTCTGATGTGGTTGAGTTAGTGGTCCTGGTGGATGTTGGAGGGGTGGGGAGATGCATACATTACAGGTGTGGTGGATAAGTGGTAATTGTAGACAACATACCGGAGTCCATTCCTCCAGTGAGTCCAGTGAGGCCATCAGGGTGCAGGATGGCCAGTACTGTTTCCGCCCAGTCAGTGTAGTCAGGTGGTATTAGTGGAGGTCCTCCCCCAGTCTTCTGGACTGCAATGTTGTGCCGGGATGCCATGGACCTCACCTTCCCGCGCAGGTCCTTCCATCTCTTGCAGATGTCATCCCTCATGCGTGGATGGTGTCCCACTGCAATGACCTGGTTGACAATGGTCTGCCATAATTCCACCTTCCTGGCGATGGGTGTGTGCTGGACCTCTGCCCCAAATCATTGTGGCTCGACCTTCAGTATCGTGTCCACCAGAGTCCTTAGCTCCCTTTCTGTGAAGCGTGGGTGTTTGAGGGGTGCCGTGGTGTGTGTTGTGAGTGGTGTGCTGTGTGGATCTAGGTGAGGGTGCTGTTGTGTGGTGGGGTGTGTGATTCGTCTGTTTCAGTGTCTGCTTGTGGAGTTCTCAATCTCAATTGTCCTAATGTCATGTCAAAGGACTGTGGGGTGTGTCTGTGAGTGTTTTATAGTGTTGTGGATGTGTGTCAGGTGTGTGGGTTTCAAACTTGCCAATGTGTGTAATTCTTACTGTTGGGTCCCATTGCTGGCCGTGGCGGTCTGTACCGCCAATGGTCGTTCGACTTCCTCTGACCGCTGCAGTGATTTGTGCATCATTATTTGGAAGGTGGAGAGTTTGTGTGCTCGGTGGTGGCAGGGTGGGATGCATTTTCACCGACAAGGTCCTGGCGGTGACTGGTGGCCAGGACATTTTTGACGGATTCAGATTTTTGCATCTTTATATGGTGGGTTTCTGTTCACCGCCAATGCCGGGATTCTGTTCAGCGTCGCCGCGGCAGGGAACGGGGTTTACCGCCATGTTCATAATGACCGTCGTAGTGATGAGCAAAGGCTGCTGGAGGGGTCATGGTGTACCATCGAGGTACAAACAGCCCTCGAGAAAGGGTACCACCTCGGAAAAATACTGGAAATTTGGCACTTTCCACACACTACAACTCTTCTCTTTTCTGAGTACATCCACTTGTTTCTCAGAGACAAACAGGAAGCATCATGGTATCCCGACTGGTACGTAGTTGAACCCTCAAAGCAAAAGTACATCGCTGATTACCATGCTCACAAGGGTATTATGCTGAGACCTGAGTTCATTAAGGTTAACCCCGCCAAAACGTCAGTTAGCTATGCCCTGTCTCAATTCCTTGTGGGGAAAATTTGCACGGCATACCAATGTGTCAAATACATCCATCGTCACAGATCCAGACGATCTTTCTAAGTATCTATTTGCCCCATCTTACGTAGTGTCCAGTTGTGAATTTGTAGACGATGAGACGGCTATTCTATGCTGGAAATACACCAATGACTACCCCACAACATATAAAAATATAAACATCTTCATAGCGTGCTTCACAACCACTCACGCTCATCTAGAGCTGTTGAATAAGCTTCAGGATCGTTGTTTGTACCACGACACTCATTCTGTTATTTTTGTGAGTAAAGAAGGTGATGAAGATCCTCCACTGGGTGATTATCTAGGGATTTGACCAGCGAGCTCGAAAAGGATGAGTACATACTCGAATACACTTCCTCTGGATCCAAGACCTATAGTTACAAAACCTCTAACAACAGGGTTTGCATGAAAGTCAAAGGTACCACTTTAAACGTTAGCAATATGGTTAAAATACATTTTGACAGTCTGAAGGGTCAGGTGCATGAGTACTACGCATTGAATGATCACGAAAATAGCAAAGCAATAGTCGTAAACCATACTAGCATTGTCAGGTCCAAAAAAAGGTGGGAAAAGTCCAACACAGCTGTTGTATAAAACACTGCGCGTAGTGTTTGATAAACGGGTCCTCACCGAGGACTACAAAACACTGCTGTACGGTTATTAAAAGACATTAAAGTGGTGAACCCCAACCAATATGGTCACCAGGCTGCAACACCCATCCTCAAATAGCAGTAAAAGTTATTTTATAAAGAAACTGTTAGAAAACGTTCACGGTGTTTTATCTCAGACCCCTAACAACATTGTATGGCTTTATTCTTGCTGGCAAGAGCTTTACACAGAACTCTCTCTAAAGTTCCCACACATCCGATTTATAGAAGGTATCCCCAGTAATCTCAACAACAACAACTTGTTATCTAAACACCTTGTAAACATGGTTGTTGTGGATAATCTCATGCGCGAAGTCGGGGACCACCCTGAGATCGAGAGGGCTTTTACTCAATATTCACATCATAATAGTCAGAGCATATGCTACATCGTGCAGAACTTGTTTTACAATGGTAAAAGCAGTTGTTCTATAACCCTCAACGCCTCATACTTGGTCTTATTTAAAACCCTCAGCGAAAAGCTTCAGATATCAATTATAGATAAACGGATGTACCCTGGAAACACACAGTTTTTCATGGTAGCATTTAATGCGCCACAGCAAAACCCCATGGCTACTTACTGGTAGATTTGAAACTCAGTAATCTAGAATCTATAGACTACGCTCCGGTATTTTCCCCCCTGACCTCCCAGTCGCTTACTTGCCTAAAACAGTCCCCAAAGCCTATACAAAGACCCATTAAGAAGACTTTTATAACATTTACACTCTAAACCTTGTAATATTAGGTCACCACCATGTCTGCGCAGCTACGGCGCAATTTAGACCACCTAGAAATGCTGGTCACAGCCAGCCTCCTGAAAAGAAAGGCTATCCTGTGCGCTGCTTCGGATGATTTAGTGGGGCCATCGCAGGAATAGCCCTAAACACCTTAAAAGGTAATGTCCCAATATCAACGAGCCAGCTCTGCGTGCTGAAGAAGCGTCACATTATTAAAAAGCTCAACAATAAAAGGGCATCGGTCCTTTCTAAAAGGAAACTGGTCAAACAGTCTGGAAATTTTCTAGGGGCGCTGCTGGATATAGCTATACCCCTAATAATAGGTCTCCTGTCGAGGACATGATGGAGCACTCCCAAAAATTGTACCTTGTGTCCCACAACCAGCTGGAACAGTTGGGCCCTTCTACCGCTGTTGTCTGGGACATATGCAGAAATGAGACGCAGCGTCTCCATGCTGAGATCAAAGCCATTTTGATCTGAACCAATTTAAAACCACACAACAAAGTGAGGCTTTACTCAAAAGTTTTAACAGTATTACAAACAATTAGCAACTGAAAAAAAATAATTGACTCTGTATACCCCCGCCACGGCACAGCCAGCAGCAGACCCCGTAGCCCCTCAAGTCCCAGGCCCCCCGGTTCCCGCAGATGCTGTTGTCGAAGACCTTTTAAGAAATATAAGCCAGAGGTATAGAGGGGCGGTGCAGATGCTGCTTGGTAAAATGACTGCGACTAAAGATCTGACCTCTTGGAACGACCGGGGTGAATTTGTTTACAAGGGACAACCAGTTGCTGGATCACACATGTATGATCTGTTCAGAGGTCTCACGTATAGTAAAACCCAAGCAACACAAGACGTTCCTAGAAGATGGGAGCAGTTCCTATGCGCCGCCACGGAACTCAACATGCCCTCCACGATCGTTGGTAACGCCGACCACAGGCAAATGCTCGAAAGTTTGAGAGATCCGACCCCTGGTGTTTTTACCATGAGTCCCACTGTGCCGACGTTGCCTTTCTTTCCTCAGCTAACACCGTCTAGGAGCAGCAACACTTTGCATATGGAGCCTAAAAAGAGACTGTTCAAAATGAATACATGGTTACCGCTCTAATGTAATTATGAAATTTGAACCGTTGTACAGTTTTGTTAAAAAGGTTCACGTCTCAAAAGATTTATACTTCATTTATTTCTTTACCCGTGTACATGTTTGTGCTGAAAACTGTTAACACTTTTAACTTTTCAACAGTCATCAGTCATCTTTTTAAAATGGTTTTAAAAAATATGTGGTGGGTGAATAAAAATGCATAGTCTGAATTTGTGTTTAAAATGTATTTTTTATTGTGGCAGCCATCAGTACATATAGAGGCTTTACAAGGCCTTACACTTTTGACAAACACCATATTCTGTTTTAACAATGCTCAACATGGGCCTAGTATTTTCATTCACATATTTCATAACAATACCATCGTTGTTTACTAGATCGGTGGAAGACAGATAAAACAAAATTCTAAACGTCATACCCGCAGACATTTTACTAAGGAACACTTACATACAATGTTTCCCACATGTGATGGCTAGAGAATCCTGTACACACCACTTGTTATACTCAACCGCAGGCAATGCTTTTTTTACGTATTTGAATATCGGTTTTGTATAAATCTTATGCTTGGGGAACTCTGCTAAACTTTCAAGCACTATAACCTTGTCTACATCCAGAAACATGGCTGCCCAATGTGTACCACCCTTGTAATGCTGGTCAGTGTTAAAGACTGTTAAAGACTAGGGTGCAGGGTCTTTCTGGGTCTATCTTTTCGGGTAGCCCGTCGCTAGAAAATACACCTAAAAAGTATTTCTTAGCGTATTTATGCCTGCTTAAGAAGTCACGTATCTCCACAGTGTCCATTTTACAATCTTTTAATGGCTGTCGGGCATGATTGACCTGGATAACGCTGTCGAATACCGAGAACACAACCATATTCACGTTGGTAGCCAGTGCCTGTGTAAACCGTATTTCAGCTTTTAGATTTCTGTTTTTGATCAAGTTGTAGTGGTCACCATCTTCCAGGTCAGGAGTCAGGTCGCACGTAAACAACGTGTAGTTGGTCTCATACCCCTCTCTTAAAATAACGACTACTGAGTCCCACAGACGTTTCCCGGCTATCAAGACCAGACCAAGATATTCCCTGACAAAACTGGATGTTCCAAAACTTGGAGTGAAAGGTTTTTCAGGGACAACAGCTCCCTCGTGGACCAAAGCGGCGTAGTTGATGTTGTAGTGTTTGATGTTGAAAGGGTTAGAGGTATAGCGCTCACTTAAAGCTGTATTGTCCACAAACCTTATGATGATGAGTTTTGGTAGTTGCCCTAGAAATAGATTCTGATGCTGCGTTACTCTAGTACCGGCTGGGATGCTGAATATCTTCAGAGCCACTCTTTCAATTACGTACTTGGTGTTCGATAGTTGTAAAGCTTCAGCTTGGGCCAGTCTGACGCTGGGTGACACTTTCACTCTCTTTACAAACAAGCTCACGGACAATATAACCTGTTTATACGGCTCCCCATCGCCGCTGATGAGACAGAATGCGACCTTGTTGAGGTTGAGTTTGATCTTAAGATCTATACCATTGACTAGAAGCTTATCTTGGAAGAAAAGGTCTGAATGCATGCACCTCAGGAGGTGAAACTGCCTACTGCCGGCGGCGAAGCTGGCTCTTTTTTTAAAACCATTGTTGCCACAGTCCAGCGCTGTGTCATCAAATTGCGTTTCAGTATCTTTGTAGAAAAGTCCTGCTGAAAGCTGTGTGTCCAGGGCTTCACGACTGTAACTTAGAATACTCTCTATGTAGGCCTTGTAGGCGTACATGTTATCACTCTGCGTGACGAGTCAGTCGCTCAGGTTAATGTCCACCTGATTAAACATGGTTGCAAGGGGTAGGCGATCAGTGCTTTTTAGCATCAGCCTCGATGTTGGTGCTGTTCGCTTTGGTTATTTTGCAGACAAGGTGTAGCAGAGTGTTGTTGAGATCCAAATACATATCCGTGGGCCCCAACACATAAAACTCTATCAGCGCCAGAGGCGTCAGAGCTGCTAGAGGCGATACTTCCATGAAAAAACTGTCTCGATGCTGGTCTGTGTGGGTTTAAGAGAAAACAAATCTAGCTCAGATTTGGCACATCCACACGAGGCGCAGTGTACGAAGGCCATGAGAGCAGATTAAAAAAATATTCACACAAGAGCGTGGTTTCTTCTTCGTGGAAGATCTCCTTCGTCTTACGACTCTTCTTTTGTGTGGGCCTTTTGAAGAAGTCCTCAGTTTTTTATAGGGCATTGGAAGGCGCTATGCCTCGAAGCCCTGTGCCTCCTTTTTTTAACACCCGCACATGCCTTGTACAACAAGCCAGTTTGTTCATGTGCTCGGTGACAGCCGATATTACAGAGCCCACAACGTCATGGGCTATGTTCGTAGCAGCCGCTTTAACGTTAGGTTTTACAAGTTCGTATCCTCTTCTCGAAAATGGCAGGCTCTTCTAAAAGAAACTGTGAAAGAAGCCCCACAATCCGGCCCGTATATAACTGGGACACCTTGAACGTAGGGCGGCGGTCCTCTTTAACTGGCCTGAACTCTATAATAGTCCCTGTACATAGAAGGATCCCTGTATGTTTTCATAATGACCATCACTATTGCCTAATAGTCACCGTCGCGGCGCAGCCTTAAATGAAGCTTAACAATAACTTTCCCGTATTTAAAGGCCACCGGATCTGACTAATCATCGTAGATCATGATGGTTATAGTGTCAAAATGGTTTTTGGAAATTGCCATGTAGTCAGGTTTGTGATGTTGTATGTTAACCATCGTGTTAATTTTGCCCTTCACCGGGATCCATCCAAACAACGGCGAATAACTATCACCTGTCCTTTGAGGTTCTACGATGTCGCTATACACGTATAGTGTATAAAGTCCGCCGTTAATATCGGGGCACTCTAGGGTCTGGATCCACCTGTCTTTTCACACGTTGTACAGTCCCTAAAACCCTTAGTAATTTACCGTTACAGGTAAGCCTGGTATTGAGCGCGGGGGCTTTAAGAAACACTTTTCTTCTAACGTTATCCGACACCAGATGTATATTCACATACTCTTCAATGCTGGCTATGGCTTTTTTTATGGCATCGGCCACCGCAGCTACAGTGGTGTAATACCTGTGTGGGAAACTCACCAGGAAGCTCAAGAAGTCCTGAGAGCACTTTATATGAAATGTAGCCTCGTGCTTTGTAAATGTATTCCATGTTCTAGGGTACTGTATCTCCGTTAGGGCCACCTCCCAGGACCCTTTCAGGTCCACCAGTTTAGCCAGTTTCACCGTATAAGTAGAAATCTGATTGTCGGGGATCATGGCCTTCTAGGCGTTGGACGGTAGTGTAACATAAAAAGGCGAGGTCTCCATCTCTGCCCCCACAGCGCGACCTCACACACCATGCAGCGAGCTGGACAAAACCCAACTGTTAAATTTTCTAGGCCACCCTCGCCATTTGACCAGCGCCCGTCTCATAGCTCCGCTGCCTTTCCTTTTCAGAACCTTTTCATCCCTGTACACCCTGTTCGGATCGTAGGGCGCCTTTTGTAACTCTTTGTTGTAAAAGACACCTGTTACCCTTTCCCTGTCGTAGTCCTTCAACTTGTAAATATACCCCTTTTTTAAGCTCTGCACTGTCCACTTTGAATATCTCATCGCTAAATGTCTTGGTAGCCCTTGTTGAAGACGCCCTTCAACTTTGAAACCTGGACATGATCACCTTCTTTTAAAGCAGGTTTCTATATCTTTGCCTCGAGACGACTCCCGTGCACAATTCTCCACACTATTAATTAATTATCCTCTGTTACCTCCACGGGAGACATTTTGATGGTCCTATGGTAACTGGCGTTTTAAACATCGCGCGCTGTGTTGCTGGTGGTGCCGCAGGAAGCTGCAATCGGGCAGGAGCCCTTTAAAAACTTCAAAGCGCTCCCGCCTCGCGGGACGCGCTGTGTTGCTGGTGGTGCCGCAGGAAGCTGCAATCGGGCAGGAGCCCTTTAAAAACTTCAAAGCGCTCCCGCCTCGCGGGACGCGCTGTGTTGCTGGTGGTGCCGCAGGAAGCTGCAATCGGGCAGGAGCCCTTTAAAAACTTCAAAGCGCTCCCGCCTCGCGGGACGCGCGCGGGCGTGCCCGGGCGAAGCCCGGGCCAAGGGCGGGCCCGTCCGTGCCCGTCTGAGGCCGAAGGAGGCCGGGCTGGGCCACCTCTCTTGGTCCTAAGGCACGGCAATTGTCCCTCCTGCATAGGGAAGTACTCCAATCTCTCCTCTACTTTGTGACTTAGTGACTTAGTACCATTCGCCAATGGGGAAGCGTAAGGCCAAAGACAGCCCGACTTTAGGCTCTGGCAAATCCAAAATACTTAAAATCAATAAGACCATGTTACCCCACACTAGTCATGTCGCCAAGGAAATAGATGATTTAATAGAAGAGGTAGAACAGATTCTAAACAACAAGGAGAAGCCTAGTCGAAAGGGCTCAAAATCTGGCACGCTTATTCCATTTCTAACATCTAGTTCACATACTGCTGTTAACTCTCATTCTGTCGCCTCATCTCACCAACCACTCCAACAGTCGCTGCCTTGCCAAGACCCTATTGCCCTCCCTACACCCTATTCCGATGTAGATGCTCTTAGAGCTTGCACACCTCACCCTTCAATTTTATGCTCTAATCGTTTTTCTCCGCTGGCATCCATTGACTCGGACAATCAGCAACCAGCCGTCTTAGCTCTGCCATGTATAGCGAGTCCTCCTCTACAAAATGATTTGTTCACATTGGTGTGTAGCCTTAAGACTGAAGTTAGCGAGTTGAGAGCATTATTGCTTGAGATCACCACCCTTCTTAAAAGCAAATATCCTTCCCCTATTAGCGAGCCTAACTCAAACCTTTTGCCTACTAAGCATCCACCTGCAAAAGGCGTTTTTCCAAATGGGCCTCTTCTGCCACTAGCTTGTGCTGCAGGTCCCATAGACGATCAGTGTCCTGCAAAACAGCTTACGTCCTCTTTTGGAAGAACTACCCCGCTCCTTCCTAATGTTCCCTTCAAATGGGATACTACCAAAGCTTTATACCACAATCATAAATTAATTAGCAACAACTACATATACATGTGCAATGTTCCACCTTTGCCCCCAAACGTGAGAGAAGACAAAGCCTCACTAACAAACAAGGTCTTGCACTGGGTGAGACATACCAGGGGTTGTGGCTCAATCATCCATGATGACATTGTTTCTGTCAAGCGATCTAATGGTTCCCCTGGTCTCTCTGGTCCTAGTGACTTTATAACACTTAGGCCCTCATTCTGACCTCGGCGGTAAAAGGTGCCTACCGCCGGTCAGAAATCCTCCATAATCCCGCCGCGGTCGCGGAAACCCGCCACGGTCATTCTGACCCGCAGAAGGCAAACCTCCGAAAATCCGACCGCCACAACAGACCGCCAGACCAGCGGTCGGCGGAAAGGTGGAGGTGACCAAACCTCCACCGCCACGCCAACAGAAATACGCCCATCCCATTACGACCCACGAATCCACGCGGCGGTCATTCAAACGCGGTATTCCATTGGCGGGACACACCGGCGCGGTCAGAATACACACCAACGAACAAAACTCACCCACATTGGACGATTTGAATCCCACACACCTGATACACATACACACACCACTCCCACACACACAATACAATATAAAACACCCACCCACATCACCCACAAACCCCTACGCTTACAAAATCGTAAAGAAGGCAAGAGCGAGACACCAGCATCCAAAACATAACAGCCACAGCCACTCAACACCATCACCCACACACTATCCACACACAAAACAACACACACCACCACACTCAACTCACTTAAATACACATACTCCACCCCACACATCATACACACCACCCCATGGCACCCCAAAGACAACCCCGCTTCACAGACGAAGAACTCAGGGTTATGGTGGAGGAAATCGTTCGTGTAGAGCCCCAGCTGTTCGGCACACAGGTCCAATACACCAGCATTGCCCGGAGGACAGAGCTATGGCAGAGGATTGTCGACAGGGTGAACGCAGTGGGACAGCACCCCAGAAATCGGGAAGACATCAGGAAGCGATGGAACGACCTACGGGGGAAGGTGCGTTCCATGGTATCCAGGCACAACATCGCCGTGCAGAAGACTGGCGGAGGACCCCCACCTCAACCCCCACAATTCACATCATGGGAGGAGGAAGTCTTGAACATCCTGCATCCTGACGGCCTCGCAGGAGTCGGCGGAGGAATGGATACTGGTAAGTTGAAGCTTCAATACTGCTTCCCCCCCACCTGCATGCCAAATCATACCCCAACCCTCACCCCCATCCTCGAACCCCACCCTCACCCCCACCCTCACCCCCACCCTCACCCCCACCCTCACCCCCACCACCATCCTCACCCCCACCACCATCCTCACCCCCACCACCATCCTCACCCCCACCCCCACCACACCTATTCCCCGCCAATGTCTCACCATCACAACCCACTCATCCCAAAACCTAGGCCTGCATGCGTCCACTAAGCATGGACACCCATCACCAAAGCATGCCCAATGCATATACACATCCCCCCCACAAGCCACCCTCACCAAAGCCCCCACACACGAATGCCAGCACTTGGGGACACGAGAACCCACAGATACACCCATATGCGACACATTGAAACTATAACCATACCTCTATACCCCTGCAGGACCCGACCGTCAACACACCGCGGCGGAGGGGCCAGAATTATCCACACCCCCCACCCAAGAGGCCGTCAGCGATGACAGCAGCTCTGTCGATCTGGACACCGATGACCAGCCCGGACCATCGGGGACCTCTGGACAGTCGGTTCCCCTCACACAGGCACAGGCCACTATAGACCCTAACCCCTCTGGGAACACCAGCACAGCTCCCACCCAGCGGGCCCATGCCTCTGTCTCCAGGGCGCGTCAATCTGCGGTGTGTCTACCACTACAGGGCACCCAGGATAACCCACCACCCCAACAACAACAGGGACCTGGGGGCAGTGGTAGTGGGCACACCGGCCAGGGGGCAGAGGCCCAGGGAAACAGGGCAACTCGGCGGGCAGCTGTGCGACAGGGGGGGGAGGAGAGGCCCAGGGAACCCACTCTCCACGAGGTCCTCACCACCATCATGGGAGCATACAACCGCTCCCAGGAGACGATGGCGACGGTACTGGCCCGGTTCCAGGAGATCCAGGTGCTGCAGGAGGAACACTATCGGGGGTACAGGGAGGACATCCGAGCCATCAACACCACCCTGGTTACCATGGTAGGGCTGCTGCAGGACCTCGTAAACAGCAGGGCGGACACTGAACAACACCCAAGGGCCCCTGCCACTAGCCGGGACCAAGAACAGCCATCCACCTCCGCCGGCGCTAGTGGACAGGAGGCCCCCGCACAGCAGCAGCCCACCAGACCCCCACCTCCTGCAGGAGAAGAACCACCCCGCAAGAGGGCCCTGAGATCTCGCAAGACAGAGTAGGATGTCAAGACCCCCGCCAGCAATGGATACCACCTGATGTCATCCCACTGTCCCACATTGTCACCCTGTCCATCCTCGAACTGCCCATGCTCCATCTCTCCACAGGCCTCTGGACAATGCACCTGTGTGACTGTTACTCTGGACTCTGCCATGGACATTCCTTCACCATAGCCCCCACCCACTTGAAACCACCCATCCCATTTTGAGCACTTCAATAAACACCTATTTTGCACCAAAATATCAGGAGTCTGGCTGTGATTTCAATAGATTGTAATTGACATGACAGTGCAAATATGTCCTTGTACATGGTGAAGTCAACAAACAGCTGCCACAAAGCTGTAGTCCATGGGGAAACGAAGCACAGGACTCGTAGTGGGGACCCCAGATCTGAAATAGGGAGGGAAAAGCCAAAACTCAGTCATCATACACTGGGGCAAATAGACAGGCAGCAGAGATGCTGGAGAGTAGTTAACTTTTACTAAATTATCTTTGAAATGTTACCTGTGTCCTATTGGAAGTACTGTTCAATGATTCTGTCCCTGTTGTCTGTTTCAGCCCCGTCGTCTTCCTCCTCGTCACTCTCCTCAGGTTCCACCGCTGCCACAACACCACCGTCTCGACCATCCTCCTGCAGGAAAGGCACCTGGCGGCGCAAAGCCAGGTTGTGAAGCATGCAGCAGGCCACGATGATGTGACACACCTTCTTAGGTGAGTACATTAGGGATCCACCGGTCATATGCAGGCAGCGAAACCTGGCCTTTAGGAGGCCAAAGGTGCGTTCGATCACCCTCCTAGTACGCCCATGGGCCTCATTGTACCGTTCCTCTGCCCTGGTCCGGGGATTCCTTACTGGGGTCAGTAGCCACGACAGGTTGGGGTACCCAGAGTCCCCCACTAGCCATACACGGTGTCTCTGTAGCTGTTCCATCACGTAAGGGATGCTGCTATTCCTGAGGATGTAGGCGTCATGCACTGACCCTGGGAATTTGGCATTTACATGCGAGATGTACTGGTCAGCCAAACACACCACCTGGATGTTCATTGAATGGTAACTTTTTCTGTTCCTGTACACCTGCTCCCTGTCTCTTGGGGGAACCAAAGCCACATGGGTCCCATCAATGGCACCAATTACGTTGGGAATATGTCCAAGGGCGTAGAAATCACCCTTCACTGTAGCCAGTTCGCCCACCTCAGGGAAAATGATGTAGTTCCTCACGGATTTCATCAGGGCAGACAACACTCTGGATAACACCTTTGAAAACATGGGCTGAGACATCCCAGAAGCAATTCCCACGGTTGTCTGAAATGACCCACTTGCCAAGAAATGGAGTACTGACATGACCTGCACCAGAGGGGGAATCCCTGTGGGTTGGCGGATGGGGGACATCAGGTCGGGCTCCAGCCGGGCACACAGTTCATGGATAGTGGCACGGTTAAGACGGTAGGTCAGGATAATGTGGCGTTCTTCCATTGTCGACAGGTCCACCAGCGGTCGGTACACGGGAGGATTCATCCGTCTCCTCGCCCAACCCAGCGGACGGTGCCTAGGAAGGACAACATGGAGCACACAGTCAGGCAACCCACAGGTACGTACTCACAGCTAGCACAGTATACGATTCTCTATGCAGTGAATGGCGTGTATGAGTGGCTATGCAAGGCCTAGGCCTGTGTGACGCAGTTGAAATTGAGCCATGTGGGACCTGGAAATGGCGGCTGCCTGACCTGTGAAGTGTGACAATGGGATGTGAGGTCAATGCGCTGGCGTGGCACACCGCGGCGGGCGGCGGGCCAAGACCGCGGCGCGAAGCCGCATTGGTTAACATTGAAGCCTATGGGTTTCAGGAGCCAATGGCGAAGGGCGCCGGCGGTGGCGGGACACACCGCCGCGGTACGCACCGCCGCGGACGTGACCGCCATTTTCTATCTACTTATCCACTTGCGACTTGAACTTTCACAGGAGAGGACCTATACTGCAAGTGTTGCTGTGACCTCGGTCTGGAAGGGACAATGGCTGCTGCGACTGGGGAAAGGGCCCCTGCCTTCACTGGAGAGGAGTTGGAGAAACTTGTGGATGGGGTCCTCCCCCAGTATGCGCTACTCTACGGTCCTCCAGACCAACAAGTGAGTTTAATTCTATCTGGATTTGGGGCCACTGGCTGGCTTGGGGGCCTGGCGGGGATGGGGGGCATGTTGGGCCTGGCGGGGGCCTGGCGGGGGGCCTGGCAGGGATGGGGTGCATGTTGGGGCTGGCGGGGGGCCTGGCGGGGATGGGGTGCATGGTGGGGCCTGGCGGGGGGCCTGGCGGGGATGGGGGGCATGTTGGGGCTGGCGGGGGGCCTGGCGGGGGGCCTGGCGGGGATGGGGGGCATGTTGGGGCTGGCGGGGGGCCTGGCGGGGATGGGGGGCATGTTGGGGCTGGCGGGGGGCATGGCGGGGGGCCTGGCGGGGGGCCTGGCGGGGATGGGGTGCATGTTGGGGCTGGCGGGGGGCCTGGCGGGGATGGGGTGCATGGTGGGGCCTGGCGGGGGGCCTGGCGGGGATGGGGGGCATGTTGGGGCTGGCGGGGGGCCTGGCGGGGGGCCTGGCGGGGATGGGGGGCATGTTGGGGCTGGCGGGGGGCCTGGCGGGGATGGGGGGCATGTTGGGGCTGGCGGGGGGCATGGCGGGGGGCCTGGCGGGGGGCCTGGCGGGGATGGGGTGCATGTTGGGGCTGGCGGGGGGCCTGGCGGGGATGGGGTGCATGGTGGGGCCTGGCGGGGGGCCTGGCGGGGATGGGGGGCATGTTGGGGCTGGCGGGGGGCCTGGCGGGGATGGGGGGCATGTTGGGCATGGCGGGGGGCCTGGCGGGGATGGGGGGCGTTGGGCCACTGGAAAGGAAAATGCTGAGTAACTTGAACGTGGTATTTCTCCCTCCCTGTACGTGTCACATAGGTCCGCGCCCATGAGAAGATCGGGATTTGGCGTGCCATCGCCAAGGAAGTCCGGGCCCTGGGGGTCCACCATCGACGGGGCACCCACTGCCGCAAGAGGTGGGAGGACATCCGCCGCGGGACCAAGAAGACCGCCGAGTCTCTGCTGGGGATGGCCTCCCAACGTAGGCGGGGTGCCTGCCGTCAACTGAGCCCCCTGATGTTCCGGATCCTGGCGGTGGCCTACCCTGATTTGGATGGGCGCGTGAGGGCAGCACAGCAGACACAAGGGGGTGAGTACAAGCATCATCTACTCTGTTGTCGTGCAGTGGAGGTGTCTGGGTGGGGGAGGAGGGCTGTGGGTCCCCCTAGGCCAGGGCGATATCTGTAGGCTGAGCACCCCCGTAAGCCCCTGTGTCCCCAGCCACCACCCTCAGTAGTGTGTCAGTACAGCCATCCCTGGGCCGTGTCATCCATGGGTGCAGTTGACAACTCTAGGCGTGTAGGGCATGTTCCACGGAATGCGTAGCGGACCCCAAGTGCGCAACTTAGTGCAGGGGGCATCTGTGTCTGTCATGTCCGCTAACTGTACCGGAGATCCATGTACTCAATATCCCTTTATTTCTCTCTCCCCCCCCCTTTTTGTTTGTCTTTCTGTGCTTGTGTGCATCAGCATCATCAGGCGGAGGAGAAGTGGCATCGGGGCAGGAGGGAGCTGCATCTCACATGGCCCAGGAGGGCCATGCCACAGAGTCAGACTGGACCAGTGAGACGGAGGGCGAGGGGAGCTCCACGACGGGGACGACTGGAGCCTGCAGCGACACGGACACGTCCTCGGAAGGGGGCTCCCTTGCGGGGGTGGCACCATCCGTGCCCCCGGCCATTACAGGTACAGCCGCCACCCAGCGCACCATCTCCGCCCTCCCAGCAGCCCCTCCGCGTTCGCCCCGTGCCCGCTCTGCCAGGAAGCCGGGCATCTCCTTCGCCCCAGGCACCTCAGGCCCTGCCCCTGTTACCCCCGCTGCCCTCAGTGAGGAGGTCATTGACCTCCTCCGAACGCTCATTGTTGGGCAGACTACCCTTTTGAATGCCATCCAGGGGGTGGAGAGGGAGGTTCATCGCAGCAATGCGTACCTGGAGGGCATTAATTCGGGTCAGGCTGCCCATCAGCGATCGTTCCAGGCTCTGGCCTCAGCACTGACGGCAGCCATTGTCCCTGTCTCCTGCCTGCCTCTACTAACTCCCTCCTCCCAGTCTCCTGTTCCTCTGCCTGTCCCACCCTCACCATCAGACCAGCCTGCACACACCTCAACACCCAAGAGAAGCTCATCCAAACATAAGCACCACAGATCACGCAGACATTCACACACGCAACATTCCGATGCAGACATGCCAACAGTCACTACCACCTCTGTGACCCCCACCTCCTCGTCTCCCTCCTCCCTCCCTGTGACGTCTACACTCACACCTCCATTCACCTCACCATCAGCCAGTGTTTCCATCACCAGCACACCCTCCACTCCAGTCCGCACACGTGCAGTCACCACCCCCACTGCCATTTACACGTCCCCTGTGTCCTCTCCCACTGTGTCTGTCACCCCCTCTTCCACACCACACAAACGCAGCCACCCACCCACCCAACAGCCATCCACCTCACGACAGCCTATCCCTCCTGCACCTGCACCCAAAGACAGCAAACGTGACTCACCTACAACCACATCCTCTCCCTCCACTCCCATTCCCACTGTACCTACCACTCTCCATTGTCCCAAGAAGCTCTTCCTCGCCACTACTAACTTCTTTCCTGACCCTGAGCCCCCCCCTCCTTCTCGTCGGGGTAAGAAGAGCACCTCAGCCACCACCAGCCCTGCAGCCCCCTTGACAAGGGTGCAGGGGTATTGGAGCCCGCCAGCCCGCATGTCTGGATCTTCGCCCAGCAGCAAGGGGACAGCCAGCCCACCCCCTGGGAAGAGGAGCAGAAGGCGGAAGGGGCGCCGCAGGAGCCCGCCTTCTACATCCCCCCCGGACACCACCCAGAGACAGTCACCTGCCACAGCTCCAAAGGGAGGAAAGGGCCACAGGCCGACGACTAAGGAGGGCAAGGGCAGCAAGTTGGAGAGGTCAGGCAGCAGGCCTGCTGCCCAGGAGGAGCCCACAACCCCCATAGCCGCTGCCCCGGGAGGAACCGGCACAGCTGCCCCGGGAGAGCCCACCACCCCCATAGCCGCTGCCCAGGGAGGACCCAGCCCAGCTGGCCAGGAGGGCCCCACCACCCTCAGCCCAGGTGGGCAGTGAAGGAGCACCATCCCCGCTGCCCAGGAGGGCACCACCAGGCATTTAGCAGTTGGCCATAGACCGTCCGCCGTCTCAAGAACCGCTGAACTGGGCCCTTCAAGGCAAGAACCGCTGAACTGGGCCCCGCCGTCTCAAGAACCGCTGAACTGGGCCCTTCAAGGCAAGAACCGCTGAACTGGGCCCCGCCGTCTCAAGAACCGCTGAACTGGGCCCTTCAAGGCAAGAACCGCTGAACTGGGCCCTTCAAGGCAAGAACCGCTGAACTGGGCCCTTCAAGGCAAGAACCGCTGAACTGGGCCCTTCAAGGCAAGAACCGCTGAACTGGGCCCCGCCGTCTCAAGAACCGCTGAACTGGGCCCTTCAAGGCAAGAACCGCTGAACTGGGCCCCGCCGTCTCAAGAACCGCTGAACTGGGCCCTTCAAGGCAAGAACCACTGAACTGGGCCCTTCAAGGCAAGAACCGCTGAACTGGGCCCTTCAAGGCAAGAACCGCTGAACTGGGCCCTTCAAGGCAAGAACCGCTGAACTGGGCCCTTCAAGGCAAGAACCGCTGAACTGGGCCCCGCCGTCTCAAGAACCGCTGAACTGGGCCCTTCAAGGCAAGAACCGCTGAACTGGGCCCTTCAAGGCAAGAACCGCTGAACTGGGCCCCGCCGTCTCAAGAACCGCTGAACTGGGCCCTTCAAGGCAAGAACCGCTGAACTGGGCCCCGCCGTCTCAAGAACCGCTGAACTGGGCCCTTCAAGGCAAGAACCGCTGAACTGGGCCCCGCCGTCTCAAGAACCGCTGAACTGGGCCCTTCAAGGCAAGAACCGCTGAACTGGGCCCTTCAAGGCAAGAACCGCTGAACTGGGCCCTTCAAGGCAAGAACCGCTGAACTGGGCCCTTCAAGGCAAGAACCGCTGAACTGGGCCCTTCAAGGCAAGAACCGCTGAACTGGGCCCTTCAAGGCAAGAACCGCTGAACTGGGCCCCGCCGTCTCAAGAACCGCTGAACTGGGCCCTTCAAGGCAAGAACCTCTGAACTGGGCCCTTCAAGGCAAGAACCGCTGAACTGGGCCCTTCAAGGCAAGAACCGCTGAACTGGGCCCTTCAAGGCAAGAACCGCTGAACTGGGCCCTTCAAGGCAAGAACCGCTGAACTGGGCCCTTCAAGGCAAGAACCGCTGAACTGGGCCCTTCAAGGCAAGAACCGCTGAACTGGGCCCCGCCGTCTCAAGAACCGCTGAACTGGGCCCTTCAAGGCAAGAACCGCTGGCCCTTTGGCAGACGTGGCAGGGCAGGATCTATCTCGGGCAGGGCTGCAGGATGTCCTCTGGCCAACTTGCCTCCTCCAGTGGCAGTGGGGTCTGTTATGGACTGTTTGGACTGTGGCTTTGCTCTCCCCAGGATGGCCCAGTGGGCAGGCCACCCACTGTATGGACTGTATGGACTGTGGCTTTGCTCTCCCCAGGATGGCCCAGTGGGCAGGCCACCCACTGTATGGACTGTTTGGACTGTGGCTTTGCTCTCCCCAGGATGGCCCAGTGGGCAGGCCACCCACTGTATGGACTGTATGGACTGTGGCTTTGCTCTCCCCAGGATGGCCCAGTGGGCAGGCCACCCACTGTATGGACTGTTTGGACTGTGGCTTTGCTCTCCCCAGGATGGCCCAGTGGTCATGGAGTCCCCTCGTGGATCTGGCGTCGTGTACTCAAGTGGCTGAGGTGCCCCCCCTTCCCTTCCCCCTGAGGTGCCTGTCCTATTTTCTTTCTGATGCCCCTGCAGTGTTCTCTCCGTGGAGTTCTTGTCGTGGGACTGGGCCTTGCCCCTTTGCACAGGACCCCTGTGATCCACGGACAGTGGTTGGACTACATTTAGTAGCTGTATATATTTTGTACATAGTTTATTTATTTATTGGGATTAATGGCGTACATATTTCAATATATCTGCCCGTTTCTGATCTCTTCTTTTGGTCTTTGCATTATTTCGGAGGGGGGTGGTTTGTGGGTTGTGACAGTGATCTGTGGGAATGCATTGATGTGTGTGTTGTAGTGGGTGTGGGTGGGTGGGTGTGTGCCGGTAATCTTTTCCCTCCCCTGTGTCGTAGGTGCAGTACTCACCGATGTCTTCCGCGCCGCCGGGCGTGCTCCTGGTATATGAGGAGGAATAGGAGTGCGGGGATGACCTGTAACTCTGGCTCCATACTGCCGGAATCTCGCGTGGAGTGCGTAGAGGTGAGCTTTTTCCCGTTCGTAGTCTGTTTCCGCCGTGTTCTTATCGGCGGTGCTCCCGCCCCGGAAAAGGTGGCAGATTGGTGGGTCGTAATAGGGTGGGCGGTACTTTGTCTGCCGCCGGGCTGTTGGCGGGAACCGCCGCGCTGTTTGTTTGTACCGCTGTGGCGGTCGGAGTGTTAAGTTGGCGGGCTGTGTTGGCGGTTCCTGCCAGGGTCAGAATGCCATTTTTAATACCGCCGGTCTGTTCGCGGTCCGACCGCCGCCTCTCCGCCGACCGCCAAGGTCAGAATGAGGGCCTTAGTCTTAAAAGCCCACATTTGGCAGTAGGCCTTATGGAAATGGAAGCACGGTCTATACGCAGGAAGTCCTCAGCAATTACTCTTTCAGCTAGCTGTCCTATTGCTAGCTATATGCGTGCGAATCCTTCCACTAGATCAGCCAATTTGGCCCCGAACCATTTTACAACTACTCAAGACATAAGACCAACAGGCCATCAGGTCCAGAGAGATCCACTCCCTGATTTGGCCCCTAAGTTCTGTTTTGGCCCTGCTTCAAGGGCCCAACTAAACCACGATCCTGGGGCTACCTCGGATATTGACTGACTATGTTTCACCAATCTTTGCACAGCCACAGCAGCCATGAACTTTCCATCTAATTCACCCTGCCCAGCCTCTCTTCTTTTATCGGACTCACAACCTGGAAATATTAATAACACCACAAGTTTATTCAAGGCGAATCCCGTTGCCAGTTACGTCCAAGTTGATACTACCACGAACTCAAACATTTCTTGTGTCCAGCACACAGCAAAACTTTTATCCTGGAATGTGGCTGGCATTAACAGCAAACTTGTTGACACTGAGTGGGGAGCACTCGTTGGAAATTTTAACGTCTGCATGTTCCAGGAAACATGGGCAACGCATTGTACATACAAACAAGGGTATAGTTCCTTTTTCAAGCCTGCTAAGCCATCTTTAGCTGGCAGGGCGGCAGGGGGTTTAATCACATGGGTAAAATCTATAGAGGGGAGTGGTACAAAGGAGATATACACACACATACAAAACAACACCACACTGGAGAATTCAAACAACACACACCTGACACACATACACACACCACACCCACAAACCCACACCACTATAAAACACACACCCACACAACCCACATTCCTTTACGACTAACAAAAATTGCCACTAGTGAGAGATACAGCAAGTGCACTCACACAACCGGAGCCACAGAACACCATTGCCCATACACCATCCACGCACCTCACACCACACACCCCAACCCATCACCCCACACACCCTCACACAACCCCTCACACTACACCCATGGCATCAGAAAGACACCCCAGGGTCTCAGAGTAGGAGCTAAGGGGCATGGTGGAGGAAACCATCCGGGTAGAGCCACAGCTATTAGGATCACATTGCTAGGAAGATGAAGCTATGGCGGAGAATCGTGGACAGGGTCAATGCCATGGGACAGCACCCCAGAACAAGGGATGACATCCGGAAGAGGTGGAACGACCTACGGGGGAAGGTGTGTTCCATGGTTACAAGACACCAGATAGCTGTACAGAGGACTGGGGGTGGACCCCTACCTCCTCCCCGACAACTAACAACATGGGAGGAGCAAGTCTTGGCAATAATTCATCCTGAGGGCCTGGCAGGAGTAGCAGGAGGACTGGACTCTTGTAAGTGAAATCTATTTCACTATCACCCCCTATCTGCATGCCATCACATACCTCCACCCTCATCCCATCACCCTACAACCTCACATACACCCCACCATCACACCCCACCCATCCTAGTACCCATCACTTCATGCAACAACAATTCATGGACACCACTCACAGCCCTGCATGGACACCTATCACCACAGCATGCACACTAGAGAGAATCACCTAGCCCACAAAATAACTACTCACACAAGGCAAAGCTGACAGGGCACTCACAACCATAGAGTCCAACACACCCATGCACAAGATGTCACACGCAGTAACAATAACACTGCATTTACATCCCCACAGGTCCCACACCCAACAACACCAGAGAGGAGGTGCCAGCAACAACCAGTCCCCCCACATACGAGGCCTGCAGTGATGACAGCAGCTCTGCTTGCCTGGATATGGATGACCAACCTGGCCCATCAGGGACCTCCGGACGGTCGGTTACTCAGGCACAGTCCCATACCACCACAGAGCCTCCCCCCACAGGAAATACCACCACAGCACCCACCCAGTGGGCCCATACCACTGTCCCCAGGACACGGCAATCAGCAGTGTGTTCACCACTACAGGAACCCCAGTCAACCCCACAAACGCAGGACGATCAGGGACCTGGGGTCAGTGGGCACATGGTTCAGGGGACAGAGTCACAGGACAAAAGGGAAACTGGGAGGACTGCTGTGCGAGAAGGGGAGGACAGGCCCAGGGAACCGACTCTCCACAAGGCACTCACCAACATCCTGGGAGTATGCCACCATTCCCAAGAGACAATGGGCCAGATGCTGGCCAAGTTGCAGGAGACCAAGTGGCTCCAGGAGGGACAGTACCTGGGGATCAGGGAGAACTTGAGGGACAGCCACACTACCCTGGTCACCACTGCATGGGTGCTGGCAGACATGGCCAACACCATGAGGGAGGCAGTGTCACACCAACGGGCCCCTGACACTAGCCACACCAATAAACAGCCCTCCACCTCCGCTGACGATAGTGGACAGGAAGCCCCGCCACAGGAACAACAGGCCACCAGCACACCTCCCCCTGCAGAAGGAGAATCACCACACAAACGTTCCCTGCGATCCAGGCAGAAGCCAGAGAACATTGCCAAGACTCTGCTGATTGTCACCCTTGTGTCCCACTCTGTCACCCTGTCCACCTTGAAGTGCCATTGCTCCACTTCCTATGCCCCCTTGGACAATGCACCTGTGATACAAATAGACTGGACTCTATCCTGGGCTCTCCTCCACCACCCCCCAGCCTATAGCAATAACTCATCCTCTTATTAGCACATAAATAAACATCCTTGTAAACAAGGTATTGAGTCTGTCAAGTGACTGAACTATGTATTCGTTTAACAATCTGTAGACATTGCAATTAAACTGTACAGTAGTTTATACATAGGTATGACCTGTATTTTGCTGCAGTCAATACACCAGGAGCCAGAGTGGGGCACAGATATCTGTGAATAGACATGTCAAAGGCACAGAAAGTGGCCATAGTAGTAGGAACATTAGCTTGCCAGTGAAAAGTTACAACACAAAACTGCAGTGGTAGGTGAAATTACAGTGTCTTACCTGTGTATCACTGGAAGTACTGTTGAATGATTGCTGTTCTGTTGTCCTCACGCCCATCTCCAGCCTCATCTTCATGCAGAAAAGGCACCTGGTGATGTAAGGCAAGGTTATGCAACATGCAACATGCCACAATGATCTGGCACACCTTCTTGGGTGAGTAGCACAGGTAACCACCTGTTAGATGGAGGCACCAAAACTTGGCCTTCAGGAGGCCAAAGGTTCCCTCTATAATTCTTCTTGTTCGCCCATGTGCCTCATTGTAACGTTCCTCTGCCCTTGTCCTGGGACTCCTCACAGGGGTCAGTAGCCATGAGAGGTTGGGGTAACCGGAGTCACCTGCCAATATCGAGGAATACCTGTTAGCCAGACACTAACCCTTAGGGCCACACCCATATACCAACATCAACTGGGTGGGGACCATGGGCTCACCAGGTGCCTCTGGAGTTGAGCCATGACATATGGGATACTGCTATTCCTCAGGATAAAGGCATCATGCACAGACCCAGGATTACATTGCATTCACATTGGAGATGTACTGGTCCGCCAGGCACACTATCTGCACATTCATAGAGTGAAAGCTCTTTCGATTTCTGAACACCTGTTCATTTCTCAATAGTGTTGGGAATACGTCCCATTGCATAGAACTCAGCTTTCACTGTGGCCAAATCCTCCACCTGGGGGAACACGATGTAGCTGTGCATGTGTTTCATCAGGGCACACAACATTCTGGTCAGCACGTTTGAGAACATTGGCTGTGACATTTCTGCTACAAGCCCACTGACACTTGGAAGGAGCCAGTTGCCAAGAAATGGAGCACAGATAGGACTTGCACAAGAGAGGGTATCCCAGTGGGGTGATGGATAGCTGAGATCAGGTCTGGCTCCAATTGGGCACACAGCTCTTGGATTGTGGCCCTATCAAGTATGTAAGTGAGTATAATGTGCCTGTCCTCCATTGTTGCCAAGTCCACCAGGGGCTTGTACACGGGGGATGTCTCCATCTCCTATTCTTCCTCAGTGGTTGTAATCTAGGGGGTTTTCAACATTTCCTAAATGTACAGTGCAGTGCATGTTGTGACAGAAACCGTATGTTGATGTTTAGCCCCAAAATGTGCCTATGTTTGCTGTGACACAGTTAGGTGCCATAGCTTGCCCCCCCCTGAAATGGCGGACGCCTGTCCTGTGTGGATGGACAGGTGGAAATTAGGTAATGCTGCTGACATTGTGCGCCGTTGCGGGAGGCGGTTGAGTACCGCCATGCAACTCCCCATTGGTTAACATTGGGCCCTATGGGTTACAGTAGCCAACTGTGATGTACGCCGGTGGTGACGGTACATACCGCCATAGATGTGACTGCCATTTTCTATCTGTTCACTCGCTTGCTACCTGACTTTCAACAGGAGAAGACCTACACTGCAAGTGCTGCTGTGACCTGTGTCTGAAAGCGACCATGGCTCGAGTCACTGGGGAAAGGGCCCTTGCCTTCACCGCTGTGGAGTTGGAGAGACTAGTGGATGGGGTCCTACCCCAGTATTGAATGCTGTATGGGCCTCCAGATCAACAGGTTAGTACACTGTGAGCATGATGCATGGGGCATAAATGCATGGAGTGCTGTATGTGAGGGCCTCGTGTAAGGGAGGGTTGCATGCTGCATGTATGGTGGGCAATGTATGTGCGTAAGCGGATGGGGGAGATATGGTGGGCCATGAGTGTAAGAGGCCGGACGATATGACTGATACCTTTTTCTGTGTTTATTTGTCTGCAGGTCAGCGCCCATCAGAAAAAAGGTATATGGCATGCCATCGCCAAGGATGTGCGGACCCTGGTGTTCTACGGCAGGCGGAGCACCCACTGTCGAAACATTGGAAGGACCTGAGACGCTGGGCAAGGAAGATGGCGGAGGCCCAGCTGGGGATGGCCTCCCAACAAGGAAGGGGTGCCTGTCGAACCCTGACTCCCCTGATGTTCCACATACTGGTGGTGGCCTATCTGGAGCTGGATGGGTGCTGGAGGGCATCACAGCAGCCACGAGGGGGTGAGTACAGTTCCCAATATACTACTTGTGCGTGGTCTCTGGGTGGGGGATGTGCGCCTGTTGGTGCCCCTAGACCAGGTCAGACATTGCAGGGTAGGTTCCATGTTGGGCAGGGGCTGATGAACTCTACGTCCAAACAAACTAGTGGACATCCGCTACTGGGCAGGGCTCTGTAGGTCTCAGGTATGCTGCAACTGGCGTTAGGTATTACTGTCCATGGCTTGGTGACTAGCATTGTGACTGTTAGTGCATCGCCTAGTTCGTAGGGCTGTCTCCTGTGTGTTGTGTACGCCAACGGTGGTGTTGTTGCTGGCATTGACCAAGTGTATCCTCTGTCTCTCCCCCCCTTTTTGTTTTGTCACCCTGTCCTTCTGTGCATTAGCATAATCTGGCGGACGAGCAGAGGCACCGGCGACAGAGGGAGCTGCATCCCACAGAGCCCAGGAGGCCAAATCCACCGACGGTGAGGGCACCAGTGGGAGGGCGAGGGGAGCACCACGGCAGAGACAGGAGGGGACAGTTCTGAAAGTGATACACTCTCCGATGGAAGCTCCCTAGTGGTGGTGGACAGCCCTATGGCCACCCCAACTACAGGTACATCCGCCACCCCCGTACCACTACTGCCCTCCCAGCATTCCCTCAGTGAGTTTCCCGTGCCCGCTCACCCAGGAGAGTGGGCATCTCCTTCGCCCCAGACACCTCAGACCCGGCCCCAGTTAGCCCTGCTGCCCTGAGTGAGGAGGCTATTGACCGCCTGCGATCCATCTTGTTGGGCAGTCAACCATTGTGAATGCCATCCAAATGCATTCCTGGAGGGCCTTCACTCTGGCGTGGTGGCCCAACAGAGATCATTCCAGGCTCTGGCCTCCTCCCTGATGGCAGCCATTGTTCCTGTCTCTAGAGTCCCCCCTCCAACTTCCTCTGCACAGTCCCATTCCCCTCATCCCCAACCTATTCCAAGCACACATTCAGACCAGCATGCACCCAAGACAACACACAGGAGTGGCTCAGGCAAACACAAGCACCACACATCACCCAATAGGCACTCACACAAACAACATCCAGAAGCTGACATAACAACATCCACTGCCTCCACTGTGTCCCCCTCCTCCTCCTCGTCGACCTCCCTCCCAGTAGTGTCTCCACTCACACCTGCATGTACTACATCCACACCCACTGCCTCCATCACCATCATGCCTATCACTACACACCCCTCACTGGCAGTCACTACCCCCACATCCATGCTCACGTCCCCTGTGTCCTCTCCCACTGTATCTGTGGCCCCTCCTCCCAAATTACACAAACGCAAACACTCAGACACCCAACAGCCATCCACCTCACAACAGCATCCAGCCCATGCACCTGCACCCAAACACAGACACCTCCTACAACCACTTCCTCTTCCTCCACTCCCAAACCTTCACCCTCTTTCCACCCCAGTGTCCCCAAGAAGCTTTTCCTCTCCACCATTGACCTCTTCCCTACCCCTCCCCCCCATCCTTCACGCCGGGCCAGGGCGGGCAGAACCCAGGCCAGCACCTCAGCCACCCAGTCCACGGCCACTGTAGTTTCGACAGGGCAGGGAGGTACCACCACACAGCAAGGAGGCACCACCACACGGCAAGGGCAAAGGGCCTGCCACTGCAGGGAGGAGGGATGGGAGGCCTGGTGCTGTGACAGAATCTGAGCCTCCAACACCAACCATGGTGCTTCAGCCTTCCGAGGCTGCAGGGGAAGAGCTGGAGCCTCCTCCCACCACTGGCAGCACTGCCACCTGCACCGCCATCAGCACCACCATATGCACCGCCACCAGCACCACTGGCAGCAGCCCCAGTGGGCAGTCGTTCAAGGCTGCAGGGGAAGAGCTGGAGCCTCCCCCCACCACTGGCAGCACCATCACCTGCACCGCCATCAGCACCGCCACATGCACCGCCACCAGCACCACTGGCAGCAGCCCCAGTGGGCAGCCGTCCGAGGCTGCAGGGGAAGGGCCGGAGCCTCCCCCCACCACTGGCAGCACCAACACCAGCACCGGCACTGCTACCACTGTGCAGCCATCGCCACCGACGGATGGTCTGTAGTCCTGCCTCCATGGATCCTGCCAACTGCAAATCTTGTGGGTCTGACACCCAGGTGAGAGACTGTGCCCTTGCACTCCCGAAGATCTGCATCACAGGGCACAAGGCACAGGGCACAAGGCCCCCTCCAGAACCAGTGGAGAAGCCATCCACTCACCGCATCCTTGTCAGGATGAAGCACACTGGGCACAATGCCCCCTCCAGAACTAGTGGAGAAGCCATCCACTAACTGCATCCTATGGGCACCATGCCCCCTCCAGAACCAGTGGAGAAGCCATCCACTCAACGTATCCTTGCCAGGATGAAGCACACTGGGCACAATGCCCCCTCCAGAACCAGTGGAAGAAGCCATCCATTCACTGCATCTTTGCAAGGATGAAGCACACTGGGCACAAGGCCCCCTCCAGAACCAGTGGGCAAACCACCCACTTGTGAGACTGTGGCTTTGTACTCCCCAGGACCAAGCAGTGGTCAAACCATCCACTAGAGAGACTGTGGCCTTGCACTCCCCAGGACCAAGCAGTGGGCAACCCACCGACTTGAGAGACTGTGGCTTTGTACTCCCCAGGACCAAGCAGTGGGCAAAACACCCACTAGAGAGACTGTGGTTTTGCTCTCCCCAGGACCAATCAGTGGGCAAGCCACCCTCTAGAGAGACTGTGGCCTTGAACTCCCCAGGACCAAGCAGTGGGTAACCCATCCACTAGAGAGACTGTGGCTTTGCACTCCCCAGGACATCGCACAGGGCATGTAGCCCCATCCAGGACCAGTGGTGTTGTACCATCTTCCGGCTGAGGTGCCCTCCCATTCTCCGTCCCCCTGAGGTGCCTGTGTATTTTCGACCTGATGCCCCAGCAGTGTTCTCTCTGTGTTGATGCAGGAGTAAGATGGGGCCTTGGCCTATATGATGTGGCCCTGTGGCCCACGGACATTATGGACTGGGCAATGTCCCTCGATTTTTATATCTGTAAATACTGTTTTGAATTTTAAAGGACTTTTTCTGGATTTTTATCTTATTACACTCACTTTAATCACTTCCTTTTGTCCTTGCATTATTCCTGAGTGGTACAGGGTGGATGTGTAATGTTGTTGCATCTGTTTGTGTGTATGTTGTTGGGAGTGGGGGTGTTGCACGTGTGTGTCACTCTCTTTTTCCTCCCCCTCCCATGTGTGCTACACTGCAGTACTCACGTGGTCGTCGTCGCCGGCGTTGGTATTCCTGGTGCAGGAGGAGGTAGACCAGCATGGGGAAGATCTGCAGTTCGGGTTCCATGGCGTTGTGGGTGTTCCGAGTCTCCAGAGGTGAGTCCTTTAACCTCTGAGATCTGTTTCCGCTGTGCTTTTGTTGTCGTTGATACCGCCCCCGAAAAGGTGGTGGATAGGCCTCTTGTAATACAGTGGGCGGAACCTTGTCTTCCGCCTGGCTGTTACCGCCGCAGTGCTTGTTGCTACCGCTGTGGCGGTCGGTGTGTTAAAGTGGCTGTCTTTGTTGGCAGTTTCCGCCGTGGTCATAATTCCATTTTTGTTACCGCCGGTCTGTTGGCGGTATTACCGCCGCTTTATCACTGACCGCCAAGCTTGTAATGAAGGCCTTTGTGTACTCTAGCACTATTAACCAGTGCAAAAAATGCTTGTACTATCTCCCCTCAACATGGTAATATTGGTTCATCCCCAATTGGTGAATTTACTTAGAAGTGCCTAGTAAAGTGGTACTTCAGGTATCCAGAGTCTGTAAATAAAATGTTATTTGTGGCCCTGCAGCACTGATTGTGCCACTCACTTAAGTAGTCCTTTGACCATGTCTCAGGCTTGCCCTTGCAGAGCCTGTGTGTGCAGTTCGATACAGTCATGTTGACCTGTCAAAACAGCCCCTTTGCCAGGCCTAAACCTTCCCTTTTTACATATAAGTCACTCCTAAGGTAGGCGCTGGACTCCCCAGAGGGCAGGGTGTGATGTATTTAAAAGCTGTGACATATACTTTTTAGTTTTGCATGTCCTGGTAGTAAAAAACTTCTAAAGATATTTTTCAGTACTACAAGACCTTTCTCTCCCTTATGATAACATTGGGATTACCTTATTACATTTTATAAGTATAATCCCCAATTGAGAATGGATAAAGGTTTCAAGTCTAGTGTCTCTGGAATCACAATCTAAAATCCCAACTTATGGTGAAGCTGGGTTTTAAATTGCAATTCTGAAAATGACACTTTTAGAAAGTTGGCATGTTCTTATTCTAGCTGTTTGTAAACGTTTGTAGACAAGTAGTGGCTGCTGTCTGTCTCTTATTACATGCCTAAGGTGGGTGACAGCTGGGCTTTGTGTATTCTCCCTAGACATTCACACACAGTGGGAACTTGGGTGTGACTTGATGGGCCATCTTGGTCGGATGGGAGGGAGAAGCCGGACCTAGTGTCGCTTACACCTGAATAGGCTGTGTCCTGTCCACACAAAAAGGGCTGCATACCTCCAACCACCTTAGTGAGTCTGGAGCCATGGCAGGAACAGCAGGACTTCTGTACACTTTAAGCTGTGAATACTTTGCCAGTAAGAAGGACTGCTGTCCT
The DNA here is from genome assembly GCF_031143425.1 of Pleurodeles waltl. Taxonomy (NCBI): domain Eukaryota; kingdom Metazoa; phylum Chordata; class Amphibia; order Caudata; family Salamandridae; genus Pleurodeles; species Pleurodeles waltl. The sequence continues at coordinate 569,687,545 of NC_090442.1, forward strand.
GCTGAAGAACTGCCACTCTGCTAGACTGCACTCTGCTGGACTCCTGCTTTTCTGCTTTTCTGTGCTGACCTGCCGCTTGCTCTGCCTGGGTGAGAAGTACTGGACCTGCATTTCTTGAACCCAGAAGCCAAATTTACTCAAAGGACTAATTGGCTGGCCTCCTGATCTGAATTGTGAGGGCCATAAAAGACTTTCAAACACCCTGCTTCTGCGCTTGGATTCTGCCATTTATGTCATCTGTGAGTCTATGTCACAGTGTCCTTTCCTTGGGATCTGCACGTTGTTGAACAAAAGGCCCACCTCCCGGCGTCACCAACTCAGAAAGCTATCATAGCACAGAGTTATGATGAAGCCAGTTGGGGGGGAAGGGAATTAGGGTAGGGAATAGCAGGGAGAGAGATCTGAAAAGAAAAGATTAGAACAAATATGCACTTATTCATAGCAGTATAACTCATCAATAGACTCTTGACCAAATGCGTCTCCATGATATCAGATGGAGACCCCTTTTGAAGTGAGGGCAAAGCCCCTTCTTTGAATCATGGAACAAGAACAAGCTACAACCTCAGAACCAAGAGACGGCAAGAGCTTTGGACTATGATCATACTCTGAATATCAATACTGTAACATCTATGCATTCATAACATAAACCTTTGATCATGGCCTGGAAAATCTCAAAGAATTAAACATGCTTTTCATATATTATGCTTTCCAAAAACCAATGAAAACTATGGTTTGATTATCTCCAAAATACTTTCACATTCACAACTATAAAGGCCTGAAAGTTTTTACTGATTAAACTTGAAGCGCTTTGTTCCTTATGCCAGATAGCGCTTTGATTTGCTCCACTCGTTAAGCAAAGCGGCGCCTTACTCATGTGGCCTGGATCACTTTGATTAATGTGCCAAGGGCACTTTCCTCAAGTGGACTGAATCGATTTGATTGCCGCGCCAAGAGCGCTTTACTCATGTGGACTAGAGCGCTTTGATTGCTGTGCCAAGGGCGCTTTACTCATGTGGACTGAAGCGCTTTAACTGTTGTGCCAAGGGAGCTTTACTCATGTGGACTGAAGCGCTTTAACTGTTGTGCCAAGGGCGCTTTACTCATGGGGACTGAAGTGCTTTGATTGTTGTGCCAAGGGCGCTTTACTCATGGGGACTGAAGCGCTTTGATTGTTGTGCCAAGGGCGCTTTCCTCATGTGGACTGAAGCGATTTAATTACCGTGCCAAGCCCACTTTCCTCATGTGGACTGAAGCGCTTTAATTACGGTGCCAAGGCCACTTTCCTCATGTGGACTGAAGCGCTTTAATTACCATGCCAAGGATGCTTTCCTCATGTGGACTGAAGCGCTTTAATTACTGTGCCAAGGATGCTTTCCTCATGTGGACTGAAGCGCTTTGCTCGTTATACTAAGGGGCGCTTTACTTCTGTGCTTTGAAGCACTTTAATCGTCATGCCAAGGCTGCTTTACTCTGAAAAATGAAAACGCTTTGCTCGTTGTGCTAAGGGGTGCTTTACCTTTTGGAAATACAACTTCTTTCAAGATTTGGCTCAGCTAGACCTTACCGTTACGAGTACGACCTACTCGTATCTGAATTCACCATGGAAACAAAGGTACTCTGATTTGCCGTCCATCTGCCATGCAGGAAATCTGCTCTTCTTTAGAGGAACCCCCACGAGGTCTGACTGCATCGAAGCCTTCAAAATATTGACCAATGTGCTTGGGTGCGGCTGGGCTTTATAGGCCTGCCACACCCCAATATGGCTGCTGCCTCTAAAAACATGGAAATTGTAGTCCATTCAGGGAATAGCACTGATAAGTTCATCTTGTCCACCAATGTCCTGAACCTGCAGCTCTATAAGCTTTGCCACAGGGCTGACGACGCTGATGGCTACCTTTGGAACAAGAGGGGATGACAAGTGGTGCGCATAAAGCGCTGCAGAGCCGTGCAGTGGAGTATCGGGCCGGACCTGGACCGCGCATGGTCTTATTCCTGACAGTCTACCCTGCCAAGTTTTGCCACCCCAGTATTGGACCCTTGGAGGTGGTCCTATGGTGCTTACCAGCAGAACCAATGCATTGTCTCTGCTGAGCGATGCATCCCTAAGCAGAATGGGCACATCCCCTAGCTGAGCATCGTATCCCCAAGCATAACTGAAGAATCATCAATATTGCATGGATTGAACCCATCACAAATGACTTTCATTGACTTTGCATGCCACATCTTGGGTTCGATACATCACCTTCAGAATCACTGCTGCACAATCCTTTTCCTAGCCCAAGCTCCTCACGTCTCCCATCGATGGCAGTCTCAACACCAAAACTCTGCATTGCAGCTTCCCCCCTCATCAGATCTGATGCATTGCCTCAGCTGTGCAACACATCCTCGACACAGGCCTCGGCATCGCAAGCCCCATTGATAGGATACTCAATGTCGAAATTCAATATTTCTGGTTGTACTAATTGGCTTTTTGTCATTTTAGCCTTGTTTTATTTATTAAATCTTGATCTATTTTTTCTATTTTTCTAACCTGGAGAGAATCTTTTTGTTTGGTGTTTAATGTTTGAAGTGTTGCACAAATACTTTACACAGCGCCTCTTAGTTAAGCCTTACTGCTCTATGCGAAGCTATCAGAGGGTGAGCACAGGTTAATTTAGGGTTTACCTCAACCTTACCCTGACTAGAGTTGGGATAGCACCTTCACCATGGCTCATACCCCAGTCAACCAACAACCCCATTTCTAACAGGGGGAGCTGATGAATGATGCAGCCGTCATGAAATAATAGCACTTGCAAGACAAACTGCATTTGAATGGCAGATAGCTCCCCATACTACACAATATGGCAAAAACCATTCCAGAAAAGCTTTTCAACTGTTTTTTATAAAAGAAGTTGGAAATTACATGAGCTTTATAGACTTTTGCCAAAACAGCCCCATTCCAATATGGATAGACACATTATGAAAGAGGAAAGCCTCATGCCCTCCAGCATCTATTAAGACAGACAAGTAAAACTGGCTAATGCACCCAGAACACACAGTGGTGGTCATTCTGACCCTGGCGGTCTTTGACCGCCAGGGCGGAGGACCGCGGGAGCACCGCCGACAGGCCGGCGGTGCTCCAATGGGGATTCCGACCGCGGCGGTAAAGTCGCGGTCGGACCGGCACCACTGGCGGGGTCCCGCCAGTGTACCGCCGCCCCATTGAATCCTCCGCGGCGGCGCAGCTTGCTGCACCGCCGCGGGGATTCCGACCCCCCCTACCGCCATCCAGATCCCGGCGGTCGGACCGCCGGGATCCGGATGGCGGTAGGGGGGGTCGCGGGGCCCCTGGGGGCCCCTGCAGTGCCCATGCCACTGGCATGGGCATTGTAGGGGCCCCCGTAAGAGGGCCCCTACATGTATTTCACTGTCTGCTGCGCAGACAGTGAAATACGCGACGGGTGCAACTGCACCCGTCGCACAGCTTCCACTCCGCCGGCTCGATTCCGAGCCGGCTTCATCGTGGAAGCCTCTTTCCCGCTGGGCTGGCTGGCGGTCTGAAGGCGACCGCCCGCCAGCCCAGCGGGAAAGTCAGAATTACCGCCGCGGTCTTTCGACCGCGGAACGGTAACCTGACGGCGGGACTTTGGCGGGCGGCCTCCGCCGCCCGCCAAGGTCAGAATGAGGGCCAGTATCTGCCTTTAGCACATTGTATCAAATGCTGTACTCAGAGGAATGCCATAACACTCAAGAGGAGGAAGATTCCTTCCTCTCCAACATCACCTTACCCCGTTTACCTCCAGAAAGAGCTAGTGGGCTGGATGACATAATTATGGGAGAAGACATCAAACAGGTTATAGGGGAGCTTCCCTACTCTAAGGACTTGGGAGTAGATAGAAACTCCATTGAATTTCATAAAATTAATAAAACTCTAGTTACTCTCCTACTCTGTTGGTTATTACATGATATACAGACCTATTTATTTGATAAACAGTGACAACAAACAATAGCAAAGGTCTTAGCCAACTGATTAAAAGCAGTGCCTCCAACCCTCGTTCACAGTTACAAGGTTAGATTTGTCCTACATCGTCCCTCTGTCTCACATTCACAATACTTAACATGGCCTCTGGCAGGTGAGAGATAATAACGAAGAAAGGATGGTAGTGTCATTGGACGGTGAGAAAGTTTTTGATCGGACAGATGTGCAATATCTTTTTCAGATCGTAGATAGAATGGGAATGGGTATGTTTTCCTTTGCAAAAACACAGTGGCTCTACAGCAACCCAACAGCAGCGGTATCATGCAATTGATATATGCCTCAGCCATTTAACATCAAGAGAGGCACACAACAGAAATGCCCATTGTCTTCATTGTTTTTTATTCTTGCACAAGAGCCATGATCGACCTCAGTTCAACAAAACATGAACATCCAAGGGATCTGTTAACACCTTCAGGGGACATCACTGTTTTATTAAATGCAGACTATGGCCCTCATTACAACCCTGGCTGTCGGTGATAAAGTGGTGGTAATACCGCCAACAGGCTGCCGGTAACTACCGCCAAATTATGACCATGGTGGTGAGAACTCAGATAGACAGCCACTTTACTACACTGACCGCCAGGGCAGAAACAACAGCCACCATAGCGGTAGCCGGCTACAGCCAGGCAGAAGACAATGTTTCGTGTACCGTATTGTGAAACAGGAAACCGCCACCTTTTCCGGGGCGGTACAAATAACATCAAAAGCCTGGCGGAAACAGAGCACGGAAGTCAAAGGACTCACCTTTGGAGACACAGGGAAGAACCACGCCGCCATGGAGGCCGAGCTGCAAATATTTCCAATGATTTTTATACATCTTGCTGCATCAGAAACACCAATGACGGTGAAGACGAGCACAGTGAGTACAGATGCCTAGCACACAGGAGGGGGGGAGGAAAAAGAGAGTAACACACACACGCAACACATACACTCCCCACCCCCAACACCATACACACAATCAGCTGCAGTACTAAAACATATTTACCCCGTACCCCTGAAGAATAATGCAAGGACAACATGAATGTGCTAAAGTGAGTATAATAATGTTAACACAGTAGAAATACAAAAATGCAATGTAACTGGTATATACATTTGTACAGTTCAAGGGACACTGGCCAGTCCTCATTGTGCATGGGCCACAGGGCCACAGGCCAAAGTCCAAGGCCCCACTTGTCACCTCCACCAACACAGAGAGAACACTGCAGGGGCATCAGTTGGAAAATAGGCAGGCACCTCAGGGGGACGGGGAACAGGGGGTACCTCAGCCAGCAGTTGGAACAAGACCACTGGTTTTGGAGGGGGCAACATGCCCTGTGCTTGGTCCTGGGGAGTGCAAGGCCACAGTCTCTCAAGTGGGTGACTTGCCCACATGCTCTGGAGGGGGCAACATGCCCTGTGCTCTGTCCTGGGGAGTGCAAGGCCACAGTCTCTCAAGTGGGTGACTTGCTCACATGCTCTGGAGGGGGCGACATGCCCTGTGCTCCATCCTGGGGAGTGCAAGGCCACAGTCTCTCAAGTGGGTGACTTGCCCACATGCTCTGGAGGGGGCAACATGCCCGGTGCGTGGACGTGGGGAGTGCAAGGCCACAGTCTTTCAAGTGGGTGACTTGCTCACTGGTTCTGGAGGGGGCATCGTGCCCTGTGCACTTGATCCCGGGGAGGCTGGGGTTGGTGGGTGTCTTACCCACTGGTTCTGGAGGGGTATTGTGCCCTGTGCACTTGATCCTGGGGAGGCTGGAGTTGGTGGGTGTCTTACCCACTGGTTCTGGAGGGGGCATCGTGCCCTATGCTCTTCATCCTGGGGAGTGCAAGGTCACAGTCTCACAGGTGGGTGTCATACCCACTGGAACTGCAGGGGGCAGGCTGCACAGCAACCAATGGAGGCAGGACTACATACCGTCTGCCGGCGGTGACAGCTGCTCAGTGGTGGTAGTGGTGCTGCTGGTGGTGGTGATGGAGGGAATCTCCAGCCCATCCCCTACAGACTCGGATGGCTGCACAACCATGGTTGGTGGTGGGGGCTCCGTCGGAGTCCCTGCACCAGGCCCTTTGTCCTTCCTGCCTGCTGGAGCTGGCTCCTTGCCCTTCATGGCGCCAGCTAGGGCTGGCTCCTTGCCCTTCCTGGCAGCAGCTGGGGAAGGCTCCTTGCCCTTCCTGGCAGCAGCTGGGGCAGGCTCCTTGGTCTTCCGATCTGGAGCTGGGGCAGGCACCCTTTCCTTCAAGCTGCCTGATGCAGGCTCCTTCAACCTCTGGACATGCACCCTGGATCCTTTCCCACCACAAGAGGGTGTGGAGACTACTGGGCCTGTGGACTGGGTGGCTGAAGTGCTTGTCTGAGTTTTTGCCACCCTGGCCAGACGTGAAGGATGGGGTGGGGGCGAGGGGTAGGGAAGAGGTCAATGGTGGAGAGGAAAAACATTTTAGGGATATTGGGGCGGGGAAAGGGAGAAGGTTTGGGAGTGGAGGAAGAGGCAGTGGTTGTTGGAGGTGTCTGTCTGCTGTGTTTGGGTGCAGGTGCATGGGCTGAATGCTGTTGCGAGGTGGATGGTTGTTGGGTGTCTGAGTGCTTGCGTTTGTGTACCTTGGGAGGGGGGTGATAGACATAGGGAGCATGTGCATGGCTGTTGTGGAGGTGTCTGCCACTGAGGTGTGTGTTCTGCTTGGTGTGGTGGTGAAGCTGGTAGTGGATGAGGATGTAGTGCATGCAAGTGTGAGTGTAGACAGAACTGGGAGGGAGGTGGAGGAGGAGAAGGAAGGGGAGACAGTGGAAATTGTAGATGTTGGTATGTCTGCATCTGGATGGTGTTTGTGTGAGTGCCTATGGGAAGATGTGTGGTGCTTGTGTTTGCCTGTGCCACTCTTGTGTGTTGTCTTGTGTGCATGCTCGTCTGCCTGTGTGCTTGGGATAGGTTGGGGGTGAGGGAAATGGGATTGGGAAGAGGAAGTTGGAGGGGGGAGGGTGGAAACAGGGACAATGGCTGCCCTCAGAGAGGAGGCCAGAGTCTGGATTGATCTCTGTTGGGCTGCCAAACCAGTATAAATGCCCTCCAGAAATGCATTAGTCTGTTGCATCTGGGCTGCCAGCCCCTGGATGGCATTCACAGTGGTTGACTGCTCTACAGAGATAGATCTCAGGAGGTCAATAGCCTCCTCACTCAGAGCAGCAGGGCTAACTGGGACAGGGTCTGAGGTGCCTGGGGCGAAGGAGATGCCGACCTTCCCGGGTGAGCGGGAACGGAAAACTCGCTGGGAGGCTGCTGGGAGGGCTGTGCTGGTACGGGGGTGGCAGCTGTACCTGTAGCTGGGGTGAGCACAGAGGTGTCTGTGACCACCAGGGAGCTTTCATCGGAGGAGGTATCTGTGTCCAAACTGTCCCCCCCAGTCTCCGCCGTGGTGCTCCGTTCGCCCTCTATCCCACTGGTGCCCTCATCGTCGGTGGACTCTGCCTCCTGGGTCCTGTGGGATGCAGCTCCCTCTGTCGCCGGTACCTTTGCTCCTCTGCCAGATGATGCTAATGCACATAAGGACAGGGTGACAAAACAAAAAGGGGGGGAGAGACAAAGGATACACTGGGTCAATGGCTGCACCAACACCACCGTTGGCATACACACCACCCTCACACACATGGAACAGCCCTACGCACTGTGCATTGCACTACCAGTTATAATGCTAGCCACCAAGGCATGGGGAGGAGCACACACCGCCAAATGCAGCACACCTGGGACCCACACACCTGACCAGTTGTGGATTCCTACAAGCTAGGTAGCAGGATTATCACTTCAGAACCCTGGCCAACATGGGACCTACTCTGCAATGTCAGGCCTGGCCTGGGGGCACCCACTGACACACATCCCCCACCTGGGTACCCCCTTACCATGCATAAGTTGTAATGATGGGCACTGTACTCACCCTCTTATGGCTGCTGTGATGCCCTCAAGCTCCCATCCAGCTCCGGATAGGCCATCACCAGTATGTGGGCCATCAGGGGGGTCAGGGTTCGATTGGCACTGCTTCCTCATTGGGAGGCCATCCCCAGCTGGGCCTCTGCTGTCTTCCATGCCCAGCGTCTCAGGTTCTCCCATCGTTTCTGACAGTGGGTGCTCCGCCTGCTGCAGACCCCCAGGGTCTACATGTCCTTGGCGATGGCAAGCCATATACCCTTTTTTTGATGGGCGCTGACCTGCAGAGGAAATACACACAGGAAATGGTATCAGTCAGACCATCCTGCCTGTTACACTTATCGCCCGCCATACCCCTTCTCATCACCATTTACACACACATGGCCCAGCACACAAGCTGTACGCCGCCTAGTGGACAAATACACGATGGCTTAACACACACCACTCCATGCATTCATGCCACATGCATCGTGCCTACAGTGTACTCACCTGTTGGTCTGGAGGCCCATACAGCAGTCCGTACTGGGTAGGACCCCATCCACCAGTTGCTCCAACTCCGCCTTTCCCCAGTCACATAGGTTCCAGACACAGGTCACAGCAGCACATGCAGTGTAGGTCCTCTCCTGCTGAAGGTTGGGTAGCAAGTGAGTTATCAGATAGACGGGCATGCTGTTATTTCCCACTTCTATGCCCACTCACTGTACCCTTTGGCAATTCATTTTGCAGATATTGGTGCCCCGCTATTGCTCCTGGTGTGATCACTGCAGCCAACTACAGGTCTTTCCTATGTGAACATTACTGTACAGTTGAATTGCAATGTTTGAACCTGGTTAAATACATACTTAAAAAATGTAAGATACTCCATGCTTGTATTTTTTCAAGAGTGTTTATTGAAGTGCTAAGAAGAAGAGGGGCGAATGCATTGGGATGGGGTGATGATGGAGGAAAGTCCAGGGTATTGTTCCAGTCTATTGGTGCACAGGTGCATTGTCCAAGGGGACATAGGAAGGGAAGCAATGGCAGTTCAAGGTGGACAGGGTGACAGAGTGGGATAAAAGGGGGACAATCAGGAGAGTCTCATTTCCTGGCGGGGGTCTTGGCAATAGTCTCTGGCTTCTGCCTAGATCGCAGAGAATGTTTGCGGGGTGGTATACCTTCTTCAGGGGGAGGGGTGCTGGTGGCCTATTGGTCCTGTGGCGGGCCTCCTGTCTACTAGCAGCAGCGGAGGTGAAAGGCAGTTCAGATGTCTGGCTAGCGGCGGGGGCCCGCTGTTGTGAGACTGCCTCCCTCATAATGTTAGCCATGTCTGCCAGCACCCCTGCTATGGAGACCAGGGTGGTGTTGATGGCCTGCAAGTCCTCCCTGATCCCCTTGTACTGTCCCTCCTGCAGTCGCCTGTTCTCCTGCACGTTGTCCAGGATCTGGCCCAGCATATCCTGGGAATGTTGGTAGGCTCCCAGGGTCTCTACAAGTGCCTCCTGGAGAGTCTGTTCCCTGGGCCTGTCCTCCCCCTGTAGCACAGCACTCCTCCCAGTTACCCTGTTGTCCTGTTGTCCTCTGCCTCTGTCCCCTGAACCGTGTGCCCACTGCCACTGACCCCAGGTCCCTGATTGTCTTAGGTATGAAGTGTGCCCTGGGGTTCCTGTAGCGGTGGACACACTGCTGATTGACGTGTCCCGGGGACAGAGGTATGGGTAAGCTGGGTGGGTGATGTGGTGGTGTTCCCAGGTGGGGGAGGCTCTGTGGTGGTGTGCGACTGTACCTGGGTAACCGCCTGTCCAGAGGTCCCTGATGGGCCAGGTTGGTCATCCAAATCCAGGCAACCAGAGTTGCTGTCATCACTGTGGGCCTCTTCAGTTGGGGGACTGGATAGTGCTGGCACCTCTTCTCCGCTGACATTGGCTGGGATACCTGTGGGGATGTAAATGCTGTGTTATTGTTTCTGTGTGTGACATATTGTGCATCAGTGGGTTGCCCTCTTTGTTTTTGCCCTGGCAGCTTTCACTTGAGTATGTTGGTGTATGGTGGGATGATTAGTTCTCTATAGTGTGCATGCTGTAGTGATGAGTGTCCATGCAGGGCTGTGAGTGGTGTCCATGCATTGGTATGGCATGCAGGGCTTGGCATTGGGATTAGTGAGATGTGATGGTGGGGGGTGTGGGAGGTGGTGAAGTGATGGGAGTTAGGGTGAGGGTGTGGGTATGTGATGGCATGCAGGTAGGGGGGGTAGTAGTAGTATAGAGTTGACTTACCAGAGTCCAGTCCTCCTCCTACTCTGGCCAGGGCCTCAGGATGCATGATCGCCAAGACTTCCTCCTCCCATGTTAGTTGTGGGGGAGGAGGTGGAGGTCCTCCGCCAGTCCTCTGTACAGCGAGTTGGTGTCTTGCTGCAATGGAACACACCTTCCTCTGTAGGTCGTTCCACCTCTTCCTGATGTCATCCCTTGTTCTGGGGTGCTGTCCCATGGCGTTGACCCTGTCCACGGTCCTCCGCCATGGCTGCACCTGTACTCCAAATAGCTGTGGCTCTACCCTGATGATCTCCTTCACCATGACCCTTAGCTCCTCCTTTGAGAATCTGGGATGTCTTTGTGGTGCTATGGGTGTTGTGTGAGTTGCGTAGGTGAGGGTGTGTAGGGTGATGTGTTGGGGTGTGTGATGTGGGGGGCGTGGGTGGTGTATAGGTGTAGGTGGTGTGTGGCTCTGGTTTTGTCTGTAGTCGTGGTGTCTGTCACGTGCCAATGATTTGTATTCATAAGTGGTTGAGGGTAATGTGGGTGTGTGTTTTATAGTGGTGTGCGTGTGTGTATGGGTGTCAGGTGTGTGTTGTTTGAATTGTCCAATATGGTGTTGTATTATATGTGTGTGTGTATTTTGAGCGCGGCGGTGTCTACCGCCAATGGTTTACCGCCATTGAATGTCCGCCGTGATGATTCGTGGGTCATAATGTGGTGGGTGTTGTTCTGTTGGCATAATGGTGTGGGTTTTAATATCGCCAGTTTATCACTGACTTTTGGTGTAGCAGACTTGTGTCTGTGGCTGAATAGTGACTGATTGGTGTGTGTGTGTGTCATAATATGGTGAACGGATATCCGCTGCGGCGGTGGTATGTTAGCAGCAGTCAGCATGGCGGTAAATGGGATTTACTGCCAATGTTATAATGAGGGCATGCCTCACAAACTTCATTCCTAAATTTTCAATGCTCTCTGGTTATCGAATAATTTGGGAAATATGTGAAGCAATGCCCCTGACCAGGTTGACCTCAATAGGAGCCCTAGGTGAGCATCAGTTCTTTTTAGTTCAAAAGAGATTTATTCTTTCATACTTAACAAGGAAACAGGGGAAAGAAAATAATTACAGAATTCCATATGTACATTTCTTGCCTTAGTCAACATATAGTAGTAGGTATGTGAGAACAAGGCACTGTAAAAGATAGTAATTACTCCCTACCCACCCCTGTAATCTGCCTCTCCTACCCCCCAATTTTCTACTTGTGCCATGGAGGTGGCGACAGAAGAAGAGTAGACAACTCTTGTGGCAACGCGGAGCATCCATCATGATGTGCATCACGTGTGCCACTATGCAATTGTTTCCTTAGATGAGAACAATAGAAGTTATCTATAGCTAGACTCTTGGGAACACTATCCAAAAAATACAGTACAATTAAACCAAATGTTTGGCAAAGATACAGTCTAACTTCGCAGAAAAGTGATGGAGTTCAATTATCACCTGTAGTCACTTTGAAGTAAATCTAATATAAAATGTAGGAACATGTTTTGTCAACTAACATGAGTATCTTGTTAGAACATTGATGAGTATAAGCAGATTCTGACAGGCATTGTTATACGAGAAACAGTGATCGGATTTCATCATGAGAACCGCAAAACAATTCACTCTATTGGATAAAGAAAGAAAGCAAACAGTACAACCAGTTAACTTTAACTATGATCGTTGGACAAGGGAGAAACCTTATAGAGATGCAATATTATGGGGAGACCCCTCAGATTGCTAATAGCATTCAAAAACTTCAATAACTATATGAGAATTGCATTATTTTGTAACAAGGACTTTTGTTTGAGAAGGTTTTATTAACTTCCATGTCTTGTGCTTTCAGATCATCTTGGTAAGATTTTAGAACATTACGATCAGCGAAAACTTGGTGTTTTCCGTCTATTGTCATTCTGAATTTCGCCAGCCCTGCGAAAGAAAATTGGATTCTCATGTTTCTGAGACTATCGCGTAAAGCCAAGACACCTTTCCTTGTGTCTACAGTTATTTTGGAGTAGTCCTGCGAAATATAAATTTTAAATCCATTCCAGCTGATATGCTTATTTTTGTGCATGTTAAGCAAGATTGCGTCAGTTTGTTGGAACCGCAGAGGTTTGCAAACTATTGGTCTGGGTTTGTTAAGTGATCCATACTGACGTTTGAATGTTGGGACCCTATGTGTTCTTTCCAGTTCAAACCTTTTGTCAAATTGAAGGTCTGTAACTTGAGGTAACCACGATTCAAGGAAGGAAACGCACTGGTTGTGTGTGTCCTCTTTATTTTCAGAATCTTCAGGGAGGCCAAAAATTCTCAGATTATCTCTCCTTTTTCAGTCTTCCAAGTCTGCAATGCTTTTTTCATGGATGTCGTAGATGTTTGTAAGGAGAGAAGGTCCATGCTTGACTTAAGTCTAGCATTTTCCAGGTCATTGATTCTTTGTTTTGCTTCTGATATTTTGTTGTTGATAGTGTTAATATCTGCCCAGATGGCAGTTAACTCAAGGTGCATAGAATCAGAGTTTATCTTTGTATATTTAGCTAGGTCATGCACATCTGGTAGTTTTTTAAGGATCATGTCCATTGTGCTATTTATGTCAGCCTTGCTTTTGATTGGAGTGTCCGGAAAATGTGGTTCCGCCTTGAAACGTTTAACATGCGGTTTGTTTTCTTTCTCAGCCATTTTCAGTGTCTCTATTGCAAGATGCAGGGAAATATTTAGTTGGTTTCCTCTTACAGCATGGGTGCCATTTTGGATTTAGGTGAAATTAATTATGCATCAACAGTTTGTTAACTACACATATTCAGCGGAGAATGCAGAGCTGGCGAGTAAATATGTTCATACCTGACATGATCAGTGCTAAAATATAGCCAATGTCAAGGGGATTCATTACGTATTTCGTTACAGTGCGGACATCATGTTAAGAACATACGATATTGGGTTAGTAATTTTGGTATGGACGAGGAAGCACATGGGTGGATGACTCCGACTCTCCTGGTGATTGGGAGCAAACCTTGAACAATTTTGCCCGTTCCGAGGACAGAAAATAAGCAAACAAATGCTAATATCGGATCAAGGAAAGACTTCTGCTTCAAACACCACGATCGGAGATAAGGTGACAGCCATCCTAAATGATTTAATTCAAACTTTGCATCTGCTGTTAACTCCAACGTGCGCTTCACAAAATGGCGGTATTCCGGTCATGATCGGAGCGCGATGTGGTTTGTAGCGATCCGAAAGCAATTCCCTGATTTACACAACTTGCGCTGAACATGGCAAGTGTTGGTCACAGTTAATCTTTAATTTTGCAAGGACAAGCAACTATGTGAATTAACCAAAGTGTTTGAACATTATTGATCTGCCTAACTCTAAGATGGCTCCCACACTGAGGAGGAATATCATTTTGCAGTCATCTGCTCATTGCTACTTCAATATGTGTGGTTTATGACAAGTATTGGACACGTCTATTCCCAGTTCTACATGAAAAGTCATTGAATGAATGAAGACAAATTATTAACCCGATATGGTGAGCAGCAGTTCTAATGGAAGAACTATCCATAGAGCATCGCAATATCACTCTTCAGTTGAGCCGTTGGTTTGCTACTGCACGAGGGGTTGCTAAAATAAGGATTCTGTGACTCTGGAAAAAATCGCACAAGCATTTACAGTACATGACAATATGCGAGAGATGTATCAAGTAACATTATATGAGCAGATAATATTCAGATTGACGGAATGTCTAAATTTACAACAAAATAGGGAGCGTTTCTTAAAAATTTACGTATGATCCGTGCCATTCTTTCTGTATTTTCCTGTTTCTGATCCAAGACAATAGAGACAGATCATCCCAATCCCTTGAGGGCCTTTACATATTGTGGGAGTAGTGACTGATACACATATTGCAGTTCTTCCTTTATTGTTGTACTAAACTCGAGAGTGAGCAAAAGAGGGTTAAATTATATCGCAAAGACATAAGCGGAAATGCCTAACTTCATTTTGTATAAGCACATTGCTTTGGGATGGGTCGAGGAGAGGAGAGGGGGTATAGATGGAGGGGGTACAATAGAGTTCATAGATACATGAAAGAATAGGTTAACTAGTATGGATTATGTTTAACTGTAGTGACTGGACCTCGAAAATATTTGGAACCAACCAGGCTGCAACAACACAGTTTTCTTTTTGCTTGGAGGACTGACCAAGTTATTGCCTTATCCACAAACTTCAGTTCCAGTAGCAGTTAAAACACAGCATTGTCAGGTGAAAACAATGACTGCACATATAAGGCCCTCACCTGATCAATGTTAGGTTGTACAGGGTTTATATGACATGAGGGTGAGAAACTGATGTAGATATAATTACATACAAATCATGCTATTGACAGATGTTGCAACATAACCATAAGGTCTGACAAGACCTGAAAATAGACTTGAGGAAACAGAGGACATGCGCCCACCTGAACTGCCTAGGTCAGCCTCACATTTGCTGTAGTTGTGTTGTGTTCCACTCTGATTATAAATATTTCACTGTGTCTGTTATTGTACTCAGGCTTTGAATTGAAAACGCAAACAATGTTACATAAAAAAAGGTCATGGAACTCTGCGGATACTTGCAATATTGTTTCAATCTTCAGTAAATGGTATTTGTATTCCTTGAGGTACACAGACACACCATCTCCCTTCCCACAAATTACTTAAATCCTTAGCATTACGCTACTTCATATAAAAGAGGTAGGGGGTCATTACGACCTTGGCGGGTGGCTACCGCCGCCTGCCAGACGGTAACCTCCGTGCGACCGCCAATGCGGCCGCACTCACGCGGCCCCCATTATGACATTCCCGCTGGGCCGGCGGGCGCAAACCAAGTTTGCACCCGCCGGCCCAGCGGGAATGAGGCCGCAACATAGGAGCCGGCTCCTAATGGAGGCGGCGGTGTTGCGGCCGTGCGACGGGTGCAGTTGCACCCGTCGCGCTTTTCACTGTCTGCTATGCAGACAGTGAAAAGCTGGCCGGGGCCCTGTTAGGGGGCCCCTGCACTGCCCATGCCAATGGCATGAGCAGTGCAGGGGCCCCCAGGGGCCCCAGGACACCTCTTACCGCCAGCCTCTTCCTGGCGGTGCAAACCGCCAGAAACAGGCTGGCGGTAGGGGGGTCATAATCCCCAGGGCAGCGCTGCTTGCAGCGCTGCCCTGGCGGATTATCACCGCCGGGGCTAAAAAGGCGGTAAACCGCCGGCCCCAGCGGTGCGACCGCGGCGCTACCGCCGCAGTCGTAATAAGGGCCTCCGTACCGCCAGCCTGCGGTACGGACGCCACATTACCCCTGGCGGTCTCTGACCGCCAGGGTCGTAATGACCACCGTAGTATGGTTTCAAACACAAAAAATTAAGGCAGACTCTGTAGTGTGAAATTAATCACACCAAAAAGCGGTTAGTAAAGTTTGCAAAACGTATTAGAATCAGTTTCATATATGGTTTTAAAAAGGGCTGCCCCTCAAAATAAGTAACAACTTGCTAGTAGGTTATTTATTTCCTGTAAAGTACCATGTGGAAAAAATAACTATGTTACTATAAATCTCACCTTTTTTGCTGATCACTGTCCATTTTCCAAAAACAGATCATGAGAAGGGAAAGCAAATTTTCTTTTTCAATATTTAAACTGGAGCTGCAGTGATACTCCATGACCTTCCTTTTACTATAGCTCCTGGCTGTGGCAACAGGCATGATAATCTGGCAAAAGGAAGTTTGATCCCATTATTAGGTCAGCCTACCAGACAGTGCAAACTCTCTGGTTGTAAAATATATATTGTGGGCTTAACAACAATATACTGGGGCTTGCAGCCCCCATTGCCTACTATTGGTTAGCTTTACTGTCACTCCTTTTTGCTTGCTTTCTATACAATAGTTTTTCCTGGTTTCAGCCTATCCATCTTGTGTTTGTCCATCCCCTGAAACACAGACCCTTTACTATCTCTCTGATTTACTGGCTTCTATCCTTCCACTGGTCATGTTTAGGAAACTAGGAAGGGCACATAAGTCGTCCCTAAGGATGGCCCTAAACAGCTCAAAGAGCAAGGTTTATTGTATTTAAAAAGTAGAACATGTGTTTTTATGTTTTATATGTCCTGGCAGTGAAAAACTCCTAAATGTGGTTTTCACTACTGTGAGGCCTACCTCTCCATAAGATAACATTAGGTTATATGTAATAAGTGCTATCTTTTTATTGGGAGCAGGTAGAAATGTCATGTTTGGCCTCAAAAGAATTGTAATTTTAAATCCTCTTTAATAGTAAATCCTGGATTTTAAGTAAAGATTCGGAAAATTCTACTTCTTGAAAGTTAGCATTTTCTTGTTCCAACCACTGTAAATAGTTGGCAGTTACTCTTCATGTATTCCTTCCAGACAGTGAGACAAAGGGAGAATAGTTATTGGCTCAATAGACCTTCGTGCCAAGATGGGTGCAGCAGAGCTGTTCTTACATTTGAAAGGGCTGCCTCCAGCATACTCATAAAGGAACGTTTCTCCCTCTTCCAAAGATAGCACAAAATATAAATACTGAATCCTCAGACCAACTCTTCAGCACACCCTTGGAGCTCAGGAGGATCCCCAGAAGGACTGCCTTGTACTGAATTAGGATTGCTTGGTACCTCAGAGTACTGCCTTGCTGCTACCAGAGGACTGCCCTGCTGCATAAAGTCTATCTTGTATCCACAGAAGACTTCCCTGTTGCTGGAGACCTGCCTTGCTGTTTGAACTCAGGACTACTAGAGTGACTCAGAGAGATAGTTGGCTGGCCTCTTCTGTGAGCTACAGAGACATAACAAGCTCCATAGACCTTGAGCCTTGCACTTAGCCTCTGCCTGGACGTAGTTCCCAACCCCCTAAGTGGTGCCCAACCAGTTCTGGACTTTTGGAAGTGGTGCCAAAGGCGCTTCTCCAGCCAAAACCTGAAACTTGGGAAATTGGGACATTTTTCACCAAAATGTGGCCTGAGAAGTGACAAAAGATCGGGACCTAACTGCTCCCTGATTCGCCTGAGGTGCATAACCAGTAGGTCTGACTTTTATGGTAGCTCCTGCAATGTTCTTCTCTGCAGCAGAAAATCCTGTTCAACTGTACCTATTAAAAGGGGTGTTTGGTTTAATGAACCCTCATTGGCTATGGTCTGTTGGTCCATCCTGCTGGTTATTATTTACTTCCAAAAATTGATAATGTCTGTATATAGAAAGCTTCACTGCAACTTTGTCCAGCTGCTACCAAACGACTACGCCTCCTCCTTGGACACCGCTGACTGCCTCGTCCCCCTAAACTTTACCTTCCCAGAACGTACTGTTCTGAGACTGGGTCCAAATCCCCCTCCTGTAGCCGAATTGTGCTCCATTGTGGCCTACCTTAACTTTTAACTTTGATCTGGTCTTGTGTGAACAGATTTCCTCAGTTAGTGCTTTGATCTTTATTTGGGCTATTTTTAACTTAAAAGTTAAAAAAATCATAACTCTGGTCCTACGTGTTGGATTTAATTTGTTTTGGTGTCATTTTATTTATTACAATTTACTCTATTTTTCCAAATTCGTAGGAGGTTTTTCTTGTGCAGTGTTTTCACTTTATTACTGGTTGTGTGCTGCATAAATATGTAGCACAGTGCCTCTCAGTTAAGCCTGACTGCTTTGTGCCAAGCTACCAGACGGTTAAACATAGGTTCATTCAGTGACTTTTGTAGTTTACCTGGCAGGGATTGTAGTTGTTGCTTGAGAAGGGAAACATCCTTTACCACACAGTTAAAACAATGACCTGCCTTTTCAAAGCAGTCACTACCACGACTGCGACATTCCAACACATTACTTTACCATGCAAGTCATTACAACAACTTGCCTTAGGGGGCGCGTTATTGGACTGGTGTTGAATTTTTAAGCCTGATACCTTCCCTACTGTTGCGTAGGCTGGAGTAGGAATAGTAAGTTATAGTCTTCAAAAGTCCAGCGCCCCCCAAGGCAAGTCGTTGTAATGACTTGCGTGGTAACGTAATGCTTGGTAACGTCACAGTTGTGGTAGAGACTGTGCAGGGTAAATGCATGCAGGGTTCCTTCATACAGCAGCTTGAGAAGGGTCTTCACACCCTCAATCAAAAACCCAGTTTCCTACATTATAATTTCTGATGGGGACACCCTGTGTTCCTTAGAACCTGGGTAGGTAATTGTTAAAATCACATAGGTTCTGTCAGAATCCATTCAATATCTAAACACTTTCTCTCCCACTTGACGAATCAAGCAAATAAGACTTTTTCTCTGGCTTGTTGACTCAAACAAGAGAGAAAGTGGGTAGCCAGATCAACTTGCACGCAATCCATGTTCCTGACTCTAGACGAATAGTTAATGATTTTGGGGCAGATTTCCTGAGGGCCCATTTGCATGATTTTATGTGACTAATCACAGGCAGCTCCATGGCAGACTGCTATTCTTTCTTACCTAAACCAGGCCTTAAGATTGATTTCTGCAGCAGTAGATAAAAAGTGGTAAATCATTCTGTTCCCTCTGAACTGAATTTATTCCTAGGTTGTTCATGCATTAGTGAATGTCCTATTGTATAAAAGACAGAGAACATATTTATTTAATAACAAATTTAACAGTATTTGTTCTAGCAGTCAAACAAGACAGGAAGCCTTAATAACTTCGCATGAGAATTGTTAGAGTCACCCTGTGCCCTGTGGGAAAGAATAGTAAAGTTGATAAATAAATGTTCCCTGAGAAAATCCAGAATAGTTGCAAACCTGATGGGCATCTAAAATTCTTGGATAATTATTATTGTGCGCAAGATGAGCCCACACAAAGGACTAATCAGAAAGGTTTGGACATTTCAAGTTAAGGAGAGACTTTTGAAACTTGGAGTCAGTGTGTGAGAGTCTTCTTCCTTGAATGTTTGTGCTATCACCTTCTGTTTTCTCTCCAAGCAAACCTTTAATCCTATAAGCCCCTTTCCCTTATGCTGTTCAAGACTGATATGCCCAACAAATGCTGATCTGCTGACCTGACCTATGTGCAGCTCATGTTCTGCCCTGCCCCTGATGCTACTGTCTACTGGTGCTGTGAAACTGAGAACATTCTGACCTACACTACTTTCCTGTCTGCTATCCCATGAGGAGAGGTATACAAACTTCAATGTGGTTTCTTGTTTCCTTTTTAGATTAGTTAATTACACCAGTGTATTGTATAGTGAGTTACCCTAGTTAGATGATTTTCCAATTTCTTTTGTCTCTTATTCTGTTTTGCCCAATGTGATAGTCCGTCCTCACCCATGCAAGTCCAAATTCGTATTAGGGATAAGGATGGCATAGCCCTAAAACTGACTGTTATTAATTGAGCTTGATGATTTACTAATATCACCATCATCTGCTTTGAAATCTGAGTTTAATGTGCACGTTAGTTCCGTTAAGTTGTGTTATTTTCTTGGAGTGTTTAATTGTATTGATGTTCAGTAGGCTTAATCTTTTTTAGAAGGTTTAGTCAGTCTATTGTTTGCAGGTATATTTATAACTTAGTTTTGCGCACCACTAATGTTACATTGGCTTTGTGGTTGTAATAAAGCTTAGAA
Organism: Pleurodeles waltl; assembly: GCF_031143425.1. Classification (NCBI taxonomy): domain Eukaryota; kingdom Metazoa; phylum Chordata; class Amphibia; order Caudata; family Salamandridae; genus Pleurodeles; species Pleurodeles waltl. The sequence goes on from NC_090442.1 coordinate 569,707,309, forward strand.
ACTTTATTCAGTTTGGAGTCTTGTTTTTGTGGTCAAATTGTTTGTGGTGTTTATGATTGCTTATGTTTTCCATGTTATTGATCTGTGTTGAATGAATCTGAATACCACACTCCTCACAGAATCCGAAGATCCGATTGACCTCTAGTGGAGGTGGGACGAGGTGTGGTGTCTCACCAGAGCGCAGTCGGGGTCTGAAATCGAGGCAGGATGAAGGCCTCTGCGTGTGCTCCAGCAGTTTATATTTGTAAGTATAGATTTGCTAGTCTACCTTCACAAATATACATCTATGTACCTTCAAGAACTATATATATGTAGGTATTTTGCCCACTGGGTAGTTATAGTCAGGACAGTTATTTTATAGGAAAACCATGGTTTTGTTGCTAATAACGTTGGCACCATTTGATGAATCTCCATGAAAGTTTCCAAAAAGGTGCTACTTTTTGACAAGTTTGTGCATGGGACCTTTTGGCATGATCTGTTATTGAGCCATCACAGCCCCCAGGGAACCTACCCCTGTGACAAAACTGTTGAATATGGGGAGGGGGACACTCAGAAAGGAGGAGCTGTGACACTACACACAGAGGGCCTCATTTACAAGCCCCTTACACTGCACTGCATCATTTATTTTTACACAGCGGAGGCGCTAGCAGTGCACTACACTGCTCCATATTTATAAATTGACATATCGAACCCAATGTGTCTGTTTGTAAAGCCTTGCATCACATTATACATGTGGCAGATATAAGGTATGCAGTATGCGTAGGTGTTCCCATAGAAAAAGCCACATAGAACTGACACAGTGAAATGTACAACTTTTTTCAGTCTATCACTCTATGACTTCACTGTGTCACAATTTTACTGCCCGCTCAGACCAGGCATAAAATTGACGCTGGGCTTTTTTTTCAACTGGACTGTGGTCGCATTGCTGAAGTTGCATCAGTTTAAGGATGCCACTCCAGCAATGCGCCACTTTAGCGCCAGCAGATGCTTTAGAATTTCTGATGCATCTATGAAAAAGTGTGCCAAGGAACTCTTTATTGTAAATACAGTGCAGCGCCAGGGGATGTGCAGTGCAGTGTTAGGGGATGTGCAGCAGGCACAAGAAATCTTGAAGATGCGTCAGTTTCTTGTAAATAAGGCCCAAAGTAAGTTATGATGACATTTTCTGTTTATAAGTAAGTTATACCATCACAACTTGCATATAATAAAATAAATGTCAGGCTTTTAAATGGAGATTACTCTCTTCCATTTATTACACAGGGGCTAAAATGCATTTTACCACTTTATATGTGTAAGGCAAGCCACAATTGCAGAGAAATTCTGAACAAATAGAAGAATGGAGACCCAGCTCTCATACCCACAAAATGATTTATAATATTATTTCAATTGCTGACAGCAACGTGTGTTTTATTGCTTAAACTATATGGTCACGCTATCACCTTCCTACATCAAATCAGGTTTAAAATGTTAGGCTCTTGTTCCTTTTAATTAAAGATGTTTAGAATAAATTACAATAAATGTGTAATCTGTAATATACAAATGAACACAATTATAAGGAGCTTTTCATTTTAAGTATTGTCAAAGCTAAATTTGATTTTTAGAGTGTGTGGTAACAGATTCCCACTGTGCCACAATCAGATTTACTAATCAAATATCTCTTTATTAGCAGTAACCCTTCATTTTCTGCATTAATCATCTTTTCATTTGTTTAAGTGGCAGCGAGTTTTCGCATAAATCAGCCGCTACACCCACTGTCTACAGGGTCAGGCCACAGGCACCGTGATGTCACAAATCTGTTGCAATAAATATACAGAGTATTACATTTTTCTCATTAGGAGGGAGTGGTGTTGACATAACTAGACTTTAATAAGAAATGTAGACACTGTTTTGTATGCAGTAATTGCAGACGTCCATGTATCAATAATATATGTTTAAATGAAGTATAGATAAAGAAACATTGACCAGTTTCCTTCTTCATACCAGCAGAACTTTGTGATTTGGAGACTGTGTATTTGGAATTTCCTGACCTTCAATGCTTCCATGCTTGACTAATTGAGAAGACCTGCAAACTGTCGCAAATGAAACAAGGTGTGTTTTAGGAAACTTAAAACATTTTTAATTCAGACAACAGTGCATCTTCCCCTTAGTTTATACCATCTTTAGGAATATATTAGAACTAGTTTTACGTCAGTGAAATATGAGTGTGAAAGTATGAAGCCTTATCCTAAGTCACATTTCTGAGTGCTTCCAAGAGCGTGTGTGAGCAGCAGCCAGCCAAACCACATGAAATGGAGCAAACAGCCTCGCAGGTGTAATTTAGTGCATCTTCCCAAACAATATTAAATACATTTCCGTACTTGTAGGAACATCATACGAGAAAGGTTTTCCTAAAGTTAAATTACAATTGTGACTACTTTCCTCGTCATAAACATGCGCTTGGTCGGCCATTTGTAAAAACTGAAAATGTAGGGGTTAGCAAAACAAGGGTACATGCATGTGATTTTTAAATATAATGCAATTACCGCTGTTCTCTCTTACTACGGTGTAAGTTGTGGTTGTTTAGATAAAAATTCTTGGTGAATAACCTAGGAGGTGTAACCAACGATAAGATACGTCATAATTTACAAATGGCCTACATTCACATTTTCCTTATATGCTGTCCTATGGAGTTAAACACGTTTCGTCACAAAAAGGTGTTAATGCAAATTAATCCTTTGTAGGCGCACTAATAGATCCCATGACATATTAGGCTGCATGGAGTTACTTTTTCTTTAAACTCAGGAAGGACAACAGCTTGATCAGCTACAACTCAGTAATACATTTTTAGAAGAAAAACTGAACCAAGCAAAACTACAAAAGAGTCATCATGTGTTGTGAACTGGCAGATAAACCATTAAATACTTTGTGAGCTGGACATAGGTTTCCATGGGCCAGATGTACCAAAGGATTTTACCCATTCTGTGTCTATGGGAAAAAGCTTTCGTACATATGGCCGCATATTCGCACAACATGCATGCACAGTGGCCAAACCCATCGCCATGGACTTTTTGCATTCTGTGTTTCCTTCCACTGTGGACTGTTTGCTTGCCTGTGCTGTAGACTCTATTTTCTTCTGGTTCCATTTTATGGCACTTAATCAGAGCCTGTAGAACACCTAAAGACCTGATAGCCTGCACTGAGCTTGCAGTGGTCACAAGTCCTTGAGCAATAAAGGAAATCATGAGACTTGAAGTGTCAACTGTTGCTTTGCTTTGGTGGCAGATTATTTCTATAACTCGATATCCAAATAGTTAAGTGTCTTGTGTTGATTAATGTTCGGATACATGTTTGGAAAATCTTAAGGCTGGGTGGTGCCCAATTGACTGGGTTAGATAGACAAGATGTATCTGAAGTTATTTTGCTTTGGGTTAGCCACTCCAGTCACTTTGATTTAGGGCACACATTAGGGTTGACTTATATCTAACAATAATGTACTTTAAGACTTTGGAAGAACTTTTAATTTCAAAGTCTAATTAGCATATAACTTTAATTTACAATCAGCCAGCAAGACAGGTCTGCTTTAAAATGACACTGGGCACCTCAGCAGTGCACTTATGGGTGCACTACCTATGCTCGGGGTCCCTACACCCACATGCCCTACCATATACTAGGGACTTATCAGTAGGTTGACATAGCCAATTATAATTAGCCTAATTTGCATATTCATTTTACATAGACCACAGACCTTGGAAATGGTTAGCAGTACCCATGGCATCATCAGAGTCAAGAAAACACAAAAAAAAAGTGAAAAATGGGGCCAAAAGTTAGGGGGCTTCTACAATCAACCCAGTTTTCTTACACAGTGATTGTGTAAAACCCAGATCCCTTGAAGGGTTTACAATCTCATTGGCACTCCTTAGGAGCATCCTACACACTTCAGAATGTCTAATTCAGAGTCTTAAGAAAGATGAACACTTCAACTCACCTCCAAAGAACTCCATTGGCTCTCCTTTCCGCCTATACCGTCTTCAAAACTAGCTCATTCATTTCAAAGCTATCATGACAAGCACCCCTGCTTATGCAGAAAAACACACCATCTTTTGATAGTACTCAGCACACCCACAGACAAGACATGATTAGACTGCAGACTAAAAGGGTGAAAAAGTAAAAATAAGACAGCATTATCCCTGTGCCAAGGATCTAGAACAATATCCCCGTATCCATCAAGACCACTGCAACACTGCTCCAATTCAGGAAAAAATTGAACATTCACCGTTCTAAAATATAGTACATCACAATGCATTAACCATTCACAACCAAGTTTCCTCTCATCTGACCCATTGGCCTTATATAAGCACGTTATAACATATGTAATAAATAAGAGTTAAGGGAATTGGTGAGAAACTGCATTTGGAAAGTTGGATACATGAAGGTATGGTATAGTTAATTCTCCCATTATCTATGAGTCGTGGGGCCTGTTTTAAGGAAAGTTAGCACCGCCTATGCGTAATTTTTTGATGCAAGAGTGGCGGAAACTTACAAAATAGAAGTATATTTTCTAAGTTTGTGCTGCTTTTGCATCAAAAAATGACACAAAGGTGGCGCTAACTTTTCATAAATCAGGCCTTTGGGTTGTTTTCTCTGTAGTGCAGACAACGCACCCACATCGGATTTATTGGAGCAAATCAGCATGAAATGTGATTTAAAGCATGGAATTGTAAGATAGTAAAAAAGTGAGGTATTCCATTGAAGCACTAGTAGCACAGCCACCATTTAAACTAGCATTAACCATACCAATATGTCTAGCTTGTTATTTACACTACATGTAATTTATGTAAGTTTTATAAAAAGAAAGAATTGTATTCAAATGTACAATATATTTGGATTGGTATAAAAATGCACTATCCGTATAACATTTGAAAGTAAATCAGAAAGTAGAATTGTAAGAGCTTTAAAGGGGACTAAAAATAAAGTAAGTTGTAGTTTTTTAATTAAGTATGGTGGACCTAGGTATGCATTTGTTTAGTTTAACAATGTAAATATGTGTGTATGCTAAATGTAGGTAGATGTGGTAGGTTAGGTATAGTAGATAGATATAGTAGGTAAGTGTGGTAGGTTAGGAATGGTAGATGTGGCTGGTAGGAATGGTAGGGAGGAAACTAGGTTTGAAGGGTTAAGTATGTTAAGTAGGTATTGTAGTCAGGTACAAATAGTAGTTAGACAAGCATGATATGTAGGGACGACCTGTGTTGTGTGGAACTGAAACAAATGAAGCAAAATTTTATAAATGTAAGTACTACTTAGATTTGCATTTGTCTAGTTTATACATGCAAGTATGATACGCAAGTATGCTTAGTTTTACTATGCAAGTATGGAAGATAGGTTGTGATAGTTGGTATGGTAGGTTGTAATAGTAAGAATGTAAGGTACGCATAGGAGGTATAGTAGGTAGGTTTTGTAGGTTAAGTATAGTATGTAGATATGATAGGTATGGTAGGTAGGTATGGTAGGTATGATAGGTTAGATATGGCAGATAGGTACTGAAGGTACTAAAATAGGTATGGTAGGCTAGGTTTGGCAGGTAGGTAGGTAAGTATGTACAATATGTGCAGTATGATTTGTAGTTAGGCACAATCGGTCGGTATGGTAAGTTAGAAATGTTAGGTAGAATATTTTAGGTATGTTAACATGCATGATAGGCAGGTAGGTGTGGTATGTTAGATATATTAGGCATATTAGGAGAAATAAGTTATATATAGTAGGAGAGTATGCAAAGGGTGTTTTGTAGGTTTAGTTAGTATGTATTTAGATAAGTATACTAAGTAAGGTATGTAGCTTTGTTAGATTTGTATGGGAGACAGTGCAGATATGATAGGTTAGGTCTGATAAGTTAGGTATAATAGGTGAGTATTTGATGGAATGTGTATTAGATAAGCATGGGAGGCATGTAGGTAGGCATGTTAGGTTAGTTATGGTAGATGTGGTAGATAGTTATAATCAGTAGGGTAAGTATGTGACATTAGATATGGTAGGGCATATATGTATGTATATGTGGTAGTTAGGTATAGCAGGAAGGTATAGCAGGTATGTAGGTAGGTACAAGTGGTAATTTGGAGATTCAAGATAGGGTACATACCTATGGAATGTATGTGTGTTGAAAATGTTAGGTTAAATATGCTAGGGAGATATAATAGGTAGAGTAGGTATGATAGGTATGGTCGGTAGGTGTGTAGTTAGATATGGTAAGTGGGTATAGTAGCTGTTGGAAATTACCCTTCTTGCAGGGTCATCCCTACATTTTTTCATCCTTCGTCCTATTTTATTCTGACCAGTTTTTGTTGGCTTTATGACTCTGGGTACTTTACCACTGCCAACCATGCTAAAGTGCATATGCTCTCTGTGTAAATTGTATTATTGGTGGGCTTATCCACGATTGGCATATTTGATGTACTAGTAAGTCCCTGGTAAAGTGCACTAGAGGTGCCCTGGGCCCTTAAATCAAATACTACTAATGAGTTTGCAACACTGGCTGTGCCACCCACATGAGTAGCCCTGTAAACATGTCTCAGACATGCCATTGCAGTGTCTGTGTGTGCAGTCTTGCACTGCCAAATCGACTTGGCAAGTGTACCCAGTTGCCAGGCCTAAAGCTTCCCTTTTTATACATGTAAGGCACCCCTAAGGTAGGCCCTAGGCAGCCCCATGGGCAGGGTGCAGTTTATGTTATAGGTGGGACATTTACTGATGTGTGTTACATGTCCTAACAGTGAAATACTGCTAAATTCAGTCTTCACTGTTGCAAGGCCTATCTCTCTCATAGGTTAACTTGGGGGCTGCCTTTAAATAATATTAACGTGAAGATTCCCTTTAAGAGCAGATAGAAATATGGAGTTTGGGGTCTCTGAACTCACAATGTGAAAATACATCTTTTAGGGAAGTTGGTGTTTAGATTGTTAGTTTGAAAATGCCACTTTTAGAAAGTAGGCATTTTCTTGCTTAAACCATTCTGTGACTCTGCCTGTTTGTGGATTGCCTGTTGGGGTCAGTTTGACAGTTGGGCTATTTGTAAATCCCCTCTAGACAGTGAGACAAAGATAGCTGTGGTGTAGTCTGCATATCCTGATGAGCCCTCTGTGCTGAGTAGAGGAAGGAGTGTTCACTTACACTTGAATGGGCTGTGCCTGCCCTCTCACAATGCAGTCTCCAACCCCCTGGTGTGTGTCTGGGGCCTGGCCTGGGCAAGCCAGGGTCCTGTAAACAAGAGAGACTTACATTTGAAGTTTACCAACTTCAAAGGAAGAAAGGGATAAAAGTAGTGGACTCAAAACCCCAGACTTTAGATTACTTCAAGATCACTTCTGGATTCAAGAGGAACCTCTGCCAAGGAAAAGATCTAAAGAGATGAGAAGAAGTGCTGCCCCTGCCTGTCACTGTGTTTTGTTCGGCTATGCTGCAGTTGCTGCTTCTGCCTGTGAAAGGAGACAAAGACTGGACTTTGTGGTATATTCCTGCTTGTGTAGAATCTCCATGGTCTTGAACTGAGCTTGCCTCCTGTTTTGAAGTCTCAGGGCCTTCAACGACTTCCTCTGCCAGAATCTGGACTCTCTGCTGAGACTCCTGCCCTACCAAATGGTACCCTATCCTGTGCCTGGGCCCTTGAAAGGTGAAGTTGGCAGAACATGAAATGAAAATACACACACAGAATGCTGTGTGGGGAAATTTTCGATGCACCATCTGGAACGCGGCAGATAAATGATGCGCTGCCGGCTTTGCAGCTAAAATTGATGCTCCACCTGCATTGCGGCTGGTAGATCGACGGATCGTGGCTGGAGAAATGGCACGCAACACCCACTTGTGCCTGCTGATAACGATGAAAACTCACACTCAGCTCAGTTTTCTAACACCGTGTGACCGGATTTTCCATGCATCATCCCTGGGTGTCAAAGTCAACTTGACTCTGCCCAGATCCAAGGTGCCCCCATCCAGAAATCAAAGCATCACTCTCTTGTGAGAGAGAAAAATGACGCATCGCTGACCCGACTAGAGAGGAATCAGCACGCTGCTTTTTCTGATGCACGCTCACCCGTGCAGCTTTATTTTTGACGCTAACCTGGTACTTTGTGCAAAATTAACGTTGCCATTGTTTTCTATGAAGTAAGATTCTTATTCTTTTGAAAATTCATATTTTAACTTGTGTATGTTGTATTTTTGTTGTTTTGGTCTTGTTTGATTTAGATCAATACTGCCTATTTTTCTAAACTGGTGTGGTGTCCATTTTGTTGTATTTTCACTGTATTACCGTGTGTGTTGGTACAAATACTTTACACATTGCTTCTGAGTTAAGCCTACCTGCTCATGCCAAGCTACCAAGGGGATGAGTGGGGGTTAACCATGTGTGTTTCTCCTTTGCGCTGACCATAGTGAGGGTCCTTGTTTGGACAGGGCGTAACCCTACTGCCAACCAAAGACCCCATTCCTAACAGTAGCTATGTATGTAGGCACATATGGTAAATTGGACTACGGAGGTAGGATAAGCTGGCTAGGTTTGGTAGTTTTTATGTGGTAGGCAGATATGGTATATAGAATGGTAGTTAGGTATACTTGGTTGGTATGGTAGAGAGGTGTGGTAGGTGAGTTGGGGTAGGTAGATATTTTAGGTCAGTAGATGTAGTAGGCAAGGTATGGGAGGTGCTTAGGCATGCTAGTTTAGGTATGTGTACACTATATGTGTATGATAAAGAGCTAAATGTATTATAACATTATTTGCATTTCGTTTTTATATAGTTCCTGATGCATTTCATTGGAAAGAGTGAGGATATACCCACACAGCCAATAGCATGTGGTGAGAGAGGAGTACTCCTAGGTGGCTTAGCAAAAGATCATATTGCAGATATTTTAAAGTTGTGGGAATAATAGACCTGAAAGAAAACTAAAGCTGTCTATAACTAAATCTACCATATTCTATAACTTGTGATGTGGTACACTAGTGTGAAAAGACACATCTTTGCTTATCAGTTCAAGAATCTTGGTGAAATTCTCCAAGTGCTACTTTTTGCAAAAAGGAGTTGTCTGCGTGTGATTCTAAAAACTACAGATTTTTTTTTTTTGTGCTGGCCACATCTAGCAAGACACATTTGCCCCTCATCTCTGACTAAAACTGTACAAAAGGGAGTACTTTTTATAGAAGGTCTTCCTCAGGATTAATTGGCTGCCCACCTTTATTTATTTGCTAATAAATGTGTACAAAAGGACATTGCTATTGTGTGATTTCTTCGTTACAAAATATAAAATAAACAGAGATCTCTACTAGCACGTTGTTGTCTTCCAAAGTGTTTATGATAAGGGTGATGGAATGCTTCTTTGCATAGAGCATACTTTGTGAAATTGTATTAAGAATGCCTCCCAAGCAGTGTGTGGTTGTGAGAAATTGGGTTATTGGGTGAGTGGGGTCTGAGTCCTGGTCAAGCAGTAACCACAACTCGAGTCAGGGTAAGTGTCAGGCAAACCATAATTAACCTGTGTTCATCCTCTGGTAGCATGGCACAGAGAAGTCTGGTTTAACGTAGAGGCAGTTTGTGAGGTATTTGTACAACATTTCAAACAGTAAAACAGTGAAAACATCACACAAAAGATTCCATACTAGGTTAGAAATACAGAGGAAAATATAATAAATAAAACAAGACTAAAATGACAAAACTCTAATCAGCAGAACCTAAGTTATGCATTGTTTAAGAATAAATTGCAATATAGCGCCTGAAGCACCAGAGGTCCAACCACGGCTTTCTGGTTGCACTGGGCCGGTTCACAGTCAAATGTTCAAGCCAACTGCGATGGAGCGTTGGTTGGATGCAGTCCCAGATTAGTTCAGTTGAAGTTTTACCTTCTCAAGAATTGTGCCAAGAGTCCCATTTGTGGGAAAGAAGTTTACCAGAAGCATGGGGAGCGTCACTGGTAGTGGTCAGCGGGGTGTGAGGAGCAGGCCATCCATCACAGTTCAATGGCCTGGAGCCTCGCATCAGCTGCCCACATGGGTCGAAGATGCTTGCTATGCGAACAGATTACCTTGTGATTGCTCGTGCTGGATTTCTGGGGGTGTGCTAAGATTTCAGAGTGAACGGGCCTATTCGGAAAAGCTTCACTTTAAGAGCCTAAAAGCCACTTCCAAGGGCCCAGGACCTGAGAGGAACCTTTTGCCCCTGAGTCACTTTGGGGACCTAAGTTCAAGATAGGTTTTAAATGTAGTTCTTCCTCTCCAGTCAAGAGGGCAGCAGACAGCAGGTCAGCACAGCAAGGCAGCATCTCCTTCAGAGTAGCAGTCCAGCAGAGTGGTAGTACTTTCAGCAGCACAGCAGTCCTTCTTCCTGGCCAGAGTATCTACAGGTCAAGAAGTATACTGAAGTGATGGTATCAGAGGTCTATTTCTTATACCCAGAGGTACATTTGATGTGCGGGAGCCCTTAAAGACATGACTTTGAATTGCACAGATGTCCTGCCCTCCTTCCTCTGGCTCTAGACTAACTACAGTGGTATGCAGCCCTTTGTGTGGGGACAGGACAAAACCTATTCAGGTGTAAGTGATGCTGTATCCAGCTCCTCTCTCCAATCCTGAACAGGATGGCCCATCAAGTCATACCTAAGCTCCCACTGTATGTGGCTGTCTACAAGAAATACACATAGCCCAGCTGTCAACTACACCATGTCATGTGACTAGAGTCAGGCTGCAGGCACTAGGGGCCAGATGTATCATGAATGCCTTTTGCGAATCGGAAATAGTGATTTTTAAGAAATCAGTATTTCTGATTCGCAAAATGCAATGTATCACATTTGCGATTCGGTAATAGCGATTTCTTAAAAATCGCAAATGCTATTACTGAATCGCAAATTGCGGTACAGGCCCCCATTCGCATCTATGGGCCTGTCGGCCCATATTTGAGAATATTTTGCATGTCCCAAATTGCGAATTCCTAACTAGAATTAGCAATTTTTGGAAATGCAAAGTCCAGGGTGCTGAGGGCCTTAGGCCCCCTCTGGCGCACCCCAAAATATTTTTTTACAACATGTAAGGTGCACACATGTCAAAAGGGCATGTGTGCTTTACATGTACATTTTAAACATGCATTTTAACTGCATTTTTAAAATTTGCACATGGCTACCACCAAGTTCAACTTGGTGGTAAACAGCGATTCCTTAATGCCCAATTCGCATTAAGGAATTGCTTCTTACATGTGCTTTAGAAATCGCAAACAAGGAATCCTTATTTGCGATTTCTTATTTAGAGAGTCGCAATTTGTGACTCTCTAAACAGGGTCGCAATTTTAAGGAATCTATATTTTAGCGATTCCTTAAAATTGCTTTCAGAATGCCTTTGATACATTCTGAAATGGTTTTTTGCATTCGCAAATGAGCATTCGCACCGTTTGCGAATGCAAAAAGCTTTAATACATCTGGCCCAAAATGACTACGGCAAGGAAATGCCAACTTTCTAAAAGTGTCATTTTTGCAATTTAAAATCAGACTTCATCATCAGTTAGGATTTTAAATGGTGATTTCAGAGATACCAAACTTGAAGGGAATACATCTTCCCATTTGGAAATTACATTTACAAAGTGTAATGAGACAATTTCAATGTTCACTTATGGGTGAAATAGGCCTTGCAGGGCTGAAAAATGGATGTGAGAGTTTTTCACTGCCAGGACATGTAAAAGTAAAAAGTACATGTCCTACCTTTTATATACATTGTACCCTGCCCTCTGGTCTGTCCAAGGCCTTCCCTAGGGGTGACATATGCAATAAAAAGGAAGGTTTTTGCCTGGAAAAGGGTTTAGGTTCCCAGATGAAAATGGCATTTTAAAACTGACCACACAGACTTTGCAATGGCAGACCTGATATGTTAGAAACTAGGTCTCAAGTTGGTAGAGGTATGCACTGTGTCCAGTAGGGACCACAATCCTAGTCAGGGCAAGTCAATGACACAACATAAATTAGCCTATGCTCACCCTCTGGTAGCTTGGCGCAGAACAGGCAGGCCTAGCTTAGAAGGCAATGTGTAAAGTACTTGTGTAATTTATTGATTATGCTGACAGTGAGGCCCCTCTACTGCCAGCTCCTCCTCGCATTTCACGTGAAACCCAGGTGGGTTTGTTCACTCCAAATTTTGTTCCAACCTCAAAAGACTTTTCATAACTTTGTATGTTTATCTTTATTTAATAACATCTTTGAACCATCCTCTTATTAAGTATACACAAAAACTTTCAGTGGGCTTTCTGACCACTGCTCATGAATTAATTCACACTGTGTTGTGAAATGAATAGTAACTGAAGTATTTTAGAACTCCCATCCCAATGCATTTCAGGTACAAAGAACCCTTCATCAGGGGTATCTGAAACAATAGAAATGACCAAAAACACTCTCACTTCACCGGATGCTGCCTTGCAACTGAAAAGCCTTAACATATATTCCAAAAAGTGACTCAAAAAGATCTGAAAGTGGTGGTGAACGTGAATAAATTTAACATGCTTTTAAGCCAGTGGTATGGTATCTTACCTAAATGTGCTCCCAAAGTAATTGAAACCAACTTAAGATCAAAATGAACGTGGATAGAAATGGCGTGTTTGTAAAACAATAGTGCAATGCACTGGCTAAATGCAATGTAATATCTCCTTATGTTGTGGGCTCATGTTTCCAATTATCCAAATATGCCAACATTTCTCAGCTATGTAGTAAGTGCAACGTGTTGAGTTTGAAAGAGACGGTAAAGTCCATGTGCTAAGTGTGATCCTCGCAGAGAAAATACTAAGAGTAATATGAGCCCTCAGTGACCACTCATGCACGCTCATATCCTAAAGCAACTGTGTAATAATTGAATTCGGAAGTGGACTTGTGTGACTTCTCAGTCCCATAGCATGTAACATACACTTACCAAGGAAGAAAATGCCCCTCAAGATCAAATGAAACCAGTCATGTGCCCAGTTCATGCTTGAATGTTGTATTTATGTTGTGACACCAGTGTAGTCAGCGTATTACCATGATTTAGGGGCAAAGCACATGAACTTTAGCACTGGTTAGAAGTGGTTATGTGCTCAGAGTCCTAAGGCCAACAAAAAGATGGTCGGAAAAATAGGAGAAAGGCAAAAATATTTGGGATAACCCTGCAGAAAGGACAATTTCCAACACAACTCCCTTCAGCCTAAAGCCAGGGGAGACTAATCAACACCGTGATAGGCTTCTCTGCTTGGGTCAATAGAACATGGGCAATAGCCAGCAACTGCAGAAGCAACCCTTGCCAGTTCTGCACCACTCTGTACCCAGTTAGATCCCTCTGTCTAAGCTCTCAGAACCCACTACCCTAGCCCATGAGGAACTCCTCTCCTCACCTGTAGACCCCATCTGTGAAGCACGTAATGTTAACCTCCTGACAGATGCATCCCAGTAGCCAGACAGCACCACCATGGCCAACAAAATGATGTGGCCCATGCTATCCCTTGCGTCTGACTTCTGTCCCAACCTTAAGAGGGCAGCAGCCAGCAGAGGCCACTGACAATGATCAGCATCAACAGCCAGGCCCCTGGCCATCTAGGGGCCTCTGTTGTCTGTGGGTCAGCAGAGTAGGGGGTGGAACCCCAGGTACATCCCCTCCTTCCACCACTTCACCTCCCTCCAGTTCAAGGATGATCCCTTGCAACTGGTCTCTCAACCCGGGGTCCACACACTTGGTGTGAGCCAGGATCAGGAGAGCTTCCTCCCTCAACCCCCTTTATAGAGTTCTACACCCTCCAACTAGGAGTGACACCACCAGAAGACAAAATCGTAGTGGCACTTGTGACAGTCACCCCTTCCTCCAGGTCAGGAGGGATTAACCAAACCTGGCCCTCCAGCTCAAGGTCTGCACCCTTAGACTGACATGGGGTTATGGGTGAGTCCTTACTCCCCTACCCCTCCATCTGGACTTCTGCACCCTCTTGTGTGGAGTGATACTGCCAGATACCAGAACTGGATGGACACTTGCATCAGTCACCCCCCCAAGATCTTCTGAAACTATGGGCACCCCCTCAGTGGGTGGTCTCCTAGTAAAAACTAAATTCCCTCCTGGGAACCCTTAGGGGTACTCCCCAGGTTCTGGAGCTGGGCATGGGGCACCCTGGAATATCTTCTACCCTCACCTCTCTTCTTCCCTCCTGAGAAGGGACACAGGACCCTGCACCCACCCCACTACAAGGGAACCTGTCTGGGTTACTCTGAACCTCCCCCTCCTTTGGCTGGGGGAACCTGAGTCACTCCCTTTAGAGTCATTCCCCAGTGCCTTTCTAGACCTACTGGTACTCACCCAGAGGACTGCCTCCTTGCTAAGTTCCCTGGGGTAAGACAATTGACACTCCAACGGGTGGTGGTGTAGCCCTGAAATACAATGACATTTTTGGCTATACTACCCTTCACCCTGCCCTTCAGAGCCCTACCAACATAGCCTGAAAAATCTACCTGTGTTTGTGGTAGAGTTTGTGACTGGCCCTAAGTTTTTGCCTCTGCTTTTCACGTGTTAGGCCAAACTCTTTGATTAGGATGGCTTTCATAGCAGGGTAGCTGGTCTGGTCCCCCACCTCTAAAGTAAGAAGGATGTGCCTCCCCGCAGTGGACATGTACCACCAAAGACTACCTCCCCAGAACTCCTCAGGGATCATGTGCACTCTTAAGGCTATTTCATAGGCTTCCAGCCACATATCCGTGGCTTCTTCCACACTGAAACTGGGCACAAACGTGGGATGTGGATTTTTGATTCATTTGAAGAAACTGCAGGTATGCTGCCATCATTTCCATTGCTAAACCCTACTTCTGAGGATTTCCTGTCCAGCGCCTACTCTTGGATATCTTCCCCAACAACTTGGTCCTCTGCCCAGGCCCTCAAAGCCTTCTGTAGTTCCACCTTCCTGGTGAACCCTTTGTGGACACTTGAAGGTTCTTGCAGAAAACCCTGAGCTGTTGCACAGTATAAGATTCCATACTTATCAGTTCAAAGTCAACTACTTCAGGTGCAGGTCTGACTTTTCCAGAGTGAGACATAATTTAGCAGAAAAAGTTCAAAAAGGCCAATTAAGGAGAATTCCGAAAAGATCAAAAAAGAAAAATGCCAATTGGTACGGGTCAGGCAAAAACTGTAGAATAGGTCTAAGTATGGGGTTGTAGTGTACACTGAATCACGATGTGGTGTTGCACAAACACATGCCCTATCCCCACCACTGATCACCAGTGTTTGAAATTGGGTCTCTAGTTGGCACAGGTAGGTACCCTATTCAAGTAGGGATCACAATTCTAGTCAGGGCAAGTCAATGACATGACATAAATTAGCCTGTTCTCACCATTTGGTAGCTTGGCGCAGAGCAGGCAGGCCTAACTTAGAAAGCAATGTGTTAATTACTTTTGCAACACACACACAATAACCATGGGAGGGACATCACAGAAAAATACTCCACATGAATGTAGAAAAATAAAGCTTGTTTATCTGGTTAATTTAAAATCGGCACAATACAGATCCAATACATAAATAGCAAAACATGTACTTTGCAGGCTGAAAATGAGAGCAAGGTTGATGAACAAATGCAAAAATGATTGAAGGGTTGGTGCTGGGGACCCGTCTGTGTCGGTGTGCGATGTTTTGATGAACTACGGTACTGTCCAGGTTGCGCTCATTTTGGGGAGCTATACGCAGCTAAGCTTGGCAAGGCTGTGTGGGTTGACTGAGGTGACGAGTGGCAAAGACTGAGACGGGCCGCTGTGGGCGTTTCACTGACGCCAGCAGAACAGTTTGGCAAAGCTGATCAGGTTGTATGAAAGTAGTGAGTGGCAAAGGAAAGCAGGGCTGATCTGGACAGTTCACACATGTAGTGTGGAATAGTATGGCACAAACCGCTTGAGTTGTCTAAAAGTAACGAGCAGCAAGACAAAGCAGGGCTGCTCCGCGTAGTTCACAGATGCCGGATGGCAAAGTTTGGCAAAAGTCATTTGGGATGATGGAAAGTAGCGAGTGGCAAAGGGAAGTATGGCCACTCCAGGCAGTTCACAGATGTGAGCGGTGAAGTTTAACAAATCCACTCACGTTGACTGAAAGTAACAAGTGTCAAAGGGAAGCAGGGCCGCTCTAGGCAGTTTACAGAGACAAGCAGCAAAGTCTGTTAAGCCTCTCGGGCTGACAGAAAGTATTGGGCAGCAAAGGAAAGCAGGGCCGTCCAGGCAGTTCACAGAGGTGAGCATCAAAATTTGGCAAAGTCACTTGGGTTGACAGAAAGTAGCGAGCGGCAAAGTAAAGTAGGGCCACTCTGGCCAGTTCACAGAGGCAAGCGGTGAAGTTTGTCAGAGCCCCTCGTGTTGACAGAAAGTAGTGAGCAGCAAAGGAAAGCAGGACTGCTCCAGGAAGTTCACAGAGGTGAGCAGGAAAGCTTGGCAAAGCTGCTCGGGTCGACAGAAAGTAGCGAGCAGCAAAGGAAAGCATGGCCACTCTGGGCAGTTCACAGTGCAAAGGGGCAAACTTTGGCGACGCTGCTCAGGTTGGGGTTGAAAGTAGGGAGTGGCAAGGAACAGCAGAAGCCACTCAGAGTCACTCTGGGTTTGGAGAATGAGTCTTGAGCTACCAGGCAGAGATCAGCAGGCAGCAGGGCAGCACAGCAAAGCAGAGCAGCCATTTCTGAGAGCAGCCAATCCTGGCAGAGTGGCAATCCTGGCTCACAGCAGTCTTTATTCCAGTAGCATTTTCTTTAGTCCAGATGTGTACTGATTTTAGTGGAGCAGAGACCCACAACTTATGCTAAAAAGTGCCTTTGATGTGGGGGTGACTACAAAATGTTCTTGTGAAGTGCACAGGTCCCCCCTTTCAGGTCCTCCTCAGCTCTAGGCTGTCAGTGGGAGGTAATCAGTCCCTTCGTGGGAAATCTGGTCACTACCCTTTGAGGTGTGTGAGCCCTTCCCAACCTTCTCCTCAGGAAGACCCATCAGTGTGCAGATGCAAACAGATGCAGCTGAGTATCCTGTGTTGTGGATGTCTGAAGGGAATGAACAAGTGTAGCTGTCACCTAGTCCAAGGCAGACATGTAATAGAGATAGGCTGTAGGCACACAAGGCAGCAAATGCAGAGAAATGCCCACTTTCTAAAACTGGCATTTCTAAAACAGTAATAATAAATCCAACCTTACCAGAAAAAAGGATTTATTATTACCATTCCAATGGTATGAAACACAATGCAGCTGGTCATCTCAGTTCAGGAATTACAAGTTAAAGGTAATATAAGGAATTCCCTATAATGACCTATGCGAGGGGCAGACCTCTCAGTAATGAATGACTTTGGGAGATTTTCTTTACCTGGACATGACAACTTCAAAAGGCAAGGCATTTGCTTTTGTGACATGACACCCTGCCTTATGGGCTACCTAGGTCCTACTGTAGAGGTGGCTTATATGTGAAAGGGGGTAGTTTAAGGCTTGGCAAGAGGCCAAGTCAGGGTGTCAGTGAGACTGCACACACAGGCTCTACAGTGGCACGACTGAGATATGTTTACAGGGCTACATAAGTGGGCCGCACTATCAGTGCTGCAGGCCCACCAGTGGCATTCAATTTACAGGCCCTGGTTATATGGTATACCTATAAGGGACGTATATGTAAATTAAATATGCCAATTGTGGATAAACTAATGTTACCAGGATTGAGGGTAGAGGCACATGCACTTTAGCACTGGTTAGCAGTCCTAAGACCAACAAAAAGATGATCAGAAAAGTAGAAGAAGAAAGGCAAAAAGTTCTGGGATAACCTTGCACAAAGGGCCATTTCCAACATGACATATGTTTAAAGTGGTACTTAAGTGGGTGGCACAATTAGTGCTTGAGGCCCACTAGTAGCACTTATATTACACACCCTAGGCACAGGTAGTGCACCTTACTAGAGACCTGTAAGTAAATTAAATATGCCAATCAGGTATATTTCAATGGAATCATGTTTTAGGGAAAATGCACAAGCACTTTAGCACTGGTTAGCAGTAGTAAAGTGCTTACAATCCTAAGGCCAACACCTTAACTTGAGAGAACACTTTATAGTACATTGTGATATAAACACGATAATGTGTCCTCCTGGACATGGGCACATGGAACTTCAAATGCTCCAACCCATGTATGGCGACTATTGCAAAGAAAAATAGGCCAAACATAAAACATAGAGGGGAAATGGGTAATGGGTTGAGTAATAGAGAATAACAAAAATGTTTTTCACCAAGAGTTCTGATTGACATTAAATATCTAACCAAGCTCTAGTTGTTTATGATGCAACTGAGGGGAAAAACATCCTTGTTATTCATTTTTAGCCTTGTACATTTCCATGTTATGTAAAGCAACCCCAAATCATCTGCTCCTGATTTCAATAGCTATGGAGGCTCAAGGAGTGAAGGGTGAGCCAAACAGTACAAGGCATTTTCTGGCTCAGTCCCCTGCACTATTATACATGCTCGCCACTGTCTTGCCGTCCCTCTACTCCCCGACCCCAAAAGTAAGAAAGGGATATATGGCCTCACCCACCCACAATCATCGTTAACCTGTACCCTCTCCCTCTGGGAGGTTCCTGCAGATGAATCAATGAAAATAGACAAAATATTGCAACATTGATTTTTTTGAAGTGTTATGTGAAAAAAACATTGTTTCTATTTGATGTAATTGAATCACCCTTGTTCCATCTTTCAGCAATAGGCAGAGTTGTAAAAAAATCAATCACAGTTTTTGCATTTTTCTAAGTATTATCTGAGTTTTCCTATTTTTTTGTTTTTTCTCCACTTACAGTTTGTGATGAGAAAAGGTATGAAGTCCATAGGAGAAACCAGCTATACATTTAGGTAACTGAACGTTAATTCTGAATTCAGCAAGGGGTCATTTACATAGATCAGTCATTGTTTTAGCAAATAAATTAAACTAATACTTGAAATAAAAACAAATATGAAAATAAGTATAAAAAATTGATATAAGTGGCAAAGTCTTCATCAGTAATTGTTTGCCCAGATGGCTGATTTACAATATACAATTTGGCTGTCAGATACTCTGGTTGCAGAGATATACAGTGTTTGTTAGTTGTTTAAAAAGACATGATATCCAGAGCCAAAAACTCAGCTGAAGCATTTAATTATTTTTCATTGTTCACCGACCATACAACAATTAATCTGCTGAAATCTACTGAATGAAAAATGGGCCTGAAAGAAACCTATGCATGTTTTGAAAAAGTATCAAATATGCTGAGTTTAGTAATAGTGGTTATAGTGGTTATTTGCACAACTCTTAAGTTTGGGGTTGCCCATACTATCAGGGGATTCTTATGGCATTTTTTTGGAATGTGTTCTTTCTTGTACCCTGGCTTACATTTAAAGTCATTTTATAATAAGTGTTCAACTATTCTGGAATTCCACATTTTTCCTGATAAAGACAGTATCCCACTTGTGTGGCTGGGCAGATCACCCACAACAAGAAAGGGCACAAAAACCCAACAAGGAGACATCAAAATATTTGCTTTCCAATTTGTCTCACTCTTGCAACCTACCAAACCCAGGCATTGCTTGAAACTACACACCCTGGGAAGTCCGGTGTAGTGTGGTAGTGTGAATTGTGTGGATCCTCTGTGGTTTCCTACCCAGAATTCCCTGCATACCTCAAACGTCTAAATCACATTTTCCTCACATTCCTGTGAGGAAAAGTTCTGGAATTTGCAGGGATTGACAATATTCCCACAACCTTCTTCAAATAAAACCAGTGCCTAACTTGTGTGGCTGAGCCTTTCGCCTGCAACTCAATAGGTAGACAGGACAGAAAGATCAAGGGGGTCATTACAGCATTGGTGGTAAAAGCTGCTTAGTTCCGTGCAGAAGATCGCCAACACATTGCAGCGGCTGCGGAATTCTGCCACGGTCATTATGACCCACAGCCCGGAATCCGCCAAAATCCAGACACCCACCGCAGTCCGCCACACCAAAGGTCAGTGATAAACTGGCAAAAACAAAACTTCCACCGTCACGCCAACAGGAATACGCCCACACTATCACGACCCACAAATCCACGCATCGGTCTTTCAACCGCGGTATTCCATTGGCGGTACACACTGCTGCGCTGAAAATACATACACATTTACAAAACACAGCCACATTGGACAATTCCAAATACACACACCTGATACACATACACACACCATTCCCACACATCCAATACAATATAAAACCCACACCCACATCACCCACAAACCCCTACGACCAAAAATTGAGAACAAAGCACAGAGAGAGACACTACAATCTACAATAAAGCATCCACAGGCACACAACACCATCACCCACATAACATCCATGCACCCCACACAACACACCACTAAATATCACCCCACATATCACAACACACACCAACCCACACATCACCCACACCACCCCATGGCACGGCAGAGACACCCCAGGTTCTCTGAGGAGGAGCTTAGGGTCATGGTGGAGGAAATCATCCGGGTAGAGCCACTGCTATTCGGGTCACAGGTGCAGCACACCTCCATAGCTAGGAAGATGGAGCTATGGCGAAGAATAGTGGACAGGTTCAACGCAGTGGGACAGCACCCAAGAAATAGGGATGACATCAGGAAGAGGTGGAATGACCTACGGTGGAAGGTGCGTTCCGTGGTCTCAAGACACCACACCGTGGTACAGAGGACTGGTGGCGGACACCCACCTCCTCCCCCACAACTAACAACATGGGAGGAGCAAGTCTTGTTGATCCTGCATCCTGAGGGCCTCGAAGGAGTAGCGGAGGAATGGACTCTGGTAAGTAAAACGCTAACTACTATATCCCCCACCCTACCTGCATGCCAACACATACCCCCACCCTCGCCCTCACCCCCATCACTCCTACTCCTCACAAATGTCCCAATATCACAAACCACACATCCCAACACCAAGCCCTGCATGCAACACCAAAGCATGGACACACATCACCAATGCATGGCCACTGCACATACCCATACACCCCCCTAAACCATCATCACACAAGGTCCCACACAGGAATGCAAGCACTGGGGTACATTGCACACCATGGCACATACAGATGCAATAATCATGCTTTTACACCCCTGCAGGACCCCTATCCAACGTCACTGCACAGGAGGGTTCAGACATGTCCACACCACCAACAGAAGAGGCCCACAGCGGCCCAGGAACTCAAGGGAACTTGGAGGGCTGCTGTGCGACAGGGGGAGGACAGGCCCAGGGAACCCACTCTCCACGAGGCCCTCTCCAACATCATGGGAGCATACCACCATTCCCAGGAGATGATGGCAACGGTACTGGCCAAGTTTCATGAGACCCAGCGGCTGCAGGAGGAACAGTATTTGGGGTTCAGGGAGGAACTCAGATCCATCAATTCCACCCTGGGCACCGTCGTAGGGGTGCTGAAGGAAGTCCTCAACACCAGGAGGGACACCGTGGCACAACAAGGGGCCCCTGACACTAGCCTGGATGATGAACTGCCCACCACCTCCGCCGGCGCTAGTGGACAGGAGGCACCGCCACATGACCACCACACCAGCACACCACCCCCTTCAGATGGAGAACCACCCCGCAAACGGTCCCTGAGATCCAGGAGAAAGACAGAGAACGATGCCAAGACCCCTGCCAAGACCCCTGCCAAGAAATGAGACCACCCTGAATGTCATCCTTTTGTCCCACCTTGTCACCCTGTCCGTCCTCAAACTGCCTCAGCTCCACTTCCTATGCCCCTTTGGAAAATGCACCTGTGAAACAAATAGACTGGACTCTGCCATGGACATTCCTCCACCATCACCCCTCACCATTTTACAGCATTCTCCGATATTGAGCACTAAAATATACTCCCTTAAAGCACAAAACAATCTGGAGTCTGTCTGTGATTTCCAAATAGTGTATTAGCAATTACAGTGACAAAATGCTCTTTCAATTGTAATGTCAACATACCTATGTCACACAGCTCTAGTCCATCAGGAAACAAAGCAGATGTCACACAGTGGGACCCACATCTGTGAAATCGTAAGGGAAAGTGACAACTCAGTGACCATACTCTGGGTGAAAAGGACAGACAGTAGAGAGGTAGTAGTGTTAAATTACATGTAGTAGGCAGGTTTGTCTTCTTACCTGTGTCTCACTGGAAGTATTGCAGGATAACCGAGTTCCTGTTGTCGATGTCCTCTTCTTCTGCTCCCTCATCTTCACTGTCCACAGGCTCCACAGCTGCCACAACACCTCCATCGGGACCATCCTCCTGCAGAAAAGGCTCCTGGCGTCGCAAAGCTAAGTTGTGAAGCATACAGCAGGCTACGATGATCTGGCACACCTTCTTCTTCAGGAGGCCGAAGGTCCGCTCTATAATCCTCCTAGTTTGCTCATGGGCCTCATTGTAGCGTTCCTCTGCCCTTGTCCTGGGATTCCTCACTGGGGTCAGTAGCCATGACTGATTGGGGCAACCAGAGTCACCTGAAAAAGGCGAGGGACAACTGTTAGACACACACTAACCTGTAGGGATATCCCCAGACCCAGACAACTATTCCCATTGATTTGATTCCAGGTGCTCACCTAATAGCCACACACGGTGCCTCTGGAGTTGCCCCATCACATAAGGGATGCTGCTATTCCACAGGATGTAAGGCATTGGCATGGGAGATGTACTGGTCTGCCAAACACACCATCCGCACATTCATCGAATGATAACTCTTCTGGTTTCTGTACACCTGTTCACTCCTGCGGGGGGGACCAAGGCCACATGTGTCCCATCAAGGGCACCTATGATGTTGGGGATATGTCCCAGGGCATAGAAGATACCTTTCACTGTAGGTAAATCCTCCACCTGAGGGAAAATGATGTAGCTCTGCATGTGCTACAGCAGGGCAGACAACACTCTGGACAACACGTTGGAAAACATAGGCTGGGACATCCCTGATGCTATGGCCACTGTTGTTTGAAAAGACCAACTTGCAAGGAAATGGAGTACTGACAGCACCTGCACTTGAGGGGGGATTCCTGTGGGATGGTGGATAGCTGACATCAGGTCTGGCTCCAACTGGGCACTCAATTTCAGGATTGTGGCACAATCAAGCCTGTAGGTGATGATTACATGTCTTTCCTCCATTGTCGACAAGTCCACCAGCGGTCTGTACACCGGAGGATGCTGCCATCTCCTCACATGTCCCAGCGGACGGTGCCTATGAAGGACAACAGCGAGCACAGAGTCAACCAACTCAGAGGTATGTACACACAGCTTACACAGAATACGATTCATAATCCGAAATTAGCATGTATGAGTGTTGAGACAAGGCCTAGGTATGTGTGATGCAGTTAAAAGTAGAGCCATGTGGGCCCCTGAAATGGCGGCTGCCTGACCTGTATAGTGGGACAGGGGGATATGAGGTAACTGCGCTGGCGTTGTACACCATTGCGGTAGGTGGTCGAAGACCGCGGCGCAATTCTGCATTGGTTAACATTGGACCCTATGGGTCCCAGGAGCCAATGACGATGTACGGCGGCGGTGACGGTACGCACCGCCGCGGACATGACCGCCATTTTCTATCTGTTCAATCACTCGATACCTGATCTTCGACAGGAGAGGACCTACACTGCAAGTGCTGCTGTGAACTCCGTCTGGAAGAGACAATGGCTTGTGCGTCTGGGGAAAGGGCCCCTGCCTTCACATCGGAGGAGTTGGAGAAACTCGTGGATGGGGTCCTCCCCCAGTACACGCTACTCTACGGTCCTCCAGACAAACAGGTAAGTACACTGGGAGCATGCTGTATGGGCTATGCCTGTGTGGAGTGGGGTGGAAGAAAGATAGAGAGGGGGGAGAATGAGGCATGGATGAAACGATGGTGAGTGCATGTGCCACATGGCAAGGGTAGGGATGCGGGCCAATGACTGTGACGGTGCAGTTGGTAATAACTTCTCTTTTTCCCCTTTACAATTCCTGTAGGCCAGCGCCCACCAGAAGAATGATATTTTCCGTGCCATCGCCAAGGACGTCCGGACCCTGGGGGTCTATCACAGACAGAGCACCCACTGCCGTAAGAGATGTGAGGACATTCGCCGCTGGAGCAAGAAGATGGTGGAGGCCCAGCTGGGGATGGCCTCCCAACGTGGGAGGGGTGCCCTTCGCACCATGACCCCCCTGATGTTCAGGATCCTGGCAGTGGCGTACCCTGAGTTGGATGGGTGCTTGAGGGCATCACAGCAGCAACAAGGAGGTGAGTACACTCTCATTCTGCTGATTCAGCACGCAGTGGAGGTGTCTGGGTGGGGGAGGTGGCCTGTGGGATCCCCTAGGCCAGGGCGAGTGTGCTAGTCAGATCCCCTTTTTCAGGCAGGCCCAGTGGCACCCCACCCCACCTGGGAACAGTGCCAACTACACCTAGTCAGGCTCCTGTGATATCCATCTGTGCAGATGTCGGCCATAGCCTTGTAGGCCATGTCCCAGGGATTGCATAGTGGACCCCAAGTGCGCAGCGTAGTGCAGGGGGCTTCTGTGTCTGTCGTGTCCGCCAGCGGTAGTGGTAATGCATGCACTCAACATGTCTTTCTACAGTCATCCCCCCCCCCTTTTTGTGGTCTCCCTGTTTTTTGTGTGCATTAGCATCATCAGTCAGAGGAGCAGTGGCACCGGAGCAGGAAGGAGCTGCATCCCACATGGCCCTGGAGGGTGACACTACAGAGTCTGATTTCACCAGTGGGATGGAGGGCGAGGGGAGCTCCACGGTGGGGACAGGAGCTGACACCAGTGACACGGACTCGTCCTCTGATGGGAGCTCCCCCCCTTCCAGCACCGCCCTCCCAGCAGCCCCTCAGCCTTTGCCCTGTGCCCGCTCACCCAGGAGGGTGGGCATCTCCTTCGCCCCAGGCACCTCAGGCCCTGCCCCAGTCACCCCTGCTGCCCTCAGTGAGGAGGCCATTGACCTCCTCAGGTCCCTCACTGTTGGGCAGTCTACCATTTTGAAAGCCATCCAGGGTGTAGAGAGGCAGTTGCAACAAACCAATGCATTCCTGGAAGGCGTTCATTCTGGTCAGGCAGCCCTTCAGCAAGTTTTTCAGACTCTGGCCTCAGCCCTGATGGCAGCAATTGTCCCTGTCTCTAGCCTCCCCTCTCCAACTTCCTCCACCCAGACCCACACCCCTGTACCTCAGCCTACCCCAAGCACACCATCAGACCAGCATGCACACACCCCAACAAACAAAGGAAGCTCAGGCAAACATAAGCACCACACATCCCACAGGCACTCACGCAAACATCACACACATGCAGACATAGCAACATCCACTGCCTCCACTGTGTCCCCCTTCTCCTCGTCTCCCTCCTCCCTCTTAGTCTTGTCTCCACTCACACCTGCATGCACTACATCTACAGCCACTACTTCCATCACCAGCACACACACCACCACACCCCGCTCACGTGCAGTCACCACCCCCACTACCATTCACACATCCCCTGTGTCCTCTCCCAGTGTGTCTGTGACGCCACCTCCCAAGGTACACAAATGCAGGCACACACCCTCCCAACAGCCATCCACCTCACAACAGCCTCCAGCGCATGCACCTTCACCCAAAGTCACCATACGTACACCTCCTACAACCACAACCTCTTCCTCCACTCCCAAACCCCGCCAGCTACCCATTCCAGTGTTCCCAAGAAACTTTTCCTGTCCACCCTTAACCTCTTTCCCTCACCTTCCCCACCCCGTCAGTCTCCTAGGGCCCGACTCTACAGGTCCCAACCTAGCACCTCAGCCATGACAACGGCGGGTTCAGTGGTGCCAGTAGTCACCGGATTCTGGAGTGCACCAGGCAGCAGGGTAGCCAGTGTGGCAAGGAGCCACAGCATGGACAGTCCCCCACCTGTCAAGCATCAAAAGTTGGCCAGTCCCAGGTGGGAGAGGGAGAAGACACCAGCCATCAAAGCCGCTCCCAGGGGTACAGGTGGGAGTGTGGAGTCAGCTGTGACACCTTCCAAGGTGGGGAAGGGGCACAAGAAACCCGGCAAGTCTGGGAAGATTGGTACGGCGGAGAAGAACGCCATCAGCCCCGCTCCCCAGGAGGTGACCGCCATCAGCCCCGCAGCCCAGGAGGTGACTGCCATCAGCCCCGCTGGCCAGGAGGTGACTGCCATCAGCCCCGCTGCCCAGGAGGTGACCGCCATCAGCCCCGCTGCCCAGAAGGTGCCCTCCATCAGCCCCACTGGCCAGGAGGTGACCGCCATCAGCCCCGCTGGCCAGGAGGTGACCGCCATCAGCCCCGCAGGCCCAGACAGGACCGCCAGCACCAGCCCCGCTGGCCCAGACAGGACCGCCAGCCCCAGCCCCGCAGGCCCATACAGGACCGCCAGCACCAGCCCGCTGGCCCAGACAGGACCGCCAGCAACAGCCCTGCAGGCCCAGACAGGACCGCCAGCACCAGCCCCGCTGGCCCAGACAGGACCGCCAGCCCCTCTGGCCCGGTCAGGACCGCCAGCACCAGCCCCGCAGGCCCAGACAGGACCGCCAGCACCAGCCCCGCTGGCCAGCCAGGACTTCCAGCACCAGCCCCGCAGGCCCAGAAATGACCGCCAGCAGCTGAGTCGCTGCCAAGGACACCGCCCCAACAAGCACCGCTGCAAAGGACACCGCCGCCACAAGCACCGCTGCAAAAGACACTGCCGCCACAAGCACCGCTGGCCCATGAGCGCCAAGAGCACTGATGCTACTGACTTGTCAGGAGGTCCAAGTTCTCGGGATCTGCACGATGCTGAACAAGGTCCCACTTCCAGGCAACACCAAAGTCAGATGCTGTAATAGCGCTGAACTTTCGAGTGGCCCAGCCGGGGGAAGGGTTAATCGGGAAGGAACAGCAAGAAGGGAGACCTGAAAAGGAATGGGTTAATTTAAACTATACAAAATGACATTAACTAGAAAATTCCACTAACTATCGATGATCTCGCTAATTCCTAAGAGAATATTTGTTTTTAGAAGTAAAGTCAGCAGCACACCTTGTACCAAAAACTAAGAATTAAACATTTAGTTGAATTATTCCACCAAAATAACTTCTTGCATAGAATTGAAACTCAACACCAAGAATTCCTCAATAATTCTCAATTACGAGAAAACACAAATATTAATCTCCTTCCTTTAGCAGACAAAAAACACGATGTCATTTTTATAACATGATGAAATGAAAACTAACACTGTAGGATCCTTTGAACATTATCAATCTTCTCTTTTAAAAAACAAAACAACAGAAACGATTAGTAACATTTAGCTTTCTTTTCTAAGAAATGTCCCCAGAGAATATTTGTTGCCTTAGAGTTCCCAGAGAAATCGATATTCAAATGACACACTGTTATTAAACTACAGTCGCGTAGCGTTTCTTTTTTGAAACAAAGAATAAACACTGAATTCACAAAGTGCAAATGTGTCAAAGGAAATTCACCACCGCCGCGAGCCGTCCGCTTGCTAAATAAACAAACAGATCTCTGATAATTATACTCAGCTGCTAGTCTAGGATCTGAAAAGGAAATTCCTTACCGCCGCGAGCCGTCCGCTCGCTAAATAAACAAAACAGATCTCTGGTAATTATGTTCAGCTATTCGTCCAGAATCTAAAAGGAAATTCCTTACCGCCGCGAGCCGGCCGCTCGCAAATAACAGAATCCTGTCAGCTGCTCACCGGGAACCGCCGTTCTTTGGACGCTCAGAATAGGAAGCGTCGGTTGAACGGGTATGGCAGGTATTTATAGCCTGACCACACCCAAACATAATTGGATCAAAGGGGAAGTCTGGGATTTGGAGTTTCCCCTATGTTCTAGAGTCTCCCATGATGGTGATGCTCACTACTGTTCCCTGTTCGAGCACAATGATACCACCAATGGCCTGATCTGTGAAATTAATGTCTTTTACCACATATAATGTGTGGTTTCATGGCAATGTTAGCTATCACATTAGCACAACTGCGCCCACGCTCTATCATGGTCCTGACAGTACACCCCCTCCCCGAACGTGGGCGCGGGCCTGGTTTATTGGGGTAATGGAGATGAAATTTACGTAGTAAACGTGGAGCATGAATTTGTGAAGCAGGTTCCCAAGAGTCCTCCTCAGAACCATATCCTTTCCAGGATATTAAATACCACAAGGAATTACCCCGAAATCTAGATTCCCTAATGGCTTGTACTTCATATTCCCATTGATCTTGAACAAGAATTGGAGGTGGACGTGTTCTATGCTTGGTAATGGCAGGTTTAAGCAAAGAGGTGTGGAACACAGGATGAACTCGCAAAGATGGGGGTAATTTTAGTTTGTATGTCACTGGGTTAACACGTTGAAGAATTTCGTACGGCCCAATGAATTTTGGATGAAATGCATTCTTGTCTTTAAAATTCAAATTCTTTGTAGATAACCAGACCATATCTTTTATCTTGTATTCGGGACCAGATTGATGTTTCTTGTCATATTGTTGTTTGTATTTTATTTTGGCTTGTTGAAGATTTTGTTGAAGTTGTAAATGAACCTTTTTTAACTGGGATAACATTCCTTGTACTGCCGGCATCATGTCTGTAGAGCTTGGAAAATCAACTGGTAGAATACGAGGATGGTGACCATAAAGACCATAGAATGGAGTGTTTTTTGTTGAGGAATGACAAGAATTATTATATGCTAATTCAGTGAGCCACAGAAGTGAAGGCCAAGAAGAGGGATCTTCTTCTGCGTAACATCGCAGATATTGTTTTAATGTTTGATTTAACCTTTCAGTTTGGCCGTCAGTTTGTGGATGATAACTTGTAGATAGATTGGAATCAATATGTAAAGCATGACACCATTTCTGCCAGAAATGAGCCGAAAACTGTGAGTCTCTGTCAGATAGTATAACCTTTGGGAGACCATGGAGCCGCACAATATTTTGTAGAATAAGATTGACCAGGATACTTGATGTGGGAAGTCCTTTGCACGCAATAAAATGTGCATATTTAGTCAAACTGTCTATAACTACTAATACCGTGTTTACATGGTTGACTTCAGGGAGACCTGTGATAAAGTCCATTGAAATATGTTCCCATGGCGAATTAGGAGTTGGCAAAGGTATTAATAATCCCTTAGGTTTCACATGAGAACTTTTACAACGGGCACAAATATCACATGATTCTATCATTTGTTTGACATCTTTAATCAAAGTGGGCCACCAAAAATATCTTTTCAGCAGTTCAAGCGTTTTTTGGGGTCCTGGATGGCATGCTACTGGATGAGTATGCAACCATTGAAAAGCTGCGTTTTGTAACTCTTTTGTGGGTAAAAAAATGGTTGACTTATAAAATGGTAAACCTTGTCGTATTGAATAGTCAGTGCCCTTTTCCAACCAGATTGACCATTCCATACTGTTGAAATATGCACAAACAGAATCGAAAAATTCGTCAGCAGCTATTAAGCATATAACCTTAGAGGGATTAATGATTGACATTGGTTGAGGTTTCTCATGTACTAAAGTTGAATCTTGTCTGGTTAAAGCATCCGCTTTTCTATTATCACTACCTGGTCTGAAAGTAACAACAAAGTCGAATTCAGCAAAAAATAACATCCACCGCAATTGTCTAGGGGTCAATACTCGAGCTGAACTCATGAATTGTAAATTCCGATGATCGGTATATACTGTGATTCGATGGATTGTTCCAGAAAGATAGTGTCTCCATTCTTTGAATGCTGCACGTATTGCTAATAGTTCTTTTTCTGCAATAGTATCATTTTGTTCTGCTGTGTTAAGTTTTTTAGACATGTAAGCTACAGGATGTAATTGTCCTGTAGTAGGATGTCTTTGTGAAAGAATGGCTCCAATGGCTACGTCAGAAGCATCTGCTTCCACTATAAATGGATCTGAACTCCGTGGATGTGCTAGAATGGGAGCCGTGGTAAAAGCGTGTTTTAACATCTGGAATGCTTCTTCCGTTTGTGATGACCAATGAAAAGGGGTATTTTTGCGAAGTAATCTTGTAATGGGGGCTACCTTCTGGGAAAAATGATCAATAAAACGCCGATAAAAATTGGCAAACCCCAGAAAACACTGAACATCTCGGACAGATTTAGGTGTGGGCCAATCTTGAACAGCTTGAATCTTTCGGTCGGTCATTTGCATACCTTTAGGTGTTAAGGTAGCACCCAAAAATTCTACTTCTTCCGTATGAAACTCACATTTGCTAAGTTTACAATAGAGATGATGTTTTCGCAAAGTTTGTAGTACCTTCCGCACATGTTCTTCATGATCTTCTTTTGCACTGGAATAGATTAGAATGTCATCTATGTAAACAATGACAAATAAATCCAGATATTCTCTTAAAACATCATTAAGAAAATATTGAAATGCAGCAGGAGCATTGCAAAGACCGAAGGGCATAACTTGATATTCAAATAAGCCATAGCGAGTTTTGAATGCTGTTTTCCATTCATCTCCTTCTCGTATGCGGACCAAATGATAAGCCCCTCGAAGGTCAAGTTTCGTATATACGACAGCTTCCTTGACTTGATCCAATAACACGGGAATTAGAGGCAAAGGATATTTATTTTTTATAGTAATCTTGTTCAAAGCTCTATAATCAATGCACGGTCTTAAATCTCCATTAGCTTTGGAAACGAAGAACAGAGGAGAAGCTGCTGGAGAACGTGAGGGTCGAATTAAATTATTTGCTAAACATTGATGAAGGTATTCCCGTAAATGTTGATTTTCTTTTTCGGAAAGAGCATAAATTCTACAATTAGGGATCGCAGATCCTGGCACCAAATCAATTTGGCAATCATACGGTCGATGGGGTGGTAACGTACCAGCTGCTTGTTCACTAAAAACGTCTGCAAATGTGGCATATCGAGATGGTAAATCTATTATTTTTTCTGCTGCAGTAGCAATCTGTTGAATACAAGGTTGAGTAGAAATACAAACTCTTGAACAGAGAGATGATGAGAATGTCACAGTATTTTTTTTCCAATCTATAAGAGGGTTATGTAACCTTAGCCAAGGCATACCTAAAATAAAGCCATATTGTGGGGCTTTGATGACATCAAACTGTATTTGTTCAAAATGGTGCTTACCATTAGAATTGCAACATCTCATTTGAATTGGAGAGGTATGAGTAGTGATTGGACCCCCAGCGAGTTCACTGCCATCTACAGCTTGTACACTTTCTGGTATTATCTTCTTTTGACATGCAAGAAGTAAATGATTTGCAGTTTGAGAGTCCACAAAGTTTCCAGTAGCTCCTGAATCTATCAATGCAAGAGTTTCTTGCCATTTATCCATTATTAAAAGCTGTATTGAAATACGAAAATGTCTATTCTGTTAACTTGAACGAGAATGTACAGAAGGGATTGTAAGAATACCCAAGGGATTCCCTTCTCCATCTCTTGGGTTTCTTAGTTTTCCTTACTATTTTCTATAGAGGCAACTTGACTCTTAATGTTTACAAAGGAATCAGTTTTGTTTTTAGGTTTTGCCAAACAATCCCTTACGAAATGTCCCTTCTTTCCACAATATAAACACAAACCTCGACGTCGTCTTTGTTCTTTTTCCTCTTTCGCTAAAGGTTGTCTAAGTGTGCCAATTTCCATTGGTTCATTAGTAACATCTGAGGAAGTAGAGGAAGTAACAGGACGATACTTGTCTTGACGCCAAGTACTACGATCTGATCTTTTTTTATCTCCCTTTCTTTCAGAAAGTCTATGATCAAGTCTTAAAGTTAGATTTATTAAATCTGTACATGTTTTAGGTTGAGGATCGATTTGAGCAAGCACATCCTTTAATTCTTCCTTAAGACCTTGATAATAGAGTGCAGCTCTCTTTTCTTCAGGCCAAGCTGTTTCAACCACCAAACGATTAAATTGAGAGAGATAGGAAATAAGGTCCTTGTTCCCTTGTTTTAGCTCCAATAGTTCCTTATCAGCAGACATAGTAACTGCTCGTCGATCGAACACTTTTTCAAATTCGTCCACAAATCGATGCCAATTGTACAATAAAGGACTATCTTGTCGTACCAGGGGAACTGCCCAATTAGCTGCATCTCCTAACAAGTAAGAGATCAAAAAGGCAATCCTAGACTGTGGATCTGGGAAAGCAGCTGGACTACAAGTGAAATGTAACTCCACTTGAGTAAGGAATATTTGAACCTTGTTAACATCCCCAGAAAATCTTTCAGGAGCAGCCAACGGTATTTGCGTAGGGACATTCACAGATACATTGGTGGGAGAGGGAGGTAACCGTGGTAAAGGTGTCCCTCCAGGACCATCTACCTTAGCTTGTAATTGAGTGACTTTATTAACTAAGGCTGCAGTGTCATTCCTAGATTCCTGTAACTCTTTCTGTAATTGTGTTAATGCCTGCATTATTGAATCTAAATTAGCCATCTCTTCAGCAATCGTGCAGATCAAGAGAAGAGAAACTCGTGGGCTTCCTATTCTGTCAGGAGGTCCAAGTTCTCGGGATCTGCACGATGCTGAACAAGGTCCCACTTCCAGGCAACACCAAAGTCAGATGCTGTAATAGTGCTGAACTTTTCGAGTGGCCCAGCCGGGGGAAGGGTTAATCGGGAAGGAACAGCAAGGAGGGAGACCTGAAAAGGAATGGGTTAATTTAAACTGTACAAAATGACATTAACTAGAAAATTCCACTAACTATCGATGATCTCGCTAATTCCTAAGAGAATATTTGTTTTTAGAAGTAAAGTCAGCAGCACACCTTGTACCAAAAACTAAGAATTAAACATTTAGTTGAATTATTCCACCAAAATAACTTCTTGCATAGAATTGAAACTCAACACCAAGAATTCCTCAATAATTCTCAATTACGAGAAAACACAAATATTAATCTCCTTCCTTTGTCATTTTTATAACATGATGAAATGAAAACTAACACTGTAGGATCCTTTGAACATTATCAATCTTCTATTTTAAAAAACAAAACAACAGAAACGATTAGTAACATTTAACTTTCTTTTCTAAGAAATGTCCCCAGAGAATATTTGTTGCCTTAGAGTTCCCAGAGAAATCGATATTCAAATGACACACTGTTATTAAACTACAGTCGCGTAGCGTTTCTTTTTTGAAACAAAGAATAAACACTGAATTCACAAAGTGCAAATGTGTCAAAGGAAATTCTCCACCGCCGCGAGCCGTCCGCTTGCTAAATAAACAAACAGATCTCTGATAATTATACTCAGCTGCTAGTCTAGGATCTGAAAAGGAAATTCCTTACCGCCGCGAGCCGTCCGCTCGCTAAATAAACAAAACAGATCTCTGGTAATTATGTTAAGCTATTCGTCCAGAATCTGAAAGGAAATTCCTTACCGCCGCGAGCCGGCCGCTCGCAAATAACAGAATCCTGTCAGTTGCTCACCGGGAACCGCCGTTCTTTAGACGCTCAGAATAGGAAGTGTCGGTTGAACGGGTATGGCAGGTATTTATAGCCTGACCACACCCAAACATAATTGGATCAAAGGGGAAGTCTGGGATTTGGAATTTCCCCTATGTTCTAGAGTCTTCCATGATGGTGATGCTCACTACTGTTCCCTGTTCGAGCACAATGATACCACCAATGGCCTGATCTGTGAAATGAATGTCTTTTATCACATATAATGTGTGGTTTCATGGCAATGTTAGCTATCACATTAGCACAACTGCGCCCACGCGCTTTGGTGGTCCTGTCAGACTCCGCCATGAGCAGGATGAAGCACTCTGGGCACCAAGCCCCTCCAGAACCAGTGGAGTATCAAATTCCACTACCTCTGTCCTTGGCAGGATGAAGCACTCTGGGCACAAAGCCCCCTCCAGAACCAGTGGAGAAAGGCATCCACTACCTCTGTCCTTGGCAGGATGAAGCACTCTGGGCACCAAGCCCCCTCCAGAACCAGTGGAGTATCACATCCACTACCTCTGGCCTGGCAGGATGAAGCACTCTGGGCACAAAGCCCCCTCCAGAACCAGTGGAGAAAGGCACCCACTACCTCTGTCCTTGGCAGGATGAAGCAATCTGGGCACAAAGCCCCCTCCAGAACCAGTTGAGAAAGGCATCGACTACCTCTGTCCTTGGCAGGATGAAGCACTCTGGGCACAAAGCCCCCTCCAGAACCAGTGGAGACTGTTATCCACTTGAGAGACTGTGGCTTTGCACTCCCCAGGATTGAACAGTGGGCAACCCACCCACTGTAGAGACTTGAGAGACTGTGGCTTTGCACTCCCCAGGATTGAACAGTGGGCAAACCACCCACTGTAGAGACTTGTGAGACTGTGGCTTTGCACTCCTCAGGATTGAACAGTGGGCAACCCACCCACTGTAGAGACTTGAGAGACTGGCTTTGCACTCCCCAGGATTGAACAGTACTTGTGTGTGTGTTGTAGTGGGTGAGGGTGGGGGTGTTGCGTGTGTGTGTCCCTGTTTTTCCCTCCCCCCTCCCCTTTGTCGTAGGTGCAGTACTCACCGCGGTCTTCGCCGCCGGCGTCCGTGCTCCTGGTAG
Organism: Pleurodeles waltl; assembly: GCF_031143425.1. Classification (NCBI taxonomy): domain Eukaryota; kingdom Metazoa; phylum Chordata; class Amphibia; order Caudata; family Salamandridae; genus Pleurodeles; species Pleurodeles waltl. The sequence goes on from NC_090442.1 coordinate 569,741,783, forward strand.
AGCAGCAAGAAGATAATGGCTGGGAAAATGTGAAGCTCTGGCTCCATGGCGTCCTGGTTCCTCGTGGGGTGTGTAGAGGTGAGCGTTTTCCCTTCGAAGTCCTGTTTCCGCCGTGTTTTTGTTCGCGGTGAATCCGCCCCAGAAAAGGTGGCAGATTGGTAGGTTGTGATACTGTGGGCGGTACATTGTCCTCCGTCTGTCTGTTGTTGGTGACCGCCAAGCTGTTTGTTTGTACTGCTGTGGCGGTCGGAGTGGTAAAGTGGCTGTCTTTGTTGGCGGTTTCCGCCACGGTCGTAATTCCAGTTTTTTTACCGCCGGCCTGTTGGTGGTCTTACCGCCGCTTTATCACCGACCGCCAGGATTGTAATGACCACCCAAGTGTTTGCACTGAAAAGTGACACATTCTGACAATGTTAGCAGATGCTGTTTTTAGGCAAATGCTGAACCACTACCCAGGTAAACCTACTAAACCAGGATATTTCTGAAAATATACACCCCAGAGAGACCAGTGTGGTCTGCATTTTATGGACCCCACTATGTTTTTTATGCAGAATGCCTTCAAACTTTAAATATTGGATAAAATAATGTGTTTCCCTCACATTTGTTTGTGAGAGAAAGGTCTGGACTACTCAGGATTCCCATGCTTCTTTGGCTGTGTCTATTTCCCGCAACACAATAGGCCCCAAAACACAATCAATATGTTCTTTGCATGGGCTGTTGGTTAGTCCGTTCATCGTTCATGTTCATAGTTACTTCAAATGAAGATGGAAGCATTCAACCAAATTTTACTTCTCTGTCAGTTGTATCTTTTAGGAATTGTCACATTCCTAGCCAACATAACGTTTGAAACCTCCTGTGAAAACCTCAACACATTCCTGTTCCTGGAAATACACCATTCTTCTTTCTTTGCAACTGAAGAGTTGTCACCTTGGAAAATTGCTAAATATTACACATAAGTACCCTGGAAGATAAGGGGGATGATTTATTTCCTTATGGGGATCCTGTGCACTTACTTAACTTCAAATGGTCCATGAAACCTAAATTTGAGAATCTTTAGACAAACTGATTCATAGAAATGACTGTAACATTACATCATATGTATTGCAAAAGACTGGCAGATCTGACTGATTTTATACCATCTTTGCTGATAGCAATTATAATTTGGTGATCTATGTTGTTGTGCATAGTGTACTTGGTGTTTGTTTATAAATGTATCTTTATTGTGGACTATAAAAGGGTACAATTCTGCTGCAGCCTACTAACTCACACTTTCACAATTGACAGAGTGTGATGGTCTTTTTAAATGAATCTGTATTTTATATTAAAATATTCTGGAAAATACGAGCAATTGAAGTTGTATTTCATAAGTATTTCTGACAAACGTATTTGAAAACATTAAATGCAAATAATACATTTAACATACAAACTTGAAAACACACAGTTGCCCATTCACGACTACATAAGCCAAAACATGCACACAGGGTATGTTTTTTGGAAGTGCTATGTACATACCTCTTACAAGTCAATGGAAAGATCAAGAGGATTTGAATCACAAAGTTGAAGAGCTTTTGGTGACATCCTAAACTATTTTTTCTATAACATTTCGTAATACCCCTAGAAATCATACATCAGTGGTCACAATATGTGGATTGGGTGGTTAATCCAAAAGAAATGCCCTGGGTTTCAAGTGTCGTATTCCATAAAAGTAGACTTTCTAAATTAAGCCTTCAAGCTTACTGTCTCATGTTAACATATGTTGAGATTGATAATTGTCAATGCTTTCTAAATGGATTGTCCGTGGTTGTGGACCATTTTTAGAACCCTGCAAACATTTATACATGGCATGGTCAATTCACTTTGATTTGTAGATTGCACAGTCTTTTTATGAGCTTGGTGTATGGTTGTAATTGTTTGTGTGGGTGAAGTCTAGCACTAAAGTAGACAGTATGGAGATGGGCAGATATGTGACCACAATAGATGGTATTGTGGTATGATCATGGGAATGGCTCTGTGGCTATTGTTTTGACATATCACAGGATGCATGTGGTTGGTGGTAACATATTTGTCCCCTGTGCACTTGCCAGTATATGTATCTATTTCTTGTGTTGTGGCTCCTTTACCATCTGCCCTTCTGTCTGGTGGAGGTCTGGCTGAGGTAATTCAAGTTTTACCATTCTACTGTTATACAAAGGTTTACTGAAAATGTTTTGCTTTGACATATAATTAAAACACAGGAACTATCACTTGTATTGATTACTTAACACTAAACAAAGTGCTGCATTTTGTTCCAGGTAGACTCTCTTACATCTCCCTCCAAATGTTATACATTTATTTTCTTTTTTTACCATCCTCATATTTGGTCTGCTATAGTAGCCACAGGGTTAGCATTTCATACAGGAGTACCCAGTAGCTGGAAGATCAATCACTGTCAACCTTGCAAGAATGCTATCAGAAAAATGAGTTTTAAAACTTATGTTACAAATGTTGGTATGTATGTAACGAAAAGTGTAAAATTGATATACTTAAATCTATATCTATGGATCTTGATGATATATACAGGTTCATTAGGTGTGCAGGTAAAACCAGTAAATGTATATATACCTGTACCAATACTTTGGTTGCTAATATTTTGACTATATATTTTTGTAGCACAATATGTTTTAGTCAATGCTCTGACATACAACCACCTTGTCACTGTTATGCATCCGCATTGTATGTAATGAAAGAGCTGAAATACAATGCAAAGATATTCATTCTATTGTTCAATTGCTTATTTACTTGTTGAATGTGCTCACCAATTCACCCTTCTCCCACCGAAATAGTTCAGTTTCTCAATTTTATTAGCAATTCTATTTCTCTTTGGAAACCTTCATAGCTGTGATTCAAAAACAAGGTTTTACCTATCTAAAGAGCTGTAGGCAGGCTGCAATGAACCAAAAAATGCCTGTCTCTTGAAAAAAGAAGAGAGATCTTAGTATAACTAATTAAACAAGTATAAATTAAATGGAATATGCATGTGATTTACAGAAATTCAAATGATGAAGACGAGGTGCACATTTGGGAAGCTTGAGAGTAAAAAGGGAGGATCTTAAACATACAAATGTCAGATTTCTAATCTCAAATAAGATATTGGGAATTCACAACAGATATGCAGGTAAGGTTAAGCATGTAGATAATATGATAAATGAGCTTTGATAACATAATGAAGGATTACTTAGCCAGACGCTGTAGATGTAGTAGTATTAATTGACAATTTCACTTATTAAAAGATAGAAAGTACTATAAGTATTTGAAAATTGAATGTGCCCTAAGAATGTTTTATTGCCTAGGACTGTAATATGGGCCTTAGCTTTTGTCATTGTAAAAAAGGCCAGAAGGTAGAATTATGAGCTAACTATGGACCAATATCATAGTTGAATGTGGACATCAGGATTTTAGTTTTAAAATGATTGTCTAACACTGACAATCATTGCTGGTACAGCAAGCCATGAAATTAAAAAAGTTAATCACTATGGCATCACAAAGGTGGATTGAGACACTTTATGCTATGTTAGATTTAACGTGTACCTCAAAAAACAAAGTAGCACAAATAGCAATAATATCAATAGATATGAAGAAGGCATTTGATAAAGGGCAGTTGCTTTTTTATTGCTACAACAGCTACCCTGTTGTTGGTTAGTCTATTAGATAGTTGTTTTTTCAGTAAGATGTTACACGTTGATATGGAATCTTGCGTCCATGTTTACAGGGGGAACAGGGAAGAAGCAGGAGTGGTAGTACTCTCTGCTCTCTTCTCAATTATTTGCTATTTTGTTACAGCCTTAGCAGAAACCATTGATCAAAATTAAAGCATTACAGGTATTAGTTTTTATGGTAAGGGAACATAAAGTACTTTTGTATGTACATCATACATTAATTAGTACAGACCTTCAAACAGTCTTGAAGGATATTGTTTCAAACTTTGGATCTTCTTCCGGCTGTAAAATAAATGCAAGTAAGCATGAGATAACGAGAATCTCTAGAAGGAGCTTAACCATGGTGTTAGATTGTTGACACAGCCTTTTGGTGAAACAAGCATCAAAGCATTTGAATCTGGGTCCTAGGGATTTGACAGACATTTGAATCTGGATTCCTGGTCTTTGACAGGGAAATGTACAGAAGGTTAAGTGGAAAGAACTTCATTTAATTATGTTTTAAGGTCAGTTTAATACATATTGCTTATGTGCCAAAATGCATGCATTTGTATAGAATAGAAGGGAATACTTTAAACTATTGCACAGAGCTATGATTTCTCTTTGGGGATAGACCAAACACTAATAATCAGCATGAAAAAATGACAGCCTTTTGCTGAGCAACTGTGGCATAAATCGGCCTAACGTCCAGAACTATTATACGTTGGCAATACCGACAGATCTGTCTAGGGTGTTCAACTGAAAAAAGAAAGAGACTGGGTTTTGGGAGTTCTAATGAATCTTTTCCTATTCCAACCCCCTTGCTTTGTTGTTGGTGAATAACATCAAAGAGAAATACAGGTTAGACTACCAACCACGAACGGTTGTGACCTTGTGAGGAAGATAGGTTGTTTTAGAATCATGTAGTTGGGAAATAAGCAAATAAATATTGACGGAAGAAAAATTGAGATATAGATTTAAAACACTATGTTTATGGAATATGGAATGGTATCCTATGGCAAGTTGAATGCTATTTGTGATCTATCAGTATCAGAAAGCAGACAGTGCAAGAATAGCAGATTTAAAAGTTGAAATCCAGCATTTGGTTCAGTACTGGTGGGATGTGAAAATTTGTTGTTTTCATAAGACAATGATATGAATACAAGAATAAATATATAAATGGTTTCCCTGCATGGATGATTATCGTGTTGAAATATATGAAAGTAAGAGTTATCTTTTGAAAATACAGGGGATGGTTAGTCATCTCCATCAAAGCAAGGCAATTAAAATATTGGTTACAACATATGAATCTGTGCCTTTTCCACCAGAAAATAATATTGAGGAAGAGAGCAATGGCTGAACTAAATCTGACTTTCAGTTCAGACTATAATGACACAAGGAGTACATTGTTCACTACTATTAGAATAGACATAATTTAGGAACAAATAATTAAGCAATCAAAGGTATATAAAAATGTAATTGATGCTATAAAGGTAGAACATCTAAAATAGAAATATGAAAAACTCAAAATCCTGGACCAGGAGTAACATCAACAAATGTTTATAAATGTTAGACAAACAAAATGATAATTAACAGGAGCATATTAAGGCCTATTGTATATTGGGCTAAGTACTGCGGTCCCATCTACAACACAAATGAAAAACAATCCGTGGACAGAATGAAACACTTCGTGAAGGGCAAAATAAATAACTCCAAATCAGCCCATTCAGTCAATCTATCATGAAGGGGGCAGCATTGAAACAATGCAGAAAGCAATACTTGGGTGGTTGACAACAAACGTCTTTAGTGAGCCAATTAGAAAACCTTTAAAAATGCAACATTCTTTCCCAAAATTATGTCAAGCTGTGAGAGATACTATTGGTATTATTCTTTGAGGAATTTGCAGAAAGAAAAAAATCAGTGCTACATAACTGTAGGGCCCATTACCAACATACAGCAGACCAATGGATCTAGTTGTGTTAAAAGTGAAAGTGCTCATTCATTGAATGGGGACTTTTTGTTTTATATAGATAGGAGCCTTTGTAAATATGAGTACGAGTCAACAGTTTGATGGCCCAATAAGCTCTTGGATGGAAGGATGGGCAATTCAATGAGCACATAGGTAGCTATTGGGCTAGTGAGTTGATTGCTGAGATGGCATACAGTATATCAGGAATTACCTTGGTCATGCCAGTGAAAGCATTATGCAACTGTCAGCAGCATAATTTCATTCATACTGCTGTTCCTTCCTTCTTCCATTAACCTCACTTATAAATTAACTAAATCTGTTGCCTTTAACAATGCTTTGTTTTAAAGACAAAGTATAAGGTTTCCATATTAAATGTTACAGAATAGTCCAGAATCTAGACCTGATGTGATACTATAAAGCATTTCATATACAACATAGAACACGCATTGGCAAAACCAATTGGTCTTGCCTTTCGCCTAGCTACAATACTTCAAGTAGGTGCCCTCTTGAGGCTTCTGCAGAAGTAACAGCTTGAAGTCCTTAACAAAGCTGCAGCCATTCAAAACTTTACTAGGTACACCTCTCAAATCAGAATCAACTGCTTACTGAGGGGGTCATTCCGACTCAGGCGGGCACCGCCATTTGGCCGCTACGTGGCCAAAATAGTGCTGCCCCCATTCTAACCTTCCCACTGGGCCAGCGGGCGCTAACCATGTTAGCGCCCGCCGGCCCAGCGGGAAGGAGGCCTGCAACACAGAAGCCGGCTCCGAATGGAGCCGGCGGTGTTGCGGGCGTGCGATGGGTGCAGTTGCACCCGTCGCGCTTTTCACTGTCTGCTAAGCAGACAGTGAAAAGCTTCATGGGGCCCTGTTAGGGGGCCCCTGCACTGCCCATGCCAGTGGCATGAGCAGTGCAGGGGCCCCCAGGGGCCCCAGGACACCCGTTCCCACCAGCCTCTTCCTGGCGGTGAAAACCGCCAGAAACAGGCTGGTGGGAAGGGGGTCAGAATCCCCAGGGCAGCGCTGCTTGCAGAGCTGCCCTGGCGGATTCGCCCAGCCGGGGGAAAACCGGCGTGAAACCGCCGGACCCGATTTTCTGACCGGTCAGAATGGACTAGGAAGCACCGCCAGCCTGTTGGCGGTGCTTCCGTCATTCGTGGCCCTGGCGGTCAGAATGACCCCCTGAGTCTATCACTATCACAAAGCTGCAATAACTTAAGTGGTTACTAGATGTTCACCGTAAGTCAGGTGCAACTGTTTCAAATGTCCTTAGCAAGTTAGGAGGTTATGACTTAAAAATGTACATATACATGTTTGCTAATCTAACAACTCATGCTTGCTATCTATAAGATAAGCAAAAATTCCAATGCTGGTATATGATGATGAGTCAATATTGCAACTTTCAATGAATGTCTTGAGTGCTATGAAACACATGTGAAAACAACCTAGTATATATAATTACCAGCAGTCACCGATTAAGTCTCGTGCCTTCAACCAAATTCATAGCAAACCAATAGAAAAGGCCATTTGGTGAAAGGTTCTTCGACCGTGTGCAATGGGGGAGTTGACTGCAGGGCCTGGCCTCTGACCAGGTTCTGTGCACAACCCTGCTGCAGCAGATAGTGGACACCCATCCCCCTCATGGATGCCCAACCCACATTTTGTTCTTTTTTATGGGTAGCACAGTAGTCCCGCCAGCGGTGCCCATGGCACAAGCTTTACCACCTTAGTTTTGTAGTGCCGTGCAGTCTTCTCTGAGGAATGTGGCTGGAAGCCTGGCCCTGCCGCCAACTCCCTGCTCATCATTGCCAAAGGCCTTGCACACCAGGGGATTGACCGGTTGCAGCATGGTTGAGCACAGGACCTGGCTGGAAGTGAAGTTCTGCAAATAAATATCCTCATCATATGAACGTCCTGACTACATAGAGTTTGTAAATAGCACTGTACTACAACATTTTAACATGAGCATGTGTCCAAATATCCATCTACTTTCAAACATGCTGGTTTAGAGAGATGAGTCAACATTGCAACTTTCAATTAGTGACTTGACTGTCATGAAAATAGTTTATGACGCCCTACTATACATAGGGACTGGCAGTTTCTGAGAAATACCACAGTGTAAAAGGTTCTATTCATGGGAAGCTATTTTTAGGAGTATGTATACACATGCAAGGGAAAAATGCAGTCATGCGAAGTGAAAGCATCCAATAGCTAAAGTGGGCTGCTCTGTTGAACTAAACTTTGTGCTATTGTGGGAGCATACCTTGAGTGACATCTGAACACAGCAATAGGGAAAGAGTGTTGATTGAGAGCTCTTTTATAGATATGTATTTTTGTGATTATATTTTTTGGCAAACATGAGGCTGGCAAAGCAACTAGTGTTGTCTTAAGGCCAGAGCTAAATAAATTAGAAAATATATGTTACATAATATAGTATTACATTTTGTGTTACATATTATAATCAACTGATGAAAAATAATTACCATCCTTTCCAAGATCTTTGAAAATGTAAAAACTACTGCATTTCATACTTTGTAAAAGGTAGCGGGAACAAAACAAAAGTGACAATTAATTAATGCATTCATGAATTCATCTACGCATTCATATTTCTGTATCATGATCATTTTCTTGAACCACATTGAAAACATTTGAGGCTGTACTTATTGCTTTGTAATAAGTGATCAAACCTTCAACATAGCTTTCAAAACAACTTTTCAAGCAGATTCATTAGGATTTTCTCTATGATAAGTGTATGTTATCATGCCTACAATGAGATGCAGGGTAACTTGTAGGTCAGAGCAACTAATAAATAAGCTGGTTATGCATGCAAGAAGTACTCTTAGGGCCAGATGTATGAAAGCCTTTTGCAGGTTGTTTGTGACCAGGAAAAGGCTTTTCCTCATTTAACAATCCTAATCTGCGAGTCATTACCTGTTACCGACTCTCACAAAATAGGTTTGCGATTCACTATTAGGAAGGGCATGCCACGGGTGTCCCTTCCTCATAGCGAGTCGCAGGGGGATGTAAGATTGTTTCGCGACCATGAATGCGGTCTCAAAACAATCGCAGTTACTACCAACTTCAAGTTCGTGGTAACACATTCACATTCCCTTGTGAATGGAAGTGAAAAAAAAAATTCAGGGTGGGGAGTGGTACCACGGACCACTGCCTACTCTGAAGAAATGAAAAGAAAACTTTTAATTTTTATGATTGAAATGCATCCCATATTCCTTTAAGGAAAAAGGTCTGCATTAAAAAAAAACTGCTTTATTTATAAATCAGTCACAGACATGGCGGTAAAACTGTAAACTTTGCACTTGTATAGCACACTACCCACCTTTTAGGGTCTCAAGGCACTGTACACATACTGCTGTGGAACCCCTTCTGGCTTTTCCCTGTGAGGCACCCACAGGGTGAAGCCAAGCCTCCAAGCACTAGGAGGGCAGTTGTGGAGACTAAGCAAGCTATTGCCCAGAGTGGGACCCATGAATTATTTAGGCACTGAGGTGAGAATTATCTAGTTTAAGGGAATTGAGCCCAAGCCCTGCTGAGGTAGGAATTGAACCCTGGTCCCAGACCAGATCTCTGAATCAGGGTCTGCTGCGCTAACCATTGTGCCACTCTTCGCCACTCTCTGCAGTCTGCTGTCCCCAGCAGGCTACCATCCCTGTGAGTGCGGCCCTTCCCAATATGGCCGCAAATTGCACCTACCTCATGAATATTGATGAGGTAGGTAATTTTCGACCCCATTGGGAATCACAAACAGTCTTAAACACACTGTTATACATCCCAGTTTGCGATTTCCTAATATCGAATCGCTAAGATTCGCTATTAGGAAATCGCAAACCCAAACCTACATACATGTGGCCCTCTTAGTAAGGTCGCAACCATATCACCAAGCACTCACATTATCATTCTGAAATCTTATGGAACAGTCCAGAGTACTTGAAAACAATCTATGGAGTGTGTTAGGCATGCAAGATGCCATCCAGATAGAATAAACATTCATTCATTGTCGCTTTGCCACACTAATGTAAAAGACATTTTATTTATCACCATCCTTCTGACTCCACAAGGAACCTTCAGCCCTACATAACCCTTACATTTTACAATAATATCTTGTAGTACGTTTGGTGCCTTCGTTCCTTTGTGTGTGGGTCTTACAGACAAGAACTTGTGAAACAAGTAAGCAGTTGTTCTGATTTCATCAAGCAGCATGGAGTGAGTCACACTTTTTCTTCAAGCAATCTTTTCATTAATTTTCACTTCGATTGAGTCCTATGTTATGGCTCTATATCAAGTATAAAATCCATCATGTTAATCATTTTTAACTGTTTCAATGTGAAGGGGCCACATTTTCAACATATTTTATGTTATAAATAAATCACTGTAATATTTTTTAAGTATAATGGCAACCATGACTAAGGAGTCAGAATAATTGAAACATGAGTCAAAAGAGAGGCAAAACTGAAATATATCAGGACTATTCACAAAAAAACTGTAGGAAAAGGAAGGTGAGCGCTGCCATTTTTACCCATTTGTCTAATGTGCTGCGGTGCAGCAAACAAGTGTAGACTCGGGTACTAAGGACCCAGGTGAACGACCTGGGAAAGGGGGCTAAGGATGAGATTGATATTCTGTGGAAAGACTGTTTGCGATACTCCTCATTTCTTAAAACAAAGGATGTCAGTACCAAAGAAGGAAAGAACTGACTATAGAAATTTGAAGGCACGTAAATTACAGAGAAATACACACCATTTGCTGATACGAGAGGTTCAGTTAAATCTTATAAATAGGTTGATCTCGGACGTTTGGCAAATGGATGCGTGCTGACTTACAAGTGGTGGCATGCTGCATTAAAAGCAGTTGTCACCATTATAGTTTTTCTTCCTATGAAAGAGGAGCATGTAAGTCTACACTTATAAAAAGGGACAACGAGTGGAGAATGTTAACTAGTTATTGATAGAAACGCTATAACTAGTCAGTAAAGTATAAACAAGAGCAGCAATGAACTGACTTAGACAATAGTTTTACTGCAATGTCTTTATACCTGTGGATGAGGTAGGCTTTAAACAAGGGATTTTGGCAATACACACTGTTTGTGGCGTTGTGTCAACGGATAGACATTGGAAAGAGGGACTTACGTTTGCCTTGTGCTTCATTCAAATTCCCTTGGCACGTAGGACCCGCCTTTGTTTATGCACAGAGTTGCATATTTGAGTATAACTTGGTCTCTGCTTTATCACGATCTGGGCCCCTTCTCCCAAAAAAGCAGGGGGTCAGATTTTTTACATCCGCTGCACGAACACTAAAATATAAATACAGTGGGCTGCAACCTGTACACAAGCCATTGAGCAGTAAAGCCTATGAAGTGTTTCTGATTATGATCAGTCCTCTAGATGAGCTAGGGGACACAGTGGAACTCCAACCATCTATCATAAATGAATAACACTCTCGAAACTGAACTAAGAAACAGGGAACAAACTTTAAAATGTTTATATTTAAAATCAATGTCTCGTGCATACAATGTGAACGGTAACCACACAGAAAACAATGTAGCAAGGCATGACATGGCCAGCAAAAACAATATGTACATTCTTAACATGGCTAGTAAGTTCCCAGCATCAACATACCTCTACTTCTAAGTGCTATGCTAACTCTTAGCAGAAGCAGAACGTAGCCCTCTGTAAATTGAGTTCCTTAGGATGGATTGCACAGCATACCTTCTCTTGGTAAATATAGTTTTTTAGCTATTCTCTATCACAGCTCTTGCCTGGGAATGATAAGCAATGCCAGGCTGAAAAGTACTGCTCTGCAGTACTACTGGAGCAGCCCCCATCTGTGGCTGGTTATTGCTGCAAACCGGCATGACCTCTGGCTTAATGGTTCTAGTATCAAGTCCCTCCAATTAATGGTCTGGGACTTGAGATTTTATAGTATCTGATTACTGTTTTTAACTGTATCCACTTCCACAAAAGTCTTAGCAAGACTAAACAAATATGGCTATAAATGTGTCAGCTTGATTTACATATAGATAATATTCTCCTACAACTAAAACAATAAAAACATGTTAGCTTTCACTGTAAACATCCACAATGTTATTGCAGCGCCATTGCAAAAACAATCAAAATAAGTTAACCTATAGAGGAGGCAGATATGATACTAACACTTCTGCCTGTGTCTAAAAGTTCATACTTTCTAATAAAAAGAGATAAAAGAATTGGCAAACTAGCATATGATTAAGATAGAAGAGGTTTAAACAGGTCTTGTCACAGTGTTCACAACAGCTTGGATCAGCTCCAGCTATGCCAAAACTGGTTTGAGGGTCCAGAGTTCCACTGCTGTGGAAGCCACTAGGACATTCCTTGCAGGTATGGAGCAACACTGGTATATGTTTAGCTCTAACTCTTGCCAGCCTTTACAGCTTTGTAGCAGTAGAGGAACATTCCTCTACCAACACAGTCAATATGTACACGCCCCCACCTCTTCACTATGCCAACAACATAATTTTGCCTGATCACATTGCGATAGGTCTTCAGTGGGCACTGAATACTTTTGGTGACTACTGCTTGCAGAACCACTTCGTAATATATAATCTGCAAACAAAGGTTGTGATTTTTCACCTCACCAATGTAACTCCTCAGAGCAAGACAGCTCTGCTCTTAGGCCTTTTAAAAGGAAGACAGTATGTCTTTGACCTTTGAGTCTCTCTCTCTCAGCATCCAGTGAGGAGTCTGTGATTGCGCTGTTTACATTTTCTTCTGGAATAGCTTATGCTGGGCTCTTTCTCAACCCTTATTCAGGGTGGTTTGTTTAGGTGACTTGCTTTTTGTCCTTTGCATTGACTCTCAACTATAAACAATAATTCCCAAACCTGCCCTTTTTTTTGCATTTTCCTTCTACCTGGGACCCTGTTAAAAAGACACAACACATTTCAGGTGTATAATACATGCAGGATTGCACTGTGGCTAATGGAAGGAGTCATTCAGTCTTCATGGAATCAAGAAGGAAACGAAAGAGAACTTAAATGTGTCTAGTCCTTGACAATTAGACACACTTAGACACACTTAGAATTGGCCTATTTAAAACCTTAATGTGCTCCAGGGATTCACATGATGTGGATGAGTAAACTGCATTTGGGGTTATATGACATCAAAAGAAAAAAAGGCGGGCTCTGTTGACCTGTTGTTTGGATGTTCTTCATTCCCAAGGTGGCACCCTCCTCAAATTGCTTCATGGTCTAATAGCCTCAGATGCAGTGATATCAAAGGCAAATGGCCTGTCAAACTGAGACTTGCAGAGGCAGTTTTTGCTCCGGTAATGATGAAAACATTGCTTAGGAGAATGTGGAAGGGCAAGTTGAGTAGCTCTTTTCGCGTTCTTTTTACATTTTCGTGTGGCTCTAATGGTAGCTTATGCTTATAACATTATGTTATGTAGAGATAGTGGATGATTACACTCAGTCTTACTGTTAAGTTTTAAGAGTGTACCAGTGTCAGAGTCCAAGGGGCATATGCTGGAATAAAAAATAAAGGAAGGAAGTGCGAATTTTGTGGATGACAACAGGAAACATTTCCACATTTGTTCTTCAACTCTCAGAATGTAATTCATTTAAGGAGATTATTAATGTTACCAACCATTAATAAGCCAATGACGCAAATTAACAGTGATGATGCAATTAATTATGTAGTAAATTTCGTTGATGCAAATACATACCCTGGAGCGAATTCGTTTTTTGAACATTTTTAAAATGCCTATTTAAATGAAGAAATGCTATCTTAATTTTACATCTGCAAACAGTTATAAGAATTACACTTCATGGGAGCCTGCAGTGCCTGAACAAAAGCCTGTCTCTCGTTGTCTTATTACAGACAACTAATGACTTCTCTACTCACCTTTGATAAAGAAGTGATGTAGGTGTTCAACTGTAATAAGTTATTACAGTTTAGTTCTGTTGTCACAAAGGCTGCTGCCAGAAGCCTGAGTAAAAGGTAGTTCAAAGATTATTTCAGGAAGGATTGAATCTCTGCACCGTCTGTCACACAGCATTTTTTTAACTTGACTTACATTATTATTGCTATTATTCATATTCTTATTCTTATTGTTATGATTATTGCTGTTATCAGTATTATTATTAGTAGTACTACTAGTAGTAGTAGAAGTAGTAGTAATAGTACTAGAATGATTCTAGTATTCTAATACCTTTTTGTAAAATAAATACAAAGTATTTTGTGTGTTTAATTTCACTGTACAGACTTATAATCGTCTTTCCTGCAATGAAAATGAAAGCACAAGACACCAAGGATGCAAGCGGTTTGTGAGAAGGATGCTCCATGACCTTATATAGGAATTCGGGCTTCAGCCTCTTTCCTCTACATGGTCACAGAACTCCTTAGTGACTTAAAATATCCTTATAAGGTATGTCAGGGGATACTTTATCCCATATTCATACTAAAAATAACAGGAACAATAAAAAAAACTAAAGTAACTAATATAAAAAGTTCTAGCAGAATAAAATAAAAGTTGAAAAATCAGAAATTTAACATCATGCAGAACAAATATTTTGGATAAATAGAAGAAGCTATTCTATGTGAACTAATTTGTGCCTAAAACAGAGTCCTATTACTCACACATCTTTCAAACATACAACCCCACCAGCCCATGAAAGAGGAATCAAAGTAATCTTTATTAACATCAAGCATTGGCAAAGCCAACTGGTCTCACCTATGCACAAACTATTGGCTTTGTCAGTGTGTTTTAGCCATGTTGTACACCAGTGTACGTTGCTATTAAGCATTGCTAAAAGTTAGTCGCATAAAGTTGAGTAGCATGGAGTGGAGTAGATTGTCATGGAAAGGAGTGACATAGAGTGTTGTGGAGTGGCATGTAGTGGAGTGGAGGGTTGTGGAGTTTTTTTAGAGTGGAGTCAGAATGTATTAGAGTGTAGTAGAGTGTCGTAGAGCAGAGTGCCTGAAAGTGGAGTGTCATAGAGTGGAGCATCAAGGAGTGGAGTAGAGTGGAGTGTCATGGAGTATAGTGGAGTCACGTGGAGTGGAGTGTCTCAGAGTAGAGAGTCATGAAGTAGAGTGAGATGTTGCCGAGTAAGATGGAGTGTTGTGGAGTGGAGTGATGTAAAGTGGCATAGAGTGGAGTGGTGTACAGCAGAGTAGTGTGATGTAGAGTGGAGTGGAGTCCTGCAGAGTAAAGTGTCATGAGTGGCATAGAGGGAGTTGTGTAGAATGTCATAGACAGGTCATACGGTGAAGTGGCATAGAGTGGAGTAGAGTATTGTAGAGTAGAGGGGCAGAGAGTGGAGCATAGTGTAGTAGAAAGGAGTGGCCTAGATTGGAGTGGAGTGCCATGCAATGAAGTGGTATAAAGTGGAGTAAAGTGTCATAGAGAAGAGTGGTGTGGAGTGGAGGGTCACAAAGTGGAAAGTTGTAGAATTTCATGGAGTTGAGTACAATGGAATGACAGAATGGCATAGAGTTAAGTGTCATAGAGTAGCATAGAGAGGAGGGACGTAGGGTGGATGAATGTAGAGTAGAAGGGCATGAAGTGGAGGGACATAGAGTTTTAGAGTGCTGTAGAGTGGAGAGAAGTAGTGTCATAGATTGGAATATCGTAGAGTGCCATAGAGTAGAGTGGGATAAAGTGGAGTGCTGTAGAGTGGATTTTCATAGAGTGGAATAGAGTGGAGTGGCATAGCGTAGAGTGGAGTAAAGTGTCAGAGTTGAGTGGTGTCATAGAGTAGCGTACAGTGGAGCACAGTGATGTAGGGTGATGTACAGTGGAGTAGAGTGGCATAGAGTGGCAGGGAGTGTTGTGGAGTAGCATAGTGTGGCATAGAGTAGAGTGACAAAGAGTGGTCGTAGATTGTCATTGAGTGGCGCAGAGTGTCATAGAGTGGCAAATAATGAATGTCATAGAATGGATGTCATAGTGTGGAGGGGTGTAGACTGGAGTGGAATAGAGTGGAGGGGCATAAAAAAGTCATAGAGTGGAATAGAGTATTGTAGAGTGGAGGGGCAGAGTGATGTGGGACTGAAGTGTCATAGAGTAGAGTACAGTGACATAGCATAGTGTGGAGTGAAGTGTTGTGGAATGTAATAAAGTAGAGTGAAGTGGCATAGAGTGGAGTGCAGTAGAGTGGCATAAAGTAGAGTGGCATACCGTGTCATAGAGTGGAATGGCATAGAGTGAATTGTCATAGAGAGGGATAAAGAGTAGAGTGACATATAGTGAGTGGCATATAGTGGAGTGGAGTGGCTTAGAGAGTCATAGAGTGGTGCAGAGTGGAGTGTCAGAGTGTAGTAGAGTGGCCTATAGGGAAGTTGAGTAGGGTGTCATAGAATGTAGTGACATAGAATGTCATACAGTAGAATGCAGTAGAGTGATATAAAGTGGCATGGAGTAGCATGTCATAGATTGGAGTGGCATAGAGTGTAATGTCATCGAGTGGAATGTCATAGAGTGGAGTGGGATAGAGTGGGGTGTCATAGAGTGAAGTGTTGTAGAGTGGAATGTGATAGAGTGTAGTAGAGTCGTCTAGAGTGGCATATAGTGGAGTAGTGTAGAGAGTAGTAGAGTGCCGTAGAGTGGGGTGTCAGAGTGCCATACAGAGGAGTGGTGTACATTGGCATTGAGAGCAAAGTAGAGCAATGTAAAGTG
Source organism: Pleurodeles waltl (assembly GCF_031143425.1). Classification (NCBI taxonomy): domain Eukaryota; kingdom Metazoa; phylum Chordata; class Amphibia; order Caudata; family Salamandridae; genus Pleurodeles; species Pleurodeles waltl. The sequence goes on from NC_090442.1 coordinate 569,758,093, forward strand.
GAGCAGAGAAGTGTGGAGTAGAGTAGCATAGAGTGGAGTAGCAGAGAGCTATTGTGGAGTGGGGTAGAGTGGTGAAGAGTAGAGAGGCATAGAGTGTCAAAGAGTGGAGTAGTGTAGAGTAGAGTATGCATGCTGTGGTACTTCACTGCCATCACAGACAACACATTTTCAATTGAAAGGACCATTAGCTTTGCACAGACACACAGGGCCTGATTTATACTTTTTAAGCGTCGCATTTGCATATTTTTTTTCTCGCAAAAGTAGTGCAAACTTACAAAATATAATTGAGTTTTGTAAGTTTGTGCCGCTTTTGCATAAAAAAATGATGCAAATCGGCACAAAAAAAGTATAAATAAGGCCCACAGTTTTACTGCTAAAAATACACACAAATGTCAATGTATGAAAAACAACATCACCTAAGATATAGAGTGTCAAAGAGTGGAGTAGTGTAGAGTAGAGTATGCATGCTGTGGTACTTCACTGCCATCACAGACAACACATTTTCAATTGAAAAGACCATTAGATTTGCACAGACACACAGGGCCTGATTTATACTTTTTAAGCGTCGCATTTGCATATTTTTTGGTCGCAAAAGTAGTGCAAACTTACAAAATATAATTTAGTTTTGTAAGTTTGTGCCGCTTTTGCATTAAAAAATGATGCAAATCGGCACAAAAAAAGTATAAATAAGGCCCACAGTTTTACTGCTAAAAATACACACAAATGTTAATGTATGAAAAACAACATCACCTAAGATATTGAATTGCTTTGATAGTATTATAATATTTGTTTCCAGCACACTCCAGAATTACAAAAAAGTGCTTTATTTGTGCTTTCCTAATTCTGATATATTCTGAAATATTTGTACACTTCATTTACAGAAATTACATCTTTTTTGTGTGCTAGGGAAAAGTGTTTCTTTTCACACACACAGATTGTCAAATAAATCCTCTCACTTTGAAGTCAGAGAAAGAAAAGTAAACACAAAGCTCGGAAGACAGAGCCTGACATTTGCTCTCTGCCTTTGCATGCACAAAATGTGACAAGATAAGAACCAAGTGCAAAGACTGTTTGCAGAAATTGAGCACTTATGGCAGATTACAGTAAACAGGCTAAGGTCCATAAAAGGGACTAAGACATGCCTGATAGCCTTAAAAAAGCCAGCAAATATAAAGTAAGTAATTTGTGAGTTGCAAACCACAAAGCCAATAGTTAGCAATGCGTGGAATTTATTCTTTGGTCAACTTTCCGAATGTCCGTAAGAAGTGCTTCAACCTAAAAATGGTGATATTTAAGAGGGCCAACCAAATTTTAAAGAAAGTAGTTCAATTAGCAATCAATACCAGCATAGTTTTGTACTGGAAGGGGTCTCTTCCAGTACAAACACTTTGCTTTCTGGCGTTTCCCACTTTGTGAGTGTGCTGTGGAATGCAGCACACATGTAAAGAGGGAAAAATGAGGAGAAATGAAAACATTGCTCATTGTTACGTCTGCCTCAAAGGAACACAGGATTTTGTCTACAATTATTTGTCGATAAGAATTAACATCAAACCCGGTGGGTGGTTAGATGGGAACCCTCTTGCACCACTCATGGCACGCCCTCTTGACACAAAGTAACACAATGGAACGGATTGCACAGCTCCGCATTACTTTGGCTTACAATCCAATGCAACTCGCAATGTGCATTGAATTGTAAATATCACAATCCTTTGTGTTGTGTTTGCATTAAAGCAGAAATACAAACCGGACACAAAGTGTTTGTTAATCTGGGACTCAGTTTATAACATCAGAAAAGCCAAGCTGGCAAGAGACCTTCCTAACAGTGAACTCAATATTGCACAAATAGGGATCTTGTTCAATGAAAGATACGTGTATTCATATAAAATTTAAAACATCCTATCATACTATAAGTAGTTGCAATAATAGACAGTCTTTAAACTATGTAAAGTAGTACAACTTGGTAGATTTTAAATTCCACGTTTTATGCAGAATAGAGAAGGGGTGGTCTCCATTGTTTATCTGGGTTTCCAAGAATGATGATTTTGAAGATTTGCAACACATAGGGGCAGATTTATTAAACTGTCAGGCAACGCAGCGCAGTTGCCAAAAAAGCTGTGCTGCGTTGCGTGACAGGGAGGGAGCAGCAGAGCGCCATATCTACAAATATACGGCTCTCTCCTCCCCTCTCCCTAGCGCTGATGCTGATTTAAGCTGGCATGCGCCACATACACACCTTTGTGCTATAGTGCATTGGTATGTGTGAGAATCTAACATAGGTTTTGTACTGGAAAGGTTCCCTTCCAGTACACAATACTATTGCTAGACAATACTCAAAACTTTTCCAACATTGTATGTGTGCTGCACAGTGCAGTAGACATGTAAAGTAGGAAAAGAAAGGATAAATGATAACATTTCGCGTTTTAACGCCTGGTTTTAAAAGGTGTTATTTTTTTATGCAAAACCCTGCTTCACATTTTTGGTAGATAGGGTTTTGAGTCAAAAAGGGTGGCTAGTTGCATGAGAACACCCATGTATCGTTCCCTTGACCCTAAGTAATGCAAAGCAGCGCTTCACGCTGCTTTGTGTTATTTCAATTTCCAGAGCAAAACTGCAATGGAAAGTAAATAATGAAAAAACATTTTGGGCTGTTTTGTGTCACTTTTATGTCCTAAAGCTGGTGCAAATGTTAGTTAATCACCCCCTGAAAGTGGTAATTTGTTCCTCAGTCTTTAGGAAGAGACCATCTACACAACTGCAGTACACATAACGTCGAAGCTGAGCCCATTTCAAGGCCTCCTCTCCTTGTTTTGGGGGTCTGAGCAGGCAGAGAGGAGGTTTCTGTCATAACCAGGGCCACAGTTAAGACTAATGTTTGAAGTCCAACAGGATGCTTTTTTTATGTGACACAAAGTGCGTGAAAAACCTTAAAAGTTCTGGTGAAGATTTATTTCACCGTCTAAACTTACTTTTACATTTTTTCCGATTCGCATCCATTCCCAGACGTACATGTGGAAGGCTGCATCAGGGTCAGGTTTCTAGGCTACTAGTGAAACAGTCATGTGTCAAACTACTTAGCATAGATTTAAGCACCCGAGGAAGGGAGCCAAGTAGGCAAATGCAGACTTTCCTCTACGCCTCCACCACGCAAGGGGGTGATCTATGTTCCATTTTTCACCCTGGAACGAGAATACATTTTTAATATTTGCAGGGTATGAAAGAGACAAAGCGAAGTTTGCTAACATATTCAAATATACAGCTCTGTGGGCATTTACAAATTTACAAGACAGACCATGCCTTACTACTCCCACTTCCCACCAATCGCGGGGGATTTACTAATGCAGATATTTCTACACTCATAGTTGAGAAATCCGCAGAGGGATTAGCATTAGGGATTTATTGCGCTTTCAAAGTGTTTTTATTTGTACAAGAGGAGCGATAAGAAACATGTATAGGTAGCATAAACAATACACACAATAAATAATTATACATAAAAGGAAAAACATGAAATAGTATTTTCTTCACCTTGGGGTGCCTGTTCTATGCGTCAAACCCAGGATCAATTGTTTTAACTTTGAAACAACTCCGAGTAAAAAACAATTACAATTTTCCTCACAAAACAAGCATTACTACTTGTGATTTATTATTTTCATTCTAACGGAGGAAAACATTTTTACCCATTAATCCGATCATTCCAGTTCAATGAACAAGAGTTTACTTTTTATTGCCTTCACTAACACTGTGAATTGGAAGCAGAGCTTAATGCAAACACAATCTTTCCAAAAGTTTCCTGTCTGATATGCATATTTGTCTATTTCTCTGTAACGATTGGAATTTGCAAATAATTCGATACTACTGATCGTAATTTCCGTTGTCGTCCACTTATTCAATGGGTATGTGTAGCTGTGTCTATCCCTCCATGATTTTTTCATCTCATTATGAAGTTGTCACCCTGTTATTCAAGAAGGTGTGCAGTCCCTAGAACTTCCATTCTAATTAAGCTATAATTTCATCAACACGTGTATCTTTTATGGCGCCTGCAAGAATTCTGGAACCCAAACGCAATACACAATTTAGCCCATGGAGAGCACTGGCACATGAAGAAGGGTCACCTCACAAGATTACAGCTCCATAGAGTCCAATAGATACAATTAAATTGACACAATAGGACAAATTATCTGCACCATGACATTGGCTCATAGGCATGCAGTTGCCTGTCTGCAATGAGTTGAATGCTATTAAAGACCCTCAGGGAGTACAAATATAAGATGCATGTCAAAATCTGTGCAGTGTGTCAACTCCCTCTTGTGTGCACCTTTTCTGGATCTGCCTCGACAATATTGAACTCTCTCCCATCAGAGGTTAGATCTCACCTATTGACAATCACTTTCAAGAAGGACGTTAAGTGGATTTTGCTAAACACATTGTTAGGGTGATCATCCCCCAGACGTTTTGCCTGCTTGCCTTCACTTTTCTGGAATTTGCCTCTGTTGGCCTTGAGGCTCTGCAAACTTTATCACTGCTAACCAATACTATAATGCTTGTGCTCACACCCCTAAACATGGTTTTATTGGCATATATCTGATTGGCATATTTAATTCACTTATAAGTCCATTGTAGACCCCTGGTAGACTGGTATACCATGTACTCAAGGCCTGCAAATTAAATACTATTAGTGGGCATGCAGCATTTATTGTGCCATCCACTTAAATAGCATTTCAAAACATGTCCCAGGCCTGCTATTGCAGCCTGGCATGGCACTTAAACCACTTTGCCAAGTCTTAAACTCCCATTTTATTGCATCTGTCAACCATAAGGTAGGCTCTAGGTAGCCAATACGGTAGGGTGTTGTGTCATTTAAAGGTATGACATGTACTTTTAAGTTTTGCATGTCCTAGTAGTGAAAAACTCCTACATTTGCCACTATTATGAAGACAAACCATCCCATAGGATAACATTGGGGATTCCTTATTACATTTAATAAGCTGCAATTCCCACATAAGAGAAGGTAGATGTGTCGGGTTTGGTACCTATGTAATTGTAACGATAACCCCTCTTTAATGGTAACGTCAGATTTCTTTTTCAATTGTAAACAAGCCACTTTTAGAAAGTTTGCATTCTCCTGCCCTCAGTTCTTTGTGCCTGCAGCCTATCTTGGGTCACATGACTGGGAGCAGCTGGGAGTTAGACTTTGTGAATTCACCCCAAACAATCACATGATAGTGGGACTAGCTGATCCCCAATGGGCCATAGACTGGCAGGATGGGGGGCAGAGCTGAGCACAGCCCCACTTGCACTCAAATAGGCCATGCCCTGTCTCCTCACAATAGACCTAACAACCCTGTAATGTCAGTGCAGCCAGCTTGGAGTCAGGGGAGGCAGGAAACTCCCTGAACTTCAAAGAACTGGCCCAGAAATGTCTCCCACCTTTTAGGAGCAAGACACCAGGGTAAAGAAATAGGGCTCTCAGACCCACACTTCCGTACACATCTGGACCTGTGGATACTCTGCCAGGAGGAAGAACTGATGGGGTGCTACAAGGACTGCCACTCTGCTGGACTGCTGTTCTACAAGGAACTGCTAATCTGCTGTGCTGACCTGGTGCCTGTTGCCCTCTTGCCTGGGCAAGAATAACTGGACTTACATCTCCATCTTGAACCCACAACCCTAAAGTGACTCAAAGGGCTAGCCTGCTGGCCTCCTGATCTGAGCCTCAGGGACATAACAGGCCCCCAACAGCTCATGGATCCATCTTCAATGTGCCATGGGTTACTGACCCCCAAGAGGCACCTCACATGTCCTGGGCCCTTGGTGTGGCTCTCAGCTCCTAAAACCAAGGTTGTGGGTTCTTTGCGACCAGCACTGGAACTACGCTGCTTGCAAGAAAAATCAGTGTGAGCATTCAGAAGTCCATCTCTTCGCACAGCAAACATCATCGGTCCACGTGGATCGCCAACAGGAGGCTCCAGCCTGCCCGTCTGCGAAGCCTGACCTGCTCCTTAAGTCACATCTACCATCGTCAGCAATACTCTACTTGCTCCCGGCAAAATTCTTCCATGTGAACGGGACTCTTGGCACAAATCCTGAGAAGTTAAAGCTTCAGCGGGTCTAATCTTAGACTGTGTCTGACCCATGCATCATCACGATCAGCTTGAACATTTGATTTGGACCCGGTCCAGTGTGATAAGATAACCCCAATTGGTACTTTACGCCTTTAGGCACTATTCTACAGTTTATTGTTTAAGAATTCATCAGTCGAGTTCTACTGATAGGATTTTTGTCATTTTGGTGTTAAATAATGTATTAAAATGTACTATATTTTTCTAAATTGGCTTAAGATTTTAATCTGTTGTGTTTTCACTTTACTACTAACTGTGGTCTGCATAAATGCTTTACACGTTGCCTCTCAGTTAAGACTGATTGCTTTTTGTGCCAAGCTACCCAGGGTTATGTAGTGTCATGTGAGTAGTAATGATGGGACCCTTTTGGTTCCTGAAGGACACTGTAGAAGGTGACGTGAGTGTTTGGGTGTGGGGACTGGATTTCAGATTTAGAATGTTGAGTTTATGCTTGCACGCAGAAGAATAAAGACGTGTGAGACCAAGCTCTATGTGTGGCATGTTTATTTAAGAGTACCCAACTGGCAAAGAGATAGGGGATATGAACTGACAGTGCTCTCCCAGAGAGTTTGCCGTGGTCCAGCAAACTGCTCATATGTGCCACAAATGCCTCAGTTGAAGTGAAAATCGACCTTTAGCGTATGTGGAGTCAACGTGCTACTCCATCAAGTGTCGAGCTTTTGAAGAAGATGAAGGCCTTACATAGAAATGTATGTAATATTAGTCAGGAACCTGCTGATAAAACCATAAAAAGAGGTACTGTGCCACAAAGCAACAGAGAGCTATAAGATATACAGAATGATAAGGTTAACAGCACCGATCACCAGGTACAAAAAAAAGCACTAGTGGCAGCAGAAGCTGAATGCAAAGAAGCGCTAAAGGCACTGATACTCAGACACAAAGAAACACTATAAGCAGTAACAAACAGATACAGAAAACATAATAAGTGGTGAAGGAGAGGTGCAAGAGAACAATGTGAGTGAAAGCAGGTAAATGCAGAGAAACCTTAGGCGTGGTGATAACCATATATACAGAGAACACATTAACGCTTACCAGAACCTGGGTTAAGAGATCCATACGACCTCAGCAACAGAAGGCAAAACCCACCTGAAACCACTGGGGTTGTGCTTACAGTGCACTCAATCCACTGAAGGTGCCAAATGGGGGCTCAGCACAACCCAATAAGTCTTCAAGAAGTTGAAGATCACCAATGGCCAGAAAGAAAGAGCCCACAAGATTTCAAGCTGTCCATGAGGACCCTGATGTTGGCACGTCACAGGGCCTTGCTGGTGGTATGAATGAAAAAGGTCCTAATGGACAACCAGCGATGCTGGAGAGAACTCCACTATCAACATCAGTGAGTTCCACACATGGTTATAATGCTGCTTCCTTCTTAAAAGCACCACTTCCATTCGATACTACCAAAAAGCAAAATATTGGTGACAGATGGACTGCCTGGATGAACACTCTTAGGCCCTCATTACAACCCTGGCGGTAAATCCCGCTTACCGCCGTGCCGATGGCCGCCAACATACCATGCCCGCGGTGCAAATCCGCCATGGGTATTATGAACCACACAGAGAATACCGCCACAATACAGACACCCACACAAGTCCGCCAGACCAAAGGTCAGTGATAAACTGGTGATAGCAAAACAACCACCGTCACGCCAACAGGAATACGCCCACAGTATTACGACCCATGAATCAACGCAGCGGTCTTTCAACCACAGTAAACCATTTGTGGTACACACCGCCGCGCTCAAAATACACACACACTTACAAAACACCACCACATTGGACAATTCACACCTGACACACATACACACACCACACCCACATACTCACACTGCTATAAAACACACACCCACACTACCCACAACCCCTTACAACTAAAAGAAAAGAGACTAAGCACAGAGAGACAAGCAAAGAGCACACATTCAATCAGAGGCACAGACCACCATCACTCATACACCATCACAGTATACACCCCAACACATCGCCCCACACATCACCTCACACATATCACTCACACCACATCCATGGCACCCCAAAGACACCCCAGGTTTTCTGAGGAGGAGCTAAGGGTCATGGAGGAGGAAATTCACTGGGTAGATCCACAACTATTCGGATCACAGGTGCAGCAGACGTCCATTGCAAGGAAGATGGAGCTATGGCGGCGAATAGTCGACAGGGTCAACTCCGTGGGACAGCATCCAAGAACCAGGGATGACATCAGGAAGAGGTGGAACGACCTACGGGGGAAGGTGCGTTCCGTGGTTTCAAGACACCAGATTGCTGTACAGAGGACTGGCGGTGGACCCCCACCTCCTCCCCACAACTAACAACATGGGAGGAGGAAGTCTTGGCGATCATGCATCCTGAGGGCCTCGCAGGAGTAGCAGGAGGACTGGACTCTTGTAAGTCAAATCTCTATTACTATCACCCCCCACCTGCATGCCATCACATGCCCCCACCCGTACCCTCAATCCCATCACTCCATCACCTCACATATACCCCACAATCACAACCCACACAACCCAATACCAAGCCCTGCATGCAACACCAATGCATGGACACCCATCACAGCCCTGCATGGACACCCATCACAGCCCTGCATGGACACCCATCACCACAGAGAGACTCACCCAGCCCACACAATCAGTAATCACACAACGCCAAGGTGACAGGGAAAGCACAATTATACAGGGAAACACACCCATTGCACAAGATAGCACACTCAGATACAATAACAATGCATTTGCATCCCAACAGGACCCCTACCCAACGTCACTGGAGAGGAGGTGCCACCAACATCCAGTCCCCACCAGAAGAGGCCAACAGTGATGACAGCAGCTCTGCACACCTGGATCACGATGACCAACCTGGCCCATCAGGGACCTCTGGACAGTCGGTTCCCCTGCCACAGTCCCAACCCACCACAGAGTCTCCCCCCTCAGGAAACACCACCACAGCACCCACCCAGCGGGCCCATACCTCTGTACCGCGGACACGTCAATCAGCAGTGTGTCCACCACTACAGGAACCCCAGGCAACCCCACTAACACAGGACGATCAGGGACCTGGGGTCAGTGGCAGTGGGAACACGGTTCAGGGGACAGAGGCACAGGACAACAGGGAAGCTGGGAGGACTGCTGTGCGACAGGGGGAGGACAGGCCCAGGGAACTGACCCTCCACCAGGCACTCGCCAACATCATGGGAGCATACCACCATTTCCAGGAGACCATGTGTACAGTACTGGCCAAGTTACAGGAGACCCAGCGGCTGCAGGAGGGACAGTACCTGGGGATCAGGGAGGACCTCACAAAAATCTACACCATCCTGGTCACCATTGCAGGGGTGCTAGCTGACATGGGCAAGACCATGAGGGAGGCAGTGGCCCCTGACACTAGCCAAACCGAGGAATAGCCTTCCATCTCCGCTGGTGCTAGTGGATAGGAGGCACCGCCACAGGACCAACAGGCCACCAGCACCCCACCCCCTGCAGAAGGAGAACCACCCCGCAAATGGTCCCTGCAATCTAGGCAGAAGACAGAGAACATTGCCAAGACCCCTGCCAGGAAATAGGACTCTCCTGATTGTCACCCTTCTGTCCCACTCTGTCGCCCTGTCCACCTTGAACTGCCATTACTCCCTTTCCTATGCCCCATTGGACAATGCACCTGTGATATCAAGAGACTGGACTCTACCCTGGACTTTCCTCCACCATCACCCCAGCCCCTTGCCCGTACCCCCATACTATTTAGCACAAAAAATAAACACCATTGAAATATAAACCATACTGGAGTCAGTGTAATGATTGGAAAGATGTATTCTTACAACATTCTCAAAGCACTGCAACATCTATGTTCATTGAATTATACCAATGTATGACAGTTGGTGGGCAGCAGTACACATAGCAGGAGCCAGAATGCGGCACTCAGATCTGAAAAAAGGGAATCCAAAAGGAACAGTCAGTGGCCATAGAGAGAGTGCAAGAGGCTGCCATGTACAATGTCCAAAAGTATACTGAAATGTGAAGAGGAGTTACAGTCTCTTACCTGTGTGTCACTGGAAGTACTGCTGTATAATGTTTGTTCTGTTGTCTACATCTTCTTCATCTGCCTCCTCTTCCTCACTGCCCACAGGCTCCACCACCACCACAAGACCATCACCAGGCTCATCCACCAGCAAAAAGGCACCTGGCATCTCAAGGCCAGGTTATGCAACATGCAGTATGCCACAATGATCTGGCACACCTTACAGGGAGTAGTACAGGGATCCACCAGTCAGATGGAGGCACCGGAACCTAGCCTTCAGGAAGCCAAAGGTCCTCTCAATTATCCTCCTTGTTCACCCATGTGCCTCATTGTAACATTCCTCTGCCCTTGTCCTGGCATTCCTCACTGGGGTCAGTAACCATGAGAGGTTGCGGTAACCGGAGTCACCTGCAAATATCGAGGGACAATAGTGAGACACACTAACTCTTAGGGACAACCCCATACCCAGACATCTACATATACTGTGTGGAGACCTTGGCCTCACCTATTAGCCACACCTGGTGTCTCTGGAGTTGGGCCATCACATAAGTGATGCTCCTATTTCTCAAAATATATGCATCATGCACAGAGCCAGGATATTTGGCATTCATATGGGAGATGTACTGGTCTACCAAACACACCATTTGCACATTCATCGAATGATAGCTTTTTCTATTCCTGTACTCCTGTTCATCTCTGCGGGGGGGACAAACGCCACATGTGTACCATCAATGGCACCAATGATGTTGGGGATATGTCCCAGGGCATAGAAGTCAGCTTTCACTGTGGCCAAATCCTCCACCTGGGGGGAAGACGATGTAGCTGCACATGTGTTTCAGCAGGGCAGACAACACTCTGGTCAACAAGTTGGAGAACATTGGCTGAGACATCCCTGATGCCATGGCCCTGTCTGTTGTTTGAAAGGAGCCACTTGCCAGGAAATGGAGCACTGACAGGACCTGCACCAGAGGGGGTATTCCTGTGGGCTGGCGGATAGCTGACATCAAGTCTGGCTCCAATTGGGCTCACAGTTCTTGGATTGTGGCACGATCAAGTCTGTATGTGATGATAATGTGTCTGTCCTCCATTGTCAAAAGGTCCACCAGGGGTCTGTACACCAGAGGATACCACCATCTCATCATCTGCCTCAGCGGTTGTAGCCTATGGAGGAGAATGGTGAGCAGAAGGTCATTTACCACATATATAGCACAACTGTGTTTGAATTAATGTCACAGAAGGAGTGTTTGAATTTGAGATTCAGTATATGTGCCAATATGTGCTGTGACGCAGTTAGGTGCCATGCCATGTGCCCCCCTTAAATGGCGGCTGCCTGACCTGTGAGGAGGGACAAGGGGGAATGAGGTAACTGCGCTGGCATTGTGCTGCATTGTAGTAGGCAGTCGATGACTGATGCGCAACTCCGCATTGGTTATCATTGGGCCCTATGGGTCCCAGGAGCCAATGGCGATGTACGCCTTTTTTCATGACGCTATTGATGTAGTCTGTAGGAGTAGCTCCAAAATATTGGCGCTACTCCTGCAGAGTACACACGGGCCCATTCTAAAGAATGGAAACCCCCTTTTAACACCTGCTCTTGAGTAGGCTTTAAAAGTGCAATAAAAAATAGCGCAAGGAAATCTCATGGATTTCCTTACTCCATGTTTTCGGCTCCCTTAACAGGGGAACGCCCCCTTTGCATACATTATGCCTGGCACATTGCGCTACTCTGTAATTACGGTGCAGGGATTTCGGCCTTGTTGGATCACATTAACGTAAAAAAATAATGACGTTAATGTGGCTCAAGGTGGCGCTAGGGGACTATGAATATGCCCCTAAGTGCTTCCTGCTGAGAAAACAAAATGAATGCCTGAGCATTCCAGAAGTGACGTTCTTTGAACACCGACAACGCCAAGTTACATCAGCTCAGGCAAATCAACACCAACATCGACACTAATTAAACATTGATCATCATCTGAATCTTCATCTAGGAGTTTTTCAGTGTCAGTGTCAAGTGATAGCGAAGAAGGTGGATGCGCGATGTCGATGTTTACTTCAGAAAAATGCACGCATGTCAGACTGGCTGTATGTGAAGAAAAAGATGAGTCGAAGAAAAGTGGATGAGAAAAATCACAAATGTCAGTCAAACATTGTCCAGAAATTACACTGAAGATAAATGGCTGTTCCATCACTTTTATTATTGACAGTGCTGCATCGATAAACATTATGCCTGAGGAGAAATACACTGTTCCATTGTCCCATTTCAGACAATTGAAAACTAAGGTGTATGTATGAGCTGCATCAATGCCATTAAAGAGTCAAGTTTCATTCGTAGCAAGCCTGAAACATAAAAAGGCAAAGGTACAAGCAACCATTCATGTACTTCAAAGTACAGCGTTAAGTGCCTGTTTTCTCAGTTTCATTACTGCTGTTGAAATGGGATAAAATCAGAGAACTATAACATGAATGCTCATCACAAAATAGTAAGTCAGTTCCCTTTGTTGTTTCATCCGTTAGGAAAACCGAAAACCATGAATGTGCAACTGCATATCAACGAAGGTATTCATCCTGTTGTTCAGACATAGATGAATTGCATTTAATTTACAAGAAGCTGTTGAGAAAGAACTTGAAACCTCTCTAAAGCATGACATAATCGAGCGATCTATTGGTCCAACTCCTGGGTTTTGCCCATAGTGTTAGCACCTAAAAAGAACCACGAAGGAGCTGTACGTATTTGTGTTGATATGCATCAAGCTAACAAGGTGATTGACTGAGAACAACATTCCAGTCTATACATTGCCAGCATGATCACACAGTTAAATAGTGCCAATGGTTGCTCTCGCCTTGTTCCTAACAACGGATATCATCAGTTGGAACTTGAAAAAAATTAGAGGGACATTACTACCTTTTCTACTCACATTGGATTGTTCACATATAAAAGCTTAAAAGGCATATTTATGAGGGTTTTTGCTATGCGTGCGCCAAGCAACATGGTACATGGATGACGCAAACCACTAGGTCATATTTTTTAAGCCACGCAAACACACTTCACGTGGCTTCAAAAATATGGAATAAGGCAACTCAGTCCAAATTGTTGCATTGCCTTACTCTGCATTATGGGGGCATTCTGTGGGCATTGAGTGGGTAATCCCACCCAACTCCCATGGTTTTTGATACATTCCCACATTTACCAACCCTGGAAATCCTGGAAATGTCCCAAGATCCTATGCCTCCCCAAATGAGGTGTAATGAGGAGGAATATCTTTTTTCCCCTAATTTGGTCCTCTTTTTATGTGTACTGCTTTTTTCAGCACACATAGAAAGAGGAAACATCCTCTCAAGATTATTTTGTGCAGGAAGATGTCCTTTCCTGCACAAATGCAATCCTGCATGCAATGCATGCACTCTTACATCATGATGCAAGGGTGTCTGCATTGTTGCTAGGTAGGCAAAAGGGTACCAGCAGAAGGGGTAAGGACAGGAATGCTTTATATTTGATAAATACAATGCATTCCTGCCCTTTCCCTGTGGTGCAGCGCAGCAAGGTGACTTGCTGTACTGTCCTGCACCACATAAGTATGGGCCTAGGTTTTAGTGTGTCATCAGCTGCAGAACGTTCTCAAGATATTATTTGACGTATAATTCAACCTGTCATGAATGCTTTCAGTTACAGTGATGACATATTGATTTTTGGGGCCACCTGAAAGGAATATGATAAAGCTCTTTGTCAACTACTTGCTGGTGAAGGTTTAACCTTCAATACAGAAACGTGTGAGCTCCACAAAACAAACCTCAAATTCTTTGGCCATTTCTTTTCTGATGGGGATATGATACCACATCCAGCTAAAGTACAAGCATTATCGGCTACTAATCCCCCACAAGAGGTTACCATGTAACGTTCATTCCTTGGCATGGCCAGTTACTGTTCTAGATATGTACATGACTTTGCCACTGTAACTGCTTCCTTAAGTAAATTAACAAAAAAGAATGTTCCATTTTATTGGTAACATGAATGTCCACAAAGATTTAAGAAAATCAAGCATGCTATGGAGAATGCCACTCAAATGGCATACTTTGATCTAAAGCTGAAAACTGAGTTTGTTGTTGGTGCAAGCCCAGTCGGATTGGGCATGATCCTTGCTGAACAAATGGACTCCCAAATGCCCGAAGACATATTGTGAACTATGCAAGAAGATGTTTGTCACAAACTGAACGTGCCTACTCACAACCTGAAAAAGAGAGTTTAGCAGTAGTCTGGGCATGGGAACATTTCCATGTATTCTTATATGGCAAATCTTTCACTCTTACTATCTTCGGCAATCCATAAGGCAAGATGCCTCTCAGAATGTTCGTATTTGTAACTACAGGAATATGACTACACTACAGTGCATCGAGCAGGGAAGGTTCAAAACCCTGCTGACTACTTTTCACGAGTGCCAGTAAAGTGTCAGGTACCCCTTCCAAAGCATCTGAAGCCTAGATCAACTTCACTATGAAGTCAAGCACTCCTGCTGCTATTTCTTTGGAACAGAATATTTTTTTAATGAGCAAAAATAGTGACATGCCAATACTAAAAGGTATCATTACACATCAATCCTGCAGACAGCACACTCAACCTCTCAAACATGACAGTGAACATCAGAAGTTCAAGAATGTCAAAAATGAACTATTAGTTATTCAAGGAGGCATTGTTTTATGATGTTTAAGAATTGTCATAACAGAGCGTCCGTGACAACAAGTAATTGAAGTTGCCCATGAAGGACATAGTGGTATTGTTGCTACCAAATAAGCTCTTTGAGACCGAGTTTGGTTTCCTCATCTTCATTTGTTGAGAAAGTCGAGAAAAATTGAAGCCTGTCATTTGAGCAATTTCTTATCTCCAAAGTCACTCCACATCCCTTTAATATGTCAGACTTGCCAAAACATGTATAAGAGAGAGTTGCTATGGACTTCTTTGGTCCTCTTGGCAGTGGGCATCACCACTTCCACTTGTCGAAGATCTTTCATCGATCACTCAAGAGAAAGTCACTGAAAAAATAGGTGGATTATTTACATTATGGGATGTTCCCTCAAATGAAATCTGACAATGGGCCACCTTTCAACAGTCGAGAATTCAGAGACTTTCTTGCACAACTTAATGTGAAGCATCAGAAAATCACACCTCCTTGGCCACAAGCAAATGGCTTTGACAAATGTTTTATGAGCACCTTGAAAAAACTTGTACACCGTGCAAAATTAGAGAAGCTTAATTTGAATTCAGCTCTCCATGTTACACTTCGAGCATACAGATCGACTCCTCATTCAACATCAGGTTAAAATCCTGCCACACTCATGTTTGGGAGAGCCATGCCAATCAAGTTACCACAATGGACCAACAGAAGATTTACCACTGATGGTGCACTTCGTCAGAAAGACTTGGGTCATAAACAAAAGGTGAATGTGTATGCTGACAAATGTAGAGGTGCAAAGAACATTACTTTTTGTGAAGCAGATCGAGTGTTGGTACGAGAAAAGAGAAAGCATAAATCTGATGCTCCCTTTGATGCTGAACTGTTTGAAATCGTGACTAGTAAGGGACACATGGGGACTGCTCACCATCCTGGGAAGTCTGTTACGTGAGACTCTTCACACTTCAGACTTCTGCCTCAACCATCACCAGTTCCTAATGGGACTGGTTCAAGTGAGACTGCAGAGCAACCCCTGACTGCATCCGTTCCCGTGTCACCTGTGTCTTTCATGGACACTACTCGTCTCTCTTCCGAGCCCCAAAGGACACGATCTTGGCATTTGGTAAAAGCTCCAAAGAGATTCATAGAAAAGTTGTAATATATGTACATATGTTTGCAAAAAAGTGTAGGTTTTGTTTAACAAGGGGTGAGATGTAGTGTTGTGTGAGTAGTAATGACGGGACTCTTTTGGTTCCTGAAGGATTCCGTAGAACTGTGATGTGAGTCTTTGGGTGTGGTGACTGTATTTCAGTTTTTGAATGTTGAGTTTGTGCTTGCATGCAGAAAGATAAAGAAGTGTAACATCAAGCTCTGAGTTTAGAGTATTCATTTAAGAGTACCCAGGCTGGGGCGAACACTACAGGTTAAGCACAGGTTAATTTAATGACTTTTTGTGATTTACCCTGCAAGAAATTGTGGCTGCTGCTTGACAAGGGCTCATACCCTACTCAATCATTAACTCAATTTCTTGATAAAACTTTAAAATAAAATGTGAAAAACTAATTTTTGGTACTCATTAACCCCTGGATTAAGGATCTAACCATCCTTATTGACTTCAGAAAGCAGTGAAATTACCTTTGCTCTGTAAATGATATAGTTATTCATTCTTGTCATTGTTATATATTCTATTCATGAAATAAATTTTGTAAAACAAGTCTATGTTCCATCTAAGCCATACCAATGTCATTACAGTACTACAGGGCTGTATAAAACACAAATGCATCTGAACACTGCGGGCCAGATTTTTCAAGGTTTTGTGTCACCCTTGCAACCACACAAGGGGGAGCAAGGGCGACACAAAACCTAAGTGAGATTTATGAAGCCATGCAAGGCCACCTTGCATGGGCCTACATGGTTTGATAAATCTAGAGTAATGCAAGGCAGCACAAATGGCATTCACCTATGGCTTTTGATGGTTTCCCAGATTTCCCATTAGTGGTAGACCTGGGAATGCATTGAAATGCTACGCCTCCCCAGGTGTGGCGTAACAAGGAGAAATATCTTTGTTTCTCCTTGTTTTTTCAGCACATGTACAAAGATGAAAATGCCTCTCAGGATTGGTTTTGTGCAGGAAGGTGTCCATTTCTCCATAAAAACAATTCTGCCTACAATGCAGGCACACTTGCACCATGACGTAAGGGTACCTGCATTGGCGCTAGGCATCCAAAGGTACTCTAGTACTAGGAAAGAACAGGAATGGTCCTTATAGTGTTAAATGTGGCATATTCCCACCCTTTCCCTTTCATGCAAAGCAGCAAGGTGGCTTGCTGTGTTGCACTGCATGAAAGAATGATAAACCTGGCCCTGCATTTTTACTAGTCTTCTAGTCTATCCAGAAGAAATATTACTGAGGTCATTAGATTTCTTCTCACTGTCACACTAGGTTCCAGCCCTATGATTTTAGGAAACAAGTAACTGCATTTTGGGAAATGATTAGACTTGCAGCTGACAACAATGATTTGCACAAGAGAAAAAAACCGGAGCGGAGACGTTCTAATCGTGCTTTGGTGTCACGAGTTAACTTTACTTGTCATTTTCAGTAAGAAAAAACACACTTTGTACTGGTCCACAGGGAGATCTCCGGTAGACCTGAATTGGGGCCTTCCTCGCTCAAGTCGTCCAAGTCTGCAGAAATTGTGTTGTTTGTGAATCCAGTATTTCATGTACCTGGCACTTAGATACATTTGCGTGTGTGAGCATGGACCATCCACACAGCTGCCTTTAAATATTCTGAAATATAAACTCTCTGAGAACACACCACCAAAATATCTTTCGGACTTGCTTATTATACATTCCTGGCCCAACTCTTCCAGTACGTCTGTCAAAAACCTGTAGGGTAAGAAACATTTAAACAGAAATATGTTTTGACAATGAAATCAGTCAGACAGCTCAGACTTTCACTGATGTCTCTTGAGAGGAGTGACAGATGGGGGGCGGGGAGGGTTGGCTATGATCCAGAACCTTTCCTCCTGATCCCTCTTTGGACCGCTCTACCTTACCTGCCAGATGCCGCTCCATTGAAGGCAGCTACACACACAGGAAAAAAATCCGACACCGCACCTTGCTACACATGTCAATAAAAACCAGCAGCTTTCACGTTAAGTCCCAATTATATGACGCAAATAAGAAGTTTACAATTATAC
Organism: Pleurodeles waltl; assembly: GCF_031143425.1. Lineage (NCBI taxonomy): Eukaryota > Metazoa > Chordata > Amphibia > Caudata > Salamandridae > Pleurodeles > Pleurodeles waltl. The sequence continues at coordinate 569,776,116 of NC_090442.1, forward strand.
ATAGAAGCACATGTGCGTGCACTCTTCAGATATGCCCATTTTAGGTGGTGGCTGTACTAGTATTGTTCTCTGACCATTGTGTGTCCCCCTGAAATCGCTTTTTTAGACTCCCCTGCAAACTTTATGCTCATATGCTCGCACTGTTCGCCACTCTACTATATGCCCCTCAACTGTGTTAGCCATCTGACAAGCGCATTACTCATAGGAAGTGAGAGTGACAGAGGAATACGGAGGTGGAGAATGTGGGCTGAACAGTGCACGTCCACCTTCTCTCTTTGCCCACCGTTACTGAACAAAGGAATACAATGTGAATGCCAGAAAGCAAGGCGAAGAGGACGGAAAGAATATCTGTAACGTTACTGCTCCTGAAATCGCTATCAGTAGAGAGTATGAATGCAACACAGCTGTGCTTCTTATAATGGCACATAATGAACTACTGTGTCTATCCAGTAGTAGAGCAGATATTTAAATGGGATAAATCCTTTGTTCCAATTCATTTTGAGAGTTTCTTAATATAGCCCTTTGTATTCAAGCATCCAAAGACAAATCCAAATTATCTGAAATAATGTGTTGGTTTTCTTTAGGGATATTGTAATTCCATACAAAAAGAACATCTTACAGCGGACTGTCATGTCCCCAACCACGTGAACCAATAAAAGTGCTCAATTAATATAAAAATAGCGTATTTGTGTGGAGGGATTTATTTATTATTCTGCACTGTAAACCACTCCACTGTGAGCCCCTCCACTGTAGGACAATCCTCTGTACACAGTTACAGTCTCTACGACAATCCACTGTACACTGTTACAGTGTACATCACTCCATTCTTTACCACTTCACTGTATGCACTTCATTTTATGCCAGTCCACTCTACCCTACTACACTCTACCCTTTTCTGCTGTACAACTCTCCGTTCTATGCCATTCTACTGTACACTATTCCACTTTATGCCACTCCGCGCTATGTCACTACACTGTATGCCAATAACACTCAATGGTATTCAACTCTACACCACTCCACTGTATGCTACTCCACTATATGCCTCTCCACTCTATGTCATTCCACCGTACGCCACTCCACTCTACAACACACCACTCTACAGTACGCTATTACAATCAATGTGATTACATTATACCCCACTGCACTCTAACCTACTTCACTCTACAACACTCCACTTGACGGTATTCTACTCTAAAACACTCCACTCTATGCCAGTCCACTCTACACCACTCCACTCCACTCCATCTATGCTATTCCACTGTATGCCACTACACTGTGGGGGTGATTCTGATTCTGGCGGGCGGCGGAGGCCGCCCGCCAGAATTCCGCCCTCCATTATACCGATCCGCGGTCAGAAGACCGCGGAGGGTATTATGAGTTTTTCCCTGGGCTGGCGGGCGGTCTCCAAAAGACCGCCCGCCAGCCCAGGGAAAAACTCCCTTCCCACGAGGATGCCGGCTCGTAATCGAGCCGGCGGAGTGGGAAGGTGCGACGGGTGCAGTGGCACCCGTCGCGTATTTCAGTGTCTGCAAGGCAGACACTGAAATACTTTGCGGGGCCCTCTTACGGGGGCCCCTGCCGTGCCCATGCCATTGGCATGGGCACGGCAGGGGCCCCCAGGGGCCCCGCGACCCCCCCTACCGCCATCCTGTTCATGGCGGCTTTCCCGCCATGAACAGGATGGCGGTAGGGGGGGTCAGAATCCCCTCGGCGGCGCAGCGAGCTGCGCCGCCTTGGAGGATTCTTAGGGGCAGCGGAAAACCGGCGGGAGACCGCCGGTTTTCCTGCACTGACCGCGGCCAAAGCGCCGCACTCAGAATGCCCTGCGGGGCACTGCCGGCCTGTCGGCGGTGCTCCCGCCGACCCTGGCCCCGGCGGTCTAAGACCGCCGGGGTCAGAATCACCCCCTGTATCTCTCTCCACTCTGATCAATGCTACTCTATTGTATGTGACTCCACTCTGCACTATCACACTCTAAGCCTCTCCAGTCCACACCACTCCACTCTTTCCCACTCCAGTGTATGATGTGCTATACCAGTCTACTCAATGCCAGTCCCCTAGACAGTATTCCAGTGCATACCACTACACTGTACCTCACTCCCATCTAGGTCAGTCCATTCTACAACACTCCAATGTACACCACTCCACTCTAGGCCACTCCACTGTACGCCACTCAACTCTACTCTTTTCAGCTGTACGCCACTCCACTCTGACAAACTCTAGTATATGTCACTGTGCTGTTCACCAATCTTATGTAAGCTATTCCACTGTATGCTGCTCAGCTATACAACACTCTGTTCTACAGCCCTCCACTGTACACTACTGCACTAAACACCAATACACTCTACACTATTCCACTGTACACAACTCCCCTATATGATACTTTACTCTATGCTATCCCCCTCTATGCCACTCCACTTTACTCCACTCTGCCACTGTTCTTCTGTATGCCACTTCCGTGTATGCCATTCCATTGTACGCCACTTCCCTCTATGCTATTCCATGGTTCTGCTGCCCTGGGTGGTGCTTTTTTGGTCTATGTTACTTTGCATTGGGATGCTATTTAGCACAGTTTCGGTATATGAAGAGCTGCGCATTTTGCTCAACTTCCTTTTGTAGTGGTCAGTGCTGTTTTTTAAAGGAAAAATATTGTTGGTGTAGTGTTTCTGTAGATCAAAACAAAACCACAGATTTACGATAACACCTAACAGTAATAAAAAATTATAGCAAAATGGACTCTTAAAATAAGTCATATGGTGCTTAGTAGCATCTTCCTACAACTCATCACCATTTTCCTGACCATTAACGTGCTTCCTTATTTCCAGTAGATTATTGGCAGTTGTCTAAAGTCAAGACCTGAGCACTGAGCATTCTCAACTACTATTAGGATATTAGCATATCATTTTTTTTGCAAAGGAAACATCTTTTTCCTTTCTCATATATTTCTCAAAAACCAAGGGCCTGATTAAGAGTTTGGCGGATGGGTTACTTCGTCAGAAACATGACAGATACCTCATCTGCCATATTATGATTACCATTGTGTAGGAAAGTGCCCCTTTTGGCATGGTTACCCTTCCACCTTTTGCCTGGTATTGATGCTAACTTGACTGAGTGCATGCTGCAATCCTGCTAACCAGGCTGCAGCACCAGTGTGCTTTCCCTAAACTGTACCATTATTTCCAAAATTGACACACCCCTGGCACACAGCTAAGTCTCTTGTAAAAGGCACCAGTGGTACCAAGACCTCTGTGACCAGGGAGGTATGTGTGTAAGCTGGTGGGGAGAACATGGTAAAGTTGACATGGCACCTTTTCCAGGGTGCCATGCCAACAAACCACTGCCTGTGGCATAGGTAAGTTACCCCTCTAGCAGGCCTAACAGACCTAAGGCAGGGTGCACTATAACAAAGGTGAGGGCATAGCTGCATGAGCATGAGCAATGTGCCCCTACAGTGTCTGAGTCCATTCTTAGATATTGCAAGTGCAGTGTGGCCATATTAAATACATGGGCTGGGAGCCTGTCATTATGAACTCCACAGCTCCATGATGGCTTCACTGAAGGCTGGGATGTTTGGTATCAAACTTCTCAGCACAATAAACCCACCCTGATGCCAGTGTTGGATTTATTGTACAATGCCCAGAGAAGCCATCTTAGAGATGCCCCCTGTATTCTACCCAACCCTTTAATGCAGGACTGACCAGTCTGTGCCAGCCTCCTGTTACAGACCTCCTGTTACAGTGCCCCAGGGCACTCCAGCTAGTGTAGATACCTGCTCCCTGGACCAAGCCCCATTTTTGGCAGCAGGTTTGGCGAGATATTTAGGTAAAACAGGGAGGAGGGAGCGCTGCAGCTAGGACCACCCTCAGCGTGTTCAGAGCTGAAGTGACCCCCTCCTCGCAGAACCCTCTATCTTGTTGTGGTGGATAGGGACTAATAGGATTAGGAATGTACCCCAAAGGGAATGGGCACAGGAGGGGCGTAGCCATCCTCAGGGACAGTAGCCATTGGCTACTGTCCTCTGACCCTTGTAATGCCCCAAAATCTAGAATTTAGGGACATACTTGAACCTTACTCACCAGATTCTTGGTGACCTCAAGAAGAAAGAAGAAGAACTGCCAAGCCAACCCCAGCAGTGAAGGTGCCAGACGACAAGTCTGCCTGTCTGCAGCCTAAAAGACCCTTGCTCCAAGAAGGCAATGCATCCAGCAGCCTCTACAAATCCCCAGAGGACTGCCTGCCCAAGAGAGGACCAAGAACTCTGGCACCCGGCCACCCCTGTGCCGCTGAGGGTGAGTGCTTGTGTGACCCTGTGCCCACCCCTGGTGCTGGCCTAAACCCCCCGGCCTGTGTCCTGAAACCGTGGGTGCTTATCTGCAATCTCTTTCCTACCAAGCACCCTCAATCCTCATAGGATTCCATTGCAAACCCGCTGCCAACTTTGACCTCTGCACCCAGCCGGGCCCATGCCACTGGTGGTGCACTTTTGGGGACAGCTTAAACTTTGACCTGTGGACATCCTAACCTCCAGAGACTGGAGTCATAAGTTGTGTACTTACCTGTTAACTGTGCTAACACTTTCCCCCCCAGGACACTATAGACTCCTATCAAAGATTACCCTGTCAACTTTTGTAATTGAAAAGTGTTTTACTTGTAAACTGCGTTACTTGCAAAAACAAAGTACATTTTATACATATGCTTGATAGTTATTTACAACTGTATTTACCTGCCACAAAGACCTTCTGGTTCTAGTAACAAAGTAAAAAACTATGGTGGTCATTATGACTCTGGCGGTATTCTAACCGCAAGGTCAAAAACGACGGGAGCACCGCCAACAGGCTGGCGGTGCCTCCCGGCGGTACCGGCGCGGTCGCACCGCCGGGGCCGGCGGTTTACCGCCACAATGGCCCCGGCAGATGTAATCCGCCAGGGCAGCGCTGCTTGCAGCGCTGCCCAGGGGATTACGAGTCCCCGACCGCCAGCCTTTTTCTGGCGGTCTGAACCACCAGGAAAAGGCTGGCGGTACGGGGAGTCGTGGGGCCCCTGGGGGGCATGGGCAGTGCAGGGGCCCCCTGACAGGGCCCCATGCGGCTTTTCACTGTCTGCTGTGCAGACAGTGAAAAGCACGATGGCTGCAACTGCACCCGTCGCACGGCCGCAACACCGCCGGCTCCATTTGGACCCGGCTCCTATGTTGCGGCCGTGATCCCCGCTGGGCCAGCGGGCGGAAACCAGGTTTCCGCCCGCCGGCCCAGCAGGGATCTCCAAATGGCCGCGGCGGGGGTGCAGCCGCATGGCGGTCAGATCTTAGCGGGCGGCTGATGCCGCCCGCCAAGGTCGTAATGACCCCCTATATCTTTGCTATACAAAACAATTGGCCTGGACTTAGTCATTGAGTGTGTGCCTCAATTCTTGATTGTGTGTGCTTTGCACTACCCTCTGATAAGCCTAACTGCTCTACCACAAAATAGAGCATTAGTAATATCTACTTTAGCCTCTGTTAAGCTTCTGGTATAGTTTATACAGAGCCAGCTTTTTATGCATTGGATATAATGGGTTCGTAATACAGCAGACAGGCTGCCTGTCACTTTTCTGACGGAGTAACCCCATCCACCAAACTCTAAATTAGGCCCTAAATCAGTCATACATATCTACATTTATGAGGTTAATACTTTTGTTATCAAAAGGTACATTCCTCTTTCAATGTTTAATCCTGCTTCTACCTATATTTACTCCAAGGTGACATCTTTGTGACATTGTGTTATATAAAACTAGCATAACAAAAGATTGCATGTTAAATTTATTCTACTTACAACATACACTTCAGTTTTGAGATTATCATTAAGTAATAAAAGGTACATGAGTCCCGGGTAATTCTACAAACCTCAGCCCTGCAGGTCTCTGGGTCTGAGAAAGATGCTAATGCACATCCATGTGTGACCTATATGACAAACATAGGTCCAAGAGGCTGAATACTTCCCAGATATCTGCTTCTTGCAGACTATGATTATATTATTAGAATATCATGATCATCCAACCCTGATTCAGCTATCCTGGATGTTAGACCCTTAATTTAGAACCAACAGTTCCAGTTTGCATAAGCGGAGCAAGGTCCTGGATTCAAAAGTGAATTTCCTCTGTTGTCTGTACTCACAGTACTGCTAGAGGCTCATGTCTCCTCAAGTGCTGCATTTCCTGCACAATGAAGCCAACATGGGAAATGTACATCGCCTGAAAATGGCTGTGTAGCTGAGGGAGATACTGCTGTGTGCCAGAGGGTGGACTTGGTAAGTTAGGCCACTCCAAGGTGGACTTTTCAACATTCTATGCCACTCCTGAACTAAAAACAAACGCAATGAGCAGATGAGGTTGGAATTCAGCCATGTTTGTGTAACACTGTCAGTGCAACACACAAAGAACAAGCTCGTTTGAGCTGGCGATGAAGACCAGTTTTGAAAACAATGTGTGTCTAGACAGGATTACTGGCTGTGCTGAAAGAAGGATGAACTTAGAAGGTAATGTCAAGAGGGAGGTGCAGCACCTCTGCAAAAAGGTAAATGGGAATAGCTTGTGTGCCATGGCCGTCAGAGGTAAGTGTGAACTGCAACCCAGGGTGCATCATTTAAATTCTTAAATTTCCTGCTTGTGGCTGTCATACAACTCATGGACATTTAAACTTCCGCTTTCTGTTCTTCTAGAGCCGGCCAGGGAAGCCCCAGGCACATTTGCTATAGCTAACAAATTCATGCCATTCGCTGTGAAACCTGAAAAAATACACATTTTATTGATTCTGCCACTTTTCGATTATTGGTTCCAGTGTTAGGGATGGGACAGAGACTCTGTGCTTTTCTCACCAGATTTACCTGAAAATCATATCTTGCTGCCCATTGTGTGTTTAGACTTCCTGATTTGTGAATACACTTAGAAGAACAGCATTATTTAACCACTGGAGAGAAATAGAGGCCACAAAAATGATTTTCAAACCTACAAGATGCAACCCAGGTTATACGTCTAGGAAAGAACAAACAACCGGGGCCACATCTCTACTTTGTTATCAAGGTCTTAATTATTCATTAACAGGGTGATCATGTGATGGTGGTAAATTTGTGATTAGACCTTAGGTAATCTGTAAGGGAAGCAGACAGCAATACATGCACCGTACTGCCAGGTTCTTTGAGATTTTTAAAATCATCCTTGAGAATGGTATGACAAAATTATCTAATGAGTTATGGGCCCATATTTTGCCATTCACACAACAAAGTACAGGAAGTAATGTTAATAAAATTACTTAAAATCATGGTCATCATTTAGCCAGCGCAGTCACTTCAAGTAAGAAGTTCAAAGAGGAAATATTTCTACTAAAGGTATAAACGAAATACTGTCTGAATCTTTAAGGTATCCACACTATGTTAACTATTACTCAACATTCTACCATGCACTGTGTTCTCACAAAAGATATTACTTGTGGTGTCATAACTGTTATTATAACTAATATTATTTTAGATAGTATAAGTGATATAAAAGGGTATAATTAGTGCATGAAGAAGGTGCAAGTTATAGCTACCGAGCTGAATACACGGTGTACAGAGGTGCACAAGTACAAATATTTTGAATGTGTTGAATGAATTGTAAATTAAAGGTATAAGTGTAATTTTAGAAAAGTAAATGTTTGGGTACTTTACCTTTTGTTTGTACCTACGAATATATCAAGTTAAATAAATTTAAAGGTATTGTGTAAATTATAAATTTAAGGTATAACAGAACAATTTCTAATGTTTGTGTACTTTAAGTTTGGTTTGTATAGAAGTAATAAATACAGTTTTCCTAACTATAACCAAGGTTTATCCTTTGTTTTATTCACTGAATTTCAATGGTTTTTATTTTTAAAACCAAAAATATGAAATCGTACAGTTTGTTGTTGAGTGAAGTGTTATTAAGTGGGGTGTGGTACAGTACAGTGAAAGAGAGTGTCGTAAAGTGTACTGTACTTAAGTATAGTGTTATAGGGTAGAGTAGAATGGTATGGGGTAGAGTGGAATGTGGTGCAGTGGAGTGGCATACTGTGGAATAGCATACATTGGAGTGGTGTAGAGTGGAGTGGCATAGAGTGGAGTGTTGTACAGTGCAGTACATTGGAATGGCATATAGTGGAGTTGCATAGAGTGCAACACATAGTGTGAAATGTTGTAGAGTGGCGTAGCAAAGAGTTGAGTGGCGTACAGTAGAATAGCATACAGTGGAGAGGTGAAGAGTGAAAGGGTGTAGAGTTCAGTGTGGTACAGTGTAATAGCATACAGTGGAGTAGTATAGAGTGCAGTGGTGTAGAGAACAGTGGCGTACCATGGGGTTAGGTACAATGTAGTGGCATACAGTACAATAGTGTGAAGTGTATGTGACAAAGTCACCCTTTTAGCATGTTCACCCCAATGTTTCTGACTGATAATGGTGGTAACTAACCCTGACTGAGCCCTGGGCTCTGCTAAACAGACCCAGAGCGAGTGCTCTGAATAAAAAGTATATGGTCAAATGTACAATGTTATAATTCCAATTGACAATGACAGACCCTGTAAGTCCCTAGAAGATAATAGGGCAAGGGGGATTTAAACTACTTATAAGTCCCTAGTATATAATAGGGCAGGGAAGTTTAGAGGCCCAGTGGATTTCCGGCACTGCAGTGTGCATTACTGTGGTGCCTGCTGTCATTTTTAAATGTAACCCTGCCCTGCAGACTGACGTTAAAAAGTAAAATGTGTGCAAATTCGACTTTGGGATTCAAGGTACTGCCAAAGTGATAAACTACCTTATTTGTACATATAAATCACCCCCATGGTCTCCCTTAAATGCCCCAGGGGTGGGGTGTCATGTAACTATATTCAGGGGCATTATAAGATATGCCCTCGTGGGGGGGAAACTGCAACTTTCATTTTCCCCCATTGTAGACACTTAGCTCCATAGGATAAAATGGGAATATTGTCCATAAGCCTAAGTATGGCTAGGAGGGGGCTAAATCTGTCATGAGAGGGTGCACATGAATGGTAATGATAAATCCAACAAATTGCCCTCGTTGAATTTATCACAACTAGTAGAGAATAAAAGTTTTAAGACTTTATTTTCTGTAAGCCAAATTCCAACCTGTTAATGGTCTCTCCTAATTGGTCAGCCCTAACAGGATTAGCCAGACTGCGTTGATGAGGTGATAAGGGGTCTGCTTTGAGCAGAGGTTGGTAGATGCTGAGGCCAGGTCAGGAAGGAGGCTGGGTAAATCAAGCTGAGGCTTCAAAAGGAAGTCAGTCAGAAAGGAATGCAGCCAGGCCTGCCCTCTCACCCTGTACCCCACAGATAGAGTGTGGGCTTAGGAAAGGAATTTGCAGACGTCTATAGGAGGAGTTATTGGAAATGAGCTACACCAGTGAGTTGGTTTAGCCAGGTCTTCCTCCTCTTAAGGAAACTCATCCATCTTGGAATGTTAAAGTGCAGTGCTTTATGGGACAAGATTATGTCACACTTTGGAGGAAGTTGTCATGCTTCCAGGTGGCACCCTACAGCTCATTGGACAAGAATGCCCACTTACTGTTCTCCAAGATGATTGAATAAAAGTGGCTGATCTGCATTGTAATTCAGATTGACTGGATGGAATCACAAGAAGAAGAAGGATTGCTCTGCTGGAACCCTGGTCTGCAACCTAGAGGACTGCATACTGAAGTATTGCTCTTGTTGCGCACTGGAACAACAGCCCAAAGGACTTTGCCTTGCATTTAAAAGGACTCAGGAGTGGGCTTCCTGAAAGCAACAGGTTAAAAGAGCTTCAATGCACTAGCTTCCTCAAAGGTCACCAGCCTGGAGTGCGTCCAGTGGACTTTTCAGGAATTGGCCAGGTGCATTGTGGGATTTGTAGTCCCAACGTCCCAAGGAGCAACTCAGAGATTCTGGAAACTTGGATTAGGGTTGTGGACCACTTTCCTGCATCAAGTAACACTTCTGGAAGTAACTGTAAAAGTGTTACATTGTGGACAGCTAGAACTCTTGACTGTGTCCTGGTTCTGTGCACCCTTCCCTTTAAATGCTAATTACTTCTAAGCTCTAGTTTTACTTTTAATCTTTAAAAAATAATATCTCTGGTTCCCTATATTGGATTTTTGCTGTTTTGGTGTCATTTTAAAGATACAATTATTTCCTATTTATATAAAATGTTGAGGGATTTTTTATTGTGTGTTGTGTCTTACTTATTAACTGTATTGTTGTATTTAAATGCTTTCAATACTTGCCTTCTAAATTAGGCCTGCCTGATTGTTGCCAAGCTACCAGGGGTTGGGCCATGAGGTAATATGTTGAGACCTTAACTGAGACTAACACTGTATGGGGGCATTATTGCTAGTGGTAGGTGCTTACTTTCCTCTACTAATAACCCTCCAACAGTGCAGTATCATGGAGTGGAGTGGTGTGGAGTGGAATAGCATAAAGTGGAGTGTTGTACAGTGGAGTGTCATAGAGTGTAGTGGCATAGAGCGGACTAGCGTATAGTGGAGTGGTGCACAGTGCATTGTGTTAGAGTGGAATAGTGTACAGTGTAGTGGTGAGAGTGGAGTTGTGTACAGTGGAATAGCCTAGAGTGGAGTAGCAAGGAGCCGACTAGCTTAGAGTGCAGTGGCATAGACTGGAGTGACAGAGACTGAAGTGGCATAGAGTGGAGTGGCAAAGAGTGGAGTGCATAGATTGGAGTAGGGTAGAGTAGAGTGACATAGAGTGCAGTGGCATATAGTGAATGCGTGTACAGTGCAATGCCATATATTAGAGGGGCATACAGTTGAGTGGCATACAGTGACATAGCATAGAGAGCAATAACATAGGGTGGAATGCAGTAACGTGGAGCTGCATACAGTGGAACAGTGTAGAGTGGATTGGCGTACATTGTAGTGGGTTACAGTAAATTGGCATACAGTGAAGTGTGTTACAGTGGATTGGCATACAGTGGAATAGTGTTAAGTGTAGTGGTGTACAGTGGACTGGAATAGAATGGATTGGCATACAGTGGAGTGTTCTAGATTTCAGTGGAGTAGAGTAGAGTGAGGTACAATGTAGTGGTGTACATAGAGTGAAGTGGCGTACAATGGAATGGTGAACACTGGAGTGGCATACAGTGGAACAGACTAGAGTAGAGTGACGTAAAGTGGAGTGGCATACAGTGGAATAGCATAGAGTAGACTGTCATATAGTGGAGTTGTATACAGTGGAATTGTGTACAGTGTATTGGTGTATGGTGTAGTAGTGTACAGTGGAGTGGCATAGACTGGAGTGTTGTAGAGTTGAGCAGCATATAGTGGATTAGTTTACCTGGGAGTGATGTACAATGCAGTGGCGTACACTGGAGTGTGTTAGAGTGGAGTTGGGTATAGTGGAAGAGAGTAGAATTGAATGGCGTTTAATGCAGTGGCATATACTGGAGCATGTAAGAGTGGAGTGGCATACAATGGAATAGCGTAGCGTGGCGTACAGTGGTGCAGCATTGGGTAGAGTGGGGTACAGTAGAGTGTTAAAGAATGGGCTGGCCTAGATTGGAATGAGATAACGTGTAGTGGTGTACATTGGAACAGTGTAGAGTGAACTGACATAGAGTGGAGTGGCGTATACTGGAGTGCCATACAGTGGGATAGAATACAGTGGAGTGGGGAAGAGTGGAGTTCTGTAGAGTGGAGTGGCCTAGGGTGTAATGGCGGAGAGTAGGGTCACATACAATGGAATAGCACAGAGCAGAGTAAAGTAGAGTGGTGTAAGGTACAGTGTAGTGGCATACAGTACAATAACAGACTTGAGTGGCATAGAGTGGAGAGGTGTAGGTCGGAATGTCATAGAGTGGAGTGTTTTAGAGTAGAATACTTTTGAGTAGAGTGTTGTAGAGTGGAGCAGCGTAGAGTGCAGTGGAGTATACTACAGTCACGTAGAATGTAATAGCATACTGTGGATTGGTATCAGTGGAGTGGCGTAAAGTGGAATAGCATAGAGTGTAGTGGCATACAGTGGAGTGGCATACAGTAGAGTAGCATATGGTAGAGTAGTGTAGAGTTGAATATCGTTGTTAGAAATGGGGTTTCTGGTTGGCTAGGGTATGCACCTCAGCCAGGCAGAACTTACCCACTCTAGTCAGGGCAAGGGAATTACACGTCCAAGATAACCCCTGCTCACCCCCTTGGTAGCTTGGCACGAGCAGTCAGGCTTAACCCAGAGGCAATGTGTAAAGCGTTTGCACAACACACACAACACACGTGACGCAATATCCCCACCACAAAGGAAACACAACACCAGATTATATGAAAATATACTGTATTGTACACAAGGCAATTATCAGACCAAACATCACATATCAGTACTATCCTGCTACCTTAGCAGTTGTCAGAACGTTACACATTAGTTACTCTGCAACCTAGCAGTAGTCACTCATTACACACAGGTTACTCAGTATTCTGCATCATAAGCAGTAGCCAGGAAAACACGTTATTACATCACAGCACTTGTCATAAGAATATCATAAAATGCCCATAGTAGGAACATTAGAAAACATATGGCAAGTTAGAAAAACATATTAGCAAGCATGTCCATAAAAGGAACATTTGCATACACATATGTAAAAACATCAAACGCAGGTAGGTAATATATGAATCAAACAAAAGTCTGTAGAAATAACTTTGGATTGCAACTATATTGGTCCTTTAAACAGTACCTGGTTGGATGAAGGCACCTCCAGTGCCTAGAAGGCGAACAATGGGGCCCCCGGCGCTCCTATGCGCAAAACGGGGGCCTCCCTTATACTCTGGGGTCAGAGGAGCGCGACATGCACCTCCTCTCTTTTATAGACAGGGCCTCTGGGGACCGTGATTACTGGGGGCCCCCCAGGGCCTCAACCGGCCCTCAGGAAGGGGGCCAAAGCCAGCAAAAACAACTTAGGACAGGAGGGGGGGGACCACACACCCCCTCCGGTTTAATGACAAGCCCCTCCCGGGACCCGTGATCTCTGGGGGCCCCCCCAGGCCTCCACTGGCCCTTCCACCAAGCCGGGGGCGGCACAATAATGCCCGTTTTACCTAACAGCAGAAAAGGAGCATCCTGCTCCTAACGCAGAGGCCAGGGGGAAGGGGGCACTCTCCGCGCCTTCCCCTGGTCCTGCTGTGAAGCCACAAGAAGATCAGACCCCTCCTGGGGCCCGAGCAGACACTCGCCTGCACCCAATGCGGTGCACGAGTGTTCTTCCAGCTTCCCGGGCTGCTGCGGTGATCTTATTTAAAGGTGCACAATGCAACAAGGAGCCTACGAGCTCCCAAGGCTCCATAAGCGCGCTGCAATCAGTGCTATGACAGCCGCAACCACGGAGAAGCACCCCTCGTGAAGAAATGGATGCAGGGGTCAGGGGCACAGCACCCTGCCCCTGAGGAGCAGAATCTTAAGACAAGGTCCTCAGGTGGAGGGCCCAGCTACAGGCCAGAACAAGGGAAAGGCAGCAAGTGGCAAGTCCTTCACAGTGACCAGGCAGGTCACAGGTCAGCACAGCAGCAGCAGTCCATGGCGGTTCCTGGTGAGTCCTTTCAGCCTTTGGTGTCCAGTTCCAAGATGATTCCAAGAGTCTCCAAATTGTGGGGAAAAATCCGCTGTACTTATAGTCAGTTCTTACAGTGTTTTACAATGGTAGGGAGAGGAGGTTTCAGCCAGTTACAACTGGTTCTGGGAGTGCCCCCTCTCTCCTTTCAGCACAGGCTCCAAGCATCAGTGGGGGGTTAACGACCCTATTGTGTGAGGCCAGGGCACAGTCTTTACAAATGCAGGTGTGCCCCGCCTCTCCCTTCTCTCAGCCCAGGAAGACTATTCAGTATGCAGATGTACCTCTGTGACACCTCCACCTTCCCTGTGTACAGGCTGTCTGAAAAGTATGCACAAAGCCCCAACTGTCACTCTGCCCAGACATGGATTGGAGTCAAGCTGCAAAACACCAGAGTCATAAGCACAGATAAATGTGCACTTTCTAGAAGTGGCATTTCTGTGATAGTAATAAAAAATACCCCACACCAGTAAGCAGCATTTATTATCACCATCACAACCATACCAAACACGCCTACGCTACCCCTCATAAATCAGATAATACCCCTTACACATAAGGCAGGGCATTTCTAATGCAATCCTATGAGAAGACAGCACTCACAGCAGTGAGACACCAAGTTAGGCTGTTTGTCACTACTAGGACAGGCCATGCAATATGGCACATGTCCTGTCTTTCTACATACATGGCACCCTGCCCATAGAGCTAGCTACGGCGTACCTTAGGGGTGACTTACATGTAGTAAAAGGGGAGTTCTGGGCCTGGCAAGTAAATTTAGATGCCAGGTCCCTGTGGCAGAAAACTGCGCACACAGGCCCTGCCCTAGCAGGCCTGAGACAGGTTTGAAAGTCCACTTCAGTGGGTGGCGCAAGCAGCGCTGCAGGCCCACTAGTAGTATTTAATTTACAGGCCCTGGGTATAGAGATACCACTGTACAAGGGACTTATAGGTAAATTAAATGTGGCAATTAGGTATAAGCCAATCATACCAACTTTAGATGGGAGAGCACCTGCACTTTAGCACTGGTCAGCAGTGATAAAGTGCTCAGAGTCCTAGAGCCAACAGCGAGAGGTCAGAAAAACCAGGAGGAAGGAGGCAAAAAGACTGGGGATGACCCTGCGTAAGGCAAAAAGTCCAACACAACCCCCTACCAGCCAAAAGCCTGGGGAGAACAATCAATACCTTGATGTACTTCCCTGATTGGGGTGATAGAACAAGGACCCAGGCCCACAACAGCAGGGGCATGTTCCAGTTCTACGCCTTCCTGACTCCACTTGGATCTCTCTGTCAATGCTTCCCAGGCAGCCTAGACCAACCCACGGGGGTTTTCTAGCTGCCAATGGCCAGAACCAGGCCCCAGGCCATCTAGGAGCCTCTGGTCTCTGAAACCATGAGTGGGGGGCGGTAGCCCCAGGTGCAAAGCAACCTATCTCCACTCCACTTCCAATCAGTTCAGGGACTCTACCCTGCCACTGATCCACCAACCTAGGGTCCGCACCCATAGGTTCTACATGGGCTAGAGACGAGGCTCTCCTCCCTCTACCCCTCCTTCTAGGATCCCGCCCTCCTCTCCTAGGAGGGGTATCACCAGAATCCACACATGCCAGGGTGCTGGGTACAGCAGCCCTGCACAACTCTCTCACCAGCCCAGGATCACTACCTGGCGACTGACCACTCAACTTAGGGACGACACCCTTGGGTTGCACCGGGGCTGGCTTCCCCCTCCCTGAACCCCACTTCCAGAGTCCTGCGTCTCCCCACCTCGGGAGAAGCCACCAGAAGTTTCACACGGGGGGTTAGCACACTAACCGCCCCCCCAACCAGGTCAGAGTTTACCCCCTGAACCTGTCTATCTAGTCCAGGGACGACACCCTTAGACTGGACCATTGCCCAGCGAACCAGGACTTCCTTGGGAGCACACCTACCCCCTACCAGATCAGAGCTTACCCCCTGAATCTGGCAATCCAACCCAGAGTCACTACCCTGCGGTTGAACCACTGCCTGGCGCACCAGGACTTCCTTGGGTGTACACCTACTCCCCATCAGGTCAGAGTTTACCCCCTGAACCTGATCATCCAACCCAGAGTCACCACCCTGTGGTTGAATCATTGCCTGGCACACCAGGACTTCCTGGGGGGCACACCTACCCCCCACCAGGGAAACACCTTCCCCAAGGGCCACACAAGAGTCTGGCTGGCGCAGGTCTCCTGACCTCTGCCCATCTGACAGAGTCTGGATTCCCCCCAGCCCAGAAATGGTCTCACCAAGGTCATTCATGGGGGGCTCTGCTCTCAGAGTTGACCCCTGACCCTCCAGGTTCTCCACTGGGGCCCACAGCTCCCTCTCAAACCTATGCCTGGATATCCGCCTTCTCCGCTGTAGAGCGAGACTACCAGACAGTAGGACCGGCGGAACGCTATCACCAGCCACCCGCCCAAGTCCTAATGACAAAATGGGATCCTTCTGAACAGCCGGCCCTACGGCACAGGCTAGGCTCACCTCCTGGCGTTCACTCATGGAACCTTCCAGGACCTGGGACTGGAGCTCGGGTACCCTGGGCCTCAGCCCAACCCCATTCCCTCTCCTCTGAGACTGGAGATGGGGTGCCTTACCCGCCCCAATACACTGGGACCTACCTGGGACACAAGCCTTTCCCACCACACCTGGTTGGGAAACACCTAGACCACTCTCATTAGGAACACCCCCTAATGCCACACCAGACCCTCTGGTACGCAACCAGAAGTCTGCCTCCTTTGCAAGCTCCCTGGGGTCAGAGAGCTAACACTGTGAAGTGTTGGCGTAACCCTGAAAAACAACAACGAAGCAGGTGCTCTCTGACAATCAGATTAAACAGCCCTTCAAAATTGTTTACTGTGCTACCCTTCACCCATCCATCTAGTGCAATGCAGCAATCCTCCACAAACTCCTCCCAAGACTGGTGGGACAGTTTCTTACCACCCCTAAACCTTTTTCTGTATTCCTCAGGGGAAAAACCATACTTCACAATCAGTGCATTTTTTACAGTGTAGTACCCCTCCCTGTTACTCTCTTCTAGAGTCAGTAGGGCATCCCTCCCCTCCTCAGGAATAAAGCTCCCTAGGCCAGTTCCCCAATCCTTCTCAGGGATCCTGCGCTCTACCAGAGCCCTCTCATATTCCTTTAACCACTGACGTATGTCACCCTCCTCTTGGAACCTAGGTACCAGATCTATGGGTATGTGAGGAACATCTTTGCTACAGCACTCTACATTGCTGCCACCACTGGACTCCACCTGCAGCGCTGGTGAGTCCAGAACCTTCAGACTGCGCTCTAGAGCAAGTCTTTCTCTGGCAAAGGCCCTCTCTGCCTCTGCCATCCTCTCCTGTACTAAGGCCTTCTCTACCTCAGCCCTTCTCTCCTCAACAGCTAGGCGCGCTAACTGCAACTTCAGGTCCCTCTCTTCCCGCCTATCTCTTAGCTCATCAGGCGTCAAGGAATGAGAGGTAGCCCTGCTTCTTACACTGGGCCCAGCAAGGGACTCCCTATCACTGGGGTCTTCCCTGTCAACTGGCGTCCCCACCCGGTCATTCTCACCCTCCTGATCAGTCTCTCTACCACTCTCTAGGCATGAGGTCTGGGAGCCCTCCCATTGGGAACCCTCGCTACACTCAGGATCCTCTGGGTACCCCCTAAGCACACTCCCTCCCTGGGTATATGTCACAAACCTTTCAAAGAAATTCAGAGATCTCCTGAGGTCCCCTTCTACAGGCAGCCCTCTCTCTCTACAGAACCCCTCTAATTCCTCCTGCGTGTAAAACGGCAGGTCCTCTAAATCAAAGGTAAGCCCCATCTTGAAAAGGTACAAATAACTCAAATGTGACAACTACAATACCCAAGCGTGAGAATTGAAAACAGGAAAAATGACCAAAGAGAGAAAGTTAAGAGAAGCCAAACATGTGATGGTCTAAACGCAATCCTTGTAGTGAAATAATGAGTCACAATGGTATTGTGCAAGCGCAAGTCCTATCCTCACCGCTGACAACCAATGTTAGAAATGGGGTTTCTGGTTGGCTAGGGTATGCACCTCAGCCAGGCAGAACTTACCCACTCTAGTCAGGGCCAGGGAGTAACACGTCCAAGATAACCCCTGCTCACCCCCTTGGTAGCTTGGCACGAGCAGTCAGGCTTAACCCAGAGGCAATGTGTAAAGCGTTTGCACAACACACACAACACATGTGACGCAATATCCCCACCACAAAGGAAACACAACACCAGATTATATGAAAATATACTGTATTGTACACAAGGCAATTATCAGACCAAACATCACATATTAATACTATCCTGCTACCTTAGCAGTTGTCAGAACATTAAACATTAGTTACTCTGCAACCTAGCAGTAGTCACACATTACACACAGGTTACTCAGTATTCTGCATCATAAGCAGTAGCCAGGAAAACACGTTATTACATCAAAGCACTTGTCATAAGAATATCATAAAATGCCCATAGTAGGAACATTAGAAAACATATGGCAAGTTAGAAAAACATATTAGCAAGCATGTCCATAAAAGAAACATTTGCATACACATATGTAAAAACATCAAACGCAGGTAGGTAATATATGAATCAAACAAAAGTCTGTAGAAATAACTTTGGATTGCAACTATATTGGTCCTTTAAACAGTACCTGGTTGGATGAAGGCACCTCCAGTGCCTAGAAGGCAAACAATGGGGCCCCCGGCGCTCCTATACGCAAAACGGGGGCCTCCCTTATACTCTGGGGTCAAAGGAGGGCGACATGCATCTCCTCTCTTTTATAGACAGGGCCTCTGGGGACCGTGATTACTGGGGGCCCCCCAGGGCCTCAACCGGCCCTCAAGAGGGGGGCCAAAACCAGCAAAAATAACTTAGGGCAGGAGGGGGGCACCACGCACCCCCTCCGGTTTAATGACAGGCCCCTCCCGGGACCCGGGATCTCTGGGGGCCCCCCGGGCCTCCACTGGCCCTTCCACCAAGCCGGGGGGACACAGTAATGCCCGTTTTACCTAACAGCAGAAAAAGAGCGTCCTGCTCCTAACGCAGAGGCCAGGGGGAAGGGTGCACTCCCTGCGCCTTCCCCTGGTCCTGCTGTGAAGCCACAAGAAGATCAGACCCCTCCTGGGGCCCGAGCAGACACTCGCCTGCACCAGATGGGGTGCGCAAGTGTTCTTCCAGCTTCCCAGGCTGCTGCGGTGATCTTATTTAAAGGGGCACAATGCAACAAGGAGCCTACGAGCTCCCAAGGCTCCATAACCGCGCTGCAATCAGCGCTATGGCAGCCGCAACCACGGAGAAGCACCCCTCGTGAAGAAATGGATGCAGAGGTCAGGGGCCACAGCACCCTGCCCCTGGGGAGCAGAATCTTAAGACAAGGTCCTCAGGTGGAGGGCCCAGCTACAGGCCAGCACAAGGGAAAGGCAGCAAGTGGCAAGTCCTTCACAGTGACCAGGCAGGTCACAGGTCAGCACAGCAGCAGCAGTCCATGGCGGTTCCTGGTGAGTCCTTTCAGCCTTTGGTGTCCAGTTCCAAGATGATTCCAAGAGCCTCCAAATTGTGGGGAAAATTCTGCTGTACTTATAGTCAGTTCTTACAGTGTTTTACAATGGTAGGGAGAGGAGGTTCCAGCCAGTTACAACTGGTTCTGGGAGTGCCCCCTCTCTCCTTTCACACAGGCTCCAAACATCAGTGGGGGGTTAACGACCCTATTGTGTGAGGCCAGGGCACAGTCTTTACAAATGCAGGTGTGCCCGCCTCTCCCTTCTCTCAGCCCAGGAAGACTATTCATTATGCAGATGCACCTCTGTGACACCTCCACCTTCCCTGTGCACAGGCTGTCTGAAAAGTATGCACAAAGCCCCAACTGTCACTCTGCCCAGACGTGGATTGGAGTCAAGCTGCAAAACACCAGAGTCATAAGCACAGATAAATGTGCACTTTCTAGAAGTGGCATTTCTGTGATAGTAATAAAAAATACACCCACACCAGTAAGCAGCATTTATTATCACAACCATACCAAACACGCCTACGCTACCCCTCATAAATCAGACAATACCCCTTACACATAAGGCAGGACATTTCTAATGCAATCCTATGAGAAGACAGCACTCACAGCAGTGAGACACCAAGTTAGGCTGTTTGTCACTACTAGGACAGGCCATGCAATATGGCACATGTCCTGCCTTTCTACATACATGGCACCCTGCCCATAGGGCTAGCTACGGCGTACCTTAGGGGTGACTTACATGTAGTAAAAGGGGAGTTCTGGGCCTGGCAAGTAAATTTAGATGCCAGGTCCCTGTGGCAGAAAACTGCACACACAGGCCCTGCGCTAGCAGGCCTGAGACAGGTTTGAAACTCTACTTCAGTGGGTGGCGCAAGCAGCTCTGCAGCCCCACTAGTAGTATTTAATTTACAGGCCCTGGGTATAGAGATACCACTGTACAAGGGACTTAAAGGGTAAATTAAATATGCCAATTAGGTATAAGCCAATCATACCAACTTTAGATGTGAGAGCACCTGCACTTTAGCACTGGTCAGCAGTGATAAAGTGCTCTGAGTCCCAGAGCCAACAGCGAGAGGTCAGAAAAACCAGGAGGAAGGAGGCAAAAAGACTAGGGATGACCATGCGTATGCCCAAAAGTCTAACACTTTGCATTTCTCTTCCGATCATAGCGCTGGAAGCTGATCTTCCAGCGTGAAGGAGGAGGCATTGTGATTGTCAGCGCGCGCTCGCGCGCTGACGTAACGGGGTTATGAGGGGGTCGGGGGTGGAAGGGGAAGGGCTTCCCCTTCCATCCCTGACTTGGGGGGGGTGGGGGGAACCCCACAGAAGGAGCGCTAGCGCTCCCTCTGGGCTGGGTGCCCAGGACGTAATGGTTACGTCCTGGGCACAGTAGCACTGTGCCGCAGGACGTAACCATTACGTCCTCGGCACAGAAGGGGTTAAGCAAAAGTGTACCAGCTGTGGTGCACGCCTTAAGCCTTAAAACAACAGTTCCATGCTTGCTGTTTGTTTGAAGTAAGCTCTTTTACTTCTATAACAACCTGTGCCTGGTGCCACCCCGGATCCACATCACAAAGCCTGACCACAGCAATTTTCATTTTTTCTGTGCTGCAGAAATACAATGTATCAGTGACACCCTGTTCATCATTGCAACAAGTCCAGGCTAGCAGCAATGAAGTCAATTGCCTGCGCAAAAGCATTCTCTGCAAACTGAAGTGCGTTTAGGATTTTCTTAATTATTATTGCAGTGCTTCATGGTACTTGAAGTCAGATGACCAGTAATGTGTGTCTAATGCATTTTACTGCAGTGATGTGGACATCACCTCTAAGATGTGTTCGTCCAACCCTGATGCATTTTACTTGGCAGGGCTGGAGTTGAGAGAGGTGGCTAAGGTCTCCGGGTTAAAGAGGGAAAAAGGCTGAAGAAACAGGATTGCATATATAGTGATGGTATGTGATTCATTGGTTTGGGAAATACAGTTTTGGTAATGCTGGCTACTAGAGTTGTAAAAACTTGTGAAAATTGATTTGTGCATCGTTTCATTTTTTACACTTTACAACAACGTCTAAATTAGTGTGTTCAATTGATCTATTTTTGAAGAAGGTGTGTGCACTCTTGTCCAGGAGGGAATGGATGTTAATAAAGAGAGCAGTAAAATCAAGCCCAGCCTTACATCATTACTGCATGTTGGCATGCACCATGGGTCCTTGTTTTTATCTGTGTCATATATTAGCCAAATGACGAGTTTGCCATACGTGACCTGGAATTAGGGACTCTAAATGGAAGTGACTCACTTGGCACTAACTAACAGCCTTTCTAGGCAAACACAGAAACTCCTTGTGTCCTTACCATGAATCCTTTAACAAACTTGTGACACTACATCATGCTCTGTTTTATATTGTCAGGAAACAAGGTTGCAGAATCATTTTACTTCTCCCTTTCTTTCGCACACACACTTTGCCTAATACGCAAACTCTTTACCTCCAATCATGCTGATTAAGTGTGTTTTGGAGACAGTCATATTCTTGATTTCTTATATCCTTCTTCTCAGGTACTATTGTTACAGGTGCAAGACAATACATACCTCCCCCTCTGACAGAAAAACCAGGTGGAAGGAGGCAAAAAGACTGGGGATGACCCTGCGTAAGGCAAAAAGTCCAACAATCGTTGAGTGTTATTGGCAAATAGTGCAGTGATATAGCGTGGAGTGGCATAGAGTGGAATAGTGTACAGTAGAATGACATACAATGGAGTGTCGTACAATTGAACAGGGTAGGATGTAGTAGAGTAGAGTGGACTGGCATACAATGGAGTTGCATACAGTGGGGTGGTGTAGAATGAAGTGATGTACAGTGGACGGTTGTAGAGTGGAGGGCTTACAGTGGAGTGGTGAACAGTGCAGTGGTGTAGACTGGAATGGAACAGAGTGGAGTGGTATAGAATGGAGTGTCATATAGTGAAGTTGTATAGAGTAGAGTGGAATGGGGTAGAGTAGCCTGGCATGAGGCAGAGTACCGTGGAGTAGTGTACACTGTTGTAGCATATATTACAGTGACAGACAATGGAGTGGTGTGGAAGGGCACAGAGTGGAGTTGCATACAGTGGGGTGTTCTAGAGTTCGCTGTGTAGACTGGAGAGAGGTACAACATAGTGGCATACAGCAAAATAGATTAGAATGCAGTGGTGTACAATGGAATGGCATATACTGGAGTGGCATACCGTGTGTTAGAAATGGGGTCTCTGTTTGGCAGTCAGTTTACATCCTGTCCAAGTAGGGACCCATGCTGTAGTCAGTGTAAGAGGATACATAGCTCAGATAACTCCTGCTCACCCCCTTGGTAGCTTGGTACATGCAGTCAGGCAATTATCTGAGGCAATGTGTAAACTATTTGTAATAACACACACAGTAACACAGTCTAAACATCACAAAAGGACTCTACACCAGTTTATAAAAATAGCCAATATTTATCTAAATCAAACAAGACCAAAATGACAAAAATCCAACATACACAAGCAAAGATATGAATCAATGGATGCGTTGTTTTAGCACAATGTACCTGGTATGCATAAAAAATAAAGCTGCATGGGTGACGGTGCATCAGAAAAGCAAGCAATGCATTGTTTCCTTACTCGCAAGTGAGACTGTGCGTCTATTCTTTACCTGCACCAGAGGCCGTGCATTGATTCTTTACTCACAAGGAAGGCTGTGTGTCAATCCGGTTGCACAGCCTCGGGTCCACGCGGTGATGTTTGCAGATTTTGACACCCAGGATCCCGCGTGAAAATTTCTGACATGCTGTGCGAAAAGTCCGCATAGAGAACAGGTGATGCGTTGTTTCTCCTGCTGTGAGGTAGCCGATGCGTTACATTTTCAGCCGCAGGATGGGCGGTGCATCAATTTTTATGACACACACATCGGCGTATGGATTTTCCCCCACAGGTCACCAGTTTCCTCTTCTATGTGCCAAGGGACTGGATTTGGCACCACTTAGCAAGTCAGGACTCACTCAGTCAGGAGAGCCCAGGCACTGGCAGATGAAGTCTTTAATATCCCTGAGACTTCAGAACAAGCCCTTGGACAAACTTCACAAGCAGGATTTTAGAAAGCAAAATTCTGTTATTTCCTCTACGAGCAGAAGCAGCAGTAGCATGCCAGCACAGCAAAGCAACAGGCAGAGTGGCAAGTTCTCCTCAAGCATCAAGCACTTCTCCTTGGCAGAGGTTCCTCTTGATCCATAATTAATCCAAAAATCTGGGATTTTGAGTCCACTACTTATACCCATTTCTGGCTTTGATGTAGGCAAACTTCAAAGGAAAGACTCTTGTTCACAAGATTCTGCTTAGCCCAGGCCTCACCCCAGACACTCACCAGGGGGTTGGAGACTGCATTGTGTGAGGACAAACACAGCCCTATCAGGTGTGTCATCTCCTCACTGTAACCCAGGAGACTCATAGGATATGCAGGACACTCCTCAGCTCCCTTTGTGTCATTGTCCAGAGGGAATTCACAACCAGCCCAACTGTCAGCCTGACCCAGACCCAGGGAATTTGCGGCTCCTCTCAGATTCCAGAACTTTCTGTCACCGAAATGAGAGGAAAAAGTCTTTTTTGGCAAAATTTTGAGGTTTGCAAAGGATTCTGAGTAACAGAACCTGGTCAGAGCCCCACAAGTCACCCCATCTTGGATTCCCCAAACTGTCTAGTTTAAAAAAATGCACAGGTTTGCTAGGTTTCCCTAGGTGCCGGCTGTGCTAGAGGCCAAAATCTACAGCTAGGCAGTTTGCAAAAAACACATCAGAATTCAATGTAAAAATGTGATGTGTCCATGTTGCGTTTCCTGTCGCGAGCATCAGGCCTACCCACGCAAGTGAGGTACCATTTTTATCGGGAGACTTGGGGGAACACAGAATAGCAAAACAAAGTGTTATTTCCCCTTGTCTTTCACTCTATTTTTTCCTTCCAAATGTAAGACAGTGTGTAAAAAAGAGGTGTAATTGAGAAATTCCTTGTAATTCACATGCTAGTATGGGCACCCCGGAATTCAGAGATGTGCAAATAACCACTGCTTCTCAACACCTTAGCTTGTGCCCATTTCGGAAATACAAAGGTTTTCTTGATACCTATTTTTCACTCTTTATATTTCAGCAAATGAATTGCTGTATACCCGGTATAGAATGAAAACCCACTGCAAGGTGCAGTTCATTTATTGGCTCTGGGTACCATGGGTTCTTGATAAACCTACAAGCCCTATATATCCCAGCAACCAGGAGAGTCCAGCAGACGTAACAGTATATTGCTTTCAAAAATCTGACATAGCAGGAAAAAGTTACAGAGTAAAACATTGAGAAAAATGGTTGTTTTTTTTACCTCAATTTCAATATTCTTTTATTTCAGCTGTTATTTTCTGTAGGAAACCCTTGTAGGATCTACACGAATGACCCCTTGCTAAATTCAGAATTTTGTCTACTTTTCAGAAATGTTTAGCTATCTGGGATCCAGCATTGGTTTCACACCCATTTCTGTCACTAAGGGGAAGGAGGCCGAAAGCACAAAAAACAGTAAAAATGGGGTATGTCCCAGAAAATGCCAAAATTGTGTCGAAAAATTATGTTTTCTGATTCAAGTCTGTCTGTTCCTGAAAGCTGAGAATATGGTGATTTTAGCACCGCACACCCTTTGTTGATGCCATTTTCAGGGAAAAAACCACGAGCCTTCTTCTGCAGGCCTTTTTTCCCTTTTTTTTGAAAAAAATGAAATTTTCCCTGATTTTTGGCTAATTTCTTGGTCTCCTTCAGGGGAACCCACAAAGTCTGGGTACCTCTAGAATCCCTGGGATGTTGGAAAAAAGGACGCAAATTTGGTGTGGGTAGCTTATGTGGACAAAAAGTTATGAGGGCCTAAGCGCGAACTGCCCCGAATAGCCCAAAAAAGGCTTGGCACCTGAGGGGGAAAAGGCCTGGCAGCGAAGGGGTTAAAGGTGCTCCGATTATGCATTTACAAGAAGATCATTTTCACTGACAAAATATAATTTCTCTCCAAAGGAATTGCCAATACTATGAATAAACTGAAACGTTTCTCTTTGGTGGAATATTCTTTTACCCTAATTTATGATTTCTTCTCGTATATTTAGCAGGATCTTTCTGAAAATTACTTATTTTTGGACAAGGTGCACAACAACTAAACTGAAGTTTATTTGACCTCAAGGATAAAACACAATTCTGCCCATCCCACTACCACTTACACCTCTTCCTTTCGCTCTTGCAATTTATACCTGTCTCAGAGAAACCTTCTCCTCCAAGCCTGGTTCTCTTGAGCACCTGATCATACCAACTCTACAAATGAGGTTAAAGATTCTGCATGCTTATTGACTGCTCCAGATAACGGAATGTGGTTATGTCTATGTGGTATTTCAATAGCTCAGCCTAGCAGTACAGTAGTGTAGCGAGGTATAGAATCAGAGACTAACAACAAGTGATAGAAGCAGTAGCTATGTTGCGGACTATTGACAGAAATAACGTCTACCTTCTTCCAAGTATTGTTGTGTGCGAAATGGTTTGGTGCACAAATAGTCTTGAAAAGATTATCGTCTTGAATTTAAATATAGTGAATCCTACCACATTATCAATCACTACCAATCAATCGTCTTCTCTGGCCATGAAACGAATCTGCTTTGGTTACTGTTGCCATCTAAGAAGATAGCCTCAGCTTGGTCGATGAGGACTGCTTTTCAGTACGTTTATGTAGAAGTTTCTGTGTGCTTGACATCATAGGGCATGGTAATGACAGAACCATTACTTTGGCCCATACGGACGCTTTCCATACATAAAACCCCCTGGCTACTGTGGGTCAGCAGATCTGCCACATCGGAAATAAAAATTCAAGCAGTCCTAAAAAATGGGAAGGAACACACGATGTACATGGAATTCATCACAGTATCACATCTGGGGATGAGTTTTGATTGCGTTTATTATTCATTTTTAAGAAGAAAAGATAAAAGAAACGTTTTGCTATTTAAGAAAATACTTTTTCTTTCTTAACATAGTATTGTTGTAGTGGTTTTTAGTGAAACGGGGGTATGAGACTCAGAGAATCTAGATTACTCAGTGGACTAATGAACACACTCCAGGAATTTGTGTTTAACCTCATGGTCACAGGTTTCAATTCCGGGGGGCCGAGTCAGCCTTTCATCCTTTCGAGGTTGTTGGAAAGTACTACTATTTAATTGGATAGAAATAAACAACTGTTTTTAAAGTTCCAAGAGACTTAAAGGTGAACGTGCGCTTTACCAATACATGTTATGTTGTATTGATGATCTACAATAACACATAAAATGTATTTTTAAAATATGCATATTTTATGTGACCAGGAAATAATTACAAACCGAATGATTGAATGACTGAGTGAATAGCTTACCAATGGTATTAAGCTAGCAGGATGGCCTCGATAATGGTATATTTTTTATTTCATTAACAATTTTTTACGTGCCTTTAAACACTCGTTGTGCCAACATCAGCCCACCTTATTAGCTCTTTTCAGTGATCCATCATCATACATTAAAGCATTGCTCAGTTTCACAATAGCTTCAATTTCAGCAGAGTACAATAGAAGTATTTTAAAATCACTTAAATGTTTTCCGCTGCATCTATTGAGGAACAGTGTAAAGCACAAAATGTATAGATAATGATAATATATCTAGTCCGTTCGCACTGGCTACATTTTATGTTGCTATGGCAATGCTAAAATGAATTCATCAGGCACAATACAGGGATATGGGTGGACTTAACATTCAACAAAATTGAGGTAACTTTTAATATAATATAAAATGTTTTATGAGGGGATCAACGTTGTGTTTACATATTAATTGGAAAAATATTTTGAAACGTAATAAGCAAGTTCATTTAACACAAATATCCTTGGTGTTGAGAAATCTTCCTTGCTAGCACATAACTTTTGGAAGGCAGAATACAAGTTGTTTGTTTCCTTATTGACAACTCGAGACTGACACCAATACATCTCAAAATATTCAGCGTGACATACCACCTCCAAACAATGACTTCTCTGAATCGTATTCTCTGCAATTACAAGTCTTAAAATTCTACAACAGCAGTAGCTTTGTGGAGTCCTTTGGACAAAAAGGGATAAGTTGATGATTTTTTGTTAACATTTTTTTCCTTTTCACTTGTTTT
The DNA here is from genome assembly GCF_031143425.1 of Pleurodeles waltl. Taxonomy (NCBI): domain Eukaryota; kingdom Metazoa; phylum Chordata; class Amphibia; order Caudata; family Salamandridae; genus Pleurodeles; species Pleurodeles waltl. Next base: position 569,803,406 of record NC_090442.1, read on the forward strand.
CTCTTTCCTTGATCTGCTCAGCCTTGGGCATGCTGAGTTTGAGCAGGAAAACAAGCGTTGGCTGATAATCTGGGACAAATGTATTTTTAAGATACAATCTGTTGGGGAGAGCCTTTGAAATACATGTATATTGTCAGAGAAGTATTTTAATGAACATTTTGATTAAGTTCATTTGTTAACTCATAACTAAAAATTATAACGTCTGAGTCTAAAACAGGAAAGTTGATAAAAACTATAATGCAACAATAACTAAATCTGACTGAAATTAATCAACATTTGTTGGAGAGAATATCTTGCTCATTTTGGGTGCCTACTATTTTGTGCTCTTTTTGTACTTGTTACGATGTAACTTGTGTTTGTGAGTGCACCGATACTATACAACTCTCTGATTTACCTTTCAAAATCAATACGAAATGGTGGGTATCTATATTATTGTATGGTTTTGATTTTATTTTTTAAAGAAGACAAGTGGCTCACGTGAAGGGGAACAGTTCTGGGTGCCTATTTGAAACAAAACAGCGAATGAAGAAATACAGCAGCTGACAGAATCATCATGAAGCTTTTCCCTCCAGCCAAGACATTTCCGACAATCCTACAAGATAAAAGTGGCCCATGCTTTGCTTGCTTCAGAGGGTGTTTGAGTACTCACTGCACACTGCAATTAGCCAATAAAACATTGACACAGCGCTGCAGCACTGTAATGTGTGTTGGGGGACTTCTCAAAAGTATTTGTTCTCGATCAAGAAACAAGCTATGGATCTATGGAACAAGCTTCAGGTTTTGGGATGCCGAAAAATAGGTGACTACATTAGCTGATCCCATCTGTATTCTTTGGCTAAATTATACAATGCTTCTGCTGTTCAGCTTTCATTACCTAGAAATTGGTTATTGGAAACGTTTTCAGAACAGTTCTTGGTTTGTTGGTTGTTTAAGTCTCCCTTCATTGGTTATACAGAATACACTGGATTCTCTGTGTACTTTCATGGGTTCTTTACATTTCCAATTAAGAGTTTTCTCATTTCACCACCTAATTCGAGTTCATCACAGCACTCCACTGCCTTCTGGCTAGTTTTGCACTAGAAAAATACCACATAAATACATACATTATCAGGTTAAGGCATTTGTATCAGTTGCTTTTGGGTGCCCACTTTCATTTTCAATATGCCAGTCATTTATGTACCAACTTGAAGAAAGAGGTGTAGAGCACTAGGCCTACAAAGGTCAGCACTTTCAGAATAATTTATAAGGTAAGAGTTGGGAATCCAGTCCATTTTGACGGAGTCTCTAGCTGTCAGTACAAGGCCTGCTCTTCCAAACATACACTTGGCTTATGTACTGCTGAGATTGAAAAATACAATGTGCAGTAGCTATTGAAATTATTTCAAATTCTATTCAGAATGGATTAATTGTTATAGCTAGAAGTATTAAGGAAGATATGCTAATCCTAAGTAATAAACTAGAATATTTGACACATCACGTATCATATGATGGCAAACCGAACTTAGAAACTCATGAATGCTTAAGATCTCTTGCTGTATGAAGCTGTTGAGGCTTGGGGATTGGGCTCTCAGTCATCAGAGGTTGTGTCAAATTTGAGAATCAGAGATTTAAAATCTATTCCATATAATCTATAATTGTAGGATTTTGCAGGTGCTAACATCAGACTCTAGAATTTGCATCACTGTCATATCAGCTGTAACATGCACAAAGAGTGTTATGTATTTTACTGACGTTTAAAAGTAGGTTAAATATTTTTGATATGTTATTGCATATTAGTGCTTTTATTGAAAATATAAACTTAATTTGTGGTTGCTGGAACGTTTATTTATAGTTAAATTCTAATCTCCAATAACCCATAAATAAAATAAATTTCCTTAAAATGGAATATTCCACTTGCACGGAGGAGAAGCCATAATGAGTCTTAAATACCCAGCAAATAGTATCCCTTCTTTTGAGCCTCATTTAAAATTCATGAAGTGGTAAATGACTAGAAGATACTTTTTGCAACCCTTTTTAATGTTTTTATTACTTAAGGCTGGTGAAATTCTTCAGGCCAGACATTAAAAGGTTTGCTGCATAATTCATTTACAACACGATGGCTGATGGATTCTCATTATGAAACTGTTGCCTTTAGATTTGGATAGATGGCAAAACCTAGGGTCTTACTCAAAAAGGTACATTTGTTACTCAATTTACCTTGTCTAGGAGGCTTAAGCCCAATTACAGAGGTAGAGATCCACTAAGGGATTGGAAAAATTGTAGATTCGAAGTATGACTTGCCTTAAATGCTAGGGAACATCCACAAACATGGAAGATTGTTGGTATTGCCAATGGATGAATGTGATCCATTCCCACTCTTGAAATGGTAGATTTACTTCAGCATAAGACTAGGGTAACTTTCTATCCAAGTGGCCTTCGACATTTGGGTGGGGGTGTAGCGGAAAGGCGTGCTCAATGGGGAAAAATATTTTCCCTGTAGAAAAGGGACTACTTAAAAGCCCATTTGCACAAAGGAATTAGGGCCATATGTACGAACACATTTTCCCATTGACACAGAATGGGAAAAACCCTTTAATACATCTGGCCCTTAATTCCCTCTGAGTGGAGTCCTCTGCCACAGAACTTCGTACAGGGGCAATGGAAACAAAAGTTTGAAATCACATGATATCTAATAGAATGCACATGCAAATTAGGCGAAGCTTTCCATCTTGATTCCAATAGGAACTGATTAATTCCAGAAACTAGTACACCTGCACCTACACGTAGCGGTAAATATGCCAGTGCAGATGTACTACATTTTTTGTGAATATGGCTCCACTCACAGAAGTGCACAATTTTTCCTGTGGTTTTCATGTATGTTTTTTGTTCACTTTTTAGAACTCGGTCTCTTATTGGTTTACTTACATAAACATCTGTTGCTGAAAACGTATTCAGTGCATTGGCCTTTCCGCTTGAAGATGACTCACTTAATGGCCTAGCCTGCCGAGGAACACAAAGCACATTTCTGAATTACATGGAACCTCACTTTGTTCCCATACCTAACTGTTTAATCGTTGTTATGCGAAGCGGCAAGAAAACAATTATTTTCCTCCCTCTTAACTGGAACTAAAAGGCAAAAGCCAGATTGCCAATTAAAACAGAAAATTAGCACCAACTGGGTCATTTTTTCCATCAGACGGAAGTACACCCTAGGCTTTGTTTACCTACTTTTTAAACTCTGCCTTTTAACACGATCTTACGAAAAACGTATCCAAAGTTATTTCATTGAAGCATCAGCAGCTTTCTAATGGACTTCAAGATTTATACAGCTTTAACACTGTTTATGTAAACAAAATACTGAAGTCAGACACGGAGCACATCATTGCATTTCAAAGCTAGAAAAATCTGAACTTTATTTCTCAATTAAAAATACACAGTGTTGATTTTATCTTTAAGACTATAACAAACCAAAGCTGCACATATTGAGTTCATAACGTTATGGAAATTAGTCGAGAAAAAGCAAGCAAGGGCCCATCCACCGTGCCATAGAGGTCCTTTTTGTGTAACCCAGCTAGGACAGCGTCCTTTGTATGATCAGTAGTGCAAGGCCATAACTCTAAACAACGAACTACCTTGTACCGATCTGAAAACCAATCAATAACAAATGCCCATATATAAATAGCACGAGCGGGGCCACAGTGACTGAATTTAGGTCTCCATGAGCGGATGCCTGTTAGATCTTTCTCGTGGTCTTATTTAATGCATCACGGCAAGTCATATAGTAAAACCTCTGCCAAGCAAATGCACTTTGTGCAGAGTTTTGCCCCTTCGTCTAGCATGTTTAATTAATAATGGGGAATAATACGTGCCCTTTTTTCTCTACTTCATATCTTCACGCTGCCGGTGGTGGTACAGCAAATTGTGCTCCTCATGAGATTGACAGCGTAATGAATACATATGCGAACTAATTGGGAGAAGCGAGCACATAATACACTGTGAAGCGTTTTTCCTGATTTTGCGTTGTGCGTATGCTTTTAGTTTAGCATTTAAGTGAATACTGGTTGGGGTGCACTTCACCAGGGTACCTGTGCATTTTGTGTCCGTTTATGTGTGTTTGTATGCTTTCATATGTGGGATGTTCTAGTGACAGCCAGACGGAAGACACACACTTAGCCTCGTGGAATGCTGGGCTAGTGCTGACTGGATGGTGAATGTGTGTGAGATAAGAAAAAAGAAGGTTTGGTGTTACAAACATGGTCGGTGAGAGGACAGGAACTGCGTTTCTTCAGCTGTCCCGAAAATAAGTTGTTTCAAATAACTGCTTGGGGACTCATAATGTTTGAGTGCTATCCAGGGCACCTCACAGGCTTATCCTGGGAGTGGTCCCAGACTTTCTATGACACAGACTGTGGCAACAGAGCTGAACTCACAGCAAAGCGCAAAGCTGTGGTTTGAGGGGCAGAAATTACTGTTGTTAGCACCCAGGCAAATCATTAGGTTACCTCTGACACTGTTTGAGAAAAATGCAGGTACAACTATGAATGACATAGTGCTCTGTTTGAGGTAAGATAATAGCCATTCTCCAAATTAATTGCCAAGAGAATCTGAATTTCATTTAAGACAGGGAGGCTAACATTATCCATTATACCTTTAATGCCACTCCACTCAGCACTTGAAAGATCTTATCATCATAAAGTAAACATTCGAGAACAGAACAATCATAAGATATAAGTCCATGCACATAACAATCTGCCTCTTTGAAATGAGAAACTTGCACCCTCCTTCATGAATTAAGGACAATGCCGAGTCCACTGGGATAGCAAAACCTCAGAGTAAAGAAGCTCCTTGTAGCAAGCTATTGGTTTTTCTCTGAAAGAAAGGGGAGATTTTAACACTCCACCTAAGAAAGCCTGAAGAACAAGAAAACACCAGATAATTGACAATTAAATGTTAATCTTAAAGCATAACATTTACTTAACTCTTTACACTTTTAAATAGTACTTCTTATTTTCGATTTTTTATATACCATCATCTAACAGAAGTTAAATCTCCAGAACTGGGATGGGAGGTAGGGATAATGTTAGCCTTGTGTCTTTAATGAAATTTAGATTCTCTTGGCATATAATTTGGAGAATTGCTATTTAATTGCAAGATCAGGCACTGCCATAATTCACATTGGTAGCCCTCCAGTACCACATCAGACGTGTTCAATTGGCTTACAGTAATGTTTTTCAAAAGTAGAAGAATAAGACCAGTCAGCAGCCCTCAAGATATCCTCATCTCTGCTGCCCTTTCAAAAGCACTGATTAGCCATATCTCCCCTTATAGAATGAGCCTGAAACTTCTGTAAATCAAGACCAGCCAGTTTCACCTTGCAATAGTTGCACAAGTAAGCGATTTAAAGGGTTTCATAAATGAATCAGAAGTTGGCCAGTGCTATCAGGACGGAACTCGCTTGTTCTGGAATTATATTTCTTCATGCAACTCACAACACATAATATTTTGCAATAATCAAACTTTGGGTAAAATATAGTGTAAGACATTGTTTTAGTTCCCCTAATAATCTCAAAAGTTACCCCAAAGGCATCGTATAGTCTGTAACTTAGCTCCAAAACTTTGACATCCGAGACTCGACAATAAGGTTTTAAACAAAGTAAGGAGTCCAACTTCATTGAAAGTTTTTTCAGGTCCAAATATCTATTACTAGGCCAAGATGAAAACATACTGAGAAATAAACTTACAACCCGTATGGTCTCGTACCTAAGTACATCTAGAGGGTCTAAGTGCATCAGGTTGAGGTGATGTCTAGGGGGTCCCCTCAACCTGAAGCACTTTAGGACTCTACAGATCAAAAACATTTTCCACACACTTCTGCCACTGACTTAATTGTGTCCTGCAGCGATCACAGACCTATACCAGTTTAGCGTTCTATAGCTAAAACCTCTATCAAATTGCTCTACCAAAAATTGAACACGTCAACTATAAGAGTCTCCATGGGATCGAAGGGCCAGATATAGGAAGATTCCAATTTGCAAATTACAAGTTGCGAGTCAGAGCGACTCACAATTTGTGAGTCGCAAATTGGAATGTAGGATGGTGTCCCTGACACCATCTGCGACTTTCAAGGGGGTCGCAAAGGCCCACCTCATTAATATTCATGAGGTAGGTCGCAATTTGCAACCCCCTTTCGAATGGCGGCATTCACAGGGATGGTGGCCTGCTGCGGACAGCAGACCACCATGTCTGTGACTGCTTTTTAATAAAGCAGTTTTTTTTTTATTGTAATGCAGCCCGTTTTCCTTAAAGGAAAACGAGATGCATTACAAAAACGAAAAATGAAACGTTTTATGGACCTCTGCCTGCTCTGAAAAAAAGTTTGCAGTTCCATTCACAAAAGGGAAGGGATCCCAGGGGGACCCCTTCCCTTTTGCGAATGGGTTACCACCCATTTTAAATGGGTGCAAACTGCGATTGCAGACAAATACCCTGCCTTCAAGCTGGTCTTGTGTTCCAAGCAAAACATCCAGAGTTTCTTGGCTAAATTGGATAAGTCTGAGGATCTTGTTCCTCCTAAGCAATTTATACATGATACTGCAGAAACATTGTTCACCTTTAACAAAATCACTTTGCCTTGCAAACAATGTTTGAAACTCATAAGGGCATAGACCTGCAGCCAACTCCATATAATTTATGTGATTCGATTTCTCTGTGTATGGTCACAAACTCGCAGTGTCCAGTGTACCCAAGCATGCACCCCAACCATGTAAACTTGCATCTGATTCCAGAATGATTTCTGGGGTGCATCCAAAAATTGCCCTGCCTTTTAAGGTGTCTAAGTTCTCCAACTACCAATGCAACTCCAACTTGCTGATCTAGAGATATCTTGTCTCCATATCAAAATCCTCCCTGGCGGTCCTTTGCTTTTATTTTCTGCAAAACACAGAAATCTAAGGGGGCTGGAAAGATAGCCTGAATGGAAAATCATAGAAGACCCAAAAGCAGAACCACATTCACCATATCTACTGTAAAGCCTAAAAATTCTAGAGAGCTGGAGGGGGTGAGAATAAATTTCTCTTTGTTCATTAAGAAGAGACAACTCCCCAAAAAGGACATAACCATATCTAAATGCTTCAAAACCTGTGCTTTGCAATGGGACAAAGTAAGGATATTGTCTAAGTAGATGATCATACACACACCTCTTTTTCTGAGGAAGGAAGCTACAGCTCTTGTCATCATGATAAAGCACCATGGTGCCAACAAAAGGAAAAAGGGGAGTGTGCAAAATTGGTAAAGTCGACCCCACCAGGTGAATTTAAGATAATGCTGATATTCCCTGGCCATTGGACTAGTAAACTAGGCATCTTTCAGGTCCAACTTTACCAACCATTTATTTTCTAGCAACATATCCGTTAAGGGATGGAGGTGTTCCATCTTGAAATGTTTGTTTACAAAGAATCTGTTCAGCTCTTAGGTTTCTTGCGGGCCTCCACCCCTTGTCTTTCTTCTCCACAAGGAAGAGTGTACTTACGAAGACCCTGTGCTGTAAGTGAACTTCTATAATGGCGCTCTTCTGCAACATACATGTTACCTATTCTTCTACCACTTTCAGCTGATGTGCGGTCAAATTTAGTTCTCTTAGAGGATCAGCTTGAAAGGGGTTCATCAGAAAATCTATCTTGAAACTCTGGACGGTCTCTAGCACCCAAGGATCATGCGTAATTGTTTCCCAGGCCTGGAAAAAAAAGTCTAAAGTAAGTCCCCATTCTTTCCAGGGAAGAAGAAGAAGCTGAAATTGTTCTACTCACCCTGGTAACCGGTTGAACCTTGTCCACATAACCTTTTCCCCTTTGCACGATGGAAACATCCTCCATGGGGATAGAAGGTTGTGGTTTCTCTGAATTGTCCTCTGCAAAAGCCTCTGTATCTGAAATGAAACCTCTAGACCCTTGGCTGGTAGAAAGTCCTCTTCTGCAGGCTCGTCCAAAAACAACTAGACTGAAAACCCTGCACATGTTAGATTGGGCCTTATCAAGGGCAGTAAAGGTTGCCACTTATTTGCCCAGGGTTTTGATAATGTCCTCGCCGAAGAGATGACCTTTTGGGTTCTCAGAGGAATCTCAATCTGCAAGATCTCCATGTTTTGGGTTTATTTTCATAAGTAGTACTCTACACCTCTATGCATTTAGTCTGGCATTGGCATTCCCAAGAAGAACAAATGCACTTTGGCTCCCACCCCTGAGAAGATTTATATCAAATGGGAGTTAATTGATGTGTGCCTCCTCAGACATGCCAGTGATGCTTGCCAGGGGTCCCATCAAGGGATGCAATCTGTCCTGGCAAGCCTTTTCTGGATCTTTCAAGACCTTTTCCAAGATCCCTACCTAGTTTAAAGTGGAAGGTAATGAGCTTTGGGCCTAGGTTTGGGGTAAGGCATACCTTCTCTTAGATGACAGGTGTGAGCATTCGGCCTTTAGGACATTTCATTCATCCTTCTCAAGTAGGTTTCTGATCTGTCTCTTCATGAATTTACCCACATGGCATAGGGGCCACCACTCAGCAGTCCTGGGGTGCTTGATGTTATGTGGGGAAACTTTTCTTCCCCTAGTGGGTCTCTAACTATTCCCTTGGAGGTACATGATGTTTCAGCCTCAGTAAAGAGGTCATCCAGATCAAAATCCCCCTGTTGAAGATTTAATACATATTTTTCTAAGGGTTCTTCCCTCTCATGCTCCTCCTCCCTCAAATCATTATCCTGAATGCCAGTAGAGGCAATAGATTCCATTGTGCCACATCAAACACCTTTCAATTTTGTGCAGCATAAGACACCAATTTCCTTCGAGGCACTTAGGTTTCCTATTCCTTTTCATGTTCTTGGACCTCCCACTTTCTTTGTGGTGCTTGGACTTCCCATTTGTTTAAGGGGTATAGACCCTGTCACAATATGTTTTGTTTTTTCTTTCTCTTACCTCCTTTATCTCTGTATTCTGAATATCACTCTGAGGTGGACCCAAATTCAAATTAATTATCTGATTCTAAAGATCTTTTATTAACCATTACTTGATCAAAAGTTTCATGTATGCATGAATTCTGATCTGACATCTTGATCAAAGGAGGATTACTTAAAATAGGCACAAATACCCTATAGGTCTTATTTATAAATAGGATTAAATAGAGGAGGATTAAAACAAATGGGCTTGAAATTTTGTGGGAAATAAGAGCAATAGTCTCTAAATAATCAACAGCTGATCACGAGACACCACAACTGTCAATTGCCAATGTTGTGATGTTACAGTGTCTCTAGCAGCTGTTTACTTGTATTCAATCATAGAAAGCCTGCACAAACATGGCAGCATGCTATGCATTGGGACAGCAAGGCTGTTGCCCATCTCGTTCCTTTAATACTTTGCTTGACACGTCATTACTCAGGGGTGCGTTGGGTGAGTATATGAATATTGCTGTTCCCCAGGGGCTGATGTAGCTCTCCTGAACATTCCTGCTGTGCTTTGAAATCCCTGCTGCGCTTGGAGGACACAGGGTCTGCACCTTTGTATCTGACACACGCACCGCAGGACTGAGGAAGGCGGAGGTGCTAGAAAGCAATCTCGGCACTCCGGCCTCACAAAAGATTAGGTCAGAGATGTCGGGAAAATCACACCTCACCTTACAAGCGTTTGGCCCGCATTGAGTCAGGTGCGCTACACAAGTTTAGCCCTTATGTTTCAACAACTGTTTACATTTAAGGCACTATAGCTAAAGGTTGTTTCCATAGATTAGAAACTGCAGGTATAATCATCTGATATCAGATTATGTCATACAATATCATACAACTAAATATACTAATTAAAGGAAGGTACTTCTCTTCAAGGAACAGCATTTTAAAGAGGCAGATTATGTGCTTGGACTTATTATATGTTATGATTGTTCTGTTCTAGAATGTTTACTTTATGATGTATAAGATCTTTCAGGTTCTGCATGGAGTGGCATTAAAGGAATAATGCATAATGGTAGCCTCTGGTCTTGTAATTAAATGTGATATTGGTTACTTTTCAGAAGGAAATGAGTTAAAGACACTGATCAGAGATGAAAGAACACAAACAGTAGTTTAGTGACAGCAGAATACAATGTAAGACCGGAGGCAAGGATTATGCCTTCTTTCTTCACTTTATTAAGTTCAGCAGCCAACATTAACAGCACTACATTTTCCAGCAGTCACTAGGAACACAGTTCTAGATCTCTCGCTTTCTGTAGTGCTGATTGGTGAATAAGATTTTTCATTGGGTTTTTGGATTTTTGGCAGGCAAGCAACAAAAAGTTTTCTTCCCCCACAGCTGAGACTTTATTTGCCTGCTGCTGATTGTGGCGTGGCCTGCTGACCATGAGAAGGAGCAGGTCAGCTCTGGTTCTCAGCACCATAGAGCTCTGCATCGAATGCCAGTCTGGGTGACAGATGTGCGCAATTTGTCAACAGGTAGAGAGTGGGGCTCGAAGAGTGTCATTGAGCTTTGTGTGTTTTAAGCTCCGGAGGCGCTTTCATGGTATTTACACTGTATAAGTCATATAAACCTGCATTATGACACCCTAACTAGGGTCTGCACTGGTCCTACGGAGGATTTTCATGTGGGAACACAGCTCAGGCTTACAGCTACTTCTGACAGGCTGCTCTACTCTGAGTGTGGTGTCCCTTGTTGTGCATCCTCCTGGTATCATGATATTGGGCAGCCTGTTGAGCCATTTTGTGTCTTATTAGGCAGCATGCAGAGAAGGGAACAGGCCTCCATTCAGGAGGATGACAAGTTCTTCCCATGGGATGAGATCTATTGGAGGTTACAGATCCCTCAATTCATAAAGCAGCGTCCAGTGCCTTGGAGCCTTTGGGAAAACATTATTGGCATGGGCAGAGGCCCAACCTGATCCCCTCCCTAGGAGTAAAGGATTGATGCCTGCTGGTGGAGTCAATGAATCCTATAGACAAGAGAGTTAGAGTCATGCCAAGGCCAAGTTCAAACACAAAGATTTTGGATATGGCGGAGGAGGCCAAGAACTCAGGCACTCTGATTTTCCAGAGATCCTGTCTAGACGGGCACAGAGAGCTGTGATTTTCTGGTGAATGCATTTTCCTGGCCAGGAAAGGAACAGGGCACTCTTTGGGCTTCTTTCCCTACCAAGGTCTTCAGAGACTGCAAGCATCTTGCAGGGATCAGTGGCAGAATCAAGGCCAATTTTTCCATTCCTAGGGAGCAGACAGAACCCACAGGGGCAGAGTCTAACGCAGAGAAAACATCAATCCTTCAAATAGATAGTCAGGTAAGTCCGATACCTTCTTTCCAGGGGGGGAGGTTGGCCTTGTTTGTACACTATTGACAGGAACTCACTAACAATGTTTTGATTCTCCTGGCATTTGTTGTGCGCCTGCCAAAAAAACAGTCCAATGAAAAATCTCATTGACCGGACAGAAATACAAATCTAGAAGGGGAGGACTACTTATCTTTTGTGAGTCCAGTGAAAAAAGAAAGGAGAAGGGTTAAAGGAACAGGATTATGTGCATAGCTAAGGACTGTGATTTACTGTGCTGCAGGCAGCCCCTTGAAATGTAAGTGGGGCTGGGAACAGCTCCACTCCACCCATCCTGGCAGGATGACCCATCCTGCTAACAGCTAGTAACCTTTGCTTCAGTATATGAGAGGAATACAAAAACACCAACTGCCAACTAGTCACATTCATGTGACCCAGGGCACAGTCTGCAAGCACCAAAAGGTTAGGACATGAAAATACCATCTTTCTTAAAATGGCCTTTTTAGAACCGTGACATTAAAGAGGATTTTAAATGTCAATTATTTTGAGACCAAATATGACATTCTACCTATTACCTATAAAACGTTAGCACTAAATAAAATGTAAGAAGATAATCCAATGTTATTCTATGGTCGAGGTAGGCCTCACAGTAGTGGAAAACAAATTTGGCTGTTTATCACTACCAGGACACATAAAAATTAAAAGCACATGTCTTGCCTTCTATATCAATGCACCCTGCCCAATAGGTGTTTAGAGCCTACCTTAGGGGTGCCTTCGATGTATTGAAAAGGGTGGTTGATGGCTTGGCAAAGGTTTATTTTGCTAGGTTGAATTTTGCCAGCTCAAATTGGCAGTTTAAAACAATACACGGGCTACAATTGCAGTCCTAAGGCAAGTTTGATAGGCCGACTTAAGTGGGTGGCACAATGAGTGCTGAAAGACCACTAGTAACATTTAATTTAGAGCCTGTGGGTAAATTTAGTACCACTTTACTAGGGACGTTTTAGTAAATTAAATGTGCCAATTGGGTTTAAGCCAAATTTACCAAGTTTATAGGAGTGATCACAAGCACTTTAGCACTGTTTAGAAGTGGTAAAGTGCACAGAGTCCTAAAGCCAACAGAAAGGAATTTCAGCAAACAGGAGGGTAGAAGGCAAAAGGTTTGTGGCAAGACAACACTAGAAGATGCATTGTAGGCAACTCTGAGGCGTCCTCAGTCAAAGATCACAAATATCAAGAAGGACCTTAGAAATAATCTCCTGAGGGTCACAGACTTGCTGCACCAGACTATTAGTGCCATTCATGCAAGCGAGGTTTCTAGGATTACTCCATCATTACAATTTGCAGCGGATGAAAGTGTAACATTTAAGGAGCGATCTGACATACTTGGAGCAGGTGATCTTCACACTCAAAGCCAGGGAAGGAGAATACAATGAGGCCTAGAACAGCAGGGCTATCTTCAGACCAACTCAGTACGTCATAGTACAGTTGCATGCTAGCAGCTCAAAATAGGGAATCAAATGCAAGAAATGTGTCTACTGGAATCAAATGGTCAGAAAACAAACTTGCACTACATGTTGCTGAAGGTTGACAACATCTCAGTGATTTACTAGAGATGCTGCCTGGGAAGATGCCACTTAAAGATGCTCACAGAGCTAGCCACACATTTCTGGCAAGTCTACCTAAAGAATCAAGCTACATTAATGAAAGGATATCTCCCAGGGTGTCAGAATGCTAGAGCATATTGGCACTCAACACACTTCCAAGACTCTAGTACATGGAAGTTGCACCGAGAAGCGTTCCAGACATGCATGAAGAGAGAGGGACTACATCCGGCAGATCTGCCAGCTGGTCAACTACTGATGTATAACAGCTGTCGTCTAAGGCCCTCATTATGAACATGGCTATCTGGCAGAATAATAAACGTGGCAGAACAGGCACTTTTGTAACTCCGCCACTGCAAGGCTGCCGCCGCCAGGCAGCCTGGCGATGGCGGAGTTACATATATGACAGGGCAGCACTGCAAGCAGCGCTGCCCGACAGATAATGTACCTGATTCCACCAGCCTTTCCCTGGCAAGGCTGCAAAATGGGTGCCTTGCCCATGCACTTGGCATAGGCAGTGCAGGGACCCCGTGCACAGCCCCGTCGCACATGTCACTGCCCAATTTACGGGCAGTGAAATGCACGACGGGTGCTGCTGCACCCGCCGCACTGCTAAATTGCCACCGGCTCCATGTGGAGCCGGTGTCAATTTACAGGCCCAGCTGAATGTTCCCAATGTGGCTGGTGAGGTCTTCAACACGCTGGCGGTCTTTTGTAGACCGCCAGCACCGAACTCGGCGGGTTTTCCCTTTGAGTTCATAATGAAGGCCTAGATCTGGAAGTGGTCGCAACAGCTGCTTTACTTCGACTTTGGTAAAGGGAGGACAACTATACATTCCTTTTGTTTGCCATGATAGCAAGGGTGGAGGCTCAGGTAAGGAGACAAAAAGCAAACCAGGTTCTAGCATGAAAATTTGGAGGTCGCAATTGTGGTTGCCAGTTCGTGGGTTTTACCGATCTGCCTCCCCCACCATCAGAGCATTTTAACAGATCCACAGGATCTTGTCAACACCCAGTGTTGAACAGATCACTCCAGCTATTTCATGGAGAATTATAGGGCACACAGGGCTAACCCAAAACATTTGGAATAAGCTCAGGAAACCTATCAGGAAAGCCTAGATCCAAAGGAGGATCAAGAGATATAGGTCAGCTAGGGGGAAGATGAACCCACTGGTATTTGGAAGGGTGCTTGCCTTCCATGCGGTCACTCTGAGCAGCTTTGGCATCTGAGAGTAGAGCTTACAGGTCAGTAAATGATATTATGTCTGCGATTTCAGTAGGCCATGCCCCAGTGTACAAAGTATCACTTAGTGAGCATCCCAAGTAGATTTTGAGGGGTGTCAGAGAGCAGCACCCCCAGAGCCCAAATATTCAGGTCTGTGGGACATAAACCTAGCCTTGAGTTTGTTCCTACCACGGCAACAGAATGAATTACTGTCTCAGAATGAATTAGCAGATAGATTTACCATGCTTCTTTGCTTGGTTTCATGCTTGGTCTCATGAAAGAGAGTCTCTGATGTGAGGGATCTGGATCTGGACCCCTCATGGGGTTAGGTTTTCTATCTCCAAACAAACAAAATGTAAGACCAGGCTGACATTTTATCTGGAGTTCAAAAGTTATATGTGTTGAATTACATCAAGTCATATGAGGTTATGACCGAGACCAGGATGACCTTTGTGGCTATTTCCTCTCCTAACATAGTGAGGTGGGTAAGATGAGTCATGCTGGATCAATGTGTCAAGATTTGGGCCCACTCAGTCAGGGAGGCTAGGACCTCAAAAGACTTTATTCTGAGTGCCTGTTTGGAGGATGTTATAACAGCAGCAGATTAGTCACCTGACTTGACATTTCTACTTCAAGCTAGTGGAAGGTATGGCTGAAATGGTGGAGAGCAAGCTTTGCACTAACATAATCCTCAACTTTGGTCCTGACGTAAAATTAATTATTATTTTCTGGCTAATGTAGGGGAGAGTGGTAATTCTATTAAGGACACTGATGCAAAAATTATCTCACCAGGCACATAAATGAAGAAACACATGTCCTTAGCTGAAGCAAAAATTATCTCACCAGGCACATAATGAAGACACACATACCCTTAGCAGATGACACTACTCCATGAAGTGTCATAAAGTAAGTAAGGTTGTATATTTAGACATCAAATAATATGCATGATTATATTGAGATTAATGTGAGAAACAATTATTGAATTTCTTTAAAGGAGATCAGTGCTAAAGCTCCCTAGCTCCTTTTTTGTTTGTGAAAGATACAGAGATACAAACAGGAATGACTAAGGAGGTGCATAGCTGCCAAGTTTACAGATTACTAATGTGTGACATTTCTAGGGTTTCAATGTACTGATGAGTGACATTCAACTCTCAAATGTGTGACACTGAGAGGGATACTTTCTTGCAAATAAAACCAAGCAAAATAAAATAATAGAAAGAGATAAATATAAAAAATTGTGCATTTTGAGCAATAGCATCCTCTAGAAAAAATCTTGAAACTTCTGGAAAACTCTAAAATGGAAGGTCAATAACCTATTGCCCCTTTCTGAAATGGGTAAAAGATATCATTATGTTTTTGCAAAATTAAGTTTTTTGATGATTGCCTATGGTGGCAGGAGTTATCCCTAAACGTGTTGGGCCTGACTGCCTTATGGTGGATTTCCCTCAATCTTTTTGCCTGTTTGCCTCACATTTTTGCTTTAGCTTTTTGTTCATATTAAGACTCTGAGCACCTTACCACAATTGGTGTATACACAACTGGCATATTGAATTGGCCTGTGAATCCCTTGTATAGAGGTATACCACATACCCAGGGCCTGTAAATTAAATGCTACTAATGGGCCTGCAGCACTGATTGTGCCATCCACTCACGTAGCCCTGCACACATGTCTCAGGCTTGCCACTGCAGAGCCTGTGTATGACGTGTAACTGCTACCACAACTTGGCATTTAAATCCTCTTGCCAAACCTTAAACTCCCCTTTTATTTAATGTCCTGGTAATGAAGAAGTCCTAAAGTTGTTTTACATTACTGCGAGGCCTACTCCTCTCATATGACAGCATTGGGAATTCCTTAATATACTTTTAATCTGTAATTCCCGATTAGAAAGAAGTAGCTATATCACAATTCATGTCAACGGAATAGTAATGATAAATCCTCTTTACCTGTGAAGTTGGATTTAACATTACTATTTTACAAATGTCACTTTTACAAAGTGGGCATTTTTCTGCTGTTGCTGTGTGCCTTGCAGCCTGTCTCTAATACAGGTCTGGGCTAGGTGACAGCTACACTTTGCGCATTTACTCTAGACACTCACAAACACATGAAGGGTGGGTGTGACAAAGGACTCATCTGCATTCATCTGCATTTTGATGGGCCTTCCTGGGCTTGAAGGGTGGAGGGGAGCTCACACTTACACTTCACCCCATGCTAATAGGCTGGAGCCAGGGCTGGGATGAAAGGGGGACCTGCGCACTTCAAGGAGCTGAATTGCAGTTACTCCGATTTAAAAGGCACTTTGTGGTACAGGTACTGGGGCTCTGACCTAAGCAAATCAGTACACTTCTGGACATGGAAAGAACTCTGCTGGAGTAAAGACAGCTGTGCAGTAAGGATTGCCACTTTGCCTACAATGACTGTTCCAAAGAACTGCTTCTCTGTTTTTCTGTGCACCCCTTCTGATCTCTGCCCTGCTGAGGACAAGTACTGGACCTAGCCTGCTGAACCCAGGGTGACTCCAAGGGCTTGCCCCCTGTTCTTCTGCAGTGTCAGGGACATCAACTCTTGCCTGCAACTCTTTTGGTGCTGCTGGAATCTACCACCTGGGAGTCCTACCCTTGCCTGAGGTGCCCTCTCCCGTCCTGGGCCTCAGAAGTGGGTTCTGCAGCTCGTTTACACAAAAAACGATGCATCACCTCGAGTGTGGGAGATAGTCTGCTGCATCGCTCCATCAATGCTGACCCTGGGGCTGTTCGACAACAGCAGATTCACAGCATGCACAAATCAACGATGATGCTCTGTGCGGTTTGATGATGATGATGCATCCCATTCACTTCAATGGAGTTCAACACCGACACAGGGCCTAACAGCAAGGATCGGCACCGAAAGCATTGTGCCCTTAACGTGTCCTCAATATCAATTCTTTTCTCTATCAAAGGTACTGCTTCAAGGGACCCTGCGTGGGTTGTGTAGCCAGCCTGTTCCCTATCACAGTCAACCTGAACTTTAGATTTGCACCGGTCTCTTATGACCTCAAGTAACCGTCTGACCTCTAGTGGCTTCTAAGCACTATTTTACACTAATCATTAAAAATGAATACCTTGACTTACACTGTTGGACTTTTGTCGTTATGGTCTTTATTGAGATAAATATTCTCTATTTTTCTAAACCTGTGGAGTCTTTTGTGGGGTTTTCATTGAGCTACTGTCTTTGTGTTGCACAAATACTTTACACATTGCCTCTTAAGCTACCAGAGGGCGAACCCGGTTAATTTAGAGAGGGTAACTGACTAACCCTGACTAGGCTTGTAGTCCCTACTTTGACAGGGTGCATACCTTTGCCAACTAGAGACCCCATTTTTAACAAAGTGCATCAATTGAATAAATGTTTTTCTCAGAAAATGAATAGCATTTTCCTTTTGATAGTCACATTATTAGCATGTCTACCTGTACTCGCTCTTGGATTTCTTAGTGCATATTGCTAGGTATAATGGCTGTAATACATGTGCTGCAACTTTAGTGCACAGCATCCAAGGAGAATCTTATTATACTTAATTGGATTTCATGGGATGCTGATGGCTTGGCTTTTACAGGTGCATGGAGCTGGAGGTTGATGAACATCATTCATCATAATTAAGACATACCACTGGGGATGCTTTCTTTAATTTTATAGGAGAAAGCGGTCCCTTAATTTCTTTCATACTGTTTCTCTAAAAAGACTTTTATTTATAACATTATGAAAACAGACGCTTTCTATTTTAGCAAGAACAGACCACTGGGTTATATTAGGCTGTGAAACCTGATTAGAAGATATACATTATGTACCCACCCTCTCATGAAGATGTGTGTGTGGGACTGCTGCTTATGCATAGCCTGACAAGAAGTTTCTTGTGGATTATGAATATGAAAATAGCATGCCTCTGGTTGTCAGGACAATATCTTATACTGGAAGCCTAGTGGGTTAATGCACATGCTGCAGAGATGAGTATCTGACCTGCCCTGCCCCCACTGACAGAGACATCACCCCATTGACTCATCATAAGTGAACTACAAACTGTTGGACTTATCCAGAAGTGGCTCGTGCCTGGGGAGGGTGCTAGGTGGGGGGCAACGGGCTGCAGAAGGGAGTGCTGATGATTGTAGCTGACAAGCAGGTCTTTTGCTGGTGATTCATGGCCATGGGTCTAAGTTCGGCTTCCTCTTTGTACCGTCTCTCATGCACCACACAGGGCTTTCACTAGACTGCCGAGTAGGGGCTGGAGCTGGTGGCTTCCTGGCTGGGCCGTGTGGTGCACTGGAAGGTCTTGCGCCATGTCCCTGAGCTGTCAGAGAGAGCTCAGGTACAGGGTGATGTGACTCAAACAACCAGAACCCTGTTCCAGCTCTCTGAAAACATTGTGGCCCAAATACACACATTTTTAATGTTTGCTGTTCCTCATCTCAGTCATGATCAGGGGTTGGAGGGCCATAAGAGTCTGAGAAGGGAGAGCCATATGATAGTGCTCTCCGAGCTGACAGTAAAGCATCCTGCACTGCACCCACCTGGCAGCTTAGGGCTTAATTATATCGTAGAACCTAGACATGCGATCCAGAATACGGACGGGTCTGAAGATACTACAAATACAGCTCATAGGGGTAACTGGTGCTAGCAATGGTTGTGTGTTCACAAAGATCAGCGGCTGGCATTGTTATTTCTTGCTTGACACATTAGATTTACATCTTTGGAAATCATTGAACAGGTAGACAGACACCCAGAGGATGGGCACCGGGGATGCCTTGCAGCCCTACTGTACTTATGGGAAGCGCTTTTTGACGGTATACAGAAACTGACAACACCATTAAAAAAGAGAAAGAAAGCCATTTAACTGCAAAGATAAAAAACAAATCAAATCAGTCTATAGTACAAAGGAGGGAGGGTAGCTTGACAGGTCAGGCCAGACCTGTGACTCAGAAAGGAAACTTCAGTGGCTTCTAAATATACCACGGATGGAGAAAGTGCACAGAGGCCCTCTCCAATGACCACACTGTCCCAAAAGGTTTTCCATGCCACTTTTCTGGCCAGTGGGTGCAACAGATCAGTTAGGACAAACATTGCCCTTGCTTAACCTCTTTGCTGCCAGGCCTTTTCCCCCTCCTGTGCCGAGCCTTTTTTTGGCTATTTGGTGCAGTTCGCGCTTAGGCCCTCATAACGTTTTGTTCACATAAGGTACCCACGCCAAATTTGCGTCCTTTTTTTCCAACATCCTAGGGATTACCCAAACTTTGTGGGTTTCCCAGAAGGAGGCCAAGAAATTAGCCAAAATACAGTGAAAATTTCGTTTTTTTTTAAAAATGGGAAAAAGGGGCTGCAGAAGAAGGCTTGTGGTGTTTTCCCTGAAAATGGCATCAACAAAGGGTTTGCGGTGCTAAAATCACCAGCTTCCCAGCTTTCAGGAACAGGGAGACTTGAATCAGAAAACCCAATTTTTCAACACAATGTTGGCATTTTACTGGGACATACCCCATTTTTACGATTTTTTGTGCTTTCAGCCTCCTTCCAGTCAGCGACAGAAATGGGCATGAAACCAATGCTGGATCCCAGAAACCGCAACATTTCTGAAAAGTAGACAAAATTCTGAATTCAGCATGGGGTTATTTGTGTAGATCCTACAAGGGTTTCCTACAGAAAATAACAACTGAAAAAGAAAAATATTGAAATTGAGGTGAAAAAAACATCAATTTTTCTCTACGTTTTACTCTCTAACTTTTTCCTGCAATGTCAGATTTTCAAAAGCAATATACCGTTACGTCTGCTGGACTCCTCTGGTTGTGGGGATATATAGGGCTTGTAGGTTCATCAAGAACCCTAGGTACCCAGAGCCAATAAATGAGCTGCACCCTGCAGCACGTTTTTATTCTATACTGGGTGTACAGCAATTAATTTGCTGAAATATAAAGAGAGTAAAATAGCTATCAAGAAAACCTTTGTATTTCCAAAAAGGGCACAAGATAAGGTGTTGAGGAGCAGTGGTTATTTGCACATCTCTGAATTCCGGGGTGACCATACTAGCATGTGAATTACAGGGCATTTCTCAAACAGATGTCTTTTTTACACACTCTCTTATATTTGGAAGGAAAAAATGTAGAGAAAGACAAGGGGCAATAACACTTGTTTTGCTAATCTATGTTCCCCCAAGTCTCCCGATAAAAATGATACCTCACTTGTGTGGGTAGGCCTAGTGCCCGCGACAGGAAACGCCCCAAAACGCAACGTGGACACATCACATTTTTTTAAAGAAAACAGAGGTGTTTTTTGCAAAGTGCCTACCTGTAGATTTTGGCCACTAGCTCAACCGGCACCTAAGGAAACCTACCAAACCTGTGCATTTTTTAAAACTAGAGACCTAGGGGAATCCATGATGGGGTGACTTGTGGGGCTCTGACCAGGTTCTGTCACCCAGAATCCTTTGCAAACCTCAAAATTTGGCTAAAAAAACACATTTTCCTCACATTTCGGTGACAGAAAGTTCTGGAATCTGAGAGGAGCCACAAATTTCCTTCCACCCAGTGTTCCCCCAAGTCTCCCGATAAAAATGATACCTCACTTGTTTGGGTAGGCCTAGCGCCCGTGACAGGAAATGCCCCAAAACACAACGTGGACACATCACATTTTTTTAAAGAAAACAGAGGTGTTTTTTGCAAAGTGCCTACCTGTAGATTTTGGCCTCTAGCTCAGCCGGCACCTAGGGAAACCTACCAAACCTATGCATTTTTGAAAACTAGAGACCTAGGGTAATCCAAGATGGGGTGACTTGTGAGGGCTCTGACAAGATTCTGTTACCCAGAATCCGTTGCAAACCTCAGAATTTGGCTAAAAAAACACGTTTTCCTCACATTTCGGTGACAGAAAGTTCTGGAATCTGAGAGGAGCCACAAATTTCCTTCCACCCAGCGTTCCCCCAAGTCTCCTGATAAAAATGATACCTCACTTGTGTGGGTAGGCCTAGCGCCCGTGACAGGAAATGCCCCAAAACACAACGTGGACACATCACATTTTTTGAAAGAAAACAGAGGTGTTTTTTGCAAAGTGCCTACCTGTAGATCAGAGGTCTCCAAACTTTTTAATGCCGCACCCCCCCAGTTGAAAAATAAAAATCACTAGGCCCCCCTTCAGAATGTTTCACAAATATTTTATAAAGACGGCAATGTTTAAATATGTCTAGATATACTTAAACATTGCAGATAAGAACTGTTGCCATTTTAAAAATGCAATAACATGTTTCTGCATAAAACAAAACACTGTTATCTGTGAAATGCTTCTTTTGGCCAGAGCTTGGCGCCCCCCCTGGGATCACTTGAGGTCCCCCTATGGGGGCTCGTCCCCCAGTTTGAAGACCCCTGCTGTAGATTTTGGCCTCTAGCTCAGCCGGCACCTAGGGAAACCTACCAAACCTGTGCATTTTATTAAACTTGAGACCTAGGGGAATCCAAGATGGGGTGACTTGTGGGGCTCTGACCAGGTTCTGTTACCCAGAATCCTTTGCAAACCTCAAAATTTGGCTAAAAAAAAAAAATGTCCTCACATTTCGGTGACAAAAACTTCTGGAATCTGACAGAAGCCACAAATTTCCTTGCACCCAGAGTTCCCCCAAGTCTCCTGATTAAAATGATACCTCACTTGTGTAGGTAGGCCTAGCGCCCGTGACAGGAAATGCCCCAAAACGGAACGTGGACACATCACATTTTTTTAAAGAAAACAAAGGTTTTTTTGCAAAGTGCCTACCTGTAGATTTTGACCTCTAGCTCAGCCGGCACCTAGGGAAATCTACCAAATCTGTGCATTTTTTAAAACTAGAGACCTAGGGGAATCCAAGATGGGGTGACTTGTGGGGCTCTGACTAGGTTCTGTTACCCAGAATCCTTTGCAAACCTCAACATTTGGCTAAAAAACAAATTTTCCTCACATTTCGGTGACAGAAAGTTCTGGAATCTGAGAGGAGCCACAAATTTCCTTCCACCCAGTGTTCCCCCAAGTCTCCCAATAAAAATGATACCTCACTTGTGTGGGTAGGCCTAGCGCCCATGACAGGAAACACCCCAAAGCACAACGTGGACACATCACATTTTTTTAAAGAAAACAGAGGTGTTTTTTGCAAAGTGCCTACCTGTTGATTTTGGCCTCTAGCTCAGCCGGCACCTAGGGAAACCTACCAAACCTGTGCATTTTTGAAAACTAGAGACCTAGGGGAATCCAAGATGGGGTGACTTGTGGGGCTCTGACCAGGTTCTGTTACCCAGAATCCTTTGCAAACCTCAACATTTGGCTAAAAAAACACATTTTCCTCACATTTTGGTGACAGAAAGTTCTGGAATCTGAGAGGAGCCAAAAATTTTCTTCCACCCAGCGTTCCCCCAAGTCTCCCGATAAAAATGATACCTCACTAGTGTGGGTAGGCCTAGCGCCCGTGACAGGAAACGCCCCAAAACACAACGTGGACACATCACATTTTTTTTAAAGAAAACAGAGGTGTTTTTTGCAGAGTGCCTACCTGTAGATTTTGGCCACTAGCTCAGCCAGCACCTAGGAACACCTACCAAACCTGTGCATTTTTTTAAACTAGAGACCTAGGGGAATCCAAGATGGGGTGACTTGTGGGGCTCTGACCAGGTTCTGTCACCCAGAATCCTTTGCAAACCTCACAATTTGGCTAAAAAAACACATTTTCCTCACATTTCGGTGACAGAAAGTTCTGGAATCTGAGAGGAGCCACAAATTTCCTTCCACCCAGCTTTCCCCCAAGTCTCCTGATAAAAATGATACCTCACTTGTGTGGGTAGGCCTAGCGCCCGTGATAGGAAATGCCCCAAAACACAACGTGGACACATCACATTTTTTTAAAGAAAACAGAGGTGTTGTTTGCAAAGTGCCTACCTGTAGATTTTGGCCTCTAGCTCAGCCGGCACCTAGGGAAACCGACCAAACCTGAGCATTTTTTTAAACTAGAGACCTAGGGTAATCCAAGATGGGGTGACTTGTGGGGCTCTGACCAGATTCTGTTACCCAGAATCCGTTGCAAACCTCAAAATTTGGCTAAAAAAACACATTTTCCTCACATTTCGGTGACAGAAAGTTCTGGAATCTGAGAGGAGCCACAAATGTCTTTCCACCCAGCGTTCCCCCATGTCTCCCGATAAAAATGATACTTCACTTGTGTGGGTAGGCCTAGCGCCCGTGACAGGAAATGCCCCAAAACACAACGTGGACACATCACATTTTTTTAAAGAAAACAGAGGTGTTTTTTGCAAAGTGCCTACCTGTAGGTTTTGGCCTCTAGCTCAGCCGGCACCTAGGGAAACCTACCAAACCTGTGCATTTTTTAAAACTAGATACCTAGGGGAATCCAAGATGGGGTGACTTGTGGGGCTCTGACCAGGTTCTGTTACCCAGAATCCTTTGCAAACCTCAAAATTTGGCTAAAAAAACACATTTTCCTCACATTTCGGTGACAGAAAGTTCTGGAATCTGACAGGAGCCACAAATTTCCTTCCAACCAGCATTCCCCCAAGTCTCCCGATAAAAATTATACCTCACTTGTGTGGGTAGGCCTAGCGCCCGTGACAGGAAATGCCCCAAAACACAACGTGGACACATCACATTTTTTCATAGAAAACAGTGCCTACCTGCGGATTTTGGCCTCTAGCTCAGCCGGACCCAGGGGGGCAGAAATGGCCTAAAATAAATGTGTCCCCCCCCACAACCCTCCCCCCCGGGAGCGACCCTTGCCTATGGGGTCGCTCCACCTGCGTGACATTGGCGCAAAAAAAAATCCCCGGTGCCTAGTGGTTTCTGCCCCCTTGGGGGCAGATTGACCTAAAATCGGCCAATCAGCCCCCAAGGGGGGCAGAAATGGTCTAAATACAATTTGCCCTCCAGGGGAGCGACCCTTGCTTAATGGGTCGCTCCCCATCTCGAAAAAAATAAACAAACAAAAATAAAACCACTTAATAACAATTTGCCCTGGCGCCTAGAGGTTTCTGCCCCCCCTGGGGGCAGATCGGCCTAATACCAATAGGCCGATCTGCCCCCAGGGGGGGCATAATTGCCTAAAATAAATTTGACCCCCCAACCTCCCCGGGGAGAGACCCTTGCCTGCAAGGTCACCCCCCTTGCGTGACGGTGCAAAAAAAAGGTCCCTGGTGCCTACAATCGGCCAATCTGTCCCCAAGGGGGGCAGAAATGGTCTAAATACAATTTGCCTCCCAGGGGCGCGACCCTTGCCTAATGGGTCGCTCCCCATCTCTAAAAAAACAAACAAACAAAAAAATAATTCACAAAAAAAAAATTGCCCTGGCGCCTAGAGGTTTCTGCCCCCATTGGGGGCAGATCGGCCTAATACCAATAGGCCGATCTGCCCCCGGGGGGCAGAAATGGCCTAAAATAAATTTGACCCCCCCCCCTGGGGAGCGACCCTTGCCTACAAGGTCGCTCCCCTTGCGTGACGGCGCAAAAAAAAATCCCTGGTTCCTAGTGGTTTCTGCCTCCCTTGGGGGCAGATTGACCTAAAATTGGCAGATCTCCCCAAAAGCGGGCAGGAATGGGCTAAATACAATTTGCCCCTCCAGGGGAGCGACCCTTGCCTAGTGGGTCGCTCCCCATCTCTAAAAAAACAAACAAACAAAAAAAAATTGCCCTGGCGCCTAGAGGTTTCTGCCCCCCCGGGGGCAGATCGGCCTAATAACAATAGGCCGATCTGCCCCCGGGGGGGAGAAATGGCCTAAAATAAATTCCCCCACCCCCCCGGGGAGCAACCCTTGCCTACAAGGTCTCTCCCCTTGCGTGACGGTGCAAAAAAAAGATCCCTGTTGCCTAGTGGTTTCTGCCCCCCTTGGCCTTAAAAAAAAATGCCCCCCCTGGGAGCGACCCTTGCCCAAGGGGTCGCTCCCTTTTGTCAGTTACATAATACAAAAAGACATCCCTGGTGTCTAGTGGGCGTTTTGACAGCCGGATTGCATTACATTGCTTTACAATCCGGCTGCCAAAACGCAGAGAGAGACTTCAAAGGGAAGGAAATACATTTCCTTCCCTTTGAAGCCTCTCTGCCTCCTCCCCGTGATCGGAAGAGAAATGCTTTGTGTTAGAAATGGGGTTTCTGGTTGGCTAGGGTATGCACCTCAGCCAGGCAGAACTTACCCACTCAAGTCAGGGCAAGGGAGTTACACGTCCAAGATAACCCCTGCTCACCCCCTTGGTAGCTTGGCATGAGCAGTCAGGCTTAACCCGGAGGCAATGTGTAAAGCGTTTGCACAACACACACATACATGTGACGCAATATCCCCACCACAAAGGAAACACAACACCAGATTATATGAAAATATACTGTATTGTACACAACGTAATTATTAGACCAACATCACATAACCGTACTATCCTGCTACCTTAGCAGTTGTCAGAACGTTACACATTAGTTACTCTGCAAACTAGCAGTAGTCACACATAACACACAGGTTACTCAGTATTCTGCAACATAAGCAGTAGTCAGGAAACACGTAATTACATTAGAACACTTGTCATAAGAATATCATAAAACGCCCATAGTAGGAACATTAGAAAACCTATGGCAAGTTAGGGAAACATATTAGCAAGTCATGTCCATAAAAGGAACATGTGCACAGATATGTAAAAGCATCATGTAACAGGTAGGCAATATATCACAATTAGAAAAGTCTGTAAGAAGAACTTCAATTATGATCCTATTGGTCCATTTAAAAGTACCTGGTAGATGGTAGAGGCACCTCCAGTACCTAAGACAAAGAAGAAAGGGGCCCCGAGCGCTCCTCTGCGCAGTGAGGGGGCCTCCTCAAAGTCCTGGGGAAGAGGGGGGAGGCACGCACCCCCTCGGTACGGCTGACGGGCCCCTCCTGGGGCCCGCGATCACTGGGGGCCCCCCCAGGCCTCCACCGGCCCTCCTGTGGGGGGCCCAGGTCACCCAACACTGGTAGGGAGGAGGGTGGCGCCTCGCACCCCCTCCTTGTTGCCACACGGGCCCCTCCGGGGGACCCGCTAACCTCTGGGGTCTCCCTGGGCCTCCGTGGCCCTTCCTCGAAGGGAGACCCCTAACTGAGGTATTCCTGGCCCGCAAGGGGGCCAACGAGGGAGCCGGGGGCCAGGGCGAGCCTCCGGCGAGGCAGCCGCCCGGCCCAATTTAATAGTGGAGTCCTCCGGGACTCCGGCACGCGAGGGAGAGGTGTCCTCCTCTCCCTCGCTGTCCGGATGACGACGCGGCCCAAGGTGGGGCCTGTTGGTGCCCCGGGGGCGCTCTGGAAAGCGCGCGTCCCCCGGGAGCACGCGAGGAGCAGGCTTGCTCCGGATTCTTTTGAGGTGGTCCTTCTCGTGCCCCGGGGGCACAGAATGAGCTCGATCCTCGCGCTTGGACAAAAACAAATAACCCGGCTGCGGCGGTGATCCGGGGGCTCAGAATACAGCGCTTTTCACAGCGCTAAGGTAAAATCAGCAGCCTGGGCTGCGGCGGTGATTCTTCCTTTGCCAACAGAAAATCGCTCTTCAAAGCGCTAGGAACCATCTAGAGCCCGGGCTGCGGCGGTGATTTCTTTGCGCAAAAGAAAAGTTAGTTGCAGGGGTCAGGGGCCACAGCACCCTGCCCCTGGGAACAATAATCAAGGGGATGGTACAGGGCTGGTGGGTCCAGCTACTGGCCAGCACAAGGGGTGCAGTTGGTGGCAGTTCCTCCTAGTGACCAGGCAGGTCACAGGTCAGCACAGCAGCAGCAGTCCATGGCGGTTTCCTGGTGAGTCCATTCATCAGCGTCCTGTGTCCAGTTTCAAGTTCCAAGAATGTTCAAATTGTGGGGAAAATTCCCCTGTACTTATAGTCCATTTTTACAGTGTTTTACAATGACAGGGAGAGGAGGTTCCAGCCAGTTACAACTGGTTCTGGGAGTGCCCCCTCTATCCTTTCAGCACAGGCTCCAAACATCAGTGGGGGGTTAACGACCCTATTGTGTGAGGCCAGGGCACATCCTTTACAAATGTAGGTGTGCCCCGCCTCTCCCTTCTCTCAGCCCAGGAAGACTATTCAGTATGTAGATGCACCTCAGTGACACCTCCACCCTCCCTGTGTACAGGCTGTCTGAAAAGTATGCACAAAGCCCCAACTGTCACTCTGCCCAGACGTGGATTGGAGTCAAGCTGCAAAACACCAGAATTATAAGCACAGATAAATGCGCACTTTCTAGAAGTGGCATTTCTGTGATAGTAATAAAAAATACACCCACACCAGTAAGCAGTTTTTATTATCACCATCACAACCATACCAAACACGCCTACGCTACCCCTCATAAATCAGACAATACCCCTTACACCTAAGGCAGGGCATTTCTAATGCAATCCTATGAGAAGGCAGCACTCACAGCAGTGAGACACCAAGTTAGGCTGTTTGTCACTATTAGGACAGGCCATGCAATATGGCACATGTCCTGCCTTTCTACATACATGGCACCCTGCCCATAGGGCTAGCTAGGGCGTACTTTAGGGGTGACTTACATGTAGTAAAAGGGGAGTTCTGGGCCTGGCAAGTAAATTTAGATGCCAGGTCCCTGTGGCAGAAAACTGTGCACACAGGCCCTGCGCTAGCAGGCCTGAGACAGGTTTGAAAGTCTACTTCAGTGGGTGGCGCAGGCAGCGCTGCAGGCCCACTAGTAGTATTTAATTTACAGGCCCTGGGTATAGAGATACCACTTGTACAAGGGACTTATAGGTAAATTAAATATGCCAATTAGGTATAAGCCAATCATACCAACTTTAGATGGGAGAGCACCTGCACTTTAGCACTGGTCAGCAGGGATAAAGTGCTCAGAGTCCTAGAGCCAACAGCGAGAGGTCAGAAAAACCAGGAGGAAGGAGGCAAAAAGACTAGGGATGACCATGCGTATGGCCAAAAGTCCAACACAACCCCCTACCAGCCAAAATCCAGGGGAGAACAATCAATACCTTGATGTACTTTCCTGATTGGGGCGATAGAACAAGGACCCAGGCCCACAACAGCAGGGGCATTTTCCAGTTCTACGCCTTCCTGACTCCACTGGGATCTCTCTGTCAATGCGTCCCAGGCAGCCTAGACCAACCCATGGGGATTCTCTAGCTGCCAATGGCCAGAACCAGGCCCCAGGCCATCTAGGAGCCTCTGGTCTCTGAAACCATAATGAGTGGGGGGCGGTAGCCCCAGGTGCAAAGCAACCTGTCTCCACTCCATTTCCGATCAGTTCAGGGGCTCTACCCTGCCACTGATCCACCAACCTAGGGTCCGCACCCATAGGTTCTACAGGGGCTAGAGGCGAGGCTCTCCTCCCTCTACCCCTCCTTCTAGGATCCCGCCCTCCTCTCCTAGGAGGGGTATCACCAGAATCCACACTTGCCAGGGTGCCGGGTACAGCAGCCCTGCACAACTTTCTCGCCAGCCCAGGATCACTACCTGGCGACTGACCACCCAACCTAGGGACGACACCCTTGGGTTGCACCGGGGTCCGGGGCGGGCTTCCCCCTCCCTGAACCCCACTTCCAGAGTCCTGCGTCTCCCCACCTCGGTAGAAGCCACCAGAAGTTTCACACGGGGAGGTGAGCACACTAACCGCCCCCCCAACCAGATCAGAGTTTACCCCCTGAACCTGTCTATCTAGTCCAGGGACGACACCCTTAGACTGGACCAGTGCCCAGCGAACCAGGACTTCCTTGGGAGCACACCTACCCCCTACCAGATCAGAGCTTACCCCCTGAATCTGGCAATCCAACCCAGAGTCACTACCCTGCGGTTGAACCACTGCCTGGCGCACCAGGACTTCCTTGGGAGCACACGTACTCGCCATCAGGTCAGAGTTTACCCCCTGAACCTGATCATCCAACCCAGAGTCACCACCCTGCGGTTGAATCATTGCCTGGCGCACCAGGACTTCCTGGGGGGCACACCTACCCCCCACCAGGGAAACACTTTCCCCAAGGGCCACACAAGAGTCTGGCTGGCGCAGGTCTCCTGACCTCTGCCCATCTGACAGAGTCTGGATTCCCCCCAGCCCAGAAATGGTCTCACCAAGGTCATTCCTGGGGGGCTCTGCTCTCTGAGCTGACCCCTGACACTCCAGGTTCTCCACTGGAGCCCGCAGCCCCCTCTCAACCCTATGCCTGGATTTCCACCTCCTCCGCTGTAGAGCGAGACTACCAGACACCAGGACCGGCGGAACGCTATCACCAGCCACCCGCCTAAGTCCTAATGACAAAATGGGATCCTTCTGAACAGCTGGCCCTACGCACAGGTTAGGCTCACCTCCTGGCGTTCACTCATGGAACCTTCAGGGGCCTGGGGCGGTATCTTGGGCACCTTGGGCCTCAGCCCAGCCCCATTCCCTCTCCTCAGAGACGGGACATGGGGTCCCTCACCCATCCCAGTCCACTGGGACCTACCTGTGACACTCCATTCCTTTCCCACCACACCTTGTTGGGAAACACCTAGACCACTCTCATTAGGAACACCCCCTAATGCCACACCAGACCCTCTGGTACGCAACCAGAAGTCTGCCTCCTTTGCGAGCTCCCTGGGGTCAGAGAGCTCACACACTGACAAGTGTTGGCGTAACTCTGAAAAACAACAACGAAACAGGTGCTCTCTTAGAATCAGATTAAACAGCCCTTCAAAATTGTTTACTGTGCTACCCTTCACCCATCCATCTAGTGCAATGCAGCAATCCTCCACAAACTCCTCCCAAGACTGGTGGGACAGTTTCTTACCACCCCTAAACCTTTTTCTGTATTCCTCAGGGGAAAAACCATACTTCACAATCAGTGCGTTCTTCACAGCGGAGTACCCCTCCCTGTCAGTCTCTTCTAGAGTCAGTAGGGCATCCCTCCCCTCCTCAGGAATAAAACTCCCTAGGCCAGTTCCCCAATCCTTCTCAGGGATCCTGCGCTCTACCAGAGCCCTCTCATATTCCTTTAACCACTGACGTATGTCACCCCCCTCTTGGAACCTAGGTACCAGATCTGTGGGTATGTGAGGAACATCTTTGCTACAGCACTGTACATTGCTGCCACCACTGGACTCCACCTGCAGCGCTGGTGAGTCCGGAACCTTCAGACTGCGCTCTAGAGCGAGTCTTTCTCTGGCAAAGGCCCTCTCTGCCATTCTCTCCTGTACTAAGGCCTTCTCTACCTCAGCCCTTCTCTCCTCAACAGCTAGGCGCGCTAACTGCAACTTCAGGTCCCTCTCTTCCCGCCTATCTCTTAGCTCATCAGGCGTCAAGGAATGAGAGGTAGCCCTGCTTCTTACACTGGACCCAGCAAGGGACTCCCTACCACTGGGGCCTTCCCTGTCAACTGGCGTCCCCAACCGGTCATTCTCACCCTCCTGATCAGTCTCTCTACCACTCTCTAGGGATGAGGTCTGGGAGCCCTCCCATTGGGAACCCTCGCTACACTCAGGATCCTCTGGGTAACCCCTAAGCACACTCCCTCCCTGGGTAAATGTCACAAACCTTTCAAAGAAATTCAGAGATCTCCTGAGGTCCCCTTCTACAGGCAGCCCTCTCTCTCTACAGAACCCCTCTAATTCCCCCTGCGTGTAAAACGTCAGGTCCTCTAAATCAAAGGTAAGCCCCATCTTGAAAAGGTACAAATAACTCAACTGTGACAACCACAATACCCAAGCGTGAGAACTGAAAACAGGAAAAATGACCAAAGAGAGAAAGTTAAGAGAAGCCAAACATGTGATGGTCTAAACGCAATCCTTGTAGTGAAATACTGGGTCACAATGGTATTGTGCAAGCGCAAGTCCTATCCCACCGCTGCCACCAATGTTAGAAATGGGGTTTCTGGTTGGCTAGGGTATGCACCTCAGCCAGGCAGAACTTACCCACTCTAGTCAGGGCAAGGGAGTTACACGTCCAAGATAACCCCTGCTCACCCCCTTGGTAGCTTGGCACGAGCAGTCAGGCTTAACCCGGAGGCAATGTGTAAAGCGTTTGCACAACACACACATACATGTGACGCAATATCCCCACCACAAAGGAAACACAACACCAGATTATATGAAAATATACTGTATTGTACACAACGTAATTATTAGACCAACATCACATAACCGTACTATCCTGCTACCTTAGCAGTTGTGAGAACGTTACACATTAGTTACTCTGCAAACTAGCAGTAGTCACACATAACACACAGGTTACTCAGTATTCTGCAACATAAGCAGTAGTCAGGAAACACGTAATTACATTAGAACACTTGTCATAAGAATATCATAAAACGCCCATAGTAGGAACATTAGAAAACCTATGGCAAGTTAGGGAAACATATTAGCAAGTCATGTCCATAAAAGGAACATGTGCACAGATATGTAAAAGCATCATGTAACAGGTAGGCAATATATCACAATTAGAAAAGTCTGTAACAAGAACTTCAATTATGATCCTATTGGTCCATTTAAAAGTACCTGGTAGATGGTAGAGGCACCTCCAGTGCCTAAGACAAAGAAGAAAGGGGCCCCCAGCGCTCCTCTGCGCAGTGAGGGGGCCTCCTCAAAGTCCTGGGGAAGAGGGGGGAGGCACGCACCCCCTCGGTACGGCTGACGGGCCCCTCCTGGGGCCCGCGATCACTGGGGGCCCCCCCAGGCCTCCACCGGCCCTCCTGTGGGGGGCCCAGGTCACCCAACACTGGTAGGGAGGAGGGGGGCGCCTCGCACCCCCTCCTTGTTGCCACACGGGCCCCTCCGGGGGACCCGCTAACCTCTGGGGTCTCCCTGGGCCTCCGTGGCCCTTCCTCGAAGGGAGACCCCTAACTGAGGTATTCCTGGCCCGCAAGGGGGCCAACGAGGGAGCCGGGGGCCAGGGCGAGCCTCCGGCGAGGCAGCCGCCCGGCCCAATTTAATAGTGGAGTCCTCCGGGACTCCGGCACGCGAGGGAGAGGTGTCCTCCTCTCCCTCGCTGTCCGGATGACGACGCGGCCCAAGGTGGGGCCTGTTGGTGCCCCGGGGGTGCTCTGGAAAGCGCGCGTCCCCCGGGAGCACGCGAGGAGCAGGCTTGCTCCGGATTCTTTTGAGGTGGTCCTTCTCGTGCCCCGGGGGCACAGAATGAGCTCGATCCTCGCGCTTGGACAAAAACAAATAACCCGGCTGCGGCGGTGATCCGGGGGCTCAGAATACAGCGCTTTTCACAGCGCTAAGGTAAAATCAGCAGCCTGGGCTGCGGCGGTGATTCTTCCTTTGCCAACAGAAAAGCGCTCTTCAAAGCGCTAGGAACCATCTAGAGCCCGGGCTGCGGCGGTGATTTCTTTGCGCAAAAGAAAAGTTAGTTGCAGGGGTCAGGGGCCACAGCACCCTGCCCCTGGGAACAATAATCAAGGGGATGGTACAGGGCTGTTGGGTCCAGCTACAGGCCAGCACAAGGGGTGCAGTTGGTGGCAGTTCCTCCTAGTGACCAGGCAGGTCACAGGTCAGCACAGCAGCAGCAGTCCATGGCGGTTTCCTGGTGAGTCCATTCATCAGCATCCTGTGTCCAGTTTCAAGTTTCAAGAATGTTCAAATTGTGGGGAAAATTCCCCTGTACTTATAGTCCATTTTTACAGTGTTTTACAATGACAGGGAGAGGAGGTTCCAGCCAGTTACAACTGGTTCTGGGAGTGCCCCCTCTCTCCTTTCAGCACAGGCTCCAAACATCAGTGGGGGGTTAACGACCCTATTGTGTGAGGCCAGGGCACAGCCTTTACAAATGTAGGTGTGCCCCGCCTCTCCCTTCTCTCAGCCCAGGAAGACTATTCAGTATGTAGATGCACCTCAGTGACACCTCCACCCTCCCTGTGTACAGGCTGTCTGAAAAGTATGCACAAAGCCCCAACTGTCACTCTGCCCAGACGTGGATTGGAGTCAAGCTGCAAAACACCAGAATTATAAGCACAGATAAATGCGCACTTTCTAGAAGTGGCATTTCTGTGATAGTAATAAAAACTACACCCACACCAGTAAGCAGTATTTATTATCACCATCACAACCATACCAAACACGCCTACGCTACCCCTCATAAATCAAACAATACCCCTTAGACCTAAGGCAGGGCATTTCTAATGCAATCCTATGAGAAGGCAGCACTCACAGCAGTGAGACACCAAGTTAGGCTGTTTGTCACTACTAGGACAGGCCATGCAATATGGCACATGTCCTGCCTTTCTACATACATGGCACCCTGCCCATAGGGCTAGCTAGGGCGTACTTTAGGGGTGACTTACATGTAGTAAAAGGGGAGTTCTGGGCCGGGCAAGTAAATTTAGATGCCAGGCCCCTGTGGCAGAAAACTGCTCACACAGGCCCTGCGCTAGCAGGCCTGAGACAGGTTTGAAAGTCTACTTCAGTGGGTGGCGCAGGCAGCGCTGCAGGCCCACTAGTAGTATTTCATTTACAGGCCCTGGGTATAGAGATACCACTTGTACAAGGGACTTATAGGTAAATTAAATATGCCAATTAGGTATAAGCCAATCATACCAACTTTAGATGGGAGAGCACCTGCACTTTAGCACTGGTCAGCAGGGATAAAGTGCTCAGAGTCCTAGAGCCAACAGCGAGAGGTCAGAAAAACCAGGAGGAAGGAGGCAAAAAGACTAGGGATGACCATGCGTATGGCCAAAAGTCCAACACTTTGCATTTCTCTTCCGATCATAGTGCTGGAAGCTGATCTTCCAGCGTGAAGGAGGAGGCATTGTGATTGTCAGCGCGCGCTCGCGCGCTGATGTAACGGGGGGATGAGGGGGTCGGGGGTGGAAGGGGAAGGGCTTCCCCTTCCATCCCTGAGTTGGCTAGCGCTCCCTCTGGGCTGGGTGCCCAGGACGTAATGGTTACGTCCTGGGCACAGCAGCACTGTGCCGCAGGACGTAACCATTACGTCCTCGGCACAGAAGGGGTTAAGCAAAAGTGTACCAGCTGTGGTGCACGCCTTAAGCCTTAAAACAACAGTTCCATGCTTGCTGTTTGTTTGAAGTAAGCTCTTTTACTTCTATAACATCACAAAGCCTGACCACAGCAATTTTAATTTTGTCTGTGCTGCAGAAATACAATGTATCAGTGACACCCTGTTCATCATTGCAACAAGTCCAGGCTAGCAGCAATGAAGTCAATTGCCTGCGCAAAAGCATTCTCTGCAAACTGAAGTGCATTTAGGATTTTCTTAATTATTATTGCAGTGCTTCATGGTACTTGAAGTCAGATGACCAGTAATGTGTGTCTAATGCATTTTACTGCAGTGATGTGGACATCACCTCTAAGATGTGTTCGTCCAACCCTGATGCATTTTACTTGGCAGGGCTGGAGTTGAGAGAGGTGGCTAAGGTCTCCGGGACAAAGAGGGAAAAAGGCTGAAGAAACAGGATTGCATATATAGTGATGGAATGTGATTCATTGGTTTGGGAAATACAGTTTTGGTAATGCTGGCTACTAGAGTTGTAAAAACTTGTGAAAATTGATTTGTGCATCGTTTCATTTTTTACACTTTACAACAACGTCTAAATTAGTGTGTTCAATTGATCTATTTTTGAAGAAGGTGTGTGCACTCTTGTCCAGGAGGGAATGGATGTTGATAAAGAGAGCAGTAAAATCAAGCCCAGCCTTACATCATTACTGCATGTTGGCATGCACCATGGGTTCTTGTTTTTATCTGTGTCATATATTAGCCAAATGACGAGTTTGCCATACGTGACCTGGAATTAGGGACTCTAAATGGAGGTGACTCACTTGGCACTAACTAACAGCCTTTCTAGGCAAACACAGAAACTCCTTGTGTCCTTACCATGAATCCTTTAACAAACTTGTGACACTACATCATGCTCTGTTTTATATTGTCAGGAAACAAGGTTGCAGAATCATTTTACTTCTCCCTTTCTTTCGCACACACACTTTGCCGAATACGCAAACTCTTTACCTCCAATCATGCTGATTAAGTGTGTTTTGGAGACAGTCATATTCTTGATTTCTTATATCCTTCTTCTCAGGTACTATTGTTACAGGTGCAAGACAATACATACCTCTCCCTCTGACACATGGGAAGTCTGTGCAAACTAATTACTTTAAATTGCTTTTCCATATTCCAGCTGTTAGAACTTGTGCTACCAGTTGACTGGAGTGTGAGCCCTCTTCAAGCAGCAACCACAGTCCTAGTCAGGGAAAGGCATCAGTAAACCCCAAATTAACCTGTGCTCAACCCCTAGTAACTTGGCACAGAGCAGTCAGGCTTAACTTAGAGGCTAGCTGTAAACAGTAAAACAGTGAAACACAATACAGAAAGTATTCCTCACCAGGTTAAAAACAGCGCAGAATTTAATAACTAAAACAAGACCAAAACAAAAAACATCTAATCTGCAGAACTGGAGTTATGAATTTTTAAAGAATAAAGTGCAATATGGTGCCTAAAGGTATAAAGAGCCAACCATGGCTGTCTGGTCGCGCTGGACCTTGTCAAAGTCAAATGTTCATGCCGACTGTAATGAAGAGCGGGTCAGATACAGTTCCAGATTAATCCTGCTGAAGGTTTACCTTCTCATGTTTTGTGCCAAGAGCTCTGTTCATGTTGGAGAAGGTCAAGAGGAGCAAGGAGGGCATTAGGGGCGGTGGTCGGTGTGGCGCAAAGAGCAAACCAAGCATTGTGGACAGGTGGGCTAGTTCTTCACGTTGGTGTTCCCCATGAATGGTCAATGCTTCTATGTGAAGAGACAGGCTGGCAGCAGCTTATGCTGATTTTTGGTGTGAGCAGCACAGTTCCGGTATTAACAGGCCAGTTCACAGTCTTGAAAACCCAAAAACCTGAATTTGAGAGGTTAAGTGTCACATCATGAGTCCAGGTCCTGGGAGGCTCCTCTTGGGTGTCAAGAACTTGCTGAATGCTGGTCCAGGAACTGATATGTCCATGAGACTCAGATCAGAGGACCAGCAGATCCAGTTCTTCATCCCCAAGCAAGAGGGCAGCAGACAGCAGGTAAGGTCAAGGCAGCAGCTCTTTAAGGGTCCAGCAGAGTGGCAGCACAGCAGTCCGTCTTCTTGGAAGAGTATCCAAATGCCCAGATGTGTACTGAGGTGGTGATGTCTGAAGTCTTTCTTTTGTATACAGGTGTGTCTTGGAAGTGGGGAGAAGCTTCCACAGCCATGCCTTCGACATGCACATATGTCCTGCCTTCTCTACCCTGGCTCCAGACTAACTACAGGGAGTATATAGCCCTTTCTGTGGAGGCAGGACACAGTATATTGAAGTGTAAGTGGGGCTGTGCCCAGCTACCTCCCATCCTGTCAGCGACATCCCATCCAGTCAAACCTAAGCTCCCATTTTTTGTGGCTATGTGAAGGGAATACACAAAGCCCAACTGCCAACTACACCCAGTTATGTGTCTAAAGACAGGCTGTAGGCATCAAATGGCTAAGACATAAGTTTGGATTTTAAATCAGGATTCCAGAGATACCAACCATGAACACGTTATATCTTTCCATTTGGAAATTACACTTATAAAATATAAGAAGGCGACTCTAATGTTAACTTATAGGAGAGACAGGTCTTGCAGTAGTGAAAAATGAATGTAAGAGTTTATCATGGCCAGCAACTGTAAAACCTAAAAGCAAATGTCCAATATATAAACTGCTCCCTGCCTTTGGGGCTGTTGAGGGCCTACCATAGTGGTGACTTAATAGTATTAAAAAGAAAGGTTTGGGCCTTACAAAAGGTTTATTTTGCCAGGTTGAAATGACAGTTTAAAATTGCACACACAGGCTCTGCAATGGCAGGCCTGAGACATGTTTAAAGAGCTACTTAAATGAGTGGTGCAATCAGTGATGTAGGCCCATTAGCAGCATTAATTTACAGGCCCTGGCCACATGTACTACCACTTTACTAGGGACTTATAAGTAAATTAAATATGCCAATTGGGTATAAGCCAATTTTACCATGTTTTAAGGATACAGCATAAACCCTCTAGCACTTGTTAGCAGTGGTAAAGTGCTGAGTCCTAGAGCCATCAAAAATGTATTCAGCAAATAGTAGGAGAAAGAAGGCAAAACAAATTGGGGATGACCTTGCAGAAAGGGGCAGGTCTAACCCCAGTGCATACTTTGAGCAAATGTGGTCCGCTTGCACTCATTTTTGGGGACTGGCATGTATTTTCCCTCATCTGAAATTGACCAAGAGCAAGAGAGGGAAAAGCACCCAAACGGGAAGAGGGGGAAGAGAAAGGGGTAGGCAGTGTCTGACAGTAGATTAAAGAGGCCTGAAGTGAATTTAAGACTACACTGCTTTGGCACTGGACATGTCAACATTTAATGGCATGGGCTGTGATCTTTGAACAGAGCTTTGGGTACTAGCACTCTACTCTTTTACAAATCAAGAACTGCCTCATCTTGATTCTGTTTTCCTGTATTTTAAGCACATATCTCATGCTTGGCGAATGATGCTCATAGTCCCCCATTTATCAAACAGCACCAGATACTTTCTGTGCACCTTGAAAACTAACCCTTTTCAATACTCAGTCATAACCTCTACTTAAAAATCCGCTCCCTGTTATGGCCCAGATTTAAAAAGGGTTTTTATTGGGTTTCTGTTTGCACCCAATACCTCCACATACCTCAATCTGGGGTAATGAGGAGAAATACTTTTACTCATTTTTCCTCTTTATATGTGTGTGTCATTCTGCAGCACACATGCATAGAGAAAACAGCCTTATAGCATATATTGTGTG
This sequence comes from Pleurodeles waltl, assembly GCF_031143425.1. NCBI lineage: Eukaryota > Metazoa > Chordata > Amphibia > Caudata > Salamandridae > Pleurodeles > Pleurodeles waltl. The sequence goes on from NC_090442.1 coordinate 569,841,242, forward strand.
CATGAAGAGACTGCTTCTTACACAAAAACAATGTAGATCACAACACAGACACTCTTGCCCTATGGTGCAAGAGTGTCCGCATTGGCACATGGATGCACAAGTGCCCCACAGCATTGAGAGCACAAAATGGCACAGTTTCTTTGTCGTTATAGCACAATTCTGCTTTCTCCAATTCATGAAACTGTTAGCACCTCTGACCTTGTTTGGTTTCTGATCTTTCATTTATAAGGGAATGTGTTAGAGGTTTGATGGACCTTTTGATTGTGCAGAGTAATTCCCACCATAAATCACAAATACAATACAAATCATCAACATTATCAATCAACAATATTAAAAACCTTTGGAGTCAGTAACCTCACACACCATGACCCCTTTGGCCATGAATAACCACACCTTTATGTAAAAGTTAGAATGTTTATTTCCCTATATTAAGCTTTCCTACATGTTGTGCATTTAAACCTAACCCCTAAATGCATAATCATTTCTAAATATCCTTTTCTATAAGCACTTTTCTAATTACTCATTTAATGCCTTTCGTCTATCATCTGTCTAATCTAAAAAGCTCTTTTCTACGGGTGTAAGCAAGCATGTTAAATTATTACGATGTGCGTATGCTGTGCCAAATGTTAATGTAGGTTCAAAGAATCCTCTCACTAATTCTATAGTGTTTTCCTTAGATAATCTACTCAGGTACTTAATTATAGGGACAAACGAAAACACAACATCATAATTGGAAAAGAAGTATTGGATGTACTCCTGGTTAAAGAATCTTGTTAGCAACAGACTACAACTTATTCCATAAGTAAGGGGCAAACTATGATAATTAACTCCTTCTTCTACTGATAAAGGAATCTGCGTGCAGACATAACAATTTCTCGCATCCATCATCTCAACATACTCACTCAATAAGTGATAGAAAACATTAGAAGAAAGTTCTCCTTGGTCATTGTCTACCTGCAATATTTCCCATCTAACCTAAATCTATCTACTTCTGTTAGTATAGTAGTTGTCTCTAAAGCTGAGTGTTGGTTGGCCACAGTCTTGTCAAGAAAAGTCATACCCACAATCAACACCAGACACAATATCAGACATACAATCACCAAACCAATACCCATGGATTTACAGCACCTATTCTTCCTACGCTGTAGGCTAAGGTTACTCATGATCTGTAAAGAAAATAGAAAAAAAATTTATAACTATGTGGCAAAAATTTAAAAAATCTTCAAGCTTTTTTACAGTTATTTACAGCTTTCAGTCTTTCTTCCAGGACCCTTTTGTCAAAATATATAACTTGTCAAAATTGGTTTTACAACCTTCCAAATCAGGTTATCAAAAGTCTTTTCCTGTTACTTTAGTTTCTTTTGCACTTTCCCAGGTTTACAGTTTACAAAGTTCATTTCATTGATCTTCTTCAAGTGCCAAAATATTGACCTAAAATGCCTCGATCAAAACAAAAAGACAAACATTCACTCTTGCATTTCAATTGTTGTTGCTTACACCCATTCAGGACCTACGTACCTTTGACTTGTAATTCTCTTTCTTTTCAATCTTTGATCTCCATTTAACTCTCCATCACTCAATTCTTCTCTTCTTGTTGTGTCTACGTCTTCCTCAATTGTTGCCACTGTAATTGCTTCCCTTCTCTTTGCTTGTGAATTCGGCCACTTATCTCCTTTCAGTTAACCTTTTGTCAATGCTCTTGTCAATGCTGGATTTGTAACGTCTCTCTGTTCTGCAGGATTTTCTCTTGATATACCTGTGACTGGTTCAGGAGGAGTCAGATCTCTTTGGCTTTGATCCACTCAACTCCTTCCCTTCAGGGTCTGTAGCTTGCTCTGTTTGTCGTTCAAGACCGTCTGCTTCTGGGAGAGACCTCCTCTGACTAGACTCTCCTGCTACCTCATTTGAGGTTGGTTCACTGTCACCCTCTTACATTTCCTCCACATCGTCTATCACAGGAGTGTTTGCACTGGATGTAGTCTGCTCAGACTCCGTCTCTGATTCTCCTTCTCCAATTCTGGAGTTGGTCAGCATGTTGTTGGCACTCCCAACCACTCTTCCTCATTCTCCAAAGGACACAGTACTTTCCGAGTATAGCTGCCATGGATCCAGTTTGGATCTCCAGCACACTTCACAACTGTAGTAGTAATCAGTACTACTTAGTAAGGACCTTTCCACCGAGGCTCCGAGCATGTCTTCCTCACATGCTTTCTAATCACAACACAATCACCCACTCTCAGGTTATGGCTTTGATCTTGTGATGGTTGAAGTGTGGTGGCTTCCACCTGATGAGAGAAAGAGCGAACCACATCATCCAGACCTTTGCAGTAGTCCAACACCATATCATCTGTCATGTTCACAAGAGCATTGGCAGGACCTGCTGGCAACCTCATTGCTTTGCCCATGAGGATTTCATGCAGCGACAGTCCTGTTTTCCTGTTCGGTGTGTTTCTCATTGTCATCAGAACTAACAGAAGTGTGTCAGGCCATTTCAGATTTGTGGATGCACACATTTTTGCCTTTCTTGATTTTAAAGTACCATTCATCTGCTCCACAAGGCCTGATGCTTTAGGGCGGTAACTACAATGCAACTTCTGCTCAATGTTTAAAGCTGAACATAGTAATTTGATTACTGTATTGTTGAAGTGACTTCCTCTATCTGATTCTAAAGATACCAGAAACCCAAAACATGGTATCAGTTCCCTAAGCAGTAACTTCGCTACTGTAAGGCTGTCATTTCTTCGTGTAGGGTAAGCTTCAATCCAGTGAATAAAGATGCAAACAATCACCAACACATATCTCAATCCTCCTCACACAGGCATCTCAATGAAATCCATCTGCATTCTGCTAAATGGCCCTCCCGCTCTTCCAATGTGGCTCAAATTGACCACTGTCCTTTTACCTCCGTTCATCTGCTGGCAGATGACGCAACGATGGCAAACTGCTTCGACAACCTGTCTAAACTTTGGATTGAACCAAAATTGCTTAAAGGTACAGACCATTGCACCCCTCCCAACATGTGCTTGACCATGATAATATCTAGCCATCTGTGCCAGCAAGCTATTAGATAGGACCACTTGTCCCTCCTCTGAAACCCAGACATCGTTTTCACGTTGAACACATTTTAACTTTACCTAATTATTTTTCTCATTTTTGTCAACATTATCCTGCAATGCTTTAAATTCTTCCAAGGTGTCTATAACATGCAATTCATAATTAGGGCACATCTCATCTTCATCAGGTAACAGTTCCCATTTGCCTTTGAATGATATACAGTTGAATGCGCAAAACCATGTGACTTGATCCTCATCTCCACTTCCTATTGACACAGAATCTTGTGATTTCAGGTGTGCACTGCATTTCACTATGGCAGTCTTTTCAGGCATTTGAATAGCTTGTAACAACTCATGAATTCTCTCACCATTTCTGGCTGGTAAAAGAGAAGAGGTCAGGAAACCTCTCTGTGACCACAGCTGGCCAAAATCGTAGACTATTCCAGATCCATACTAGTTATATGTGTAGATAGTAACTTTATGCTGTGCAGAAACATGGCACGCTCTAGTAAGGGCTACCAGTTCCGCCACTTGCACAGAATACACTCCTCGAAGCCAGCATGCTTCAAGTATACCAGAAAGTGTGCACACAGCATATCCTGCTCTCAGTGTTCCCATGTTGTCTCTTAAACAGGAACATCAACAAAAATAATTTGGTCTTTTTCTTTCAGTTGGGTATCTCGAACATCAGGTCTCAGTTTTGTGCACAAATCAGTTACCTCAAGACAGTCTTGCTCAACTTCTTTCAATTTGTCAACTTCAATATTCTCTTTTGGGAGTAAGGTTGCCGGGTTAAGCACTGTTCACCTTTTCAAAGACACATTAGGGGACCCCAGGATGACCGTTTCGTAAAGCTTCAGCCTGGCATTTGTAAGATGTTGAGTCTTGGTTCTGGTGAGTAAAATTTCAATGGAGTGAGGGACCATGACAGTTTAGAATGTCCCATCACAATGCTCTCACTCTGAGTGAGGCTCAGTCCAACCGCAGCTACTGTGCGCAGAAAGCCTGGTAGAGCTGCTGCAACTGGGTCCAAAGTAGCTGAAAAATATGCCACTGGGCGGTTTACACCACCACGGACTTGAGTCAAGACAGACAGTGAACATGTATTACGCTCATGACAGAACAACATGAAGGGTTTTGTGTAATCAGGCATTCCCAAAGCTGGAGCTTTGCACCGACTTTCTCTCAACTCAGAAAAAGCTTTCATACAGGCTTGATCTAACACTAGGGGATCAGTAACTTCTTTGTGTGTTAATTTCTGTAATGGCTTTGAAATGACTGAAAAGTTGGGAATCCATTGTAAACAATAGCTCACGATTCCTAGAAACATCCTGACATCTCTCTGGGTTGCCTGGGGATTCATCTGAAATATGGATGTGACCCTTTCACTGGAGATTTTCCTAAATCTCTTCTCAATAAGGTGACCCAAATATTTCACTTCTTTCTGACAATTCTGTAATTTTGCTGGGGAAACCTTGGGGGTCATTATGACCCTGTGGTCCTGTCCCACCACTCTGCCATTGGCGGCTAGACCGCCGACAGCGTGGCGGTGCAGGACCGCCAAATTATGACATCGCAAGTGAACTGGCTGTATCACAGGCAGTTTACTACCTGTACCGCCACAGCGGGGTGGGACCACCTGGCCGAAGGTTGACCACCTTCGACACTTCAGTCCACCGAACACTGCCCGCGGTATTTTGAGTATCCTTACCCCCAGGGATTCTGTGGCGGCAGCCCCGCTACAAAATCCCTGGGGGTAAGGATACTGGCGACTGGAATACTCATCCCTGTCGCCACAACAGGACTCCCTAATACCCCCATGTAAGGAGCCCACCCACCCCAACCCCATCAGAAGTCCCCCACCCTCCCAAGCAGCGACGACCCCTCCCCTGATCCCCATTCTGTACCTCTGCCTCCAATCTTTGTTCCGTACCCCCGATTCCTGTTCTGTACCCCCGATCCACGCATGCACACACCACACCTGCATACATGCATGCAAACATCCACGCTCACTCATTCACATACAACCATGACACCACACCCCCCGCATACACACACATACTCCCCCACCCCCGCATACACAAACACACACAACACCCCCCATCACCTCCAGTCACACACACACCCCCATTCACACACACCACACTGAACACCCCACTCCTGCCGGTCGATCACCTTACCTGGTGGTCGCTGTGGACATTCAGGAGGGAACGGGGTCCATGGTGCTTGCTCCGCCACCAGCACCCCACCAACACAACACCACCGCGCCATCTACAATGTAGTAATACGGCGGGCGGTGTTGTGGTGACGTGGTGGTGGTGGCGGAGCAAACTCCACTAGACCGCTGACCGCCAGTATGGCTGCTGGAGGCTTGCCCACCAAATAGTGGCAGACAGCAGCCTGCAGCCATAACATGGCGGTCAAAAGACCGCCAACACTGGTAGTCATGTGGTGGCCATGACTTCGATGGTCTAAGAAATAGACCGCTGAAGTCATAATGAGGGCCTTTATGTCGTTTCTTCCCTAAATGATTCAGTAAGGCAATAGTATCATACTTGCATGCCTCTTTCGTCTTTGATGCAACAAACAAATCATCAATGTACTGTACTGTTTGAACGGCATTTCCAATGACTCCAGGTTCTTTCTCAAGATCTGGTTTAAAAATGGAAGGGGACTCGGAAAACCCTTGAGGAATTCAGCACCAACAGTAGACTCAGTCCAAAAATTTGAAACAGAAAAGAAATCTTCATGGAGAGGTACGGAAAAAAGTGCTTATGACAAGTACACTACGGTGAACCATTCAACATCACATGAGATCTGAAACAATATCACTGCTGGATTTGGCACTACGGGGCAACACTTAATCACGATGTCATTTACTTTCCTCAAATCCTGAACAATTAAACATTTCCCACAGGGCTTTCGCAATTCCATTCTCAGTGAATTACCTTGGTTTACAAATTCTGCAATTATGGGTGCAATCCCTTCAACTGTTTCTTGTGCCATGTGGTACTGAGAAATCATGGGAAAAATCACGTTTGGCTTGACTGGGACCTTAACTGACTCAACTCCTTTTATTAGACCAATGTCTTTTCCTGTAAAATCCCACACTTTCATTTTGACTGTTCCCTGTGAGTCAGAAGGAACATCTCTCACTGTGAAAACTGGAAAGAAACTAATCAAAGGGTACTCCTCATTTACTGTGTCACAATCTGTTTCTGGGATCAGGTCATCTTCATCATCACTGTTTGTCTGGATGGCAATTCCATCATTCGAGCAAGTAATTGAACATCTGTTTTTGCATAATAAGACCTTTCCTAGTAAGAATACCAGACTCGAATCACAAAGTACAAATTTGTGCAATCCTTTAAAGTTGCCAATCATAATCTGAAATGGTTCTGTAATTGGGTTTGTCAAATACTGATTTGCAACTCCTACAATCTAGACTGTTTTCCCTGAAAGGGGCAGATTTGGAATTTCTTCAATTCTCACTGTAGAGCGTTTAGCTCCTGAATCAACTAAAAATGAGACTTTGTGACCCATTACTTTTCCCTTCACATATGAACCTTTCTGATCTAGCTCTACTGAAGCTGCTAACACACATTCCTCTTAATCCGAACTCTTGCTCACCCCATCATTGTTTATTCCATCCTCACTGTGTAACGGGAATTGGTGCACTGTGTTATTACTCTGAATAAGCACCTGTGACCTGCTGAGGAAGCATCACCTGCTGCTGCTTCATTGAGGCTTGAGGTATTTGAATTTGCTGTCTAGTCACCATTTGAACTTGCAGTTGCATTTGCTGCGACTGGGACATTTGCAAACATAGCATTTGCGTGGGCTGAAAACCTTGCACCTGATTCACATTGCTTTGAAAATGTGGATTGTGAACTCTCACTCTCAGTCTTCTCATATTTGGGAAAGAATTGATCTCCGCTCATTTGCTGAACAACACCTTCCAGACACTCCTGTTTCCAATGTCTGAGGCCTCCGCAAGTGTGACATGGCAACAATCTCTTTATCCCTTGTATATCACTCTGAACAGCCATTGTATTCAAATCAGGACTACGGTTCACATTTTCAATTCCACCACGACCTCTTCCTCTTGCCTGATTCGGAAACAACTTGTTTCCTTTCTGCTGCTGTTGCGGAAAAGTTCCCTGCATGCCTGTTTGTGCCTCTGCAATCTGCATCAACATTGCCTTCTCCTTTAACTTCCTCTGTTTCAATTCAATCTCATCACTGCAGTACTTTGCATACCGCAAAACGTCATCAATCAGCTTCACTTGCCAGCAAATCAAATGACTCAATCATTTGGCTAATTTTGGGTCAATCCTTCAACAAATCTGAACACAAAATAAACCATGTATTTGGGCTCAATTGTCCCTGTCCCACTGTAATAGTTGAAAGCCTGCAATAATCTCTCATAGTAGGCATGTATTAACTCTTTCGCTTCCTGGGCTGTCCTGTCTATTCTCTGCCAGTCAATGTACTTGGGCAAAATTCTCATTTTCAAAAATTCAATCAACTTATAATAATATTTAATTACATCAGGGGATGGTGCATCTGTTGCTGGATCTCGCTGAGGTTCTCTTGTCGGCCATTGGACGCTTCGCTTGCACTCAACCCACAAGTCTGCTGGGACTACTATCTCTAACAGGGTGTTCAAGTCCACCAATAGGCATTTGGCGAGTTTCACAAACCTATCTGTTTGCTGGTACCACTCCACTGTTTTCTCTCTCAACCTGGGATAATCGTTTGTAAATGACAGAGGCCCTCATTACAACCCTGGCGGTAAATGCCACCTACTGCCGTGCTGGTGGCCGGCAAGATACCGTGAGTGTGGTGGTATACCGCTACAGGTATTATGACCCACAAAGAGAAATTCGCCACTGTACAGACACCCACACAAGTCCACCAGCCCAAAGGTCAGTGATAAATTGGCGGTACCAAAACCCACGCCAACAGGAATATGCCCACAGTATCAGGACCCACAAATCTTTCAACCGTGGTAAACCATTGGCAGTACACACCGCTGCACTCAAAATACACACACATTTAGAAAACACCACCACATTGGACAATTCAAACTACACATACCTGACACACATGCACACACCACACACACACACTTAGACCACTATAAAACACACACCCACATTACCCACAACCCTTTCAATGAAAAAAAAGATTGCCAACAGAGAGAGACACAAGCCAGGAGCACCCACTCAATCTGAGCCACAGAACACCATCACCCATACACCATCTGTGCACCTCACAGCACACACCACAACACATCACCCCACACATCCTCACACATATCACTCACGCCACATCCATGGCACCCCAAAGACACCCCAGGTTTTCTGAGGAGGAGCTAGTGGTCATGGGGAGGAAATCATCTCGGAAGAGCCACAGCTATTCGGATCACAAGTGCAGCAGACGTCCATTGGTATGAAGATGGAGCTATAAAGGAGAATCGTGGACAGGGTCAACGCCGTGGGACAGCACCCCAGAACAAGGGATGACATCAGGAAGAGGTGAAATGACCTACGGGGGAAGATGCGTTCCGTGGTTGCAAGACACCAGGTAGCTGTATAGAGGACTAGCAGTGGATCCCCACCTCCTCCCCCACAACTAACAACATGGGAGGAGCAAGTTTTGGCAATAATGCATTCTGAGGTCCTTGCAGGAGTATCAGGAGGACTGGACTCTGGTAAGTCATATTTTTACTACTATATCCCCCACCCAACCTGCATGCCATCACAAACTCCTACCCCTACCCTCACCCCATCTCTCCCCTACCTCACATATACCCCACTATCACAACCCACCCATCCCAAACCCAAGCCCTGCATGTAACAACAATCCATGGACCCCCATCACAGACCTGCATGGAAACCAATCACCACAGCATGCACACTAGTGACAATCACTTAGCCAAACCAAGCACAACTAAGACTATGGCAAAACTGATAAGGCAATCACAACCATACAGTGAAATACACCCATGCACAAGATGGCACACGCATATACAATAACACTGCATTTTCATCCCCACAGGACCCCTACTCAACGTCACCAGAGAGGAGTTGCCAGCAACATCAAGTCCCTCCCCAGAGAAGGCCCACAGTGATGACAGCAGCTCTACATTCCTGGATCACGATGACCAACCTGGCCCATCAGGGACCTCTGGACAGTTGGTTACCCTGCCACAGTCCCAACCCACCACAGACCCTCCCCCCTCAGGAAACACCATCACAGCACCCACCCAGCAGGCCCATGCCACTGTCCCCAGGACACGTCAATCAGCATTGTGTCCACCACTACAGGGACCCCAGGCAACCCCACAAACACAGGACGATCAGGGGCCTGGGGTCAGTGGACACACAGTTCAGGGGACAGAGGCACAGGAGAACAGGGAAGCTGTGAAGACTGCTGTGCGACAGGTGGAGGACAGGCCCAGGGAACACACTCTCCAGGAGGCACTCACCAACATCCTGGGAGTAAACCACCATTCCCAGGAGACGATGGGCAATATACTGTACAAGTTGCAGGAGACCTAGTGGCTGCAGGAGGGACAGTACCTGGGGATCAGGGAGGATCTAAAAAACATCTACATCATCCTGGTCACCATTGCAGGGGTGCTGGCTGACATGGGCAACACTATGAGGGCGGCAGTGGCACAACAACGGGCCCCTGACACTAGCCACACCGAAGAACAGCCCTCCTCCTCTGCCAGCGCTAGTGGACAGGAGGCCCCACCACAGCACCAACAGGCCACCAGAACCCCACCCTCTGCAGAAGGAGAACCACCCCGCAAACGGTCCCTGCAATCCAGGCAGAAGCCAGAGTACATTGCAAAGACCCCCACCACTAAATAGGACTCTCCTGATTGTCACTCTTCTGTCCCACTCTGTCACACTGTCCACCTTGAACTGCCATTACTCCCCTTCCTATGCACCATTGGACAATGCACCTGTGATACCAAGAGACTGGACTCTAACTCGACATTCCTCCACCATCACCCCAGCCCATTGCACATCCCCCTCCACAAATGAGCACTTAAATAAACACCCTTGGAACAAATACAAATCTTGAGTCTGTCAAATGATTGAAATATGTATTAGTATAACATTCTGAAAACATTGCAAGTCATATGTATAGTTATATATACATTGGTATGACCTTTAGTGGGCAGTAGTAAACATACCAGGAGCCAGAGTGGGCCACAGAGATCTGAAAATAGAGATGCCAAAGGGTACAGTAAGTGGCCATAGACATAGGGAAATCAGGCTGACATGTACAATGTCCAACACAAAACTTAAGAGTAAAGTGAAGTTACAGTGTCTTACCTGTGTGTCTCTGGAAGTACTGCTGTATGATATTACTTCTGTTGTCCAAATATTCTTCCTCTGCCTCCTCTTCCTCACTGTCCACAGGCTCCACCGCTGCCACAAGACCATCTCCAGGCTCATCCTCCTGCAGAAAAGGCACCTGGCGTCTCAAGGCCAGGTTGTGCAACATGCAATGATAATCTGGCACACCATCTTGGGTGAGTAGATCAGGGATCCACCTGTCAAATGGAGGCACCGGAACCTGGCTTTCAGGAGGCCGAAGGTCCTCTCAATTATCCTCCTTGTTCGCCCATGTGCCTCATTGTAACATTCCTCTGCCCTTGTCCTGGCATTCCTCACTGGGGTCAGTAGCCATGAGAGGTTGGGGTAAGCAGAGTCACCTGCAAATATCGAGGGACAACTGTCAGACAGACACTAACCCTTAGGGACAACCCCAGACACCAACGTATATTGGGTGGGGACCTTGGGCTCACCTATTAGCCACACCTGGTGCCCCTGGAGTTGGCCCATCACATATGGGATGCTGCTATTCCTCAAGATAAAGGCGTCATGCACAGAGCCAGGATACTTGGCATTCACATGGGAGATGCACTGGTCCGCCAAACACACTATCTGCACATTTATAGAGTGATAGCTTTTTCTATCCCTGAACACTTGTTCATTTCTCCGGGGCGGAGGGGACAAATGCTACATGTGTACCATCTATGGCACCAATGATGTCGGGGATATGTCCCAGGGCATAAAAGTCAGCTTTCACTGTGGCCAGATCCTCCACCTGTGGAAATACAATGTAGCTGCGCATGTGTTTAAGCAGGGCTGACACCACTCTGGTCAACATGTCGGAGAACATTGGCTGAGACATCCCTGATGCCATGGCCACTGTTGTTTGGAAGGAATCATTTGCCAGGAAATGGAGCACTGACAGGACCTGCGCTAGAGGGGGGCTGGCGGATAGCTGACATCTGGTCTGGCTCCAATTGGGCACACAGTTGTTGGATTGTGGCCTGATCAAGTCTGTATGTTAGTATAATGGGTCTGTCCTCCATTGTTGCAAGGTCCACCAGGGGTCTGTACACAGGAGGATGTCTCCATCTCATATTCATCCTCAGCGGTTGAAGCATAGGGAGGAAAACGGTGAGCAGAGGGTCATAATCAATTGCAATAATGATGCATTCCTTCCATTACAGAACCAGTATGTGAATCCGAGAGTCAGTTGCTGTGCCAATGTCTGCTGTGACGCAGTTAGGTGCCATGGCCTTTGCCCCCCTAAAATGGCGGCTGCCTGACCTGTGAGGAGGGACAAGTGGAAATGAGGTAATTCCGCTGGCGCTGTGCGCTGTTGCGGTAGGGAGTCGATGACCGCCACGCAACTTTGCATTGGTTATCATTGGGCCCTATGGGTTCCAGGAGCCAATAGCGATGTACGCCGGTGGTGACAGTATGCACCGCCGCGGACGTGACCGTCATTTTCTATCTCTTCACTCACTTGCTGCCTGACCTTCAACAGGAGAGGACCTACACTACAAGTGCTGCTGTAACCTGTGTCTGAAAGCGACAATGGCTCTTGTGTCTGGGAAAAGGGTCCCTGCCTTCACTGCGGAGGAGTTCGAGAGACTGGTGGATGGGGTCCTACCCCAGTACACGTCACTCTATGGTCCTCAAGACAAACAGGTGAGTACACTGCGAGCATGATGCGTGTGCCATGAATGTATGGAGTGCTGTGTATGTAAGCCACATGTAGGGCGGGGCTGGGGCGTCCTGGCCAGAGTGATGCATGTATGTCAGGGGCACGTCCATGTATGTGCGTCAGGGAATGGGACGGATATGGTGGGCCATGAGTGTGACGGTCTGGCGGATGGTTAACTAGTTCCCTTTTCTGCTGTCTTTTTCCTGCAGGTCAGCGCCCATCAGAAAAAGGGTATTAGGCGTGCCATCACCAAGGAAGTGCGGACCCTGGGGGTCTTTGACAGGCAGAGCACCCACTGCCGCAAGCGGTGAAAGGACCTGCGCCGCTGGGCCAGAAAGACGGCGGAGGCCCAGATGGGGCTGGCCTCCCAACGAGGAAGGGGTGCCGTTGTACCCTGACCCCCCTGATGTCCCGCATCCTGGCGGTGGCCTATCTGGAGTTGGATGGGCGCTTGAGGGCATCACAGCAGCCACAAGGGCGTGAGTACAAATTCTGATTCAGTACTTTGCGCGCATAAAGCTTTTACCTGGGTGGGGATGTGGACTGTGGGTGCCCCTAGGCCAGGGCGAACATCGCAGGGTAGGTCCCTTGTTGGGCAGGCTCTTGAGCACTCCATTCCCAATGGTGTTAGTGGGCATCTACTACTGGTCAAGTTGTTTCAGGTGTGCAGCTGATGGCATTAGGCATTTTACCCCATGGGATGGTGACTGGCATTGCAACTGGTAGTGCATGGAATAGTGCACAGGGCTGTTCCATTTGAGTTGTGTACGCCAACTGTAGTGTTGTTGCTGGCATTGACCAAGTGTATCCTCTGTCTCTCCAACCCTTTTTTGTTTTGTCACCCAGCCTTGTGTGCATTAGCATCATCTGCCGGAGGAGCAGAGGCACCAGCGACGGAGGGAGCTGCATGCCACATGGGCCTGGAGGCCGAATCCAATGACGGTGAGGGCACCAGTTGGACAGAGGGCGAGGGGAGCACCACGACGGGGACAGAAGGGGACACCACAGACAGCGACTCCTCCTCCGATGGAACTTCCCTGGCGGTGGCGAACACCTCTGTGCCCACCCCAACAACAGGTACAGCCGACCCCAAACCACCACTGCCCTCCCAGCAGCCCCTCAGTGTGTTTCCCGTGCCCTTTCACCCAGGAGGATGGTCATCTCCTTCGCCCCAGGCTCGATCAGGAATCTATCAAGGAGGAGGGGGACACAGTGGAGGCAGTGGATGTTTGTGTGTCTGCATGGAGATCGTGCTTGTGTGAGTGCCTGTGAAATGAAGTGTGGTGCTTGTGTTTTCCTGAGTCACTTTTGTGTGTTGATTTGGGTGAATGCTAGTCTGAAGGTGTGCTTGGGATAGGCTGGGGTTGGGGGGATTGGGGCTGGGTAGAGGAAGTTGGAGGGGGGAGGCTGGAGACAGGTACAATGGCTGCCATCAGTACGGAGGCCAGAGCCTCAAATGCTCTCTGTTGGGCCGCCACGCCAGAGTGAATGCCCTCCAGGTATGCATTTGTTTGTTGCAAATGCCACTCGACACCCTGGATGGCATTCAGAATGGTTGACTGCCAAACAGTGAAGGATCTCAGGAGGTCAATAGCCTCCTCACTGAGGGTAGCAGGGCTCACTGGGGCAGGGCCTGAGGTGCCTGACGCGAAGGAGAAGCCCACCCTCCTGGGTGAGCGGGCATGGGCAACTCGCTGAGGGGCTACTGGGAGGGTGGTGCTGGTACAGGGGTGGCAGCTGTACCTGTAGCTGGGGTGGTCACAGAAGTGTCTGCCACAACCAGGGAGCTCCCATCGGTGGAAGTATCCAAGTCCGTATTGTTCCCTCCAGTCTCCGCCATGGAGCTCCCCTCGCCCTCCGTCCAACTGGTGCCCTCAGCATCGGTGGACTCTGCCTCCAGAGTCCTGTGGGATGCACCTCCCTCTGTCACCGGTGCCTCTGCTCCTCCGCCACATGATTCTAATTCACATAAGTACAGGATGACAATACAAGAAATGGGGAGAGGGACAAAGGATACACAATGGTCAATGGCTGCACCAACACCACTGTTGGCGTACACAACACCCTCACACACAGGGGACAGGTCTACGCACCATGCATTGCACTACCAGTGAAATGGCTAGTCACTAGCAATGTGGAGGGGCACACACCGCCAACTGCAGCATACCTGGGACCCATGCAGCCCTGTCCAGGAGTGAGTTCCAGCAAGACTAGGTAAGCAGTATTTCACATTCAGACCCTTAGCCACCCGAGTACCCATGCTGCTATGTCTGGCCTGGCCTAGGGGCACCCAAGGACACACAACCACCACCTGGATACCATCCCACCAGCCAACATATCTACTGATACCCACTATACTCACCCTCTTGTAGCTGCTGTGATGCCCTTAAGCACCCATCCAGCTGAGGGGAGGCCACCAGTATGCGGGCCATCAAGGGCTCAGGGCTCGTTGGAAGGCCATCCCCAGCTGGGTCTCCGCGGTCTTCCGTGCCCAGCGTCTCAGGTCCTCCCACCATGTCCGACAGTGGGTGCTCCACCTGCCATGGACCCCCAGGCTCCGCACCTCCTTGGCGATGGCACGCCATAATCCCTTCTTTTGATGGGCGCTGACCTGCAGAGGCAATACAGACAGGAGAACACCATTAAACCAACAGCCCAGCCTGTCACACACATGGCCCACCATACACGTTTCCATCACCATTGGCACACACATTGCCCAGCCCAAAACAGATACACCTCCAAAAGGACATCCACCCACCCCCCTTACACAAGGTCTTCACACACAACTCCAAGCATTCAGGCCACATTCATCTTGCCCACACTGTGTTCTCACCTGTTGGTCTGGAGGCCCATACAGCAGTCCGTACTGGGGTAGGGCCCTTTCCCTGGCCACACAGGCCATGGTAGGTCATAGCAGCACATGCAATGTAGGTCCTCTCCTATGGAAGGTCAGGAAACAAGTGAGGAATCAGATAGAAATTGGCGGTTACATCCGCAGCTGTACATACCGTCACCGCTGGCGTAGATCACCATTGGCGATTGTACCCCATAGGGCCCAATATTACCCAATGAGGAATTGCTCAGCGGTTCACGACCGCCTACCACCATGGCGCACAACGTCAGCGGCATTATCTCACTTCCACCTGTCCCTCCACACAGGACAGGCGGTCACCATTTCTGGGGGGGTGGACAGGCCTATCGATTATTGCTGCGTCACAGGATCAATTGGCACATATTTCATTAATTACAATGTCCCATCACATGTTTGCACACTGTGGAGTGCTGTTGTGGCTCCATTGTTCATTTTGTGACAGCCTACTCACTCTTGTGTCCTTTAGATAGCTACCACTGCGGATGAATAGGAGATGGAGACATACCCCCGTCTACAGATCCCTGGTGGACTTGGTTACCCTGGAGGACAGGCACATCATACTCACCTATAGACTGGACAGGGCCACAATCACAGAGCTGTGTGCCCAATTGGAGCCTGACCTGATATTTGCTATCCGCCAACCCACTAGGATCCCCCTTCTTGTGCAAGTGCTATCAGTTCTCCATTTCCTGGCAACTGGTTCTTTTCAAGTGACAGTGGGCTTGGCAGCAGAAATGTCACAGCCAATGTTCTCAAACGTGCTAACCAGAGTGTTGTCTGCCATGATAAAACACACATGCAGCTACAAGGCATTCCCCCAGGTTGAGGATTTGGGCACTGTGAAGGCCGGATTCTATGTAATGGGACATATCCCCAACATAATTGGTTCTATTCATCGTACACATATTGCATTTGTACCCCCCACGCCAGAATGAACTGGTGTTCAGGAATCATAAGAGTTTCCATTCCATGAATGTGCAGATGGTGTACTTTGTGGACCAGTACATCTCCCACATCAATGCTAAGTATCCTGGTTCAGTGCATGATGTCTTCGTCCTGAGGAATAGCAGCATGATGGCCCAACTACAGAGGCACAGGGTGTGGCTGATAGGTGAGCCTTGGTTCCCACCCAGTATATGTTGGTGTATGCCTATGCTGTTGGCCATACAGGATAGTGTGTGGCTATATGTTGTTCCCCAATATTTGCAGGTGACTCTGGTTACTCAAACCTGTCATGGCTGCTGACCCCTGTGAGGAATGCCAGGACAAGGGCAGAAGGACGTTATAATGACGCACATTGGTGAACCAGAAGGATCACAGAAAGGACCTTTGGCCTCCTGAAGGCCAGGTTCAGGTGCCTCCATCTGACAGCTGGATCTCTGTGCTACTCACCCAAGAAGGTCTGCCAGATAGTAGTGGCATGCTGCACGTTGCACAACCTGTCCCTCAGATGCCATGTACATTTTATGCAGGTAGAGATGCCCCTGTGGCAGCAGTGGATCCTGAGGACAGTGAGGATGAGGAGGCAGAGGATGATGATGTGGACAACAAAACATTAGTGATACGTCAGTACTTCCAATGACACACAGGTGAGAAAGTTCAAGTTTACATTTTTATGACTATTGTTGTATTCTCTATGGCATGGCCATGCTGGCATTACCCACTTCTTTCTCCCTACTTACTGTTACCTCTGGATATTGATTTTGCAGATGTAGGTGATATGACACATTATCCTGGTGTGATCACAACAGCCAGCTACAGGTCATTATTTCTATTCTCATTGTCTGTACAGTTTATTTGCAATGGTTGTTGCTGTTTCAATTAATACAATTTTGCAAAACTCGTAGTCGATTTTTATCCAAGGGTGCTTATTGTAGTGCTAATATCTAGAGGGTAAAGTGCAGTGGGATGGGGTGATGATGGAGGAAAGTCCAGGGTATTGTTCAAGTCTGATTGTTGCACAGGTGCATTGTCCATGGGGACATAGGAAGGGGAGCTATGGCAGTTCAAGGTGGACAAGGTGACTGAGTGGGACACAAGGGGGACAATCAAGAGAGTCTCATTTCCTGGCGGCGGTCTTGGCAAGTGTCTCTGGCTTCTGTCTGGTTTGCAGGGAATGTTTGCGGGGTGGTTCACCTTCTGCAGAGGGAGGGGTGCTGGTGGCATGTTGGTCCTATGGCGGTGCCTCCTGGCCACTAGTGGCAGTGGAAGTAGAGGACTGTTCACTTGACTAGCTAGTGGTAGGGGCCCGCTGGGGTGACACTGCCTCCCTCATGTCTGCCAGCACCCCTGCTATGGAGATAAGGGTGTTGTTGATGGTCTGCTAGTCCTCCCTGACCCTCTGATACTGTCCCTCCTGCAGCTGCCTGTTCTCCTGCACGTTGTCAAGGATCTGTTCCATTGTGTCCTGGGAATGTTGGTAGGCTCCCAGGATCTTTGAGAGTGCCTCCTGGAGAGTCGGTTCCTTGGATCTGTCCTCCCTCTGGCGCACAGCAGTCCTCCCAGTTTACCTATTGACCTGTGCCTATGTCCCCTGAATGGGGTGCCCACTGCTACGGACCCCAGGTCCCTGACTGTCTTGGGTATGAGGTGTAGCCTGGGGTCCCTGTAGAGGTGGACACACTGCTGATTGGCGTGTCCTAGGGACAGAGGTGTTGGTACGTTGGGTGGGTATTGTTGTGTTGGTTCCTGATAGGGGAGGCTCTGTGGTGGTCTGTGACTGTGCTTGGGTGACCGACTCTCCAGTGGTCCCTGATGGGCCAGGTAGATCATCCAGATCCTGAAGTCCAGAGTTACTGTCATCACTGTGGGCCTCTTCTGCTGGGGGACTGGATAGTGGTGGCACCTTCTCTCCAGTCACATTGGCTGGGGTATCTGTGGGGAAGTAAATGATGCATTATGCTTCAGGTGTCTGACATTTGTACTTCTGTAGCTTCCCCTCTATGGTTGTTGTTCCCCTGCCAGCTTTTGCTCGTGTATGTTAGTGTATAGTAGTTATGTTAGCATCCCTATGCTGTGCATGCTTTGGTGATGAGTATCCATGCAGAGCTGTGAGGGGTGTCCATGCATTGCTATAGCATGCAGGGTATGGCATTGGGATCAGTGTGATGTGATGGTGGAGTGTGTGGGATGGAGTGGAGTGATGGGAGTGAGGGTGAGGGTGTGTGATGCTGTGCAGGTATGGGGGGTGATAATTGTTAAAAGTTGAATTACCAGTGTCCAGTCCTCCTCCAACTCATGCCAGGCCCTTAGGATGCAGTATTGCCAGTACCTGCTCCTCCCATGCTGTGAGTTGTGGGGGAGTCAGTGGGGGACCACTGCCAGTCCTCTGTATAGCGACCTTGTGTCTTGCTGCAATGGAACGTACCTTCCCCCGTAGGTTGTTCCACCTCTTCCTGATGTTGTCCCTTGTTCTTAGTTGCTGTCCCACGGTGTTGACCCTGTCCACGATTCTCCACCATAGCTCCATCTTCCTTGCTATTGATATCTGCTGCACATGTGCTCCAAATAGCTGTGGCTCTACCCTAACAATTTCCTCCACCATGACCCTTAACTCCTCCTCAGTGAAACGGTGGTGCCGTTGTGGTGCCACGGGTGTTATGTGATGTGTGTTGGTGAGGGTGTGCTGGGTACTGTGTTGGGGTGTGTGATGTGGAGTGCGTGAGGGGTGTATGGGTGTGAGTGGTGTGTTTATCTAGTTGTCGCAGTGGTCTTGGTGTCAGTCTGGTGGCAATGATTTGTATTCGTAAAGGGTTGTGGGTAATATGGGTGTGTGTTTTACAGTGATGTGTGTGTGGTGTGTGTATGGGTGTCAGGTGTGTGTTGTTTGAATTGTCCAATGTAGTGTTAGTCTGTGGGTGTCCATTGTGAGCGTGGCGGTATGTACCTCCAATAGTTTACCCACGTTGAATGTCCGCTGTGGTGATTCATGGGTCATAATGTGATGGGCGTTGTTCTGTTGGCGTAATGGTGTGGGTTCTTGGACCACCACTTTAACACTGACCTTTAGGCTGGCAGATTTGTGTATGTGGCTGTATTCTGTCAGATTGGTGTGTGTGTGTCATAATCTGGTGGACGGATATTCGCCAGTGCAGCGGGAAGTTGGAGACCGTCAGCACGGCGGTAAGCACCATTTACCACCAATGTCATAATGAGGGCCATTGTGTCATCCAAACATTACATCTGTGCCACAGTTCTTGACCCACCAAACAAACAATTACTGGACACTTTAATTCATTTTTCAAATGGGAATGTTTCAACCTATAAGACATGGATTGCTGAGCAAACCAGAGACCTAAAAAAGAATGGTTGGAAATTAGAGGTCCACTCATGGGTAGAAGATCTGGGGTGCAGCCTACAATTTTCACAGAACCTGCGGACAGTGCTGTTGGCTCACAGCAGTCAAAATCAACACCAGCAACAACCACAGGAACAGGAGCAGCAGCCCCAAAATCTGCATTTGATTGGTTTCTAAAGGCAGGGCTTAAGTCCACTACAGAGGCGGAGGCAAAAGAGTTTGAGCAAGGTGGAGCACCAATGATTATTGAGAGAACGGTCCTGGCCTGCCTGGATGATCCATCAGAGGTCTATCTGGATCAAAACCCATTGGTGTGTTGGTATGGGAAGAGGCGTCAATGGACAATGCTCAGCAGGCTGGCAAGAGAGTGGGTTGCCCTGTAGCCAGTGGTCTGCTGAGCATATGCTCATTGCAGCTGGTGCAGTTGTAACAGTGAGAAGGACCAGTCTCTTGCCCCAAAACGTTGAGAGATTGACCATGATCAAAACTAATCAGCACTTTATACCACCAAATTACAGCACAACTGAAGTATAACACAAGGTGGATGAGGGTGATGATTGGTCAAATTCAGGCCAATGGTAGTATGTTAGCTGAACAACTTCTGAGTCAACCACCTGAGTTTGAGGACAAACTCTACTTCCCTGACTAGGCCTGGGGCACCATAGAACCTTCTAGTATGAACTGCTTTGAGAAACAAAATTAGTTAGCTGGCGAACCTTATTATTTTATATTGTGTGTTTCTGCCTAAATGACTAATGAACTGCAATACCTATAGGCACATGTACGGCCGAATTGTAGTTGGACCAGAGTTCATTGAAGAACCCTCCAAGCCCCTCAAAATCACTTTAAGGAGATTTGAAAGACAATGCCTGGCTCCATTTTGTGCCTATCCTTTCTTTTGTCCCCTAGCAGGACTGCCCAGATATTTGATTTCTAACTTATTGGCCAATGTGTTTCGTTTCCTGAATCAAAGAGGATCAGCAATGTGCCACTATACTTGATTGGACCAAGTAAGTAGTAATGCTATATGCCTCAACAATTGATTTGAGGGATACTTGTTTCAATATTGAAATGGTTACTGTGACTCATCACTAGTGGTAGCAGATAGTGATAGTTTTAATTAATATTGTTTACCTATATTATTACGCTGGCTTGTGGTTGTGTTGTGATCAATTTACAGTGTTGGTGACATAATAATAATGTGTGATAATTTTTTTCCTGAAGTTGTTATTTTTCCCTTCCCCTTTAACACTTAGCGAAATTTGTTTTCCCTCGTTTTCGCACCCCTTTGTTTCCTTGTGCTTGTTTTCTGGTTCACATTTGTCAAAGAAGACCCGACAAATTCATTTAGCTAACAAACTAAATTCTAGCCCAGAAAAATAAATACTCAATGTGTCCCTTGTTAAACACAGCTATGCGCTCAAGTTCTCTGTATCTCAAATGGGTCAGGTGACTGTGACTCTCGGGAGCAGTTCGTATGGAGTTGGACATAGTAATCTTTAATCAGATTCTGATGGATGATGGAAGGAATTGGAACGTAATTTGACAACTTAACTGCCAGAAGAAGGAAATTATGAAATTCATGGAAATCAACATGGATGATGCGAGGATGAGTCTAAGAGGCCTACTCCAATCTGTGGACTAGAGGTGAGAGGTGCATCGATTACTTGATTTGGGAAATGCAATGCTGCTGTGTGTGCCTGCTGGCTGGCCCAAACTTTAAACTATGTGGTGGGTGGGTGGGGGGCCTATTGGATGATAATATCACATTATAAACGTGCTCTAGGCTAAATGTTATTTATGATGATCAAGATAGCTGTGAGTTTGATCATCCTGATACATGATGCCACTTGTCAGTGATTGTTGGTTGTTGTAATTCCTCCCACTTAAGTGATCGCACATCAGTCATCAAAAGAATTATCTCAAAGGTCTTTGCTCTTACTCTGCCACCTCTGATTCTTCTTGGTACACTCCTCATCATGAAGCGCACCTTACACTTCAATCCTTCTTGATTCTACAACTTTATGATAATCATTTCTGTTTTACAATCCGCAAGCCTTCTCTTCTCCTGCACCATAACACCCATGCTTACCTTATCGGTCCGCTTCAGGCAGGCAACCAGGAAGATTGACGGGCCAATCCAAGAAAATTGCAGATGCACCACCCAATTTGGCAAGACAGACTAGTATAATTTGTTTCATATTCTTTTTTTAGAACTGTGTATGTCAGATTCACCCCAAGATTAATGATATGTGCTATGTTGCAAATGTAGGTGACCGAACATTTTTAGATATATGCAGCTTGGGTTTCACTGGGGCTGACAGACTGTCAAAGTTATCTCTGTGTCATACATCATGTTTTTCTATTCCTCCCACAACAGGAATACTGGTCATCCTTTCCCAGATGAATATGGTTTTTGTGTAGTGTTTGTCTTTTGGTCACACCTTTCCCAAAATCTCTGTACCATCCATATATGAAATCCCTAACCCTCTGCCTCTGGGCTGTGTGATTTATTGAGGTGTTAATTAATAATTTACACCATTTGATTAATCACACACTTGGTGGGGCAGATATGGTAGAAGCAACGTCAACTCAGTGTAGAGGATCTTCATTTGAGTTCACCTACGTGGAGTGTGACCTCACTTCCGATGCCTTAGCTGTTAGTGCACTAACATGCTACTACTACACCACCATGGTACCTTGAGAAACCATGCAGCCCTCGCTTCATCCATTTGGTTAAGAGAATTATGGAGCATTGTTGTACTTTTAGTTTAGGCAATATAATTGGCAATGGCAAATCTCTCCTCTCCCCTCCTAAGGGTCAAATTTTGCAGAATGCACTGCAGAGTCTAAAGAGTATTTGGAAAAGGTTACCCATACCTAACCGCATAAATAATTGTTATACACTGTCAACAGATTTGTATTTGTAAAACATGCTGCTCTAACAGTAATACACTATCAGCAGATTTGAAAAACATGCTGCGTGAAGGCTGCAGTGTGAAGTTAAAAAACGTTTTTAGGATGAAGAACAGTAAATAACTATTTCTTTTCCCCCATCCCTAACAAAATAAATAAATATCCACCCCTTCCACCCACAACTGGCCCATCCCCAAACAAATATCCCTTTCCCCAACCAAAGTTCCAAAAACCTGTCCATTTGTCCATGGTGAATTAAAAAAAAAAAAAGCCACCATTTCCATCCTTTCCACCCACAACAAGTCCCACCCACCAAAATAAAAGGTTGAAAAAAGGGGCAGAGGAGGGCACTTGACTAAAGGCGGGCCAGAATTATTCTGAGGAGCCCCTCCATATGTGCTTAACAGGCCTCGTTCAGCGCCAGCCTCCGAAGGACACAGCATTGGAACAAGGTGCCCCGGGGGGGAAGCAGGGATGACGTGACAGTGGGTGGCTGCCCTGGCACTACGGTGTAGGTGTTGCTTGGTTAGAGGTGCTGGGGCTTGGCTGGCACCCTGAGTACTGGCAGCGACTGCTGCTGCACCCTCCTCCTTCTCTTCCTTGAGGACCACCAGCCGCTGGTACTCGGCCCTTATGGCCTCCAGCTTCGTCCGCCACAGCTGGGCTGCTATTTACTGCTGTGATGGTGGAGCAGCAGGAATAGCTATATCAAGAAAGAAACAAGGGAAATTGTAAACAATGCTCTGAGCAAAACACTTGTTTAAAATCATGTAGTGTAGTGACACAGTATCAGTACATTTGGTGGTCACCTCGGGCCATTCAATTTCAAGGTGATAACTGTCACGGCCATAAAATGCACTATGGAGTACAAGTATTCTTCTCTCGCCTGTTGTGCTAAATTAATGGTGGCATTGCTAGCTCAGCTACTTGTACTTCTTACTGTCTGCAGCTGGAGCAGCTGTACAAGAAAACTATTTTATTCCATTGCCCCTGTTCTTCTTTGTACCGGGACTACAAGACTGATGAATAATAAGAATGAAACATGCAGCGTAGTATAATATAATCAATCATGCAGACATCCTGTCTGCCATAAATAAGCGGTGGGAAAAGCCATGCATTGCAGTATAGGGAGAGGATTAAGCAATGGGATATAAATTTCATTTGGTGCATTCGCATCGTCATACTATCCCCTTCAGGAAAATCAAGGCACTTACTTATGGACCACTTTACTCACTGTTTTATGCCCCCTCCGCCACTACACTATGGGCCTCATCACGACCCTGGTGGTCGTAGTGAACCGCCAGGTTCACAGTGGTGGTCTGACCGCAGCCAAAGTGGTGGTCCGACCACGTTGGTGATGGTCTAACCGCCACATTGTGACCATGGCGGTTGCGCCACGGTTGGACCATCAGCACTGCCAGTTTCTCTCCACAGGAGGGACTGGCTGTGCTGGCGGTCTGAATCCTCCAGAGCAGCGCTGCAAGCAGCGCCACCCTGGGGATTACGACCCCCCTCTCCATCAGCGTAAAGGCTGGCGGAGACAGGGAGCAGGGTCTCCATGGGGCTCCTGTACTGCACACACACTTGGCATGGGTAGTGCAGGGGCCTTGGGAAGGCGGCCACACTGGCAGCAACCTGACTGCCGGAGTTTGGCAGATGACCTATTTCCGTCCGCCAAACTCGTAATGACCCCCTTTGTAATAATTACTTTTTTCCAAAACAATACATTTGCTTTGCAGTAAGGAAAGGACACTTCTTAATGTACTCAACTGCATGGTAAGGTAGAGAGGATTAGGATCGATAGGTAGAATACACACTTTGTGTTATCAATCAATTCCTCAACATCATTGCTTAAGGTTTGGCTAGTAGTGTGACTCACTCTGGTTGGCAAATGTTGAAAGGGAAAAACTGGAACAGAAGTAAATCTTTTTTGGAAGCCATAATGAATTATATTTATCACTTGGCTTGAAAAATGTGGCACAAGGAAATATTGGATTTTCTAAATTATTCAGAAGTCTGGGACAGAACTTAAGAAAGATTAAATGAGTGAAGTACTAGGAAGGGACTAACACAGTGGGCACTGGGAGGAAAGGGAAACACACCTCGTTTTTGCATTGCCATGCATTGAAAAGTGTTTGACACATTAACTTAACTAAGGCTGACAGACACACATTGCACAGCCAACAATGCAGTGCTGATTCTGCTGAATTGAATCATGCAGCTCTTAGGTCACGATGAGAAGCACCATAGCGAGGGAAAGGGGAGATGGTAAATGGATGCTGGCCTATGATACATATTAGCTGCCATGCTTGAAAAATACTGTGAGTCAGGGGAATATTCTGAAATACCATCCAACTTTTGATTCAAACCTTTGATAAAAACCATTCCAAGCAAATAAAGTAGGTAAGAATAATGCCCCTATCCAGAAGAGCTCCCTTGTTTCTTCAGTCCAAGCATTTATCTATTCATCACTGCAAATTTGTTCTTTTAGTACTCTTATTCTTCACCCTTGGCTTTGATACACACCATTTACGCTAAGCTTTACATTCTTCCCCATTTAGAACCATCCAGATTCCAAACATGGCTCTCTACTAACCTTTCATCAACATCCATTTACCCATTAACCACCAATGGATCCTTTCACCCACTCACCCATCCAAGAGCTCTAACCCACCTGAGGAGTCAGTTCACCCATCCAGGCACGGAATCCTTTCACTCATAACCTTTCACCCACCTGGGATGGCATCCTTTCACCCGTATACCCTTTTATCCATCATTCACAAACCTTTATGATTATTATGCACCCTTTCATCCACACACAAATCATTCACTCATACTATATTTCACCCATCCGTTCTACTTCCATCCTCCTTTCAATTTTCCAAACCACATCATAGTTCAAGTTCATTTTATGAACCTAAATCTGCTGAGTTGCAGATAGAAGAGGCCTTTAATACTTACTTAACCTCTGCTGCATCTGCTAAAAGCAGGGTGTTGAAGAGTGAGTCCACAACAACACTAGGACACCCTTGTAGTGATTATATTACTAATTGTCAATAAGCAAGCAACAGGACTTATCACTGCCCGCCACTGCCGCCGCAGAGACTCCCACCTCATCCGCTGCTGGCCCCAGCACTGGTGGTCGGTGCTGCTGGAAAAAAACATTACACATTTTAGACACCACATAAACCTCCCCCTATTGTTTTATTTTTGTAATAGCAAAACACGACCACAATACATCACTATATTTCGGTTACAGAGAAATTATATCAATTTATCAGGTAGGCATTTTGTTGGTTGGCAATTTTTTAAAAGCAAGGTAGTCAAGTAAAAAAAATAATTTTGGCAGAAATAGCTATGGATGAATCTGACCTTTTCAAGAGAAATAAAAGGGTGAACAAATTGGTCAATGAAGGACATATGGTCTTGGTTGGCAAATGCAATGGGGCCATCCTCCTCATACTTCCAGCCATGGTACACCAATGTTGTGTATAATACATACACAACATTGGAGGATACAAACAATTACATGACCATGTTCAAAAACACTTTTTTAAAACTTGTTTTTAATGATTGAGCTACAGCAAGAAAAAGAAAGCCTTCTACCGAAACGTGTGTACAATAACTTACATGGGCATGCAATCTTCAGTACATGTGTTCTATGAACTTAGCCACCACTCCACACGATAAGATACATAAGGGGAGATGGAAAGCTCACTGACAAAGCAGAAGAAATGAAGCTACAAACTGACTTGTACAACCAGACACTTTGAAGTAAAGAAACTTTAAATACAGAAAATAAGGGAATAGGATAATGCAGGGATAAGAAGAATTTACGAAACAGATAAACCGAAGTGGAGTTGGAAAGATTTAGAAGACAGGCACAGTAAAATTTAGAAAATAACTCTAAGTGTGTAGCAGTAAAATGTTAGGGAAATAAAGAAATATTAATATTAACAACAACAAGAGGACTTACTGGGGCCAGCAGAGTCATCTGCCCCAGCACTTGTGGAGGGGCCACCTTCAGCTGTCACGCCTGTCTCGCCTGCCTCATCACCATTAGCCCTCTTCCTGCCCCTGGATGCTGGATGATGTAAAGAAAAAATTTAGGAAAGATTAGTGGTACTGTTAATAAATGATCTCTCCAAAAATTTGATTTTTTTAAAGGAAAAGGCAAACACAGTAACATTTATACATCAAAGGTTCATAGTGCCTGTATAATAATATTAATACTAGTATCTTGGACCATCCTATTGCAAATTTCCTAACGCTATTCCAAAGTTCCTAAACTACATTTTGGAATTACTAATAAATTGCAATGAATGGTTTCTACAGTTCTCATCTCATTCTGTATCTTTCAATGCATAGATTGGATGCATGCAAAACTGCTACACATTACTGGGAAATTGTTTGGCAGTTGGCACTATACAAGCTACAAATAAAAATAAAGACACAGAGAAGTGAGACAACATGCAAACTCATTTATACTAATATGAAAGATGGTTATCTTAGACAGGGCACAGGAGGAGTCTCTGCATTACTTCTTAATCAGCCCAAGCAAGCGCCAAAAACAAGTACAATAAGCTGCCGCCGTCCATGTATTATTCCATTTGTAACAGAAAGTTAGGTTACTTGTATGTGAGAAGCATGCTTGCTATTTGGGAAGAAACTATTACCATAGAACACAACTAATAGTTAATTATTACTCATCGAGCCCCGCAACCCTGACGCTGAGCAGGTCAAGCAGGTTCGTCTCCCAATCTAGGATGTCGTCCCACTGGTGCGTCAGCTGTTGCTGGGTGCGACGGACCCCAGAGCTGCAGCACACAGCCCTGCCTACACTGTCCCAGAATTTCTGGTGATCCTGGAGGCCGTACCCAGACCAGGGCCGGTCGCCTGCTGCCAAGGTGGCACTACACAAAGGACACCAAGGAAGCCACCTTCACCTTGGAAAATATGGGCAGGGCTACATCCCTTCATGCCGCCGCTGCCCGCAAGAAAGACAACTGGTGCTTTCAGTTGGGGGCCTGGCCATGGCACTGGGGACTTGTGGGGGGGGGGGATAAGGAAGGATTAGGAAGAAGGAAGGGGGGAAAAAATAAAGCAAAAAAATGAAAAAATAAGAAAGTCGCAAAAATCGCATAGAAAAATTTGGAAAAAAGTTCAAATATAAAAAGAGAAAGAGAAAAGGTAATATGAATAAAAAGAAACAAGGGGAAATAGGTTTTAAAAGTGAGGAATGGGAGAGATATAGGGAGGATTTAACTAGGCCCCAACACCATGACAAGCAAACAAACTAAGATGGTCACACCCATGCGAACCATGTGGTGCTGTTCACGTGAGAATTCCAATGCGAGGGCGTACTTCGCATTGCCAGTGATGCTAAGCATCATGCAAACAGGAGCGGCAAGAAACTCTGCCCACCAGCGGAACTCCTAGTAGCATGACTGAGTTTTTTGTGACTTCACAGAGTTCCGCGTGGCCCGGCTATGTGAACTCTGCCCAGGCCTACTTCTAAGTCATCATTTAAAAAGACACCACCACCCACCACTCCAAAGTAACAGATCAATGCTGCGGCTGAGACTCCCTGCAAAGTTTCCAAAATATATGCAGAAAAAATATTTAATAATTAAATTTTTATTTTCCCGCCCAATCTGTATGGGCAAATACCAATTGTTTCCTGTTGCATTCTTCAGCTGTTTCATTTCTGGTGATTTGGCACAATGTTTTCTTCATTCCTTTAGCCCTACATGTTGCTGGCGCACATTATCCTTGATATCTGTCTTATTTACTCTGCTCACATCATGCCTCTTCCACTGATAGACAGGTATTTCCACTTGAGACCTATCCACCACTGCACTGCTTGTTCAGGTACCCCAATGTGCGGGTTCTCTTATTTTCTTTGATCCACTGTATTCTTTTTCATTTACTTTATTTATTCTTACCTCCCCCTCTGTCTGAGACTTTGGATGCCAAAAACAAAAAAAGGTATTACTCCTGTAAATACCAATACATTTACAGAAGCAAAGAGTCATGCATGTGTTTGTGGATACTAAAACACTGAAGACCATTGGAATAGCATCAACATAATTGACATTTAAATGACAATATCAAGCATGACAGATAAAATCTAGGCTTAGGAGAATCGAGTTGAGCTTCAAAAAGAAAACGTAAAATGAATATGTATGAAGGAGGAACATTTGAAAAAAATCGATGTTGATAATGAGACATATGGTTAATACTAATGCTGGAAGAGAATGAGAAGAACAAAGGCAGGGCGACTTCTTGAAAAACATAATTCCAAAAAGGAATCCATAAAGATACCCTGCCCTCTACAGGGATGATTCCAAAAGAGTTGATCATATTGATATTCTATAAGTATGCGATGATGAGAGCTATGAGACAATTTCAAAGCGAGATTTTCTTTTCAGACTTGGAGATTAAGGGATTACACATTACTACAGCCAGCATGATTTAGAATTTGATGCCATGGACATTTTAGGTTATGAACGTGAGGTTACTGGCTGAAAGAAGCACTGTTGTGCAGAAAGAACCGGGAATGAGATAAGAATTTTCAGCTAATCCAATAGAAGGAATCAAAAATGGAGAAGCTGAATTTAGTGAAGGAATGTGCGAAAAATAAATGGCTGTGAAATGTCAAATAAACGAAAGGGGAAGTAAAAAGGGGGAAATAAAGCCTGATGGGAAGGGGAAAGGAAGAAGCAGAAGGAAAGTAAAGCATACCTGCCTAGTTACTGGGATAAACTCACAATATGAATAAGCTCCTCAGCCTTTATTTCCCTATCTTCAAACAATGGCAGGAGGCAGTGGCATCTTGTGGGAAGGAAAAGGGGTCGGGCGGCGCGTGGCAGGGGAAGGGGGGAAATGAAATAAAATATATATTTTTAAAACTTACCTTAATTCCGACCCGTGCTGCTCTGCTTCTCCAACCTCGACTGCATGAACAGGCTCATAGCCTGCCCTGCGCCCAATCCTGACGCTGCTCAGAGCAGTGTTAGGATTGGCTGGGAGTGCCTAGCCAAGGCGTTCCCAGGCAGACTGGGAGCCTCTGCCTGCTCTCTCCAGGCCGGCAACACAGTGCCGGGCTGCAGAAGCCTACTCTGCATGTGTGTTTGGCCAGCCAAACAAACATGCACAATGAGGGGGAGTGCTGTGTACAAACCCACAGTGCTTGTCACAGTCCATAGCCCCACCCCTTTTAATACAAAACAATAATAAACATAGTTTGTTATCATTTTGTATTTTTAATACAAAAAGATAATAGGCATAGTTCGTTATCATTTTGTTTTAAAAGATTTGCATCTGCTGCTACTTGCAGGGGAGTGAGCTCCTCCGCCCTAGTGGAGGAGCTGCACCTGGCAGGAGGGTGTGAGCACCACTCACTTTTTATCAGTAAATGAATGGTTTTATACATCAGGGCTGAAATCCCGGTGGGTGAGCAGCCATTGAGTTCATGGCGGAAAGATGGGTTTTATTTGTGAGGATGAACAGCTTTGCTGTTTATGAGTAACATTTGCATTGGGTTGAATGGCAGATATTCAGGTATGGAACACGTCAATACCAAATACCATCTTTGTGAGAAGACTGCTTTACAAGTGATGAAGCAGAAAATCAAGGTTTTCATTTATTAGCGCTTAAACGTAGTGTTGAAATAATCATGTGTGACTTTAACCGAACTAATAAAGATTGTACGGGGACAAAATGTGCCCTCAGAGTAGTTTGCCAACATTTATAAGCGTGCTTTATATAACGTGATGTATTAGAATTGCACTAATCCGACATAATCATAAACGTGTGCTACGATTTGCTTGTTTGAAATGTTTAGCTTAGCATTACTTTAGTGGAGGCTTTGGCCTAGTTGCCTGGTCTCACGATTTAGATGCTCGTATTTTTCCAATGTGCTAATAAACGTGTATTTTTGCTTGAAGCTATACTTTTCCACTGAGATCGTTCACATGCTTATCTTAAAGTTTCGTGCCAGCTTGGCATTTTTCTCTTTGCTCCAAGGTCGATCTGCAGGTGCGGACAATGGAGGCTCTGAAAGTGAGTTAATTGGTATAAAATGTTGCAACTTGCGTACCCATCTCCAAGGATAATGTATGCTTAAGTAAAAGCTTGAGAACTGTTGTTTTTGATTGGACAATTTGAAGCTAACCTATGAACCCTCCAATGGAAGACCCTACTGGATTTGAACTGTTGTCTATTTAAACCAGGTGCACGAGAAGAAAGTAGCCATTATCCAGCCATTGCCCGACATTGCGCCATTCCGTAGCTATTATGGCCCACCTTGCTGCGACGCCCTTTTTGAAAGAGACTCTGATGCTTTCTCTAATCGAGAGAAAGAGACTTTAAATGATTCTTGCCCTAGGGACTTTAACTTTGATCCCTTTGCATGAAGTAGTAGTTTTACCTTGCCGCCGTGAGGCAATTGCCCCGTCCACCTTTCCCCTTTGCCCCGTCCCATGCTGATCGAGAAACGGTACCTGTGAGACGAAGAATTCCTTGAATGCTGATTGTAATTGGTAAATATGAAAGGAAATTGTACAATTGCATTGTGTTTCTTTTAGGTAACCAACTGCTGATTTTTGACAAGAGCCCTAGTTAGGAGTTTTCTAAATTAATGTTGCTAAATTGTTTTGCATGAAGTCCCACATGCCGATGCTAATTTGAGGTTAGATAAGGATTCCTTTTGTTGCACGATGCAATTTGAGACCTTGTTATGCTGACTAAATGTATGCAATTAGCTCATTACAGATTATACTATTAGTGATTTGCATTGCTATTATCGAATGTCTTGTTATTCAAATGCTGCATAGATTGCACCTGTTTCGCCGCTATGGACAGCTATTAATGTTCATTTATGTTTATCATTTGGTGTTGAGACACATTTATATTGTGCTAGCTTTGTTAATATAGGGAAATAAATTCACTAACTTTGAATAAACTGGTGTAGTTATTCCTGACTGAAAGGTCAGGGTTCGCCGAAATGTATTCTGGATTAATTGTTAAGTGTTATGTTGATCAGGGTATTGCTTATGTTCGTTATTGATTATTGATTTAATGAAATTGGCTGATTAAGGGTGTCGAGGGTCCCACTTAGCCAAAAGATTCATCGGCCTAAAGAGCGTCCAAATACAGGTAAATTATTAGTACGGAACGCTCTATCAGTAGATGGTAGCAGAGGATGGTTTCGCCTTTTGGGACCCCGTACTCTTAAAGTACATGGTGTTGAATTAACGGTTTCGACTTTTGACACTCCATTCGAGAAGTTGAATTAGATTTTTCTTGGGTAAAATAGATTGACAAAATGATGATGGGCTAGGTCCACCGCGACTTTCCCGGGATCTCGGAGCTTGCGAATGAAGAGAATGGAGGTGTGGAATCGGTGTTGGCGGTACTAGTGATGGTATGAGTGAAATTAGGGTTTTGCGCTTGCACAGCTTATTGTCGCAGATTGTGTGAAAAGGTTGCGAGGATTTTTTTTTTCTTTTTTAGAGGATAGCGGAGGTGCGACTCGAGTGTAGAAGTAGGGAAGTCGTCGAACTTCATAGAAATAGCGGAGCTGCGACTCCGAGTGTGAGAGTAGGGAAGTCGTCGAACTTCATGTGCGTGTGGCGCTTTGTGCATAAAAAGGTCCACGTGGTTGTTGTTGTTGAGACGGGCCCTGCGAGGTCAAGAGACTCCGGAGTATGTTGTTTTATGTTGTGGTCTGGGCGGTTTAGTAGGTTGATCGGGCGTGGTCAACGAGTCGGTACGTGTGTTAAGGGAGTGAAAGAAACTTCGACTTCGGGCTTTGACAAGATTCTAAGTGCACTAGAATATATCATTGACAAGTTGAGAGTAGGTCTGCGGGTCAGATTTGCTTGCGAACGTGGGGACCGAGAAAGATGGAATAACTGCCGAGGCTAGTGAAAAATCCCTAAGGTCCTGAAGCGATTGTGTTACCCTTCCTGTAGTAAACCGACAGATCTGTTTTATTTTTGGTAGCTCGCGATACATGCAAGAAGTTGTTACGAGGGGAGCTGAGTGAAGGAGGACTAGCCGCGAGGCTTTGTCAGCCGCAGTGTGTGTGAGTGTGACGTCACTAGGAGCCGCGCTGGGATAGGTTAGTTGCAGAGAAGGGTCACGCACGGATTGGACGCAGTCCGTGGGGCTCGATTGGAAGGGGAAAGGCAAGCGAAGAGTGTTCCGGGAATTAAAGTCACCTATTGATTACAAACTTTGTGAAATAAAAGACGAGAAAATTAAATTTTTTAAGGCATTAAGGAGTGCGATGAAGGGAGAGTCTTATATTAAAGCGAGCGTAGGAGAAGAAACGCCACCCGAAGGTACACCAGCTTACATTGTAATGGAGGAAAAAGGGGTAGCTCCGTGCCTTTGGCTAAAACAATGGCACAAGCTGACAGAGAAACATGGGAGCGTAGCGTTCCCGATCCATGGGACATTCAATATAAGGATCCTAGAGAATTTGAGATTCACGATGTACGACATGAAGGTACCTCCAAGGCCAGCACAGTTTGAGGCTCTAGCGATTTGGGAACTGATGGCTAGACAGCAGCAGCAAAATAAGTTCGAGACTAGGATAAGGAAGGTAGAAAAGACACTAGCGGACGCTAGGTGGGATAATGCACAGAAGGTGTGGAGGTCAGATGTGTTGCAGGGGATAAAATTGTTTCCCGCAATTACTAAGGAAGAAGAGGAGACAGGTAAGAAAGCTACCTGTAAAACAAACAGGAGGTGTTCCAAGGATAGAGAGGACGAGGAAAAGTTGAGAAGAGAAGAGGAGTTAGAGGATGAGGAGTTAATCATGCAATTGCTGAACGACCGTCCACCACCTTATGCAGAGAGTGGACAAGGTTCAAGTACCAGTTCTGCCCCTCCGGCATCGGTACAGAACGGTGAAATTCAGAGTTCAGGAGCATCATCGGGATCTAAGGACCCGAGTCTACTGTTCACCCCGCAGATACCGCAGGTTAGGAGGATATATCCAGATGTGCCCATGTTGAAACCAGCAGAAAATTATCAGCCGCAGATGCCAGGGTACTACAGCAGTGACAACAGTGCAGGAATGATTCTAGATCCAACCGTAAGGGGAGTACAGAGTGGTCACAACCCGACATTGGCACAAGCCGAATCAACTCAGTTTTTGATGCCTCAAAAACAGATGCAGGGGGGAAATGCACATGCTCAGATGACGGGGAGTCAAATGGGCATGCCGGCAATGATGACCCATAGTGTGGGAATGAACATGTCTCAGAACATGGGAAATGGACAGAACCCAGATGCGATATCCCTACCCATTACTGTAGGTCCACCAGTACCTTTGTACAGTCAGCCTAATTTGGGTATGAGCAGTCAAGGATCAATGCTGCAGAATGGGACAGAAAGGAGGTGCATAGAAAACACTCCAGTGATAACTTCGATAGTGGCTCAGCCAACTGGATCTGGGTCCTTGATGGAGTTTAGTCCCATATGTGCTCAGTCAACACTGGTGAGGTCGAGTCCCCCACTGGTGATACCGCTGTCATCGAACACTGAAAAGTTGCCGCAACCATCAATGGCAGTCGATGTGAATGCTACACTTATGGGGTTGAATGCGCAACAGCTGACACAATGGTTCAACAGTCTGAATTCCACTCAAAGTTCAGCCAGTGGGAAGGGAGAAGATTATATGAATAGGATGAGGTTGAACATGGAAGCACAAGAATTGGTGGAAGGGACTATGGGTGTGAATAGGTTAGAGTCCTACTCGGAAGAAGAGCTGAGGTATCTATGTCCCAGGATAACGAAAGAAGTGAATAAGGTACATAAAAGCTTGCAGGAAATAGCTGACAAAAACGGGGTGGATATAGACAAGACGAAACACTTGAGCAGAAGCTACAGATTGGATTTCGGGACCACAGATTTTGAACACATGAGGTCAGCAGGCATGAAGGCGCACCTTAGAGAATTGCTGCAGAGTGCACAAGTGTGGAGGTGCTTAGACAAGAGGGAAAGCAGGTGGGTAAAGAGAAAGGAAAAGAGGAGGGACAGTGCTACAGAGCTCAATGAGAAAAGACCACAGAGTAGCGAGGCAGTAACCATGTTACCAATGAGGGAGACAGCAGGGGGAAAATTAATACATGTACCATGGCACAGAAGCGACATTCAGTCTTTTACGGATGATTTTCCCAAACTGAGAGAGAAACCGATTGAATGGTATCAACAGACTGACAGGTTTGTGAAGCTTGCAAAATGTCTCTGGGAAGACCTGAACACCCTCTTTGAGATTGTGGTTCCGGCAGATTTGTGGGAGGATTGCAAAAGAGCTGTAGGTTGGCCGACAAGTGAACCAGAGAGAGACAGGGAGACGGGTGCACCATCACCTATGGTGATGAGCTTGTACTATAAGGTGATTGAGCATTTGAAGACGAAGGTTGCCGCGAAAAATGTGGATTGGCAGAAGATCGATCGAACGGCCCAAGAGGCTAAAGAGTCGATTCATAGTTACTATGAGAGGTTGTTGAAGGCGTTTAAGAACTACAGCGGCACGGAAACAATAGAGGCGAAGGACATGCTTCATTTTGTGTTTAGATTTGTGGAAGGGCTGAGACCAGAGATAAGTCAGATGATAAAGTCGCATTTGATTTGTTGGCAGTCGAAACCTATTGACGAGGTGTTGAATTATGCGAAATACTGTAGTGACGAAATTGAAGTGAAACAGAAAAGGTTGAAAGAGAAGGTGATGATGATGCAACTTAAAGCAGCTCAGACAGGTCTGCAAGGTTTGCAAGGGATGCAAGGGTTCCAACAGCAGGTACCGCAACCGCAGTTGCAGGGAAATATGATGTTTCAGCCACAGGCGAGAGGCAGAGGTAGAGGAGGTTTTGTGAATAATGGTCCGGATTTGAACACTGTTGTGAATGGTGTGCAGGCAATGAAGAAGGTGATGCCGTGTCACGTGTGCGGAATCGTCGGTCATTGGAAACGCGAGTGCCCGATGGTGGTGCAGGAAGGTGCAGGTGTAGGTGTTGGTCAGCAAAACAATGATGTCAATGCATTTCAGACAATGAGGGGACCGAAAATGAGAGGTCCAAACCCAAATTTTCAGACTGTAAATCAGTTGCAGGGATTACAACCTATGCAGCCGCAGCAGATGCCTCGTATGCAGATGACGCAAATGCAGCCTATGCAACAGCAGTTACCCATGGTACCTAATCAGCAAATGCAAATACCTTTGGCGCCAATGAGTCAGCAGCAAGTGATGGTTCCTCCACAGGTCTCGGGTCAGGTAATGAGTACAAATGGCACAGTACAACAGTTCCCACTACACAGTGAGAGTGGAATAAACAATGTATGGGAGAGTGAAAGTTCAGAAGAAGAAGGAGATTGTGTGCTTGCAGCATCCTTGGAAGTTGATCAAAAGGGTCCGTACGTAGAGGGAAGAGTAATGGGTCATCGTGTTTCATTCTTGGTTGACACAGGAGCCACACGTTCAACTGTTAAGAGCAGTGAAGTACCAAATTTGCCACTCTCAGGGAGGACAGTTCAAGTGGTAGGAGTAGCAAACAGGCACCTGACGAACCCAATAACAGATCCGGTACCAGTCAGCATCGGTAACTATCAAGGGATACATCAGTTTGTGGTATGCGACTCAAGCCCGATAGCACTGTTAGGGAGAGACTTGTTGTGCAAATTGGGATGTTCAATCATGTGTTCGAACGAGGGAATAACAATTCAGACGAGCAGTGATGGGGAAGAAGAGGACAGTGTAGAGGGGGATGAGATGGAAACTGTCGATGAAGAGTATCCTTTGATTTGTCTTTTCCCGATGATAACTGAAGAAGATATTCCAGCCGAATTACGGGAAACAGTCGGAAAGGAAGTGTGGGATATGACAGGGAAAGAGGTGGGATTGATGAAAGGAGTGGAACCAGTGAAAGTGACTGTAAAGCCCAATGCAATCTTTCCCCAGACCCCACAATACCACATGGCACAACAAGACACCCTCATGAAAGTTGCCCAACTTATTGACGAATTTGTAAAACAGGGGGTACTGAAAGAAGTGTTAAGCAGTCCATGTAATTCACCAATAATGGGACTAATAAAGGCAAGTGGAAAGGTCCGACTAGTGCAGGACTTGAGGAAAATAAATGACATCATAGTCAAGTGTTGCCCTGTCGTACCAAATCCAGCTGTGATAATGTTTCAAGTCCCTTGCGATGCCGAGTGGTTCTCAGTCATCGACCTGTCCCAAGCATTCTTTTCGGTGCCTCTTCATGAGGACAGCCAATTTCTCTTTTGTTTCAAATTCTTAGACAGAGTGTACAGTTGGTGTCGAATTCCTCAAGGGTTCTCTGAGTCACCGTCAATATTCAATCAGATTCTAAAGAAAGATTTGGAAGCATTAGAATTGCCATTCGAGTCAACCCTAGTACAGTACATTGATGACTTACTGATTGCATCAAAGACAGAAAGTGGCTGCACAGCCGACACCATTGCTCTGTTGAACCATTTGGGAAGGAATGGACACAAGGTGTCTCCTTCCAAGTTGCAGTTCTGTCAGAAGAAAGTGAAATACTTGGGTCACCAAATAGAGAAAGGGTCACGGAGAATAATGAAGGAAAGAATAACAAGTGTACTTCAAATGAGTCCACCCAAGACAAGGAGGGAGGTGAGGAAGTTCTTGGGAATGGTGGGCTACTGTCGTCAGTGGATTCCCAACTTCTCGACTCTAGCGAAGCCTTTACTGAAACTGACTCAGAAGGATGCATTGGATCAAATTGAGCTGAAAGGAGATGAGATGGATGCTTTTATTGAACTGAAAGAATGCATGTGCAGGGCTCCAGCTTTAGGTATGCCTGATTACACAAAGCCTTTCACATTGTTTTGTCATGAACGTGATGCATGTTCTCTGTCTGTCTTGACTCAAGCCCATGGTGGCGTAAACAGACCAGTAGCGTATTTTTCAGCTACTTTGGATCCGGTCACAGCAGCACTTCCAGGGTGTTTGCACGCCGTAGCAGCAGTTGGTATCAGCCTCACTCAGAGTGAAGGAATAGTGATGGGACACCCAGTAACAGTCATGGTCCCTCACTCAGTTGAGATACTTTTGACCCGCTCCCGAACGCAACACATGACCGGAGCAAGACTCACAAGGTATGAAACGATAATTCTGGGCTCACCGAATGTGCAGCTGAAAAGGTGCACTACGTTGAATCCAGCAACCTTGCTTCCTGGTGAAAATGCTGAAATTGAGAACGCTGAAGACGTCGAGCATGACTGCCTTCAGGTGACTGAATTTTGCACAAAACCTCGACCTGACATTAAGGATACTAAGCTTGATGAAAATGACCAAATTGTTTTCGTTGATGGTTCATGTCTAAGAGATGGGATGGGAATTTTGAAAGCAGGATATGCTGTATGTACTGTAACAGGTGTCTTGGAAGCGGGCTGGCTTCAAGGAGTCTATTCTGCACAAGTAGCAGAACTTGTAGCCCTTACAAGAGCATGTCAACTGTCTGCATTGATGAAAGTCACCATTTACACTGATAGTCAGTACGGGTTTGGGATTGTGCACGACATTGGACAACTATGGTCACAGAGAGGTTTCCTGACTTCTTCAGGATCCCCAGTGAAAAACGGGGAGAGGATAAGGGAATTGTTACACGCCATTCAAATGCCAGCCGAAGTTGCAGTGGTAAAGTGTAGTGCTCATACAAAAGGACCGGACTATGTTTCTCTGGGAAATGCATATGCGGATCAAGTCGCAAGATTTTGTGCCTTGAATTGTATATTACTCAGAGATGAATGGAATTCGATAAGTGAACCAGAACTCGAACCAGCTGAAGCATTTGCCTTGAAGGTCGTAGATACAATAGATGAACTAAAAGCATTACAGAATAATGTCAGGGAGGATGAGAGAGATTCCTGGATTAAATCACAATGTATAAAGAGACCAGATGAGTTATGGGTTTCAAATGAGGGAAAATTTGTTTTGCCAAACAGTCTCTTATCACAGCTTGCGCGGTTCTATCATGGGCAAGCTCACCTAGGGAGAGATGCCATGATAAGATTGTTCAAAACTGATTGGTTTAACCCCAGATTTCGTCAAGCTGCAGAAGCAGTTTGCCATCGATGTGTCACTTGCCAGCAGATGAACCCAGGAAAGGGAACAGTTGTGAACGCGAGCCACATTGGTAGAGCAAGTGGCCCGTTTAGCCGAATGCAAATGGACTTCATTGAGATGCCTGTGCATGGAGGTTTGAAATATGTGTTGGTGATTGTGTGCATTTTTAGTCACTGGATTGAGGCGTACCCCACACGTAGAAATGACAGCCTTACAGTTGCAAAGCTATTGTTGAGAGAGTTGATACCACGTTTCGGATTCCCGATCTCTCTAGAATCAGATAGAGGAAGTCACTTCAATAACGAGGTGATAAAGTTACTTTGCGAAGCGCTGAACATTGAGCAAAAACTGCATTGTAGCTATCGCCCTGAAGCATCAGGACTGGTGGAGCAGATGAATGGTACACTGAAATCAAGAATGGCGAAAATATGTGCATCGACAAATTTGAAATGGCCTGACGCATTGCCCTTGGTGTTAATGTCAATGAGAAACACCCCTGATAGAAAGACTGGATTGTCTCCGCACGAAATTCTCATGGGCAGGGCTATGAGACTTCCTGCAGTTCCCGCGAACGCGTTTTTGAATATTACAGATGATATGGTGTTAGACTACTGCAAGGGTCTGGCTGACGTGGTTCGCTCTTTCTCTCACCAGGTGGAAGCAACCACCTTGCCACCGATACAAGGTCCAGGACACGCACTGAAAGCAGGTGACTGGGTCGTGGTAAAGAAGCACGTGAGGAAGTCGTGTCTGGAACCCCGTTGGAAAGGCCCTTTCCAAGTGATCCTGACGACAACTAACGCTGTGAAGTGTGCGGGAGTTCCCAACTGGATTCACGCCAGTCACACAAAGAAAGTGTTGTGTCCCACAGATGAGGAAGTTGAAGCGCTGAAACTGCCAGTGCCTGATAAAACAGTGCTGAGTGCTGAGACAGAGCAAAACCGAACTGAAAGTGAACAGGCAGGAACGGAAGAGAGAGAGATATTCTTGGAGGACGAAGAGACCAACTCACTTGGGGAAGACCAAGGAGAAAGTTCAGACAGCGACGAAGCAGCTGAAGGTGACAAAGAACCTGAAGCAGCTGAGGGTAGCAAAGAGCCTGAAGCAGCTGAAGGTGACAAAGAACCTGAAGCAGCTGAAAGTGATACAGAGCCTGACGAAAGTAACGGTGACGAAGGGCTCGAAAAAGGTGAAAAAGCAGGAGAGCCTGATCAGAGGAGGGCTTTCCCAGAAGCAGACGATACAGAAAAAGAAAAAGAGAACGTGATCGATTCCCCAGAAGGAGGGGACAAGGCAGGACAGAACGAAAAGGTTCAAACTTCCACAGAAAGGGTCGCAGGTCCATCAAATGGACATGGTGCAAAGAGGAGACTAAGTATATCACCAATAAAACAAAGGACTGAAGAAAGTTTGAACGACGGAGAAAGGCCAAAAGTGAAAGAGAAAAGAAAAGAAGTAACTGTCGTGGTACCATCCTCAAGTGAAGGAAAAGACTTGGCCAAAGTGGAAAGTACCAGTGAGGCAGAATCGAAAAGAGAAGCAAAATTGAAAAGGAAAAGGATACCGAATAGGAGATATTCCGGTCCAGAATGGGCATATGCAGTCAATGATGATTGGACCGACGAATTTGTATCTCTAAGCCTCGAGAACGAAGAAGAGATACCAATAGAAAAGAAAAGTTTTATGGACAGTGTTGATTGAAAGGGTAATAAATGATATCGCTTGCTACAATATAACGTGAAACAAACAACCAGCTGAGACACTGCTAAACCGGATGAGACATTTGCTAAACCGATAAAGACTGAGTTATTGCCGAATTGAGACAAATGCTGCTAACCGATAAGTGACTGGCCTCTTGAAGAAGACTGTGTGAACATTGCGCTCGTTCAGCTTTGTAACTGAATTGCTAAATAGTTTCTTTATAGGTGCTTCTAGCTCTCTGATTCTATACAGATCATGACGCAAAACAGTAGAAAGAAATATTGTAAATATGTGTGTATAGGCTTGATAATTGCATGTGTACTAATAATAATGGCAATACTGCTTGCAATGCATGGAAAGGGTGAGAATGAGAAAATAGATGCTTCTACCTTTGCTCCTGTTACTGTCACTGAACTAACCGCATTGAAAAGACTAGAATTAGATGAGAGACACTTGCATG
Source organism: Pleurodeles waltl (assembly GCF_031143425.1). NCBI lineage: Eukaryota > Metazoa > Chordata > Amphibia > Caudata > Salamandridae > Pleurodeles > Pleurodeles waltl. The sequence continues at coordinate 569,881,715 of NC_090442.1, forward strand.
ATAAGAAGGAGCTTTCGTATAATGTTTTCTATCGCTTATTAACAGAATATGTTGAGACTATGGATGCGAAAGATTGTTATGTGTGTACACAGATACCGACATCAGTAAAGGAAGGGGTGACATATCACCACATGCCTCTTACATACGGGATTACATGTAGTATAGTAATGTCTAGATTTTATGGTCAAACTAACATACAGTATTTTTACTCGAATTATTATGTTACCTTTGCATATGTTCCTATAATAGCGCAGCTAAGCCAGATTGCTAAAGACTGGGATGCTAAAATAATGAGGGAATTTTTCAAGCCAATGCTACCTTTTGAAACGGCTCACGCTCATAGGGAAAACCTTACCTGCTCGCTCTCTGCAGTAGAAATAAGCTTTTTAGATCGCACAGATGATAGAAGGGCACAAATGAATGCGAAATTAGAAAAAGAGCTACATAAGAGGACTTCAGTAGATAATTATGATTTTGCCGCAATAAAGACACAAGGGAGAATAGCTTTAGATGCTTGGCATGTAGGGAAGTTTTGTATATATCGAGGTGAATCTTATTATGACAACATTTTTGTAGGAGCGAGTGAGTGTAAACATACGTTTATCTTTAAGGCCAAATGGACATTCATGATGAACGGACTTGACCCTGTCATTCCAGGTGTATATTACATTTGTGGGTATAATGCCTATTATCGTCTTCCGAAAGGATGGTGGGGGAGATGTTATTTGGGTATAGTGTTCCCAAAGGTTTATCAACTGGATGACCTATCGATGATTCAAAAGACATCTGGATCCCATCGTATCCAGAAAAGAGAGACCGCAGCTACTGTGGTAGGAGATATATTTGGAGCCATGATTCCTTCATTGGGAGTTGTGCTGAATTCCATCAAAATAAGAAAGTTGTCTACTATAGTGGATAACATGTTGACAAAGTTTTCAGGTGCTATAATCCTGATAGATGCTGAACTTGCAGCGGAAAGAGCTATGACTCTTCAAAATAGGCTTGCTTTAGACATTCTTTTAGCAAAGGATGGCGGTGTTTGCAAAATGCTTGGTGCACGACACTGTTGTACGTATATTCCAGATAATAGTGTGAAAATTAAAACTATGCTTGCTAATCTAACAAAAGAGAGTGCAGATTTGAAGGAATTGAAAGAACCAGGAGTGTGGGAGAAGGTTGGAAAAGGACTTGCTTCAGTGGGAAATTGGATTGGGGGATACAGGGAATATTAATTGTACTGATTTGCATATTTGGAATTTGGGGAATAAAAAGGGGAATAATAATGATTATGGAAAGAATTAAAAGAAGAAAGGAAGAGAAAATGATGAAAAGAATGGCAGAAGAATACAGAGCGAAAACTAGGGGAACTAAAAGGAAAAGAGAACTGACAGAATTTTAATGGAATAAAATTTGTGGGAATAGTTTTGTGTGATGACAAGTAGTCATCAGAGGAGGGATTGATGAAGCAGAAAATGAAGGTTTTCATTTATTAGCGCTTAAACGTAGTGTTGAAATAATCATGTGTGACTTTAACCGAACTAATAAAGATTGTACGGGGACAAAATGTGCCCTCAGAGTAGTTTGCCAACATTTATAAGCGTGCTTTATATAACGTGATGTATTAGAATTGCACTAATCCGACATAATCATAAACGTGTGCTACGATTTGCTTGTTTGAAATGTTTAGCTTAGCATTACTTTAGTGGAGGCTTTGGCCTAGTTGCCTGGTCTCACGATTTAGATGCTCGTATTTTTCCAATGTGCTAATAAACATGTATTTTTGCTTGAAGCTGTACTTTTCCACTGAGATCGTTCACATGCTTATCTTAAAGTTTCGTGCCAGCTTGGCATTTTTCTCTTTGCTCCAAGGTCGATCTGCAGGTGCGTACAATGGAGGCTCTGAAAGTGAGTTAATTGGTATAAAATGTTGCAACTTGCGTACCCATCTCCAAGGATAATGTATGCTTAAGTAAAAGCTTGAGAACTGTTGTTTTTGATTGGACAATTTGAAGCTAACCTATGAACCCTCCAATGGAAGACCCTACTGGATTTGAACTGTTGTCTATTTAAACCAGGTGCACGAGAAGAAAGTAGCCATTATCCAGCCATTGCCCGACATTGCGCCATTCCGTAGCTATTATGGCCCACCTTGCTGCGACGCCATTTTGAAAGAGACTCTGATGCTTTCTCTAATCGAGAGAAAGAGACTTTAAATGATTCTTGCCCTAGAGACTTTAACTTTGATCCCTTTGCATGAAGTAGTAGTTTTACCTTGCCGCCGTGAGGCAATTGCCCCGTCCACCTTGCCCCTTTGCCCCGTCCCATGCTGATCGAGAAACGGTACCTGTGAGACGAAGAATTCCTTGAATGCTGATTGTAATTGGTAAATATGAAAGGAATTTGTACAATTGCATTGTGTTTCTTTTAGGTAACCAACTGCTGATTTTTGACAAGAGCCCTAGTTAGGAGTTTTCTAAATTAATGTTGCTAAATTGTTTTGCATGAAGTCCCACATGCCGATGCTAATTTGAGGTTAGATGAGGATTCCTTTTGTTGCACGATGCAATTTGAGACCTTGTTATGCTGACTAAATGTATGCAATTAGCTCATTACAGATTATACTATTAGTGATTTGCATTGCTATTATCGAATGTCTTGTTATTCAAATGCTGCATAGATTGCACCTGTTTCGCCGCTATGGACAGCTATTAATGTTCATTTATGTTTATCATTTGGTGTTGAGACACATTTATATTGTGCTAGCTTTGTTAATATAGGGAAATAAATTCACTAACTTTGAATAAACTGGTGTAGTTATTCCTGACTGAAAGGTCAGGTTTCGCCGAAATGTATTCTGGATTAATTGTTAAGTGTTATGTTGATCAGGGTATTGCTTATGTTCGTTATTGATTATTGATTTAATGAAATTGGCTGATTAAGGGTGTCGAGGGTCCCACTTAGCCAAAAGATTCATCGGCCTAAAGAGCGTCCAAATACAGGTAAATTATTAGTACGGAACGCTCTATCACAAGCATTAATTTGGGAAGCGCTTTATAATAGGCCCATATGCAAATGAGATTGTACTTGTATTTTTCGCTTTGTTGATGTTTAGTTCATGTGGTACAATGAGGTATTATGCTTGGGTCAGATATTTTCATCTGAGAGAGTCAGATGGGCTGTTATAGAGCACAGCAAAGTATAATGCCATGAGTTCATTAGTATCAGTTGCTGTGGTAAGTGGGAGGAAATATAGGCACTTGATGTGGTATGTCCATGAGGACATTTTGACTGATGTAGCATTGACATTTGTCACTTAGGTCTGTCATTTGTGTAGAGGTTCTTTAAAGGTTTTATTGAATGGCGTGGCATAATGGTAATTTCGCTCAATGGGATGTGCGTCTGGCTAGGATTGTCAGATTATGACTGAAAAGACACGTTCAAATTAGTGCCCATGGAATGGGTGGATGATGTTCTCTGCAATGTGAGTGATACGGAAGTGATTCAAACAGGTCTGGTTCATGGTTCTCAGGGTGGAATCTCAAAGTTAAATATGTTAGTGTTGGATATAAATTCTTAGATTTAAGTGAAGAAGTTGTTATTGTGCTATTAGCTGTGACACCTTACATAAAATGAGATAGGTGGGTAATTTCGTGCCTTAAAATTGCGACCCTCTAAATAAGAAATCGCAAATAAGGACTCCTTATTTGCGATTTCTAAGCACATGTAAGAAGCAATTCCTTAATGCGAATTGGACATTAAGGAATCGCTATTTACCACCAAGTTGAACTTGGTGGTAACCATGTGCAAATTTTAAAAATGCATTTAAAATGCATTTTTAAAATGTACATGTAGAGCACACATGCCCTTTTGGCATGTGTGCACCTTACATGTCCTAAAAAACTTTTTGGGGTGCAGCAGAGTGGGCCCCCAGCACCCTGGGGTTTTGCATTTCCAAAATTGCGATTTCCAGTTAAGAAATCACAATTTTGGAAATGCAAAAAATTTGCAAATAGGGTGCGAATGGGGCCGGTATCGCAATTTGCGATTCGCCATTAGCATTTGCGATTTTTAGGAAATCACTATTACCGAATCGCAAATGTGATACATTGCATTTTGCGAATCAGAAATAGCGATTTCTTAAAAATCGCTATTTCCGACTCGCAAAAGGCCTTCTTGGTACATCTTCCACTGGAATGTGGGTCAGGTGAGGTGTGCTTCTTTTAGTGGTTCGTATGCAAGTGTTTGTTTGCAGGATGAACCATACATAACATGGCTGTCGATGGTGTGAAGCTCCTGATCCTAGTGTTAATATCCATCATGCAACAGATGAGCTAAGGTCCATTGTGCAGTTGATCACAATTATGCACTGCCAGATTTGCAAAGAGTGGCACATCAATGATGCCACTGATGGCACTATCACAACAGAAAATCTTTTTCATAACACTGAGCCTTGGGTTATGGCTCAAAGCCAACAAGCAGTCTTTAGTGTGGAATTTTGACTTGAGGGTCACCTTCTAGTGCAAAATCCAATGCAAAGAACCCCACAAGGCTGGACATGTAAGTTGTTGATATTGCTTAAATCACACATTACGCGTAGGTATATCATGCTATATAGTGCTTGACCATGTGGTTTCACTTTGTAAGGGTTTGACAGAAGGTCAGCTAGACTATTTTAGTTCATCTGTCTTATCATCAAACTGAAGACTTTTTTCACTGGTCTGCTCCAGATGCATCTGCTTTGCATAAATGTATGGGAGGTTTTCTTTGTTTGGTGCAACCAATGTGACGCTACATGAGGTCAACTATCAGAGCTATAAACCTGTAGCATTGAGAAATTGAACTATGCAGTGTGTGCTATGAAGCACCACTTATCCATCATAGAAGTGCCTTTACAAACCTTAACTACAGAAAGCAAAACTATCACTCCTCCACTATAGTGATTCTATGCACTATTGCTCTAATTCCACACTCCAGTCAGCAGATTCCACACACCAATCAATGAACTGCACAGTCTACTCTACGAAATGTAACACTACTACCTAGGCTCCTTAAAATGTATTGCTTTTACTTCACAACCTTTCCTCACAAGATCCTTAATATCACTTCCTTTGTTAATTTCCCCATGTTCATAAGTGTTCACAAATGTGTGCTTTTGTATTCTTCTAGGCAACGGCCAAGAGGTTGAGTGCTAAATAACAATTGAAATTTGAATTTGAAATATAAAAGGCTTTCTTTCGCATTTAATATAGAACAATGATGTGTTGCCCGGCGTATAACTCTCTAACTGGATGCAGGTATTTCTAGTCACATTTTAAATAGAAATGAGTAGTTGAGATTATGTCACAAAACATCTTTGATAACGTATGATTAATCTACTAGCTAATGCTAAGCATATCACACTTATTACCTAACTATGATTAATAACTGGGCAACAAAAGTAATTTAAAAGAATTCAAAATACACATTATGAATATGAGTGATTACCTGATGCAAACATTGTTCTCCTTGGCGGCGATAGGAACTTTGTAAGGAATAATGATTCAGTAATTTCTAGGATTGTGTATGGGACAATTAAAGATAACAAGAACCTAAAAACATGCAGAAAAAAAAGAAACCATCATTTTCAGAATTAAATAAATGGCTTTTCACTGAGTAACACCTGTTGTTACATGAGTATTTATTTGTATACATTTGAATGATCACTGCTTACAACATATCAACAGAATGCAGACTCCGTGCACAGACGCTGCAGTATACACACCCTCAAATACACACAAACATATAGACACATGCATAGGCACCTATACGCACACACAAGCACCCACACACACACACAAAATGAGCCATACATTGTTGGACACCTTTTGTTTTCAGTGCCAAATGACCATGTCAGGTAGTCAGCCAGTTGGACAGCAGAGGTTTTACTCTTCAGCATACCATATACAGTGGCCACCAAAACTCTTTGTATCGGAAACAACTAAATTAAAATTAAATATAATTTGCACCACTGCCACTTTTTCTCATCACTGTCGCCACTCCAGTGACTAAGGCTGTGAACAAAAGAAACCTTATACCCATCCAGTTTTAGCCTAAACACTGGAGTCAGTAACTGTGGATTCACCACCATCTTTACAACTTACAATGTAAACTACAAAATATTGTCTACAAAATATAGGTAACTATAAACATTTAAAAGTGTTAAAACATTTAAAAACATTAACATACATAATAAAATGTAAAAATAAAGGCAATAATTCACAAAATGCATGCTACATAAAAAATAATTTGAATAAAGAAATATATATAAAAAATATATAATATTAAACACATGCTAATATTAACTAAACCACTTTAAAAATACAAAATATACTTACTATACATTTAAAATAAAAAAACGTACAAATACTCTACAACTAAATATTACATCATTAACCATTTATTACAATAGCAATACACTGTAAAATAAAATTGCAAGTGTCTATGCAAACTTTAAATAACAAAATGTATAACAAAAAATAAAATACATAAGCAAATTCATAGAAAAACACAAATACAAATAGTAGTATAAAAATTACAACAATTAATAAAAATAGAAACATCTTCAACAAAAAAGGCAAAACTATTTAAATATTTGACATTTTAAATCCATAGTAAGAAACAAAAGTGAAATAAATATCAAAAAAACAATTAGATTCCATTAAAATAAAATGAAACCAAAAATGTAAGTAATGTCAAATTATGATTTTAATATACAGTTACTTAGTACAGTTGTCAATGGTTAACTTAGGAGTAAAAGACACAGACTAAACTAGTCTTAATCAGTGACCATGAAAATACTCCACCCCTCCCAGCCGGTTTAACCCTACTGACTTATTACAATCAATTTTATTTTATATGTGGTTCCACAAAAGACACTCAATTGAATAAAGTGAGTATCTGAACTGCTGATCTGCTTCCTTTGTGTGTCATATTAGGATGTTACTGAGGCACACTTGCTACACTCATGCAGTATGTTGTGACCTTCATAGAGTGGACGATGAGTTAATATTTCAAACGAGTAATGCTGGGATTGTCATCTCCCCAACTGGATGCTTTTTGAGAAACAAAATACATGGTCTACTGAAAAAGAAATACACGAAAGATGTGTATGTACGCTGGATCACTGATAGAGGATGGAAAAGAGCTTCTTTACCACTGGAAGCTTGAAAGTGACATTTGAAACAGTTACTAAATTAAGATAAGTATACATTTATAAGCTATTGCCCTTAGGAAGCCATCATTAATTAAAGGCCAGGAAATATGTGTTGGCTGTCTAAATAGAGAGGCTGGTGATGAGGAGAATAATGTGGTTTTTGAAAATGCATCAATTTTGTAAGGCATGTTCAGTACAGGGCATATGATAATTTAGAGATTATCTGACTATTGTTCTGCAAATGTATCAAACTTTAGCTTTTATATTAAGGAATGGATTTATTAGATAATAAATGTTTTTAGAATACAGGATTCTTTCCTTTTTTGGTAATTCCTTTTTCTTTAATTTTCAATTGAATTGAATATTTGTTAAGTTAGAAAATGTACTTCCCCATTAATGTGGTACCTTTTTTTGGATCCACATATAAAATACAGGTTGAGGTTTACTATTTCTAAACAGGAAACCTTATAGGGTTCAGATTTACTAACTCCACTCCAACCATAATAAATAGAACGTTTTGGACCTTGTAGGGTTTCCATTTATCATTCCTGCTCCAATATAAGCAGCAGTAGGGAAAGCGCTGGACTTTGGAGGGTCATATTTACTATTCGCACTCCTACCTTAGCAAATTTGGGGACAGTAATTGGTTTTGATATGGTCAGATTTAATATACCCACTCCAGCCTCAGCAACAGTAAGAAAAGCACTGGACGTATGGGGGAGGGTCAGACTTAAAATTCCCATTCCAATATAAGCTACACTGATGAAAGTATTGTACATTGGAGGGGTTACATTACATTTACCACTCCAGCCTAAGCAACACTGGTGTTAGCTTTGGACTTTGGAAGGGTCAGATAACTATTCCCACTCCAACCTACTCTATAGTAGGGAAGGCCCTGGACTATGGAGGGGTAACAATTACAAATTCTACTCCAACTTAATCAGCAATAGGGTAAGCGTTGATCTTTCAAAGGGCGAGATTTACTATTCAACAATAGGGAAAGTAGTGGACCTAGGAGGGGTCATATTTACTATTCACAGTCCAATCAAACAAATGGTAGGGAAAGTGCTGGATGTTGGAGACATCAGATTTAATAATCTCACGACAATCTTAGTAACAGTAGGGAAAAAGTTGGAAAATATATATTTATTATGAAATATTTGTATAAATTCACAGTAAAAGTAACATAGAAAGAAATCTGAAATAAAATATTCTTTGAAATGTTAAATGTAAATTATTTTTAAAAAAATTATATAAATACTCAACACTCCAAATGTGTACTTTTTTCAACAATTACCAATTTAAAAGTGATACATTTAACAATTAAAAACACTAGAAAAGTGTAGGCAAAAAACAGTTCCCACACTAATCCTGTGCAATCCCAATAACCCACAAAATAATATGAAATGCTGCTAGAGAAATGAAATAAACTCACATCCAAAAAGAAATTTAAAAAGGAAATATGTGTAAAAACTAATATATAACACATTATAATTAGTGAAATAAACTAATTTAATCAATTAAAAAAGATAAAATAATAACCTAATTAACCAATTAAAATATAAAATAATTAAACATGTACCTAAAACGTTAAATAGTGACACAAATAAAACATATACATAACTAATAATCTAATTAAAAATAAATATTGATTAAATAATGTAACAATGAAATAGTTTACATAATTATGAATCCAATTAACCAATAAAGTTTGAAAAATTGCAAAATTGTAAAAAAATAATAATATCTTCCTACCCCACTCCTTTACAAACTCAACAACCCACCAATAATTAGAAAAAAGACCTCAAAAGCAAAACCTTAAAAATATTTCCAAAACTATGAAAAAGCTGAAAAAAATAACATTAACGACAAAAAACACAAAATCATCAATGTTACACAACAAAATAATACAAAATCAATATTATATGCAACTATATTTAAAGAAAAAACATATTAAACACTTAAAAATGCAATATTTTTACCTGCAATGTTCTGTATCATGATCTTGCCTTGATATTTTTACACTATTTGTGTCAAATGATATTTTGAAAGAACATAAACATTGTGCATTTACCAAACAAAAAATTCACCTATATTGATATTATTTTTATGTCACCCTTTGATAGTAATTTGCATTTGAAACAAATACATCAAATGCATTTTTATGTACACATAAACATTTCACTGTATTAGTACAGCGTAGAGTGTAGAACAATGAAATAGAACACAAGCACCATTATTCGTTGTACATTTTATATACAGAAAATATTTGATGGCAACACTCCACTTTAACTTTCCTAGTAATCCGAAAGGAGTGAAATAAGTGGAGCTGATTTAACTGCAACAGCCTCCTCTAAGCACCAGGACAATCTTCCTTTTCACTAATATCGCTAAAGAGAGATAGACACTTTAAGGCTAAATGGACACCCAAAACTATCACTTTTCAGAGATATCACCTCAGATTAACCTACTTCCCTATCAGACAATATATTTCATTCACAGTATAACCAGACACGTAGATGAAATATTTACACTAAATGCCAATCAGCCTTTCAGTCAATGTCTTCGTTCATCCGCCTCCTACGATAGAGTTTTCTCTCTCTTCAACAGCATTAAATAATTATTTGCATTATTAAAAGTAATACACATTTTGAAAAGTAGTTGCCTGGGTCTTTCACTCCCACTGAGGGTGGGCTACCAACAATTTATTATAGGGATAATGGCTCCCCATAGACAAGAGAATCACTTTCAAGATCCTCATCCACGCACACAAACCCCTCCACAACACCGGCCCGACCTACCTCAACGAAAGAGTGAACTTCCACACTCCCACCCGCAACCTCCGATCAGCCGACCTCGCACTAGCTACAGTCCCCCGCATCAATTGAACCACCACAGGAGGCAGGGCCTTCTCCTACCTCACCCCCACAACCTGGAACTCCCTCCCCACCAACCTCTGCAAAACCAAAGACCTCCTACTCTTCAGAAAAAACCTCAAGAGATTGCTGTTCGAACAGTGACCTCACCTCATCCCCCCCACTAGCACCTTGAGACCCTCACAGTTGAGTAGCGCACTCTATAAATCTTTTTGATTGATTGATTGATTGATTGATAGGGATCATTATTCTTTGGATCTGTTCATTCATCAAATGGTATCCTGACAGTTCATGAACAGGAATCCAAACAGAAACATCTGCCTCTCAATCAGGATTCACTCCATTGGTCTACTGCTTAATAGGGCCAAATCCCTCAACACTAAAACCCACCAACAAGGCTTCAAGTAAAATGCACTTAGATGACTGCCACCACTTCTCACTTGAGGCCAAACCAAAGACAAACCAGCATAATGAGGGGACTGTAGATGGGTAGCTTTCAACAAAAAGGGTATTTTAACTTAGAGGTTCTGAGTGAAACTAGAGCAAAACTTGATCTGTCTATAATGCCACTGAGAACCCCAATATAAAAAGGATGTCATACATCTAGTACATCTTTTGTGGTAAGAAGAATGTTCAAATTGATTTCTGTTCACAAAACACTTTTATCAAACAAATACCTACTTTGAGATCTGAAGTGGATTTGCTTGAGGCTGCATTAAAAACATCAATGGGTTGGAGCCAGCCAAGCGTCTTGAAGGAAGCCTCCCTTATACATTCCTGTCCATGGTTCCAGCAGCTATGTTGGAATGATATGCTGCTCCTTCCACTGTTCGATGAGAGACAAGAAGTCACTCAGCTGGCAGAGATGGCCTTTAGGTCATTCCTAGTGGCTAGAAAGCCTGTGTGAGGACTACTGGAGAACTAAGGAGGAATGAACCCCACATCATGCTATGGTGAACCCTAATGGCTGGCAGATTGATCCCTTTTGCTATGATGGCATGCAGAGACGCGAGATAAGAGTAGAGCTCAATGCACACAACTTTGGGGACCAACTGTCACAGTGCCCTTTCCTCGGGATCTGCACGCTGCTGAACAAAAGGCCCACCTCCCGGCATCACCATCTCAGAAAGCTATTATAGCACAGACTTATGATGAAGCCAGGCGGGGGAAAGGAAATTAGGGTAGGGAACTGCAGGGAGAGAGATCTGAAAAGAAAAGGTTAGAACAAATATGCATATACTCAATCATAACAGTTTATATCACCAATAGACTCTTTAATAAAGGTGTCTCCGTGATATCAGATTGAGACACTTTGTGAATTGGGTGTAGCCCCTTCTTTAAATCATGAAACAAGAACAAACTGTAACCTCTGAACCTAGAGATGGCAAGAGCTTTAGACTATGGTCATACTCTGAATATCAATCCTGTAACAACTATGCATTCATAACATAAATGTTTGATCACAGCCTAGAAATTCTCAAAGACTCACATATTATGCTTTCCAAAAAACAATGAAACTATAATTTGCTTATCTCCGAAATTCTTTCACATTTAAAACTTTAGACCTGAAAGTTTTCCTCATTGAACTTGAAGCGATTTATTTGTTGGGCAGAAGTGCCTTGTTTATTCTTCATGAAGCGATTTGATTATTATACATGAAGCGCTTTGTTCCTTATGCCAGAAAGCACTTCTACTTGTCTTGTCTGAAGCGCTAAGGTCATTATGCTCAGGGGCGCTTTACTCATGTGGACTGAAGCGCTTTGATTGCCGTGCCAAGGGCGCTTTCCTCATGTGGACTGAAGCGTTTTGATTGCCGTGCAAAAGGGCGCTTTCCTCATGTGGACTGAAGCCCTTGGATTGCCGTGCCAAGGGCGATTTACTCTTGTGGACTGAAGCTCTTTGATTGCCGTGCCAAGGGCGCTTTACTCATGTGGACTGAAGCGCTTGGATTGCCGTGCCAAGGGCGCTTTACTCATGTGGACTGAAGCGCTTTGACTGCTGTGCCAAGGGCGCCTTACTCATTTGGACTGAAGTGCTTTGATTGCCGTGCCAAGGGCGCTTTACATGTGTGGCCTGAAGCACTTTGCTCGTTGTGCTAAGGAGCGCTTTATCTTTGGAAGTAAGAACTCCCTTCAAGATTGGACTCATCAAGATCTTACCGCTACGAGTACAACCTACTCGTATCTGAATTCACCATGGAAACAAGGATACTCCAATTTGCTGTCAATCTGGCATGCAGGAACTCTGCTCTTCTTCAGAGGACCCCATCTGACTGCATTGAAGTCTTCAAAATAGTGAGCAATGTGCGTGGGTGTGGCTGGGCTTTATAGGCCTGCCACACCCCAAGATGGCTGCTGCCTCTAAAAACATGGGAATTGTAGTCCCTTCATAGAATAGCACTGATAAGTGCTTCTTGTCCACCAATGTCCTGATCCTGCAGCTACATGAGCTTTTCCACAGGGCAGACGAAGCTGATGACCACTTTTAGGACAAGAGGGGATGACAAGTGGTACACATGAAGCACTGCAAATCTGCGCAGCGGTGTTTTGGACGGGACCTGGACCGCGCACAGCCTTATTCCTGACACCAACTGAGACTGCCCTTTGGAAGCTCTCAAGTCACCAGCTGCAGAGAAGCAGAGCATGATATACAGAGGTTACTCCTCACCACATTGAGCTTGAATTAGAGTGCTTTCCTTGTTAAAATAATTATATCAGGAATAAAAGGGCTGGATGTCCACTAGCTACCAACTGTATCCTAGAGTGTGAAATATGAAGGATATTGTGATACCAAGGGCGATGGCAAGGTACTCTTACATGTGTAGGAATTTACCTGGTATTCTAGCTGCAAGTATTGCATTCTGTGGTAAAGATTGTTTTAGGCCATTTTCACTATCAGAGGAAGTTGGTTTGGATCCAATAAGAGAGCATCCTTAGTTCATACAGAAGTGTTCTGAAAGAGACAGTAAGTTTATGTTTGGCATTTCAATAATGTGGAGGTACTTTCCATTGATGTCTTGAAGGAGCTGTAGGTTGTTCAAATGTTCAGTCTTCTGTAAACACTTCTACTTCGTGTGAGTAACAGTACTGTAGATCTATAAGCGTTAGTTATGGAAAGAAGAGTACTTAAAAAAGAAACTTGCCCCTTTTGGTGAAACATATTTACAAAAAAGATGTCTCTTTGTTACGATTCAAATGTAAATGGTGTGTTTTAAATGCTGTCTTGTACAAATATCACCTAACGTGCAGATCTGATCTTATCTCTCTTGGGATAGGACACAGCTCCCCAGCCACTCTGCATCCTTCCTCCTTTTAGCAGCCAGTTCCAGCCAGCTTTTCCCACTTTTGCCACCCAGCCTCCCACATCCTATGCATGCCCCGTACACTAACCAGGAAATGTATTGCCAGTTGCTGCACGACCAAGCTGAGCAGTGCCTGCCTTCTTGGGATAGTGCATAGCTCCCCAGACATTCTGCAGCCTTCTTCCTTTCAGCAGGCAGTTGCAGCCAGCTTTTCCCGCTTCTGCCGCCCAGCCTCCCACCTCTGACGCAGGCCCTGTGCACCCACCAAGACATTTAGAGGGTCATTCTGACCCTGGCGGGCGGCAGGAGCCGCCCGCCTGGCGGGAACCGCCAAATGGCCGCTCCGCGGTCAGAAGACCGCGGATGCCATTCTGGCTTTCCCGCTGGGCCGGCGGGCGACCGCCAAAAGAGCGCCCGCCGGCCCAGCGGAAAAGGCCCTGCAACAAGGAAACCGGCTCCGAATAGAGCCGGCGGAGTTGCAGGGGTGCGACGGGTGCAGTTGCACCTGTCGCGATTTTCACTGTCTGCTAAGCAGACAGTGAAAATCATTATGGGGCCCAGTTAGGGGGCCCCTGCACTGCCCATGCCAGGGGCCCCACGACACCCGTTCCCACCATCCTGTTCCTGGCGGTAAAAACCACCAGAAACAGGATGGCGGGAAGGGGGTCGGAATCTCCATGGCGACGCTGCTTGCAGCACCGCCATGGAGATTCAGCTCATGCAGGGGAAATCCGGCACCGCCGCAGTCAGAATGGGCTGGGAAGCACCGCCAGCCTGTTGGCGGTGCTTCCGTGGTCCCCGGCCCTGGCGGTCTTGGACCGCCAGGGTCGGAATGACTCCCTTAATGCGGTCGCTGTGCGACTGAGCTGAGCAACACCTTACCTCTGAGGATAGGACACAGCTCCCCAACCACTCCGCAACCTTCATCCTTTCAGCAGCCAGTTACAGCCAGCTTTTCCCACATCTGCCAAGCATCTTGCCTCCCATGCAGCCCCGCCCACCCACCAGGATATTTAATGCGTGTCACTGAGTGATCGAGCTGAGAAGTGCCTGACCTCTTGGAATAGGACACAGCTCCCCAGCCACTCCACAGCCTTACTCCTTTCAGTAGCCAGTTCCAGCCAGCTTTTCCTACCTCTGCCGCACAGTCTCCCACCACCCACAAGGAAATTTAATGCTGGTAGCACTGAAGACAAGTTGAAGCCGAAGGCGTCCCTAAGGCAAGTCCATCTGTGCCCATCCGCGCTGGGACCGCACCCAGCGCCAGGTCCCCTGGCTCTAGCTCCTTCCACCGCTACTCCTCCAAGTACCTCCAGGACGTTAACATCGGACCGCAAATCACTTGCTGCTTCATGGCCTCCCCACGTGCCACCAAGGCACGTTTCAGCTGCTTACAACCCACACCTACGTCACTCATCAGTACCCCCAGAGCGCCAGTCCAAAAGGCTACAACACACCCCAAACCAATCCAGTGCTTCCTGCTCAACGTTCACACTTTATGCAAACACGCCATTGAAATCTGGGATACCATCACCACCCTCAACACGTACATTGCATTCATCACAGAAACATAGATCAATCATGCCTCTTCCCCCAACATCGTCACTGCTTCCCCAATCGGGTACAAGATGCACTACCGGGACTGCATGAACAAACTCAGTGGGGGCATTACCATCATCTTTAAGGAAACCATCCACTGCACCATGACAGACCACGACCAAACCACCCTCATGGAACACTTCAAAGTCCAGACCGACACCAACATCACCATTAGAGGCATCCTAGTATACAGACCCCTGGGCCCATGACCGATCTTCTCTAACACCAATCGCCAACCACATTGCACCCACACCATTGACTCTCTGCACCACCTCCTACACAGCGACCTCAACTTCCACCTCGAATACCCCAACGATGCCAGCTCTATCACCCTTCTGGAGAACCTCAGCAATATTGGTCTCACCCAATTGATCACCAAGCCCACTCACAAAGTGGGACACACGTTTGATGCAATCTTCACATTCAGTGATCAAATCAAATTCACCCACGTAATGGATCCCATGTGGACCAACCAAAACATCATCCACTTCTCCATCTCCGATGCCCATCACTCCATTGCCAAAATCTGCAGCACTCCCCGCCACAGCTGGAGCAAGGTCATCGAAGACCTATGGACACAAACCCTTCAAGCTTCACAACCCACACCAATGACTGACCTCAACCAGGATGTCACGAACTTCACCTCCTGGTTCACCAGTCGCACCGCTCACACATTCCAACACCAACAACTCCTCCTAACTAGCCAGCTGGTACACCCCTGAGCTCAGAAACATCAAACCCAGCTGCTTCCGAATCGAGAAAAAATGGCGCACAACCAAGGACTCTTCTGAGAGAGCTGCCCACGAGGAAACCCTCAGCATCTATCACAACCACATCAAAACAACGAAGAAATAAGCCATAACAACACACATTAACACCGCACCCAACCCCACGTAAGAACTCTTCAAAATCGGCAATTAATTTGCCAGTCCTACAGCCACAGAAAACATCATGCCCCCACCATCTCTTCAACCTTGGATCCAGTGCTATCAGCCCAGTACTGACCAGCATCCTAAATACCTCCATCTCCATGGCCTCCTTCACTGATGGGTGGAGGCATGCAGAGGTCACCCCCTCCTCAAGAAGCCCTCTGCCGACCCCAGCATCCTCAAAATCTACAGACCCATCTCCCTGATGCCATATCCTGCAAAGGTAATTGAAAAAGACATCAATCAACAGCTCACTGAACACCTTGAACAAAACCACCTGCTCGATTTCTCTCAATCAGGATGTCGAGCTAACCACAGCATGGAGACAACATTGATTGCAGCCATGGATGACATCAAAGCCCTCCTCGACCTCAGAGAAACAGCTGCTCTTATCTTACTGGACCTCTGCACAGCTTTCAACACGGTCTCTCACCACACGCTCCTCAAGAGACTCCACAACATTGATATTCAACAAGACCCCCTCAAGTGGATTACCTCCTTTCTCACTGGTCACTCACAAAACATCTGCCTCTCACTCTTCACCTCCGCACACAAAACCTGTGGCGTACCTCAGAAATCTTTCCTCAGCCCCACCTTATTCAACATCCACATAACCCCCTCCCAGACAGTAGCAGATCCTATGCCATCACCATAGTCTCCTACGCCAACAACACCCATCTGATCTTATCTCTCTCCAAGAATCCACACAATGCTAAAAGCAACTTCCACAAAGCAATGATCAACGCAGCCACATGGCTGAAAGACATCTGCCTCAAATTCAACACAGGCAAGACTGAGGTCCCGATCTTTGGGAGAAACATCAATGTCTGGGACCACAGCTGGTGGCCAGTGCAACTTGGACCATCTCTCACCCTATCGGACCATGCCCAAAACTTCAGCATCATCCTTGACAAACAACTAAAGCTGAAACATCAAGTGAACTCAGTAGCCTCCTCCTGCTTCCGCATACTCTGGATGCTCCAAGGAACCTTCATATGGATCCTCACCGTCGCAAGAAAAACAATCATACGCACACTTATCAACAGCCGCCTTAACTACAAGAACGCCCTCTATGTCGGAATCGCCTCCCGGTTATTCAAACATCTCCAGACCCTACAGCACGTGGTCGCCATACTCATCCTGGATCTTCCAAAACACGCCAGCATCACCCTCCACCTCAGAGACCTTCATTGGCCCCCGGTCCGGAAGCGATGCCAATTCGAAATTCTCACTCTGGCCTACAAAGCTCTACACAAAACAAGAACCAACCTACATCAGCCACAGGCTACTCTTTCTCCTATATCGCAGTTAAGTCCTGGAACGACCTACCACTGCATCTCAGAACAGTTCTCTCCTTAGCGGTGTTCAAGAAATGGCTCAAGTCATGGCTGTTCGATGGAGACACGACACCCTAAGCCCCCAGAGACCATTAGGGGTGACAGATGAGGTGCTTTGCAAATCTCTCATTGATTGATTGAATTAATTTTTAATGTTCTAGAGTAAGTCATATAAAATATACTTATACACATTATATTCCACAACAATATTCAACAAATTCTGACTCATGATGTGGTCTACTTTACCACAAATGTCTCTCAGTCCTGATTGCAGCAGCCATAAAACACGTTGTCAATCAATATTTCCTCTCAGCTCTCTTCGCCGCCGTTTGTTCTTTTCTTTTCATGAATTTATTAAATTGAAAACGTGTCAATAACAAGATTGTACTTCTAGTTAGAAAGTTGCAATTCAAGATATGCTCATGTTTTTTCCCACATTTCTAGGACTGAAATATATGTTAAAACTAACGACAGCTGCATATTAAGGCGCTCATTCTTTAAACATCTGTCTTCAAAAAACACACTTTCATTGAGACTTTTTATAATGTGGCAAATGCATTGAAGAATCCCACAACCGGTTACACAATTATGCATTTTAAAGTTAAGTGTTATTACATATGGAAACTTCAGAGTGATATGAGTGGTGACTATCTACATGGTCAATCCTTGTTTATAAATCACATAGGCAAGGTGACATTTGAGTATAGAGGATAAGCACAATATCATACATCTGTTATCTATATTGTG
Organism: Pleurodeles waltl; assembly: GCF_031143425.1. NCBI lineage: Eukaryota > Metazoa > Chordata > Amphibia > Caudata > Salamandridae > Pleurodeles > Pleurodeles waltl. The sequence goes on from NC_090442.1 coordinate 569,899,696, forward strand.
CTTGTCTTCTGTGCTCTTTTGTAACACTAAAGTGTCAGGATTACCCAGATCACAACCCCTTGCTCAAACATAGTCAAGGCTGATGTGCCAAAATTACAGGAAAAACATGAGAAAATTCCATTTTTAGACATTCCCATGAGGTAAAATACTATTTTAACTGCAATGTTGAAACCTGTGTACTTTGATTGATCCTATCTCTAACCTTACCCATTAATTTACACGTATCCTACTTTTAAGAGATCCCTCTGAATCAGTTCACTCCAAGATTGTTTGGCTTCTCTGTAGCTGCATTTGTCATCGGTTAAAGGTCCTGTCAGATTAATAGTGGTGTTTACGTTTTAGGCTTAAATTGACTGGAAACAAAATCCTCTGCTAAACCACAAAACTATTTTCTAAATTTTACAAAGTTAATACCTTATCACTTTAATGAAGCATCACAACCCTAACCAACCATCATCCCGAGGTGGACGTATGACTATTGGTTACCTGTGTAGAGCCTCACTCCATACTAAAATTCCCTTTTAATAAGCAGCTGGATACTACAATGAGAGCATCATTCTGCCTCTAATCCCCTCTTGCTAGTGGGAAACCTGATCCAAAATTCTATCTGAGAGAGGCTCAGATTGGAGAAAGTCATCATGTCTTTCTTGGGTATATAGAAAAGGCTTTTCTCACTTAAAAAATCTTTCTTCACTTTATTACCATTTCACTGAGAATGCCCATGGACCTGACTCAAGTACATGAACCCATTTTGAACTTTCACTGCACGTCTTCCAGGTTCACTGCCACTCAATCTGTTTTTGGATCCCGTTCTTTTATTTAAAAAATCCTTTGCAAAACGTAAGAAATTTCTGACCTTTTTTTATTTTCCAAGATTGTTAATTGACTTCTGCCATGAATTGTATTTGGTGGTGGTATCTCGAACCATAATAAACAATTTAGTCTATTTATAGCAGTGGTATATGTATAACTGCTGTCTGATCGTATTCTCATTATTGGCTGTGTAGATCTAAGAACATTTTCCAGCTTTAGTTTTTTTAGCTTGGCCAAGCTAATGAAAGGTGTTAGAAATGGGGTCTTTGGTTGGCAGTCAGGTTACCCCCTGTCCAAGCAAGGACCCTCACTCTAGTCAGGGTAAAAGAGAATCACCCTCAGCTAACCCCGTCTCACCCCCTTGGTAGCTTGGCACGAGCATGCAGGCTTAACTTCAGAGTGCTAGGTGTAAAGTATTTGTACCAACACACACAGTAATTCAATGAAAACACTACAAAATGACACAACGCAGGTTTAGAACAATAGGAAATATTTATCTAAACAAAACAAGAATAAAACGACAAAAATCCACAATACACAACTCAAGTTATCAATTAAAATCCAAAAAGAGTATTCATGTAATTTTAAACATAACACTAACGCTGTTAGCATGGAAATGTACCTGGGTGCATCAAAAATAACCCCACGCCAGTGAGTGTGCATCAAAAAGGGCTTGCGATGCGTCGATATCACTCAGGAGTGAGACCGTGCTTAGTTTCTCTTTCAGTCAAGTCGGCATGCGTCGTTCCTTCTCTCCGCAGGAGAGCGATGCGTTGATTCAAACCGCACTCTCGGGTCTGGGCAGGCCTTGTGTCACTTTTACACGCCCAGCGATGTTTGCGTCGGAAATCCTGCTGCACGATGATCCGAAAACCACCCAGCACGGGTTACGATCTCACCAACCTCCGTCAGTGATGCTGCGCGTCGTTTCTCCAGCTGCGTGCATCGATCTTTCAGTCACGCTGCAGGCGAGTGTCGATTTTCAGCCACAAATCAAATCATTAATCAAATCATTAATATTTATAAAGCGCGCTACTCACCCGTGCGGGTCTCAAGGCGCTAGGGGGAAGGGGTTACTGCTGCTCGAAGAGCCAGGTCTTGAGGAGTCTCCGGAATACAGAGTGGTCCTGGGTGGTCCTGAGGCAGGTGGGGAGGGTGTTCCAAGTCTTGGCCGCCAGGTAGGAGAAGGACCTCCCACCCGCTGTGGAGCGGCGGATGCGAGGGACGATGGCGAGAGCGAGGCTGGTGGAGCGGAGAAGACGGGTGGCGGCGTAGAAGCTGAGGCGTCGGTTGAGGTATTCTGGTCGCTCGTTGTGGAGGGCTTTGTGTGCGTGGGTGAGAAGTCGGAAGGTGATCCTTTTGCTGACAGGGAGCCAATGCAGGTGTCTCAGGTGGGCGAAGATGTGGTTGTTGCGGGGTATGTCGAGGATGAGGCGGGCGGAGGCGTTTTGAATACGTTGCAGACGTTTCTGGAGTTTTGCGGTGGTCCCAGCATAAAGGGTGTTGCCGTAGTCCAGGCGGCTAGTGACGAGGGCGTGGGTCACGGTCTTTCTGGTGTCGGCGGGGATCCAGCGGAAGATCTTACGGAGCATGCGGAGGGTGAGGAAGCAGGAGGAGGACACAGCGTTGACTTGTTTGGTCATGGTGAGGAGAGGGTCCAAGATGAAGCCGAGGTTGCGAGCGTGGTCTGAGGGGGTCGGTGCCGGGGGCTTGTCGATTTTTCAGCCGCAGATCGGAGTTGCGTTGATCTTTTCCCCGCACGACAGTCGGTGTGTGGATTTCTCACTCTTGTCCTGCCAGCTTCTCCTTTCAGGGTCCTAGGACCTGGATGGGCACCATTTGACAGGGTAGGAGTCTCAGCAGAGGCTCTAAGTGCTGGCAGAGAGAAGTCTTTGCTGTCCCTGAGACTTCAAACAACAGGAGGCAAGCTCTAAATCAAGCCCTTGGAGAGTTCTTCACAAGAAGGAAGGCACACAATGTCCAGTCTTTGTCCTCTAGCACAGGCAGAAACAGCAACTGCAGAATAGCTCTACAAAGCACAGTCACAGGCAGGGCAGCTCTTCTTCCTCAGCTCTTCAGCTCTTCCCCAGGCAGAGGTTCCTCTTGGTTTCCAGAAGTCTTCTAAAGTCTGTGGTTTTGGGTGCCCTCCTTTTACCCTTTTTGCCCTTTGAAATAGGCTTCAAAGAAAAGTCTCTCTTGTTTGTGAAATCCTGCTTTGACCAGGCCAGGCCCCAGACACACACCAGGGGGTTGGAGACTGCATTGTGTGAGGGCAGGCACAGCCCTTTCGGTGTGAGTGACCACTCCTCCCCTCCCTCCTAGCACAGATGGCTCATCAATATTTGCAGGCTACACCCCAACTCCCTTTGCGTCCCTGTCTAGTGTGAGGTGCAACCAGCCAAACTGTCAGACTGACCCAGACAGGGAATCCGCAAACAGGCAGAGTCATAGAAATGGTTTAAGCAAGAAAATGCTCACTTTCTAAAAGTGGCATTTTCAAACGCACAGTCTTAAAATCAACTTTACCAAAAGATGTATTTTTAAATTGTGAGCTGAGAGACCCCAAACTCCACATGTCCATCCGCTCCCAAAGGGGATCTACACTTTAATCATATTTAAAGGTAGCCCCCATGTTAACCTATGAGAAGGACAGGCCTTGCAACAGTGAAAAATGAATTTAGCAGTATTTCACTGACAGGACACATAAAACACATTACCTACCTTAACCATACACTGCACCCTGCCCTTGGGGCTACCTAGGGCCTACCTTAGGGGTGTCTTACATGTAAGACAAGGGAAGGTTTAAGCTTGGCAAGTGGGTACACTTGCCAAGTCGAATTTACAGTTTAAAACTGCACACACAGACACTGCAGTAGCAGGCCTGAGCCGTGTTTACAGAGCTACTAATGTGGGTGGCACAACCAGTGCTGCAGGCCCACTACAGTAGTAGCATTTGATTCACAGGCCCTTGGCACCTCTAGTGTACTGTAATAGGGACATACTAGTAAATCAAATATGCCAATCATGGATGAACCAATTACATACACATTTTGTAAAGGAGCACTTGCACTTTAACACTGGTTAGCAGTGGTAAAGTGCCCAGAGTAACAGAAACAGCAAAAACAGAGTCCAGCACACATCAACAACGTGGGAAACAGAGGCAAAGATTTAAGGGAGACCACACCAAGGATGAAAAGTATAACAAAAGGCAATTCATGGGTTAAATTAGCTAGCATTTTGGCCAACCTCTGAATAGTTGAACTAGGGTATTGGAGATGGGCATCAGTATCTAGATTTTTTTCTACCTTACTACTGCGGTAACTTCCTCACATGAACCATGATCGATTATTGTTCCTTTTATTTAACTTTTCAACTAAAAACAGCTACTTACTTTCTATGAAACTCTTCTATTTTGGAGCTTTTAAAATCGTTCACATCCTAGAAACTGTGAGCATCATAGCGCATTTGAAGAGCCTAGGAGAAGAAACATGCATCAACATCAGCATGTAAACGAGAAGTTCACTGAGATGACAATTACATGAAAATGAACTTCAGGTGATCCAATAAACACATTACTTATAAAAGCCTCAGCCTAGTTTATTAACTTGCACAAGTTGCCTTGTCCTCACAATTTGCTTTGTTTAGACTTATAGATGGAGTCTTACCAAGTAGCTCAGGACATGTGAGGCATGCTGTGAGACACTACTCGTATTCAATGTGAGCTATATAAATTGAGAGAAGTAATTGCCTAGCCTGGATTAAGCCTCAATACCTATCGGAAGGTTACAATTTTGTTTCAAAGTTTAGAGCGTTCAAAGATACCCAAATCATTCCAGTTCTCAGGATCCAAAGTGGAAAAGCACTTTTATTTTGATTTCAAGATTTGCCTTAAATTCTCTGTGAGCATTTCGAAACCTTGAGTATATGTTAATTTTAAATCCTTCGCAGATCCTATCACTAGGCTGTATGTCTCTTGACTCCCCTGTATCAAAATGATATGCTTTTCTTTTCACTGTAACGTGATAATAAGAAGTCATACAAGTTACCAAGGTAGAATGTGCATGATTATGTGTGACTTATTTACAGTATATTTCACAAAGCTTTTATAATCTGAGACACATCCTTATTGTTCCACTCATTTATCATTAGACCTTGTGGTTTTGGCTATCACAGTCTCTTTGTGAAAATCTCTTAAAGAATATGCTATTATTGGGTTATCCCAAAGCAGAATTGAACTAACATTCAGCAACGTTCTTGCTTCATTAATATAGTAGAAAACATGTATTCTGTGTGAAATTTAACCTGCAACAATTTCTATAGTCAGCTGTATTCATTTGGCAATGATTAAAAAACATACAGTTGGTCTCACTCGTACAGTTTGCATTGCATCAACCAAACCACTCTATCATAATCTAAAAAAGTTATTTAGACCTTAGTGCAAGTGCTACTACATGGCTAGAGTGGTGGAGGAAGTGTCTCTCCTTCCCTAGTTGCAGTTTATTTCTCCTATTAGGAGCTGTCCACTGGATTAGCAGAGATTTTGAGCTCAAAGTGCAACATGGTGGGAAAGCTCACAATGCTGGCTAGTCCAGGATTAGCATTAATTTTCCAAAGACTATCCCCAAAAGAGGGAGTTTTTTTTAATGAAAAATCATTGCCCCTGACAATGTAGGAGTTTTCTCTGGAGCAGGAGGAAATATACTAGAGACATGTTATCAATGAGAATGCCAAAAAAGAGCAAGCATTTCAAATGTCATATCAGTTGTCAGATACCGGTGGTAAACCCAGCAGTGAGTGTTTTCCCAATGGCTGAGTCAGCAGCCACTGTACGATTGGGTGAATAGCTTTCACTTGCACTCAAAAGCAGTCAGTGGCTAGGAGAGGTTATTGGACAGGGCATCAATGATTATGCATTTGATGAATACCAGTTTACCAGATTGGACCCCGCCACATCCCAAAGCATTCCAAGCCAGCTATAGTCCCTAGAACCCCCGGCACTGCAGTAGCTTCATTTTGAACACATGCTCTGAGTGTGGGTTGCTGCATAAGCATGGCTTTCCTCTTTCTATTTTCTGTCCAGCAATATCCTGTTCAAGGATATCTTAGAGCAGGAAATGGGATTTGTTTTTCCAGTGCATGCCTAATCGTAGCAAATGGGACAAACTTTGTGTGCTACTCTTATTTAAACTGGTTCCTACTTTTGCGAGCTATAAAAGCAAGAATAGCAAAAAGTATGGACAATGCTAGCTCGATGTCTCATTCCCGTTGCACGTTCAAATTTTAAATGGGTTTCATTATATTATGATTCAATGATTTTATAAAAAAGTACTCCGTTTTGTGTACAATACTGCCTGCTACATGGAAATGTACCATAGTGTCATGTGGTATACGTGGTGCAATGCTGCAAATTAAAAGAATGGAAAATCAGCCATAACACTAACCAGAAACTATTGCACAACCAAACACATAAATAGTTGGTTTTTAATACTCTTCCACTTCAACAGCTCTTTATTCCAGTGGCACACTTTCAGGATGGAACTGTATATATGAAGAGAAAGAGGAATTTTACGTAGACAGATTTTGTTATCATAGAATTGGTAGATGACTGCCTACACATGACCACACTGCACCTAATAAGTAGGGCACGTGGTAGTAGTTCAAAGAAATGGTGAATGCCATGGGGTGGAGACAGAGTCCATGGGGGACATTAAGTAGAAATGGCAGGAATCGAAGAGGTGTGTGAAAGAGAAAATATATCATGATGCTGGTGGCAGCTGCTATACCTGGAAACAGATATGGACCATGTCTTATGCAGTTATACCTCATAGAGCAGTGTGCCATCATCCAACCCCAATATTCTGCATGTTATTTCTGATCTGGAGACAATGGCCACAAGTCAGGTTAAGGATCAACATAAAGTACAAATATTCACCCAGGTATTTTCCTTCCACACTATCAAAGTATCATGACATACTCACATGGTGAAGTGCTACTTATACGCCACAAAATATTCTAAAACCACTACACTGCTTGCACCTGTTTGGGAATGCACATGTAGCCTCATAAACCGAATATGCACATGCTCAATGACTATCAAAATTATCTTTGCAGGTCCTTTAGTACCACAGCTATACAACACTCTAATAACGAGCATCAGGGGTGTCCTAATGATGTAACCTGATCTGATCAGATGGCTCATCTTTTGGTCATTTTTGTGACACAGCCAGGTAGGTGTCTCTCACAGGATTTCTCACACTGACTTCTATATGCACGTTTTCTAATATTGAACTCTTGCAAAGCCAAAGCATATGGTTGACCCCACACAATGCTAGTGCACATCCCAGCTACCCTGTATTCACATTTGACTCCATTCACCTAGCCTAGACACCAGATGCTCCCCTGGCCTGCCTCTGCCCCATGCTGCAATTTCAGTAGTCAGTCCACCATGGCCTATACTTGACTCCCCAACTCAACTATGGCCACCATATTATCAGGCCATTCACCCTGTATGGTTTCTACCTCATCATCCCTATCTCCTAGCTGGCACCCGGGAATCATCCATATAGGTAGGCTGGGTGGAAAATGGAGCCAGAAATGTCCGTGGAAGAATTCTAAGAAGAGCCAGTGAGATATGACCTGCTGACCAGGAAGCAGGCCTTAATCTCCACTGCCTCACAAATATCTAACATGTGCAGCTATAAGACGGAGCAAAAACAAATCCTAGGGGCATAGATGGGACAGCAATGGGAGCATTTCTCAGTGTTGAGTGGGGAGGACACTAGATAGCACAATAAGGCCCTTCACATAATGTCCTGTAAATCTTCAGAAGCCCAATGGCCACACGCAATTAGCCTCCAACTAAGGGCCTGATTACGAGTCTGGCGGGTGGACTGCTAGACCGCCATGTTGGAATTCCCAAAAAGACTGCTGCACTGGTGGTCCCCGACCACCGTTATATGATGCAGACAGGCAAGAACATGGCCTGTCAAGCAAAAAAGGCAGACCACCAGCAGCACAGTGGCTTGTATCTAGGCAGTCTGACCTCCACAAATCTATTACACACAGTTGCTGTCGCATTCTCCTTGGGGCAGTCAGCGAATGGCAGTCGATCACCACGGTCCGCGTTCAGCAAAGTAACAGACAAGTGCACATTGGATGATATCAAAAACAACACAGCTGACATACATTGGTCCAGTAGGCATACCTGCAAATCACACTATAAAACACACCCATACACAGACCACAATCCTTTGCATTTCCACATGGAGCCAAAGAACCATGACCAACATTTATTGATTTTTGCATAGATGAGGCACTCCTTTTTCCACAATTCCACACAACACCCTGCACAAACTTTTGTCTATTCACTCCCTATTGCACTTTCCCTATTAAGTAAGTGTGTGTCACCCATTTGTTTGTCCACCATGTCACTTTCCAAAAATCCCCATTTCTCAGAAGATGTGTTGAGAGTCATGATGGATGAAATCTTAAGAGTAGAGCCACAACTGTTTGGTGCCAAAGACCAGCACAATCCTCTCTGTTGGAAAATAGAAATGTGGGACAGGATAGTCGACAGAGTGAATGCTGTAGGCACCACCCTGCTCACAATGAAGGACATTAGGAAGAGGTGGAATGACCTGAGGGGCAAGATCCATTTCCTTGCCTCCATGCACCAGCTGGAGGTCAAGAAGACCAGCGGCGGCCCTACCAGTACACCGTTAAGACTCTTTCCCTGGGAGGAGAAGGTCTTGGCCATCCCACATACTGAGGGCTTGTCAAGAATACCTGGGGATGTGGAGTCTGGTAAGTTACAACACAACAACTGTCACAAAACTGCTATGTCATGCATGCTCACAACTCAGCTTTTGCCACTGTCTTGTTCATGTACCTCAACACAATTCAACACTCAGAGTATCTGAGTTGTAACACTGTCAGTGTGCATTCTTGGACCCAACATCACAGCTACCAAGGCTCATCACATGCCATATGTCCAAATGGTGCCCGTAAATCTCACAATACCAAAACACATTTCAGGATTCATGGTATGTCCCAGAATATAAAGGTATGCTCAGAGTAAAATACAACTTCCACCAGATATGTAATACCCAACATTTGTCAAGTGTTGGGGAGTAGAGAGAGTGACCTGACTGCAAATCCCAGAAGGCCCTGTTCCCCTAACTCCAAACATCAGCCCAGTGGTCTCTTGGTCCAGTACATCTGCTAGTGAGTTAACACATGAGGTGTACTCACCTTAGAGGATACCATTGTATAGTGTGTATAGTTGAGTGACCGGACTGCAACTCCCAGGAGGCCCTGTTTGTTTCTCTAACTCCAGACCCCACCCCAGTGGTCACTTACACAAATATACCTGCTTGTGAACTCTCAAATGAAGTTTATTCACCTCAGACTATACCATTTGCCAAGTGTTGGAAAGTAGAGGGAGTGACCTGACTGCAAAGCCCAATAGGCCCTGCTTCTGTAACTCCAAACATCAGCCCAGTGCACACGCGCCCAATTACCTCTGTGTCATCACTCTCAATTGAAGTGTACTCTCCTGGGAGGATACCATATGTATATTGTGTGTAGTAGAGGGAGTGACCTGACTGCAACTCCCAGGAGTCTCTGTTTCTCTACCTCCAACCACCACCCAGTGTGCACTTGCTCTACTATACCTGTTTGTGAACTCTCAAATGAAGATTACACTCCTGGGACTATACCATTTGTCAAGTGTTGAGAAGTAGAGAGAGTGACCTGACTGTAACTCCCAGGAGCCCCCTATTCCAGTTATTCCTCCCACCAGCACAGTGGGCACTTCTCCAAATATCCTTGTTTGCTAACTCTCAATAGAAGTCGACTCACCTAGGAGTGCCCAAGATACAGATCATGATCAACTCAGACGCTATTGTCTACCTACCTCCATCTTGACCTGCTAACCCAAGATGAAACTATTGAGGACAGGAATGACACTTTATCCAGTGTGTACGATTATTGCTAAGGCCCCCAGCTGCATCACCAGATTGGTATTGGCAGCAGACATGTTGACACAGCACTGTGCACATGATGACTCCAGTAACATATACAACAAAGTCCTGGGTTTGCCTGAATCCTACTTAACTAGGCCTTCAAATTGCCTGTCCACTGTGTTGGTTGCACTGGTGGTAAAATGGCATTTTCAGGCCATCTCACCAAGTACAACTGATCTGCAAAGCTCATCAGCTGCTTGTGCCAAATAGGTTCAGCATGCTTCACACATGTCATGTCAAATCACCCAATACCATGATATTTTGGCACAATTGGATTACCTGCAACTTAACTATGTCCAAAACCTTTGGAGGTAGATGTCACAATTCAATCAGTAACAATGTATGTTTTACATCAACAGGTGGATCTGCCACTGAGCACACAGAGACCACAGAACAGACTACCACTACCCCCCGGATGAAGCACTTAGTGATGACAACACTCCTGGACTTGTGGATGTGGAGGAAGGTCCTAGCACATCTGGGCAACCTGGCCAGATGTCAACGGTGAGTCTCACTGTGCTTTAAATGTCACCTCCCAGCCCTGTTGTTTCTACATCACAGGTAACCATATGCCCCCAACCTGTGCACCCACCTTCTTGTTCCCCCCGTCCTGGATCGTGAGGTGCAGCTCGACACTTTGGACACTGAGGGCCCAGGAACCAGTTGGCGAGGGCACCCTGTGCCAAAGGCATAGGCTTTTGGGGTCGGGGTGGGTGGGTGGTTAGAGTATGGGAAGCTGTGTGCCAGCAGATTGAGGCAACTGGGGCTGCTGTTGACGGGACACCATCAGCCACATCTTGGGGATCTATCAGGAGTCCCAAGGCATGATGGGTCAGGTGTTGATCGAACTCTGGGAAATCAAGCAGCTACAGAGGGACATGCACAGTGACATGTGTGAACAAATGGAGGCCCACAATTCAAACATGGCCTCCCTAACAGGGGTGCTGATGGACATTCACACAACCCTGAGCAGGGCTTTTCAAAATCAATCTTCCCCTTTCTTTGGCTCATCAACATCAGGCCCATGTACATCAGCGCCAGCCACAGGAAGGGAGGCCCTGCCAGAGGAAAAACCAGCCACAGACTCTCCTGCCTCTAGCATTTGATCCCCCGCCCCCTCACAAGTGGGGACGTTCAGCAAAGATTCCAGGAGGTGCAGATGGCAAGACACAAACCACTGCCAGCAATAATCCTCATCCTTAAGGACCTTCTTTGTGTGTCACACTTTCAATCTGTGGACTGATCCTGAACCACCTTCCATTTCCAATGAAAGGGGTACTCTGGACTTTGGACTTCCAGTGGTGTGGCATCTACGCCAATGAGTCCACTCACCATGACTGACCCCTTCACATTTCTTTTTTTTGTTGAGTCATGTCACATATATTTTCTGTTACTGGTAGTGTCACAATAAAATCATCCATCACTGACTCATTGTCTGCTGATTTTGATTCCACGATCAACCATGTAGATATATCAGACCATGTGAACTATACGATGATGATTCAAGGCACTTGTTCAAGATTAGATATGTTGCACGTGCACAGTGTCCAGTTCAGAATTAAAACCATCCCACACAATCACACACATACAAGGATCTGGTCAAACTAAATATTTTATTACAGTGTTCAGCACATAGGCTGTTAATAAGCCTGAACTATTGGAAAGCATAAATGATTGACTCATACTGAGTAAATGAACATACTTACAGGTAAAGACCTCCAGACCATGGAAGGAAGGGATTTTCCAGACATTGTCCCGTAGAATAGGCAAACATTGAAGTGGTTGATGTCACCAGCTTGAACCTTATCACATATCACATGAAAAGAATCCAACATCACATAATTCAAGATTCTGACAGATGGCAGTACAACAGTTTTTGATCACATGGTCATTATATTCCAGTGCTCATGCATCTGGTGGTATAACACAAACATATGTCAGTTTTTGGCATAGGCAATGTGGCCTACAACAATGAAACACATCTACAGCTATATACAGGCCATACAAAAAGAGTTTTTAGCCAATGTGAAGGGGAACTGACTTGTACATGGTCTAGGACTACACATTTTCTGATACATGATGACACGATGCATCAGGCCCACCACAGGACACAAAACAAGTCCAATGGGCATTTCCTGAACTTCCATCCAAACACTGTGTAAGCTTTCGTGGCACAGGTCTCCTACACCCAAACTCTGTGACCTACATTACCTGGAACAATCCATGTCCACTTCGTATATCAAAACAGCATCACATACCTGACAATGTCACAACTCTAAAATGCCCACATGAAGATCTCATGGTGAAGGTACCTTTACAAAGAACAAAACAAGGAATATAGGCTTGAAACCAAACATATGACACAAGCCACATAACAAGCATCTTGAAAACGAAGTACATTGCAAGAAACCTGATACAAACAAAGCAACATCATCAAGGTGGGGATGTGTCAAACGCTTTGGCTGATTTTTGCAGAGTATCAGCTCCCTAACTGTTTACAAAACTCAACTCAAGACAGTCACAGCTACAATACATAGTACCATCACAGTCATTACATACTTACACTCATGAGAAGTAGCTGTGGATGAGATATTCTCACAAGCTCCTTCCCCTTCAGCCCACCATCCTCCTCTGGGATGTTCTTCCACAGGGTGATGTTGTGGAGCATACAGCATGCTACAGTGATCAGACACACTTTCCCGGGTGCATGGAGAAGGGCTCCCCAGTCCTGTACAGACAGCAAAATCTGGCCTTCAGGAGCCGAAAAGCCCGATCCACTGCCTGCGGTATTCTTACATGAGCCTCATTGAAGTGGACTTACCCTGGCATAGTTCGATTCCTCAGTGGCGTCAAAAATCAAGGACGGTTTGGATATGCTGAGTTTCCTGTTAAGGAATGGGGTATAAGTGCAACAATGAGTACTTCATGATTTTAGCACCTGACAATGCTCACACACAATCAGGACAGACATGACTTATCAACCAGCCAGGCCCTCTATGGTTGCAGTTGTGACATCAGCTGGGGTATGGTGCTGTTCTGCATGATAAAGAAATCATGGGCTGATCCAGGAAAAAAGGTCATAAATGTTTGAAATGTAGAGATCTGCCAAACAGACAACTTGCATGTTGATGGAATGGAGGTTTTTTCTGTTGCGATAGAGTTGTTCAGTGGCCTTCGAGGGCAAGATAACATGTGTGCCATCAATCGCTCCCACCGCATGTGGGAGGTGGGCAAAACCATAGAAGTTAGCCTTCACATTGGCTAAATCCTTACATCGGGGGAACCTGATATGGCTGTCAATGTGTTTCAACATTGCTGAGAAGAACTTTCTCAACATCAGACTGAACAAAGGTTGGGAAATACCACCAGATAGAGCCACTGTATCTTGGATGGACCCAGTCGCCAGGAAGTACAATACTGCCATGACCTGAACAATGGGTGGTTGGCAGTATTGATTACTGTTAGCTGGCATCATATCTGGCTCCAACTGATGGCATAAATCCACTATTGTTTGCCTATTCAGATGGTAGAGCTGGATGATGTGATGTTCATTCATGGTCTGAAGGTCAGTAGACTGAAGGTTGACACATCCTCCATCTCCCAGGGTACCTATGTGTGAATAAACATGATTTGGAACATAAGTCACTGTGTCCGTAGCAACATACATGATGCATACCAACAAAATCATGTGACAAATCATTTCTGGCTTGAAATACACCCAGTACACATCACAGATGTCAACTACAAAAGGGTCGAATGTGACCCCCTTGGTTGTGAACACAAGTGTCCACAATATGGATTTGGCTGACACTCAACTATCTGCGGCTCAATTGCCCCTCGAAATGTGACAGTCTTTTCCGACCGTCAAAAATATCATCTATGGTGGTGGACTGTGCACCGCTGTCATATGCCATCTGTGTCCTGCAACACACTACACTGGTGGTTGTGTAGCAGTACGTACACAAGTCAGATTTAGGATGTTTGTGATGATCCTACACATACATTGCTGTTGTGATGGATTTAACAGGGCCATATTCAGTATTTTAAACCGCCAAAATGGCCGATCCCTGACCTACTCAACTGGACATCAGGAACTGCCCGCGTCCGCTGGCAGAAGTCATCCGTGCAATGGGCGATACCAACTGTGGCGGACACAGACATAGCCTAGCTCTGTGGCTCATGGTGGTAGCAGACCAATGGCTGTGTCCGTCAATGTGATGACCGTGTACCTCCACAACTTCAGCTGCTGTGTGCCGCCTCTGGGAGCAATCATGCCACTTCCAGCAGGTGAAAGGACCCTTGCCTTCTCTACAGAGGAGCTAGAGAGGCTTCTGAACTAGATCCTTACCCTGTATGGTCAGCTCTATGGCTCCCCAGAGGGACAGGTAAGTATCTCATAGGCACAATTGACTCTGTTCGACACCATCCTTTCCTTCCTCACAGGCTACGGTGTGCCCCTGTGTGCCAGTTAGACTTCTTGAGTGCCTGTTGTTGCAGTCTGTGCGGCATCAATGGGATGTACATGGTGCGGGCATTGGAGACCAATACCATATGTTGTGGTCATTCACATTGTGTTGTATGATGTTTTTGAGGCCCTATGTCCTCCTTGTGTTAGATGAAGATAACTAGAAAAAGGGTCGTTTCTTCCATACAATGAAATGTCTTTGTTTATGATATTTGTAAATGTTAGACAACATGTATGTGCATGACAGCAGGAGCTGTGTATGCATTTTGTCCGAGTCATTTGAGGATCTTGTAAGCAATGTGTATTGTGCCATAGATCTTTCACCCCACATCTGGCCTTGCCAAACTGTTGTATGGAAGGCATATCATTACTCATTGTACCCTTCAGGCTGCCACACAAGCCACATTGCTGATGGTCACATGATGTACTGTCATGCATAGAATTGATGGAAATGTGAGTGTCATGTAGGTTCTGTATGCTCAGCCTGCAGAGACCAGAGCCTGTCAAATGTATCTCCCAGTATGGGACATACTCCAGGGTGTTGGAGAGTCACTGTGGCTATGCAACTGTGGCACTGTGCCCACTCCCTGTAGACCTGCAGATCCTGTCATGTGGCCAATAAGAGGATCTAGTGGCAAAACTTGCCCTGAATGCCTCAGTCCATTGACTAGATTAGGAATGGGTACTGAGGTAAATCCATAGACTAGTCCATATGTGCATTTTGCATCATTGTCAATGTGTATCTTTGACTCATGACAGGTCCTTTCTCCCACAGCTCTGTTGTCATCTTTGCATAGGTCATATTTGTCCAATACAGGCATATTGCACAAATGACAAACCCAGAGTGCAGATAGTTTGTAGATTCCTGCGAGACCATGACATGTGACACAGTAACTTGGTTACATAGCAGAAATTAAACCCAACATACCTTTGTATGTTGGATGCCATCTCCATAGGGTTGCAACATATGTTCAAATGTGAGTTCTGTGGTACAGGTACATACCACAGAAACCCACCCTGAAGTGGCATGAGCCTGCATTTGGTAGACCACATGTCCACGCATGCACAGGGAAGAGAATTTCCGTACCCACCATGCCAGCCCTTCCATTGTCACTCAAGTCTTTGTGTGAAGTCTGTACTATGGTAGTTGCCTGTAGGGGCTGTATGCATTGAGTCAAAGATGTGTTTGTCTTGTCAGGGCTAAGGAGTTTACCCTTCAGGAGCCACATTGATTTGTAGTGTTTCATTGTGGTTCATATCACAGTACATGTTTCTGTAGCATGGGCTACCTGATTTCAGTAGGCTTGCTTAGTCATTGTAGGCCAGGTGCAGGGTAGTGGGTTAGTCTGCAGAAGACTCCAAAAGTGTGTAGTCATGTCCGTGTACTTATCAGCATGTATGCTTTACACTTGTGACATCTTGACAAATTGGCTATTTTGTGCTTGGTGCTTCTGACATGTGTGTGACACAACCATTTGTTCAAAAACGTGTGTTTGTAATCTTTTGATCTATCTCCTGCATCCATACTGGTCAACGCCCATCAGAAGAAGGAGATTTGCAGAGCCACCGCCCAGAAATGGCAGACCCTTGGTGTCCATAGCCGGTGGAGTGCCCACTGTCAGAAGAGGTCGGAGGACCTGAGACGCTGGGCCCAGAAGATTGCACAGGTACAGCTGGGGCTGTCCTCCCAATATGGGTGGGGTGCACTTCGGAGCATGATCCCCCTAATGGCTTGCATTCTGGTGGTGGCCTACCTGGAGCTTGATGTGTGTTTGAGGGGAGCACAGGAGCCACAAGGGGGTGAGTACAGGACATATTCCTGCATGTCACGTAGCCAAGGTGATGTGTTAGGTTCTGACATCTCCCACGATGATTGGGGATAGGCCATGTGTAACACATAAGATGAGTAACTGTTTATGTAGGTATGGAACTTGGTGCATACTGATGTGCCTTGCCTAGTAGTCTAGGGCACCTAGGACACACCGGAGTACAATCAATGTAGTACACTTAACAAAAGATTTGCTCTCCATGTCTGTGTACAGTGATCAATCAAGTGATGTATGTTGTTGTAATGGTTCTAACTTCTATGCAACAGACCACTACTCCTCAGAGTTACAGCCCAAACAAAAAGAAGTAATGGGTCACTGTCCTAAGCCATGTATTTGCTCTAGTGAGTAAATTGGCATATTCCCCCCAGAGGCCACTTGTCTTCAGTGTGTGAAGAGTGTTGGTGCCTCACTACTGTCTGTCATATGAAGATGGCCATCATACATGTGACAGAGCATGCATTGTTCTTTGAGTGCAGCTAAAGATCAGTACTTTCCCTTGGTAAGTGGGGAGTGTCCATTGACATGATTTGTGTGACATCACTGTTGCCAACATTCCTTGTGCCTACATGTTAACATATGTTCCTTACACTTTTGACTAAATGTTTACACTGCTCTTTCATTCATGGTATACCTCTGTCCATTGGATATTTTCTGTATTCCCTCACATATACGTGCATGCCAACCTGTGTTTGAAACTGGACATATGTAATAAGGCAACATTTCATGTTGTGCTACAGACAGAAGTGTGTCCCCATTGACTGTTGGTTCACACATACACTCACCTGTTATTGCATGTCATTTGGCATGTACAACTGCAGAAGCAATGAGGGACATGAACATTTCAAACACAATCTGCCTTTCCATGCCATTGATATGGCTTCATGTAGCAAAGTGCTTTACACATGTGAAATGGGAAAGGTTCATTGATTGTGTTGTGGATTACAAAGACATGTCTCCCTGACAATTTGCATATTTTGTCTACAGTGTACATTTCCATGCCAAATGTGTAGTACATCTGAGCAACAATCTCCATGACTCCATTAGGACAATTTACACATGGTGAAGTGTACATTGCTGATTTGTTTCCAGTGTGACATGGGTATTTCCATGTCACCTTCTTCAGGCTACTATACTTCTTTCGGAAAAAATGCCAGGATTTTAGAACATCATTTCTTATTGTTGTGGTATTGTGTATGTGACAAATAGATGCTTGCATGACCCTGTGTGGGATCTGTGGGAATGAACCTGGCATTGGCCTACTATTGAATGACAATAGGTATCTGAGGTATGCTCCAGGAGGCAAACCATTGGAGGTCTCCTACTTGTTCAATGGTTACTTTATTGCACAACTTCACTCATGAAATTGGAGCTGTCTCAGATTCTTATTTTCCTGTGGGCATCAGTTGACAGTTCATGTGACATACATACATATGGTGTGGTACATGTAGGAGCCACTTTGTAGTTTGTGACTGGGGCCTACTTGACATTATGGTAATGTTTGCTAATCACAGCTGTTTTCCAAGTGGGATCAGGGAAATATGGTGATCCTATTTATCTTTGTATTTGCAGCATCATACCAGGCAAGTGAAGGAGACAGGGAGGAACCATGTATGGAAGCATCTGGCCATGGTACCTCAGGCATGACACCACTGACACAGAGGGACCCAGAGACCTGGAGGGTGAGGGAAGTGTCACAGAGGACACAGGATCAACCTCGTCATCTTCAGATTCTACTGCCAGTGGCCACTCCCTAGTGGTGGCGGACCCATCATGACCTGCCCCTGTACCATCCGTGTCACCACTCCCTGTTCTTTTGCCACCCTCCCTGTTGCTCCCCACGCAGTTGGCCATGCCTGCTCACCCAAGAGGATGTGCATCTCCTTCACCTCAGGCACCACACCCACACCCCCAGCCTCTGTTATCCCTGCTGTGAGGATGCTATTGACCTCCTGAGGGGCTTCTCTGTGGAGCAGACTGCCATTGTGAATGTCATCCATGGTTTGGCAAGCCAACTTCAGCAGACAAATATGTGACATGTCTGGCCTACAGAGATATTTTCAGACTCTGGCCTCCTCACTGTTGGCAGCCATCCAACACCCACAACCCTCCCCCATTACCTCCCTCTTCCCAATCCAAATTCTCTATTCCTCTATACACACAAGCAGCACACATCACACAAGCGCTGCAAGACACACCAGCATGCAGGCATTCAACAGACACCCACAGTCACCACAACAGCCACCATTTCCACAGACATTGCCCCTACCCCCACCGACCCACACACCACAACCACCATACCAACAGACACCACAACAGCCTGTGACACATCCACCACACCTAACATACACCCAGAAAACACCTAACAACCCACAAACAAACACACCTCAGACACTATACCCCCAGATACCACCATAACACCCACAGGCACATCCACCACATCAACCATACCACCGGACACTACCCTAACATACACAGACACATCCACCATACCCACAAGCACCACCCCAACAGACACACACACATTCACCACTTTCATATCACACAGCACCTCCACCTCACAGCCTCAAGACACGCAAATGCCCACACTCACACACACAACAGACACCACCCAAACACAAGCACGGAAGACATTAACACCCATAGATAAGACCACCACTCCTTCAACCTCCAAATCCCCAATCCCTTCTGATGACCCTACCTGTTTTCCCAAGGGACATTTCCTTTTTCAGCTTGCCCTTTCCCCTGTTCCATCCACCCCCCTCCCAAACCCAAGAGGCCCCTACCCACAACCCAACCCATCCCTTTCACATTGAAGTCTTCCCTGTCACACCTGCCCCCTTTGCAAGCACCCATACCCCTCCCCCAAACCAAACCTAAACCCACCCATCCCAAATCCAAACCCACCCCACTCAAGCATGATCCCTGAGGTGCCTGCATGCCCACTTGATGCCCCATCCTGTGGAGGTTCCCTGGCAGTGATTGGAGTCAAGTTTGAGCATTGTACTGTGCATGGACTCATATGGACTAGCCAACAGCCTTTGACCTACATCATTTGGTGGTATTAAACCCAAGTTATTTTTTTATTGGGTGCACATTTGCACTGCCATTACCTTTCAACCTTTTTGTTGTTCCTGAGTAACTTGCGTTATATGCCTAAATTGTGTATGTTTCACCCAGATTACTGATCCATTTGCTGTTGTTTGGAAAATCTGACTTGATGGGCAGTGCTGGTGTCACCCAGGACAAGGGTAGATGTTCATGGTATGGATATGTGTTTTTTTATTCCAATTTGGGTGGCATTGCATTGTGTTATGTTTGCTATGGTAAGTATTTCTTCTTGGGTTGGCCAATGTCAGCAAGTTTCAAGTTTCAAGCTTATGTTATTTTATAAGGAATTCTAAACGAGGTCCACATAAAAATCAAAAGACAAAGAAAGTAAATACATACATAAGCGATCAAACAACTCACCTAACAAACAATGGACTCCACCAATGAAGTGCATCATGTTGAAACTCTCTCACCCCTTGCACTAAAAGAAATCCCAGATCACCCCCACCCTACACCCTTAAGAATAAACACACCAGATACACCACCTTTAAATTCATATACTTAATATAAATAGAAAAAGCATTAAAAAAATTAAAAAGTCTAAAACAAAACCGAAGATCATACAAGGGTCGAAGAAACTCTGATACAGACAGAATAGAAAGTTGAAGACAAATGGGTCTCAGCCACTTACACTGGAAAGAGACAAGAGCTGGGCGGGTGAATAGAACATGATTTAAATCTTGAGCTTCAGCTAGACAGAAGTTACACTCATTAGCCGAGCCATGCCATTTCGCCAGAAGAACATTCAAGGGAAGCAATCCCTGGCGAAGCAGCATCCACAAACGTCTAACACCATATGGTAGATTCCATTTCATATAAGGTTGTGCTTTTTTTACTAAAAAGGAATCTGCTAAATTCAGAAATTATCTCTTTTTTGAGCAACTTTCTATATCCAA
Source organism: Pleurodeles waltl (assembly GCF_031143425.1). Classification (NCBI taxonomy): domain Eukaryota; kingdom Metazoa; phylum Chordata; class Amphibia; order Caudata; family Salamandridae; genus Pleurodeles; species Pleurodeles waltl. The sequence continues at coordinate 569,919,830 of NC_090442.1, forward strand.
TTGAAAGCTTAAAAACCACATAGCCTTTTTCAAGGCAATTTTCAATTGAGCGGGAGTAATAGCCAGGACCTGATTATGGTCTAACTCCAACCTTTCTAAGGCGTAGGAAGCATTTCCTACAGATAGTATACCTGAGATTATTGTCGCCAGAATTTCTTTCCTCAGCAAGGACCTAAAGTTTTATCATCACTCCTTTTGAGGCAAGCGATCCAGCCTACAACCCCTGCTAAGCCCTGAACGAACACACTTCCCAAACCCATTTCCAGCTTTAAGGCTGCCACAGAGGTAGCTGAGTTAATAGACAAGAGTTTTCTAAGGGTTTTGCCTTCCAACAGATTCAAAAACCCCTATTTAGAGAAATCGATCAAATCCAAGGAAGAGGGATATAGGAGGGATGCTGGAATTTTTGCTTGATAGACCGCTAAAAGATGTGCGAAGTGCCTCATCCCAGTGGCCATATACAAGGCCCCTAAGCCTCTTGCTTGACAGCCAGCTTTGGATTTATTATTTTCTATGTGCACCTTGTTGTTAAGATTCCCACAGGCTATTTTCCCCAAGAAAGTATAAGAGTTCACAATTTCAAGCTTTTGAGCCCCTAGGGACCAGTGAAAATTAAGGAACTTCATTTTTTTGTTTCCATGGAAGCATATAACCTTGCTTTTAGAAGCATTAACCTTTAAAAAATGGGCCTCTGTATACTGTGACAGAAACGGAATATTATTTAAGCCTTTGAGGGGTGAGTCGAAAATTATGATTTCATTAGTGTATAGTAAGCAGCATAAAGAATTCCCAGCAATTTACAAGGGAAAGCCTTTGCTACGAGAGAGGTAAGAGGGAAGATCTGAAATATATAAAGAGAAGAGCAAAGGTGCCAAGAGACATCCTTGTTTTAATCCATTCCTCTTAGGATAAACCTTTATCCCCCCTAATAGTATTCTACACGAAGTGGAAGAGTAAAGCGTTATCACTAGCTCAAGAAGAATATTAGGCATACCCAAGTTAGCCAGCTTTCCCCATAACAAGTCTCTATCCACTTTGTCAAAAGCCGTTGAAAAGTCAAAAAATGCAGCATAGACCACTCCACCTCTTACTTTCACATACTTTTTGGTGATTACCTGTAATGCTGCAATATTGTCCAAAGTGTTATGTCTACGCCTAAACCCGTTTGCTCCATGGGAATTATATTGTTCTTATCAGGCCAAATGGTTTGTCTGGATAGCAGACATTTAGCAAAGATTTTTCCCACTGCGTCCAGGAGGGCGATCTGCGGAAGTTGGCTGGACAATTAAGATCGCCCTTCTTTAATAAAGGCACAATAATACTGCCAACCCAGGAGGGTGGAATACTTCTGGATAGGAAACACCTTCTAAAAACAGCAAATAAAATCTTACTCCATGAGCAAATATCCTGTGTTATTACCGAAATGGGTAATTCATCAGGAACCATTGTGGCAGGGAGGCGCATGGCTCGAATGGCCAACTCTATTTCCTTTACTGTGGGAAGATCATCAGATTGAGACCACTCACTTTCGGGAGGCCGAAACAACTCTACCCCATTTGATACATAAAGGGTGGCAATTAATTCAGTCCAACGAGCTTCAGCTATGGCTACAGGGGAAGTAGGCACTCTTGACCCTGTATGGGGCTGGCCTGGTTTGTAGTGGGTACTAAAGTTACTTATACCTTATACCAGGTCCAGGTATCCCTTATTAGTGAAATGTAGTCAGTATCCAGGCTGTCTAGAGGTAGCTGTAGGCAGAGCAGCCAAGGATGAACAAGGAGACATGCAAAGCTCTTGAAATAACACTGTAGTCACACAGTACTCACACACATGAAAGTCAATACTCAGTGTTACAAAAACAAAAGTACTTTATTTTAATGACACAATGGCAAACATACTTGGAGACTATACCACCTTAGGAGGTAAGTAAGTTACACACTATATAACCTAATATCCAAAAACAGGTAATTAAATAGTGCAAACAGTGAAAATCAATGGGCCTAGGGGGAATACAAACCATATACAAAATAGTGGAATTAAAAAGTCGGTTTCCCACCTAGGCAAGTGTAGTGTGTAGAGGGGCGCTAGGAAAACACCAACGGTAAGTAAAATACCCCACCTTAGAGCCCAGGAAAGCATGAGTAAAACACAGCAAGTTTCCTAAAACACACTAGAAGTCATGGTAGAAGAGAATGCAAGAACCAGAAGAGACCGCAAGACACCAACAATGGATTCTTGGACCTGAAGAGCTGTGGAAGAGGGGGACAAAGTCCAAGAACTGATGAAGAGTCCAAGGAGTACAGGAGCCCCTGATAACCTGAATGAAGGAGGAAAAGAAGAACCACTGGGGGAGGCAAAGTCAGTATTGCACCAAAGAAGACAGATGCGGGTTCCTAGTTGGTGCAGAAGATGCCCCATGCCGGATGGATGAATGAAGTCTGGTTTGTATTGCTGGATTCCACCAACAAGCCTTGGCTCACGTAAAACACACGGTTGGCTGAAAATGGTGCTGCCCGGGACTAGGAGGGACCTGGTGGCCTCTACCCAGGAGGGGAAGACAGAGGGGGCTCTCAGAAGACCAGGCAGCGTGCACAGGAGTCCCACAGCACAGTGACAAAGAAGGTGCAAATGGAGGCCCACGCAGAACAACACAAAGGATTCCCACACCGCCGGAGAACCACTCAGGAAGCTGTGCGTTGCAGGATGGAGTGCCTGGGGCCTAAGCTGTGCTGTACACAAAGAACTTCTTGGAAGGTCGCACAAAAGCCAGGAAAATTGCAAGTGACATGGTGCACCGGGGTACTGTCTTGTGTGGGGAAGCTCTTACCTCCACCAAATTTGGACAGCTGGACTTTGGGACTGGCGGGTCACTTTAGTCCACCACCTGTGTTGCTGGATCCACGCCTGTCATCTGGAGAAGGGACCCAAGCCACAGGTCGTCACTGCAGAGAGGTGCCTGCTGAAGCAGGGAAGTGACTCCATCACTCCACAGGAGATTCCTTCAGTTCTTCTTGTGCAGGCTGAAAAAAAGCAGTCCTTGGAGGATGCATGACCTGGAAACTGTTGTAGTTGCTGGCAGGAGCTGAAGATACAATGTTGCAGAAGCCATTTCAGCTTCTTTGTTGAAGTTTTGTAGAGTTCCTGGAGCAGTCAGTGGTTGATCTGTTGGTACAGGATGAAGTAAAGGATGTAGGGGATTCCTGCTGGAGTCTTGCAATCCGAATTTGAAGAAAGATCCAGGGGAGAGACCCTAAATAGACCTGAGAAGGGGAATGGTCACCTAACCAGGCAAGTACCTATCAGGAGAAGTATCTGACGGCACCTGCTGGCACTGGCCATTCAGATGCTCCCAGAGTGTCCCACCACCTTGGAATCCAAGATGCCAAAACCCAGGGACACTCTGGAGGAGCTCTGGGCACTACCCCTGTGGTAGTGATGGACAGGGGAGTGGTCACTCCCCTTTCCTTTGTCCAGTTTTGCACCAGAGCAGGGACTGGGGGTCCCTGAACTGGTGTAGACTAGATTATGCAGGGAGGGCACCATCTGTGTCCTTCAAAGTATTTCCAGTGGCTCTGGGAGGATACCCCTCCCATGCCTGTGTTACCTATTTCTAAAGGAAGAGGGTGTAACACCCCTCTGATAAAGGAAATGCATTGTTCTGTCTTCCTGGGATTGAGCTGCTCAAGCCCCAGGCGGGCAGAAGCCTGTATGATGTGAGGTGGCAGCAGTGAAAACCTTAGAAAGCTGGTATGGCAGTACTGGGGTCCACTTTGGAGCCACCAGAGTGCATGGGATTTTGCAACCAATACTGGAATCAGTATTGGGGTACAATTCCCAGTTGTTGGACACCTTACATGGCCATATTTGGAGTTACCATAATGAAGCTGGACATAGGTAATGACCTACGTCTAGTGCACGCCTAAAATGGCGTCCCCGCACTCACATCTGGGAGAATGGTCCTGGACGACATGGGGGCACCTCTGTTAGTGCAGGGGTGCCCTCACACACAGGTACTTTGCACCCAGCCTTCAGGGTTGGAAAGACTGACATATAGGTGACCTGGTACAGTGTAAATGACTGTGAAATGGTGCATGCACAATTTCACACAGGCTGCTATGGCAGTCCTGCAGAAGCCTTTGCATGGGCTCCCTACGGGTGGCAAAAGTAATGCTGCAGCCCATAGGGATCCCTTGAATCCCAATGCAATGGGTACCTAAGTACCATATACTAGGGACTTAGGAGGGGGCACAAGTATGCCAATTTGGGATTAAATACTGGGTTACCAGTATGTAGTGACAAATTTGGGAACAAAGAGAGCATAAGCACCGGGGTCCTGGTTAGCAGGACTCCAGTGGCACAGTCAAGCATACTGACAAAAACAATGAAACATACTGGCAAGTAGGCCAAAAACCATAAGCACTGGGGTCCTGTCTAGCATGATACCCGTGACACAGTCAAACACACTGAGAAACAGGCCAAAAATGAGGGTAACCATGGTAGAAAGAAGCTACTTTCGCACAGACCCGCAGCCTATGCCAACCAACGACCAAAAACATGTAGCCTGACCCTTTACCGCTGCTTCACGGAGTTTGATCCAGAGCCTATCCCAAGAGTCTCTTGCGAGAAGGGCCTTCAAACGCCTCCTTCTCCTTTTTAACAGGGCCACCCTAGAGTTCCTTTCAGAAGAATACTCTAAGTAGTGAATCCTAACGAGATAATTTATTTCCCTATTCAGGACAAGTAATGGAAGAGGAATCACCTTATGTCTACTTTTTGAAGATCTTAAAGAAGAGCTAATTAACAGCTGTTTCATAAGCTTCGCAAAGTTTTACAATTCATTCCCCTCCCAGTCACCCAGCTCTGCAACAGCAAGTTCTAAGATCTCTTAACATGCCTGAGCACCTTCTGTAATCCCACTGGGTCCTCACTGTCTTTTTATCAAACATGGGGACTGACCCCCCCAACTCCCAGGACCCCTTCATTAGCATGTTCAATTCCAGCGAGAAGAAGAGCAATTTATAGTCACTAACAGGGGTGTTTATAATCTTTAAGTCTCTTAACAGTAAAAATGAGGTATAACCTAACACCAGGTAATCTAATATTGCATTTTCCCCTGGGGAAACATGCATGTAATTAGCTGGGGAATCCAAGGGAGACCTTCCATTAGCTACGTTACAATCATTTCTCTTAAGGAGATCAAGTAGGAATTTCCCTCTCTTAAAAACACAGGATGGGGTTCGCAGGGCTTCCTCTCTCAACCTCGCAGACTTGATGCATAGTGTGATTGGAACAAAGAGGAGTCACCCCCTCAGCCAGGTCCACCCCTAAAGTGACCAGAGCTGAAATGCCCCCCTCCTTGGAAAATCCTCCATTGTGTTTTGGAGGATTTAGCCCAATAGGGATAGGGATGTGCTCCCCTCCCCAAAGGGAGGGAGCACAAGGAGGGTGTAGCCACCCTCCAGGACAGTGGCCATTGTGGCTACTGCCCTGTGACCCTAACACACCCCTAAATTCACTATTTAGGGGCAACCCTAAACCCAGGATTTCAGATTCCTGACGACCTCACAAGAAGAAGGACTGCTTAGTGGACACCTCAGCAGAGAAGGAAAGGAGACAACAATTGACTTGGCCCCAGCCCTACCTGCCTGTCTCCTGCTTCAAAGAACCTGAAGAAGAAAAGCGATGCATTCAGCAGGTCCAGGGACCCCTGAAAAACCTCCAGAGGACTGCCTGCATCACAGAGGATCAAGAACTCCAGTGCACAGCAGCCCTGTCTAAACTCCAGAAGCGTGAGTCCCCACCACTTTGCACCCAACGCCCCAGGCCCGTGTCCAGAGAAACCAATGACCCAGAGAGGATCCCCAGGTGACTCAGACGATGTGTCCACCCTGGGCTAACCTCTCTACATGCCCACCATGACGACTGCAGAGGAAATCCTGAGGACACCCCCTGACTGCGACTGCCCGGTAAGAAGAAACCTGATGCCTGGAAGAAGCACTGCACCCGCAGCCCCCAGGCTCATGAAGAACCAACCACCGGTGCAGCAGTGACCAGCAGGCGGCCTTCACCCTTGCCCAGTCAGTGGCTGGCCCGAGAAGCTCCCCTGTGCCCTACCTGCAACGTCTAAGTGACCCCCAGGTCCCTCCATTGTTTTCTTTTACAAACCCGACGCCTTGTTTGCCCACTGCACCCGGCCGCCGCTCTGCCGCTGAGGGTGTACTTTGTGTGTCTACTTGGGACCCCCCCCAGTGCTCTACAAAACCCCCCTGGTCTGCTCCCCAAGGGCGCAGGTACTTACCTGCTAGCAGACGTGAACCGGAGCACCCCCAGTCTGCAAAGGTGCCCATGTTATTTGGCCCCTCTTTGACCTCTGCACCTGACCGGCCCTGTGTTGCTGGTGCTGGCCATTTGGGGTTGACTTGAACCCCGAACGGTGGGCTGCCTATGCCCTGGAGACTGAACTTGTAAGTGCATTACTTACCTCAAAAACTAACTTGTGCTTACCTCCCCCAGGAACTGTTGAATTTTGCAGTGTCCACTTCTAAAATAGCTTATTGCCATTTTATGCCGAACTGTGTGCACTACTGTTTTGATTCAAAGTTCTATCTATAACTATGCAAAGTACCTTACATTTAATGTACTTACCTGCAATTTGAATATTGTGGTTCTAAAATAAATTAAGAAAAGATTATTTTTCTATATAAAAACCTATTGGCCTTGAGTTAAGTAATTGAGTGTGTGTTCTCATTTATTGTCTGTGTGTGTACAACAAATGCTTAACACTACCCTCTGATAAGCCTAACTGCTTGACCACACTACCACAAATAGAGCATTGGTATTATCTATTATTGCCTCTGTCAAGCCTCTTGGGGAACTCATGGACTCTCTGTACACTCTGGCCCTCATTATGACATTGGCGTTAAATGCTGCTTACTGCTGTGCTGACAGCCGCCAACTTACCGCCACGCTGGCTGTTGGAGGCTGGCCCTCTATGTAGTGTACAAAAACCAAGTACACTATGCAGAGGGTCCGAACAACCACATGTTAGTTTTCAGGGGGAAAAATCAGACCACCTAATGCTCTAATTTTTAAGGTAGCTGGTCGAGTAGTCAGGATAATCCAGAAGATGTGCTAAGTATTTGCTGTACTCACAAATCCAATCATGCACCACACACACTCAATGAATAACTCAAGACCAGATTTTATAAAAATACATCAGACTTTTATATAATTTGTAAGACCAAAATCTTTATACTAGGTTAAGTACTTTTCTTGTTATGACTTTTTAAAAGTTTTAGCAAAGTTAGTCTTTCTGTGCTTAAATACGCACCATTGGAATCAATAGGCAGTCACTTTTAAAAATGCATTAAAAATCGTACGGTTGAGTTACCAGTCTCTTCTTTTGCAGGATGGTCTCAGAGGTCAGGGGGCATCTTGTGCCAGCTGGAGAGCTTCGGGCAGCTCCCAGTTTCGGCGCACAGGGCCACCCGGATGGGCCACTTGGAAAAAGAGCTGGTTTGCAAATTCAAAGTGGTGCCTGAGGTTCCCCTTTGGCTGTCGAGGTCAGAAGGGGTTGGGGGCCCGGGCACACAGCAGAACCTGTGATGCAAGGCCCAGGCTGGCCAGGTGCAGGGTGTTTCAGAGGTCTTGGATGCTGTGCGCAACAGAGTCCTCTGGAGCTGGAGGTAAGTCTCTTTGGGGGTCACCTGCAGGACAACAGGGGCACTCTGCTCGGAGGCCCAGGGCGTTTCTGCAGTCCCTTGACTGGGGCTTCCTCCTGATCCTTTGTTAGCTCTCAGGGAGCTGGTTTTCTCCTGGTCCAATGTCAGCTGACCAGGACCCAGGGTATTGCTCTATCTCGGCCACCAGGGGTTGCAGCGCCACCAAACTCTGTACTGTTGAAGGGCGCTTCTGGACTGTCATCTGTGTGTCATTGGGTCCAGCTGTGACTTCCAGTCGCGGAGATATCGGTGATTCAGTAACGTGTCCTTCACTGGTTTCTTGGCCTTTTGCAGTTTATTTGCTTTTCTTGAGTGGTGCCGCCACTCTGGAGGGAGATCTGCAGTGATCCTTGAAGCCTAGAGGTCCCCTGGGTTTCTTGGGGTGGGTCCAGTGTTCAGCTCCTCCGCTGGCTCAATTGTTGGGACTCTGGTGCAGCAAGCAGGGGTCTTGATGCCTCTTCTGGTACAGCAGGTCCTCTGTTCTGGTCCTGGCGGTTTCTCTGGTGCTGGTTTTCTTTTCTTCTTGGAATCTTCTTTGAGTCCATTTCAAATCTAAAATCTTGGTCTAGGGGAGCCCACGAAAAACTGAATTTAGTGGGCATTTTAGGGGGAACCGGGTAGTGTCCAATAGGGCACTTACCCTTGGGTGGCTACACCCACTAAAGTGACTACTTCCTGTGGGAAGGATAACTTCCCTTAACCTCATTGGCTGTTTCTCTCCATTCCAAGAAGGAGAAATCTAAATCAGATGGTTTACTTCCCATGCAAGCCCTTAGGGGTGGTGCATGCTCAGTGAGGCCACTCCTCCTAGCCTTTATCTGGTTTCCCGCCTTTGCTCCCGCCAAAAGTGGGGGATTTGCAAAGGGGGAAGCCCTCTGCTGCCAGCAGCAGGTCTGGAGGGTCGAGTTTCAGGGGCTGTAGCCCTTTGAAGTTCACTGCTAGGGGGTTGTACATTCCTGAGGGAGGGGGAGTCAGCTCCTCCACCCAGGAAGGGCATTGTCTTACAAACCAAAGAGCCAGGGCTCACCCCCAGGTTTGTATGTTGGTTGTCTGGAGTGGCAGGTGGATGGAACCAACCAGCAACTCTGCCAGTTAGGGTTAGCTTTTGCAGGGGACACCTCTAAGACGGCCCCTGGGTACATTTAAGGTTAAATCCAATACTGGTATCAGTTTGGATTTAATATTCAGAGTTGTTTGATACCAAACAACACCGGGTGCAGAGGGGCCACTATGTAGCAGGGGAACTCATGTTTAACCAGTGCCCAGTACATACATTAAAATGGCTGCTCTGTTCACTCACAATGCCCTAGGATTAGCAAGGACACAGTGGGGGCATATTGCTCATGCAGCTATGCCCTCACATATAGTAAGGTGCACCCTGCCTTTGGGCTGAAAGGCCTGCTAGAGGGGTGACTTACCCATAATATATGTAGTGTATGGTGGACAGGGCACACAGGGGGTTGCCCCAGTACACTCAGCCTGCACCCATACACACACCACACCCACACCACTATAAAACACACAACTACATTACCCACAACCCTTTAAGAATACAATTCATTGCCACAAGACTGGCACCAAGACTACTGCGACAACTAGATACACATACCACTCACACCCATACACCCCTCCCGCACTCCACATCTCACACGCAACACATTACCCAATACACCCTCACCAACAGACATCACATAAGACCCATGGCACCACAAAGGCACCCCCGTTTCACTGAGGAGGAGTTAAGGGTCATGGTGGAGAAAATCGTCAGAGTAGAGCCACAGCTATTTGGAGCACAGGTGCAGCAGATATCAATAGCAAGGAAGATGGATCTATGGCAGAGAATCGTGGACAGGAACAACGTTGTGATACAGCACCCAAGAACAAGGGACGACATCAGGAAGAGGAGGAACGACCTAAGGGGGAAGGTAGGTTCTATTGCAGCAAGACACCAGCTCACTCTACAGAGGACTGGTGGTGGACCCCCAGCTCCTCCCTCACAACTCACAGCATGGAAGGAGCAAGTCTTGGCAATACTGTATCCTGAGGGACTCACCGGTGTAGGAGGAGGACTGGACACTGGTAAGTCCACATTTAACAATTATCACCCCCATACCTGCATGCCATCACACACCCACTCCCTCACTCCCATTACTCCACTCCATCCCACACACTCCACCATCACATCACATGAATCCCAATGCCAAGCCTTGCATGCTGTACCAATGCATGGACACCCCTCCCAGCTCTGCATGGACACTCATCACCCTAGCATGCCCAGCAGAGGGAAATTAGCGTAACCACTATACACCAACATACACAAGCAAAAGCTGGCAGGGGAACAACAACCATAGAGGGGAAGCTACAGAAGTACAAATGTGAGACACCTGAAGTATAATTTACATAATTTACATACCCACAGGTACCCCAGCCAATGTCATTGGAGAGGAGGTGCCACCACTATCCAGTCCCCCAACAGAAGAGACCCACAGTGATGACAGTAACTCTGGACTTCAGGATCTGGATGATCTACCTGGCCCATCAGGGACCACTGGGCAGTCGGTCACCCAAGCCCAGTCACAGACCACCACAGAGCTTCCCCCATCAGGAACCAACACCACATCAGGAACCAAGTCCACAGGCCCCACCCAGCATCCCCAAACCTCTGTCCCCAGGACATATCAATCAGCAGTGTGCCCACCTGTACAGGGACCCCAGGCCACACCTCGCCACCTGGGGTCAGTGGCAGTGGGCACACCGCTCAGGGGACAGAGGCACAGGCCAACAGGGATGCTGGGAGGACTGCTGTGCACCAGGTGGAGGACAGGCCCAGGGAACCTACTCTCCAGGAGGCACTCTCTGAGATTCTTGGAGCCTACCAACATTCCCAGGACATGATGTGCCAGATCCTAGACAAAGTGCAGGAGAACAGACGGCTGCAGGAGGAACGGTATCAGGGGATCAGGAGGACTTGCAGGCCATTAACACCACCCTGGTCTCCATAGCAGGGGTGCTGGCAGACATGGCCAACATAATGAGCGAGGCAGTGTCACACCAGCGGGTCCTTACCACTAGCCAGTCATCTGAACAGCCCTCCACTTCCTCTGCCGCTAGTGACCAGGTGGCCCCGCCACGGGGCCAACAGGCCACCAGCACCCATCACCCTGTAGAAGGTGAACCACCCCGCAAATGTTCCCTGCAATCCAGGCAGAAGCCAGAGACACTTGCCTAGACCACCGCCAGGAAATGAGACTCCCCTGATTGTCCCCCTTGTGTTCCATTCAGTCACCTTGTCCACCTTGAACTGCCATTGCTCCCCTTCCTATGTCCCCATGGACAATGCACCTGTGCTACAAACAGACTGGAACAATACCCTGGACTTTCTTCCATCATCACCCCATTCCATTGCACTTTTCGCTCTATACTTTAGCACTACAATAAACACCCTTAGACAACACTCGACTACTAATATTTCATGTGTTGTATATTTGTATTGATTGAAACAGCCACACCCATTGGAAATGAACTGTACATAGAATGATCATAGATTTAATGACCTGTGGCTGGCTGTTGTGATCACACCAGGAGAATGTGTCATATCACCAACATCTACAAAATGAATATCCAGAGGTAACAGTAAGTAGTGCAAAGAAGTGGGTAATGCCAGCATGGCAATGCCACACAGAATGCAACAATAGTTATAGAAATGTAAAGTTGCACTGTTCTGTTGTCCACATCCTCATCCTCTGCCTCGTCATCCTCCCTGTCCTCGGGGTCCACTGCTGCCACAGGGGCATCTCCAGTATCCTCCTGCAGAAAAGGTACATGGCGTCTGAGGGCCAAGTTGTGCAAATGCAGCATGCCACTACTATCTGGCAGACCTTCTTGGGTGAGTAGCACAGGGATCCACCTGTTAGATGGAAGTACCTGAACCTGGCCTTCAGGAGGCCAAAGGTCCTTTCAATGATCCTTCTGGTTCACCCATGTGGCTCATTATAACGTTCTTCTGCCCTTGTCCTGGCATTCCTCGCAGGGGTCACCAGCCATGATAGGTTTGGGTAACCAGAGTCACCTGCAAATATTGAGGGACAACATTTAGCCACAAACTATCCTAAATGGCCAACGCCATAGGCATACACCAACATATACTGGGTGGGAACCCGGGATCACCTATTAGCCACACCCTGTGCCTCTATAGTTGGGCCATCACATTTGTGATGCTGCTATTCCTCAGAACAAAGGCATCATGCACCGACCCAGGATACTCAGCATTGACGTGGGAGATGTACTGGTCCGCCAAGCACACCATCTGCACATTCATGGAGTGGAAACTCCTACGATTCCTGAACACCTGTTCATTCTGGCAGGGGGGCACAAATGCGTTATGTGTTCCATCATTCGCACCTATTATATTGGGGATATGCGCATTGCATAGAATCCGGCCTTCACAGTGGCCAAATCCTCAACCTGGGGGAAAGCAATGAAGCTGCACATGTGTTTTATCAGGGCAGACAAAACTCTTGTTAGCACGTTTGAGAACATTGGCTGTGACATTCCTGCTGCCAAGCCCACTGTCACTTGGAAAGAACCAGTTGCCAGGAAATGGAGCACTGATAGCACTTGCAAAAGAGGGGGGATCCTAGTGGGGTGACGGATATCAGATATCAGGTCAGGCTCCAATTGGGCTCTGTGATTGTGGTCCTGTCCAGTCTATAGGTGAGTATAATGTGCCTGTCCTCCAGGGTGGCCAAGTCCACCAGGGGTGTGTACACAGGGATATGTCTCCATCTATTCATCCGCAGCGGTAGGTTTCTAAGGGACACAAGAGTGAGTAGGCTGTCCAAACTGAACAATGGAGCCACAACAGCAGTTCACAATGTGCAAACGTTATGGGACAGTGTTAATTAGTGAAGTATGTGCCTATTTATCCAGTATGTGCCTATTGTATGTGCAATAATCAATAGGCCTGTTCACCTCCCCTGAAATGTGACCACCTGTCCTGTGTGTAGGGACAGGTGGAAGTGAGGTAGTGCCGCTGACGGTGTGCGCCGTGGCAGTATGGGGTACAGTGGATGATGGTGATCTACGCCGGCGGTGGTGGTACGCACCGCTGTGGACGTGACCGCCATTTTCTATCTGATTCCTCACTTGTTTCCTGACTATCCATAGGACAGGACCTACACTGCGTGTGCTGCTGTGACCTGTGTCTGGAACCTACCATGTCGCGTATGACTGGGGAAAGGGCCCCAGCCTTCACTTCTGAGGAGTTGTATAGGCCTCCAGACCAACAGGTGAGTACACCTTGAGCACGATGCATGTGGCATGAATGCATGGAGTTGTGTGTGAAGGCCTTGTGTAAGGTGGGTGGGTGGATGTCATCTTGGTGGTGTACATGTTGTGGGCTGGGCTATGTGTGTGGCAGTGGTGATGCAAATGGGTATTGTGGGCCATTTGTGTGACAGGCCTGAGTGTTTGCCTAATGGTGTTCTCCTGTCTGTATTGCCTCTGCAGGTCAGCTCCCATAAAAAGAAGGGAATATGGTGTGCCATCGCCAAGGATGTGCGGACCCTGGCGGGTCTACGGCAGGCGGAGCACCCACTGTCGCAAACAGTGGGAGGACCTGAGACACTGGGCACGAAAGACCACGGAGGCCCAGCTGAGAATGGCCTCCCAACGAGCAAGGGGTGCCCGTCGGACCCTCACCCCCCTGATGGCCTGCATACTGGCGGTGGCCTACCCTGAGCTGGATGGGCGCTTGAGAGCATCACAGCAGCCACAAGGGGGTGACTACAGTGGCTATCATTACAACTTATGGCTCGTGGGGTGGTATCCGGGTGGTGGTTGTGTGTCCTTGGGTGCCCCTAGGCAAGGCCAGATATAGCAGCATAGGTCCTCTGGTGGCTAAGGGTTTGAATGGGAAATACTGCTTACCTATCTTGTTAGTATTCACTTCTGGGCAGGGCTTTGTGGGTCCCAGGTGTTCTGCAGTTGGCGGTGTGTGCACCTCCTCATTCCTTGGTGACTAGCCATTTTACTGGTAGTGCCATGCATAGTGCTGGAGGGGACAATACAGACTCTTATACCTCCTCCGATGGGAGCTCCCTGGTAGTGGCAGACACCTTTGTGACCACCCCAGCTACAGGTACCACCACCACCCCCGTACCAGCATCACCCTCCCAGTATCCCATCAGCGAGTTGCCTGTGCCTACACAGCCAAGAGGGTGGGCACCTCCTTTGCCCCAGGCACCTCAGGCCCTGACCCAGGGTGCCCTGCTGCCCTGAGTGAGGAGGCTATTGACCTCCTGATATCCATCTCCGTAGGGCAAACAACCATTGTGAATGTCATCCAGCGGCTGGCATCCCAGATGCAGCAATCAAATGCATTCCTGGAGGGCATTGATGGTGAATTGGCGGCACAACAGAGATCGATTCAGGCTCTGGCCTCCTCTCTTATGGCAGCCATTGTCCCTGTTTCAACCGTCCCCCCTCTAACTTCCACTTCCAGTCCCATTCTCCTCAACCCCAACCAATCCCAAACACACAGGCAGACGAGCATGCATACAAGACAACACGCAAGAGTGGTACAGGCAAACAGAAGCACCACACTTCATACCACAGGCACTCACACAAATACCATTCAGTTGCAAACACAACAACATCCACTATCTCCACTGTCTCCCCCTCCTCCTGCTCCTCCTCTGCCTCCCACCCAGTTGTGTCTACACTCACACCTGCATGCACTACTTCAATATCCAATACCTGCATCATCACCACACCAAGCAGAACACACACCTCACTGGCAGACACCTCCACAACATCGATGCACGTGTCCCCTGTGTCCTCTCCCACTGTGCCTGTCCCCCCTAAAGTACACAAACGCAAGCACTCAGACATCCAACAGCCATCCACCTCACAATAGCATACAGCCCATGCACCTGCACCCAAATCCAGCAGACAAACACCTCCAACAACCACTCCCTCATCCTCCACTCTCATTACCCCTCCCTCCTCCTGCCCCTGCGTCCATAGAAAGCGTTTCCTTTCCATGATTGACCTCTTCCCTACCCCTACCCCCGTCCTGAACGTATGGGCAGGGTAGTAAGGACCCTGCCTAGCACCTCAGCCAAACAGTCCACTGGGCAAGTGTTAGCACCACCTACTCATGGTGGTACGGATTCCAGGCCAACAATACTGAAGGGGAAGGAGCTTGCACCAGCTTCTAAGAAGGGGAAGGATCCTGCAGCAGCTGCTAAGAAGGGGAAGAAGCCTGTACCGGCTGGAAGGAAGGGGGAGGAGCCTGCACCAGCTGCAAAGAAGGGGGAGGAGCCTGCACCAGCAGGCAGAGGGGGAAGAGCCCATCCACCAGTGCCAGGAAGGGTAAGGGATCCCCAACCCATGAGCAGGAGGAGAGGAGGCAATCTACGCCAGTGGAAGGTGCCAGCCAAACACCGCCACCACCACCAGCTGTCACAGGGTCCCCACCACCAGCCGTGGTTGTGCAGCCATCAGAGAGTGCAGGGGCTGAGCAGGAGCCTCCCCCAACCACCACCACCACAGTGCAGCCATCAGAGGGTGCAGGGGCTGAGCAGGAGCCTCCCCCAACCACCACCACAGTAAAGCCATCAGAGGGTACAGGGGCTGAGCAGGAGCCTCCCACAACCACCACCACAACGCAGCCATCACTGCTGGCGGACACCATGTAGTCCAGAACCAGTGGGCAAGACACCCACTCCAGAGACTGTGGCCTTGCACTTCCCAGGACAAAGAGCAATGGTCATGTTGCCCCCTCCAGAACCAGTGGGAAAGTCATCCACTTGAGAGACTGTGGCCTTGCACTCCCCAGGACAGAGCAATGGGCATGGAGTCCCCTCCAGAACCAGTGGGAAAGTCACCCACTTGAGAGACTGTGGCCTTGCACTCCCCAGGACAGAGCAATGGGCATGTTGTCCCCTCCAGAACACATCCTTAAGTAGGGACATTTTCTCAGAACATCAGCTGTTTTATTATAAAAACACTTCCCTGTCCCTTAGACGTTAGAGGGAGATTCCAGCCAGTGAACCACGACTGTCTGCTGAATCCTGAACGCTTCGCTACAGCTGCTTATGCAGACTTCAGGCCTTTGCTAAGGTATGGGGGATGATGTCTTCCCAGGGGAACCTGAAGGGCAGAATTAGAGCTTAACACGCTGTGCTCTATTATAGCCTAGGTAGGAATTAGTCTATTGGCTCTAGTGACAATATGGTAGTGTTATTTCTATGCTTTACTCTCCTTGTCACAATTTTAATCTTGTCATGCTGTATCGTCCTGGTTATTGCAGCCCATGCTTTGCTATCTCAGATGCAGTCGCTTCATTAAAATATTATTGAAACATATACTGCCTCTGTTTGTCATTGTGTATGTGAGACTAATGTAACTGAGAGAAACGGATGAGACCTGAGTGACCACCGTTTCCCTGAGAAATCAATTATGTCATGCGCTTGGCTGCCCAATAGTCCCGTCCATGGGTGGAGATGAGGCACTGCTAGTTAGCCGGAGCAAAACCCGGATTGGAGCAACAGGTGTCACCTGTAGTAGATCAGACTCAGTCTCCCACACCGCAGGTGATTCTGCCGTTCAACAATCCAGTAGCCTCATTAGAATAATGAGAGCCTACGCGACAACCTGATACCCATATATCTCCTACAGTGGTCTAAATCCAAGTCTGGCAAGGTGAAGTCTCGAAGCCCAATACCTGGAGTCCCTGCAGCCCTCAAATGGGAAAAGGATTCCTGAAGAACTTCGGCAACTCTAGCCAATCCTCCAAGGGTCTCCAAGGGCGGAGGAGGGCTAACTAGAAGGAGGGGAGGAGGTAGATGAGGGACGCAGAGGCAAACAGGCGGGTTGTGGAGACTCTGTAAAAAGGGCTCCTGGGGACTATATCCTCTGCTGTCATGTCATGCCGGGGGGAATCTCAAGCTTTACCTCCTCCTGAGGGATCTTTTCTTTTTCTCATAAAGTAAAAATTTTATTCTGGCCTTTCACCGGTAAGGCTGAGTTGACCTTATTCCGAAGGGGATTGGATTTCATTTTCATACATGTCATTCCTGGGAACAAGGCCCTGAATGTAATTTCTTTAGGGTCATCATATTAACCTCTCCTCCAAACCACCAGAACCTAGTCAAATCGGAGGGGTGACTGTTAGATCATCCTTGGCGTGGTCTCCCTTAACTTTATGCCTCTGTTCTCCAGGTTGTTGATGTGTGCTGTACTCTGATTTTACTGTTTTTGTTACTCTGGGCACTTTATCACTGCTAACCAGTGCTAAAGTGCAAGTGCTCCTTTACAAAATGTGTTTGTAATTGGCTTATCCATTATTGGCCTATTGGATTTATTAGTAAGTCCCTAGTACAGTGCCCTAGTGGTGCCTAGGGCCTGTAAATCAAAAACTACTAGTGGTCCTGCAACACCGGTTGTGTCACCCACATAAGTAGCTCTGTAATCATGTCTCATGTCATTGCAGTGTCTGTGTGTGCGGTTTTAACTGTAAATTTGACTTGCCAATTGTACCCACTTGCCAGGCCTAAACCTTCCCTTTTTTACATATAAGACACCCCTAAGGTAGGCCCTAGGTAGCCCCAAGGCAGGGTGCAGTGTATGGTTAAGGCAGGACATATAGGGCCTCATTCTGAGGCCGGCGGGAACCGCCATATGGCCGCTCCGCGGTCGAAAGACCGCGGAGGCCATTCTGGCTTTCCCGCTGGGCTGGCGGGCGACCGCCAGAAGGCCGCCCGCCAGCCCAGCGGGAAACCCCTTCCCACGAGGAAGCCGGCTCCGAATGGAGCCGGCGGAGTGGGAAGGTGCGACGGGTGCAGTTGCACCCGTCGCGAATTTCAGTGTCTGCTAAGCAGACACTGAAATTCTTTGTGGGGCCCTCTTACGGGGGCCCCTGCAGTGCCCATGCCATTGGCATGGGCACTGCAGGGGCCCCCAGGGGCCCCACGACACCCCATACCGCCATCCTGTACCTGGCGGGCGAACCGCCAGGAACAGGATGGCGGTATGGGGTGTCGGAATCCCCATGGCGGCTCAGCAAGCTGCGCCGCCATGGAGGATTCCTGAGGGCAGCGGAAAACCGGCGGGAGACCGCCTGTTTTCCTGTTCTGACCGCGGCCAAACCGCCGCGGTCAGAATGCCCTGCGGGGCACCTCCAGCCTGTTGGCGGTGCTCCCGCCGACCCTGGCCCCGGCGGTCCTTGACCGCCGGGGTCGGAATGACCCCCATAGTAATTTGTTGGATATGTCCTGACAGAGAAATATTGCTAAATTTGTTTTTTACTGTTGAAAGGCCTGTCCCTCTCATAGATTAACATGGGGGCTACCTTTAAATCTGATGAAAGTGTAGATTCCCTTTGAGAGCAGATGGACATGTGGAGTTTAGGGTCTCTGAGCTCACAATTTAAAAATACATCTTTTAGTAAAGTTGATTTTGAGATTGTGTGTTTGAAAATGCCATTTTCTTGCTTATACCATTTCTGTGACTCTGCCTGTTGTGGATTCCCTGTCTGGGTCAGTTGACAGTTGGGCTGGTTGCACCTCACACTAGACAGTGACACAAAGGAAGCTGGGGTGTAGCCTGCATATCCTGAGAAGCCATCTGTGCTAGGAGGGGGAGGACGAGTGGTCACTCACATCTGAAAGGGCTGCGCCTGCCCTGACACAATGCAGTCTCCAACCCCCTGGTGAGTGTCTGGGGCCTGGCCTGGGCATGGCAGGATTTCACATTCATAGGAGACTTTACTTTGAAGTAGGCCTACTTCAAAGGAGCAATTGGGTATAAGAAGAGCACCCAAAACCACAGACTTTAGAACACTTCTGGAAACAAGGGGAACCTCTGCCTTGAAAAGAGCTGAGGAAATCGAGCTGCCCGGCCTGTGACTGTGCTTTGTGGAGCTATCCTGCAGTTGCTGCTTCTGCTAGAGTAAGAGTGCAAAGACTGGACTTTGTGTGCCTTCCATCTTGTGAAGAACTCTCCAAGGGCTTGATTTAGAGCTTGCCTCCTGTTGTTTGAAGTCTCAGGGACAGCAAAGACTTCTCTCTGCCAGCACCTCGAGTCTCTGGAGAGACTCCTACTCTGCCCTGTGGTGACCATCCACTTCTTGGGACCCTGAAAGGAGAAGCTGGCAGCCTAAAAGGAGGAAATCCACGCACAGAGCGCTGTGCGGGGAAAAGATCAACGTGATTCCGATCTGCAGCTGATGAAACAACGCGCTGCCGGCTCTGCGGCTGAAAATCAACGCTCGCCGGAAACGCGACCGAAGAATCAATGCACAGAGCAGGAGAAATGACGTGCAGCATCGCTGACGGTGGGTGGGAGATCGCAACCCGCGCTGCGTGGTTTTCGGATCATCGTGCGGCTGGATTTCCGATGCAAGCACCACTGGGTGTGTAAAAACAACGCAAGGCCTGCCCGGACCTGAGAGCGCTGACCGGATCGAAGCATTTCTCTTCAGCAGAGAGAAGAAACAACGCGCCCGACCCGCCGAAAGTAGAAACAATGCAAGGTCTCGCTTGTGAGTGAAATCAATGCATCGCAAGCCCTTTTTGAAGCACACTCGCCCGTACGGGGTCATTTTTGGCGCACCCAAGGTGCATTTTTCACGCTAACAGTGTTAGTGTGTGTTTTAAACTACATGAAGACTCTTTTTGCTTTTCAATTGATAACTTGACTTGTGTATTGTGGATTGTTGTTGTTTTGGTCTTGTTTTGTTTAGATAAATATTTCCTATTTTTCTAAACCTGTGTTGTGTCATTTTGTAGTGTTTTCATTAAGTCACTGTGTGTGTTGGTACAAATTCTTTACACCTAGCACTCTGAAGTTAATGCCAAGCTACCAAGGGGGCAAGCAGGGGTTAGCTGAGGGTGATTCTCTTTTACCCTGACTAGGGTGAGGGTCCTTGCTTGAACCTGACTGTCAACCAAAGACCCCATTTCTAGCAGTGACGAAATAGTCTGTCACTTTATTCAAAAGCAATATCCTACATGGTCCTAGAGGCCAGTCAGCCCAGATTCACAGGTCCTCCTCTCTTCTCCTCTCTAGGCTGGTCCAAATTCGCTGTTCTCTGAGAACCAGGGCAAACCACTTCTGATGAACTTCCAGGGTGCTCAGCGGCCTTGTGTCTGCAAACAGCCGGTGGTGAGCAGAGGAGGACAGCTATGCGTAGCAAGGTACACAGGCCTAACGCCAGCCACTTCTGCTCCTAGCAGCCTGCCTGCAGCCTAAGGCATCCCGCTCACCACAGGTGCTCCAGGCACTCCAGGGGCTCCAGACACAGCTCCTCTCACCTGAAGCTCACACCGGGGGCCGTTTCTCTGTTTTTCAGCTGAATTTCCAGCCCATTCCATGGGCCAGTGATGAAGGCTGGGCGTCGGCTGTAACGCGCTATGGGGCCAACTGGAATGGCCACCAATGCTGTGGGAGGGGCAGGTTACTTAATAAAGAGGACTGGGTCAGTCCGAAAGTTATTGCGGTGGCTGCAGGAGAGGACGTCAGGACAGCCGCAAACATGGTCGTAAAGACTCACTCCTTCTCCTTGCTTCCAGCAGCAGGACAGCGGGCCGGCAGGACTGCAGGCGGGCCAGCAGCAAATGCAGCATGGCCTGGGTAGCTCAGCCAAGACACGGTCGCAGCGGCCGGCGTGGCCGGAGCTGCTCGGCCAATGCTTCTCCTCCCTCCTCCTCCTCGCTCCGCTTCCCAGTGGCCTCGCTCCACGCTCCTCTTCCCAACGACCTCTGCAGCTCAACGAACTTCTGCATTACTCCTATGAATATTGTCCTTCTAATCACCTATTTAGCTCCCTGTACTCATCTGATGTCAGCAAGTATAGTGTTCCTTTGCATTTGTCTGACCATGTGCCCATTTTGATGTGTATACATTGCAGCTACTTCATCTAGATGTATGGCCCATGCTGTTGCTGGTGTATTTGCTTCCTTGACTTGCACTTACACATTATGCAAATAGGAATGTCACTTGGCTCAAATATTGTTTGTCCCTGACAAATATGTAGGGTCAGTTCCTGTGCAAATGGTGTTTTAGGGCATGTGCAAAGTGAAATGAGTCCCAGGGCAGCATCTTTCCAGGAGTGCTCCTGATGCCCCGTCGCTATTGTGCAGGTATTGTTTGCATTGTGAACTCTGGATATTTGTCTCACAAAGCTTTGTGCATCCCATGTTGTAATGTGGGTGATGTGTGGGTCCATTGCAGGGATGTTTCATGGGAGGGGTATGTGTGTTCCATGACACATCCATACATGGGTATTCAATCTGATGACAGTCCATGGCATGTGCGTAATGTGAGGGTGTCATTTAAATTGGTAGATGTGATGTTGATGTGGTGGTGCTGTTGTGTGACACAATGCTCTGTACACTTCACTGTCCCTGTGCCTAAGATGAGCAGATGTGTGTTAGTGCAGTGTCAGTGACTTGCCCAAAGGGGGCGTTTAATAGCCGTGAATGTGTCATTCTTTGTGAATGACTCCGACCCAGGACACAATGACAGGTGTAGTAGGTGCACGTAGCGTGAGCCCAATATCATGTGGATTATGGCACGACGATCTGTTGTTGAGCTAAATGAGACAGGTAGGTGTGTGTTCTTACCATCGGTTGTGTTTGTGGATTTTGGACTTCATCGACGAGCAACAAAAGGATATTTGTGATGGGCTTCATGGCAGCAAAGGACCTGTAACGCCGCCTTCAGGTGAGTTTCTTCCTTTATAGTCTCTGTTTCCACCTGCTCGAATGCGGTGGTTGGACCGCCACGGTCACCTTGGCGGTAGGCATTATCATAATGTGTCTGGTGGAAACACTGGCATGACTCACCTGTCTCGCAACCAAGGCAGTTTGCTTTGCCTACTGAGACAGCGGCGGTCTTTCCTCTATGGGACCGCATGCATCGTAATACAGTGGTCCGATCACCAAGATGATGGCGGTCAGACCACTGCCATGGTGGTCCATGGACTGCCAAACTCGTAAAGAGGCCCTTAGTGTCTGAAGGGTCCTCTGATTGCAAAGCTTCCACCTAAGCAAGGATCATCAGTTGAACATACAATTCCTGCTATCAACCCTGAAACTGTTTTGTGTAGCCAAGTGTACAAGAGATATTCCACATTGCACATACAATACTGACTCAATATCGTTTCATGCCTCCAGATGTACTCCTAGAAAACCTCTGTGAATTCTGTCATACAACCATGTTCATGCACTTCCTTGTGGATATCTGCACACAGTATGAAGATTTTCTCTGGAAAATGGCTTGGTAAGATGGTGAATCCACTTTTTCATTGTTTTCGCACACAGGGAACATTTTTCTCCATGAAGAAACCCTTTCTTAATCACCACCAACAATTTGGAGAATCCCTTCTCATCCTAGAAACGCATTTTCTCCTATCTTTGACAACAGTTCATTTCTTTTTTTTAAGGTAAATCAGCTTTATTAAAATCAAAATACATATGGGTCTCATAATAACAATACAAGATATCTTTCACAATGATAATGTAATAATTTTGAAAGGAATTGTAAAAGTTGTTTGACATTTTAAAGTGTAAAAAGGGGGAAAACAATAAAAACGGAACAAGACCAATGCAAATAAACAAGGTACAATGGGTATTAAAAAGCTAAAAATAGTGATATTCAGTAAAGCATAAAGTTGAGCTAAAATTAAATTCAATCAAGAACAGGGAAAAACAAACAATTTATGGTGGTTTAAAATTCTCAGATAATGTACAATTAGTAGAATTGCAAGCAACACAATTAAGATAATCAGTCAAAGGTAACCAATACAGGTCTCTATTTATGGAGGGGCAGCATAAAGAGGTAAAAGCAATATCTAGTCTATGGTAGTGACAAACATTATACCACCAAGCCTTATAGGAAATGTTGGATTAATTTTTCCAATGAAGAGTAATTTGCTGAAAGGCTAAAGCTAACATGAGATCCAACAGCTTTAAATTATCAACATCTGAAACAATGCCAGCAGAGAGGCTACCTAGAAAAAGCACTGAAGGAGATAACTGGGATCATAAATGAAAAATTGAGGTAAGTTGATGCCAAACATTTCTCCAAAAAGAGACAGTGGGAGGACATTCAAAGAGGATATGCATGAGGTCTACCTTTGGGTTATCGCAGGACCAACAGTTTGAAGTTGAGGATACAAAAAATGTAACTATAGTGGAAGGGGTAAAATAAAGTATGTGATAAAGAAAGAAAAGTGACTGTGTGGTAGAAGCTGATCTAGATATTTTATAAGATCGATGCCATATCTTATTCCAGAACGGAACAGTCCAGGTCCATCCCAAATCCAATTCCCATTGAGATTCAATTTCAGATTTAGGTTGTGTCAAAACAGGAGAATGACAAAATTTATAAATATTTGATGCCTTAGGAAATGAGGTAAGAAAGGGGTAATTCTGAAGAAGAAGGAAGGGAAGGGAAGGAAACACGTACATCAAGAAGAAGATATTTAGGCATAAATGAATTGGGACAATGAAATAGAAGTTGGAATTGTTAAAAAGAAAGTGGAGTATCATTGGAAAATAAATCTTGGACCCACGCTATATTTCTTTGTCTCCAGGATTTCCAAAATAAAGGTTTTTTTATTGATAGTGATGAGATGATTATGCCAAATAGGGGAATTCAGAAAAGAGGAATAAGTGACAGTTGAAGATAAATAGTGAGAAGGCAGAAGAGCACAAGTATGTTTAAAAAACGGGGAGGAGATAATTGAAATATTATAAGAAAAGGATACCACCTCACAAGGAGAAAAAGGTAGAAGAAAAGAACATTCAATATCCAACCATAAGGGAGTAAACACAGAGCTTGACAAGGAGATCCATCTAAAAGCTTGACGCAAATAAAAAGATTTGTGATACAGTTTGAAATCAGAAAAATTGGCTCTCCCCTCCTGCTTAGAATGACTAAGGTGACTAAGAGAAATTCAAGATTTCTCATTGTTCCAAAGGAATTTAGACAACCGGGAGTCCAGTAGTTTAAAACAAGTAACAGGTAGAGGAATCGGAATCATGGATAGGATATATAAAATATTAGGAGAAATCATTGTAGGAAGTTGGCTCTGTATGTGCTATTTCAAAGTAAGGAATAGCATGCACAGAGTCCAAGGGTTCCCCTTAGAGGTAAAATAGTGGTAAAAAGAGATAATACTAATGCTCTATTTTGTGGTAGTGTGGTCGAGCAGTAGGCTTATCCAAGGAGTAGTGTTAAGCATTTGTTGTACATACACATAGACAATAGATGAGGTACACACACTCAGAGACAAATCCAGCCAATAGGTTTTGTATAGAAAAATATCTTTTCTTAGTTTATTTTAAGAACCACAGGTTCAAATTCTACATGTAATATCTCATTCGAAAGGTATTGCAGGTAAGTACTTTAGGAACTTCAAATCATCAAAATTGCATGTATACTTTTCAAGTTATTGACAAATAGCTGTTTTAAAAGTGGACACAGTGCAATTTTCACAGTTCCTGGGGGAGGTAAGTTTTTGTTAGTTCTACCAGGTAAGTAGGACACTTACAGGGTTCAGTTCTTGGTCCAAGGTAGCCCACCGTTGGGGGTTCAGAGCAACCCCAAAGTCACCACACCAGCAGCTCAGGGCCGGTCAGGTGCAGAGTTCAAAGTGGTGCCCAAAACACATAGGCTAGAATGGAGAGAAGGGGGTGCCCCGGTTCCGGTCTGCTTGCAGGTACGTACCCGCGTCTTCGGAGGGCAGACCAGGGGGGTTTTGTAGGGCACCGGGGGGGACACAAGTCCACACAGAAATTTCACCCTCAGCAGCGCGGGGGCGGCCGGGTGCAGTGTAGAAACAAGCGTCGGGTTTGCAATGTTAGTCTATGAGAGATCTCGGGATCTCTTCAGCGCTGCAGGCAGGCAAGGGGGGGGTTCCTCGGGGAAACCTCCACTTGGGCAAGGGAGAGGGACTCCTGGGGGTCACTTCTCCAGTGAAAGTCCGGTCCTTCAGGTCCTGGGGGCTGCGGGTGCAGGGTCTCTCCCAGGCGTCGGGACTTTAGGTTCAAAGAGTCGCGGTCAGGGGAAGCCTCGGGATTCCCTCTGCAGGCGGCGCTGTGGGGGCTCAGGGGGGACAGGTTTTGGTACTCACAGTATCAGAGTAGTCCTGGGGTCCCTCCTGAGGTGTTGGATCGCCACCAGCCGAGTCGGGGTCGCCGGGTGCAGTGTTGCAAGTCTCACGCTTCTTGCGGGGAGCTTGCAGGGTTCTTTAAAGCTGCTGGAAACAAAGTTGCAGCTTTTCTTGGAGCAGGTCCGCTGTCCTCGGGAGTTTCTTGTCTTTTCGAAGCAGGGGCAGTCCTCAGAGGATGTCGAGGTCGCTGGTCCCTTTGGAAGGCGTCGCTGGAGCAGGATCTTTGGAAGGCAGGAGACAGGCCGGTGAGTTTCTGGAGCCAAGGCAGTTGTCGTCTTCTGGTCTTCCTCTGCAGGGGTTTTTCAGCTAGGCAGTCCTTCTTCTTGTAGTTGCAGGAATCTAATTTTCTAGGGTTCAGGGTAGCCCTTAAATACTAAATTTAAGGGCGTGTTTAGGTCTGGGGGGTTAGTAGCCAATGGCTACTAGCCCTGAGGGTGGGTACACCCTCTTTGTGCCTCCTCCCAAGGGGAGGGGGTCACAATCCTAACCCTATTGGGGGAATCCTCCATCTGCAAGATGGAGGATTTCTAAAAGTTAGTCACTTCAGCTCAGGACACCTTAGGGGCTGTCCTGACTGGCCAGTGACTCCTCCTTGTTGCTTTCTTTGTTCCCTCCAGCCTTGCCGCCAAAAGTGGGGGCCGTGGCCGGAGGGGGCGGGCAACTCCACTAAGCTGGAGTGCCCTGCTGGGCTGTGACAAAGGGGTGAGCCTTTGAGGCTCACCGCCAGGTGTCACAGCTCCTACCTGGGGGAGGTGTTAGCATCTCCACCCAGTGCAGGCTTTGTTACTGGCCTCAGAGTGACAAAGGCACTCTCCCCATGGGGCCAGCAACATGTCTCTAGTGTGGCAGGCTGCTGGAACTAGTCAGCCTACACAGATAGTTGGTTAAGTTTCAGGGGGCACCTCTAAGGTGCCCTCTGTGGTGTATTTTACAATCAAATGTACACTGGCATCAGTGTGCATTTATTGTGCTGAGAAGTTTGATACCAAACTTCCCAGTTTTCAGTGTAGCCATTATGGTGCTGTGGAGTTCGTGTAAAACAGACTCCCAGACCATATACTCTTATGGCTACCCTGCACTTACAATGTCTAAGGTTTTGCTTAGACACTGTAGGGGCACAGTGCTCATGCACTGGTACCCTCACCTATGGTATAGTGCACCCTGCCTTAGGGCTGTAAGGCCTGCTAGAGGGGTGTCTTATCTTATACTGCATAGGCAGTGAGAGGCTGGCATGGCACCCTGAGGGGAGTGCCATGTCGACTTACTCATTTTGTTCTCACTAGCACACACAGGCTTGTAAGCAGTGTGGCTGTGCTGAGTGAGGGGTCTCTAGGGTGGCATAATGCATGCTGCAGCCCTTAGAGACCTTCCCTGGCATCAGGGCCCTTGGTACCAGAGGTACCAGTTACAAGGGACTTATCTGGATGCCAGGGTGTGCCAATTGTGGGATCAATGGTACATTTTAGGTGAAAGAACACTGGTGCTGGGGCCTGGTTAGCAGGGTCCCAGCACACTTCTCAGTCAAGTCAGCATCAGTATCAGGCAAAAAGTGGGGGGTAACTGCAACAGGGAGCCATTTCTTTACACAAGCCCCCCCCAGCCCACAGGCCAGGAGACTCAGCCAACGCTGGAAGAGTCTTCCTAGTCTGTCAGGCGAGGAAGAGTAGAGGAAATGGCTGGTTTGTTGCAGGGCCTACTCTGCCTTACATCCTCCTGTTCAGGTCATTCCCTCTGGGGAACTGACCCACTTCCACAGTGATAGGACCTAGTCTGAACTGCCTCTTGTCTGTGCTTTTTATGTCTTTACCCATTCTCTCTATTTTGAGGTCAGAGGTATCCACCTCTGCTAATCTTATCTTAGCCAGGGTCACCCCTAGCTTACCCAAAGAGGTTACCCAGAGCTGGAGTAACCCCACCATGACCAACAGGGTCAGGGGGCCTAACTTGTTATTTGGCATGGGGTCAGACCACCATGCCAAGGATAGTGCAGCCATAAAGGCTAACACCCAGCAGAGGCCACTGACAGCTGTCAGTGCCCAGAACCACACCTTTAGCTCTTCACCTACAAGGGAAGGGGCTAAGTTACAGGCTTCTTTGGGTTCAGGGTGCCTGTCTGCTGTATTAGAGTGGGGGGTTACCACATCTTGTAGTAAACACCCTTCTTCCACTCTTTCTTCTGTTAGCTGAGGAGCCACCCACTCAGGCTTAACAGTTGCCTGACTAGCCAGGACTTCTTGTGGGTCAGGTTGGACTTTATCAGAGCCATTTTTGGAGTTCTCCCCTACTGGAGCAGAATCTCCTTGGCTTGCTGGAACCTTGGCTAAAGGTTGTCCACCTTTCCTACTCTGTTTCCTTTTCTTTTTCTTCTGGGGCCTACTTGCATTTACTGCAGAGGCAGGCACTCCAGAATCCTTGGGAGAGGACTGGCCCTGGACCAGTTCTTCTCTTAGGCTCTGACTAACCTCTGGGTAGTCATTTCCAAGGAGACAATCAAGGGGGAGGTCTGTACTGACTACCACCCTTCTCCAGCTAAAAGTTCCACCCACTTCTATGGGCACAAGAGCCACAGGCCTATTAGTGACCCTGTCTGGGCTAACTCTTACTCTGGCCATCTCACCTGGGATGTACTGGTTTGAGAGTACCAGCCTGTCATGCACAATAGTGTGACTGGCACAAGTGTCTCTCAGGGCAGTGGTTGGGATTCCATTCACCAGTAGGTGGTGGAAGTGTCTACTTCCCTCTGGAATCTCCAACTCACCTGTTGGGCCCTGTTTCCAGTTGAAGGCTATGAAGACCTCCACATCTGAGGAGTCATCTCCCATGGCTACACTGGTTACCCCTGGAATTTTGTTCTGGGGTTTGTTTTTGGGACAAGAAGTGTCCTTGGTGTGGTGCCCAGACTGTTTACAGTTGTGGCACCATGCCTTAGTGGCATACCAGTTCTTACCCTGGTACCCACCTTTGTTTTGGGTTGTGTCTTGGGGCCCACCCACCTGTTCTGGTTTTTGGGGGCCTACAGAGGACTCTTTTTCTTTGTTTCTAGGGTCACCCACTTTCTCCTGGGGAGTTTTTGTAACCCCTTTCTTTTGGTCACCCCCAGTGGAAGTTTTGGTTACCCTAGTCTTGACCCAGTGGTCTGCCTTCTTTCCCAATTCTTGGGGAGAAATTGGACCTAGGTCTACCAGATACTGATGCAACTTTTCATTGAAGCAGTTACTTAAAATGTGCTCTTTCATAAACAAATTATAAAGCCCAACATAGTCACACACTTCATTTCCAGTTAACCAACCATCTAGTGTTTTTACTGAGTAGTCTACAAAATCAACCCAGGTCTGGCTCGAGGATTTTTGAGCCCCCCTGAATCTAATTCTATACTCCTCAGTGGAGAATCCAAAGCCCTCAATCAGGGTACCCTTCATGAGGTCATAAGATTCTGCATCTTTTCCAGAGAGTGTGAGGAGTCTATCCCTACACTTTCCAGTGAACATTTCCCAAAGGAGAGCACCCCAGTGAGATCTGTTTACTTTTCTGGTTACACAAGCCCTCTCAAAAGCTGTGAACCATTTGGTGATGTCATCACCATCTTCATATTTTGTTACAATCCCTTTGGGGATTTTTAGGATGTCAGGAGAATCTCTGACCCTATTTAAGTTGCTGCCACCATCGATGGGACCTAGGCCCATCTCTTTTCTTTCCCTTTCTATGGCTAGGAGCTGCTTTTCCAAAGCCAATCTTTTGACCATCCTGGCTAACAGGGGGTCATCTTCACTGGAGTTATCCTCAGTGATTTCAGAGGTGTTGGTCTCTCCTGTGAGGGAACCAGCATCTCTGACTATTATTTTTGGAGTCAGGGTTTGAGGGACCCTGTTCTCCCTAGATAGGACTGGTAGGGGGGAATTTTCCTCCTGGTCACTATCCTCTTCCTCTGAGTTGCCACCCTCAGAGGGGTTGGCCTTTTCAAACTCTGCCAAAAGCTCCTGGAGCTGTATTTTGGTAGGTTTGGGGCCCATTGTTATTTTCTTTATTTTACAGAGTGACCTTAGCTCCCTCATCTTAAGATGGAGGTAAGGTGTGGTGTCGAGTTCCACCACAGTCACATCTGTGCTAGACATTTTGCTTCTAAAAGTTGGAATACTTTTTAAGAATCTACAACTGGTTCTAGAATCTAATTCAAACTTTTAACAAACTTTTAAACTCTAAAAGAAATGCTAACAGGGACTAACACAAGGCCCTAGCAGGACTTTAAAGAATTTAGAAAACTTTTCAAATTGCAAAAATCAATTTCTAATGACAATTTTGGAATTTGTCGTGTGATCAGGTATTGGCTGAGTAGTCCAGCAAATGCAAAGTCTTGTACCCCACCGCTGATCCACCAATGTAGGAAGTTGGCTCTGTATGTGCTATTTCAAAGTAAGGAATAGCATGCACAGAGTCCAAGGGTTCCCCTTAGAGGTAAAATAGTGGTAAAAAGAGATAATACTAATGCTCTATTTTGTGGTAGTGTGGTCGAGCAGTAGGCTTATCCAAGGAGTAGTGTTAAGCATTTGTTGTACATACACATAGACAATAGATGAGGTACACACACTCAGAGACAAATCCAGCCAATAGGTTTTGTATAGAAAAATATCTTTTCTTAGTTTATTTTAAGAACCACAGGTTCAAATTCTACATGTAATATCTCATTCGAAAGGTATTGCAGGTAAGTACTTTAGGAACTTCAAATCATCAAAATTGCATGTATACTTTTCAAGTTATTGACAAATAGCTGTTTTAAAAGTGGACACAGTGCAATTTTCACAGTTCCTGGGGGAGGTAAGTTTTTGTTAGTTCTACCAGGTAAGTAGGACACTTACAGGGTTCAGTTCTTGGTCCAAGGTAGCCCACCGTTGGGGGTTCAGAGCAACCCCAAAGTCACCACACCAGCAGCTCAGGGCCGGTCAGGTGCAGAGTTCAAAGTGGTGCCCAAAACACATAGGCTAGAATGGAGAGAAGGGGGTGCCCCGGTTCCGGTCTGCTTGCAGGTACGTACCCGCGTCTTCGGAGGGCAGACCAGGGGGGTTTTGTAGGGCACCGGGGGGGACACAAGTCCACACAGAAATTTCACCCTCAGCAGCGCGGGGGCGGCCGGGTGCAGTGTAGAAACAAGCGTCGGGTTTGCAATGTTAGTCTATGAGAGATCTCGGGATCTCTTCAGCGCTGCAGGCAGGCAAGGGGGGGGTTCCTCGGGGAAACCTCCACTTGGGCAAGGGAGAGGGACTCCTGGGGGTCACTTCTCCAGTGAAAGTCCGGTCCTTCAGGTCCTGGGGGCTGCGGGTGCAGGGTCTCTCCCAGGCGTCGGGACTTTAGGTTCAAAGAGTCGCGGTCAGGGGAAGCCTCGGGATTCCCTCTGCAGGCGGCGCTGTGGGGGCTCAGGGGGGACAGGTTTTGGTACTCACAGTATCAGAGTAGTCCTGGGGTCCCTCCTGAGGTGTTGGATCGCCACCAGCCGAGTCGGGGTCGCCGGGTGCAGTGTTGCAAGTCTCACGCTTCTTGCGGGGAGCTTGCAGGGTTCTTTAAAGCTGCTGGAAACAAAGTTGCAGCTTTTCTTGGAGCAGGTCCGCTGTCCTCGGGAGTTTCTTGTCTTTTCGAAGCAGGGGCAGTCCTCAGAGGATGTCGAGGTCGCTGGTCCCTTTGGAAGGCGTCGCTGGAGCAGGATCTTTGGAAGGCAGGAGACAGGCCGGTGAGTTTCTGGAGCCAAGGCAGTTGTCGTCTTCTGGTCTTCCTCTGCAGGGGTTTTTCAGCTAGGCAGTCCTTCTTCTTGTAGTTGCAGGAATCTAATTTTCTAGGGTTCAGGGTAGCCCTTAAATACTAAATTTAAGGGCGTGTTTAGGTCTGGGGGGTTAGTAGCCAATGGCTACTAGCCCTGAGGGTGGGTACACCCTCTTTGTGCCTCCTCCCAAGGGGAGGGGGTCACAATCCTAACCCTATTGGGGGAATCCTCCATCTGCAAGATGGAGGATTTCTAAAAGTTAGTCACTTCAGCTCAGGACACCTTAGGGGCTGTCCTGACTGGCCAGTGACTCCTCCTTGTTGCTTTCTTTGTTCCCTCCAGCCTTGCCGCCAAAAGTGGGGGCCGTGGCCGGAGGGGGCGGGCAACTCCACTAAGCTGGAGTGCCCTGCTGGGCTGTGACAAAGGGGTGAGCCTTTGAGGCTCACCGCCAGGTGTCACAGCTCCTACCTGGGGGAGGTGTTAGCATCTCCACCCAGTGCAGGCTTTGTTACTGGCCTCAGAGTGACAAAGGCACTCTCCCCATGGGGCCAGCAACATGTCTCTAGTGTGGCAGGCTGCTGGAACTAGTCAGCCTACACAGATAGTTGGTTAAGTTTCAGGGGGCACCTCTAAGGTGCCCTCTGTGGTGTATTTTACAATCAAATGTACACTGGCATCAGTGTGCATTTATTGTGCTGAGAAGTTTGATACCAAACTTCCCAGTTTTCAGTGTAGCCATTATGGTGCTGTGGAGTTCGTGTAAAACAGACTCCCAGACCATATACTCTTATGGCTACCCTGCACTTACAATGTCTAAGGTTTTGCTTAGACACTGTAGGGGCACAGTGCTCATGCACTGGTACCCTCACCTATGGTATAGTGCACCCTGCCTTAGGGCTGTAAGGCCTGCTAGAGGGGTGTCTTATCTTATACTGCATAGGCAGTGAGAGGCTGGCATGGCACCCTGAGGGGAGTGCCATGTCGACTTACTCATTTTGTTCTCACTAGCACACACAGGCTTGTAAGCAGTGTGGCTGTGCTGAGTGAGGGGTCTCTAGGGTGGCATAATGCATGCTGCAGCCCTTAGAGACCTTCCCTGGCATCAGGGCCCTTGGTACCAGAGGTACCAGTTACAAGGGACTTATCTGGATGCCAGGGTGTGCCAATTGTGGGATCAATGGTACATTTTAGGTGAAAGAACACTGGTGCTGGGGCCTGGTTAGCAGGGTCCCAGCACACTTCTCAGTCAAGTCAGCATCAGTATCAGGCAAAAAGTGGGGGGTAACTGCAACAGGGAGCCATTTCTTTACACAAGCCCCCCCCAGCCCACAGGCCAGGAGACTCAGCCAACGCTGGAAGAGTCTTCCTAGTCTGTCAGGCGAGGAAGAGTAGAGGAAATGGCTGGTTTGTTGCAGGGCCTACTCTGCCTTACATCCTCCTGTTCAGGTCATTCCCTCTGGGGAACTGACCCACTTCCACAGTGATAGGACCTAGTCTGAACTGCCTCTTGTCTGTGCTTTTTATGTCTTTACCCATTCTCTCTATTTTGAGGTCAGAGGTATCCACCTCTGCTAATCTTATCTTAGCCAGGGTCACCCCTAGCTTACCCAAAGAGGTTACCCAGAGCTGGAGTAACCCCACCATGACCAACAGGGTCAGGGGGCCTAACTTGTTATTTGGCATGGGGTCAGACCACCATGCCAAGGATAGTGCAGCCATAAAGGCTAACACCCAGCAGAGGCCACTGACAGCTGTCAGTGCCCAGAACCACACCTTTAGCTCTTCACCTACAAGGGAAGGGGCTAAGTTACAGGCTTCTTTGGGTTCAGGGTGCCTGTCTGCTGTATTAGAGTGGGGGGTTACCACATCTTGTAGTAAACACCCTTCTTCCACTCTTTCTTCTGTTAGCTGAGGAGCCACCCACTCAGGCTTAACAGTTGCCTGACTAGCCAGGACTTCTTGTGGGTCAGGTTGGACTTTATCAGAGCCATTTTTGGAGTTCTCCCCTACTGGAGCAGAATCTCCTTGGCTTGCTGGAACCTTGGCTAAAGGTTGTCCACCTTTCCTACTCTGTTTCCTTTTCTTTTTCTTCTGGGGCCTACTTGCATTTACTGCAGAGGCAGGCACTCCAGAATCCTTGGGAGAGGACTGGCCCTGGACCAGTTCTTCTCTTAGGCTCTGACTAACCTCTGGGTAGTCATTTCCAAGGAGACAATCAAGGGGGAGGTCTGTACTGACTACCACCCTTCTCCAGCTAAAAGTTCCACCCACTTCTATGGGCACAAGAGCCACAGGCCTATTAGTGACCCTGTCTGGGCTAACTCTTACTCTGGCCATCTCACCTGGGATGTACTGGTTTGAGAGTACCAGCCTGTCATGCACAATAGTGTGACTGGCACAAGTGTCTCTCAGGGCAGTGGTTGGGATTCCATTCACCAGTAGGTGGTGGAAGTGTCTACTTCCCTCTGGAATCTCCAACTCACCTGTTGGGCCCTGTTTCCAGTTGAAGGCTATGAAGACCTCCTCATCTGAGGAGTCATCTCCCATGGCTACACTGGTTACCCCTGGAATTTTGTTCTGGGGTTTGTTTTTGGGACAAGAAGTGTCCTTGGTGTGGTGCCCAGACTGTTTACAGTTGTGGCACCATGCCTTAGTGGCATCCCAGTTCTTACCCTGGTACCCACCTTTGTTTTGGGTTGTGTCTTGGGGCCCACCCACCTGTTCTGGTTTTTGGGGGCCTACAGAGGACTCTTTTTCTTTGTTTCTAGGGTCACCCACTTTCTCCTGGGGAGTTTTTGTAAC
Source organism: Pleurodeles waltl (assembly GCF_031143425.1). Lineage (NCBI taxonomy): Eukaryota > Metazoa > Chordata > Amphibia > Caudata > Salamandridae > Pleurodeles > Pleurodeles waltl. The sequence continues at coordinate 569,953,284 of NC_090442.1, forward strand.
CCCTTTCTTTTGGTCACCCCCAGTGGAAGTTTTGGTTACCCTAGTCTTGACCCAGTGGTCTGCCTTCTTTCCCAATTCTTGGGGAGAAATTGGACCTAGGTCTACCAGATACTGATGCAACTTTTCATTGAAGCAGTTACTTAAAATGTGCTCTTTCATAAACAAATTATAAAGCCCAACATAGTCACACACTTCATTTCCAGTTAACCAACCATCTAGTGTTTTTACTGAGTAGTCTACAAAATCAACCCAGGTCTGGCTCGAGGATTTTTGAGCCCCCCTGAATCTAATTCTATACTCCTCAGTGGAGAATCCAAAGCCCTCAATCAGGGTACCCTTCATGAGGTCATAAGATTCTGCATCTTTTCCAGAGAGTGTGAGGAGTCTATCCCTACACTTTCCAGTGAACATTTCCCAAAGGAGAGCACCCCAGTGAGATCTGTTTACTTTTCTGGTTACACAAGCCCTCTCAAAAGCTGTGAACCATTTGGTGATGTCATCACCATCTTCATATTTTGTTACAATCCCTTTGGGGATTTTTAGGATGTCAGGAGAATCTCTGACCCTATTTAAGTTGCTGCCACCATCGATGGGACCTAGGCCCATCTCTTTTCTTTCCCTTTCTATGGCTAGGAGCTGCTTTTCCAAAGCCAATCTTTTGACCATCCTGGCTAACAGGGGGTCATCTTCACTGGAGTTATCCTCAGTGATTTCAGAGGTGTTGGTCTCTCCTGTGAGGGAACCAGCATCTCTGACTATTATTTTTGGAGTCAGGGTTTGAGGGACCCTGTTCTCCCTAGATAGGACTGGTAGGGGGGAATTTTCCTCCTGGTCACTATCCTCTTCCTCTGAGTTGCCACCCTCAGAGGGGTTGGCCTTTTCAAACTCTGCCAAAAGCTCCTGGAGCTGTATTTTGGTAGGTTTGGGGCCCATTGTTATTTTCTTTATTTTACAGAGTGACCTTAGCTCCCTCATCTTAAGATGGAGGTAAGGTGTGGTGTCGAGTTCCACCACAGTCACATCTGTGCTAGACATTTTGCTTCTAAAAGTTGGAATACTTTTTAAGAATCTACAACTGGTTCTAGAATCTAATTCAAACTTTTAACAAACTTTTAAACTCTAAAAGAAATGCTAACAGGGACTAACACAAGGCCCTAGCAGGACTTTAAAGAATTTAGAAAACTTTTCAAATTGCAAAAATCTATTTCTAATGACAATTTTGGAATTTGTCGTGTGATCAGGTATTGGCTGAGTAGTCCAGCAAATGCAAAGTCTTGTACCCCACCGCTGATCCACCAATGTAGGAAGTTGGCTCTGTATGTGCTATTTCAAAGTAAGGAATAGCATGCACAGAGTCCAAGGGTTCCCCTTAGAGGTAAAATAGTGGTAAAAAGAGATAATACTAATGCTCTATTTTGTGGTAGTGTGGTCGAGCAGTAGGCTTATCCAAGGAGTAGTGTTAAGCATTTGTTGTACATACACATAGACAATAGATGAGGTACACACACTCAGAGACAAATCCAGCCAATAGGTTTTGTATAGAAAAATATCTTTTCTTAGTTTATTTTAAGAACCACAGGTTCAAATTCTACATGTAATATCTCATTCGAAAGGTATTGCAGGTAAGTACTTTAGGAACTTCAAATCATCAAAATTGCATGTATACTTTTCAAGTTATTGACAAATAGCTGTTTTAAAAGTGGACACTTAGTGCAATTTTCACAGTTCCTGGGGGAGGTAAGTTTTTGTTAGTTCTACCAGGTAAGTAGGACACTTACAGGGTTCAGTTCTTGGTCCAAGGTAGCCCACCGTTGGGGGTTCAGAGCAACCCCAAAGTCACCACACCAGCAGCTCAGGGCCGGTCAGGTGCAGAGTTCAAAGTGGTGCCCAAAACACATAGGCTAGAATGGAGAGAAGGGGGTGCCCCGGTTCCGGTCTGCTTGCAGGTACGTACCCGCGTCTTCGGAGGGCAGACCAGGGGGGTTTTGTAGGGCACCGGGGGGGACACAAGTCCACACAGAAATTTCACCCTCAGCAGCGCGGGGGCGGCCGGGTGCAGTGTAGAAACAAGCGTCGGGTTTGCAATGTTAGTCTATGAGAGATCTCGGGATCTCTTCAGCGCTGCAGGCAGGCAAGGGGGGGGTTCCTCGGGGAAACCTCCACTTGGGCAAGGGAGAGGGACTCCTGGGGGTCACTTCTCCAGTGAAAGTCCGGTCCTTCAGGTCCTGGGGGCTGCGGGTGCAGGGTCTCTCCCAGGCGTCGGGACTTTAGGTTCAAAGAGTCGCGGTCAGGGGAAGCCTCGGGATTCCCTCTGCAGGCGGCGCTGTGGGGGCTCAGGGGGGACAGGTTTTGGTACTCACAGTATCAGAGTAGTCCTGGGGTCCCTCCTGAGGTGTTGGATCGCCACCAGCCGAGTCGGGGTCGCCGGGTGCAGTGTTGCAAGTCTCACGCTTCTTGCGGGGAGCTTGCAGGGTTCTTTAAAGCTGCTGGAAACAAAGTTGCAGCTTTTCTTGGAGCAGGTCCGCTGTCCTCGGGAGTTTCTTGTCTTTTCGAAGCAGGGGCAGTCCTCAGAGGATGTCGAGGTCGCTGGTCCCTTTGGAAGGCGTCGCTGGAGCAGGATCTTTGGAAGGCAGGAGACAGGCCGGTGAGTTTCTGGAGCCAAGGCAGTTGTCGTCTTCTGGTCTTCCTCTGCAGGGGTTTTTCAGCTAGGCAGTCCTTCTTCTTGTAGTTGCAGGAATCTAATTTTCTAGGGTTCAGGGTAGCCCTTAAATACTAAATTTAAGGGCGTGTTTAGGTCTGGGGGGTTAGTAGCCAATGGCTACTAGCCCTGAGGGTGGGTACACCCTCTTTGTGCCTCCTCCCAAGGGGAGGGGGTCACAATCCTAACCCTATTGGGGGAATCCTCCATCTGCAAGATGGAGGATTTCTAAAAGTTAGTCACTTCAGCTCAGGACACCTTAGGGGCTGTCCTGACTGGCCAGTGACTCCTCCTTGTTGCTTTCTTTGTTCCCTCCAGCCTTGCCGCCAAAAGTGGGGGCCGTGGCCGGAGGGGGCGGGCAACTCCACTAAGCTGGAGTGCCCTGCTGGGCTGTGACAAAGGGGTGAGCCTTTGAGGCTCACCGCCAGGTGTCACAGCTCCTACCTGGGGGAGGTGTTAGCATCTCCACCCAGTGCAGGCTTTGTTACTGGCCTCAGAGTGACAAAGGCACTCTCCCCATGGGGCCAGCAACATGTCTCTAGTGTGGCAGGCTGCTGGAACTAGTCAGCCTACACAGATAGTTGGTTAAGTTTCAGGGGGCACCTCTAAGGTGCCCTCTGTGGTGTATTTTACAATCAAATGTACACTGGCATCAGTGTGCATTTATTGTGCTGAGAAGTTTGATACCAAACTTCCCAGTTTTCAGTGTAGCCATTATGGTGCTGTGGAGTTCGTGTAAAACAGACTCCCAGACCATATACTCTTATGGCTACCCTGCACTTACAATGTCTAAGGTTTTGCTTAGACACTGTAGGGGCACAGTGCTCATGCACTGGTACCCTCACCTATGGTATAGTGCACCCTGCCTTAGGGCTGTAAGGCCTGCTAGAGGGGTGTCTTATCTTATACTGCATAGGCAGTGAGAGGCTGGCATGGCACCCTGAGGGGAGTGCCATGTCGACTTACTCATTTTGTTCTCACTAGCACACACAGGCTTGTAAGCAGTGTGGCTGTGCTGAGTGAGGGGTCTCTAGGGTGGCATAATGCATGCTGCAGCCCTTAGAGACCTTCCCTGGCATCAGGGCCCTTGGTACCAGAGGTACCAGTTACAAGGGACTTATCTGGATGCCAGGGTGTGCCAATTGTGGGATCAATGGTACATTTTAGGTGAAAGAACACTGGTGCTGGGGCCTGGTTAGCAGGGTCCCAGCACACTTCTCAGTCAAGTCAGCATCAGTATCAGGCAAAAAGTGGGGGGTAACTGCAACAGGGAGCCATTTCTTTACACAAGCCCCCCCCAGCCCACAGGCCAGGAGACTCAGCCAATGCTGGAAGAGTCTTCCTAGTCTGTCAGGCGAGGAAGAGTAGAGGAAATGGCTGGTTTGTTGCAGGGCCTACTCTGCCTTACATCCTCCTGTTCAGGTCATTCCCTCTGGGGAACTGACCCACTTCCACAGTGATAGGACCTAGTCTGAACTGCCTCTTGTCTGTGCTTTTTATGTCTTTACCCATTCTCTCTATTTTGAGGTCAGAGGTATCCACCTCTGCTAATCTTATCTTAGCCAGGGTCACCCCTAGCTTACCCAAAGAGGTTACCCAGAGCTGGAGTAACCCCACCATGACCAACAGGGTCAGGGGGCCTAACTTGTTATTTGGCATGGGGTCAGACCACCATGCCAAGGATAGTGCAGCCATAAAGGCTAACACCCAGCAGAGGCCACTGACAGCTGTCAGTGCCCAGAACCACACCTTTAGCTCTTCACCTACAAGGGAAGGGGCTAAGTTACAGGCTTCTTTGGGTTCAGGGTGCCTGTCTGCTGTATTAGAGTGGGGGGTTACCACATCTTGTAGTAAACACCCTTCTTCCACTCTTTCTTCTGTTAGCTGAGGAGCCACCCACTCAGGCTTAACAGTTGCCTGACTAGCCAGGACTTCTTGTGGGTCAGGTTGGACTTTATCAGAGCCATTTTTGGAGTTCTCCCCTACTGGAGCAGAATCTCCTTGGCTTGCTGGAACCTTGGCTAAAGGTTGTCCACCTTTCCTACTCTGTTTCCTTTTCTTTTTCTTCTGGGGCCTACTTGCATTTACTGCAGAGGCAGGCACTCCAGAATCCTTGGGAGAGGACTGGCCCTGGACCAGTTCTTCTCTTAGGCTCTGACTAACCTCTGGGTAGTCATTTCCAAGGAGACAATCAAGGGGGAGGTCTGTACTGACTACCACCCTTCTCCAGCTAAAAGTTCCACCCACTTCTATGGGCACAAGAGCCACAGGCCTATTAGTGACCCTGTCTGGGCTAACTCTTACTCTGGCCATCTCACCTGGGATGTACTGGTTTGAGAGTACCAGCCTGTCATGCACAATAGTGTGACTGGCACAAGTGTCTCTCAGGGCAGTGGTTGGGATTCCATTCACCAGTAGGTGGTGGAAGTGTCTACTTCCCTCTGGAATCTCCAACTCACCTGTTGGGCCCTGTTTCCAGTTGAAGGCTATGAAGACCTCCTCATCTGAGGAGTCATCTCCCATGGCTACACTGGTTACCCCTGGAATTTTGTTCTGGGGTTTGTTTTTGGGACAAGAAGTGTCCTTGGTGTGGTGCCCAGACTGTTTACAGTTGTGGCACCATGCCTTAGTGGCATCCCAGTTCTTACCCTGGTACCCACCTTTGTTTTGGGTTGTGTCTTGGGGCCCACCCACCTGTTCTGGTTTTTGGGGGCCTACAGAGGACTCTTTTTCTTTGTTTCTAGGGTCACCCACTTTCTCCTGGGGAGTTTTTGTAACCCCTTTCTTTTGGTCACCCCCAGTGGAAGTTTTGGTTACCCTAGTCTTGACCCAGTGGTCTGCCTTCTTTCCCAATTCTTGGGGAGAAATTGGACCTAGGTCTACCAGATACTGATGCAACTTTTCATTGAAGCAGTTACTTAAAATGTGCTCTTTCATAAACAAATTATAAAGCCCAACATAGTCACACACTTCATTTCCAGTTAACCAACCATCTAGTGTTTTTACTGAGTAGTCTACAAAATCAACCCAGGTCTGGCTCGAGGATTTTTGAGCCCCCCTGAATCTAATTCTATACTCCTCAGTGGAGAATCCAAAGCCCTCAATCAGGGTACCCTTCATGAGGTCATAAGATTCTGCATCTTTTCCAGAGAGTGTGAGGAGTCTATCCCTACACTTTCCAGTGAACATTTCCCAAAGGAGAGCACCCCAGTGAGATCTGTTTACTTTTCTGGTTACACAAGCCCTCTCAAAAGCTGTGAACCATTTGGTGATGTCATCACCATCTTCATATTTTGTTACAATCCCTTTGGGGATTTTTAGGATGTCAGGAGAATCTCTGACCCTATTTAAGTTGCTGCCACCATCGATGGGACCTAGGCCCATCTCTTTTCTTTCCCTTTCTATGGCTAGGAGCTGCTTTTCCAAAGCCAATCTTTTGACCATCCTGGCTAACAGGGGGTCATCTTCACTGGAGTTATCCTCAGTGATTTCAGAGGTGTTGGTCTCTCCTGTGAGGGAACCAGCATCTCTGACTATTATTTTTGGAGTCAGGGTTTGAGGGACCCTGTTTTCCCTAGATAGGACTGGTAGGGGGGAATTTTCCTCCTGGTCACTATCCTCTTCCTCTGAGTTGCCACCCTCAGAGGGGTTGGCCTTTTCAAACTCTGCCAAAAGCTCCTGGAGCTGTATTTTGGTAGGTTTGGGGCCCATTGTTATTTTCTTTATTTTACAGAGTGACCTTAGCTCCCTCATCTTAAGATGGAGGTAAGGTGTGGTGTCGAGTTCCACCACAGTCACATCTGTGCTAGACATTTTGCTTCTAAAAGTTGGAATACTTTTTAAGAATCTACAACTGGTTCTAGAATCTAATTCAAACTTTTAACAAACTTTTAAACTCTAAAAGAAATGCTAACAGGGACTAACACAAGGCCCTAGCAGGACTTTAAAGAATTTAGAAAACTTTTCAAATTGCAAAAATCAATTTCTAATGACAATTTTGGAATTTGTCGTGTGATCAGGTATTGGCTGAGTAGTCCAGCAAATGCAAAGTCTTGTACCCCACCGCTGATCCACCAATGTAGGAAGTTGGCTCTGTATGTGCTATTTCAAAGTAAGGAATAGCATGCACAGAGTCCAAGGGTTCCCCTTAGAGGTAAAATAGTGGTAAAAAGAGATAATACTAATGCTCTATTTTGTGGTAGTGTGGTCGAGCAGTAGGCTTATCCAAGGAGTAGTGTTAAGCATTTGTTGTACATACACATAGACAATAGATGAGGTACACACACTCAGAGACAAATCCAGCCAATAGGTTTTGTATAGAAAAATATCTTTTCTTAGTTTATTTTAAGAACCACAGGTTCAAATTCTACATGTAATATCTCATTCGAAAGGTATTGCAGGTAAGTACTTTAGGAACTTCAAATCATCAAAATTGCATGTATACTTTTCAAGTTATTGACAAATAGCTGTTTTAAAAGTGGACACTTAGTGCAATTTTCACAGTTCCTGGGGGAGGTAAGTTTTTGTTAGTTCTACCAGGTAAGTAGGACACTTACAGGGTTCAGTTCTTGGTCCAAGGTAGCCCACCGTTGGGGGTTCAGAGCAACCCCAAAGTCACCACACCAGCAGCTCAGGGCCGGTCAGGTGCAGAGTTCAAAGTGGTGCCCAAAACACATAGGCTAGAATGGAGAGAAGGGGGTGCCCCGGTTCCGGTCTGCTTGCAGGTACGTACCCGCGTCTTCGGAGGGCAGACCAGGGGGGTTTTGTAGGGCACCGGGGGGGACACAAGTCCACACAGAAATTTCACCCTCAGCAGCGCGGGGGCGGCCGGGTGCAGTGTAGAAACAAGCGTCGGGTTTGCAATGTTAGTCTATGAGAGATCTCGGGATCTCTTCAGCGCTGCAGGCAGGCAAGGGGGGGGTTCCTCGGGGAAACCTCCACTTGGGCAAGGGAGAGGGACTCCTGGGGGTCACTTCTCCAGTGAAAGTCCGGTCCTTCAGGTCCTGGGGGCTGCGGGTGCAGGGTCTCTCCCAGGCGTCGGGACTTTAGGTTCAAAGAGTCGCGGTCAGGGGAAGCCTCGGGATTCCCTCTGCAGGCGGCGCTGTGGGGGCTCAGGGGGGACAGGTTTTGGTACTCACAGTATCAGAGTAGTCCTGGGGTCCCTCCTGAGGTGTTGGATCGCCACCAGCCGAGTCGGGGTCGCCGGGTGCAGTGTTGCAAGTCTCACGCTTCTTGCGGGGAGCTTGCAGGGTTCTTTAAAGCTGCTGGAAACAAAGTTGCAGCTTTTCTTGGAGCAGGTCCGCTGTCCTCGGGAGTTTCTTGTCTTTTCGAAGCAGGGGCAGTCCTCAGAGGATGTCGAGGTCGCTGGTCCCTTTGGAAGGCGTCGCTGGAGCAGGATCTTTGGAAGGCAGGAGACAGGCCGGTGAGTTTCTGGAGCCAAGGCAGTTGTCGTCTTCTGGTCTTCCTCTGCAGGGGTTTTTCAGCTAGGCAGTCCTTCTTCTTGTAGTTGCAGGAATCTAATTTTCTAGGGTTCAGGGTAGCCCTTAAATACTAAATTTAAGGGCGTGTTTAGGTCTGGGGGGTTAGTAGCCAATGGCTACTAGCCCTGAGGGTGGGTACACCCTCTTTGTGCCTCCTCCCAAGGGGAGGGGGTCACAATCCTAACCCTATTGGGGGAATCCTCCATCTGCAAGATGGAGGATTTCTAAAAGTTAGTCACTTCAGCTCAGGACACCTTAGGGGCTGTCCTGACTGGCCAGTGACTCCTCCTTGTTGCTTTCTTTGTTCCCTCCAGCCTTGCCGCCAAAAGTGGGGGCCGTGGCCGGAGGGGGCGGGCAACTCCACTAAGCTGGAGTGCCCTGCTGGGCTGTGACAAAGGGGTGAGCCTTTGAGGCTCACCGCCAGGTGTCACAGCTCCTACCTGGTGGAGGTGTTAGCATCTCCACCCAGTGCAGGCTTTGTTACTGGCCTCAGAGTGACAAAGGCACTCTCCCCATGGGGCCAGCAACATGTCTCTAGTGTGGCAGGCTGCTGGAACTAGTCAGCCTACACAGATAGTTGGTTAAGTTTCAGGGGGCACCTCTAAGGTGCCCTCTGTGGTGTATTTTACAATCAAATGTACACTGGCATCAGTGTGCATTTATTGTGCTGAGAAGTTTGATACCAAACTTCCCAGTTTTCAGTGTAGCCATTATGGTGCTGTGGAGTTCGTGTAAAACAGACTCCCAGACCATATACTCTTATGGCTACCCTGCACTTACAATGTCTAAGGTTTTGCTTAGACACTGTAGGGGCACAGTGCTCATGCACTGGTACCCTCACCTATGGTATAGTGCACCCTGCCTTAGGGCTGTAAGGCCTGCTAGAGGGGTGTCTTATCTTATACTGCATAGGCAGTGAGAGGCTGGCATGGCACCCTGAGGGGAGTGCCATGTCGACTTACTCATTTTGTTCTCACTAGCACACACAGGCTTGTAAGCAGTGTGGCTGTGCTGAGTGAGGGGTCTCTAGGGTGGCATAATGCATGCTGCAGCCCTTAGAGACCTTCCCTGGCATCAGGGCCCTTGGTACCAGAGGTACCAGTTACAAGGGACTTATCTGGATGCCAGGGTGTGCCAATTGTGGGATCAATGGTACATTTTAGGTGAAAGAACACTGGTGCTGGGGCCTGGTTAGCAGGGTCCCAGCACACTTCTCAGTCAAGTCAGCATCAGTATCAGGCAAAAAGTGGGGGGTAACTGCAACAGGGAGCCATTTCTTTACACAAGCCCCCCCCAGCCCACAGGCCAGGAGACTCAGCCAATGCTGGAAGAGTCTTCCTAGTCTGTCAGGCGAGGAAGAGTAGAGGAAATGGCTGGTTTGTTGCAGGGCCTACTCTGCCTTACATCCTCCTGTTCAGGTCATTCCCTCTGGGGAACTGACCCACTTCCACAGTGATAGGACCTAGTCTGAACTGCCTCTTGTCTGTGCTTTTTATGTCTTTACCCATTCTCTCTATTTTGAGGTCAGAGGTATCCACCTCTGCTAATCTTATCTTAGCCAGGGTCACCCCTAGCTTACCCAAAGAGGTTACCCAGAGCTGGAGTAACCCCACCATGACCAACAGGGTCAGGGGGCCTAACTTGTTATTTGGCATGGGGTCAGACCACCATGCCAAGGATAGTGCAGCCATAAAGGCTAACACCCAGCAGAGGCCACTGACAGCTGTCAGTGCCCAGAACCACACCTTTAGCTCTTCACCTACAAGGGAAGGGGCTAAGTTACAGGCTTCTTTGGGTTCAGGGTGCCTGTCTGCTGTATTAGAGTGGGGGGTTACCACATCTTGTAGTAAACACCCTTCTTCCACTCTTTCTTCTGTTAGCTGAGGAGCCACCCACTCAGGCTTAACAGTTGCCTGACTAGCCAGGACTTCTTGTGGGTCAGGTTGGACTTTATCAGAGCCATTTTTGGAGTTCTCCCCTACTGGAGCAGAATCTCCTTGGCTTGCTGGAACCTTGGCTAAAGGTTGTCCACCTTTCCTACTCTGTTTCCTTTTCTTTTTCTTCTGGGGCCTACTTGCATTTACTGCAGAGGCAGGCACTCCAGAATCCTTGGGAGAGGACTGGCCCTGGACCAGTTCTTCTCTTAGGCTCTGACTAACCTCTGGGTAGTCATTTCCAAGGAGACAATCAAGGGGGAGGTCTGTACTGACTACCACCCTTCTCCAGCTAAAAGTTCCACCCACTTCTATGGGCACAAGAGCCACAGGCCTATTAGTGACCCTGTCTGGGCTAACTCTTACTCTGGCCATCTCACCTGGGATGTACTGGTTTGAGAGTACCAGCCTGTCATGCACAATAGTGTGACTGGCACAAGTGTCTCTCAGGGCAGTGGTTGGGATTCCATTCACCAGTAGGTGGTGGAAGTGTCTACTTCCCTCTGGAATCTCCAACTCACCTGTTGGGCCCTGTTTCCAGTTGAAGGCTATGAAGACCTCCTCATCTGAGGAGTCATCTCCCATGGCTACACTGGTTACCCCTGGAATTTTGTTCTGGGGTTTGTTTTTGGGACAAGAAGTGTCCTTGGTGTGGTGCCCAGACTGTTTACAGTTGTGGCACCATGCCTTAGTGGCATCCCAGTTCTTACCCTGGTACCCACCTTTGTTTTGGGTTGTGTCTTGGGGCCCACCCACCTGTTCTGGTTTTTGGGGGCCTACAGAGGACTCTTTTTCTTTGTTTCTAGGGTCACCCACTTTCTCCTGGGGAGTTTTTGTAACCCCTTTCTTTTGGTCACCCCCAGTGGAAGTTTTGGTTACCCTAGTCTTGACCCAGTGGTCTGCCTTCTTTCCCAATTCTTGGGGAGAAATTGGACCTAGGTCTACCAGATACTGATGCAACTTTTCATTGAAGCAGTTACTTAAAATGTGCTCTTTCATAAACAAATTATAAAGCCCAACATAGTCACACACTTCATTTCCAGTTAACCAACCATCTAGTGTTTTTACTGAGTAGTCTACAAAATCAACCCAGGTCTGGCTCGAGGATTTTTGAGCCCCCCTGAATCTAATTCTATACTCCTCAGTGGAGAATCCAAAGCCCTCAATCAGGGTACCCTTCATGAGGTCATAAGATTCTGCATCTTTTCCAGAGAGTGTGAGGAGTCTATCCCTACACTTTCCAGTGAACATTTCCCAAAGGAGAGCACCCCAGTGAGATCTGTTTACTTTTCTGGTTACACAAGCCCTCTCAAAAGCTGTGAACCATTTGGTGATGTCATCACCATCTTCATATTTTGTTACAATCCCTTTGGGGATTTTTAGGATGTCAGGAGAATCTCTGACCCTATTTAAGTTGCTGCCACCATCGATGGGACCTAGGCCCATCTCTTTTCTTTCCCTTTCTATGGCTAGGAGCTGCTTTTCCAAAGCCAATCTTTTGACCATCCTGGCTAACAGGGGGTCATCTTCACTGGAGTTATCCTCAGTGATTTCAGAGGTGTTGGTCTCTCCTGTGAGGGAACCAGCATCTCTGACTATTATTTTTGGAGTCAGGGTTTGAGGGACCCTGTTCTCCCTAGATAGGACTGGTAGGGGGGAATTTTCCTCCTGGTCACTATCCTCTTCCTCTGAGTTGCCACCCTCAGAGGGGTTGGCCTTTTCAAACTCTGCCAAAAGCTCCTGGAGCTGTATTTTGGTAGGTTTGGGGCCCATTGTTATTTTCTTTATTTTACAGAGTGACCTTAGCTCCCTCATCTTAAGATGGAGGTAAGGTGTGGTGTCGAGTTCCACCACAGTCACATCTGTGCTAGACATTTTGCTTCTAAAAGTTGGAATACTTTTTAAGAATCTACAACTGGTTCTAGAATCTAATTCAAACTTTTAACAAACTTTTAAACTCTAAAAGAAATGCTAACAGGGACTAACACAAGGCCCTAGCAGGACTTTAAAGAATTTAGAAAACTTTTCAAATTGCAAAAATCAATTTCTAATGACAATTTTGGAATTTGTCGTGTGATCAGGTATTGGCTGAGTAGTCCAGCAAATGCAAAGTCTTGTACCCCACCGCTGATCCACCAATGTAGGAAGTTGGCTCTGTATGTGCTATTTCAAAGTAAGGAATAGCATGCACAGAGTCCAAGGGTTCCCCTTAGAGGTAAAATAGTGGTAAAAAGAGATAATACTAATGCTCTATTTTGTGGTAGTGTGGTCGAGCAGTAGGCTTATCCAAGGAGTAGTGTTAAGCATTTGTTGTACATACACATAGACAATAGATGAGGTACACACACTCAGAGACAAATCCAGCCAATAGGTTTTGTATAGAAAAATATCTTTTCTTAGTTTATTTTAAGAACCACAGGTTCAAATTCTACATGTAATATCTCATTCGAAAGGTATTGCAGGTAAGTACTTTAGGAACTTCAAATCATCAAAATTGCATGTATACTTTTCAAGTTATTGACAAATAGCTGTTTTAAAAGTGGACACTTAGTGCAATTTTCACAGTTCCTGGGGGAGGTAAGTTTTTGTTAGTTCTACCAGGTAAGTAGGACACTTACAGGGTTCAGTTCTTGGTCCAAGGTAGCCCACCGTTGGGGGTTCAGAGCAACCCCAAAGTCACCACACCAGCAGCTCAGGGCCGGTCAGGTGCAGAGTTCAAAGTGGTGCCCAAAACACATAGGCTAGAATGGAGAGAAGGGGGTGCCCCGGTTCCGGTCTGCTTGCAGGTACGTACCCGCGTCTTCGGAGGGCAGACCAGGGGGGTTTTGTAGGGCACCGGGGGGGACACAAGTCCACACAGAAATTTCACCCTCAGCAGCGCGGGGGCGGCCGGGTGCAGTGTAGAAACAAGCGTCGGGTTTGCAATGTTAGTCTATGAGAGATCTCGGGATCTCTTCAGCGCTGCAGGCAGGCAAGGGGGGGGTTCCTCGGGGAAACCTCCACTTGGGCAAGGGAGAGGGACTCCTGGGGGTCACTTCTCCAGTGAAAGTCCGGTCCTTCAGGTCCTGGGGGCTGCGGGTGCAGGGTCTCTCCCAGGCGTCGGGACTTTAGGTTCAAAGAGTCGCGGTCAGGGGAAGCCTCGGGATTCCCTCTGCAGGCGGCGCTGTGGGGGCTCAGGGGGGACAGGTTTTGGTACTCACAGTATCAGAGTAGTCCTGGGGTCCCTCCTGAGGTGTTGGATCGCCACCAGCCGAGTCGGGGTCGCCGGGTGCAGTGTTGCAAGTCTCACGCTTCTTGCGGGGAGCTTGCAGGGTTCTTTAAAGCTGCTGGAAACAAAGTTGCAGCTTTTCTTGGAGCAGGTCCGCTGTCCTCGGGAGTTTCTTGTCTTTTCGAAGCAGGGGCAGTCCTCAGAGGATGTCGAGGTCGCTGGTCCCTTTGGAAGGCGTCGCTGGAGCAGGATCTTTGGAAGGCAGGAGACAGGCCGGTGAGTTTCTGGAGCCAAGGCAGTTGTCGTCTTCTGGTCTTCCTCTGCAGGGGTTTTTCAGCTAGGCAGTCCTTCTTCTTGTAGTTGCAGGAATCTAATTTTCTAGGGTTCAGGGTAGCCCTTAAATACTAAATTTAAGGGCGTGTTTAGGTCTGGGGGGTTAGTAGCCAATGGCTACTAGCCCTGAGGGTGGGTGCACCCTCTTTGTGCCTCCTCCCAAGGGGAGGGGGTCACAATCCTAACCCTATTGGGGGAATCCTCCATCTGCAAGATGGAGGATTTCTAAAAGTTAGTCACTTCAGCTCAGGACACCTTAGGGGCTGTCCTGACTGGCCAGTGACTCCTCCTTGTTGCTTTCTTTGTTCCCTCCAGCCTTGCCGCCAAAAGTGGGGGCCGTGGCCGGAGGGGGCGGGCAACTCCACTAAGCTGGAGTGCCCTGCTGGGCTGTGACAAAGGGGTGAGCCTTTGAGGCTCACCGCCAGGTGTCACAGCTCCTACCTGGGGGAGGTGTTAGCATCTCCACCCAGTGCAGGCTTTGTTACTGGCCTCAGAGTGACAAAGGCACTCTCCCCATGGGGCCAGCAACATGTCTCTAGTGTGGCAGGCTGCTGGAACTAGTCAGCCTACACAGATAGTTGGTTAAGTTTCAGGGGGCACCTCTAAGGTGCCCTCTGTGGTGTATTTTACAATCAAATGTACACTGGCATCAGTGTGCATTTATTGTGCTGAGAAGTTTGATACCAAACTTCCCAGTTTTCAGTGTAGCCATTATGGTGCTGTGGAGTTCGTGTAAAACAGACTCCCAGACCATATACTCTTATGGCTACCCTGCACTTACAATGTCTAAGGTTTTGCTTAGACACTGTAGGGGCACAGTGCTCATGCACTGGTACCCTCACCTATGGTATAGTGCACCCTGCCTTAGGGCTGTAAGGCCTGCTAGAGGGGTGTCTTATCTTATACTGCATAGGCAGTGAGAGGCTGGCATGGCACCCTGAGGGGAGTGCCATGTCGACTTACTCATTTTGTTCTCACTAGCACACACAGGCTTGTAAGCAGTGTGGCTGTGCTGAGTGAGGGGTCTCTAGGGTGGCATAATGCATGCTGCAGCCCTTAGAGACCTTCCCTGGCATCAGGGCCCTTGGTACCAGAGGTACCAGTTACAAGGGACTTATCTGGATGCCAGGGTGTGCCAATTGTGGGATCAATGGTACATTTTAGGTGAAAGAACACTGGTGCTGGGGCCTGGTTAGCAGGGTCCCAGCACACTTCTCAGTCAAGTCAGCATCAGTATCAGGCAAAAAGTGGGGGGTAACTGCAACAGGGAGCCATTTCTTTACACAAGCCCCCCCCAGCCCACAGGCCAGGAGACTCAGCCAACGCTGGAAGAGTCTTCCTAGTCTGTCAGGCGAGGAAGAGTAGAGGAAATGGCTGGTTTGTTGCAGGGCCTACTCTGCCTTACATCCTCCTGTTCAGGTCATTCCCTCTGGGGAACTGACCCACTTCCACAGTGATAGGACCTAGTCTGAACTGCCTCTTGTCTGTGCTTTTTATGTCTTTACCCATTCTCTCTATTTTGAGGTCAGAGGTATCCACCTCTGCTAATCTTATCTTAGCCAGGGTCACCCCTAGCTTACCCAAAGAGGTTACCCAGAGCTGGAGTAACCCCACCATGACCAACAGGGTCAGGGGGCCTAACTTGTTATTTGGCATGGGGTCAGACCACCATGCCAAGGATAGTGCAGCCATAAAGGCTAACACCCAGCAGAGGCCACTGACAGCTGTCAGTGCCCAGAACCACACCTTTAGCTCTTCACCTACAAGGGAAGGGGCTAAGTTACAGGCTTCTTTGGGTTCAGGGTGCCTGTCTGCTGTATTAGAGTGGGGGGTTACCACATCTTGTAGTAAACACCCTTCTTCCACTCTTTCTTCTGTTAGCTGAGGAGCCACCCACTCAGGCTTAACAGTTGCCTGACTAGCCAGGACTTCTTGTGGGTCAGGTTGGACTTTATCAGAGCCATTTTTGGAGTTCTCCCCTACTGGAGCAGAATCTCCTTGGCTTGCTGGAACCTTGGCTAAAGGTTGTCCACCTTTCCTACTCTGTTTCCTTTTCTTTTTCTTCTGGGGCCTACTTGCATTTACTGCAGAGGCAGGCACTCCAGAATCCTTGGGAGAGGACTGGCCCTGGACCAGTTCTTCTCTTAGGCTCTGACTAACCTCTGGGTAGTCATTTCCAAGGAGACAATCAAGGGGGAGGTCTGTACTGACTACCACCCTTCTCCAGCTAAAAGTTCCACCCACTTCTATGGGCACAAGAGCCACAGGCCTATTAGTGACCCTGTCTGGGCTAACTCTTACTCTGGCCATCTCACCTGGGATGTACTGGTTTGAGAGTACCAGCCTGTCATGCACAATAGTGTGACTGGCACAAGTGTCTCTCAGGGCAGTGGTTGGGATTCCATTCACCAGTAGGTGGTGGAAGTGTCTACTTCCCTCTGGAATCTCCAACTCACCTGTTGGGCCCTGTTTCCAGTTGAAGGCTATGAAGACCTCCACATCTGAGGAGTCATCTCCCATGGCTACACTGGTTACCCCTGGAATTTTGTTCTGGGGTTTGTTTTTGGGACAAGAAGTGTCCTTGGTGTGGTGCCCAGACTGTTTACAGTTGTGGCACCATGCCTTAGTGGCATCCCAGTTCTTACCCTGGTACCCACCTTTGTTTTGGGTTGTGTCTTGGGGCCCACCCACCTGTTCTGGTTTTTGGGGGCCTACAGAGGACTCTTTTTCTTTGTTTCTAGGGTCACCCACTTTCTCCTGGGGAGTTTTTGTAACCCCTTTCTTTTGGTCACCCCCAGTGGAAGTTTTGGTTACCCTAGTCTTGACCCAGTGGTCTGCCTTCTTTCCCAATTCTTGGGGAGAAATTGGACCTAGGTCTACCAGATACTGATGCAACTTTTCATTGAAGCAGTTACTTAAAATGTGCTCTTTCATAAACAAATTATAAAGCCCAACATAGTCACACACTTCATTTCCAGTTAACCAACCATCTAGTGTTTTTACTGAGTAGTCTACAAAATCAACCCAGGTCTGGCTCGAGGATTTTTGAGCCCCCCTGAATCTAATTCTATACTCCTCAGTGGAGAATCCAAAGCCCTCAATCAGGGTACCCTTCATGAGGTCATAAGATTCTGCATCTTTTCCAGAGAGTGTGAGGAGTCTATCCCTACACTTTCCAGTGAACATTTCCCAAAGGAGAGCACCCCAGTGAGATCTGTTTACTTTTCTGGTTACACAAGCCCTCTCAAAAGCTGTGAACCATTTGGTGATGTCATCACCATCTTCATATTTTGTTACAATCCCTTTGGGGATTTTTAGGATGTCAGGAGAATCTCTGACCCTATTTAAGTTGCTGCCACCATCGATGGGACCTAGGCCCATCTCTTTTCTTTCCCTTTCTATGGCTAGGAGCTGCTTTTCCAAAGCCAATCTTTTGACCATCCTGGCTAACAGGGGGTCATCTTCACTGGAGTTATCCTCAGTGATTTCAGAGGTGTTGGTCTCTCCTGTGAGGGAACCAGCATCTCTGACTATTATTTTTGGAGTCAGGGTTTGAGGGACCCTGTTCTCCCTAGATAGGACTGGTAGGGGGGAATTTTCCTCCTGGTCACTATCCTCTTCCTCTGAGTTGCCACCCTCAGAGGGGTTGGCCTTTTCAAACTCTGCCAAAAGCTCCTGGAGCTGTATTTTGGTAGGTTTGGGGCCCATTGTTATTTTCTTTATTTTACAGAGTGACCTTAGCTCCCTCATCTTAAGATGGAGGTAAGGTGTGGTGTCGAGTTCCACCACAGTCACATCTGTGCTAGACATTTTGCTTCTAAAAGTTGGAATACTTTTTAAGAATCTACAACTGGTTCTAGAATCTAATTCAAACTTTTAACAAACTTTTAAACTCTAAAAGAAATGCTAACAGGGACTAACACAAGGCCCTAGCAGGACTTTAAAGAATTTAGAAAACTTTTCAAATTGCAAAAATCAATTTCTAATGACAATTTTGGAATTTGTCGTGTGATCAGGTATTGGCTGAGTAGTCCAGCAAATGCAAAGTCTTGTACCCCACCGCTGATCCACCAATGTAGGAAGTTGGCTCTGTATGTGCTATTTCAAAGTAAGGAATAGCATGCACAGAGTCCAAGGGTTCCCCTTAGAGGTAAAATAGTGGTAAAAAGAGATAATACTAATGCTCTATTTTGTGGTAGTGTGGTCGAGCAGTAGGCTTATCCAAGGAGTAGTGTTAAGCATTTGTTGTACATACACATAGACAATAGATGAGGTACACACACTCAGAGACAAATCCAGCCAATAGGTTTTGTATAGAAAAATATCTTTTCTTAGTTTATTTTAAGAACCACAGGTTCAAATTCTACATGTAATATCTCATTCGAAAGGTATTGCAGGTAAGTACTTTAGGAACTTCAAATCATCAAAATTGCATGTATACTTTTCAAGTTATTGACAAATAGCTGTTTTAAAAGTGGACACTTAGTGCAATTTTCACAGTTCCTGGGGGAGGTAAGTTTTTGTTAGTTCTACCAGGTAAGTAGGACACTTACAGGGTTCAGTTCTTGGTCCAAGGTAGCCCACCGTTGGGGGTTCAGAGCAACCCCAAAGTCACCACACCAGCAGCTCAGGGCCGGTCAGGTGCAGAGTTCAAAGTGGTGCCCAAAACACATAGGCTAGAATGGAGAGAAGGGGGTGCCCCGGTTCCGGTCTGCTTGCAGGTACGTACCCGCGTCTTCGGAGGGCAGACCAGGGGGGTTTTGTAGGGCACCGGGGGGGACACAAGTCCACACAGAAATTTCACCCTCAGCAGCGCGGGGGCGGCCGGGTGCAGTGTAGAAACAAGCGTCGGGTTTGCAATGTTAGTCTATGAGAGATCTCGGGATCTCTTCAGCGCTGCAGGCAGGCAAGGGGGGGGTTCCTCGGAGAAACCTCCACTTGGGCAAGGGAGAGGGACTCCTGGGGGTCACTTCTCCAGTGAAAGTCCGGTCCTTCAGGTCCTGGGGGCTGCGGGTGCAGGGTCTCTCCCAGGCGTCGGGACTTTAGGTTCAAAGAGTCGCGGTCAGGGGAAGCCTCGGGATTCCCTCTGCAGGCGGCGCTGTGGGGGCTCAGGGGGGACAGGTTTTGGTACTCACAGTATCAGAGTAGTCCTGGGGTCCCTCCTGAGGTGTTGGATCGCCACCAGCCGAGTCGGGGTCGCCGGGTGCAGTGTTGCAAGTCTCACGCTTCTTGCGGGGAGCTTGCAGGGTTCTTTAAAGCTGCTGGAAACAAAGTTGCAGCTTTTCTTGGAGCAGGTCCGCTGTCCTCGGGAGTTTCTTGTCTTTTCGAAGCAGGGGCAGTCCTCAGAGGATGTCGAGGTCGCTGGTCCCTTTGGAAGGCGTCGCTGGAGCAGGATCTTTGGAAGGCAGGAGACAGGCCGGTGAGTTTCTGGAGCCAAGGCAGTTGTCGTCTTCTGGTCTTCCTCTGCAGGGGTTTTTCAGCTAGGCAGTCCTTCTTCTTGTAGTTGCAGGAATCTAATTTTCTAGGGTTCAGGGTAGCCCTTAAATACTAAATTTAAGGGCGTGTTTAGGTCTGGGGGGTTAGTAGCCAATGGCTACTAGCCCTGAGGGTGGGTACACCCTCTTTGTGCCTCCTCCCAAGGGGAGGGGGTCACAATCCTAACCCTATTGGGGGAATCCTCCATCTGCAAGATGGAGGATTTCTAAAAGTTAGTCACTTCAGCTCAGGACACCTTAGGGGCTGTCCTGACTGGCCAGTGACTCCTCCTTGTTGCTTTCTTTGTTCCCTCCAGCCTTGCCGCCAAAAGTGGGGGCCGTGGCCGGAGGGGGCGGGCAACTCCACTAAGCTGGAGTGCCCTGCTGGGCTGTGACAAAGGGGTGAGCCTTTGAGGCTCACCGCCAGGTGTCACAGCTCCTACCTGGGGGAGGTGTTAGCATCTCCACCCAGTGCAGGCTTTGTTACTGGCCTCAGAGTGACAAAGGCACTCTCCCCATGGGGCCAGCAACATGTCTCTAGTGTGGCAGGCTGCTGGAACTAGTCAGCCTACACAGATAGTTGGTTAAGTTTCAGGGGGCACCTCTAAGGTGCCCTCTGTGGTGTATTTTACAATCAAATGTACACTGGCATCAGTGTGCATTTATTGTGCTGAGAAGTTTGATACCAAACTTCCCAGTTTTCAGTGTAGCCATTATGGTGCTGTGGAGTTCGTGTAAAACAGACTCCCAGACCATATACTCTTATGGCTACCCTGCACTTACAATGTCTAAGGTTTTGCTTAGACACTGTAGGGGCACAGTGCTCATGCACTGGTACCCTCACCTATGGTATAGTGCACCCTGCCTTAGGGCTGTAAGGCCTGCTAGAGGGGTGTCTTATCTTATACTGCATAGGCAGTGAGAGGCTGGCATGGCACCCTGAGGGGAGTGCCATGTCGACTTACTCATTTTGTTCTCACTAGCACACACAGGCTTGTAAGCAGTGTGGCTGTGCTGAGTGAGGGGTCTCTAGGGTGGCATAATGCATGCTGCAGCCCTTAGAGACCTTCCCTGGCATCAGGGCCCTTGGTACCAGAGGTACCAGTTACAAGGGACTTATCTGGATGCCAGGGTGTGCCAATTGTGGGATCAATGGTACATTTTAGGTGAAAGAACACTGGTGCTGGGGCCTGGTTAGCAGGGTCCCAGCACACTTCTCAGTCAAGTCAGCATCAGTATCAGGCAAAAAGTGGGGGGTAACTGCAACAGGGAGCCATTTCTTTACACAAGCCCCCCCCAGCCCACAGGCCAGGAGACTCAGCCAACGCTGGAAGAGTCTTCCTAGTCTGTCAGGCGAGGAAGAGTAGAGGAAATGGCTGGTTTGTTGCAGGGCCTACTCTGCCTTACATCCTCCTGTTCAGGTCATTCCCTCTGGGGAACTGACCCACTTCCACAGTGATAGGACCTAGTCTGAACTGCCTCTTGTCTGTGCTTTTTATGTCTTTACCCATTCTCTCTATTTTGAGGTCAGAGGTATCCACCTCTGCTAATCTTATCTTAGCCAGGGTCACCCCTAGCTTACCCAAAGAGGTTACCCAGAGCTGGAGTAACCCCACCATGACCAACAGGGTCAGGGGGCCTAACTTGTTATTTGGCATGGGGTCAGACCACCATGCCAAGGATAGTGCAGCCATAAAGGCTAACACCCAGCAGAGGCCACTGACAGCTGTCAGTGCCCAGAACCACACCTTTAGCTCTTCACCTACAAGGGAAGGGGCTAAGTTACAGGCTTCTTTGGGTTCAGGGTGCCTGTCTGCTGTATTAGAGTGGGGGGTTACCACATCTTGTAGTAAACACCCTTCTTCCACTCTTTCTTCTGTTAGCTGAGGAGCCACCCACTCAGGCTTAACAGTTGCCTGACTAGCCAGGACTTCTTGTGGGTCAGGTTGGACTTTATCAGAGCCATTTTTGGAGTTCTCCCCTACTGGAGCAGAATCTCCTTGGCTTGCTGGAACCTTGGCTAAAGGTTGTCCACCTTTCCTACTCTGTTTCCTTTTCTTTTTCTTCTGGGGCCTACTTGCATTTACTGCAGAGGCAGGCACTCCAGAATCCTTGGGAGAGGACTGGCCCTGGACCAGTTCTTCTCTTAGGCTCTGACTAACCTCTGGGTAGTCATTTCCAAGGAGACAATCAAGGGGGAGGTCTGTACTGACTACCACCCTTCTCCAGCTAAAAGTTCCACCCACTTCTATGGGCACAAGAGCCACAGGCCTATTAGTGACCCTGTCTGGGCTAACTCTTACTCTGGCCATCTCACCTGGGATGTACTGGTTTGAGAGTACCAGCCTGTCATGCACAATAGTGTGACTGGCACAAGTGTCTCTCAGGGCAGTGGTTGGGATTCCATTCACCAGTAGGTGGTGGAAGTGTCTACTTCCCTCTGGAATCTCCAACTCACCTGTTGGGCCCTGTTTCCAGTTGAAGGCTATGAAGACCTCCACATCTGAGGAGTCATCTCCCATGGCTACACTGGTTACCCCTGGAATTTTGTTCTGGGGTTTGTTTTTGGGACAAGAAGTGTCCTTGGTGTGGTGCCCAGACTGTTTACAGTTGTGGCACCATGCCTTAGTGGCATCCCAGTTCTTACCCTGGTACCCACCTTTGTTTTGGGTTGTGTCTTGGGGCCCACCCACCTGTTCTGGTTTTTGGGGGCCTACAGAGGACTCTTTTTCTTTGTTTCTAGGGTCACCCACTTTCTCCTGGGGAGTTTTTGTAACCCCTTTCTTTTGGTCACCCCCAGTGGAAGTTTTGGTTACCCTAGTCTTGACCCAGTGGTCTGCCTTCTT
The DNA here is from genome assembly GCF_031143425.1 of Pleurodeles waltl. Lineage (NCBI taxonomy): Eukaryota > Metazoa > Chordata > Amphibia > Caudata > Salamandridae > Pleurodeles > Pleurodeles waltl. The sequence goes on from NC_090442.1 coordinate 569,975,257, forward strand.
TCCCAATTCTTGGGGAGAAATTGGACCTAGGTCTACCAGATACTGATGCAACTTTTCATTGAAGCAGTTACTTAAAATGTGCTCTTTCATAAACAAATTATAAAGCCCAACATAGTCACACACTTCATTTCCAGTTAACCAACCATCTAGTGTTTTTACTGAGTAGTCTACAAAATCAACCCAGGTCTGGCTCGAGGATTTTTGAGCCCCCCTGAATCTAATTCTATACTCCTCAGTGGAGAATCCAAAGCCCTCAATCAGGGTACCCTTCATGAGGTCATAAGATTCTGCATCTTTTCCAGAGAGTGTGAGGAGTCTATCCCTACACTTTCCAGTGAACATTTCCCAAAGGAGAGCACCCCAGTGAGATCTGTTTACTTTTCTGGTTACACAAGCCCTCTCAAAAGCTGTGAACCATTTGGTGATGTCATCACCATCTTCATATTTTGTTACAATCCCTTTGGGGATTTTTAGGATGTCAGGAGAATCTCTGACCCTATTTAAGTTGCTGCCACCATCGATGGGACCTAGGCCCATCTCTTTTCTTTCCCTTTCTATGGCTAGGAGCTGCTTTTCCAAAGCCAATCTTTTGACCATCCTGGCTAACAGGGGGTCATCTTCACTGGAGTTATCCTCAGTGATTTCAGAGGTGTTGGTCTCTCCTGTGAGGGAACCAGCATCTCTGACTATTATTTTTGGAGTCAGGGTTTGAGGGACCCTGTTCTCCCTAGATAGGACTGGTAGGGGGGAATTTTCCTCCTGGTCACTATCCTCTTCCTCTGAGTTGCCACCCTCAGAGGGGTTGGCCTTTTCAAACTCTGCCAAAAGCTCCTGGAGCTGTATTTTGGTAGGTTTGGGGCCCATTGTTATTTTCTTTATTTTACAGAGTGACCTTAGCTCCCTCATCTTAAGATGGAGGTAAGGTGTGGTGTCGAGTTCCACCACAGTCACATCTGTGCTAGACATTTTGCTTCTAAAAGTTGGAATACTTTTTAAGAATCTACAACTGGTTCTAGAATCTAATTCAAACTTTTAACAAACTTTTAAACTCTAAAAGAAATGCTAACAGGGACTAACACAAGGCCCTAGCAGGACTTTAAAGAATTTAGAAAACTTTTCAAATTGCAAAAATCAATTTCTAATGACAATTTTGGAATTTGTCGTGTGATCAGGTATTGGCTGAGTAGTCCAGCAAATGCAAAGTCTTGTACCCCACCGCTGATCCACCAATGTAGGAAGTTGGCTCTGTATGTGCTATTTCAAAGTAAGGAATAGCATGCACAGAGTCCAAGGGTTCCCCTTAGAGGTAAAATAGTGGTAAAAAGAGATAATACTAATGCTCTATTTTGTGGTAGTGTGGTCGAGCAGTAGGCTTATCCAAGGAGTAGTGTTAAGCATTTGTTGTACATACACATAGACAATAGATGAGGTACACACACTCAGAGACAAATCCAGCCAATAGGTTTTGTATAGAAAAATATCTTTTCTTAGTTTATTTTAAGAACCACAGGTTCAAATTCTACATGTAATATCTCATTCGAAAGGTATTGCAGGTAAGTACTTTAGGAACTTCAAATCATCAAAATTGCATGTATACTTTTCAAGTTATTGACAAATAGCTGTTTTAAAAGTGGACACAGTGCAATTTTCACAGTTCCTGGGGGAGGTAAGTTTTTGTTAGTTCTACCAGGTAAGTAGGACACTTACAGGGTTCAGTTCTTGGTCCAAGGTAGCCCACCGTTGGGGGTTCAGAGCAACCCCAAAGTCACCACACCAGCAGCTCAGGGCCGGTCAGGTGCAGAGTTCAAAGTGGTGCCCAAAACACATAGGCTAGAATGGAGAGAAGGGGGTGCCCCGGTTCCGGTCTGCTTGCAGGTACGTACCCGCGTCTTCGGAGGGCAGACCAGGGGGGTTTTGTAGGGCACCGGGGGGGACACAAGTCCACACAGAAATTTCACCCTCAGCAGCGCGGGGGCGGCCGGGTGCAGTGTAGAAACAAGCGTCGGGTTTGCAATGTTAGTCTATGAGAGATCTCGGGATCTCTTCAGCGCTGCAGGCAGGCAAGGGGGGGGTTCCTCGGGGAAACCTCCACTTGGGCAAGGGAGAGGGACTCCTGGGGGTCACTTCTCCAGTGAAAGTCCGGTCCTTCAGGTCCTGGGGGCTGCGGGTGCAGGGTCTCTCCCAGGCGTCGGGACTTTAGGTTCAAAGAGTCGCGGTCAGGGGAAGCCTCGGGATTCCCTCTGCAGGCGGCGCTGTGGGGGCTCAGGGGGGACAGGTTTTGGTACTCACAGTATCAGAGTAGTCCTGGGGTCCCTCCTGAGGTGTTGGATCGCCACCAGCCGAGTCGGGGTCGCCGGGTGCAGTGTTGCAAGTCTCACGCTTCTTGCGGGGAGCTTGCAGGGTTCTTTAAAGCTGCTGGAAACAAAGTTGCAGCTTTTCTTGGAGCAGGTCCGCTGTCCTCGGGAGTTTCTTGTCTTTTCGAAGCAGGGGCAGTCCTCAGAGGATGTCGAGGTCGCTGGTCCCTTTGGAAGGCGTCGCTGGAGCAGGATCTTTGGAAGGCAGGAGACAGGCCGGTGAGTTTCTGGAGCCAAGGCAGTTGTCGTCTTCTGGTCTTCCTCTGCAGGGGTTTTTCAGCTAGGCAGTCCTTCTTCTTGTAGTTGCAGGAATCTAATTTTCTAGGGTTCAGGGTAGCCCTTAAATACTAAATTTAAGGGCGTGTTTAGGTCTGGGGGGTTAGTAGCCAATGGCTACTAGCCCTGAGGGTGGGTACACCCTCTTTGTGCCTCCTCCCAAGGGGAGGGGGTCACAATCCTAACCCTATTGGGGGAATCCTCCATCTGCAAGATGGAGGATTTCTAAAAGTTAGTCACTTCAGCTCAGGACACCTTAGGGGCTGTCCTGACTGGCCAGTGACTCCTCCTTGTTGCTTTCTTTGTTCCCTCCAGCCTTGCCGCCAAAAGTGGGGGCCGTGGCCGGAGGGGGCGGGCAACTCCACTAAGCTGGAGTGCCCTGCTGGGCTGTGACAAAGGGGTGAGCCTTTGAGGCTCACCGCCAGGTGTCACAGCTCCTACCTGGGGGAGGTGTTAGCATCTCCACCCAGTGCAGGCTTTGTTACTGGCCTCAGAGTGACAAAGGCACTCTCCCCATGGGGCCAGCAACATGTCTCTAGTGTGGCAGGCTGCTGGAACTAGTCAGCCTACACAGATAGTTGGTTAAGTTTCAGGGGGCACCTCTAAGGTGCCCTCTGTGGTGTATTTTACAATCAAATGTACACTGGCATCAGTGTGCATTTATTGTGCTGAGAAGTTTGATACCAAACTTCCCAGTTTTCAGTGTAGCCATTATGGTGCTGTGGAGTTCGTGTAAAACAGACTCCCAGACCATATACTCTTATGGCTACCCTGCACTTACAATGTCTAAGGTTTTGCTTAGACACTGTAGGGGCACAGTGCTCATGCACTGGTACCCTCACCTATGGTATAGTGCACCCTGCCTTAGGGCTGTAAGGCCTGCTAGAGGGGTGTCTTATCTTATACTGCATAGGCAGTGAGAGGCTGGCATGGCACCCTGAGGGGAGTGCCATGTCGACTTACTCATTTTGTTCTCACTAGCACACACAGGCTTGTAAGCAGTGTGGCTGTGCTGAGTGAGGGGTCTCTAGGGTGGCATAATGCATGCTGCAGCCCTTAGAGACCTTCCCTGGCATCAGGGCCCTTGGTACCAGAGGTACCAGTTACAAGGGACTTATCTGGATGCCAGGGTGTGCCAATTGTGGGATCAATGGTACATTTTAGGTGAAAGAACACTGGTGCTGGGGCCTGGTTAGCAGGGTCCCAGCACACTTCTCAGTCAAGTCAGCATCAGTATCAGGCAAAAAGTGGGGGGTAACTGCAACAGGGAGCCATTTCTTTACACAAGCCCCCCCCAGCCCACAGGCCAGGAGACTCAGCCAACGCTGGAAGAGTCTTCCTAGTCTGTCAGGCGAGGAAGAGTAGAGGAAATGGCTGGTTTGTTGCAGGGCCTACTCTGCCTTACATCCTCCTGTTCAGGTCATTCCCTCTGGGGAACTGACCCACTTCCACAGTGATAGGACCTAGTCTGAACTGCCTCTTGTCTGTGCTTTTTATGTCTTTACCCATTCTCTCTATTTTGAGGTCAGAGGTATCCACCTCTGCTAATCTTATCTTAGCCAGGGTCACCCCTAGCTTACCCAAAGAGGTTACCCAGAGCTGGAGTAACCCCACCATGACCAACAGGGTCAGGGGGCCTAACTTGTTATTTGGCATGGGGTCAGACCACCATGCCAAGGATAGTGCAGCCATAAAGGCTAACACCCAGCAGAGGCCACTGACAGCTGTCAGTGCCCAGAACCACACCTTTAGCTCTTCACCTACAAGGGAAGGGGCTAAGTTACAGGCTTCTTTGGGTTCAGGGTGCCTGTCTGCTGTATTAGAGTGGGGGGTTACCACATCTTGTAGTAAACACCCTTCTTCCACTCTTTCTTCTGTTAGCTGAGGAGCCACCCACTCAGGCTTAACAGTTGCCTGACTAGCCAGGACTTCTTGTGGGTCAGGTTGGACTTTATCAGAGCCATTTTTGGAGTTCTCCCCTACTGGAGCAGAATCTCCTTGGCTTGCTGGAACCTTGGCTAAAGGTTGTCCACCTTTCCTACTCTGTTTCCTTTTCTTTTTCTTCTGGGGCCTACTTGCATTTACTGCAGAGGCAGGCACTCCAGAATCCTTGGGAGAGGACTGGCCCTGGACCAGTTCTTCTCTTAGGCTCTGACTAACCTCTGGGTAGTCATTTCCAAGGAGACAATCAAGGGGGAGGTCTGTACTGACTACCACCCTTCTCCAGCTAAAAGTTCCACCCACTTCTATGGGCACAAGAGCCACAGGCCTATTAGTGACCCTGTCTGGGCTAACTCTTACTCTGGCCATCTCACCTGGGATGTACTGGTTTGAGAGTACCAGCCTGTCATGCACAATAGTGTGACTGGCACAAGTGTCTCTCAGGGCAGTGGTTGGGATTCCATTCACCAGTAGGTGGTGGAAGTGTCTACTTCCCTCTGGAATCTCCAACTCACCTGTTGGGCCCTGTTTCCAGTTGAAGGCTATGAAGACCTCCTCATCTGAGGAGTCATCTCCCATGGCTACACTGGTTACCCCTGGAATTTTGTTCTGGGGTTTGTTTTTGGGACAAGAAGTGTCCTTGGTGTGGTGCCCAGACTGTTTACAGTTGTGGCACCATGCCTTAGTGGCATCCCAGTTCTTACCCTGGTACCCACCTTTGTTTTGGGTTGTGTCTTGGGGCCCACCCACCTGTTCTGGTTTTTGGGGGCCTACAGAGGACTCTTTTTCTTTGTTTCTAGGGTCACCCACTTTCTCCTGGGGAGTTTTTGTAACCCCTTTCTTTTGGTCACCCCCAGTGGAAGTTTTGGTTACCCTAGTCTTGACCCAGTGGTCTGCCTTCTTTCCCAATTCTTGGGGAGAAATTGGACCTAGGTCTACCAGATACTGATGCAACTTTTCATTGAAGCAGTTACTTAAAATGTGCTCTTTCATAAACAAATTATAAAGCCCAACATAGTCACACACTTCATTTCCAGTTAACCAACCATCTAGTGTTTTTACTGAGTAGTCTACAAAATCAACCCAGGTCTGGCTCGAGGATTTTTGAGCCCCCCTGAATCTAATTCTATACTCCTCAGTGGAGAATCCAAAGCCCTCAATCAGGGTACCCTTCATGAGGTCATAAGATTCTGCATCTTTTCCAGAGAGTGTGAGGAGTCTATCCCTACACTTTCCAGTGAACATTTCCCAAAGGAGAGCACCCCAGTGAGATCTGTTTACTTTTCTGGTTACACAAGCCCTCTCAAAAGCTGTGAACCATTTGGTGATGTCATCACCATCTTCATATTTTGTTACAATCCCTTTGGGGATTTTTAGGATGTCAGGAGAATCTCTGACCCTATTTAAGTTGCTGCCACCATCGATGGGACCTAGGCCCATCTCTTTTCTTTCCCTTTCTATGGCTAGGAGCTGCTTTTCCAAAGCCAATCTTTTGACCATCCTGGCTAACAGGGGGTCATCTTCACTGGAGTTATCCTCAGTGATTTCAGAGGTGTTGGTCTCTCCTGTGAGGGAACCAGCATCTCTGACTATTATTTTTGGAGTCAGGGTTTGAGGGACCCTGTTCTCCCTAGATAGGACTGGTAGGGGGGAATTTTCCTCCTGGTCACTATCCTCTTCCTCTGAGTTGCCACCCTCAGAGGGGTTGGCCTTTTCAAACTCTGCCAAAAGCTCCTGGAGCTGTATTTTGGTAGGTTTGGGGCCCATTGTTATTTTCTTTATTTTACAGAGTGACCTTAGCTCCCTCATCTTAAGATGGAGGTAAGGTGTGGTGTCGAGTTCCACCACAGTCACATCTGTGCTAGACATTTTGCTTCTAAAAGTTGGAATACTTTTTAAGAATCTACAACTGGTTCTAGAATCTAATTCAAACTTTTAACAAACTTTTAAACTCTAAAAGAAATGCTAACAGGGACTAACACAAGGCCCTAGCAGGACTTTAAAGAATTTAGAAAACTTTTCAAATTGCAAAAATCAATTTCTAATGACAATTTTGGAATTTGTCGTGTGATCAGGTATTGGCTGAGTAGTCCAGCAAATGCAAAGTCTTGTACCCCACCGCTGATCCACCAATGTAGGAAGTTGGCTCTGTATGTGCTATTTCAAAGTAAGGAATAGCATGCACAGAGTCCAAGGGTTCCCCTTAGAGGTAAAATAGTGGTAAAAAGAGATAATACTAATGCTCTATTTTGTGGTAGTGTGGTCGAGCAGTAGGCTTATCCAAGGAGTAGTGTTAAGCATTTGTTGTACATACACATAGACAATAGATGAGGTACACACACTCAGAGACAAATCCAGCCAATAGGTTTTGTATAGAAAAATATCTTTTCTTAGTTTATTTTAAGAACCACAGGTTCAAATTCTACATGTAATATCTCATTCGAAAGGTATTGCAGGTAAGTACTTTAGGAACTTCAAATCATCAAAATTGCATGTATACTTTTCAAGTTATTGACAAATAGCTGTTTTAAAAGTGGACACTTAGTGCAATTTTCACAGTTCCTGGGGGAGGTAAGTTTTTGTTAGTTCTACCAGGTAAGTAGGACACTTACAGGGTTCAGTTCTTGGTCCAAGGTAGCCCACTGTTGGGGGTTCAGAGCAACCCCAAAGTCACCACACCAGCAGCTCAGGGCCGGTCAGGTGCAGAGTTCAAAGTGGTGCCCAAAACACATAGGCTAGAATGGAGAGAAGGGGGTGCCCCGGTTCCGGTCTGCTTGCAGGTACGTACCCGCGTCTTCGGAGGGCAGACCAGGGGGGTTTTGTAGGGCACCGGGGGGGACACAAGTCCACACAGAAATTTCACCCTCAGCAGCGCGGGGGCGGCCGGGTGCAGTGTAGAAACAAGCGTCGGGTTTGCAATGTTAGTCTATGAGAGATCTCGGGATCTCTTCAGCGCTGCAGGCAGGCAAGGGGGGGGTTCCTCGGAGAAACCTCCACTTGGGCAAGGGAGAGGGACTCCTGGGGGTCACTTCTCCAGTGAAAGTCCGGTCCTTCAGGTCCTGGGGGCTGCGGGTGCAGGGTCTCTCCCAGGCGTCGGGACTTTAGGTTCAAAGAGTCGCGGTCAGGGGAAGCCTCGGGATTCCCTCTGCAGGCGGCGCTGTGGGGGCTCAGGGGGGACAGGTTTTGGTACTCACAGTATCAGAGTAGTCCTGGGGTCCCTCCTGAGGTGTTGGATCGCCACCAGCCGAGTCGGGGTCGCCGGGTGCAGTGTTGCAAGTCTCACGCTTCTTGCGGGGAGCTTGCAGGGTTCTTTAAAGCTGCTGGAAACAAAGTTGCAGCTTTTCTTGGAGCAGGTCCGCTGTCCTCGGGAGTTTCTTGTCTTTTCGAAGCAGGGGCAGTCCTCAGAGGATGTCGAGGTCGCTGGTCCCTTTGGAAGGCGTCGCTGGAGCAGGATCTTTGGAAGGCAGGAGACAGGCCGGTGAGTTTCTGGAGCCAAGGCAGTTGTCGTCTTCTGGTCTTCCTCTGCAGGGGTTTTTCAGCTAGGCAGTCCTTCTTCTTGTAGTTGCAGGAATCTAATTTTCTAGGGTTCAGGGTAGCCCTTAAATACTAAATTTAAGGGCGTGTTTAGGTCTGGGGGGTTAGTAGCCAATGGCTACTAGCCCTGAGGGTGGGTACACCCTCTTTGTGCCTCCTCCCAAGGGGAGGGGGTCACAATCCTAACCCTATTGGGGGAATCCTCCATCTGCAAGATGGAGGATTTCTAAAAGTTAGTCACTTCAGCTCAGGACACCTTAGGGGCTGTCCTGACTGGCCAGTGACTCCTCCTTGTTGCTTTCTTTGTTCCCTCCAGCCTTGCCGCCAAAAGTGGGGGCCGTGGCCGGAGGGGGCGGGCAACTCCACTAAGCTGGAGTGCCCTGCTGGGCTGTGACAAAGGGGTGAGCCTTTGAGGCTCACCGCCAGGTGTCACAGCTCCTACCTGGGGGAGGTGTTAGCATCTCCACCCAGTGCAGGCTTTGTTACTGGCCTCAGAGTGACAAAGGCACTCTCCCCATGGGGCCAGCAACATGTCTCTAGTGTGGCAGGCTGCTGGAACTAGTCAGCCTACACAGATAGTTGGTTAAGTTTCAGGGGGCACCTCTAAGGTGCCCTCTGTGGTGTATTTTACAATCAAATGTACACTGGCATCAGTGTGCATTTATTGTGCTGAGAAGTTTGATACCAAACTTCCCAGTTTTCAGTGTAGCCATTATGGTGCTGTGGAGTTCGTGTAAAACAGACTCCCAGACCATATACTCTTATGGCTACCCTGCACTTACAATGTCTAAGGTTTTGCTTAGACACTGTAGGGGCACAGTGCTCATGCACTGGTACCCTCACCTATGGTATAGTGCACCCTGCCTTAGGGCTGTAAGGCCTGCTAGAGGGGTGTCTTATCTTATACTGCATAGGCAGTGAGAGGCTGGCATGGCACCCTGAGGGGAGTGCCATGTCGACTTACTCATTTTGTTCTCACTAGCACACACAGGCTTGTAAGCAGTGTGGCTGTGCTGAGTGAGGGGTCTCTAGGGTGGCATAATGCATGCTGCAGCCCTTAGAGACCTTCCCTGGCATCAGGGCCCTTGGTACCAGAGGTACCAGTTACAAGGGACTTATCTGGATGCCAGGGTGTGCCAATTGTGGGATCAATGGTACATTTTAGGTGAAAGAACACTGGTGCTGGGGCCTGGTTAGCAGGGTCCCAGCACACTTCTCAGTCAAGTCAGCATCAGTATCAGGCAAAAAGTGGGGGGTAACTGCAACAGGGAGCCATTTCTTTACACAAGCCCCCCCCAGCCCACAGGCCAGGAGACTCAGCCAATGCTGGAAGAGTCTTCCTAGTCTGTCAGGCGAGGAAGAGTAGAGGAAATGGCTGGTTTGTTGCAGGGCCTACTCTGCCTTACATCCTCCTGTTCAGGTCATTCCCTCTGGGGAACTGACCCACTTCCACAGTGATAGGACCTAGTCTGAACTGCCTCTTGTCTGTGCTTTTTATGTCTTTACCCATTCTCTCTATTTTGAGGTCAGAGGTATCCACCTCTGCTAATCTTATCTTAGCCAGGGTCACCCCTAGCTTACCCAAAGAGGTTACCCAGAGCTGGAGTAACCCCACCATGACCAACAGGGTCAGGGGGCCTAACTTGTTATTTGGCATGGGGTCAGACCACCATGCCAAGGATAGTGCAGCCATAAAGGCTAACACCCAGCAGAGGCCACTGACAGCTGTCAGTGCCCAGAACCACACCTTTAGCTCTTCACCTACAAGGGAAGGGGCTAAGTTACAGGCTTCTTTGGGTTCAGGGTGCCTGTCTGCTGTATTAGAGTGGGGGGTTACCACATCTTGTAGTAAACACCCTTCTTCCACTCTTTCTTCTGTTAGCTGAGGAGCCACCCACTCAGGCTTAACAGTTGCCTGACTAGCCAGGACTTCTTGTGGGTCAGGTTGGACTTTATCGGAGCCATTTTTGGAGTTCTCCCCTACTGGAGCAGAATCTCCTTGGCTTGCTGGAACCTTGGCTAAAGGTTGTCCACCTTTCCTACTCTGTTTCCTTTTCTTTTTCTTCTGGGGCCTACTTGCATTTACTGCAGAGGCAGGCACTCCAGAATCCTTGGGAGAGGACTGGCCCTGGACCAGTTCTTCTCTTAGGCTCTGACTAACCTCTGGGTAGTCATTTCCAAGGAGACAATCAAGGGGGAGGTCTGTACTGACTACCACCCTTCTCCAGCTAAAAGTTCCACCCACTTCTATGGGCACAAGAGCCACAGGCCTATTAGTGACCCTGTCTGGGCTAACTCTTACTCTGGCCATCTCACCTGGGATGTACTGGTTTGAGAGTACCAGCCTGTCATGCACAATAGTGTGACTGGCACAAGTGTCTCTCAGGGCAGTGGTTGGGATTCCATTCACCAGTAGGTGGTGGAAGTGTCTACTTCCCTCTGGAATCTCCAACTCACCTGTTGGGCCCTGTTTCCAGTTGAAGGCTATGAAGACCTCCTCATCTGAGGAGTCATCTCCCATGGCTACACTGGTTACCCCTGGAATTTTGTTCTGGGGTTTGTTTTTGGGACAAGAAGTGTCCTTGGTGTGGTGCCCAGACTGTTTACAGTTGTGGCACCATGCCTTAGTGGCATCCCAGTTCTTACCCTGGTACCCACCTTTGTTTTGGGTTGTGTCTTGGGGCCCACCCACCTGTTCTGGTTTTTGGGGGCCTACAGAGGACTCTTTTTCTTTGTTTCTAGGGTCACCCACTTTCTCCTGGGGAGTTTTTGTAACCCCTTTCTTTTGGTCACCCCCAGTGGAAGTTTTGGTTACCCTAGTCTTGACCCAGTGGTCTGCCTTCTTTCCCAATTCTTGGGGAGAAATTGGACCTAGGTCTACCAGATACTGATGCAACTTTTCATTGAAGCAGTTACTTAAAATGTGCTCTTTCATAAACAAATTATAAAGCCCAACATAGTCACACACTTCATTTCCAGTTAACCAACCATCTAGTGTTTTTACTGAGTAGTCTACAAAATCAACCCAGGTCTGGCTCGAGGATTTTTGAGCCCCCCTGAATCTAATTCTATACTCCTCAGTGGAGAATCCAAAGCCCTCAATCAGGGTACCCTTCATGAGGTCATAAGATTCTGCATCTTTTCCAGAGAGTGTGAGGAGTCTATCCCTACACTTTCCAGTGAACATTTCCCAAAGGAGAGCACCCCAGTGAGATCTGTTTACTTTTCTGGTTACACAAGCCCTCTCAAAAGCTGTGAACCATTTGGTGATGTCATCACCATCTTCATATTTTGTTACAATCCCTTTGGGGATTTTTAGGATGTCAGGAGAATCTCTGACCCTATTTAAGTTGCTGCCACCATCGATGGGACCTAGGCCCATCTCTTTTCTTTCCCTTTCTATGGCTAGGAGCTGCTTTTCCAAAGCCAATCTTTTGACCATCCTGGCTAACAGGGGGTCATCTTCACTGGAGTTATCCTCAGTGATTTCAGAGGTGTTGGTCTCTCCTGTGAGGGAACCAGCATCTCTGACTATTATTTTTGGAGTCAGGGTTTGAGGGACCCTGTTCTCCCTAGATAGGACTGGTAGGGGGGAATTTTCCTCCTGGTCACTATCCTCTTCCTCTGAGTTGCCACCCTCAGAGGGGTTGGCCTTTTCAAACTCTGCCAAAAGCTCCTGGAGCTGTATTTTGGTAGGTTTGGGGCCCATTGTTATTTTCTTTATTTTACAGAGTGACCTTAGCTCCCTCATCTTAAGATGGAGGTAAGGTGTGGTGTCGAGTTCCACCACAGTCACATCTGTGCTAGACATTTTGCTTCTAAAAGTTGGAATACTTTTTAAGAATCTACAACTGGTTCTAGAATCTAATTCAAACTTTTAACAAACTTTTAAACTCTAAAAGAAATGCTAACAGGGACTAACACAAGGCCCTAGCAGGACTTTAAAGAATTTAGAAAACTTTTCAAATTGCAAAAATCAATTTCTAATGACAATTTTGGAATTTGTCGTGTGATCAGGTATTGGCTGAGTAGTCCAGCAAATGCAAAGTCTTGTACCCCACCGCTGATCCACCAATGTAGGAAGTTGGCTCTGTATGTGCTATTTCAAAGTAAGGAATAGCATGCACAGAGTCCAAGGGTTCCCCTTAGAGGTAAAATAGTGGTAAAAAGAGATAATACTAATGCTCTATTTTGTGGTAGTGTGGTCGAGCAGTAGGCTTATCCAAGGAGTAGTGTTAAGCATTTGTTGTACATACACATAGACAATAGATGAGGTACACACACTCAGAGACAAATCCAGCCAATAGGTTTTGTATAGAAAAATATCTTTTCTTAGTTTATTTTAAGAACCACAGGTTCAAATTCTACATGTAATATCTCATTCGAAAGGTATTGCAGGTAAGTACTTTAGGAACTTCAAATCATCAAAATTGCATGTATACTTTTCAAGTTATTGACAAATAGCTGTTTTAAAAGTGGACACTTAGTGCAATTTTCACAGTTCCTGGGGGAGGTAAGTTTTTGTTAGTTCTACCAGGTAAGTAGGACACTTACAGGGTTCAGTTCTTGGTCCAAGGTAGCCCACCGTTGGGGGTTCAGAGCAACCCCAAAGTCACCACACCAGCAGCTCAGGGCCGGTCAGGTGCAGAGTTCAAAGTGGTGCCCAAAACACATAGGCTAGAATGGAGAGAAGGGGGTGCCCCGGTTCCGGTCTGCTTGCAGGTACGTACCCGCGTCTTCGGAGGGCAGACCAGGGGGGTTTTGTAGGGCACCGGGGGGGACACAAGTCCACACAGAAATTTCACCCTCAGCAGCGCGGGGGCGGCCGGGTGCAGTGTAGAAACAAGCGTCGGGTTTGCAATGTTAGTCTATGAGAGATCTCGGGATCTCTTCAGCGCTGCAGGCAGGCAAGGGGGGGGTTCCTCGGAGAAACCTCCACTTGGGCAAGGGAGAGGGACTCCTGGGGGTCACTTCTCCAGTGAAAGTCCGGTCCTTCAGGTCCTGGGGGCTGCGGGTGCAGGGTCTCTCCCAGGCGTCGGGACTTTAGGTTCAAAGAGTCGCGGTCAGGGGAAGCCTCGGGATTCCCTCTGCAGGCGGCGCTGTGGGGGCTCAGGGGGGACAGGTTTTGGTACTCACAGTATCAGAGTAGTCCTGGGGTCCCTCCTGAGGTGTTGGATCGCCACCAGCCGAGTCGGGGTCGCCGGGTGCAGTGTTGCAAGTCTCACGCTTCTTGCGGGGAGCTTGCAGGGTTCTTTAAAGCTGCTGGAAACAAAGTTGCAGCTTTTCTTGGAGCAGGTCCGCTGTCCTCGGGAGTTTCTTGTCTTTTCGAAGCAGGGGCAGTCCTCAGAGGATGTCGAGGTCGCTGGTCCCTTTGGAAGGCGTCGCTGGAGCAGGATCTTTGGAAGGCAGGAGACAGGCCGGTGAGTTTCTGGAGCCAAGGCAGTTGTCGTCTTCTGGTCTTCCTCTGCAGGGGTTTTTCAGCTAGGCAGTCCTTCTTCTTGTAGTTGCAGGAATCTAATTTTCTAGGGTTCAGGGTAGCCCTTAAATACTAAATTTAAGGGCGTGTTTAGGTCTGGGGGGTTAGTAGCCAATGGCTACTAGCCCTGAGGGTGGGTACACCCTCTTTGTGCCTCCTCCCAAGGGGAGGGGGTCACAATCCTAACCCTATTGGGGGAATCCTCCATCTGCAAGATGGAGGATTTCTAAAAGTTAGTCACTTCAGCTCAGGACACCTTAGGGGCTGTCCTGACTGGCCAGTGACTCCTCCTTGTTGCTTTCTTTGTTCCCTCCAGCCTTGCCGCCAAAAGTGGGGGCCGTGGCCGGAGGGGGCGGGCAACTCCACTAAGCTGGAGTGCCCTGCTGGGCTGTGACAAAGGGGTGAGCCTTTGAGGCTCACCGCCAGGTGTCACAGCTCCTACCTGGGGGAGGTGTTAGCATCTCCACCCAGTGCAGGCTTTGTTACTGGCCTCAGAGTGACAAAGGCACTCTCCCCATGGGGCCAGCAACATGTCTCTAGTGTGGCAGGCTGCTGGAACTAGTCAGCCTACACAGATAGTTGGTTAAGTTTCAGGGGGCACCTCTAAGGTGCCCTCTGTGGTGTATTTTACAATCAAATGTACACTGGCATCAGTGTGCATTTATTGTGCTGAGAAGTTTGATACCAAACTTCCCAGTTTTCAGTGTAGCCATTATGGTGTTGTGGAGTTCGTGTAAAACAGACTCCCAGACCATATACTCTTATGGCTACCCTGCACTTACAATGTCTAAGGTTTTGCTTAGACACTGTAGGGGCACAGTGCTCATGCACTGGTACCCTCACCTATGGTATAGTGCACCCTGCCTTAGGGCTGTAAGGCCTGCTAGAGGGGTGTCTTATCTTATACTGCATAGGCAGTGAGAGGCTGGCATGGCACCCTGAGGGGAGTGCCATGTCGACTTACTCATTTTGTTCTCACTAGCACACACAGGCTTGTAAGCAGTGTGGCTGTGCTGAGTGAGGGGTCTCTAGGGTGGCATAATGCATGCTGCAGCCCTTAGAGACCTTCCCTGGCATCAGGGCCCTTGGTACCAGAGGTACCAGTTACAAGGGACTTATCTGGATGCCAGGGTGTGCCAATTGTGGGATCAATGGTACATTTTAGGTGAAAGAACACTGGTGCTGGGGCCTGGTTAGCAGGGTCCCAGCACACTTCTCAGTCAAGTCAGCATCAGTATCAGGCAAAAAGTGGGGGGTAACTGCAACAGGGAGCCATTTCTTTACACAAGCCCCCCCCAGCCCACAGGCCAGGAGACTCAGCCAACGCTGGAAGAGTCTTCCTAGTCTGTCAGGCGAGGAAGAGTAGAGGAAATGGCTGGTTTGTTGCAGGGCCTACTCTGCCTTACATCCTCCTGTTCAGGTCATTCCCTCTGGGGAACTGACCCACTTCCACAGTGATAGGACCTAGTCTGAACTGCCTCTTGTCTGTGCTTTTTATGTCTTTACCCATTCTCTCTATTTTGAGGTCAGAGGTATCCACCTCTGCTAATCTTATCTTAGCCAGGGTCACCCCTAGCTTACCCAAAGAGGTTACCCAGAGCTGGAGTAACCCCACCATGACCAACAGGGTCAGGGGGCCTAACTTGTTATTTGGCATGGGGTCAGACCACCATGCCAAGGATAGTGCAGCCATAAAGGCTAACACCCAGCAGAGGCCACTGACAGCTGTCAGTGCCCAGAACCACACCTTTAGCTCTTCACCTACAAGGGAAGGGGCTAAGTTACAGGCTTCTTTGGGTTCAGGGTGCCTGTCTGCTGTATTAGAGTGGGGGGTTACCACATCTTGTAGTAAACACCCTTCTTCCACTCTTTCTTCTGTTAGCTGAGGAGCCACCCACTCAGGCTTAACAGTTGCCTGACTAGCCAGGACTTCTTGTGGGTCAGGTTGGACTTTATCAGAGCCATTTTTGGAGTTCTCCCCTACTGGAGCAGAATCTCCTTGGCTTGCTGGAACCTTGGCTAAAGGTTGTCCACCTTTCCTACTCTGTTTCCTTTTCTTTTTCTTCTGGGGCCTACTTGCATTTACTGCAGAGGCAGGCACTCCAGAATCCTTGGGAGAGGACTGGCCCTGGACCAGTTCTTCTCTTAGGCTCTGACTAACCTCTGGGTAGTCATTTCCAAGGAGACAATCAAGGGGGAGGTCTGTACTGACTACCACCCTTCTCCAGCTAAAAGTTCCACCCACTTCTATGGGCACAAGAGCCACAGGCCTATTAGTGACCCTGTCTGGGCTAACTCTTACTCTGGCCATCTCACCTGGGATGTACTGGTTTGAGAGTACCAGCCTGTCATGCACAATAGTGTGACTGGCACAAGTGTCTCTCAGGGCAGTGGTTGGGATTCCATTCACCAGTAGGTGGTGGAAGTGTCTACTTCCCTCTGGAATCTCCAACTCACCTGTTGGGCCCTGTTTCCAGTTGAAGGCTATGAAGACCTCCTCATCTGAGGAGTCATCTCCCATGGCTACACTGGTTACCCCTGGAATTTTGTTCTGGGGTTTGTTTTTGGGACAAGAAGTGTCCTTGGTGTGGTGCCCAGACTGTTTACAGTTGTGGCACCATGCCTTAGTGGCATCCCAGTTCTTACCCTGGTACCCACCTTTGTTTTGGGTTGTGTCTTGGGGCCCACCCACCTGTTCTGGTTTTTGGGGGCCTACAGAGGACTCTTTTTCTTTGTTTCTAGGGTCACCCACTTTCTCCTGGGGAGTTTTTGTAACCCCTTTCTTTTGGTCACCCCCAGTGGAAGTTTTGGTTACCCTAGTCTTGACCCAGTGGTCTGCCTTCTTTCCCAATTCTTGGGGAGAAATTGGACCTAGGTCTACCAGATACTGATGCAACTTTTCATTGAAGCAGTTACTTAAAATGTGCTCTTTCATAAACAAATTATAAAGCCCAACATAGTCACACACTTCATTTCCAGTTAACCAACCATCTAGTGTTTTTACTGAGTAGTCTACAAAATCAACCCAGGTCTGGCTCGAGGATTTTTGAGCCCCCCTGAATCTAATTCTATACTCCTCAGTGGAGAATCCAAAGCCCTCAATCAGGGTACCCTTCATGAGGTCATAAGATTCTGCATCTTTTCCAGAGAGTGTGAGGAGTCTATCCCTACACTTTCCAGTGAACATTTCCCAAAGGAGAGCACCCCAGTGAGATCTGTTTACTTTTCTGGTTACACAAGCCCTCTCAAAAGCTGTGAACCATTTGGTGATGTCATCACCATCTTCATATTTTGTTACAATCCCTTTGGGGATTTTTAGGATGTCAGGAGAATCTCTGACCCTATTTAAGTTGCTGCCACCATCGATGGGACCTAGGCCCATCTCTTTTCTTTCCCTTTCTATGGCTAGGAGCTGCTTTTCCAAAGCCAATCTTTTGACCATCCTGGCTAACAGGGGGTCATCTTCACTGGAGTTATCCTCAGTGATTTCAGAGGTGTTGGTCTCTCCTGTGAGGGAACCAGCATCTCTGACTATTATTTTTGGAGTCAGGGTTTGAGGGACCCTGTTCTCCCTAGATAGGACTGGTAGGGGGGAATTTTCCTCCTGGTCACTATCCTCTTCCTCTGAGTTGCCACCCTCAGAGGGGTTGGCCTTTTCAAACTCTGCCAAAAGCTCCTGGAGCTGTATTTTGGTAGGTTTGGGGCCCATTGTTATTTTCTTTATTTTACAGAGTGACCTTAGCTCCCTCATCTTAAGATGGAGGTAAGGTGTGGTGTCGAGTTCCACCACAGTCACATCTGTGCTAGACATTTTGCTTCTAAAAGTTGGAATACTTTTTAAGAATCTACAACTGGTTCTAGAATCTAATTCAAACTTTTAACAAACTTTTAAACTCTAAAAGAAATGCTAACAGGGACTAACACAAGGCCCTAGCAGGACTTTAAAGAATTTAGAAAACTTTTCAAATTGCAAAAATCAATTTCTAATGACAATTTTGGAATTTGTCGTGTGATCAGGTATTGGCTGAGTAGTCCAGCAAATGCAAAGTCTTGTACCCCACCGCTGATCCACCAATGTAGGAAGTTGGCTCTGTATGTGCTATTTCAAAGTAAGGAATAGCATGCACAGAGTCCAAGGGTTCCCCTTAGAGGTAAAATAGTGGTAAAAAGAGATAATACTAATGCTCTATTTTGTGGTAGTGTGGTCGAGCAGTAGGCTTATCCAAGGAGTAGTGTTAAGCATTTGTTGTACATACACATAGACAATAGATGAGGTACACACACTCAGAGACAAATCCAGCCAATAGGTTTTGTATAGAAAAATATCTTTTCTTAGTTTATTTTAAGAACCACAGGTTCAAATTCTACATGTAATATCTCATTCGAAAGGTATTGCAGGTAAGTACTTTAGGAACTTCAAATCATCAAAATTGCATGTATACTTTTCAAGTTATTGACAAATAGCTGTTTTAAAAGTGGACACAGTGCAATTTTCACAGTTCCTGGGGGAGGTAAGTTTTTGTTAGTTCTACCAGGTAAGTAGGACACTTACAGGGTTCAGTTCTTGGTCCAAGGTAGCCCACCGTTGGGGGTTCAGAGCAACCCCAAAGTCACCACACCAGCAGCTCAGGGCCGGTCAGGTGCAGAGTTCAAAGTGGTGCCCAAAACACATAGGCTAGAATGGAGAGAAGGGGGTGCCCCGGTTCCGGTCTGCTTGCAGGTACGTACCCGCGTCTTCGGAGGGCAGACCAGGGGGGTTTTGTAGGGCACCGGGGGGGACACAAGTCCACACAGAAATTTCACCCTCAGCAGCGCGGGGGCGGCCGGGTGCAGTGTAGAAACAAGCGTCGGGTTTGCAATGTTAGTCTATGAGAGATCTCGGGATCTCTTCAGCGCTGCAGGCAGGCAAGGGGGGGGTTCCTCGGGGAAACCTCCACTTGGGCAAGGGAGAGGGACTCCTGGGGGTCACTTCTCCAGTGAAAGTCCGGTCCTTCAGGTCCTGGGGGCTGCGGGTGCAGGGTCTCTCCCAGGCGTCGGGACTTTAGGTTCAAAGAGTCGCGGTCAGGGGAAGCCTCGGGATTCCCTCTGCAGGCGGCGCTGTGGGGGCTCAGGGGGGACAGGTTTTGGTACTCACAGTATCAGAGTAGTCCTGGGGTCCCTCCTGAGGTGTTGGATCGCCACCAGCCGAGTCGGGGTCGCCGGGTGCAGTGTTGCAAGTCTCACGCTTCTTGCGGGGAGCTTGCAGGGTTCTTTAAAGCTGCTGGAAACAAAGTTGCAGCTTTTCTTGGAGCAGGTCCGCTGTCCTCGGGAGTTTCTTGTCTTTTCGAAGCAGGGGCAGTCCTCAGAGGATGTCGAGGTCGCTGGTCCCTTTGGAAGGCGTCGCTGGAGCAGGATCTTTGGAAGGCAGGAGACAGGCCGGTGAGTTTCTGGAGCCAAGGCAGTTGTCGTCTTCTGGTCTTCCTCTGCAGGGGTTTTTCAGCTAGGCAGTCCTTCTTCTTGTAGTTGCAGGAATCTAATTTTCTAGGGTTCAGGGTAGCCCTTAAATACTAAATTTAAGGGCGTGTTTAGGTCTGGGGGGTTAGTAGCCAATGGCTACTAGCCCTGAGGGTGGGTACACCCTCTTTGTGCCTCCTCCCAAGGGGAGGGGGTCACAATCCTAACCCTATTGGGGGAATCCTCCATCTGCAAGATGGAGGATTTCTAAAAGTTAGTCACTTCAGCTCAGGACACCTTAGGGGCTGTCCTGACTGGCCAGTGACTCCTCCTTGTTGCTTTCTTTGTTCCCTCCAGCCTTGCCGCCAAAAGTGGGGGCCGTGGCCGGAGGGGGCGGGCAACTCCACTAAGCTGGAGTGCCCTGCTGGGCTGTGACAAAGGGGTGAGCCTTTGAGGCTCACCGCCAGGTGTCACAGCTCCTACCTGGGGGAGGTGTTAGCATCTCCACCCAGTGCAGGCTTTGTTACTGGCCTCAGAGTGACAAAGGCACTCTCCCCATGGGGCCAGCAACATGTCTCTAGTGTGGCAGGCTGCTGGAACTAGTCAGC
Source organism: Pleurodeles waltl (assembly GCF_031143425.1). Classification (NCBI taxonomy): domain Eukaryota; kingdom Metazoa; phylum Chordata; class Amphibia; order Caudata; family Salamandridae; genus Pleurodeles; species Pleurodeles waltl. Next base: position 569,994,879 of record NC_090442.1, read on the forward strand.
CTACACAGATAGTTGGTTAAGTTTCAGGGGGCACCTCTAAGGTGCCCTCTGTGGTGTATTTTACAATCAAATGTACACTGGCATCAGTGTGCATTTATTGTGCTGAGAAGTTTGATACCAAACTTCCCAGTTTTCAGTGTAGCCATTATGGTGCTGTGGAGTTCGTGTAAAACAGACTCCCAGACCATATACTCTTATGGCTACCCTGCACTTACAATGTCTAAGGTTTTGCTTAGACACTGTAGGGGCACAGTGCTCATGCACTGGTACCCTCACCTATGGTATAGTGCACCCTGCCTTAGGGCTGTAAGGCCTGCTAGAGGGGTGTCTTATCTTATACTGCATAGGCAGTGAGAGGCTGGCATGGCACCCTGAGGGGAGTGCCATGTCGACTTACTCATTTTGTTCTCACTAGCACACACAGGCTTGTAAGCAGTGTGGCTGTGCTGAGTGAGGGGTCTCTAGGGTGGCATAATGCATGCTGCAGCCCTTAGAGACCTTCCCTGGCATCAGGGCCCTTGGTACCAGAGGTACCAGTTACAAGGGACTTATCTGGATGCCAGGGTGTGCCAATTGTGGGATCAATGGTACATTTTAGGTGAAAGAACACTGGTGCTGGGGCCTGGTTAGCAGGGTCCCAGCACACTTCTCAGTCAAGTCAGCATCAGTATCAGGCAAAAAGTGGGGGGTAACTGCAACAGGGAGCCATTTCTTTACACAAGCCCCCCCCAGCCCACAGGCCAGGAGACTCAGCCAACGCTGGAAGAGTCTTCCTAGTCTGTCAGGCGAGGAAGAGTAGAGGAAATGGCTGGTTTGTTGCAGGGCCTACTCTGCCTTACATCCTCCTGTTCAGGTCATTCCCTCTGGGGAACTGACCCACTTCCACAGTGATAGGACCTAGTCTGAACTGCCTCTTGTCTGTGCTTTTTATGTCTTTACCCATTCTCTCTATTTTGAGGTCAGAGGTATCCACCTCTGCTAATCTTATCTTAGCCAGGGTCACCCCTAGCTTACCCAAAGAGGTTACCCAGAGCTGGAGTAACCCCACCATGACCAACAGGGTCAGGGGGCCTAACTTGTTATTTGGCATGGGGTCAGACCACCATGCCAAGGATAGTGCAGCCATAAAGGCTAACACCCAGCAGAGGCCACTGACAGCTGTCAGTGCCCAGAACCACACCTTTAGCTCTTCACCTACAAGGGAAGGGGCTAAGTTACAGGCTTCTTTGGGTTCAGGGTGCCTGTCTGCTGTATTAGAGTGGGGGGTTACCACATCTTGTAGTAAACACCCTTCTTCCACTCTTTCTTCTGTTAGCTGAGGAGCCACCCACTCAGGCTTAACAGTTGCCTGACTAGCCAGGACTTCTTGTGGGTCAGGTTGGACTTTATCAGAGCCATTTTTGGAGTTCTCCCCTACTGGAGCAGAATCTCCTTGGCTTGCTGGAACCTTGGCTAAAGGTTGTCCACCTTTCCTACTCTGTTTCCTTTTCTTTTTCTTCTGGGGCCTACTTGCATTTACTGCAGAGGCAGGCACTCCAGAATCCTTGGGAGAGGACTGGCCCTGGACCAGTTCTTCTCTTAGGCTCTGACTAACCTCTGGGTAGTCATTTCCAAGGAGACAATCAAGGGGGAGGTCTGTACTGACTACCACCCTTCTCCAGCTAAAAGTTCCACCCACTTCTATGGGCACAAGAGCCACAGGCCTATTAGTGACCCTGTCTGGGCTAACTCTTACTCTGGCCATCTCACCTGGGATGTACTGGTTTGAGAGTACCAGCCTGTCATGCACAATAGTGTGACTGGCACAAGTGTCTCTCAGGGCAGTGGTTGGGATTCCATTCACCAGTAGGTGGTGGAAGTGTCTACTTCCCTCTGGAATCTCCAACTCACCTGTTGGGCCCTGTTTCCAGTTGAAGGCTATGAAGACCTCCTCATCTGAGGAGTCATCTCCCATGGCTACACTGGTTACCCCTGGAATTTTGTTCTGGGGTTTGTTTTTGGGACAAGAAGTGTCCTTGGTGTGGTGCCCAGACTGTTTACAGTTGTGGCACCATGCCTTAGTGGCATCCCAGTTCTTACCCTGGTACCCACCTTTGTTTTGGGTTGTGTCTTGGGGCCCACCCACCTGTTCTGGTTTTTGGGGGCCTACAGAGGACTCTTTTTCTTTGTTTCTAGGGTCACCCACTTTCTCCTGGGGAGTTTTTGTAACCCCTTTCTTTTGGTCACCCCCAGTGGAAGTTTTGGTTACCCTAGTCTTGACCCAGTGGTCTGCCTTCTTTCCCAATTCTTGGGGAGAAATTGGACCTAGGTCTACCAGATACTGATGCAACTTTTCATTGAAGCAGTTACTTAAAATGTGCTCTTTCATAAACAAATTATAAAGCCCAACATAGTCACACACTTCATTTCCAGTTAACCAACCATCTAGTGTTTTTACTGAGTAGTCTACAAAATCAACCCAGGTCTGGCTCGAGGATTTTTGAGCCCCCCTGAATCTAATTCTATACTCCTCAGTGGAGAATCCAAAGCCCTCAATCAGGGTACCCTTCATGAGGTCATAAGATTCTGCATCTTTTCCAGAGAGTGTGAGGAGTCTATCCCTACACTTTCCAGTGAACATTTCCCAAAGGAGAGCACCCCAGTGAGATCTGTTTACTTTTCTGGTTACACAAGCCCTCTCAAAAGCTGTGAACCATTTGGTGATGTCATCACCATCTTCATATTTTGTTACAATCCCTTTGGGGATTTTTAGGATGTCAGGAGAATCTCTGACCCTATTTAAGTTGCTGCCACCATCGATGGGACCTAGGCCCATCTCTTTTCTTTCCCTTTCTATGGCTAGGAGCTGCTTTTCCAAAGCCAATCTTTTGACCATCCTGGCTAACAGGGGGTCATCTTCACTGGAGTTATCCTCAGTGATTTCAGAGGTGTTGGTCTCTCCTGTGAGGGAACCAGCATCTCTGACTATTATTTTTGGAGTCAGGGTTTGAGGGACCCTGTTCTCCCTAGATAGGACTGGTAGGGGGGAATTTTCCTCCTGGTCACTATCCTCTTCCTCTGAGTTGCCACCCTCAGAGGGGTTGGCCTTTTCAAACTCTGCCAAAAGCTCCTGGAGCTGTATTTTGGTAGGTTTGGGGCCCATTGTTATTTTCTTTATTTTACAGAGTGACCTTAGCTCCCTCATCTTAAGATGGAGGTAAGGTGTGGTGTCGAGTTCCACCACAGTCACATCTGTGCTAGACATTTTGCTTCTAAAAGTTGGAATACTTTTTAAGAATCTACAACTGGTTCTAGAATCTAATTCAAACTTTTAACAAACTTTTAAACTCTAAAAGAAATGCTAACAGGGACTAACACAAGGCCCTAGCAGGACTTTAAAGAATTTAGAAAACTTTTCAAATTGCAAAAATCAATTTCTAATGACAATTTTGGAATTTGTCGTGTGATCAGGTATTGGCTGAGTAGTCCAGCAAATGCAAAGTCTTGTACCCCACCGCTGATCCACCAATGTAGGAAGTTGGCTCTGTATGTGCTATTTCAAAGTAAGGAATAGCATGCACAGAGTCCAAGGGTTCCCCTTAGAGGTAAAATAGTGGTAAAAAGAGATAATACTAATGCTCTATTTTGTGGTAGTGTGGTCGAGCAGTAGGCTTATCCAAGGAGTAGTGTTAAGCATTTGTTGTACATACACATAGACAATAGATGAGGTACACACACTCAGAGACAAATCCAGCCAATAGGTTTTGTATAGAAAAATATCTTTTCTTAGTTTATTTTAAGAACCACAGGTTCAAATTCTACATGTAATATCTCATTCGAAAGGTATTGCAGGTAAGTACTTTAGGAACTTCAAATCATCAAAATTGCATGTATACTTTTCAAGTTATTGACAAATAGCTGTTTTAAAAGTGGACACAGTGCAATTTTCACAGTTCCTGGGGGAGGTAAGTTTTTGTTAGTTCTACCAGGTAAGTAGGACACTTACAGGGTTCAGTTCTTGGTCCAAGGTAGCCCACCGTTGGGGGTTCAGAGCAACCCCAAAGTCACCACACCAGCAGCTCAGGGCCGGTCAGGTGCAGAGTTCAAAGTGGTGCCCAAAACACATAGGCTAGAATGGAGAGAAGGGGGTGCCCCGGTTCCGGTCTGCTTGCAGGTACGTACCCGCGTCTTCGGAGGGCAGACCAGGGGGGTTTTGTAGGGCACCGGGGGGGACACAAGTCCACACAGAAATTTCACCCTCAGCAGCGCGGGGGCGGCCGGGTGCAGTGTAGAAACAAGCGTCGGGTTTGCAATGTTAGTCTATGAGAGATCTCGGGATCTCTTCAGCGCTGCAGGCAGGCAAGGGGGGGGTTCCTCGGGGAAACCTCCACTTGGGCAAGGGAGAGGGACTCCTGGGGGTCACTTCTCCAGTGAAAGTCCGGTCCTTCAGGTCCTGGGGGCTGCGGGTGCAGGGTCTCTCCCAGGCGTCGGGACTTTAGGTTCAAAGAGTCGCGGTCAGGGGAAGCCTCGGGATTCCCTCTGCAGGCGGCGCTGTGGGGGCTCAGGGGGGACAGGTTTTGGTACTCACAGTATCAGAGTAGTCCTGGGGTCCCTCCTGAGGTGTTGGATCGCCACCAGCCGAGTCGGGGTCGCCGGGTGCAGTGTTGCAAGTCTCACGCTTCTTGCGGGGAGCTTGCAGGGTTCTTTAAAGCTGCTGGAAACAAAGTTGCAGCTTTTCTTGGAGCAGGTCCGCTGTCCTCGGGAGTTTCTTGTCTTTTCGAAGCAGGGGCAGTCCTCAGAGGATGTCGAGGTCGCTGGTCCCTTTGGAAGGCGTCGCTGGAGCAGGATCTTTGGAAGGCAGGAGACAGGCCGGTGAGTTTCTGGAGCCAAGGCAGTTGTCGTCTTCTGGTCTTCCTCTGCAGGGGTTTTTCAGCTAGGCAGTCCTTCTTCTTGTAGTTGCAGGAATCTAATTTTCTAGGGTTCAGGGTAGCCCTTAAATACTAAATTTAAGGGCGTGTTTAGGTCTGGGGGGTTAGTAGCCAATGGCTACTAGCCCTGAGGGTGGGTACACCCTCTTTGTGCCTCCTCCCAAGGGGAGGGGGTCACAATCCTAACCCTATTGGGGGAATCCTCCATCTGCAAGATGGAGGATTTCTAAAAGTTAGTCACTTCAGCTCAGGACACCTTAGGGGCTGTCCTGACTGGCCAGTGACTCCTCCTTGTTGCTTTCTTTGTTCCCTCCAGCCTTGCCGCCAAAAGTGGGGGCCGTGGCCGGAGGGGGCGGGCAACTCCACTAAGCTGGAGTGCCCTGCTGGGCTGTGACAAAGGGGTGAGCCTTTGAGGCTCACCGCCAGGTGTCACAGCTCCTACCTGGGGGAGGTGTTAGCATCTCCACCCAGTGCAGGCTTTGTTACTGGCCTCAGAGTGACAAAGGCACTCTCCCCATGGGGCCAGCAACATGTCTCTAGTGTGGCAGGCTGCTGGAACTAGTCAGCCTACACAGATAGTTGGTTAAGTTTCAGGGGGCACCTCTAAGGTGCCCTCTGTGGTGTATTTTACAATCAAATGTACACTGGCATCAGTGTGCATTTATTGTGCTGAGAAGTTTGATACCAAACTTCCCAGTTTTCAGTGTAGCCATTATGGTGCTGTGGAGTTCGTGTAAAACAGACTCCCAGACCATATACTCTTATGGCTACCCTGCACTTACAATGTCTAAGGTTTTGCTTAGACACTGTAGGGGCACAGTGCTCATGCACTGGTACCCTCACCTATGGTATAGTGCACCCTGCCTTAGGGCTGTAAGGCCTGCTAGAGGGGTGTCTTATCTTATACTGCATAGGCAGTGAGAGGCTGGCATGGCACCCTGAGGGGAGTGCCATGTCGACTTACTCATTTTGTTCTCACTAGCACACACAGGCTTGTAAGCAGTGTGGCTGTGCTGAGTGAGGGGTCTCTAGGGTGGCATAATGCATGCTGCAGCCCTTAGAGACCTTCCCTGGCATCAGGGCCCTTGGTACCAGAGGTACCAGTTACAAGGGACTTATCTGGATGCCAGGGTGTGCCAATTGTGGGATCAATGGTACATTTTAGGTGAAAGAACACTGGTGCTGGGGCCTGGTTAGCAGGGTCCCAGCACACTTCTCAGTCAAGTCAGCATCAGTATCAGGCAAAAAGTGGGGGGTAACTGCAACAGGGAGCCATTTCTTTACACAAGCCCCCCCCAGCCCACAGGCCAGGAGACTCAGCCAACGCTGGAAGAGTCTTCCTAGTCTGTCAGGCGAGGAAGAGTAGAGGAAATGGCTGGTTTGTTGCAGGGCCTACTCTGCCTTACATCCTCCTGTTCAGGTCATTCCCTCTGGGGAACTGACCCACTTCCACAGTGATAGGACCTAGTCTGAACTGCCTCTTGTCTGTGCTTTTTATGTCTTTACCCATTCTCTCTATTTTGAGGTCAGAGGTATCCACCTCTGCTAATCTTATCTTAGCCAGGGTCACCCCTAGCTTACCCAAAGAGGTTACCCAGAGCTGGAGTAACCCCACCATGACCAACAGGGTCAGGGGGCCTAACTTGTTATTTGGCATGGGGTCAGACCACCATGCCAAGGATAGTGCAGCCATAAAGGCTAACACCCAGCAGAGGCCACTGACAGCTGTCAGTGCCCAGAACCACACCTTTAGCTCTTCACCTACAAGGGAAGGGGCTAAGTTACAGGCTTCTTTGGGTTCAGGGTGCCTGTCTGCTGTATTAGAGTGGGGGGTTACCACATCTTGTAGTAAACACCCTTCTTCCACTCTTTCTTCTGTTAGCTGAGGAGCCACCCACTCAGGCTTAACAGTTGCCTGACTAGCCAGGACTTCTTGTGGGTCAGGTTGGACTTTATCAGAGCCATTTTTGGAGTTCTCCCCTACTGGAGCAGAATCTCCTTGGCTTGCTGGAACCTTGGCTAAAGGTTGTCCACCTTTCCTACTCTGTTTCCTTTTCTTTTTCTTCTGGGGCCTACTTGCATTTACTGCAGAGGCAGGCACTCCAGAATCCTTGGGAGAGGACTGGCCCTGGACCAGTTCTTCTCTTAGGCTCTGACTAACCTCTGGGTAGTCATTTCCAAGGAGACAATCAAGGGGGAGGTCTGTACTGACTACCACCCTTCTCCAGCTAAAAGTTCCACCCACTTCTATGGGCACAAGAGCCACAGGCCTATTAGTGACCCTGTCTGGGCTAACTCTTACTCTGGCCATCTCACCTGGGATGTACTGGTTTGAGAGTACCAGCCTGTCATGCACAATAGTGTGACTGGCACAAGTGTCTCTCAGGGCAGTGGTTGGGATTCCATTCACCAGTAGGTGGTGGAAGTGTCTACTTCCCTCTGGAATCTCCAACTCACCTGTTGGGCCCTGTTTCCAGTTGAAGGCTATGAAGACCTCCTCATCTGAGGAGTCATCTCCCATGGCTACACTGGTTACCCCTGGAATTTTGTTCTGGGGTTTGTTTTTGGGACAAGAAGTGTCCTTGGTGTGGTGCCCAGACTGTTTACAGTTGTGGCACCATGCCTTAGTGGCATCCCAGTTCTTACCCTGGTACCCACCTTTGTTTTGGGTTGTGTCTTGGGGCCCACCCACCTGTTCTGGTTTTTGGGGGCCTACAGAGGACTCTTTTTCTTTGTTTCTAGGGTCACCCACTTTCTCCTGGGGAGTTTTTGTAACCCCTTTCTTTTGGTCACCCCCAGTGGAAGTTTTGGTTACCCTAGTCTTGACCCAGTGGTCTGCCTTCTTTCCCAATTCTTGGGGAGAAATTGGACCTAGGTCTACCAGATACTGATGCAACTTTTCATTGAAGCAGTTACTTAAAATGTGCTCTTTCATAAACAAATTATAAAGCCCAACATAGTCACACACTTCATTTCCAGTTAACCAACCATCTAGTGTTTTTACTGAGTAGTCTACAAAATCAACCCAGGTCTGGCTCGAGGATTTTTGAGCCCCCCTGAATCTAATTCTATACTCCTCAGTGGAGAATCCAAAGCCCTCAATCAGGGTACCCTTCATGAGGTCATAAGATTCTGCATCTTTTCCAGAGAGTGTGAGGAGTCTATCCCTACACTTTCCAGTGAACATTTCCCAAAGGAGAGCACCCCAGTGAGATCTGTTTACTTTTCTGGTTACACAAGCCCTCTCAAAAGCTGTGAACCAATTTGGTGATGTCATCACCATCTTCATATTTTGTTACAATCCCTTTGGGGATTTTTAGGATGTCAGGAGAATCTCTGACCCTATTTAAGTTGCTGCCACCATCGATGGGACCTAGGCCCATCTCTTTTCTTTCCCTTTCTATGGCTAGGAGCTGCTTTTTCCAAAGCCAATCTTTTGACCATCCTGGCTAACAGGGGGTCATCTTCACTGGAGTTATCCTCAGTGATTTCAGAGGTGTTGGTCTCTCCTGTGAGGGAACCAGCATCTCTGACTATTATTTTTGGAGTCAGGGTTTGAGGGACCCTGTTCTCCCTAGATAGGACTGGTAGGGGGGAATTTTCCTCCTGGTCACTATCCTCTTCCTCTGAGTTGCCACCCTCAGAGGGGTTGGCCTTTTCAAACTCTGCCAAAAGCTCCTGGAGCTGTATTTTGGTAGGTTTGGGGCCCATTGTTATTTTCTTTATTTTACAGAGTGACCTTAGCTCCCATCTTAAGATGGAGGTAAGGTGTGGTGTCGAGTTCCACCACAGTCACATCTGTGCTAGACATTTTGCTTCTAAAAGTTGGAATACTTTTTAAGAATCTACAACTGGTTCTAGAATCTAATTCAAACTTTTAACAAACTTTTAAACTCTAAAAGAAATGCTAACAGGGACTAACACAAGGCCCTAGCAGGACTTTAAAGAATTTAGAAAACTTTTCAAATTGCAAAAATCAATTTCTAATGACAATTTTGGAATTTGTCGTGTGATCAGGTATTGGCTGAGTAGTCCAGCAAATGCAAAGTCTTGTACCCCACCGCTGATCCACCAATGTAGGAAGTTGGCTCTGTATGTGCTATTTCAAAGTAAGGAATAGCATGCACAGAGTCCAAGGGTTCCCCTTAGAGGTAAAATAGTGGTAAAAAGAGATAATACTAATGCTCTATTTTGTGGTAGTGTGGTCGAGCAGTAGGCTTATCCAAGGAGTAGTGTTAAGCATTTGTTGTACATACACATAGACAATAGATGAGGTACACACACTCAGAGACAAATCCAGCCAATAGGTTTTGTATAGAAAAATATCTTTTCTTAGTTTATTTTAAGAACCACAGGTTCAAATTCTACATGTAATATCTCATTCGAAAGGTATTGCAGGTAAGTACTTTAGGAACTTCAAATCATCAAAATTGCATGTATACTTTTCAAGTTATTGACAAATAGCTGTTTTAAAAGTGGACACAGTGCAATTTTCACAGTTCCTGGGGGAGGTAAGTTTTTGTTAGTTCTACCAGGTAAGTAGGACACTTACAGGGTTCAGTTCTTGGTCCAAGGTAGCCCACCGTTGGGGGTTCAGAGCAACCCCAAAGTCACCACACCAGCAGCTCAGGGCCGGTCAGGTGCAGAGTTCAAAGTGGTGCCCAAAACACATAGGCTAGAATGGAGAGAAGGGGGTGCCCCGGTTCCGGTCTGCTTGCAGGTACGTACCCGCGTCTTCGGAGGGCAGACCAGGGGGGTTTTGTAGGGCACCGGGGGGGACACAAGTCCACACAGAAATTTCACCCTCAGCAGCGCGGGGGCGGCCGGGTGCAGTGTAGAAACAAGCGTCGGGTTTGCAATGTTAGTCTATGAGAGATCTCGGGATCTCTTCAGCGCTGCAGGCAGGCAAGGGGGGGGTTCCTCGGGGAAACCTCCACTTGGGCAAGGGAGAGGGACTCCTGGGGGTCACTTCTCCAGTGAAAGTCCGGTCCTTCAGGTCCTGGGGGCTGCGGGTGCAGGGTCTCTCCCAGGCGTCGGGACTTTAGGTTCAAAGAGTCGCGGTCAGGGGAAGCCTCGGGATTCCCTCTGCAGGCGGCGCTGTGGGGGCTCAGGGGGGACAGGTTTTGGTACTCACAGTATCAGAGTAGTCCTGGGGTCCCTCCTGAGGTGTTGGATCGCCACCAGCCGAGTCGGGGTCGCCGGGTGCAGTGTTGCAAGTCTCACGCTTCTTGCGGGGAGCTTGCAGGGTTCTTTAAAGCTGCTGGAAACAAAGTTGCAGCTTTTCTTGGAGCAGGTCCGCTGTCCTCGGGAGTTTCTTGTCTTTTCGAAGCAGGGGCAGTCCTCAGAGGATGTCGAGGTCGCTGGTCCCTTTGGAAGGCGTCGCTGGAGCAGGATCTTTGGAAGGCAGGAGACAGGCCGGTGAGTTTCTGGAGCCAAGGCAGTTGTCGTCTTCTGGTCTTCCTCTGCAGGGGTTTTTCAGCTAGGCAGTCCTTCTTCTTGTAGTTGCAGGAATCTAATTTTCTAGGGTTCAGGGTAGCCCTTAAATACTAAATTTAAGGGCGTGTTTAGGTCTGGGGGGTTAGTAGCCAATGGCTACTAGCCCTGAGGGTGGGTACACCCTCTTTGTGCCTCCTCCCAAGGGGAGGGGGTCACAATCCTAACCCTATTGGGGGAATCCTCCATCTGCAAGATGGAGGATTTCTAAAAGTTAGTCACTTCAGCTCAGGACACCTTAGGGGCTGTCCTGACTGGCCAGTGACTCCTCCTTGTTGCTTTCTTTGTTCCCTCCAGCCTTGCCGCCAAAAGTGGGGGCCGTGGCCGGAGGGGGCGGGCAACTCCACTAAGCTGGAGTGCCCTGCTGGGCTGTGACAAAGGGGTGAGCCTTTGAGGCTCACCGCCAGGTGTCACAGCTCCTACCTGGGGGAGGTGTTAGCATCTCCACCCAGTGCAGGCTTTGTTACTGGCCTCAGAGTGACAAAGGCACTCTCCCCATGGGGCCAGCAACATGTCTCTAGTGTGGCAGGCTGCTGGAACTAGTCAGCCTACACAGATAGTTGGTTAAGTTTCAGGGGGCACCTCTAAGGTGCCCTCTGTGGTGTATTTTACAATCAAATGTACACTGGCATCAGTGTGCATTTATTGTGCTGAGAAGTTTGATACCAAACTTCCCAGTTTTCAGTGTAGCCATTATGGTGCTGTGGAGTTCGTGTAAAACAGACTCCCAGACCATATACTCTTATGGCTACCCTGCACTTACAATGTCTAAGGTTTTGCTTAGACACTGTAGGGGCACAGTGCTCATGCACTGGTACCCTCACCTATGGTATAGTGCACCCTGCCTTAGGGCTGTAAGGCCTGCTAGAGGGGTGTCTTATCTTATACTGCATAGGCAGTGAGAGGCTGGCATGGCACCCTGAGGGGAGTGCCATGTCGACTTACTCATTTTGTTCTCACTAGCACACACAGGCTTGTAAGCAGTGTGGCTGTGCTGAGTGAGGGGTCTCTAGGGTGGCATAATGCATGCTGCAGCCCTTAGAGACCTTCCCTGGCATCAGGGCCCTTGGTACCAGAGGTACCAGTTACAAGGGACTTATCTGGATGCCAGGGTGTGCCAATTGTGGGATCAATGGTACATTTTAGGTGAAAGAACACTGGTGCTGGGGCCTGGTTAGCAGGGTCCCAGCACACTTCTCAGTCAAGTCAGCATCAGTATCAGGCAAAAAGTGGGGGGTAACTGCAACAGGGAGCCATTTCTTTACACAAGCCCCCCCCAGCCCACAGGCCAGGAGACTCAGCCAATGCTGGAAGAGTCTTCCTAGTCTGTCAGGCGAGGAAGAGTAGAGGAAATGGCTGGTTTGTTGCAGGGCCTACTCTGCCTTACATCCTCCTGTTCAGGTCATTCCCTCTGGGGAACTGACCCACTTCCACAGTGATAGGACCTAGTCTGAACTGCCTCTTGTCTGTGCTTTTTATGTCTTTACCCATTCTCTCTATTTTGAGGTCAGAGGTATCCACCTCTGCTAATCTTATCTTAGCCAGGGTCACCCCTAGCTTACCCAAAGAGGTTACCCAGAGCTGGAGTAACCCCACCATGACCAACAGGGTCAGGGGGCCTAACTTGTTATTTGGCATGGGGTCAGACCACCATGCCAAGGATAGTGCAGCCATAAAGGCTAACACCCAGCAGAGGCCACTGACAGCTGTCAGTGCCCAGAACCACACCTTTAGCTCTTCACCTACAAGGGAAGGGGCTAAGTTACAGGCTTCTTTGGGTTCAGGGTGCCTGTCTGCTGTATTAGAGTGGGGGGTTACCACATCTTGTAGTAAACACCCTTCTTCCACTCTTTCTTCTGTTAGCTGAGGAGCCACCCACTCAGGCTTAACAGTTGCCTGACTAGCCAGGACTTCTTGTGGGTCAGGTTGGACTTTATCAGAGCCATTTTTGGAGTTCTCCCCTACTGGAGCAGAATCTCCTTGGCTTGCTGGAACCTTGGCTAAAGGTTGTCCACCTTTCCTACTCTGTTTCCTTTTCTTTTTCTTCTGGGGCCTACTTGCATTTACTGCAGAGGCAGGCACTCCAGAATCCTTGGGAGAGGACTGGCCCTGGACCAGTTCTTCTCTTAGGCTCTGACTAACCTCTGGGTAGTCATTTCCAAGGAGACAATCAAGGGGGAGGTCTGTACTGACTACCACCCTTCTCCAGCTAAAAGTTCCACCCACTTCTATGGGCACAAGAGCCACAGGCCTATTAGTGACCCTGTCTGGGCTAACTCTTACTCTGGCCATCTCACCTGGGATGTACTGGTTTGAGAGTACCAGCCTGTCATGCACAATAGTGTGACTGGCACAAGTGTCTCTCAGGGCAGTGGTTGGGATTCCATTCACCAGTAGGTGGTGGAAGTGTCTACTTCCCTCTGGAATCTCCAACTCACCTGTTGGGCCCTGTTTCCAGTTGAAGGCTATGAAGACCTCCTCATCTGAGGAGTCATCTCCCATGGCTACACTGGTTACCCCTGGAATTTTGTTCTGGGGTTTGTTTTTGGGACAAGAAGTGTCCTTGGTGTGGTGCCCAGACTGTTTACAGTTGTGGCACCATGCCTTAGTGGCATCCCAGTTCTTACCCTGGTACCCACCTTTGTTTTGGGTTGTGTCTTGGGGCCCACCCACCTGTTCTGGTTTTTGGGGGCCTACAGAGGACTCTTTTTCTTTGTTTCTAGGGTCACCCACTTTCTCCTGGGGAGTTTTTGTAACCCCTTTCTTTTGGTCACCCCCAGTGGAAGTTTTGGTTACCCTAGTCTTGACCCAGTGGTCTGCCTTCTTTCCCAATTCTTGGGGAGAAATTGGACCTAGGTCTACCAGATACTGATGCAACTTTTCATTGAAGCAGTTACTTAAAATGTGCTCTTTCATAAACAAATTATAAAGCCCAACATAGTCACACACTTCATTTCCAGTTAACCAACCATCTAGTGTTTTTACTGAGTAGTCTACAAAATCAACCCAGGTCTGGCTCGAGGATTTTTGAGCCCCCCTGAATCTAATTCTATACTCCTCAGTGGAGAATCCAAAGCCCTCAATCAGGGTACCCTTCATGAGGTCATAAGATTCTGCATCTTTTCCAGAGAGTGTGAGGAGTCTATCCCTACACTTTCCAGTGAACATTTCCCAAAGGAGAGCACCCCAGTGAGATCTGTTTACTTTTCTGGTTACACAAGCCCTCTCAAAAGCTGTGAACCATTTGGTGATGTCATCACCATCTTCATATTTTGTTACAATCCCTTTGGGGATTTTTAGGATGTCAGGAGAATCTCTGACCCTATTTAAGTTGCTGCCACCATCGATGGGACCTAGGCCCATCTCTTTTCTTTCCCTTTCTATGGCTAGGAGCTGCTTTTCCAAAGCCAATCTTTTGACCATCCTGGCTAACAGGGGGTCATCTTCACTGGAGTTATCCTCAGTGATTTCAGAGGTGTTGGTCTCTCCTGTGAGGGAACCAGCATCTCTGACTATTATTTTTGGAGTCAGGGTTTGAGGGACCCTGTTCTCCCTAGATAGGACTGGTAGGGGGGAATTTTCCTCCTGGTCACTATCCTCTTCCTCTGAGTTGCCACCCTCAGAGGGGTTGGCCTTTTCAAACTCTGCCAAAAGCTCCTGGAGCTGTATTTTGGTAGGTTTGGGGCCCATTGTTATTTTCTTTATTTTACAGAGTGACCTTAGCTCCCTCATCTTAAGATGGAGGTAAGGTGTGGTGTCGAGTTCCACCACAGTCACATCTGTGCTAGACATTTTGCTTCTAAAAGTTGGAATACTTTTTAAGAATCTACAACTGGTTCTAGAATCTAATTCAAACTTTTAACAAACTTTTAAACTCTAAAAGAAATGCTAACAGGGACTAACACAAGGCCCTAGCAGGACTTTAAAGAATTTAGAAAACTTTTCAAATTGCAAAAATCAATTTCTAATGACAATTTTGGAATTTGTCGTGTGATCAGGTATTGGCTGAGTAGTCCAGCAAATGCAAAGTCTTGTACCCCACCGCTGATCCACCAATGTAGGAAGTTGGCTCTGTATGTGCTATTTCAAAGTAAGGAATAGCATGCACAGAGTCCAAGGGTTCCCCTTAGAGGTAAAATAGTGGTAAAAAGAGATAATACTAATGCTCTATTTTGTGGTAGTGTGGTCGAGCAGTAGGCTTATCCAAGGAGTAGTGTTAAGCATTTGTTGTACATACACATAGACAATAGATGAGGTACACACACTCAGAGACAAATCCAGCCAATAGGTTTTGTATAGAAAAATATCTTTTCTTAGTTTATTTTAAGAACCACAGGTTCAAATTCTACATGTAATATCTCATTCGAAAGGTATTGCAGGTAAGTACTTTAGGAACTTCAAATCATCAAAATTGCATGTATACTTTTCAAGTTATTGACAAATAGCTGTTTTAAAAGTGGACACTTAGTGCAATTTTCACAGTTCCTGGGGGAGGTAAGTTTTTGTTAGTTCTACCAGGTAAGTAGGACACTTACAGGGTTCAGTTCTTGGTCCAAGGTAGCCCACCGTTGGGGGTTCAGAGCAACCCCAAAGTCACCACACCAGCAGCTCAGGGCCGGTCAGGTGCAGAGTTCAAAGTGGTGCCCAAAACACATAGGCTAGAATGGAGAGAAGGGGGTGCCCCGGTTCCGGTCTGCTTGCAGGTACGTACCCGCGTCTTCGGAGGGCAGACCAGGGGGGTTTTGTAGGGCACCGGGGGGGACACAAGTCCACACAGAAATTTCACCCTCAGCAGCGCGGGGGCGGCCGGGTGCAGTGTAGAAACAAGCGTCGGGTTTGCAATGTTAGTCTATGAGAGATCTCGGGATCTCTTCAGCGCTGCAGGCAGGCAAGGGGGGGGTTCCTCGGGGAAACCTCCACTTGGGCAAGGGAGAGGGACTCCTGGGGGTCACTTCTCCAGTGAAAGTCCGGTCCTTCAGGTCCTGGGGGCTGCGGGTGCAGGGTCTCTCCCAGGCGTCGGGACTTTAGGTTCAAAGAGTCGCGGTCAGGGGAAGCCTCGGGATTCCCTCTGCAGGCGGCGCTGTGGGGGCTCAGGGGGGACAGGTTTTGGTACTCACAGTATCAGAGTAGTCCTGGGGTCCCTCCTGAGGTGTTGGATCGCCACCAGCCGAGTCGGGGTCGCCGGGTGCAGTGTTGCAAGTCTCACGCTTCTTGCGGGGAGCTTGCAGGGTTCTTTAAAGCTGCTGGAAACAAAGTTGCAGCTTTTCTTGGAGCAGGTCCGCTGTCCTCGGGAGTTTCTTGTCTTTTCGAAGCAGGGGCAGTCCTCAGAGGATGTCGAGGTCGCTGGTCCCTTTGGAAGGCGTCGCTGGAGCAGGATCTTTGGAAGGCAGGAGACAGGCCGGTGAGTTTCTGGAGCCAAGGCAGTTGTCGTCTTCTGGTCTTCCTCTGCAGGGGTTTTTCAGCTAGGCAGTCCTTCTTCTTGTAGTTGCAGGAATCTAATTTTCTAGGGTTCAGGGTAGCCCTTAAATACTAAATTTAAGGGCGTGTTTAGGTCTGGGGGGTTAGTAGCCAATGGCTACTAGCCCTGAGGGTGGGTACACCCTCTTTGTGCCTCCTCCCAAGGGGAGGGGGTCACAATCCTAACCCTATTGGGGGAATCCTCCATCTGCAAGATGGAGGATTTCTAAAAGTTAGTCACTTCAGCTCAGGACACCTTAGGGGCTGTCCTGACTGGCCAGTGACTCCTCCTTGTTGCTTTCTTTGTTCCCTCCAGCCTTGCCGCCAAAAGTGGGGGCCGTGGCCGGAGGGGGCGGGCAACTCCTCTAAGCTGGAGTGCCCTGCTGGGCTGTGACAAAGGGGTGAGCCTTTGAGGCTCACCGCCAGGTGTCACAGCTCCTACCTGGGGGAGGTGTTAGCATCTCCACCCAGTGCAGGCTTTGTTACTGGCCTCAGAGTGACAAAGGCACTCTCCCCATGGGGCCAGCAACATGTCTCTAGTGTGGCAGGCTGCTGGAACTAGTCAGCCTACACAGATAGTTGGTTAAGTTTCAGGGGGCACCTCTAAGGTGCCCTCTGTGGTGTATTTTACAATCAAATGTACACTGGCATCAGTGTGCATTTATTGTGCTGAGAAGTTTGATACCAAACTTCCCAGTTTTCAGTGTAGCCATTATGGTGCTGTGGAGTTCGTGTAAAACAGACTCCCAGACCATATACTCTTATGGCTACCCTGCACTTACAATGTCTAAGGTTTTGCTTAGACACTGTAGGGGCACAGTGCTCATGCACTGGTACCCTCACCTATGGTATAGTGCACCCTGCCTTAGGGCTGTAAGGCCTGCTAGAGGGGTGTCTTATCTTATACTGCATAGGCAGTGAGAGGCTGGCATGGCACCCTGAGGGGAGTGCCATGTCGACTTACTCATTTTGTTCTCACTAGCACACACAGGCTTGTAAGCAGTGTGGCTGTGCTGAGTGAGGGGTCTCTAGGGTGGCATAATGCATGCTGCAGCCCTTAGAGACCTTCCCTGGCATCAGGGCCCTTGGTACCAGAGGTACCAGTTACAAGGGACTTATCTGGATGCCAGGGTGTGCCAATTGTGGGATCAATGGTACATTTTAGGTGAAAGAACACTGGTGCTGGGGCCTGGTTAGCAGGGTCCCAGCACACTTCTCAGTCAAGTCAGCATCAGTATCAGGCAAAAAGTGGGGGGTAACTGCAACAGGGAGCCATTTCTTTACAATCATGATTTGATAGAGTCAAGGCGACCCCACCAAGATAAAAATAAGGGATTCCATAACAAAAGGGATCTATCACCCTTCTCTAAAGCAGCATAAATATTTAGTTTTAATAGAGGAGGTGAACCAGATACCTAACTATTTGATCTTGAAAGAATTCTATTGAAAGCCAGTAATATCGAACAATGATCTAAAACTAAATTTTGTTAGAGGAAGGATTTCAGTTTTATACGAATTTATCTTATAGCCTGAATTTAAAGAAAAATCTTCAATCGCCCGAAGTAGAGATGGAATCGAGAGTTCAGGTTTTGAGATGTGTAAAAGTATATCATCTGCATATGCTGTTAATTTGAGGTGTTTCTCACCATATTGGAAACCCTAAATTTTAATGTTATTTCCAATACAGGATAGAAAGGGCTCCCGAGCTAGAATAAATAGGAGTGGAGAGAGTGGGCACCCTTGACCAACACCTCAACTTAATACAAAGTATCTGGACAATTGCCTATTCACCAATATCGATGCCATTCGGAGTTGATAAAGCAAAGAGATAAATGAAGTGAAATGAGGCCCTAAACCATGCCAGGCTAAAGTTTTTAATAGAAAAGACCAGCCTGACCGATCAAACGCTTTCTCCGCATCTATGGAAATTGCTGCTAAGGAGTACGAAAGAGCAGGAACTTTGCTGAGTACATTGAAGAATGTTCTAGAGTTGTCAGAAGCAAGTCTACCTTTGACCAAACCAGTTTGTTAGTTACTTATCAGCGCCGGTAAAAGGGGATCAAGACGTAAGGCTAACAATTTAGCAAAGATTTTATAATCTGTATTGAGGAGAGAAATTGGCCTATAATTTTTACAGAAAGTATGATCCTTACCTTCCTTTGGAATTAAACAAATCAAAGCTTCTTGAAATGTTCCACCTGTACATCCAGAACCCGTGAAGAATTGAAAAAGCTGTAAAAGTTTGGGAACTAAAATGTCAGAAAAATTTAGAAAAAAATCTACTGTAAATCCATCTGGATCAGGAGTTTTACCTTTTTTTAGAGAATGAAGAGCTTTAAAGAAATAGAATATTGTCGCGTAGGCTCTCATTATCTTAATGAGACTACTGGATTTTGAGCAGCAAGATCGTCCACAATGTGGGGGACTGAGTCTGACCCATGGTGGATGACGCTTGTCATTCCAAATCCAGGTTTTGCTCCGGCTAACTAGCAGTGCCTCATCTCCCCCCAATGGCAGAGACAATTGGGCAGCCAAGCGCATGACATATCAGTACTTCTCAGGGAAGTCGTGGTCACTCAGGTCACAACCGGTTCTCTCAAACACAGTGCGGTCTCATCTATAAATGACAATAAATGCAGTATAAGTTTTAAAGATTGGTTTAATAAAACAACTGCATTTTGGATAGCAAAATGTGAGGTCCAATAACCAGAACTACACAACACAGTAATATTAAAATAATAACGACGAGAGTGAAGCACAAGAATAAGGCTATCATACTGCCGCTAGATTATTTTCTCTCTAAGTTATCTTTCGAGCACAGCATGTTAAGCTCTAAACCTGCCTTTCAGGTTCTCCGGGGAGGACATCAACCCTGATACCTGAGCAAAGGCCTATAATCTGCATCAGCATCTGCAACAGGGCATTCAGCATACAGTTGTGGTTACCTGGCTGGAATCTCCCTCTTGACCTGTACTAGGACTAGAAAGTGTTTTTATAACTAACACGCAGATGTTCTAAGAAAATGTCCCTATGTAAGGATGTGTATTTTCTACAAATGCTGGAGACTAAACTTCTACCACGTTTACCGGCAATGTACCAGACTGTAGCCTTGACTGAAGCACAGGGCGATCAAGAATGCATTATTTGAGAACACAGTGCTGAATTGAGATAAACAGTGTGATAGAAAAGATTAAAACAAGACCGTAAAAACTGGTTATTGTAATATAACAGTGCGAAGCTCAATAAAATATATCTAGGGCAAAGTGCACAGCGGCCTAGTATGCTTAACTAACGTGCATGGAGCTACACATAAAATGGCTACACAACAATATCTACTTCAAGTGAAGACACATCAACCAGCGTCTTATTAGGGTTTAGAATGTTCTTTAAAAAATCATAAATCTGTAAGGAGGTCAGGACTGATTCAGGAGTATAAGGTCAGCTAAAATATCATCATCTTTCAAAAGGAACTCACCAGTATCTGTAACTATAGACTTCACTGTGTGGCCTTGCTTTCGTACTTTTAAATAATTAGCCAGAAGTTTCCCCGATCTATTATGACCTCCATAATAGCGGGCGCTACTACATAGATGAAAAGAGGAGGCGTTATCCAACGAGATTTTGTCCAATTGCAATTTTGCTTGAATAAATTCTTGTAGATTAAAATTAGAAGAGGAAGAATACTATTGATGTTCTAACAGTTTAATTTAGAGAAGTAGAGTTTGATGAAGTGCATTAAAAGTTTTCTTTTTATTAGAGACAAAATTTATTGTATGTCCACGAGCTGCAGCCTTAAACCAGTCCCATAACAATAGTGGGGAAACATGAGAGTCATCAGTAAATCAAAAAAATACCTCCGCAAAGGCAACAAAGGATGTGGAAAATTTAGAATCAAGCAACAAAGAATTATTAAATCGCCAACAACTGGATATGGGATGCACCGGGAGCAAATCAAAATCTGTGATGACTGGAGAATGGTCAGATATTACCATAGGTTCAATGGAGGAATTAATAAGACTTTGGGATAGTGCTTTTGAAACAAAAATATGGTCAAGGCTACATAAGGAGCCATGTAGTGGAGAATAATACGAGAAATCCCCACTACGAGGATTACAGCTTCTCCATGAATCAATTAAATTACATTGTGAGAGAAATGCCTTAAGTTGTTTATGCATTTTATGAGGAGAAAATTTAATTACAGATTGCCTATCTATAAAAGAATCAATAATTTGATTGCAATCCCCTCCAAGAAGAAAAAAATCATCATTATAATGCAAACATTGTTTAGTAAGGTTAGGCCAAAAAAGATAATCTGAGTGATCAGGACTATAAATATTACCTATTGTCATTATAATCCCATTAATACTTAGCTTCACAAAAAGCCATCTAGCATTGGAATCTGAGTCCTGCAAAATAACATTAACTGATAATTTATTATGGCAGAACACAATTGCACCATTTTTCTTTGTAGAGGTAGGAGAAGTAAAAACATTGCCCACCCAACCTCTTTTAAGTTTCAGTGGTTCAGAATCCGTCAGATGGGTCTCTTGTAAAAGAGCCAAGTCTGGATTATATTTAGCTAAATGGGATAAAATTCTCTGTCTTTTTATTGGGTTAATAACTCCTTTGACATTCCAAGAAATAGCTCAGAATTTTTACGTTACATAACCACATATATACACAAAAGATCTTGTACCATAAATAACTGAAAATACATATAGGGATAGGGAAAACAAGAAAAACAAAGAGAGAAAAGAGTAAAGGGGAAACAACAAGAAAAAAGATGGAAAATATTCAAGAAAAAAAGAAGAGACAGTACATGTCAAATAAAGAGGACTGCAAAAACATACCTGAGATGAATGGACAATGGGAGAGGGGTGGTGACAGCACAGACTGAAGACGGCACAGCAAGGAAACGGAAAGCATCAACGGAAAAAAATACAAGCAAGAATAAATATTTATAGAACACCAGGAACCTGTGGAAAGAAAACAGTACATTAAAAAAAAGGACTTATAGTCACATCAATATAATATAATGTATAGACTGCATATGAAGGACAATCAACTGTATCGTAATAGTAATGAACAAGGGCATAATAGATTAAGAAACACATATAGTCAACGTGTAGAAGGACCAGCCGTTTCCATAAGGTTGGTAGAGTGTAATCTTAGAAAATCGCGAAGAGCTGCAGGAGAGGTATATGAAGCGGTCTTATTTTGATAAGTCACTTTGAACAAACACGGATGGAATAATGCAAAGCGAGCTCCCAAGTCACGAAGCTGTGGACGAAGATCCAAAAATTATTTGCTTCTGTGTGCAGCAACTTTGGACACATCTTGTGAGATGAAGATTTTACTTCCTTGACAAGAGATTTGTTTTTTAGCTTTCGCAGCATTAAGAACTTTTAATAAATCAGTAAATTCAAGAAAGAAAATAATCATGCCTCTTGGTTTAGATATGGAGGAATGCGGAGGACGATGACCAATGCGGTGTGCCCTTTGGATGTTCAATACTGTAGAAGATGGTAGGTCCACTAAAATTAAAGTGAGTCACTCCGTTCAAGACCCTCCGGTAATCCATAAAGGCGAAGATTATTGCCTCTGTTTCTGTTTTCCAAATCTTCCGCAAGTGTCTTCAAAGTTGCAAATTCCTTCTCCAAACTAGTAATTTTATGTGTTTCATCTTGCACGTCACTGACTCTTTGCTCCAAAACAGAGACTCTCACTTCCATTTGGAACCATTTAGTATCAAGATTTTGTATCTGAGAATTTGTTTCTTCAATAAAAGGACGCACTGCACGTATTTCATCAAGCACAAGTTCAAGAGAGATCGGTGAGGGAGATTTTACTGGTGAAGGTGGGTCTTGTTTGACCCTTTTATGAGTAGTTGTAGAAATATTCTGAGAGACTTTAGGCGAAGAAGGAGATGAGGAAGACATCTTTGACATGGAAGAAGAAGACACTGCAGCAGAAGTATCCAATTGTAAAAACTGCGACCGTTTGTCAGTTGAGGAGAGCTGATGTGACAGAGATTTTATTTTCTTTCGTTTGTCCATATAAAAATAGAAGCCTTCAATGAGGAAACGAGTGACGCAGGAACTCAAAATATATTTTGATGAGACAGCAAAAATAAATTGCATGGCTTGCACAAAAATTGCATGCGAAGCCATCAAAGATTCAAAGAACAAATAAATAAGCACATCTTGTTGGTGCGCAATAATTATTCAAGATGGCTGCTTTCATGAGGAGAAATGTAAAAACATATTTCATAAGTCAAAAAAATAAGTTAGGCGGCATTTAAAACAATAAAAATGCTCACCAAAACATCCTACAGCTAATAGGATCAAAGCGCTATTAAAAATGAAGAAAAAACGGCTCAGGTGGTAAAAAAAAGACCGACGCTGCGCAGAGCTCCGATATCAGGCGGCCATCTTGGCTGCCGGCTCGCGCACCTCCCCACAAGAGTCAATTTCTAAAGTTTCCATAAACTACTATGTTTGTGGATGAGCACAAACTTTAAAAGCTTTCCTGCTCTGGCCTGCACACTCCCCGCTCTTGTGATCAGATTCACTTAGTGACAATCTTTCAGTGAGTAAATATTTTATGAGTGATAAACCGTGGTTTGGGGAAAGCAAAAGCAAATTTACATTCCTAAAAAAACTATTTGCTTAGGTAGCCTGAATTTACACATGTAATTGACAGTGAATGTGACCTTATGAATTTTCTGGAAAGAATCGTCCTAAAGCAGCCTGTAGAGATTGGGGTAACATTAGGTCTACAAATAGTTGTTTTACGAATCACATTCACTATCACCTTGAAAGTGCTTGAATGGCAAGAACCATACATGTGGTAAAATCCGATAAAAATAATCATAGTGATGAATCATGCAAATGATTTAAACAGAGAATAAAACTGGAATATTTTTAGACTGGAAACTAAATAGAGTTGACAAACTTGAAGATAATTGCAACAAACATCCCAGACTGATAGTAACTATGTGAATCCAAGGATATTCTCAATGTATTTTTACATTTCAATCAGGAAACCTGCAAACCTTTATCAAATTATTAAAATTAAACTGTGTGACAGTTGTTGTACATATACAGAGAACCTGCATATGAGATAATTTTATAAATATATATTATAATAATTTAAATATGTAATATAAATGATTAACAAATTATATTAGAAGAACGCACTATGTTTCAGATCTTATAAAGCGATTGCTTTATTGATCCAAATAACAAAACCCTGCTCAGTTGGGTATTATGATGTTTCAGTGCCTTATTGAGAAAATTCTGTTTGTGATAACACTGGATATGGCCAATGAGTTTGACTCCTCTGTGGTGGATATACTTCATTTGCACCAACTACATTTGCTTTCATCATAGCCTATATTTTCAGAGTTGAACTTGCTCCAGCACCTAGCATTGTGGGTATAAACAACAATCCCCATTGGTGACACTACGGAATGGCACCAGACAAACAAGTCCCTCGTCACTCCACTATTAGCCCAGTTTACTGAACCCTTGAGTCTTGGTTATGGATGCCTTTTCCCTGAAAAACATGGCGTACAATGAGTATTTCCATGCTTATTTCACCAACATCTGTATGTCCTGGCATGTACCACCTTTTTCACCTGCTACACTTTTGTCAATGTAGCCTGCTGAGATGTACTTGGTCAAAAATCTGACATTACAATACAATACTAGGAGAATTGGTTCTGTTGAGTACTGTAGTCTGTTATATATTGATGACAATTATTTTTCTACATAACATAAATTGACATTTCAACATTTTGATCACCCTTCCTTTTCAGGTCTTGGAGCTACATGAAATAAAATGTACCTACTTATTACCCTATTAAGGTACTTTCAGTAGACTTTATAACCGCTGATAATGAGATTGTAGAATGCTTGTCACTTTATTGTTTTAGTTAATAGAAGATGTGATCTCCCAATGTGCTGGGCAAGATCATAATGAATTTCGTGCTCAGGCCACCATTGGTCCTTTCACTGATTGTAAAGATTAAAATTATTCCAAATGGAATAAAATGGATTTTTTTCCAAAGCTGCTGCATCAATACCTTAATAAATCATGTGCTAGATCTGAAAAAGCATTTTGAACCTTGACAATTCAATGCAAAATGTAATAAGGAAATTAAAGATAGTATGGTTAATTATATAAATGGGGACCTAACAAAAAAAGAAATGTTCTCCTCATCATTGTCTCTGAGGATGACTGACCCAGACGGTGTAGAAACAGGTCTTGTACTCTGCTGGGATAAGATGGTGACATAAAGTATCACCAGGGGATAATGGTTCCCTGCCTACCATGTTGATTGAAATGTATCTGTGTTCCTCACTAGTATATTTGAGATTATGCAGTGTGGGTCAGAGGGATGTAGATGGGCATGACACCTACAAAATGGAAGAAAATACATTATCTGGCCTTCACTTAATACCAAAACCATGAGCAGTACTCAATAGTAATACACAGTGCAGCACAGGAAAATTATAACTTCATTTTGGATAATGAAAACAAATCAATCCCCACCCCTCCTCAAGAGGAAATGCATGAAGTGGTTGAGAAGCTACATAAAGCATTTACTGGGTTGGGTTACAAAATATGAAGATTGGGCAAACCACATGCTGGTTCTAGAGTGACCCCCTGCTGCCTGGCTTCAGGTCAAATAGCCTTGCTTGCTTCCCGTTGTTTCACCTTCTGGTCGGTCCTTGCTGTCCTTGTTCCCTGTCTGCTCTCTGTGCACTTGCTTCATCAAAAGCCTGATTGTTACTTGTCGTATGCCTGATTGGTTACTTGTATTTTTGTTTTGCTTTGTCTTTTTGATTGTCTGATCTTTTGGTGCCAAGTGTATTTTGATTGCAGTTCAATTGTGCCAAGTGTTTTTTTATTTGTTTTGAAGCTTTCCAAGGTTTTTCCACCACTCCCTTCTCGTCCTTTTTCTCCACTCACATTTCCACTGGCCCTGCCCACTCCCACCCAGCACCCCTCCCTCCCCCAGGACCTTCTTAATGAAGGTGCGCCAAAGGCAAGCATGTCTGTACCTATCTGTCCCTGGACCACACCAGGGACCCTGGTTCTTCCACCCCACACAGATACACTGCCAGCGAGCTCTGGACCCTGGACTCCACAACAACAACTGCTGCCACACCTGCCCAAGTTCAATGGTAGGGCCCTTCTCCTGCTGACACTGTCTCTTCTCCTGCATCTCAGAAGCACCGCCCCCTATGACCACCCTTGCTTCATCAAACAAATCATCCTTGAAGCCACCCCATTGACTCCTGCTCAATGTACAATTACTCTGCAAGCATGCCGAGATCTGAGACAGCATCGCTTCCCTCATCTCAATGTCGTCTTCCTCACTGAAACCTGGATGAACCCTGCAGCCTCCTCCAACATAGCTGTAGCAACACCAGATGGCTACAAGATAATACACCAGGACCACGATGACAAGCATGGAGTGGGTGTCACCATCATCCATAAAGAAACCATCCACTGCACCACCAAAACCGACAATGCTACCCCTATCATGGAAGACCTCAATTTCCAACTCCATACCGAATATAAGGCCACTATTAAAGGCACCCCCACCTACAGACCCTCAGGTCCATACCCCAGCTTCGACAATGCCATTCCCGAATTCATCAACCCACTTGCCATCGACTCCAGACATTACATCTTCCTCTGAGACCTAAATTTTCACCTCGATGACCCCAATGACATCAACACCACCAACCTCCTTGAAGCATGAACAACATCAGCCTCACTCAACTAGCCACTGAACCCACATACTGTGCAGGACACATACTTGACCCCAACCTCACTGTCAGCAACATAATCAAACACAACCATGTCACCAAGCACTCCTGGACAGATGATGCCATCATCCACTTCACCATCGCAGGATCCCTAGGCCAAACCCCCAAGCCACCCAGCACCTCCCACCATAGCTGGAACAAAGTGTCCGAGAGCCAGTAGACCAATGCCCTCAGCACCTCCCACCCTAACACTGCACCAAGCCTGGATCAGACAGTCAAGAATGTCTCTGAATGGATCACCAACTGCACCGACTGAGTAGCCCCAGTCAAGCACACCAAACCCATGAGATCCTCCAAACATGCCAGCTGGTTCACCCCACAACTCAGGATTGTGAAATGCAACAGTAAGAGGCTAGAAAGGAAATTGCACACCAGCAAAGAGCCTGCAGACCAGGCAGCCTTCCAAACGTCCCTCAACAAATACCACCAACTACAGAATAAAACCAAAAAGAACACTCTAGCCAGCCACAAGGAGAACATCCCCAACCACGGCAAGGACCTCTTCAAAATCATCAGGGAATTCTCCATCCCCGCAGCAACCAAAAACACCATTACCCCCTCTCAAAGACTCTGCGATTCCCTGGCAGACTTCTTTTATGAAAAATCACCACAATCCACAAAAACTTCGAACCCCAACCCACCACCAGCACCACCCTCAGCCTCCTCATCCTTGCAGATGCCACTCCTTAAGGGCTCTTCAACCACCTGCTTACCATCTGGGACCAGGTCAGCATACAGGACACCACAGCCATCATGAACTCTGTGCACTCAGTGGCACCCACCTACCCCTGCCCCCACCACATCTTCAACCTTGGCAGCAGAATGATCAGGAGGGAGCTCACCACCATCTTTAACTCATCCATACTCTCAGCCGACTTCCTCGAAGTATGGAAACATGTAGAAGTGAAACCCCTTCTCAAAAAGCCTTCTGCTGATCCCAACAAACTCAAAAACTAATTCCCTATCTCACTGCTCTCCTTTTCTGCCACAGTACTCGAAAAAACATCAACCACCAACTCACTCCACACCTGGGAAGGAACAACCCCCTGGGCCCCTCCCAGGCAGGTTTCAGTGCCAACCACAGCACCAAGACTGCCCTGATTGCTGCCAATGGCATCACAGTCCTCATAGACAGGAAAGGTATGGCAGCCCTTATCCTCCTCGACCTCTGAGCAGCATTTGACACAGTATCTCACCACACCCTCAGAATGAGGATGCATTACATAGGAATTCAAGGAAACGCCATCAAATGGATTGCATCCTTCCTCACCAGAAAAACCCAGAGAATTCGCCTATTACCTTTAAACCTCCGGACCCAAGGACATCATCTTCAGCATTCCCCAAGGCTCGTTCTTAGCCCCACACTGTTTAACATCTACATGACCGCCCTGACCAACATCATCAGATCCCATGGAATGAACATCATATCGTATGCTGACAACACCCGGCTGATCCTTTCACTTTCAGCAGACACAAGGGCCAGCTTCCACAGGTCTATGGCAGACATAGCCGAATGGATGGAAAACAACTGTCTAAACAACATATCCCCTTGGAATGACTCCTGGTGGCTTACAGAACTTGTACATGCACCCATCCCAACTGACCATGCTCACAACCTTGGCATCATACTAGACAACAAGCTCACCATGAAAAACCAGATCAATGAAATCTCCATGTCGGCTTTCTAATGCTTCATATGCTCCATAACATCTTCAAATGGCTCTACATCAACACAAGACATAACGTCACCCAGGCCTTGGTCACAAGCTGATTAGACTACAGAAACACATTCTACATAGGAATCTCCACGGACCTCCTGAAGAGACTGCAGATCATACAGAACTCAGCAGCCAGGCTCATCCTTGACCTCCTTAAATGGACTCACTTCCCCCCCACCTCAAGAAGATCCATTGGCTCCCTGTTCCGAAAAGATGCCAACTCAAGATGATGATCCACTCCTACAAAACTCTTCACAATCAGTGACCAGCATACTTCAGACAACGCCTCAATTTCCACCAACCCCCAGACTCCTGACCTCCACATCCCTCTCCCTCACACATATCCTCCACATCCACCAGAGCGAGGCGATTGGTAATTGAATGCCTGACTTCAAAATGGAGAATGCCGCATTTGGCAATCTTTTACCGGGCGTTCTCGTGCCATTGGGAAATCGGTGCATTAGAAGATGGAAGACTGATGGAAGCTGTGGGTACTTATTCCCCTAGAAATCCAGTTATTTTGAGGACTATTATTGAGATGGATCTGTGAATCTGGCTGTATGCCTGTATAAGGAGCCCTGTGTGATCAAAAGCTGAAGCTAGAGAATCAGTCTTTCTGTGTTCTCTTTATGAGGGAACGCACCAACATTGTCATCTGATCTGATTTGGACGGGAAAGACGAGAATCTAAAAGATCTGCGACATTAGTCATCTAACATTAAAAAGGAACTGCCCTGATGAAGGCGGCTTTACAAATCGGAGGTTTACCGCCGAAACGCGCGTAGGCTTAGTTCCTACAGTTGTTATAATGGATTATGAACTTTAGGGACCAAGTAATTTTTCTTTATGAATTAGGTGGAGACGCGATCTGGTTCTAAGTTACAACATGTCACAACTGTGAATAGTATTAAGGCTTTAAAGCAGTGCCGTAGAGAAAGCATATATTTAATTTGTATTTTATTGTATTTTGGACAATTTGGATTTTTTGTTCTTTTTTCAATGTTATGTTTCCATTATCTTTTGTGTTTTGTCTCGTATAACACTTTGTCTCTGTCTATTCACTATATATAAGTGTGTGTGTCTTTCCTTGTGAATATGTAAATATTTATATATTTAACTTTGATTATTGTGTTTTCTTGTTGTTGTACATACATATGTAATAAACATCATTTTTTGTATTTCAGTTATCTTGATTGTTTGGTTGTTTTACATTGTAGATAACAGTGAACATTAGTTGTAGCTCATTCTCTTTTCTTGTACTCAGGCTTACAGAACTTGTACCTGCACCCATCCCAACTGACCATGCTCACAACCTTGGCCTCATACTAGACAACAAGCTCTCCATGAAAAACCAGATCAATGAAATCTCCATGTCGGCTTTCTAATGCTTCATATGCTCCATAACATCTTCAAATGGCTCTACATCAACACAAGACATAACGTCACCCAGGCCTTGGTCACAAGCTGATTAGACTACAGAAACACATTCTACATAGGAATCTCCACAGACCTCCTGAAGAGACTGCAGATCATACAGAACTCAGCAGCCAGGCTCATCCTTGACCTCCTTAAGTGGACTCACTTCACCCCCACCTCAAGAAGATCCATTGGCTCCCTGTTCCGAAAAGATGCCAATTCAAGATGATGATCCACTCCTACAAAACTCTTCACAATCAGTGACCAGCATACTTCAGACAACGCCTCAATTTCCACCAACCCCCAGACTCCTGACCTCCACATCCCTCTCCCTCACACATATCCTCCACATCCACCAGAGCAACAGCAGAGGAGTTCCTTCTCCTACCTCATGGCAAGATCATCGAACAACCTCCCTCCTCACCTGAGAACCTCCTCCTCCCTTCTGGAATTTCATGGGAGAACTCAAAAACTAGCTTTTCGACTAACATAGGCAGCCACACTTTCAGCACCTTGATAGCCTTGCGGGTGACAAGCCATGCTTTACAAATACAAAATGATTGATTGATTGACAACAAGTCCAAAAGCTATCTTTACTGTGTAGGCTGTAAATGACTTTCTCTTGTACAGGTCTAGATGTGATCAAAATATTAATTCTACATTTCTGCATTGGAAAATATAAGAGAAATAATGAAGTTATTTCATGCTTATTTTTCATAAGCTGATTTGATGGTGAAATCAGATGTTTGATACATTTAGTGGAAAATAACTTTGCAAAACACTACTTTGTGCAACGTGTGACAAAAATGACATAACCCATCTTGGCCACAAGACCAATGCACATCCTTGCTCAGGAGACAATGGCCTACTTGCCACTCAGGAGGGGTTAGCCACCTGTGAGACAGAAATAGTTGGCAGAACAAAGGACAGCCTTAGCTCCATCTATTCTGACTTGGACATGCCAACGGGGGATTTTCCTATTCACATCCAGGACCCTCCTAGACAGCCCAGTTCCAGCTACAGTTGAGGAGAGACCCAGTCTGGACTTTGTAAGGTATTAAGAGACTTCCTTTAAATAGGGAGTAGACAAAGAGTTGAAGAGAGCTCTGTCTGGTGGCAGCGGTGTTCTGAAATCTTGAAGCAGGAGCTCCTGAGGACTCTAACGGTAAAGTGAAGAGGAAGCACTACAAAAGGAGGTGGGGAACTGTGAAAAAATAGTTTGGTTTGGATGGCAGAATGTCTCCAGCCAGTGGCTAGTGGCCTGGCTAAATCGGCCACCTCATACCCTACCTCCTTAGAGCATACATGATCCTGGAAAGACTATAGAGAAGGGTCTGATGGAATAAAAAAGATCCTGGCTCCTTGAGTAAGAAAAGTACTCTAGGACTTCTGACTACTGCTTCCACGAGGGACTGGAATTGCTCTCTAATGGTCAAATGGATGGCATCCTGTTTGCTTGTTCTAAGTAAAGCAAACGCAGAAGGACTCCAGACTCCATGAGGGCTCATGTAGGAAAGTACCACCTTGCCTGGCATGTTACCCCCATTTTTACTTGTGTGTCAGTTTGTTTTTGCCTGTATCACTGGGATCCTGCTAGCCAGGACCCCAGTGCTCATAGTTTGTGGCCTGAATGTGTTTCCTGTGTGGTGCCTAACTGTGTCACTGAGGATCTACTAACCAGAACCTCAGTGCTTATGCTCTCTCTGTCTTTAAAATTGGCACTGTAGGCTAGAGACCATTTTTACCAATTCTGATTGGCACACTGGAACACCCTTATAATTCTCTAGTGTATGGTACCTAGGTACCCAGGGTATCGGGGTTCCAGGAGATCCCTATGGGCTGCAGCATTTCTTTTGCCACCCATAGGGAGCTCAGACAATTCTTACACAGGACTGCCACTGCAGCCTGAGTGAAATAAAGTCCATGTTATTTCACAGCCAGTTTACACTGCACTTATAAGTAACCTATATATCTAACCCTCACTTGGTGAAGGTTAGGTGCAAAGTTACTAAGTGTGAGGGCACGCTGGCAGTAGCCAAGGTGCCCCCACATTGTTCAGGGCAATTTCCCCGGACTTTGTGAGTGCGGCGACACCATTACATGTGTGCACTGCATGTTGGTTGATACCTATATGTAGCTTTACAATGGTAACTTCGAATATGGCCATGTGACATGTCTAAGATCATGGAATTGTCCCCCCATGCCACATGTGGTATTGGGGTGCCAATGCCAGGCATCCCTGGGGCTCCAGCATGAACCCCAGGTACTGCCAAACTAGCTTTCTGGGGTTTCCGCTGCAGCTACCGCTGCTGCAAACTCACAGACAGGCTTCTGCCCTCCTGGGGTCTGGGCAGCCCAGTCCCAGGAAGGCAAAACAAAGGATTTCCTCTGAGAGAGGGTGTTACACCCTCTCCCTTTGGAAATAGATGTTAAGGGCCTGAGAGGAGTAGCCTCTCCTGGCCTCTGGGAATGCTTTGAAGGGCACAGATGGTGCTCTCCTTGCATAAACCAGTCTACACCGGTTCAGGGATCCTCCAGCCCCTGCTCTGGTGCAAACTGGTCAAAGGAAAGGGGAGTGACTGCTCCAGGACGCCTGCAAAACCGCAACAAAGTAGCAAGAAGACTAGCAGCAACATTGTAGCCCCTATTCCTGCCGGCTTTCTCGACTGTTTCCTTGTGGTGCATGCTCTGAGGGCTGTCTGCCTTCACCCTGCACTGGAAGCCAAGAAGAAATCTCCAGTGGTTCGACCGAATCTTCCCCCTGCTAACGCAGGCACCAAACTTCTGCATCACCGGTCCTCTGGTTCCTCTCTCATCTCGACGAGCATGGTCCCTGGAACACAGGAGCTGGATCCAAGTGACCCTGACAGTCCAGTGGTCCTTCTGTCCAAATTTGGTGGAGGTAAGTCCTTGCCTTCCCATGCCAGACAGTAATCCTGTGTACTGTGTGAACTGCAGCTGCTAGGGCTTCTGTGCACTTTTGCAAGGAATCCTTTGTGCACAGCATAGCCCAGGTCCCCAGCACTCCGTCCTGCATTGCTCAACTCACTGAGTTGACCACCAGCTTCATGGGACCCTCCTTTGTAGTGTTGAGACGACCGCTGTGCTCAGATTTCTTAAACCCCTGTTCAAGTGCTTCTGTGGGTGCTGCCTGCTTCTGCATGGGCTCTCTGTGCTGCTGAGCGCACCCTCTTTCTCCTCCTCCAAGGGTCGACCTCCTGGTCCTTCCTGGGCCCGGGCAGCACCCATTTTCTTTAACCACAACCTTTGCAGCTAGGAAAGGCTTGTTTGCGGTCCTTCTGCGTGGAAACAACTCTGCATCCTCCAGCACACCGTGGGACATCTTCTGTGCAAAGGAGAAGTTCCTGGCATCTTCCGTTGTTGCAGAATCTTCAGCTTCTTCCACTTGGAGGCAGCCATTTTGCACCTTCATCCGGGGTTTAGTGGGCTCCTGCCCCCCTGGACACTTTTGTGACTCTTGGACTTGGTCCCCTTCCTTTGCATGTCCTCAGGTCCAGGAATCCATCTTCAGTGCTTTGCAGTCTGTTGTGGTCTTTGCAGAATCTCCTATCACACCTTTAGTGTGTTTCTGGGGAAGCAGGGTAATTTTACTCCTACTTTTCAGGATCTTGGGGTGGGGTTTCTTGGACACCCTTAGTGTTTTCTTACACTCCTAGCGACCCTCTACACACTACACTAGGCCTGGGGTACCTAAGTGGTTCGCATTCACTTTCTTAGTATGTGGTTTGTGTTGCCCCTAGGCCTATTGCATCCTATTGTATTCTACAGTGCTTGCACTGCTTTTCTAACTATTTACTTACCTGATTTTGTTTTGTGTGTATATTTTGTGTATTTTACTTACCTCCTAAGGGAGTATATCTTCTGAGATATTTTTGGCACATTGTCACTAAAATAAAGTAACTTTATTTTTAGTAACTCTGAGTATTGTGATTCTTATGATATAGTGCTATATGATATAAGTGGTATAGTAGGAGCTTTACATGTCTCCTAGTTCAGCCTAAGCTGCTCTGCTATAGCTACCTCTATCAGCCTAAGCTGCTAGAACACTACGAATCTACTAATAAGGGATAACTGGACCTGGCACAAGATGTAAATGCCATCAGGTACCCACTATAAGCCAGGCCAGCCTCCTACAGCTCATCTGAACACAGATGACTGGACCCTTCAGGAGACCTGGTTGTAAAGAGTCCTGGGGTTGTATTACAGATAGGGTGCGTTGTCTCTGCTCACATCATGCACACCTTCAAACTGGTGCAACAGGGTCGAAAGCAACATTTCACCTTATTGCTAATATTTCCTGTGGGCAGCGCATTGTTGAACTATGGAGCTTGAAGCTGCCTCTCAGTCTTTCATTCTGAAGGCTGCACCCACCTGTACTTTAAAGGGGGCCCAGGGATTCTCCTGCAGTCAGGTCCCATGAGTGACTGCATCAGCATGCTGGGGTATGTCTGTGGGGTCCTTTACCCCTCCAGAAGACTGCCATCAGCAGTCACACTGACTTCCCTCCCTTTTTGTGGCAGTCAGTGCACTACCTGACAGCCTTTTTGCCTCTGCGCCAGCATCCATAAAATGGCTCGGATGCAGAGGCAAAGTGTTTCCCTCATTTACATCGATGAGTGGACACCGCTTAAGATAGCCCTGTGCTGTATGTGTCGTGACACATTCTATATCACAGAAGGGGTCACACAAGCATCTGTGCACAAGCATTTGAGGCCTGTTCTGTTATTCTGCAGTGCCCGAGGGGTGCCGAAAGCAGATGCACATCAGTTGGAAACAAGTGTGATGTAGTAATTTTCGACACCTCTGGAGGACCGGTACAAGGAGCTGATGCTTGTCCAAGCAAGTTGCACTCAAGGTAGGCAAGTATACTAGGTCTGTGCCACTCAGAGGGGTTTTTCCACACTGAAAAAGTGTTCAGCTGGATCTCACGGTAGAGGTATTTGGCCCTGTGGAGCCCTGCTCTGCTACAGTTTCAGCTGTGCCCCTTCGGTGGATTTTGAGAACCAAAAATGAGACTAAAGCCTGATTTAGAGTTTGGCCGAGGGAGTTACTCCATCAGAAATGAGACAGATATCCCATTCGCCGTGTTACGATCCCAACATAGTCTATGGAGATCGTTATACGGTGAACAAGATTTCTGTCACTTCTGTGTGTGGAGTAACTGATCTGCCAAACTCTAAATGAGGCCCTACGCCTGAAGGTAAAACCTTGGAGAGGGGGAAGGTGGCAAATCCATTTGGCATGGGGAGTAACCCCAGAATCTCCAAAACAGGGGGAAGGTGGCAAATCCATTTGGCAAGGGGAGTAACCCCAGAATCTCCAAAATCCAGCTCTAAAATCCAGCTTTACCAAAACCAACAGCTTTATCCAGAGCTCGAAGGAACCTCCTCAGCCTCATGCTTGGACCTTGCACTGCTGACACATTTTGACTTGCATTTAAAAGATTACATCTGAAGGTAAAATCTTTGACGTTTCCATTGCAGTCATTCTGCAATCACACCTACATCCCGGTCAACAACAAATTGTTGTTTTCCAGTGGCACTTTTCTTTTTTCTAGGCACTTTTTGCCTTCAAATTTATCTCCAGTTTTGCTCATCCAGTTTTAGTCATCTTGGTGTCTTTTTGTTCAGTAAGTTTGTCTCCATGTTCCTGCATTAGATTGGGAATTATATGCTTTTGTGTTCTTTACTTCATAATTAGTACCTGGTTGCTTGAACTTAACACACACTTCTCTGAGGTATTGCCTGCTGCTTGTACCACAACTATCAGAGTTTGAACAGAAGTTCTCTAAACATTGTGTTTAGCCTAACCATATTATGTTTATTAAGCTGGTAGGGGCAACCTCTACCAACTTATTAACCCAATTTCTGACATTTGCCTTGCTGCTCATACCATGCTGCCAAAGATGAGAATGAGTTGCCTTTATTGAAACATGTTCTGCTCAGGCAATGCGGGAGCTCACTCACATCTCACATTAATACTCTGACCTCTTTCAACCATTGCTGTGCTGTAAGAATTCCTGCAAATATTCTGTGGAAGGATGTGGCCCTCGCTAAGGTGCTGACAAGAGCCACATTAGACAGACTTGCCATGACATTTCACTTGCATAAGAGAAAGGAAAGGAATTGCCCTTTCCCCTTTCATATTTCAGTTACTGTGCTGCAGAGGAGAAGATTCCAAATTCATTAATTTTATAAAAATAACTATAAACTAATAAATACAGTAATGTTATAGCAATATGCTATTTGTAATGTCAAGCTAACCTCTAAGAAATGTTGAAATGAACCAGATAAGGAGCCATCCCAAGTCTTAAAGAACACGATGTACTGATAAAGATGCCATACGTCAGTTACATCACATGTTACATCACACATTATTTTATGTACGACATCACATATGATGTTATCAAGTGCTTTATCAAAAACGTCACTGATCAAATGACAAATTGACGTTCCTGCCTAGACGCAATTAGAAGCAGTTTCAGAACGCAGGAGTGAATCAAATGAAACATCACACAAAACAAACAAGGCTGAAAATAACATTTGGAGCTATTTTGATAATTACCTTTTTATTAATATCTGTAACTGCAAGTGGTTTAAGTTTTAGGTTTTAAGACAACTAAGTGACATAGCTTAACACATAGGTCAGAGCTTCTGAATACTCAAAGGTGAAAGAATTTCACTGTTGCAGTCATAGCAGTACCTTTTGGTGGTCTTCATTCATTTCAGTTGATGTCCTATTTTCGAGTCTAAGACTATTCTTGATGGCTCCCTTTAAGATCGAAGAATACACATACCTGGGGCTCAGTCTAAGACCAAACGTTAAATCTTCCATAGCTTTTTTCTCTTCTCTGGGTGTACTCCAAATCAACACTCGGATACAAAACTCATCCTGATAAATGTAAAATGCAGTAGAATTATTCGATTTTTTTTGCATTGCTTGATGGGGCTGGCAACAGGAATTACACCGGCCAATCCTAATGAGGCCAAGTAAGTCAAAGCCTAACGTGGTCTGAAAAAAGTGCCACATCCACACTGTGAAAAGAATACAGCATGCAAGTACAATCTGTTTCATCTCACTATTCTCCTTTATTCCCTCTAGACAAGCATCACCACTTGATCTCCTGTGGGGATCGGTTCCAATGCACTTCCTGTATTGTAAGAGCTTAAAACCATAATTGGGATCAGACAACATGGTAAATGCTGACTGTTTGCTATCCAAACTTTGTATGATCGCCTACAATTTGCAGAGGGTGGTAATGGATGAAATTGACCTAGATGTTTTACATGCATTGGAATAAAAGTGCTTTGTGGGCAACTATGGAATGTGTGGGACACATCTGAAACTCAGAAAGATGCTTCATGTGAATGTTTGGGGCAACAACAGCATCCAACATTCTGTTTTACTTAGTATGGGGCAATAGGAAAAATGCACACACAAGAGCAAACCGGGTTCTGGAGTCAGGTGACTTCATACTCCATTCACATGTGCTTTGTAAAGGGCACTGTACACTCAGACATGAGCAATTGTCTTTTGAGGAATACCATGAGGCACAACTGCAAATCACGACTCATTACAGAGAAGAACTTGTTCCTTGGTATGCTGGGATTTTTTCCATTACAATTTCTGGGGTCCATTAATGGCTACCGCATTTATGGTACACTTATAGATTCATGTAATCTGCAAGTGCATCATTTTATATATTTATTTCTGATATTTTTAACAGAGCAAGCATGGCTCACGAGGTTGTCAGTTGGCTACGAAAGGGCGGGGGATTCTGAAGAAAGAAGTCTGCAAGTGTGGTGAACAACACAGACAAAACCCCTGATTAAATGCACAAATGTACAAAATGATGAGGTAGAGTTAGGACCAATGGTCCTTAAAGCAAGAATATTGGCAGGCCTTTAGAGAACATTTTCTTTCATGATGTTATTAGCGGGACTGAACGCCGTTCAGGCCTTATTTATGAAAGTGTTAAAGGAATGAGAAGCTTTACTGTTTGTGGATCGGGTGCAGAGAGAGTTCCATATTCTAGGGGCACAACTTGAGAACGATCGGCGGATGCTTTGCATTTTTTAATCGAATCTATCCAAACTAAGTTGTTGTTTTTTGCGATGTGCTTGTGTGTCTCCTGAGTTCGGGATTTAATTTTTGCTGTTTAGAAAGAGAGCGGTGCGTCCATTGTAGTGAAAGTAAATGTAAAGTGGTGTTATCCAATTATAGCGCACCTGAGCACAGTCTGTATGTATATTGAACTAGTAGGGTTCGGATTAGTCCATGTTTCAGTGTTAGTTTTACAGGTGATTTTCTTTATTACATAACAGTCAGGGCTTGACGTGGGGATATTTTAACACTTTTTGGCATGAAGACTTACGTGCCGTTTGCTGTCCAAAAGGGAACCAATGGATGTTGCGCTAGGTACAGTATCGGTGAAATCCCTGTGGTTGCTAAGCTTGAAAATAAATTTTTGTGGGGTGAAGTGGTGTGAGAAGTGAAACATCTGTCTTTTGTGGGATTAGCTTCAAATGAAAACGTGAAATCCGTTTTTGAATTTTTTTTTAGCTGCATATATTAAACATTTATTCAGAGAACCGTGCTGCTAGGATTAATCTGTTAGCTTGTAATTACAGTACTTTAAATAACCCCAAAGAATCATGTTAATCATAGTCACCAGAAAATCAATTTCCTATGTAACTCAGGAGAATCATCAATGGCCTCCTCCCACCCCCATCCTGGCATAGAATTCTAACCTTTCAAATCAAGGTGATATCTGTGCATCCGGCTCATTCTCCCCATTTTCTAGTGCGATCTTTTGGGGGCATCCCCAGGCCGCATAAATCGTTTTTTTCCAGAATGCATCTTCTATCCATACTTTTACTCCAACCCCCTATTGATAAAGGTTCAGGTGCCCACCAACGTTTATGTCTCTTTTGCATGCGATAAGTCCCCTCCTTATGAATATCTTTTGTTCCCGTGTGAACCCCTCATCATCCACTTTGTTTAGCAGGGCCATCATATCAGTGAATTGAATGGGTTGGCCCAATATAACTTGAACTTGTATTTTTTGCCAGAAGGGCTGTATAAGTCTGCATGACCAGGTTCTATGGCAGTAGTCTCCCACTATAGTAGTGCATCAGAGATAATTCTGATCTAAACTTTTCTGCATATGTCGTGAGCACTGGGGAGTGTAATATATCTGGTGAAGACACTTAGTCCAAAATAATGCTCATTGGAAAGCTGGTGTGAAGTCTAATTTCAGGCCTCTAGTCACTGACTATAAAGAGGTGGTAGGAGAGTATAAGTACTTGGACATGCTCCTTGATAGATGTGGCTCCTTTAATCAACATCTGGAGCTGATGCACCGGAAATCAACAGCTCTCACAGTAGCCTTCAAGTGAATAAAACATCCACAGCATCTTCTACATACCTGCCTCTTTTGAAAGCAATCCAGGCCAAACTAGTCCCAATGATCACCTATGGAAGCAAAGCATCAAGGGGAAGAAACGATGGCCACTTGGACAAAACTATTATCAAAGTCTTCAAGTCCGTCTTCTCCCTTCCGGTATACGCATCTCCAGCTCAGCTGCGTTTAGAATGTGGCCTAGTTAAGCAATCAAAATCAAGCAAGGAGCCTTCATTAAACTCTGTTTTAACCTAAGGCAAGCCAATTGCAGGACTCTGAATACCCATCTCTGGAATATCTCACCAGCATAGGTCACTCCCCAGTTAGAGGCTACCTCACTAATTCCCTAGCAACCCTCATACTAGAAGACCAATGGGAGACAACTCCTATGTTCTCGCAGGTCAAGGCCTTGGTAAATAGGAACGTTAAATCACACTCTGTCCTGGCAGATAAAGAGTCACTTGCCCAGAGGCAACATGCCTGGCTTACAAAAGGGGGAGTATGCCAAGCTCACACCACAATCGTATCTGGGCATCACTTTCAAAGCCCAGATTAAAGCTTTGTTTCTAATATATCATCTAGGCTGCTTACCAATACTCCTGCACCTGCCACAGCGGAAGCGGACCAAGACTATGGAGCTTTGTCGACTCTGCAAAACAGCTCCAGAGACCATGGCCCACCATATCTACATATGCAAAGCAAACTTAGAAGACTGAGGATCTATTTTAAGACCAGCATGGAACCAAAGAGGTTATACTTTGCAATAGGCCTACCATTTTAGCTTGTTGTAATTCAACAGATATTCAGCTTTGTTGCAGGATCACAAGATACCTGTCCAGACTCAACCAAAAATCAATTCCTTAAATGATGTTATAAACCTCAGGGGCAACTTAAAAAGGCATGAACAAACTCATGTAAACGGTATTCCCCAGAGCTGCACTGATACTTTACTGGATATTGGCAGCTCAGCATGCTCTACACTTTTACCTTATGAACAACTTATTACAATTAGCACTTTATATTAGCGCAGTCTTGCATTACGCTATTAATTATTGATACTATCTCTATTTTAGTCATCCTGCGTAATTGTTTTATTTTGTTGGAAAAAAACTTTTATTCAAGGGTTTCTATATATACGTTTGTGCAATGGCTTTAATTAACTATGCACTTTAATGAAGTTAAACTGAAACTGTAACTGAAAATGATACTTAGACTGAATAAGTCAGAACCCTGCTGAAATGGCACCACATAAATATTGTAAGAAGTTGGGCTATTAGTTGAGGGTGGTAAGTATCCACCACAAGTAATATTCACAACACTTGTAAGGGTGAACCAATAAGATCACTAAATAAACCTGAGCTCAACCCCCAGGTAGCTATGGCACAGAGCAGATGGGATTTACCTGGAGACAATGTGTATAGTACTCAAGTCGAAATGCAAAACAATAAAAATCCCAAACTGAATTAGAAAAATAGAGTAAAATTTAAAATGCAAAATGATATGACAATGACAAAATCCAATATGGGAATCTGTAGATATGAATTTTTAAATGTTTAAGTAGGAATCGTACCAAGAAGAACAAAGTCCTAGTGTTAGTCAATGGTCGCAGCAGCTTTTTTACACTGACCGCAATGAACTGTGGGTCAGATACTCTAAACAGGTGAACCCTGGTCAAAGATTGTACATTCTCACTTTTCAGTCCCAATCTACCATAGGAGTACACTTCTAAAGCCTACTGGACCTCTGG
The DNA here is from genome assembly GCF_031143425.1 of Pleurodeles waltl. Taxonomy (NCBI): domain Eukaryota; kingdom Metazoa; phylum Chordata; class Amphibia; order Caudata; family Salamandridae; genus Pleurodeles; species Pleurodeles waltl. Next base: position 570,034,882 of record NC_090442.1, read on the forward strand.
GGAGGCACTTAGAGACTCACTGGGTGTAAGGCAGATTCCATTCCAGGTGCAGTTGCCACTGATCAGCTTGGCAGCTGCAAGAAATGCCTCTTGTAGCTTGTTGTATGCCTGTAGCTTGAATAAGAGGTTAGTCTTATGACCCTTGGAGTAGACCTCTTTGTTCTGGGTACAAGGGAAAGAGCAGGTCCAGTCCTCCATAGCTCTTTACACGTTGCAGATAGCAGGCCCAGTTCTCTTCTGATCTTCCTCAGGTACAGGAATGTTCTGAAGTGGGTGCCTGGGGATGCTACATTTATGCATGGCACGAGGTATTGGGTGGGAATGACACCTGGGCACGCCCTAACCCATGGGGTAAAGTTTCCTCGGGCTAACCTGCCCCACTTTGGGCCTTTTCAAGATGGCAGCAGTCTTTGGCTACACTAAACGTAGGCTCTGAGGGTTGGGATTGTGTGTGAAAAGTGTGCTATCATAATCCTAGCGCCCCACACATTTAACATTATTATCCAGTTTGAGGCTGTCCTTGTAGTAGGGGTGGGTAATTTCCTGTAGCGCAATTATAGAAAATTATGCAAGATTACGTGGAATTAAACGAGGAGGGCAACTCAACATTTATCAATATTTTCTTAGTGCAAAATGCACCTTTGGTTTCAAAATGGACCGGAGGATGCATTTTTCACTAACAAAATGGAGGCAAATGCAACAGAACACAAACAGCAGCAGCCAGGGGCTGTTCACACTCTGACGCTGCGCTCTTGTGGTAGGCATTTTTGCCACACATTACTCTGAATTATGTGAGGAGGCATAATCACATAATGTTTGGTAATTTTGTGTCACAGGAGTAATGCAAAATTACAGAAATTATCCCAATCACTCTTGAGTGATTAAAATTTCACCCAGGCTTACACTCTAGCCAAAGAAAACCAGAGACAGAAGTCTGGTAGAACAAAGCAGGGTTCATCAGCAACCAGACACTAGACATACAAGAATTGTTTTGGCATTTGTCTCTCGCCCTTTGAAGTGTACCTCAAATATGATATGTACAACTCCAGAACACCTGTCAAGCAAGTATTGACACTTCAGCAGGACTTGACATTGTGATGTCAACAAGAGGCCTTCTGTGATTGGGGCCAGCATGGGGGGGGGGGTAGGCAAAAGAAGAGTACAGCCGTGGGTGTTAGTTACAACTGCTTGCCATGGAATAGGCCTTTTTTAAGTTAATCAAGTTCGTGGTCTGAGCCCACAGGCCATCTTATCAAAGGCACAACAACACTTCCCCACACCCAAGGCCTTATGTCCCTGTCCTGGGAACAAAATGCAAAAATGCAGATTAGCTTGCAATGACTTCAGGCAGAAAAAAGGTAACTTTCTAAAAGTACATTTCCCTTAATAGTTATACAATTTTGTTTTTACCATTAAATTAGATTTTGAATTACTATTATAAAGAATTTTGTAATTATATTTTTAGTTGCTTTCAAACCAAAACTAGCATTATTAGATGTAATAATGCAATCCAGTCTTTACCTATGGAACAGTCAACCTTGCTATGGTGGAAAGAGCTTTTGATCCCTTTATTTACTGTAAAGATATGTGCAACAATAAACATTTATGTGTCCTACTTTTAAATGCTGTGCAGCCTGCCTTTTGGGCAATAATGACTACTTAGGGGTGACATTTTAATATTTAGAAGAAAGATTTTGACCTCCCAAAAAGGGTATATTTTGGCTGGGCAAATTGGAAGGTTAAAACTGCACAGTCATACTACAATGGTAGGCATGGAGACACGTTTGCTGGGTCACTGCACTGAGTGGCACAAATGATGCTTTTGCCCTCTAGTGACTTTTAACTTGTAGACCCCAAGAACACTCTGTAAAATATGCTACATCAAGTGTATACCAATGGCAACATGTTAAAAGGGAAGCACAAGCACTTTAGTACTGGTAAGCAAATGTGACATGTACAGAGGTCTATGGCTAACAAAAAGAATGAAAGCAAACATATGGGGTTACATCCCACAAAGGATGGTCATTTCCAACAAATATCAGGAAGAATACGTTGACCTCTCTTTCACTCTTGGCTTAGCTTCTACACAAGAGGCCTAATTCTAAGCAGACAAACATGAATTTCAGTCACTTTTATACTCAATAATGGGATTTGTCAGTGTATGAAAGGTGGAATGGTGCTGTAGGATTGAAAATATCTACATTACACATTTGATAGGGCACTGTGCTTTAATGTTTCTTTGTATTCTTATTAACAATAATAAACTTACATGATTGAAGCTATCCAATACTATAGCCCACTGAGCATCTTTCTTTGCCTTTGTTAGCTCAACTAAAGGAAATAAAAAGGAAATTAACACAATGTCAGGATGCAAATATCACACAGTCTAACAAGTATGTATTTAAATATACTCAGAAATACAATTTGATTTTTTTCATGATGACTGTGTGTAGTAAATATGGAGAAAAGGAAAAACAAGAGAAGCTACCAAAAAGATATATGTAATTTTTGCTACTAGAAGTAATATACATATTACAACTGATACTACTACTACAAGTACTATTCCTATATCTAGAACCATTCATATGCATCCTATCACTACTAATAGGAAAAGAGAGGGTTGAAAGAGATAAATGGAGAGGTAGGTAGTAAGGATTGGAAACGTCTTATTAGAAAGAGGGAGAGAGAAAGGAGCAGAGAGTAGGAAATGGAGAAAAAATAGAAAACCGGGTAGTGCAGAGATAAAAGAGGTAGTGTAAAAAGGAAGAGAGAGCTACATGGTAAGTGCAAGAGAGAAAGAGCAAGAGCAGAAGGCAAGAAGAAAAAAACAGAGAGACAAAGAAAAGAAAGGCTGGAGTAGTAAAGAGGTAGAGAAATAGGAAAGAAGAGGGCGCGAAGATGAAGAGAAAGCACAAGAAAGTCCAAGGAATGGTGGAGGGCAGACAGTGGAGACAGAGAAGTGAATTATAAGGTGAGAAAAGAGGGTGAAAGACAGGTGGCAGGAGAGAAAGGGGAACTAGGAGTACAAAGCTGGAAAGAGAGCAAGTATTTATTCTATTTCCATTAGTGAACCCATTATGCTGTTATGTAGACACCTCTCCCCTCTCCGACTTTCTGTTATATCCAAGATAGAAAGAAGACTTACCCAGGAAAGTAAAATGGGGAGGGAGATGGTACGTGGGACTATGATGGCCAGATCTATGATTTATGAACAAATCAGTTCTTGACCAGTAACGAGGATTACTGGTAAGTAATTAAATCATTGCCCCTTCACCCATCCCCTTGTCACAGTCCTTACAGAATGCACCCAGTATCCTTCCGTCACTTGTGTACTCAATGTTGATGTAGCTGTTTTTGCCCTTGCTAGCCAGTCCATAAGAGACAAAGAATGAACCTGAGTCTCTAAAGTTTTTAATTCTTTCTAAGTGAATTAGGAGTGTCCTACTGACATCTAGGCCCATATTTATACTTTTTGACGCTAAACTGCGCTAACGCAGTTTAGCGTCAAAAATTTTAGCGCCGTCTAACGCCATTCCGAAGCGCCATGCGGGCGCCGTATTTATGGAATGGCGTTAGCCGGCGCAAGCAGACCGGCGCTGCCTGGTGTGCGTGGCAAAAAACCACGTAGACCAGGCAGCGCCGGCGTAGGGGGAAAATGGCGCTAGGGCGTCTTAAAATGGTGCAAGTCGGGTTGACGCTAAAAAATCGTCTAAACCCGATTTGCGCCATATTTTTTCGACGCCCATCCCCCATCAACATGACTCCTATCATTGTAAAGATAGGAGTCATGCCCCCTTGCCCAATGGCCATGCCCAGGGGACTTCTGTCCCCTGGGCATGGTCATTGGGCATAGTGGCATGTAGGGGGGCACAAATCAGGCCCCCCATGCCACAAAAAAAAAAAAAAAAAAATACTTACCTGAACTTACCTTAATGTCCATGGGATGGGTCCCTCCGTCCTTGGGTGTCCTCCTGGGGTGGGCAAGGGTGGCAGGGGGGGTCCCTGGGTGCAGGGGAGGGCACTCTGGGCTCATTTTGAGCCCACTTGTCCCTTAACGCCATCCCTGACCCAGGCGTTAAAAAGCGGCGCAAATGCGCCGTTTTTGGCCACGCCCACTCCCGGGCGTCTCTTTTGCCCGGGAGTATAAATACCACGTAAAGGCCTGGGAGTCATTTTTTAAGACGGGAACGCCTCCCTTGCATATCATTAACGCAAGGAAGGGGTTCACGCTAAAAAATGACGCACACTCCGGGCACTTTGGCGCCCGAAGCGTCTAACGCCATAGTATAAATATGGCGTTAGTTGGCGTTGGTTTTGCGTCGAATTTGCGTCTAAAAAAACGACGCAAATTCGGCGCAAACGGAGTATAAATATGCCCCCTAATGTCAAGGGAGCATCAGAGTCAGTGTATGTGTGGAAGACTGTGAGTATATTACGTCTTGAACTTGGAATCCAATCTCAGGACCGCTCCGTCAGAAAACAGGATAAAAGAGGCTCTTTTTCTCCTAACCTTCTTGCAGAGGTTAGGGCGACTACGAAAACTACTTTAGGTTTTAACCTTTAAATAACAGGCATTTGCAATGCAATAGGTCTGGCATTTGCTTGATTTATAACTATTGGCGTTGTAAATGCATAACTGGACTTTTCTTGCCACATAAATTGGTCAATCCTGCCACACAATTTGGTGCTATCTGTCACATAATTCCAGTGGCCCTCCATAGAACTAAAGAGCTTCCATTTACTGCAGAGAGTCTTGCCCTGGTGACCACTGTGGAGGGTCTTGCCCTGATGACCTTTGAACATTTCTTAGATTGTTTTTAGTACTGTTTTCTTGTAAATGTTCACATATGTTAATGTATGTGAGGACAGGAACCTGTGTCACCAGATGTAATGTATGCAGCTGTACCTTCATTTTTTGTGAAATGGAAAAGCACATGATGACTAATCCTGTTTTTAAAACTATTGTGATATTTTAAAATTAAAGTGCCCTACAAGGCACATCAATCAATTTGTTTGTATGGGAGTGTGTTTGCAGTGACTGTGTTTTGTTTGTAGGTGAAAGATAGCGCTCGTCTGCTTTTACCCAAATGTATTTATGTGCGTGAAAAGCACGTCATGTAATTTGCTTTTTTTAAAATAACACCATATAGTTAGTGTATGTATATTTAAAGGTAGTAATTTTTTGCAGTTTATTTGGACTCGTTTCCTTTAACAAAATAGAAATGTTAAACATGCCGCTTTGAAGAGAAAAAGAGAAAGGTTTCTAGAAGTTGCAGTTCAATCCCTCAGTCCGTTAGAATTGAAACATAGTGGAAAGAGGGGTTTTACGTGTTTTTCGTTATATTAAAAGCTAAAGGTTTCAGAGGCTGAAACGATGAGAACTGAGCGCATCGTCCGTGGAGCTCGAGCCCCGCTGATTACGTCAAGCAGAACATGAGCCATTGAAGGATGTGCTCCAACCAGTGCTCGTGCATTTCCCACATCGCTGTCGACTTTCAAGCAATACAATTTGTGTTGTTGTGCAAAACAAACACGATACTTGTGTTTGCGTTATGCTTAAAGCAATAGAGTAAGCCTCACTATAACCTGGGAATTTAAAGCAGACAAAACTGAACCCCGGGAAACACATTCAGTCTCACAAGCAACAAAGTCACATGCCCATATGTTTTTGTTGTTTATTGCTTCCTAACAAATATTGTAAAACTTACCAAAACTGCATATCAGCAAGTTATCATGTGGAAAACTTTAAAAGCTATTTCTGGGCACACTTCTTTGCAACCTCTAGAGAGGATTGACACCGCCTTCTTTTTTTTTCAAATAAAGTTTCCTAGTAAATGCATTCTAAATCTGTAACCCTTTTGAACTTTAAAGGAAATTAAAGATGTGGCAGACATGTTTTAATAACACTATAGTGAGAATTTAGCCTTTGCAGAACCTATAGTAATTTTAATAAGTTTCTCTCCCCTTCTTTGAAACCGGAGTCAGGGTGGTGTCACATATGGCTGAGGAAAGTAGAGAATCTGCCGCTTTTCTTTTGAAATAAGCCAGCTGGAACAGATGAGCCAAAAGATTAGCATGACCATAAAGATTGTTATCTCCATTAGTAGCTGCATGTTTTTTTGTCAGGACACCATACAGTAAATTACCGAAAAACACAGGATGTGAAATCAGCATCTGAGACAAGAACCCTGATTCCTGGTTACCTGGTTCCCAAGACTGGTTCCTAAGACTAAAAGTCTACAGCAGCAGCAGCAATAAAGGCAAATCTGTTTGTTTCTGCGTAGCTTAAACCGTGTGCACATTTTTATTGTTTGAGACTGTCCCACATCTTTTACTTTTAACACATTCCACAACTATGCCACGCTAAGCCAGCAACCATCAGCCCGTGCTGTTTAAAACGTAAAAACCCAGGGGTAGTAAGCGCTATATAAATACTATTACAATTACAATTACATTTACAAAAACAAACACACTTTGAGGGAAGTGTTCGTGCTCAGTGCACGTTCAGAGTGTCCTGTTAAGCCACCAGCCGGTGCGGTTTAAAACTTAATAACCCAGGAGATGAAGCACGATGTTAACGCGCCTACTGTGGTCATACTACCACCAAAACAAACACATTTTGAGGGAAGTGTTCGTGCTCGGTGCACATTCAGAGTGTCGCGCTAAGCCAGTAACCATCAGCCGACGTTCTATAAAACCTAATAACCAGGGAGATGACACACCATGTTAAAGAGGCTACTGCAGTCGTACTACCACCAAAACAAACACATTTTGAGGGAGTTGCTCCTGCTCAGTGCACGTTCAGAGTGCATTGATAAGCCAGCAACCATCAGCTGATGTTGTATAAAACTTAATAACCCAGGAGATGAAGCACGATGTTAAAGCACCTACTGCGGTGATACTACCACAAAAACAAACACACTTAGAGAGAAGTGCTTGTGCTCGATGCACGTTCAGAGTGCCTTGAAAATCCATGCCAAGGAACGCGGGAGCCAGGCAGCGGAGAGAGGGTGCAGGGATCCGACAAAGACCAAATGTGACCAGGATAACAGCCTGATTTATAGCCTTGTTTACAACTAAGCTAAACGGAAAGCAAGAATGCTCTGCAAATGAAAAGGGAAGCTTCCCTGTATTTACCTCCTTTGGGCCCCATTATCTCGAGGGAAGATCTCAGATCACGCTACGGACAGCCCTCATAGTCCTTGGGCTCGACAGGCCGGGGATGCTCTGTAATTCACGCAGGGCAGAGTGAGGCAGAGGGCAGGAATGCCAGGGGCACTCTTTATTGGAAGCAGCGGTGAAGTGGGAAAGTAAAGGAAACAAGCATTTGGAATGCAATGGTGGCGTGTTTGCTCGAGTTAGAGCTCATAGAGTTGTAAATTACTGACTGGACTTTTATTGCCACACAGACTGAAAATAACAAGAGGAAGAGAGCGAGAGCAAGCTGGCCCTGGAAAAGCCCCCCTCTGATGTTGGTTCATGTTTACAGGGGGATCTGGTGGGGAGGAGAGACTGAACACACACCCACAGTGCACGGCAAACAGCCCAATACTGAAAGAAAAAGTCCCTTACAGAAGAGATAAGCAGGACACAGCATAATAACACAGTACTTTGTGCTGCACCCAAAGTGAAAAAAGGCAGGACAAAGAGGCAGAAGTGACCACTAGCAAGCAAGGATTTTTGAAGGACACTGCAACTAACAAATTAAAATGCTGGAACTCACTATATTGTATACTTTAGTATACAGCAGGCTGAATACAAACGCTCGACCTAAAAACAGTACTTAAGGGCTGGAAAGGAGTTAATTTCAAACCTCTCAGCACTGCAGCAAGAGTCCAAGGAGGGAGAATGGTAAAGGTAGCTCTAAGAGCACGCTTGCTGCAGCAAAACGCTGTCAGGTAAAGAATCATTTAACAAGCATTGGCAAGGCCAATAGGTTTTTGCGTTGGCGTTATCTGTTGTTTTAGTAATTACTTTAGACGTGTTGCACAGTTGTGTGGGCTGCTGTGCAGCATGGCAGAAACTAAAGAAAGTGTTAGCGCTATTAGATGGTCATCGCTGGAAACAATGAAAAAGCAATGCATTGGCAAATAACAGAAGAAAATGGTTTGTGCGAGATTGCTTCTGATTACAAAAACTGGCAATGCTTGGAAGCAGGTTGTAGAGCTCACGTAGGGTGCTGATTTATAGTGGTGATAGATATACTAGGAGTACCTCTGCATGTTTACAAAATTAACTGAAATGCATTCATCTATCAAGCGTTTTACATTGTTTTTCTACCTACTGAGCTATTTATAGCAGAACATTGTACTCTATTAGTGATACAGTTTTAGAAATGCATTTAGATCAGTGATATTCAAGTACAAACTACAAGTTGTTCTGCCATTGCAACATGTAGAGGCCCTCTGTGCAGCACAACAAAGTGATAAAATTACACATGCCCTGTTCACGTGCCAGTCATTTTATTACAGGCTTAAAACATGCACCAGAAAAAATGAACACCAAAATTCAGTCGTGGACCCTTGGAGATTAACAAGCTTTTATCAGAGAACAATAAATCATGTGAAAAAATAAAATGCATTCCTTGCTGGATGCAACCCTAACAGCCTGACACCAGTTGAACTTTCCCTGAGCAGATGATGCTCAGAGTAAGTAAGGACACAAAAGGGGTCACGCAGGGAAGTAGGGAAGATGACCTACAAGCAGTGGCGGCTACCACTGAATTGGGGTGGCGAGGGGGGAGTAATAAAATAAAAAACATTTAAAAAAAAAACACTTACCTGGTTCATAGGTAGATGGCTTCTTGTCCGCCCTCATCCTGAGTAGCCTTGTCCTCTTCCAGGAAGCACACAGACTCCCACATTCCGTCAGCCAATCATGATGCTGCTGTCACCAGCATGATAGCTGTGTCATGATTGGTGTGAGCGGCCTTAATCAGCACTCCACAGGGATTGGGACCCTGTGCACTTTCTCTTCCTGGCTGTCCAATATAGCTGGGTGGAGAAATGCTAAGTGCGCATGTCGGTTGCGAAACAGACATACACAACTAAGGTGCACATACCACTCCTCCTCAAGCCGTCCTCAAGCGCCGCCCCCACCAACCTGGCTCCAGAGAAAAATAAAATGATAATACCATCCTGTTATTATCATTTAATTTTTTCTTCTCCCCACAAGCAGTGGGGTGACACTCCTCCACCTTAGCGGAGGAGCTGCCGCTGCCTGCAAAAAGATGGACTCTTATTGCCTGAACGTAAAATACAAAACAAAAGTAACACAGTGAAATAAGTAAAAGTAAGCACCACCTGCATCAGTCTGGGGAAGGCCTTCATTTATGTGCCATTTTTTGTATTTTATTGAAAAAGCATTACAAGTAGGAAGAAAAGGGTACGCAGCTCATAGGGAAAATAGAGCAGGAATATTGGTGTTAGGAGAAATACCAGATCACACAACGTACCCATATCTGTACTGGGTGCACCAGCTAATTAGCCCTGCAAGCTTTCCATGTGACTTGGAGAGCTCCCAATTCCAGTACAAACAAAAACAAAACTGTCCTGTTTACAGCACCACCAAAGAGTAACTTTGGAAGCTATGATGCATAGTGCTTTTAAGCAAAAACAACAAGTTAACCATGTTGCATTGTGCTATTTGCAATCTGGGGGAACCTATGCATGCTGGTCATTGAGTGTTCTTCAGAAAGCTAAAGAGGGGAAACAAATGACATTGCGCTATGAGGGAAGGAAGAGGTTGGGAGTGAGGGAAGGAGGGTGGGAATGAGGGAAGGGCTCTTTTGAAGTGGGCTGTATTTTTAATCTGAGCTTTCTGAGGTTTCTCCAAGAAGCTGTGTGTAAATCACAAAAGGCTGGGGAGAAACAGCACAGGACTAGGATGGAGAGATGATGAAGGAGCATCAACAACAAGCTAGGAGGAGAGAAAATAGCCTGCAGATGCACTCGCATGGAGAGCTCAATAGGAAATTTAAAAAAGTACCTTCAGGGTAGTACACAGTGGAAGGACACAGGCCAGCAGCCAGTGGCCAGTGAACTAAAGCTGTACTTGGGCCAAACACCATGCCATGGCATGGACCGGCAAACAGAGCAGGAAGTGACGAAGTGACGTTGTGCTGACCAATCAGAACTGTTAGAAATGGGGTTTCTGGTTGGCTAGAATGCACCTAAGCAAGGCAGAACCCACCCACTCTAGTCAGGGCAAGGGAGTTACACATCCAATATATCCCCTGCTCACCATCTGCTTAGCTTGGCACAAGCAGTCAAGCCTGTCCCAGAGGACATGTGTAAAGCGGTAAAGCGTTCGCACAACACACACACACGTGACACACTATCCCCACCACAAAGGAAACACAAAACCAAGTTATATAAATATAAAATGTATTGTACACAACATCATTAGACCAAACACAACATGTCAGTAATACCCTGCTACCCAAGCAGTTGTCAGAACGTTACATAGTACTGTTACTCTGCAGAAACCAGCAGTAGTCACACATAACACAAAGGTTGCTCATTATTCTGCAACATAAGCAGTTGTCAGGAAAAACATTACTATAGAAATGCACTTGTCATAAACGTATCATAAATGTCCATACCATGAACATTAGAAAACATATGGCTAGTCATGAAAATATATTAGCATAGAATGTCCAAAAAAGGAACATTAGCAAATATATGGTACATCATAAAAGAAACAGGTTAACATACAATGCCATAATGCCCATAAAAGGAACATTAGAAAAGTATATGTCCATTCAAAAGTACCTGTCTCTATGTGTAGGGCAACTCGAGTGCCATGCCGAAAGAAGAGGGGGGACCCCAGCGCTCCTCTGTGCCACAATGGGGGCCGTTTTATGGTTGGGGGAGAAGGGCAGCATGCACCCCCTCTGATTTAAAGCAGGGGCCCCTCCTGGGGCCCACGCCCAAACTGGGCGGCAATAATTTCTGTAGCCCCCTGGACCACGGACGGCCCTCCCAGGGGGGGGCTAGAGTTCACCAAAAGTGGGGGCTAGCGGGACCTCCCCACCTGTCAGGTAAGACAAATGTGGGCCCAGTGGGGGGGGGGAACCACCGATGAGACTTCCTCCCCACCCGTCCTACAAAATGGTACCTGGGGCTGCAATGGAGTGGGGAGGCCTCCACCCCGCCCGTCTGGTCCTGGACTCACCTGCACCCGACCTGGTGCACGAGTCTGCTGCAGCCCGCCCGGACAACAGTGGTGATTTGTCCTAAATGAGGACCTTCTGGTGTCCCGGGGGCACTCATCGGAGCGTGCTATGCCCCGGGGGCACCGATAGGAGCGCACTCACTCCGATCTCACTTTCTTTGTGCCCTGGGGACACAGTACAGTGCGGTTCACTCGAGCTTTGAGAAAACAAGCCGGGTGGTGAAATACCTTCACGTCGGCAAGCGCTTACAAAGTGCAGAGTGCCGTGAAATTAAAGCGCTTCTCGAGGTGCTAATTAATTAAGAGAAAAAGCGCTCACCAGGCGCTAGGCACACAGAAAGATGAAGCGCTCCTCCTGCGCTTAAGGAAATCAGGTAAAGCACTTGTCAAGTGCTAAGCTCCAGCACCTGAGCTTCCATTACAGCGCTGTCCTTGCGCTGAGAGACTAGTATTGGCAGAGGGCAGGGTCCACAGCACCCATCCTATGAGGGGCACAAAAAAGATGGAGCACAGGGCGGCAGGGCCCAGCAGCAGGCCAGCACAAAGGGGATGAAGTCAGTGGCAATTCCTTCAAGTGACCTAGCAGGTCACCGGTCAGCACAGCAGCAGCAGTCCAAGGTGGTTTCTGGTGGGTCCCTCCAGCAGCATTTTGTGTCCAGTTACAAGCATGTTTAAAGTCCAGAGGGTCTTCAAATTGAGGGGGAAAATCCCCTGTACTTATACTCAGTTTTACAAAAGTTTGACAAAGAAGGGGCGAGGAGGTTCTAACCAGTTACAAATGGTTCTTTGAGTGCCCCCTCTCTCCTCCAGCACATGCTCCAAACATCAAATGGGGGTAAACAAACCTTTTGTGTGAGGCCGGGGCACAGCCTTTACAGATGCAAGTGTGCCCGCCTCCCCTTCTCTCAGCCCAGGAAGACCATTCAATATGTAGATGCACCTCTGGGACATCTCCACCCTCCCTGTGTACAGGCTGCCTGAAAAGTAAGCACAAAGCCCAATTGTCCCTTTGCCCAGATGTGGATTGGAATCAAGCTGCAAAACACCAGATTCATAAGCACAGAGAAATGCCCACTTTCTAGAAGTGGCATTTCTGTAATGAAAATAAAAAATCCACCTACACCAGTAAGTAGCATTTCTCACTATAATTACAACCATACCAAACATGCCCATGCTACCCCTCATAAATCAGACAATAACCCCCTGGAAATAAGGCAGGGCATTTCCAATGCAATCATATGAGAAGGCAGCACTCACAGCAGTGAGAAACCAAATAACCTGCTTGTCACTACCAGGACAGACCACTCAATCTGGCACATGTCCTGCCTTCTACAGACATAGCACCCTGCCCATAGGGCTAACTAGGGCCTACCTTAGGAGTGACTTACATGTGGTAAAAAGGGAGTTCTGGGCCTGGCAAGTAACTTTAGATGCCAGGTCCCTTTGGCAGAAAACTGTGCATGCAGGCCCCATGCTAGCTAGCAGGCCTCAGACCGGTATGAAAGACTACTTTAGTGGGTGGCACGAGCAGTGCTGCAGGCCTACTAGTAGCATTTAATTTACAGGTCCTGGGCTTAGAGATACCAGTGTACAAGGGACTTACACGTAAATTAAATGTGCCAATTATGTATAAGCCAATCATACAAACTTTAGAAGGAAAAGCAGCTACACTTTAGCACTGATCAGCATTGGTAAAGTACTCAGATTCCTAGAGCCAACAGCAAGAGGTCAGAAAAAATAGGAGGAAGGAATCAAAAAGTCTTGGGATGAACCCGCTAAAAGGGCCAGGTCCAACAAGAACCATGTAAATTACAGCTACATTGGAAACAACAAATGGTAAATTCAAGTCAGTAAGTATTGGGTGCATTCTAAGCCCCTTTTAAGATTTTTTTTGTTAATACAAGAGATTTCATAAGCATAGTGCAATCACTGTGCAGATGAAACCAAAAATGTTTTCCTTTACATTTCTACAGACTCGATGGAGACAGAAAAAACACTACATAGGAGAAGGGTAGAAGAAATACTTCCTAATGACACTGTCTTGGGAGGGGTGAGGCACCTCATTCTCAAGAGACTGTGACTGGGAGGACAAGTGGAAGGCTAATGAATAAGAGAAAGAAACAACCTATTTTGTAATGTATGTCAGGGACAGATATACTGATGGAGCACTGGTCACACCGAGTAGCAGTGTTGTGATGTGTGTGGAAGGTAAAGAAAACTGGAATTTGGGAAAAGGGAGAGGTGAGGAAAGGGGAGTTAGGGTCTGATTTTGATCTTGGCAGACGGGTTTACTCTATCACAAACTTGACGAATATCCTGTCTGCCATATTACGATTCTATTATATCCTATGGAAATTGTAAAACAGCAGATGGAATAACTAACAAGTTTGTGACAGAGAAACCCATCCGCCAAGACCTAAATCAGGCTCTTAGTCCTCAGGGCAGCGGAAAACTGGCGGGACACCGCCGGTTTTCCTGTTCTGACCGTGGCCATACCGCCGCGGTCAGAATGCCCTGCGGAGCACCGCCAGCCTGTTGGCGGTGCTCCCGCCGACCCCGGCCCCGGCGTTCCATGACCGCCGGGGTCGGAATGACCCCCGTTGTGTGATAAAATTAGCCAATAGTGCACCAGGTAATTTTACCAGATTTCGCATATGCATACGCTCTTCTTACAAGTGCTGGAGTATGGAAACAGCTCTTTGAAGAACAACTAGCTGAACAGCCATTCTAAAAGAAATAAAAATAAGCATTAACTAAGCCATTTAAGTTCAAATTTAGTGCAAGGAACGCACACAAATTCATAACATTCGCACACAAACACACCTAGACATTGATCATTTATGCATTAATTTGCAATTGCATCTGTATAGTGCTTCATACTAGTGACGAAGCACTGAAGTGCTTTTGGTGGAGGAGTTAGCACATGACCCCGCATATAGTGACAGCTCAGCTGGATGATTATGGACTTTGATTCTGTTTGCTGAGTAACATGCAGATATAAATGACGCATACATCCAGCTATACAGTGCATCATACCCATATCCAAAATCATAAGTACCTACACCCATCAGTTTACAGACTAGCAGAACAAAAACAAGCATTTGGAATACAATGGATCTCGCATTCACTCGACTTAGAGCTGTTAGCGTTGTAAAGTCCAAACCAGACTTTTATTGCCATTGAAAATTGAAAATGAAAAGTAATACAGTTTTACATAAGTGAGCTGATTTGAAGCGCTATGGCATGAGCATGAAGGAATACACAAAAGGAAACAGAAGTTTGCTCGCTATCAAACGTATTGGTAAATGTGCAATTAACCATGAAACAGGGTCGATGTCATTCAGAGTGCTCGACTACTGCCCAGCGAGATTGCACTGCATAGGAAATTTTAAAAAATGTAGTCCAGAAGCCATACAGAAAACATGAAGTCTTGTATATTTTCAGTAGTTGGTCGGTGAGCTTGAGGAGGGCTAAACACTGGAAAAGGCATTATGTATACATGCCTTTCACAAATGAAAGCAAATAATTGTTAAAAGGCAAGTCCACAAACCAACAAAAGCGATGGGTGTGCGGTGGGCGTGGTTAAAAGACCACAGAGAGATTACAACAGGCTAGAGCGCATGCTCACTCGACCCTAACTAGTAATCATGTACACCGATCATTCAACATGCAGTTCTCATGCACACAGACTGACAGACGTACTGCCATGTTTGTTGTTTGTCTATCACTTTATGCTACATTAGAGTCATCTTAAAATGCTAGCTGTGATTGGAGAGTGGAAAGGAAGAAAACAGAGAGAGCAAGAATGAGGAAGGGGCCCTGTGAATGAGTTGATATTTTCCATAAGCAAAGTGAATGTAAGTAGCCGACTTAGGTGTCTGATTGACAAAAAACATGAAGGAGAGGGAAATACGCAGTCAAAGATGGAAGGAAGGAGATGAGATGTTAAGAGCATAAATCAAGAAAGGGGGATACAGTTCAAGGAAATGGGATCTGTCAGAGAGTTAGGAATGATGGACTATTAGATGCCAGGGCCAGGGAGATCAAGGAACTCCTGTCCACAAACCAATTTGCAGAATCTAACAAACACACAAAACAACACTCACAATCCCAGACAACACATAAACGAATTGATGGAAAGAAAGATAGCTGGATAGAAATATCGATACTGGTTTCATGCCCACTTAACCTTTCGGTCGTTTGCCTTCAAAATCAAATGTGAGGTAGAGCAAAGTTTAGTCTAAATGTCTAACCAATGCTTAATCTCTCCTGAGAGAAGTCATTCACTCATAAGTTAATTTTGGGATTTCAAAAACCCCATAAAACACACATAATCACAAGAACAGTACAAATAATGCCAGCATAAATTAAATAGAATCAATATATTATGCAGTGTACAAATCCACTTTTAGCATGTCATATATAAAGATCCAAAATGCTAAATATGTAAAGTGCATCATACAATAGCAGCAATTTAAATAGTTTAAAGTGAAAAAGGGAATTTGTAATCGGCTTAAAATTGATTGACATCTGAACACTTAAAAAAGTGGCAACCCACATAAATCCGAACCCTACCTGAGGTCTCAGAATGTAATTGATAGAAATTGGGTCTTCAGTTGGCAGAGGTATACACCCTTGTCCAAGTAGGGACCACAATCCTAGTTAGGTGAACTCACAACAAAATCTAAATTATCCTGTGCTCATCCTCTGGTAGCTTGGCACAGAGCAGGCAGGCGTAACTTAGAAGGCAATGTGTAAAGTATTTGTGCAATAACTCATAGAGTAACACAGTGAAAACACCAGAAAACTTACCCCACACCAGTTTAGGAAAATAGATAATATTTACCTGAATAAAATAAGACCAAAATGATAAAAACAAATCCAGTATGCCAAGTCAGGATATCACTTTTTAAAGGTTTAAATTTGTCTCAATCCTTAAGAAACAGTGGTTGTATCCTTTTAACACACAGGACCTGGAATGCGTAAAAAATAACAATGCATGGAGCCACAGAGGAGGAGATGTGTTGAAAAATAAGGCGCTGCATTGGATACTCTGGTGCGGTACAGGCCATGCATCCTTCTTTCCATGCTGCAAGGTGATGCGTCGATTTCCAGGAGCGCAGCCTGGGTTCATCACTCATCACCCAGGGGAGATGTATTGAAAATGCTTGACGTGCTGGGAAGAAGGAGCAGGCACTACTTTGATCGGATTAATTTTTCAGTTGTGAGGCAGGTACTGCAGACAGGCACTGCCTTGATTTCTGCAGGTGTTGCGTCAATGTTCCGACGTACGGGCATGTTCTTCTCTTTAGTGAAGTCTTTGTGGCCCGAAGACTTCAGAACAGGAGGCACGCTCAATCCAAGCCCTTGGAGAGCACTTGTGGGAAAGGTAGAAACCTTCCAGCAGTTTCAGTGGCCAGCATGCAGTAGGGCAACAAGCAGTGCAGCAGTCCTTCCAGCGAAGAGGTCCAGATGAGTCATTTGGGCAGTCAGGCAGTCAATCTGACAGAGCCCAATTGTAGATCCAGAAGTGTCTAATTTTGGAGGGTCACAGACACAGTATATATACTCAAAAATGCCTTTGAAGTGGGGGAAACTTCAAAGAGTGGTTTTGAAGTGCACATGCTCCTGTTTCAACCCAGCCATCTCTGCCAGGATCGCTGTAGGGGGTTATCAGTCCTTTGTGTGGAGTCAGGCTACTGGCCTTTGAAGTGTGAGTGAGAGCCCCTACAACCTAAGTGTCCTGTGTTTATGGCTTTCTGGGTGGAAATGCATAAGGGGAGCTGTCAACGAGCACATACCAGATGCGGATTGGAGACAGGCTATAAGGCACAGATGGCAGCAAGTGCAGAGAAATGTCCACTTTCTAAAGGTGGCATTTCTAAGATAGTAATATTAAATCCAACTTTGTCAGTAGGCAGGATTTTCTATTATCATTTTGGCCATACTGTCATGACAGGGCTACTCCTTTCAGATCAGAATATACCACTTAAAAGTATATAAGGGCAGTTCCAATGCTGGGCTATGAGAGGATCAGGCCTCACAGTAGTGAGACATGAATGTCTGAGTTTTTCACTACGAGCACATATAAAACACATAAGTACATGTCCTGTGTTTCACTTACATAGCACCCTGCCTTATGGGTTACCTAGGGCCTACTATACGGGTGACTTACATGTAAAAAAAGAGGAGTTTTAAAGCTTGGCAAGTAGTTTTAAATGCCTAGTCCTAGTGGCAGTGAAACTGTAGACACAGCCTGTGCTGTTTCACTGCCTGTGCAGACATGGTTAAGGGGCTACTTATGTGGGTGGCACAAACTGTGCTTCAGGCCCACTAGTAGCGTTTAATTTACAGACCCCGGGCACATGTAGTGCACTTTACTAGGGACTTACAAGTAAATTCAGAATGCCAATTGGGTATGAGACAATGTTGCCATGTATTTAGGGAGAGAGAGAGCACATAAACTTTAGCACTGGTTAGCAGTGGTAAAGTGTCCAGAGTCCTAAAGCCAACAAAAATGAGGTCAGAAAAAGAAGAAGAGGAAGTCAAAATGTTTGGGGTGACCCTTCAGAGAGGGCCATTTTCCATCAACAATAAACAAAATACTAATAAGTGTTACAGAGATCAGCCAGATGTGTCTCTTCTCAGGGCAAATAATCTAAACATCTCTTTGAAATGATTGTTTACAAACGTCTTTCTAGTCTCTTTCTTATTAGCCAAACAGCATTAAGATACCTACTCACAGCAAATACTACATGAGGGTTAGTATTCAAACTTAATATCCTAGAAGCCTAGTTCCCAAGTTAAGGCAAAGTGGTTAAAGCCACTTGCTTCTGGGTTTTTTGTACAGGGGACAGGAAAACAGTAGATGTTCCAGATCTTCTCTGATAGCCCTGCAGAACACACAAGAGAATGAGCTGCGGGTCCAGTTAGTTGTAACTTGTCTGATCTCGAGAGTGACCAACCTAAAGTGATATCTACATTCATGGTTAAAAAGGAGATATATCATCACGGTAGGGTTCAAAAGGTGAAGATATGGGTGTTGATGTAAGGGAGACAGATCTGCTATTTCTGTGACATTGATCAACAATATAGGTCCAGAATGCTATTTTAACAGCTCTTTTGCCATTTACAGAAAGGTGAACAAGTAGTTTTAAATGCTCCAGATTGAACTCATGCCTAGTGCCTGGAAGCCAGACTTTATGTAGGTGAGCTATTTAATAGACAATATACTAGGCAGGTCTAGGACCTCAGTTAACACACTTCTATAGGGTTCTAACTCTGGGGTTGACCACAATTGTATCCAAAATAAAAGAGACCTAAGGAAAGCTTTATCATTGATTTGTTTTAGCCCTGTATCAAAAAAGAAGGATTATGGATGTACTCTGAAGCAGGTTAAGCAAAGACCTGAGGAAGAGGTTTTCTTTGATAGCCCCCTTCTTTTTCTTTGCATAACCCTAGATGTCGGACCCGCACAAGGCTACACTCTGTACCTTTGCTCAATAAATGCATTTAATTTGTTCAATTGCGTCAGCCAAGCAGTTGATTTATCTAGAGGGATGCAATGGTAGTTAAAATTTTACTCTTTCTGCAAAATAAATCCCTTCCTGCAAAAACCACCTCAGAATGATTTGTGAGGGTTAAAAAATCATGTTTTTGACATATTGACTTCTAAACTCATCTCATCACAGAAAATAGTAAATTTACTTAAACGTTTTTTTTAAACCCATGGGAGTGTGAGAGATTAATAATGTATTATCATCAAATAGAAGTGCCGTTGTGGAGCTTCCATTAAGACTGGGGGCGTCACAAATGCAATTATTCAAATAGCTGAGTACATTGTTAATATAAAGTGAAAATAAATGTAGGGCTAAAACACACCCTTGGCGGGCTACTCACTCAATTTTAATACAATTTGTTAACTCCAACCTTACTCCCAACCTCACATGAGCATAGTTAGTGTTGGAAAGTGGATTATTGGTAAGGGCAGGTACGTACCTACACTTAGCAATAGGCCACTAACCTCCACTTAGGTCCAGTTAGGTCTCAATAAATTAAACCCAGCTCAACTCTTGGTATCGTGGCAACGAGAGACAAGGCTTAACTTAGGAGACAAATATGTAAAACCTTTAAAACTCACAAAACAGTAACTACTGTTGGAAAATTGGTTATTGGTAAGGGCAGGTAAGTACCTACACTTAGCAATAGGCCACTAACCTCCACTTAGGTCCAGTTATGTCTCAGTAAATTAAACCCAGCTCAACCCTTGGTAGCTTGGCAACGAGCGATAAGGCTTAATTTAGGAGACAGAGGGGGTCATTATGACCCTGGCGGTATTTGACCGCCAGGGCCAAAACGATGGGAGCACCGCCAACAGGCCGCCGGTGCCTCCCGGCGTATTTGGACTGCGGCGGTAGCGCGACGGTCGCACCGCCGGGGCCGGCAGTATACCGCCATTTTAGCCCCAGCGGTGATAATCTGCCAGGGCAGCGCTGCAAGCAACGTTGCCCTGGGGATTATGACTCCCCTATGCCAGCCTGTTTCTGGCGGTTTGCACCGCCAGGAAGAGGCTGGCGGTAAGGGGACTCAGGGGGCCCCTGCACTGCCCATGCACTTGGCATGGGCAGTGCAGGGGCCCCCAGGCAGAACCCCGTCCCGCATTTCACTGCCTGAATTTCGGGCAGTGAAATGCGCGACGGGTGCTACTGCACCCACTGCACATCAGCATTGCCGCCGGCTCAATTACGAGCTGGCGGCAATGTCGATGTGACTTTTCCACTGGGCCAGCGGACGGTAATTCTGTTACCGTCTGCTGGCCAAGCGGAAATATCAAAATAGGGAGCCAGCCATACCGCCAGCAATGGCGGTATTCTGGCGCCCGCAACCTCGGCGGTCTGCCATGCAGACCGCCAAGGTTGGAATGACCCCCAGAGTGTAAAGCATTCAAATATCACAAAACAGTACATAAATAAAAAACAGGCAACAGTTTAAAAATCCAAAATCAATTTATAAAAATAGATTATATTTTTATCTTTAAAATGACACAAAAACTAATAAAATCGGATAAGGAGAACCGGAGATATGAATTTTTTAAGAATTATTGTTTCCTAGCGCCTAGAAACAAAAAGCGGCAATCTCGTCATCTGGTCGCACCTCGACCGGGGCAAAGTCAAAGTTTAAGGCTGACCGCGATGGAGCCCGGCTCGGCTACAGCCCACGGGAGGCCTCGTCAGACCGGTTTACCTTCGGACTTAGTCGTTTTTCTGAAGATTTTCTTCAGCGGGACGAACCTGCCAGTCCAATCCGACCTCCTGGTACTCTTCCTCAGATACATGTCGCAGGAACCCTCAGTGGAGATTATTACCTTCGGACTTAGTCGCTTTTTCGAGGTGAAAATCCTTCGACCGGGGCAAACCTGTATCTTGATCCAACGTCCTTGGAGCCCTCCTCGGATATGCTGGCTGGAAGGTCCCGGTCAATTTCCTACGTTCGGACTTAGTCTCTTTTTTGGAAATTTTCTTCACCGGGATGAACCTGCAAGTCAGGCCGGGTCGCGGTTGAGGCAAGCCGGCTAGAGTTGCCACGGCGGGTCGGTCCCTCTATGGAGCTTTTTTTCAAAAGTTCTCCAAACTTCTCCAAACTTCTGGATCTTCTTCCAGATGTTCCTTTAAGGTTCTTTTGGGGTCCACAGTTCACCCCAAGTTTCCCAAAGCTCTGAGATCCTCCTTGGGTGTGTGGACTACAACTCCCAGAAGGCACCTGGTGCAAACTCCTTTTTGGCCCCTGGACAGTGGAGAGCTGGTTGGTTTCTTCAGGAGTTGGTGCAGGGGACTCTGGTTAGCAATTGTTCACCTGTAGAAAACAGGGAGTCCCTCCTTGAACCAGTTGAAGCCAGGCAAAGTCCTTCTTGTGGTAAAGCCCAAGTGTGCAGCTGGTGCAGTCCTTCAGAGTGCAGGGTCCAGGTGCAGGAAAGGGGTCCAGCAGGGCAGTCCTTCTTCTCCTGTGGTTCTTCCTTGTTGGAATCTGTTGGGGATCTAAGGTGTGGGTGCAGGTCTGCCAGTTTTATCCCTGCTCCTGGGTGAAAATCAGGGGGTCCTGGTTCTCCAATTAGGTGCAGGGTCCTTCCCCTTGTGATGACCACTTCCTGGGAAGTGTGGCAAAAATCAATCCCAGGGAGCAACATTCCTCAAAAGTCCATCATGGCTGAAAGTGATTTTTGGAGGTTACATCTGGCTGAGCCCACCCACTGGTGTGGCTAAAAATCTTAAACACACCCCTCCCCTGTACTCTCCTAATCTAATCAAGGGGGTACCTAATTGCCTGGTTTTGCAGAATGTGGGGGTATTGCTGTGTTGCTCCAAATGTCCTTCTCTGCGTTTGAAGACCAGTTTGGCAGCCCTCCCCCTTCCTGGCTCACCGTCTGCTGAGGGGAGATCTCCTCCCACAGGCACATTCTTTGTGTGAAGCCAGGCCACTTCATACCTCATCAAGGCAGCCTGGCCAGGCTGCCAGAGGCTGGCCAATCAGAGCACAGCAGCAAAAACACTGCAGAGATGAAGTTGGCAACTTTTCAGGTAAAGTTTAAAACTCTTTACCTGAACAAGTTATATTAAATCCAACAACTGGAAGTAGTGGGATTTATTATTGCAATTAATTTGATACCAAACTCATGGTATCTGTTACAAAAGGGGACTTTTAAAATTAAAATAAAGTCTCCCCATTTTAGCATATGGAGGCAATTCACTACAATGAGGGAAAAAGCAATGTGGCTGTTTTACCTCACCAGGGCTTATAAAACTATTTTTATAAGGTCCCTGCTTATAGTTACAGGGCACTCAGCCCGAGGGGCACATAGGACACACCTCAGGGGTGACGTATAGGTGAAAATAAGGAAGTTTAAGACTTTGGAACTACTTTTAATTCCAAAGTTGAATTTGCATGTAACTTTAATTTAAAAGCAGCCAGCAAGGCAAGCCTGCCTTTAAAATGACACTGGGCACCTCAGCAGTGCATCTATGGGGGCACTACCTATGCTGGGGTCCCTAAACCTCCATGCCCTTCCATATACTAGGGACTTATAGGTAGGTTAACTTTGCCAATTATAATTAGCCTAATTTGCATATCCACCTTACACAGAACACTGGCCCTGGGACTGGTAAGCAGTACCCAGGGCACAGCCAAGAGTCAGTAACCACCAGTACCTGTCCAAAATGTTTGGGGGTGACCAGGGCAAACAAGAGGACTTTCCTACAAATATGTAATACACAAAACACAATACAAATCCAACACCAATTTACAAAAATAGATTACATGTTTATCTTTAAAATGACGCCACAATTATGAAAATCGTGTGAGGAGAACCGGAGATATGAATTTTTAAAGAATTCATGTTTTCTAGCGCATAGCAGCAAATAGTGCTCAAAGGGTTAAAAAAAGGTCACACTGAACAGGGACAAAGTCCAGAGTTCAGGCCACTCATGAGGTGACTCTGTTACACTTACTTTCATAAGTGTTTCTTGATTTAGGAAAGTGGTCCACAGCACCAGCCAAGGGTTCAGAGGCTCTGGTTTGCCTCTTGGGGTCTGGAACTACAACTCCCACGATTCATCTCTTCAACTTACGGAGTTGTTCCAAACATCTCCAAACTTCTGGATCTTCTTCCAGAGGTCCTTTGTGGGTCCTTTAAGTGTCCACAACTTAATCCAAGGTTCCAGAAACTCTGAGTTGCTCCTTGGGAGTTGGGACTACAATTCCAAGAATGCACCTGGTCAGAGTCCTCAAATGGCCACTTGAAGCTGGTCAGCTGGGCTCTGCTTGCAGGACTTGATGCAGGGGACTGTGGGCAGCTCTTTTGTACCTGCAGCAAACAGGGAGTCCCTTCTTGAAGAAGTAGAAGACAGGCAAAGTCCATTTAGTGGTGAAGCCCAAGTGTGCAGCTGGTGCAGTCCGTCAGAGTGCAGTGTCCAAGTGCAGTCAGGGGTCCAGCAGGGCAGTCCTTCTTCTTTTCTTGTTCCTGGTAGGGACCTGGTAGGGATCTGAGGTGTGCGTACAGCTCTGCCGTATTTATCCTTGCTTCTGGGTGAAAAACAGGGGGGTCCTGGTTCTCCAATTAGATGCAGCGTCCTTCCCCCTGTGATGACCACTTCCTGGGAGGTGTGGCAAAAACCAATCCCAGGGAGCAACATTCTTCAAAAATCCATCATGGCTAAAACTGATTTTTGGAGGATACATCTGGCTGAGCCCACCCACTGGTGTGGCTAAAAATCCTAAACACACCCCTCTTCTGCCATTTCCTAATCTAATCAAGAGTGCACCTAATTGTCTGGGGTTGCAGAATGTAAGGAAGATGCTGGCTTGCTCCAAATGTCCTTCCCTGCCTTTGAAGAACAGTTTGGCAGCGCTCTCCCCTCCTGCTTCCCCATCTGCTGGGGTAGTTCTCCTCCCCAGGTACATCCTTTGTGTTCAGCCCAGGCCACTTCACACCTCATCAAGGCAGCCTGGCCAGGCTTCCAGAGGCTGGCCAATCAGAGAAGGGCACTAAAGAGCTGAAGTAGGCAGCTTTTTAGGTAGAGTTTAAGACTCTTTACTTGAACTAGGTATATTAAATCCAACAATTGCAAGTTGTGGGGTTTATTATAACAATTAATTTAATCCCAAAGCTCGAGGTATCTGACACTTAAGGGGACTTTATTAATTAAAATAAAGTCTCCCCATTTTAGCCTGTGGAGGCCGTTCACTACAGTGAGGGAAACACAAATGTGGCTGTTTTACCTCAACATGGCTTATAAAACAATTTTTATAAGGTCCCTGATTATAGTTACATGGTACCCAATCTTAGGGGCACATATGGCACACCTTAGGGGTGACTGATATGTAAAAATAACGTAGTTTATGACTTTGGAAGTACTTTTAATTCTAAGGTCGAATTTGCATTTAACTTTAATTTAAAAGCAGCCAGCAAGGCAGGCCTGCTATAAAATGACCCAAGGCTCCTCATCAGAGCACCTATGGCACTACTTATGACTATGGAGTTCCTATTTCTAGATGCATCAACTAGGTCATACTAACTATGATCTATCCAATTCTGTTTAGATTTAGCAGTTACATCTTTGCATCTCCCTCTCATGTCTCTATTCTTCTGGATATTTCCTTGTCTGAAGTCCATTGTTAGTGCAGACATGGCCTTTCTACAGTGGGCATTGTACCAAGGAGAAGAATGTGAGGTAGATGGGCTGCTATATCTATTTTCAGTAGTGGGCAGCAACCTTAAAGAGCTAAATAGGCTCTAGTGCACCCCCATAAATTAATCCTCGCTAGAGGAGTTATCAACTATAGTACCAACATTATATTAAAGGTATTATAAATTGAAGTCATGATGTCAGACTTAATCAATAGTTTTCCCCATTTGATTACTTTCCTGTTGTTACTTAGGTATAATGTGTGTTCAGAACGGTTAAATCTAAGATTTGTGCTAGAGAGGAGTGTAAATTTAATAGACAGGTTTAGGCGGTAATGGCCACTCTCTTTTCCAGTTTGCACACTAAAATCGGACATTTCATGTCATAAATCTCAATCTAGAAATACATAATCCATCCTACTTTTAAAGGCTGAATTCTCTGTGGCAGTCCTATTTAGACCTGCCATTACAAACTTGTTTGCCATATTTCAGATTTAGAGCATTACATTTTAAACCACTGTAGGCCATTTTTTAACAGTTCTGCATCCAGTCTCTGGATGTCTCTGACTCCATCTTCAAGTTCCATTATGGAATCAATGTGGGGAATTGGTTCAAATGTGACATTGAAGTCCCCAGCAATAATTAATGGGAGTTCAGAAGACCTATTAGACAAGCAAGAATCAAGTTTTGTTAGAGAGATAGATTCCTTATGGGGGCTCACCAAACGATTATAAGTGTTAAACAAGTTAATACATAAGCCATTAGATCCTCTAACAGTCAGTCCAAATATATCCTCACAATCAATAGGAATTTCCTTCACATTCAAGTTTCGACTCATCCGAACCCATATTAAACATCCCCTTTAGGTCTACCAGCTCTGTCAGCACACCCGGAATGTGCACTGTCTACCATGGCAGACAATGTGCATTCCGAGTGTGCTGCTGGCACTGACAGTGCAGCAGCATTGACCTCAACTCTCAGGGAGAGCTGGGGTCAATGCCGCTACACTGTCTGTGCTGGCCAGCCTGGTGCAGAAGTCATATTATGGCATTGCAGTAGCCTCCGGCTTGGTGGCTGCCTCCCCACCACCTTATTAGCGGTCCGGTGATTGCACTGCCCGGATTGTAATTAAGCCCCAAGTCTCTTGGGGCAAAATAATGTAAAGTTGGTTAATAAATTCCACCCAGTTAGGATCAGACATTTTAGCTTATAAACCTGCTTTATTCCAGGAAAGCAACTGCAAATCAAGTGGAGGTGCTGGTCCGTCTGCATGGATCGTTGATGATTGGATGGCCAAGTCTGTGTGAGCCATAGATATGTGGGGTAAGTTGCTAGCTCTTGAGGTCATGTTCTCTTTCACAGTTAGAGGTAGATCAAGTTTGAGTCAAACATCTCCAGAGTTCATAGATGCTATTGGGGCCATAGATGAAGTTGGTTCATTCAAATTCTGATGTGCAGCCCCAATCTGATACGGGACAGTGTAGATAACCTCCATAGGTTTCAAACTTAGGGCCTGATTTCAATTTCAGTAGATGGGTTACTCCATCACAATGGTGACGGATATCCTGTATGCCAAAATATAAATCCCATATGAAATAATGGGATTTATATTTCAGTGGATGGGCTATCCGTCTCCATTGTGACGGAATAATCCATCCACCAGAACCTAAATCAGGCCCTAAGTTTGAATTGAATGTTGGAGTCTGTTGGTGGTAGGGTCCTTGCCTCGATTGTCAGCACTACGTCAACTAAATCGAAAATATTAAGTGTCAGCTTTATAGAGTCATACTCTCTCTTTTAATCTACACGGAGTATAGCTGTACACAGAGAAGTAATTTCTACTGGTTAATGGAACACTTTACACTTCATGCCTATTAAATCATTGTGCAATTTGGAATGATTACATGTTAGAAACAATCCAGTACTCTCTGTGTGCCCCTTCCATCATTGGCAGATGCAGCACTGAAATTCAGTAAATTAGTTTCCTTCACACTAGGATATAGCAGACTTAGGTTTGCCAGAGCTTTCCATTTACACCTAACAGAGCCCTGGGCCACCCCTTTACAAATCCAAATCATTGTTATCAAATGATTTAGTTAGTTGGACCAAATGCAGACTATAACTTCCAAAATTCACTGATCTGATACATTTAATCCCAGTGTAAGAAACTGGATTAATTTTGAGGGTGGGCATCTGTCCACCTCAAGGAGTAATCACAAATGTTGCCACAGTGAACCATTAAAGTCACTAAATTGATCAGAGCTCTATCTCCTAATAGCTACGGCACAGAGCACAACTTAGAACAATGTGTCATGTATTTATGCAGGACCAAAAGAGTTAGAAAGTACTTAAATGATTTAAGTATAAATAGCACCAAGAAACAATAAAGTCTCAATGGTCATGTTGTCCAGGACTAAGGTGCAATTTCAGCCCAACCACAATGGACCCCTGATGCTCCAGGATACTCCAAGTGGATTTGTCCTGGAGAAAGTCTGTAAGTAAGAAAGTTAGAAAACATTTTTAAGTCCACTGGTCAGGGGAAAAAGTTTCCAAAAGTTTCCATACTCTTTTCTGGTTCCCAAGCAATCACAGTAGTACACGTCTAAATATCCCCAGAACCTCGGGGGAGGCACATGCAAACTCACAAGATGTCAGGCAGAAGCCAACAGCAGGGTACAGTCCAGGCCCAGTTGCAACTGGTCAGCTGGGTACTTACAGGAAAAGGCCTTTTGCAGACCTTTGACTCCTTGTAGCCACACAGGGGGCAGCCAAATGACTTTTGGAGTCAACATCTTTGTCCTCAGTACAAGAGGAAGCAGATCCAGTCCTTCGGGGTACTCTCAGTTCACAGGCAGCATGTCTAATCCTTTTCTGATTTTCCACCGGACCTGAAAGTGCCCTGAAGTAGGTGCCTTGAGGTGCTATATTCATGCCTGGGACCAGCTAGTGGATCGGTGTGACTTCTCCCTAACCAATGGGACAAAGGTTCGCAAGGGTCCTACTACCTACTTTTGCAGCAGTTCCTGTTTGTGGAACTTAATGGACTGGGATGCTGCCCAAGTAATTACCAGTGGCCCAGATTAATTCAATCATTCCATTCATCATTTTGTGTATACTGTCCCACTTAGAGCAGTGAGACACCCTAAGTGGGATGGCAATGCCGAGACATGGGCCAGATGCACACTGTGCCTGTGGAACCAAGCTTTACCTGGCTGAGACCTAACAAGGGTAAACCAGTCCTGGGTTGCTTGTGTTCCAGCTCAAGGAGGGCCTGGCCTAGCAATTCAGGAAGGACTGTTCCCATTGGAGCAGGTCAGGATTGAATTGCATATGGCTGGTCCAAACTCGGGTGGCATGATGTGCAAAATAACAATGGACTAGGACACAACCTGAGTAATTACCAGTGGTTGTGATTAATTCAAGCATTCCATCTATCACTTGTTTGCATAGTTCAGTTTGATGCCCTAAGTGTGACAGGTATGCCCAGATGTTGGTCAAATGTATATTGTGAACCTGGAACCAAGCTATACCTGGATGATGATCCCTAACAAGAGTGAAACCAGTCTGGGGTTGCTTGTCTTCCAGCTCAGGGAGGATCTGGCCTAGCAGTTCGGGAAGGACTGTTCCCTTTTGGAGCAGGGTCAAGACTGAATTGCATATGGCTGCTCCAACTCAGGTGGCATGATGTGCAAAATAACAATGGACTGGGATACAGACCAAGTAATTACCAGTGGTTGTGATAAATTCAAGCATTCCATCGATCACTTGATTGCATAGTTCAGTTTGCTGCCCTAAGTGTGACAGGTATGCCCAAACATGGGTCATACGTATGCTGTGAAACTGGAACCAAGCTGTACATGAATAAAGATCCCTCATAAGAGTGAAACCAGTCCTGGGTTGCATGTCTTCCAGATCAGGAGGGTCTGGCCTGGCAGTTCACACTGGACTGTTCGCATGACAGAGGACTCAATCTCAACTCTTGTCAGGGTGAACCTTTAAAGTTACTAAATTAACCTGAGCTCAACCCCCTAGTAACTAAGCACAGAGCAGAAAGGATTAACTTAGGGCAAAGTGTAAAGTATTAATCCAGTACCAAAACATTAGTAAAATCAAAACAAACAAACAAACAATAAAATCCCAAACTGACTTCTAAAATGTTAATAAACACAATTATACCAAAATGACGAAAATCTAATAAGGAGAACCAGACATAAGGAATTTTAAGGTTTTAAGTAAAAATAGCACTGAGAAAAAGAAACACACCAGTGATAATCAATGGTTGTGGTAAACCTGGGACAAAGGTGCAATTTCTGGCCAAAGGCGATGGAGCCTGGGTTGAAAACACCTAGTGAATTGGTGCCAGCGACGGCCTAACAGTAAGCAAATCTGAAAAAGTTTCTAAGTCCTACTGGTCTGATGAAAAGATTTCAAATGTTTCCAAACTTTCTTCTGGCACCCAAACAATAACTGTAATACACTTCTAAAGCCCCCAGGACCTCAGGTGGGGTGTTTAGAGACTCACAGGGTGTCAAGCAGAGGTCAACAGCAGGGTAAAGTCCAGGCCCTGCTGACGCTGGTCATCTGGATACTTCCAGAAAAGCTACTGCAGCCCATTGTCTCCCAATAGCCACACTGGAGGTCAGCCAATTGACCTTTGAAGACCACCTCTTTGCCCGGGGTACAAGAGAGAGCAGATCTAGTACTTTAGGGCTCCTCTCGGTTCTCAGACAGCAGATCCAGTCATCTTCTAATTTTCTGCATGCCACAAAAGTGTTCTGAAGTGGGTGCCTAGAAGTGGCACATTTATGTCTGGAAGCAGCTAGTCGGTGGGGGTGACTCCTGGCCCCTCCCTTATCAATGAGGTAAAAGTTCCCTGAGGTAACCTTACCAACTTTTGCAGTAGTTTCTTTTTGCCTTCATGTAAACAGGGCCAAAATGGCATGTCTGAGGGCATTTTCAAGATGGCAAAAGGCTTACTAAACCTGCTTTCTGATGGATCGGGAGGGTGTGTGTGTGTTTGTCTGTGTCTGTGTGTGTGTGTGTGTGTCTAGAATACTATGATAATCCTATTGCCCCCGGTATCTAACACTAACATCCAGTTGAAGCAGGCAATGCACACACAATAAACCCAGAGACAGAAGTCTGCCTGGGCAAAAGCTGGGCCCTTCAGCAACCAGAGAGAGGATACACAAGAACTGTTTTCGCTTCCTATTCTCTCCTTTTCAAGTGTGTCCCAAGGGTTACATGTGGATCAACAGACCTGTCATGCAGGCTTTTACAGTGTGGTGTCACAGGATACCCCCATGCCCCACTTTGAATATTCTGTGAAGTTCAGAGGAGTCATCTCTGCCTATTCAGACCAACCTATTGGTTGCTCCTGGGAAGCATGTCACACCTCATTCACACCTAGTACAGGCAGGGAGTTGCTGAAGATTTAACACACATTAGCCTCCAGGAACTTCAGGTAGGGAAAATATAACTTTCTGAAAGTTACTTTTCCTTAATATTTATTAAACATTCAACTTCACCATTGAATTGGATTTTAATAGCTATTAAAATAGTGGTTTCATTATTTTTCTAGATGGTCCCATTCTCAGCTTAGCGGTATTAGTATTGTAATCTGCGTTCTGGTTTTCTACATAGGACAGCTTGGCCTGCCACAGTGCAAATAGCTCTTTGAGCATTGTGACCTTCGGTAACAGGCATTATTAATTTTGAACGTGTCCCTCTTTTAACCACCATGGTGTCTATTTTGTGGTGTGGGCTACAAGTGTTAAATAGGGGTAGCTTAGCATTCTTTAAAAGGAAAGTTGTTACCTGGCAAAAAGTGTTATTTTGAGCGGTCACTCTGCAGGTTTTACATTGCAGCAATCTGGCAACAATGGTAGGCATGAAGCCTTATGTTTTTTTTATCACATTAATGGATGACATAATAAGGGCTAAAGTTCACAGGTCAGTTAGCCTTTCAATCCATGGGTGTATTTTTGCAACCTTATTGCCTTAAAGAAAAGTAGAACATGCTAATAAAGGATTAGCCAGTTTCTCCATGTTTTAGGTGTCAGACCACATACACTGGGCAATCCAGAAGTGCTCCAGAGTGCAGGCTTTAAACTGTAGCAATACAATAGGAACCAGCAAAAGGCAAAAAAATCAAGGATGACCACTCAGAAAAGACAAGCTCCTCCACACCTGGGGGCATATTTATAATGCTCTAGCGCCACCTTGAGCCACATTAACGTCATTATTTTTTATGTTAATGTGGCCCAACAAGACCAAGGGCCAGATGTAGCAAACATTTGCGACTCGCAAACGGGCCGATTCGCAATTTGCGACAGTTCAAAATCGGAAATGGGATGCAAAAAGCACATTTCCGACTCGCAAAAAGCGATGGGACCCGTTTGCGAGTCGCATCCGTTGCGACCCCATTTTGCGACCCGCAAATTGCAAGTCGCAATTTGCGAGTCGCAAACCTTATGCAATTGCAACTCGCAAATTGTGACTAGTCGCAAAAAGCCCAGTTTGCATGTCCCATTTACCACTAACTCAGAGCAGGTGGTAACCATTACCAAAGTATAAAAGGAGACCCAGAAGGCATCTGGGTCACTCAAGATGGCGGACATATACCTGATAGCGGTGAGGAGGAGAGTCTACGCAGCCCAGCAGAGGAGGAGGAGGGGCCACAGACAGGAGAAGATATATAGAACAAGGCAGACCCTTTTCCAGCAAACTGAAGAGGAGATCTATGATAAATACCGCCTTAGCAGCGCTTCCATTCTAGAATTAATAGATTTACTAAAACCACAGCTAGAACACAAGACTCTGCGTGGCTGCGCCATCCCTACGCATGTGCAAGTACTATGCGCACTGCACCTCTTGGCCTCAGGGAGCTATCAGGGGGTCATTGCCGTGGCAGGTGGGGTATCCCAAAGTGCAGTGTCAAGGTTCCTCAGGGCATTCCTAGATGCCTTAGTAGCGCACAGGTCTCAGTTCATATACTCACCAAGGAATGAGGCAGAAATTAACAGCACGAAGCTGGACTTTTACCGCATTGCCCACTTCCCCCATGTCATTGGATGTGTAGATGGGACACACATTCAAATATGCCCCCCCACTAATCTGGAACATATTTTCCGCAACAGAAAGTGTACCCACTCACTCAACATACAGGTTGTTTGTGATGCCCATTACGTCATCACGGACATCGTAGCTAAGTTTCCAGGCAGTACCCATGACTCATACATTTTTAGGCATAGTGGGATACATCAACGCCTAGAACGTGGGGAGTTTGGAGACGGATACCTCCTAGGTAGAGCTGCATACACCTTGCAGACATACACACAGGTCACTGTGCACGACTATCTTACTAACAGTGTACTTTTGTGCCCAACAGGTGACAGTGCATATGCTCTAAGGCCATGGATCATGACTCCATTTTTAACACCCAGCAATGATTCAGAGAGGCAATACAACAGTGCGCATAAGAGGACCAGGAACCTCATAGAGCGCACCTTCGGACTCCTGAAGGCAAGATTCCGATGCCTCCACCGCAGCGGAGGCGCTCTCCAATACACCCCCATTACCGCTTTCAAAATTGTGGTCGCATGCGCCATCCTCCACAACATAGCCACCCGACGTGGGCTACCTCTCACCCCTGCAGACCCAGATCCTGATGATGAAGAGCAAGAACAACCACATCGCCATCATGGGGATAGGAGTCTAGCTAATCAAGGCAGACTGAGACGGGACCACATTGCAACGCAATATTCTGGACGGTACGTGTCAACTCCCACCATACTCACCTATTAACCATTTGTTAAGTGGAACATGAATAACTGTTTTATTAATGTCATGAAGAAACTATATACAAGTTGAAATTGTCCATGGGCAGGAAAATGCCAACCAGTCATGTGGCACATTAACGCCATGTGCCACATTAATCTGTCCTGGCTGTTATCTATGATCTCCTGCCCCTCCTGCCAGCCTGGCTGGTCCCTGCTGCGTCCATGGTGCTGTGCCTACCACTCCTCAGCACCCTACTGTGAGTGGCAGAGACACTGCTCACTGTTGAGCCCTCCTCCCAGGTGTATTTGTTAACTTCCTGGCTGTGATGTCATCATCATGTGCCAGGAAGTGTTTCCAGGGTGTTCTGGTATGCTTTCTGGAGTGTTCTGCTGCATCTGCAAGCAATTTTGAGGGTGTTCGCAATTTGCGACACCCACTCGCTAATTGCGAGTTCGTTTTTGCACACTCGCAAACAGCGACCTCGCAAACTGCGGACTCGCGCACAGCGTTGCGAGTCCGGCTGCGAGTCGCAAAATCGGATCGCTTTTTTTTCTGGCATTCCTTGCGAGTCGCATCAACTCGCAAAATGCGAGTCGCAATTTTTATTTTTGCTACATCTGGCCCCAAATCCCTGCGCCGTATTTACAGAGTGGTGCAATGCATGCTTTGTGCCACTATGTAACCCTTTGCATTACATTATGCCTGCACCAGGCCTAATGTATGTAAAGGGGGCGTTCCTCAAGAACAGACATTAAAAGGGGGCTTCCATTCTTTAGAATGGGACCCTATGTTCTCTGCAGGAGTAGTGTCAATATTTTGGCGTTACTCCTGCAGAGTACATCAATAGCGTCATGAGAAATGACACTATTGCCCCCGACCCTGCGACATGGTGCGCCGTATTTTAAATACGGCACACAAATGGTGGCGGTCGGAGGGTGCACTGGGTGCAGCGCCACTTCCATAAATCTGCCCCAGTATCAAAAGCATGGTGATCATCAAATATAGAGCAAGCAAGCGAACTACTTCATTATATTGGTATTCCTCCTATTGAACAATTAAATGCACCTTGGTATTTAATACGATAAAAAATAAAATTGCTACACACATTCCAGTTATTTTTTAAGGAGCAAAGCATGCTTTTGAATTAGAAGTGTCTTACTTTTGAATTTCTGTCCTTGAAAGCAGACCCTACATTAGTTCTCTTTTTAATTGTTTACCATCCTTACCTATCTGTACCTGTTTAATTTACTGTCTATTGCTTCCATGCAACTAAACACTCGTTTGCGAAGATCCCTTCCATCACAACAAATGCCTTTCTCAAAATGCTCTTTAAGTAAAAGAGTGGTCCAGATGTAATATATTTTTGAGAGGGCACTAGAGCATCTTAAAACAGTGATATGCAATGCAGTTTCACACAAACAATGGCATTTATAAACTTTCCCATGCAAAATATATTTTGCACTGAAAGGCTGATTCTAAATAACATTGAATTGCATAATACCAAACCACTGATAATGAATGCAAATGGGGTATATTGTGCTGGCAACAGTGCAAGAGCATGGTCTGGCTTTGCATGAAATTATAGTACCAAAAGAAACCAGGTGCAAACGATGGGTCAAAGGAATAAAGGGTCAGATGTATCAAAGGATTTTGCATTCGCAAACGGTGCGAACCAGTAAATTCCACCATTTGCGAATGCAAAATCTCCTTTCACGATGTATGAAAGGCATTTGCAGGGCAAGTCTAAGGAATCGCTAAAATAGCGATTCCTTACAATTGCGATGAGATATTGCGAATCGCACACTGCGATCCGTAAATTGCGATTAGATATTGTGAATCTCGATATGCAATGCATTAACCAGTCACATATTGAGATTATTCGCAGAATGGGTTTTTGCATGTGCAATTTACCATGAAGTGAAATCAGGTGGTAAATAGGTGCAACATATATAAAGAGGCCCAGAATGACTCAGCCTCTTTCCCACAATGGCTGAACTCCACGTCATGGCGAAGAGGATGAGGATCTTGGCAGGTTTGAGGAGAGGGAGGAGGAGGCAGTAGCGCATTTTCAGAGTATGCATTACTCTTTTTGACCAGACAGAGGAGGAGATATTTGATAAGTACAGGTTAAACTCAGCCATGATACTTGATAGCTACAACCCCTACTGCAGCGAAACACACACAGAACCAATAGCATACCCACCGATGTGCATGTATTATGCTCCCTGCACCTCTTAGCCTCAGGGAGCTATCAAGGGCTCATAGCAGCAGCTGGAGGTGTCCCACAGAGTGCGCTTTCACGCTTCTTCAATGCTATCCTTAATGCCGTGCTTAGCAAAATCCATCTGCACATAAGATTTCCCAACAGGCCACAGGGTTTGCAACAAACCAAATACAATTTCCACCAGTTAGCCCAATTCCCACATGTCATTGGCTGTATTGATGGGACACATGTAGCTATCTGTCCACCATCTGACACAGAGTATGTTTATCGGAACAGAAAGAGTACACATTCCATGAACATACAAGTCATAAGTAAGGCCTCTAATGTTGTAACGGATCTTGTGGCCAGATACCTAGGTAGCACACATGACTCCTACATCTTCAGGCACAGTGGAATATACACAAGACTACTTGATGGGAATTTTGGCGAAGGATACCTACTACTAATATAATAGTTGACAATGTCGCCTTAATGTCTATGTGATGTCACAGATAACAATTACTCATTTTACTCTCCTGTCATTCTAGGAGACAGTGCATATGCAGTGTGGTCCTTCACCCTAACACCCTATCTGAATCCTGCCACAACAGGTGAAAGGAGATACAATGCAGCACACAGGAGGACCCACAGCATTGTAGAGAGGAACTTCGGCCTGCTGAAGAGCCATTTCCGATGCCTGCACAAGAGCGGTGGTGCACTGCAATACAGCCCCAAAACACCTGCAAAATTGTGGCCACATGTGCTATGCTGTACAACATCACAACAACGAGCGTCATACCAGTGGAACCCACAGAGCCTGACTCTGATAAGGATGACAATCCCTTGCCACCCCTTCAGCCAGCTGACAGAAGCAGTGCAGCAGAGGGCAGACAAAGACGTGCTGAGATCACGTGCAACTTTTCCTGTTGTAAGTAATGACAACACCACGTCAATGTATTGCTGTAAATGGCATCTTTATTGCCTTGACTTCAAGTAATATATGTGTGATTCGGGCATAGGTAAGCAGTATACACAAACAGGTCCTCGTTACTGTGTCACACTATTAGCATCATAGTATCACTGCATTGCTACATGATATCCAAGTCCCCTGTACTTCTCAACATTACTTTCTACATCCACGCACTTCACTTGAGTGCTCAGTGGTCTTATGGCACCTCTTGTTGCAGGTTCACAGACAGTACTGTGTCTGGTACTGCGACGCCTAGGATCCATCACAGGGGCTGTGAGACTGCTGAGGCTAGAGAGTTCCTCACTATCCTCACCACCCAGTTCGCTGTTTGTAGCACTCCGGGCTGTCTGCATTGTCTCCAATACATTGGTGATTTGCAACAATCCTTGTGCAACATACCAACTGCAATGTGCCATCTCCACTTGCATGCCCACAGCACGTCGTGACACCAAAGCAGTTGTGGTAGTGAGCCGATTTACAGATCTACTGAACCTATCCAACCTGCCCATCAATTAGTGATTGCGCCTACGGTGGCTGACATGCTCCTGCTGCATCACAGTGCAGAGTTCCCTAATGACATTTGTCATTTCCCTTGCATGTTCTGCTACTGTTTGCTGTCCCTCATGCAGCTTGCACACATTGTCATTGAGAGACTCCAATTGCTTGTGCATTGATCCCATGTTGTCATTGATAGACCCCAACTGCCTGTGCATTGATCCCATGTTATTATCGATTGACGCCAACTGCCTATGCATTGACCTCATGTGTTTACATTGCAAGCGGAGCACTTTCAGCATGGAAGCCTCAGGCCACTAAACAGCAATAGGCCCTCATCTTCCTCTGTGCATTGTCTGCCTTCTTTGTGACGCCTCCTGAGGGGTGTGGACTGACGCTGGGACAGGGACTGTTGTCTATCGGTGCTTCTAGCCTCTGGGGGTGGTATGGGTACTTCTTCCGGCAATTCATCGGAGTCCAGGTTAGACTCAGGGAGGGGTAGCACTCTTGCCCTGCGTCTAGTTGGTGCTTGTATGATGGACTCACTGATGTTTGAGTCGGACTGTGGCTGACTTTCGCAATCCCCCACATTTCCACCTTCTGCTGCATTAAGGCCCGGAACATCTACAACAACAATGTGCAGCATTTCATTCTTGGATATGTACTCTCACAGTTACATAAATGAATAAAATTTACCCTAGCATGGTATCTCTGAACGCCTGTTGTGTTATAGATCTGTTTGGTTTTACGTTATCTTGTTATTTATGTGGTAGATGCACTTTAGGGGTGTGGACTACCACTCCCATAATGCATTGTTGTGTTGTATGTAAAATGTGGCATGTACTGCTTATCACACTGTATAGTGCCATAGCTATTTTCTAAGGGGAATTTGTACATGCACATATGTTGAATCACTCCATTTATGCCCTTACCTTTGCTGGTGCTGGGTGCGCCTGAGGTGTCAATGTCAGTGACACCACTGACAGCTTGAGGAAGCAGTGTTGACTCCACCATGTCTTCCATTGATGTGGACAGTGTCTGGGTGGGTGGTCCTCCTCCTGTGCTCCTTGCCTTTGTCAGCCTGCTTGCTACCCTCTCTTTGGCACATGAACGTAAGTCGTACCAGCGCTTGCAAATCTCCTCGATGGAGCGCTGCGCAACACCCACTGTGCTTATTTTGGTCTGGATGTCTATCCAAATTTTTCTCTTCTCACTTTCTGGCACCTGTAAAGGAGTGTTTTCCAAATAACTGGTCATGGTTATTGACCACCTCTTTTGTGAGCACCTCCAACTCCTGCTCACTGAATTTAAGTTTGCGCTTCCTCTCTCCTTTGTCCTTCCCATTCCCATCAGAAGCCATTGTTTTGTTTGGTCCTGGCTGACTCTCCAGACTGCCTCCCTGGTGCTGTGCTGGGTCTCTCTACCAGCTCCTGTGGCTGGGGCTTCTGGAAACAGCATGTACTGACTCACTTCCTGGTTGTGATGTCATCACGCTGCTCCAGATTGCCGGAATCACAATTAGCGATTTCCACATACCGATTCGCTATTTTAGCGATTTGGTATTTGGTACTCGCTATTTGCAATTGCGATTATTGAGAAATCGCTATTACCGAATCGCAATTTTCATACATCCCATTTTGCATTTCTTAATTAGCGATTTCTTAAAATTTGCTATTTAAGAAATGCAAACTGGGAGCTTGATACTGAGGTACTGGGTTTTTCAGAACCGGTACTGATCCGGTAACCCAGCGGTGCCAGGGTACACCCAAAGACCTCGGGTACTTTCCTGATTCAGACCACAGAAACTCAGAGTCTTCTAGGTGAAGTCAAAGATCGAATTTATTGGCTGCAGCCAAGTAACAAGCGTCCTAGAAGTACAACAGCACGGTTTGTATGTTCTCAGGAGACTGTGTTTCAATGCAAAGTCAGGTTTCCTTATATACAGTTTTTTAAGCTTCAGGCAAACATTCTTGACATTTTGGTTGGTCATTCACATGTTTTCACTACAAAGGAAAAAACAGTGTCATGATGAAACCTCATATTTCATGTCATCCAACCCATAATAAATTACCCGGCAAGGCCTAGTATTTTACATCAGATAAGTGTGGACCCCCAATAAAAACGGGCACCTCCCCCTCGTAAAGTAAGAAGAAGAAAAGAGCAGGTGCAGGTGTGAGCAAGATTAGGCAGGGTGTGTGAGCGATAATAAGGGTTTTATGGCATGGTGTGCCTTGATGCTATCTGATTCGGCCACTGGGAGAGGGACTGACCAAACAGGTTTGGCCTGAGGCAATGGTTCCAGCTTGCCCAGGTCAGAGAAAAGTCAATCAAGGTGTACGTGTCCTTGGAATCAAATCTGACTGTATTATAAGCCTATGTGAGGGCAACTTTTAAAATGGCTGCCGTGTATAAAATGGGAGCCACGAGTGCAGGACGAAAATGGCGATTTCGAGGTGAAAACGCTGCTGGAATTGAGCGAAAATGCTCATGCTTAGTGTACTAGTCATTATCGGTCTTTTGATATTAAAATCGTACTGCTGTGGCAAAGTAAATGACATGGGTCCAGAATTTTTAGAACCACAAACCCTCCTTTTGCCCTTACATAGGCAATAAACCTATTCTCATGCTAATCTGAGTCCAGGTCTATGTTTATAAGGCCATGGAGATGTTGCTGGAGCAAAATTCTAGTACTTGGTAATTCTCTCTGGACAGGTCTCCTCGAACATGAAGTAGCACAAAAGGCCACATATGGCAGGACAAAATAAGGAATACCTCTATCTGCAGTAGGTGGCATAAGATCACACACCCAACAATTAGTGATGTTCACTACTAACTAGTGTTGATGCAGAAGCTGTACAAAAGAATTGCTTACGAATTCTGATCTTCTAACCTGCTCATGTTCAGGAAAAGGGTGAAAAGAGTGCAAAGAAACAATAGTAGGAAAAGACATAGGTTGGGAAGTGGGTGCAGAAGTCAATTGAGTAGAGAAAAACAATCCCACCCATAAATGACAACGTCATGTTTAAAAGACACTAGAAAACACGTTATTAAGAACATATAGACAACGGGAGAAAGTAGTGACCACTATTACAAATGAAATAATAATTTTTCACAACCCTAACCAAAAAGCAAATCCTAAAATTATCTAGTAACATTTTTAGGGCTCCTCTGCATTTCAGTAATTTTTGTATGTTCAGGTGGAACAGTGGTGACTCTCATCAATGCTCTAAGGTGAAAAGGGGGTACTCTTTCCACAGAAAATGGACTTTATTCTGCTTTTACTAAACAGAATAGTACTTTAAAACAATGCCAGCAAAACAATCAGTCTCCTAACACCTAGTCTATACAATCACACGGAAACCTCTTGTGAAACCAACTATGCCCAGAGTCCGTTCAAAAAGCCTCTCTGGCAGGCTTCTATTGTCCATCAAATTTTCTTTTGTTGTTTTCTTTCGCATGGGCCTCTCAATTCAGGCCTCTTTGTGAGAAAAGTACTGCTTAGTTGGAGTGCCCTCCTGGCAAACACCCACAGCTCACTCGAAAGTCTCAATGTCTTAAAGCAATGCACCAGTGTCTCTCCTCTGTGGCAGACACTACAAACAATGTGCTCTTCATTGATCAAGGGCACAAATCATCTCGTGCAGACCCAAGCACCATTAATTGGGAAATAGCTCAAGCTCAGCAGCACTTTCAGACTCCAACACTCATTATTTAGTGTCAGAGGACGCTCAAGCTGCTCTTTCATGGGCACCACAATATAGTGCCTTTTTCCAAACTTGAAATCTCCGGTGCACTGCCCTTCTTCCGTTGGAGCAAAGAAAAGGGGGGGTGTGGCCAAAACTCAGGCCAAGGGGCTCAAGGGATTGCACACTGTCAGAGGTTACCAGCACATGACAGGTAGAGAAATGAAACCTCAAAACAGCTCTGCCATCAACAACAGGAATCCTTCTCTTTAGCTCCTTTACACTGAAACTTTGGCTCTGCGATGTCCAACGCCGTCTGATGGAGCAAGTACGATACCATGCGCTGGCGATCGCTGTCCAGC
This sequence comes from Pleurodeles waltl, assembly GCF_031143425.1. Classification (NCBI taxonomy): domain Eukaryota; kingdom Metazoa; phylum Chordata; class Amphibia; order Caudata; family Salamandridae; genus Pleurodeles; species Pleurodeles waltl. Next base: position 570,074,729 of record NC_090442.1, read on the forward strand.
TTTGCTACTTTCTGGGTGCTGAGACTGTAGGGCCAAGACGTCCGTCTTTCATCTGTAGCTGTCACTGATGGGAATTAGGCTTAAATCAATGTCCTGCAGGTTATTATGACTTGATACCCGCAGAATCTAGTGATGTAGGAAATGTGCCACAGTTGTTAGTTTCCTTCAATTTAGTAAAAAAAAAAAAACAGTTCATGGTTTTTAACAAGGGGACTGCAAGCAGGTGGTCTGCAATCTTCAAAGGAGTAGCCATACACCATGGGCATAAAATACAAAGACAAAGGCAGAAGGGCAAAACAGGGTCTCTAGCATCTTTAATTGGGTTCTCTCCATTATTCTCTGCCATCTATAGCTACATGAGAATTCTATCTGAATGGATTTCCTCACACAGTGGCATTGTCTAATGGGGTAAACACATTTTCCTCAATGATTAAGTCTAGGTGTTCCTCCTTACCTTAGAACATCTCAATAGAGAAATCACATGATACCGATTATCAGGGACATGTAGAAACCTTCCTTTAAAAACTGTGCATCAGGTGCACTATGCAATACACAGGCTAATAATCAAATGTGCAAACAAAAAGACAAGAACTAGAGGTTCCTGATATTTGCATGATTAGGACACATCTGATCCCACCAAAAATTAAAGTAGCAGGAACAGAAGGGAACCGAAAACCAAATTAAAATAGACATTGAAAATTCGTCATGTTCAAAAAGGTAAACATAAGATATCTCCTATTGAAATGGAAAACTTGTCTTACTATAATATTGAGTCAGTTAACCAGTCTATCGCTACCCTGACAGTCAGGCTGGAAAAGCATTGAAGCAGGCCTAAGGCAAATTCTTGAAAACCAGTCTGGTCATACCAAAGGGAATTATACATAACATGGGGGTCCCTGGTACATCACTGCAGTCTGGAAATGTGAACCTGAACAATACATCAATAATAATAAAAGGGCTGACTGGTGAAAGGAATTCGAAAAAGAGAAATGGGACTAGGACATAGCTAAAATCTCAATAACTAAGCATGATGCGACATTGGTCAGGGGAAGTAACAAAAGAAAAAAATCTATAGGAAGAACAAAAAAAATTATTTGGGTGATAGTCAGGCATGTGACACAACACCGAGAGTACGGGTGATACACAAAGGCCAAAGTTACACAAATTTTAACTCTACCGTTGGCGACTACACCATATACGGTACTCCTAGCTAATGTTTCAGTTCCTTCTTCAGGAAAAAATGAAAACCTGGTTTTCTTTTAAGGAACAAAAGCCATACGCTACATAGGAAACAGAACATCATTAACTAATGTAATATAGAAATTAGGCCACCTTGAGTCACAGATCTATAATTTCATCCTTAGGTCCAATCAAGGCTACATAAATGTAGGGCTGCCTGTTCCTTTAAGGGAAGGGGCAGTAACGTGACTAACTGCAGGTGACACACTTTGATCCTGTATATCTCTTTTTATTTTCCTTCAATACCATTATAGCCAAATAGATATGCACTGGTGAAGTGTTGTCTTTTATGTTCACAGCATGAAATATCATTATCTGTGGAATTTAGTAACCAGAACAAGTTCAACCAACTGTTGCGTAGCGATGGGCATCGTCATGACCATCCCCTCACAACACAGGGGAGCTTGTAATAGTATCAAAAGCAGCAACAAACATGCAAAAGACAAATAAAAAATAATAAAAGCGCACAAAACGTCAAGCCATCAGATATACTTGCTGTGTATCAAGCACAAAAAGCATAGACAAAACAATAGCATGTGTGAATAAGCGGTGACACACAACACCATGTCATGTACTTTATGCACCGTAAACCTGCAGCCCAAAACCCAATATTTGGGCCTGTTTAATTTGTCAGGTTTAAAATCCTTACCCTCCTTTTGACAGTAGATCACCAGGCAATGGAAATCTGCTGTCAAATATAACTTTACTGTTTCTCTTCTAACATACAGGACCAGCAAGAACAATTCATGATAGGACCAAATACATGAAAATAAATTTCCATTACTTAACTGTTACCCTCTTGTCAGTTACTTCGCAACATCAAGCCACCTTAGTTTTACCTTTCTAAAAGTAAAAATTGTTACACTGACACTCCATATTAATTTGGCACCTACAATTTCCACTGTGAAAAATAAGTCTTAATTGGCAAATCGTTCTCATTAAGGCATGTAGCCTTCAAAATTTTAGAAAAGGGCTGCATCTTATTTTCTGTCTAAGACTTAATGCAACACTTCGTTTTCTGTCAAATAAAAGCAACTAGCAGGCATCATTTTATTTTTTTAGAGCGGAGACACAAATGTATCCGTTCTGCAGAGCATTTAACATGATGTTGGGACTTTCGAAGAAACCCCCTTTTTTTATATTTTCCCTTTGGAATTATGTTCTTTAATTGTATTGATGTTCTTCTGGAGAAACCAGAAATTCCACTTTTAGAGGCTTGTAGGGTCATTCTGCATTTCACGGAGACAAGGCCCTAATTTAAAAGGTCACAAGTGTCAACATGACAGCCTCCTCCATTGTTTATGGGAAAACTAAAGATAGCATCTCAGCAGCGTGACTTGAGCCAGCCTCTGTAGCTCGCCTAGCTTCTGCCACTCTGAATCTGTCAAAGACAGTAGGCCTTCCTGTTTTCCTTCTAATCTGCAATAATTCACTCTATTTAAAAAAAAAAAAAAATTCCTTTTTAGGCGCTAAAAAAAAATATCTCTATTTCCAGATTATTAAACTACATTTACTGTGAATAATTCACAAACCTTAATAACACACATACCAGTTGTTAGAATAAATGCTTGTTGCAATCCCATGCAATGGTACATATTTCATCAACCTCGAATGAATGAACGTCTCAGTAGGCCCAGCTGAAGTTAGAACCTTCAACCTTGATATTAAAACAAGCCTTTGTACTGGCACATTGACTCATTGAATCATAAGAAGGCACAACCTGCAAATATATATCAAACCTAAATGTATGCATTTACTGAAGCCTGAGACACTTTAAAAAGTACTCTGAATGAAAGAAAATGCAGTTTAAACAGTGCTTTTGCCCAAAATCGACTTCGATATTTTAGGCATTAAAAAATCAATATCCTACAATTTTCTTGCATAATATGCATTACCAGAATGTCTATTACACAATCCATGAGTCAGCCATTGAAAATAATAACTTATACTTTATAGAAATGAGCTTGTTTGCTCCTGCGCCAAGGGAAAATTGCACATACAAATGTCATTTTAGCGGTGCAACATAACTTAAATTAAATTTTAATGTTAGGAGGTCATAGTATAGGTATTAAGCTTTATAAATATTAAAAAACGATTTTGAAAGGCACTTATTTTTTAAATACTTTTTCCATAATTGATAATTTTCTTTTTTTTTAAAAATAAAAACCCAATTATTCTTTTTTTTGTGATAATTCCACATATAAAAGCAAGCTGCATCCCTTGCCTATTATTTGGGATACATTAACTCACAAGCCTAAGCGCATAAGCCTAACTTGAAATGCGTCACATTTTTGCGCCACTTTCATTTAAAAGGAAGGTTATGCAAAATTCCACCCATGTTTAACTGGGAAAGTGCTGGCTGAATTGAACATTCCTATCAAATATACTGCAGCTGAAAAGTTTGCCTGTGAACATCTAATACAATGCATCTAAGAAAAATGCTGTAAATGTATTTTTTTTTTTTTGCAAAAATAGATAATTTCGTTTTTTTGGGGCCCTATTTATATCTATTGAATGTGTTTTCTAATTCATTAAGCATTTAACGGTAGTTTTGTATATGTGCACAATTGCTCATTCTATAAATTAAAGAGCAACATATAGCTATGTTAGCACATCACATGGTTCATTTCTGGATTTTTTCTAAGTTTCTACTTAATATTAATTAACCAACATTTTACTTAACAAACTGTAAACATCAAGAAGACCCACAAACACACATTGAGCTCATTTCAGATATAAACAGAAAACACTCAGTACACACAATACAGCGCGCTTTAGCCATTTTTCATAAATAGCGCCGTCGCAATTTACTTACAGAACCGTTTGCAGATCCTAGTTGTAAGTCATATTCACAAGAAAAAAAAGAAAACTTTTCTCAATTATTTCCAAGAATAGCGGACCCATACTTTATTAAACGTGATGGGGCCTACTCCATGCTTCGCATATAGTTCATAGGTTGAAGTTCCAATCGGAGGAACCGGACATGAGTCCTCCAACCGGGAGTCCCTTTTACAACCAAGACAAAACAAATTTCCAAGTCTGCTAAGACCAGGCATCTTCGCTCACTAGTCTAGCTTCAAACTTCAAAGGATTATCGTTTACGATAGTTTCGTGAATACACGAGTCCTTCGGCTTTGGTACTTGCAAGTTCCAAATCAAAGTGATCCCGAAGGGATACCAAACCAAATGTCCAACTAAGGACCAAACCAAGTGTCCAACTAAGGACTGGGAGACGCTCCACTTATACTTAACTGAAAATATCGATGACGTCACCAGAAGACTTGTCTTATCGTTTCGCTCTACCAAACATCAAGGGTCCAAATCAGGGCGATAGCCAGGGCAGCAGTCCTTCGTAGCCGTCGGGAAGCGGGGAACCTCGCAGCAAAGACTTTCGGACCACGTCGACATGCAGGGGTCGATGAAGTGGCGGCCTTCCTCCAGAATTTTCACACGAAGCTCCCCACGGACCTCAGGCTTGGACCGGTACTGCTGGTATCGCCCCATGTTGGGCGCCAACTGAGGTACTGGGTTTTTCAGAACCGGTACTGATCCGGTAACCCAGCGGTGCCAGGGTACACCCAAAGACCTCGGGTACTTTCCTGATTCAGACCACAGAAACTCAGAGTCTTCTAGGTGAAGTCAAAGATCGAATTTATTGGCTGCAGCCAAGTAACAAGCGTCCTAGAAGTACAACAGCACGGTTTGTATGTTCTCAGGAGACTGTGTTTCAATGCAAAGTCAGGTTTCCTTATATACAGTTTTTTAAGCTTCAGGCAAACATTCTTGACATTTTGGTTGGTCATTCACATGTTTTCACTACAAAGGAAAAAACTGTGTCATGATGAAACCTCATATTTCATGTCATCCAACCCATAATAAATTACCCAGCAAGGCCTAGTATTTTACATCAGATAAGTGTGGACCCCCAATAAAAACGGGCACCTCCCCCTCGTAAAGTAAGAAGAAGAAAAGAGCAGGTGCAGGTGTGAGCAAGATTAGGCAGGGTGTGTGAGCGATAATAAGGGTTTTATGGCATGGTGTCCCTTGATGTTATCTGATTCGGCCACTGGGAGAGGGACTGACCAAACAGGTTTGGCCTGAGGCAATGGTTCCAGCTTGCCCAGGTCAGAGAAAAGTCAATCAAGGTGTACGTGTCCTTGGAATCAAATCTGACTGTATTATAAGCCTATGTGAGGGAAACTTTTAAAATGGCTGCCGTGTATAAAATGGGAGCCACGAGTGCAGGATGAAAATGGCGATTTCGAGGTGAAAACGCTGCTGGAATTGAGCGAAAATGCTCATGCTTAGTGTACTAGTCATTATCGGTCTTTTGATACTAAAATCGTACTGCTGTGGCAAAGTAAATTACATGGGTCCAGAATTTTTAGAACCACAATACATGTTGCCCAGAATATCATATTCTGATATATTCTGACTGATTATGTATGCATTTAACACTAAACGTCACATTTTATATGGCTAACTATTGGGCAGTAATCATCATGTACAAATCTGTTCTTTGTGCAGTAGTGCAATGTGTGCGTAGGGCAACATCACTGACTCAGCTATTTGTAAATATGGTGCAGAAAAACTTTGCTTCAAATTTTCATGTTCCACTGCACTGCTACCCTATTATGTAGTCTGGTCCTTTGCCTGCGGACTATCTAGGAAAAGAGCTATAATTGTACTAACACAGGAGAAAGGTATAATAGAAAGGTAAACTCCAAAAACTGCATACCATTCTCAACAATCACAAAGCAATTTTGAATACAAACTCTCTAGTCCATGCTCGTAGATATATGGAATAGTTCACAATGAACTCAGAAGCCCCTTTTTGTGAAATCTAAAAAGAAGTTCTGACGAAACATAAAGGAACTGCATTTGATAGCAGATAAAATCAAAGAGCAACAAAAAAATTGATGGAAGGTGAGGCAGTCTACTGCTGACGCTGTGGGGAGGAATACATGAAAGGGTAGGGTATTAGCCAGAAGCAGAGAATGCGCACAGCATTATAGGAGATCAGAATGACAAAAAGGAGGAGAGGATTTAAAGTTCCTCTGGTTTATAGTGTTTGTTGACAGATCACAGCTTTGGGATTTCCAACCGTGGCAGGCTGCAATTAAAGTAGTTTGCTTCAAAGGCAGTGTCAAATACTACTACAAATAAAGGTCGTGGGCCTTGGGTCCCTTTAGTTGCTACTCACTTAGATTTCTGGGGCCTATGATATGCAAAGTGAGAACTAGGAGCAGCAAGTTAAGACAGGATGTCTGATTCATAGTTTGGTGGACAAGTGCAGTGTATCCTATGGCACTTGTAATAAGGTGGGCGGGATTTCTGTCATGCTTGTGACGCAGTAACCTGTCCGCCAACCTGTAAGTCAGGCCCATAGCCCTTTCCATAGTTGAGGCTGTCTGGTGTCTGAAGTAGCTGCAGAGCTATTTCACCATTTGATAGCGGTAAAATGTTTGCTTGTCACAGACATTTTCAAGCCATTAGCTGCTTTTGGCTGAAAATGTAGAAGCATTTGTTGACATAGTAAATAAACAACTGAACATAACGTAGTAAAAGACACAAATCAATATAACAAAGCAAATCATAAAAGGCACATCGGAACAAAACAGTCAAAATAGAATACAACACAACAAAATCACATACCAATAATGCAAAACATTAGCTGACACATAAAACAACAATCATATCACCACTACAACAAAATTACACACAGCAAATATGCACATTCTTATCACCTATTACCATCTCTAATGTCGTTTTTTCCATAAAACAGGTTAAAAAGTGACTGCGCCAAGCACTGCATTAGCTTACTAGCAAGGGCATGAAATAGCGTCGGCCAATAATGTTTTGGTGCCTTGAACCATCTTTCCAGTGCCTTTACTCTGGTATATCTATCTCTCTCTCAGCCCCCCAGGCCTTCTGAATTATGCATGTGGTTATTTAAAATTCACGCTGTTGCTGGGGAGCTGTATTCATTGAAATCTTCAATAAAAACATTTTTATTTTATTTTAATTAACCTGAGCCTTCGCTTTCAAGCTCTGACGTTAGTACCGTGCTGATTGTCCGTAGGACTTGTATTGAAAGCGTGCATCATTTCAGCAGCCGGCTGTTGTTTCCTGAACTGCTGTTGAATACTTCTAGTGAAATCGCCTCCAGATACAAACCAATTGTGCATTAATGTTAGGGTTTTTAAAAATGGTATTTAGCAGCATAACAATCATGACTACATAATGGATTCTTTGGTGTCCTTGTTTTATTGCCTTTTTGAGCTGTCGGCTTAAGCTGCATAGTCCTTTCATTAGTTCCACGCTGCTGGTGATAATGTGCCCCAGCAGGGCCGTTCACCATTCCTTTCTGAGCTCGTGCCACTCCGGGGGGACGATTTATGTCGTAACTCCAGTGTGGAGTTTCCATAATTTGAGCAAGTTTAAAACCCACCGACAGCCACAGGGACTAGAACGGGAGCTATAAAAGGAGCAGCGTGCTATGTAAATGGATTCTGTCCCTTGATAGGAGAATGAAAAAAGGTTTTAATGAGAAAGTGAAGGAGTTCTTATGTAATGTGCACTTACCATTAAGTATGTTACACAAAAAATAAAAACACATTAGACCACATGTTCGTAATTCAAACAAAAAGCTCACGTTCTTCTCTGCGCAAATGTCTCTTTTAGTGGAGCTTGCTTCGTATAATGTGCCTAGTGATTTAAACTGGTTGTTTTCCAGAGCTTGTAGGTCAATTATTTCAGTGCAATTAAGCATGTGAAGATTAAAAATCACATTTTGTAATTAAGCACGATGCTTCGTTCCTATGCAGCTCTGGGACTGCGCACGCCAGACACCACACGCTCTCAGCTGTTTCTGCTCTGGTGGCCTTTTCAAAAGACAGTGACTGATTTAAACTGTGCTATTCCTCCCAGATTCAATAAATGATATATGTATAATTTGGTATTTTTTATTTTAAGAAACGAATACCAGCTACATAAGCACGACCTAATATGTTGTTATTTGTTTAATATTTCAAATTCATTGTACCACAAATGTCCTGGTATCATCGGTATGCAAGCACCATCTACCTCGGCTTTGTATTTTTGGCCGCTGCAGCTTGCCATACATTGTAACCTGTTTGTTTACAATGAGCTCCAATATTATGATGCATGGACTAATTTAGGGTAGGGGTAGAGGAAAATGCTGTTTAAAACGCAGTATATCCCCAATGTAGATCTCCAGTGCAGACTGGAAAGAACTTCCCCCAAAGTGGCTCTCAGTGCCTCGTGTCTAAACCCAGTGGCGCAACATTAGCCCCGCAGCACCAGCGGAGTAGTGGGGCTCCCAAGCTCCAGGCCCACCCCTCCCCCTCCCCTCCCCCCCCCCCCCCCCCCCCACCGAGGCACCACAGTCACGCACTGGCCGACACTGTGAACGGGCCCATCACTTGAGAGCTCATTACTGGATGGGGGAGGCCCTCTAGGTACTTTTCAGGGAGGACCCTTAAATTTTGTTATGCCACTTTCTCCACCAAGGCTTTCTACAGGAGTGGTACATCGGTAGCTTATCATTCTCCTTGGTTCACATAGACTGACTGAACGTCTATAGTACTTTACTAATTTGTCTAGAAGGCACAATCAGACATCCTGTAATAATAGTACAAGATCATACAAATTTAGCTCACGTTAAGATGACTAGATGTGTCAAAGAGTAGTTGAATTATTTGAATTATTCTGCTTTAGTTTTCACAAGATTGGATTTGTAACGATATTTCTGTCCTAGGCAGCTCGAGGCCAGATTCTCAGTCCAGTAGCCTATCATGAAGAGCTGCGCCGACTCTGTGCAGAAACCAGCATCTATTTGTTTGCATTAACGGTATCTAAAGTTCAAACATATAGGCATACTTAGAGGGTCCTTTCAAAATACCAAATCGTAGTGATATGTTTTACTGTTGTGTGACAGAAATGTGGTTGCAAAGCATCAATATTTACAGACACCTCAAAGGAGGTGGTACCCGTTTGCAAACAGAAAAAAGTCCTTTGTGAATGTTGACAAAACATTTAAGAGTAGGAAGTGGTCCAATAGACCACTGCCTATTCTTAAAAAATACAAATTACACTTTTACATTTTTTGGTTTAAACGCATCCTGTTTTCCTTCCAGGAAATTAGGTTGCTTTCAAAGAAAAAAATGCTTTATTTAAACACAATCACAAATATTGTGTTTTGATGATATAAGCAGGCCACCATCTCTGTGATAGTTGCGATTCCTAGTGGGTCATATTTGTGACATGCCTCATCGATATTCATGAAGTAAGTTGAATTGCGACCCACTATGAATATGCAATTTGCAAATCCACCTATTAGTACATAGATTGCGCCACAAATTACTGCCCAGGTCAGAAAAATACTGTTCGAAAATTGTGACCAGTATTTTGCGACCAGTTGTATGTACATCTGGCCCATAACTCTGAATTTCTTCTAGTTAATTCATGGAATGCAGCAGCACAAGCTGGAAGCAGTAATGAGGTGTTGCTCTCTGATTCTGACTTTTTCGATCTAATGCTCATGCATTATCTTAGAGAAATTCTAACTTCTTGGTATGAAATTTAGACACCACAAATGCAAGCAAGCATTGGCAAAGCTGATAAGTCTCATATTATTTTGGTAATTCTTGTTTTGTTTCATCGTGGTTTTTGCAAAGCTAAAACATTGGCTCAAGGCAAAAATGATGCTTTGGTCTCACAAAGCACACATGCTGATGCTAAAGGTAACTACTTTGTATGTGGATGCGCTCCTTGTCAAAGGGCAGCAAGCCATAACTCAGAGTGAAGTCAGCCAATGACTAAAGTGGCCTGACTCATTGCCTTTATGCATACTGGAGTGAATGGAGGACACAGGATAATGGATGAAGTCTGGCTAAAAAACGTATACGTCACTATGTTTTATACATAATTTTAATAAATTCAACAGGTCTTGGCTAACACAGATTTAAAAAATCCAATCAGTCTGTCATTGGCTGCCAGACTCTCGCCGTTTAGAAAGGAAGAAAGAAAGAAGGAAAGAAAGAGAGAAAGCACAAAAAAGAGAAACCAAGAAAGAAAGAGGAAGACAAGAAAGAAAAACGAGAAAGTCTAGAAAAGGGAAGGCATGAAAGAAAGTTGAAGGCAAGAAAGAAAGAATGAGAAGGTCACAAAAAGAGGAAAGCAAGACAGAAAAGATAACGCTGGGAAGTGAAAAGAGCGAAAGAACGAAAGAAGGAAAAAAGAAGGAATAGACGAAAGGAAGAAGAGAAAGAAAAGAAAATAAAAGAAAAGAAAAGAAAAGAAAGAAGGGAGGAAAAAGGAATAAATGACAGCGAGAGTTGCAAAAACAGAGCACCCTCATCAGCTTATATTCACTGTTCATGTGAGCTGCTGGCATGGTGTGAAATAGCAGCAGTCAGAAAAACAAAGGCCACTTTAAAAGGAATGTACAATAGCAGTGGCAGGAAAAAGTAACTAATAAAGCTGGTATAATGCATTCTGCTATCAAATCAGTCTCTCACTAAAGAAATAATAAAGTATAAAGCAAAATAAAAATTGGCACTGAAGGGAAGTATCTTGTGAGTGGATGTACTCCTTGTGAAAGGCAAATGCAGTCACTCAAAGTGAAGTTAGCCATTGGCTGTCGCTGAAGTAGTCTTAGCCCTTGCCCCATGCTTTATGCTGCAATGGGCAGAAGCAAAAGGTGAATGACACAACAGACCAATGGATGAAGAGAGACAGCTATAAGCCCCTTTAAGAAAGTACATTATACATATAATTTTAGTAAAATCATAAGGCCTTGGCTAATGCCAGAAAAAAACAGACCTAAAAACAGGCATGCAGATCTGTGCTGAGACAGTGCACCTCTTCGTGGTCTGGCCCCCGAGATCCTGCCATGACTGAGGTTGCCAATACAGACAACATTTTTATATTACAAAGCTGCTCAACCACATGCTAGTACTCAACTGAAAAAGAACGTGTGTCCTCTATGTGTGAATCCTCCTCATTTACTTTGTGAGTAATACATAGTTCAGGACACAAAAGGATCACTATTTCATAAAGGCATGTTTCGGGCGCCTCTATGGCTCAGTAACAACAGGTTCTGCAATGGGCTCCTGAACTCTTCGTAGCTGTACATCTCAGGATGATTCGACCTCTGAGAACAAAGTCAAGCTGTGATAGGTGGAGAAGAACGAAGGCTGCCGTAGAAGACTATAGGCCTGATTCATGAAAAGTTAGCGCTGCCTTTGCGTACTTTTTTGATGCAAAGGCGGCGCTAACTTTTCAATAATCAGACTCTAGATGTACATTAGTACAATGGGGAAGTGAAATAAATCCAAAACCAATCAGAAAGCTCCCTCATGGACACAAATGAATTTGAATATGAATGAATTTGGTTGATTTTAATTGTAAAATCATCCTTCTATATTTATTTACCACCTGTATCTATATACGGTCGAGTAACATAATTTCAATCTCCCTTCTACAAACCCCCTCAATAAGCAACTAGGCTAGATATCTATTTCTCTAGCTTCTATTCACAAAGTCTTCCAGAAATCAATGTGTTTATTAGCCCTTAAGTGCAATTAGTCCGTATATGAGAATGATTGGCATATGTGATATTCAGCAACATAAATCACACAATTCTTTCTGAACACCAATCCACATTCCGGGCCTCCTTTTGTCCTAAAATTCCTGTGCTACTTACAAATGTAGAAGTGTATACATCAAAATAAATCTATCATAAACACACTTTTCTACTTATAAGGAAATCATCATGAAACATACAGCCCTTGGTATAACACAGTGCTGGTCTCGTTCTGTTGGCAATTTAGTGTAGTCAACTCAGGATACACATTTTTGAAGCTTGTGTTCAGAAAAAGTCCACTTAAAGTGGTCCCTTTTCTGCTTACCACAAAATATCTATATGACCGTTAATTTATAATTTTGTCAGCATTTTCATACCTGATTTCAGACTTCTTTGTTTGGACATTGACTGTGGGTAACAAAGTTCAAAAGGCCCCATGGAGCTCCTGCTTGTGTGTTAGCTCAAGCTCATCACCAGTAAAAAGCCTGTAAGACCGTAGATTCCATTGGAAACTTCGATGTCTTTACTGAACCGTTTTCCAAGTTGGATATGTTTTTACTAACGTTTGCCGGAAGGTAATTAATAGCAGCAATAAAAAAAAAATCATTAATATTGAGGTATCCGCGACAGAAGAAATGGCAAAAAATAGAAATAAAGAAGTACACTAATGTTGAAATTCAAACATATGTATCAATACCATATTAATAACAATTGTATATCTGTATGGGACCTACAGCGGTTGCATAAATCCCTAGAAACACACATTTAGCCATGACAATGAAACAGTCTTAGAGGGTGGGACAAGGCAACAAAACGTGGCAGTTTAACATCATCCCCTCGCCACAATATATAGCTGTCCCTCATCTACGTCATAAAATGGGTCAGATACATTTACAAAGTGGAAGGGCGGACAGGCGGGTGATTTCCGATGCTTTCAGGATGGATTTAATGAACTCCTTCGAAGAGTGTAAGAAGGACTTTGACATGACTGAACCTGACCGATTGCAATATCAGCAGTTGAGGCATTGCGGCCTGCAACCATGAGTTCAAGCAAAAAGAACTACAGGACTGATTTCCAATGAGAAAGTCACTATTACACACCTGGGTACTAAAGGTCTGATTTCAGGCATCTATAAAGTACTATCCGGTATTAAGGGAAATACCAGGTAAGGAACAAATACATTCACTGAGATCTGGCAGCAGTGCTCCTGTGTGCAGAGCTCACACACCAGCAATACCAGTCAGTGAAAAAAGGGTGTGACCACACAGAAAGAGATACTTTGCCACAGTTATCACACATTTTGCATTTTATGAAAGAAAAGTGTTCTAGATTTTTAAAAAAATGAAGATCCTTATCTTGCTTAGAAATGTCACTTAGAGGTTCTACACAAAACAATTTTGCACTTTTATATGATAAAAAGGACTTGAAAATGTCTAAAAACTTCAGAGACAGCAAACACTAAATATGCAAAATAAAATCAGTGGTGTGGCCTTCTAGATGTAGGGAAGAAACATACATTTTAACCTCAGATTAGATAAGACTGGTTCTCAGCTTAGCACATTTCAAACCATGCATGTTATGAATATTTTCAAAATAATGATCAAAAACATGTTCTGAACATTTTGGGGCATATTTATACTCCGTTTGCGCCGGAATTGCGTCGTTTTTTTTTACGCAATTTCGACGCAAAACTAACTCCATATTTATACTTTGGCGTTAGACGCGTCTAGCGCCAAAGTCCATGGAGTTTGCATCATTTTTTTGCGTGGACACCTACTTTGCGTTAATGAGATGCAAGGTAGGCGTTCACGTCGAAAAAATCGACTCCGAGGCATGTGCGTCGGATTTATACTCCCGGGCAAAATTCACGCCCAGGAGTGGGCGGGTCAAAAAAAATGACGTACGGCCGCTTTTGCGCCGTTTTTTAGCGCCTGCAAAAGGCAGGCGTTAAGGGACCTGTGGGCTCTGAAGGAGCCCAGAGGTGCCCTCCCATGCCCCCAGGGACACCCCCTGTCACCCTTGCCCACCCCAGGAGGACACCCACAGCTGGAGGGACCCATCCCAGGGACATTAAGGTAAGTTCAGGTAAGTGTTTTTTTTTTTTTTGTGGCACAGGGGGGCCTGATTTGTGCCCCCCTACATGCCACTATGCCCAATGACCATGCCCAGGGATCAGAAGTCCCCTGGGCATGGCCATTGGGCAAGGGGGCATGACTCCTGTCTTTGCTAAGACAAGAGTCATTTCTATGGGGGTTGGGAGTGAAAAAAAATGGCGCAAATCGGGTTGAGGCGAAAAAATTGCCTCAACCTGACTTGCCCCATTTCTTGACGCCCAAGCCCCATATCCCCCTACGCCGGCGCTGCCTGGTGTACGTTGTTTTTTTCCACGCACACCAGGCAGCGCCGGCGGCTAACGCCGGCTAACGTCATTGATTAAATACGGCGCCCGCATGGCGCTTCAGAATGGCGTAAGCCGGCGCTAATTTTTTTGACGCAAAACTGCGTTAGCGCAGTTTTGCGTCAAAAAGTATAAATATGGCCCTTTATGTATATATGGGCTAGTAGTATTTTTCAAATACATCAGATATGTCCCATCTGAAACTGAATATTATTATTTTCATCACTGTTGGAAATGACAATCTTTTGTGCGGTATCCCAAGATTTTTCACCTTGACTTTTCTACTAACCAGTTATAACGGGCTTGTGCTCCCCATGTCAACATGATGAAATTGGCTTACCCCTGATTGGCACATTCAATTTACCTATAGGTCTGTAGTATATGGTACCTGAAGAGTACCCAGGGCCTTTAATTTAAAGGTCACCAGTGGCCTTGAGTACTCAATGTAACATCCACTACAGTGGCTGTCTAAACTTGACTGCAGGCTTGCCACTAGTAGCCCAGCTGTAGAGGTCTAAACTGCAATTTCAGCCTTTTAAAATAACAGGGCATAACCCACCTTTTAAATGTTTATGTCACACTCTAAATAGGCCGCACTGCAGGTAAAGGCAAGGTGCGTGGTATTTAAGATAAGGATATGTAAAAGTATAGTGTTAAACATGTCCTTACAGGCAAAAGATGCACAAGGCTACTTTACCTGTAGCAAGTTTAGCTATTACATAGGAACATGGGAAATATTTGGGACACAATACTGAATTTAATGTTGCTATCCCAGAAGGAAACAGTTACAGAGTTCATTGTTGAACGTTTTAAAATAGTTACAACAAACTCAACTTCCTTAATAAAGTCAGATTTTTATTAAATATTTTAGATCAAGTACTTTTAAAAGCTTGCCTGTTACCTGCCTAAGCCTCCAGAAGCCCATTTCCATGAGTTTCCAATTGTCACCCAGGGACGGAATAGCCCCCTTAATGCAATGTGAACTTCCTCCCAGAGCTGAGACAAAGGCATTGGGGGTCTGGGGAAGTGTTCTGTTTCTCTGAAAGGCAGATCATTGGGACTGTGCCCAAAAACTTATTAAGCTTCAATGGGACCTTCTCTATCACAAGCAGATTTAGCTAACATCCGGGCCTGCCCCTTCCTTTAACCTGTAGCCAGACTGGCACCAGCCCAGCTTGAAAGAAGCTGCTCCCAGAAACGGTTTTGAGTTACTACAGAAGAGGGGTTGCTCTTTTCCCTGGCAACACATTTAGGGAGGGCACAGGACCTCTGCACAGAGGAAGAACAGTTCCGTCATGTTGGTTTTATGCAGAGAGGGGCTCAGGGATTGCTTGCAGTAGACACATAGAAAGTGCTGCAAAGTGATTAGATTCATCCCTCCAAATGTTTACCACAGGGAAGTAGGGGAAATTTGTGGAGTAGCCACACGTTTCCTCTACCTACAGGACAGCACTGGACATAAATATAGCACACACGGTACCTTCCTCAGTAAACTTCGGACCCCTAGAAGAAAAGAACAGTACTGGAGCTGCTGTCTGTGACCCGAGAAAAGCCCTGAGCACTGGACCTGCTCGCTCTCTTGAATCCAAGACAAAGAAGTGGACTCCAAGGGTCATAAAACTGACCTCCTGTTTGGGCTACACAGGCACAACATGCTTCAAGAGGATAGTTTTCCTATTTTTTTCAGCTGACCAATTCCAGCTGGACCTAACCAGGACCCTGCTGCTGACCTCTGCTAGGGTGAGTCTTGACCCCAAAATGTGTACCTGAAGTCTTGGACCTTTGGTTGGTATCAAAGTGTACATCTTCTAACAAATCTTTAAACCTAGAACTTAGAAATTATTGCCAACTATTTGCTCCAGGACCTTGCAGGGACATGAACCAACCTGCCAAGCTGATCCTACTAAGGTGCATTGCTGCTGGGCCAAAGACACAGGTTACTCCTGCTACACTCTTTCCCTCAGCAGCAATCCACTTCAGCTCATCCTTGTGGAAAATGTGTTTGGACAAAATATCGAGTTGTAAATATCGAGAGACAGAAATATTGAAAAGAATATCATGATGCAGATATATCATTGTCAAGAGTATTGTTTTTTAGGTAAGTAATATCACCATTAAGAATATCATTTCTGTAAACATTGTTTTCAATAATATATTTGTAAATAATATTGCTTTTAAATTAATTTCATGTGTTTTAGTTTATATAAACATGTAATATTTTAGTATGGTTTGTATAGTTGTTATTATTTAAAAAAATATATAAGTTGTAGTTTTAAGTGACTTAGAACTTTTAATTTAATTGTTAATAGCCATTTATAGTGCCGTAACAGGTTGTTGGGCTTGTAGGGTGTGGGGGGTTTGTGTGGGTAGTTGATCAAACAATAATTAATTATTAATTGATCAATATTTTTAAAGTAAGCATGTGATTGATATTTATTATGTATATTAAGTAATATTGATTTATTATGGATACAGTTTAGATGTGGGTTGCTCTGTTTGTAGAGGCATAAGGTGGAAAGTTAATTAGGAAATAGTTAATTAACAACTAATTTTTGAATTATTACTTAATTAATTATTATGTAAATTGTGTAATAATCATATATTTTTGTAATAATGTAGGTGCAGGCTGCTGGGTTCGTAGGGGTACAGGGTGGGAAGTTAACTAAGTAATGATTAATTAATAATTAATGTATAATTTATTATTCATTATTGAATTGTTTGCTAATTATGTACAATATGTAATCTATATTTATTGTGGTTATATTTTAGTTGCGGGTTGATAGGTTTGTAGCAGTATATGATGGAAAATTAAATAATAATTAAAAAAATAATAATTATTAATATATAATTGAGTATTTAATTGATTAATAATTATGTGCCTGATTTAGAACTTGATGGATGGGTTAATCCATAAAAATGGTGACGAATATCCTGTCTGCCAAAATCTAAATCCCATTGGATATAATAGGATTTAGATTTCAGCGGACGGAATATCCATCACCATTGTGACGGAGTTCCACGTCCATTAAGTTCTAAATCAAGCCCTGTGTTAATTGTGTAATAATTATATATTTTAGTTATATTTTAGACATGGGCTGCTGGGTTTGGAGGTTTGTAGGGTGGGAACCTAATTAAGTAATACATTATTAAAATTTAATTTTTAATTGTTAATTAATTATATAATTGTTTATCAATTGTGTATATTGTGTTATACTTGTTTATTTTAATTATATTTTAGGTCTTGGTTGCTGGGTGTGTAGGAGTAGAGAGTGGACAGTTAATTAGGTAATATATTAAGTAACAATGATTACATTCAGAGTTTTAATTGTTTTTCTAAAATAATAGGCTTATTCAAGAATGTAATGTGTTTGAAGTAAAGTAGTGTATCTGTGTTTGCTTAGACTGGACTTCAGGCTAGACTGGAGATGGAATAGTAAATCTTACCCCTCCAAAGTGGAACTCTTTCCCTGCTGTTGCACGAACTGGAGTGTGAATAGTAAATCTTACCCTTCCAAAGTCCAATACTTTCCCTACTGTTACACAGACTGGAGTGGGTTTAGTAAATTTAACCCCTCTGAAGTTCTACCCTTTCCCTATTGTTCACAGACTGAAGTGGGAATAGTAAATTTAACCTGTTTGAAGTCCAATGGTTTACCTACTGTTGTACAGACTTGAGTGGGAATAGTGCATCTTACCCCTCCACAGTCCAACACTTTCCATACTGTTGCACAGACTGGGTTGGGAATAGTAAATGTAACCCCTCTGAAGTCCAATTCTTTCCCTATTGTTGCACAGATTGGAGTGGAAATAGTAAATCTTACCCCACCAAAGTCCAACACTTTCCCTACTGTTACACAGACTGGAGTGGGAATAAAATATTTAACCCCTCAGAAGTCCTACAGTTTCTCTACTGTTGCACAAACTGGAGTTGGAATAATATATCTGTTACTGCCAGACTCCAATACATTTCCTAATATTGCTTAAATATATTGTTGTATAGCCATTTTAGCTATAGCTTCATGCACGTTATTTTAAGACACTAGGCAAAGCCGCTGTGCGCTCTGACCTAGATATATTTTATTCAGTTTTATAATATTGTTACAATAACCACTTTTACAGTCTTGCTTTATTTTCCGTTTATCTAACAGTTTTTGCCTAGGCCAGCACTCTGTTCTTAAAAAAGACATTCTTGCTCACTCTGTACTTCTTCCAAGGCTACAGCACGGTACATTGCCAGTGAATGTGGCAGAACTTTGGTCTCCAACATTCTTGAAAAAAAAACATCCTTACGTAGGGACATTTTCTCAGAACATCAGCTATGTTGTTATAAAAACACTTCCTTGTCCCTTACATGTTAGAGGGAGAGTCCAGCCAGAGAACCACGACTGTATGCTGATTACCGAATGCTTCACTACAGATGCTAATGCAGACCGCAGGCCTTTGCTCAGGTATGGGGATGATGTCTTCCCAGGGGAACCTGAAGGGCAGAATGAGAGCTTAACATGCTGTGCTCTATCATAGCCTAGGTAGGAGTTAATCTATCCACTGTAGTGACAATATGATAGCATTATTTCTATGCTTCACTCTCCTCGTCACAGTTTTAATACTGTCATGCTGTGTCGTCCTGGTTATTGCAGCTCATGCTTTGCTATTTAAGATGCAGTTGTTTTATTAAAATCATTATTGAAACATATACTGCCTCTCTCTGTTCATCATTTTATATATGGGACTAAGGTAACTGAGAGAAATGGATGAGACCTGAGTGACCACGGCTTCCCTGAGAAACCAATTATGTCACGCACTTGGCTGCCCAGTCATCCCTTGCCTTGGTTGGAGATGAGGCACTGCTAGTTGGCCAGAGCAAAACCCGGATTGGAGCAACAGGCGTCACCCGCAGTGGGTCAGACTTAGTCTCCCACGCTGTGGGCGATTCTGCCGCTCACAATGCAGTAGTCTCATTATAATAATGAGAGCCTACGCGACATGGCGCCGCCAACGTTTGGTCAGGCTCTAATTTGCGGATCCTCCGCAGTATCTCTGTCTCATTATATATAATGACACCACAGTACAGTATACAGAGACGTCCATGGTACCGAGGATTTCCACCCCAGCTACATGGGCTATCCTATCTGAGGCTGGAGGTTGTTCAAGCTTGAACTCTAAAAGGAAAACACCCTATGTGGTATGCCTCCTCTGAACATATTTTCTATCTAGCATGACGAATCCGCAGCAGGTGGCAATAGCAGTCAATATGAGACAACCTCTGACTGCACATTTATTAGCAAATGGCCTAACGACCAAGGGGGGGTCCAGTCAAATTTGTGGTGGACGCCCATCCAGCTTATAGAACAGAACATTTCTATTCTTGGATCACATTTCCAGCAGTTGATGGGAACACAAACACATTTCATCATTATACACTTGCAAACGTACCTGGACAATACAGGGCATATGCATATTTAGAAATACCATTACCTTATCAAGAACATCAGAATTGGCGTGATGGCGGCCTACCCCACACAATACTACCAGTAAGTTAGGTCCTCTAAGTAATGATGGTCCTACCTGGCATTTATTGGCCATCTATACACCACACCCTGCAGTAGCGACCTTATCAGTAGCTGAGGTTCGTTGCTTATATACTGAATTACCAGCGACATATAGACGATTAGTACAGTTTGTGATGCCAACATTAAATGCAAACCCAGCACGTGCTGCGCCAGCACACCCACATGCAGTGACGCCAAGTATAAACCGTGCGACTGTACATTCGATTATGGGTAAAGTACCCACCAAACGAGAAGAAACTCCGTTTTGGTTAGCATAAAAAATAAATGTGCTGGAAGCAGTATTTGCCCATATGGGACCTCAGGATAAACATAGAATTCTAACGATGTGCTTGCCATTTGGGATGGTCCCTACGGTAGACAACTATAATACCTGGAGCACGGTATTTGCCGCGCTCTATACAACCGCAAACGGTACACCGACATTGCCAATTTGCCGGAAGTGTTAAAGCAAATTCACGATGAATACGGGGCTGCCCCGGCCCTGGACTTGCAGATGCAACTAATGGGCAATTTTGTCACAGTATCCTCAATTATTTTAAGTAATCTTAAAGGGGAGACAGTTGCACTAGCTGTGTGCGAATGTCACATTCCTCAACAGGATCAGGAATGCAAGCTGCCTAAGATTATCGCAGAGACCTATTCTAGCATTGGTCGAGATGGTCTTGAGGCCAGACCAAATAAACCACAATTTAAGGGCAAATCTAATAAAGATTTTTCCAAGCAAGCTCCTGAGGATAATAAGAAACACTGGGATAAAAAACACCAAACTCCTAAAAAAGATAGGGGAGAATCTCCACGTACAGAGACCCCACAGAATAGATATAACCTCAGAAATAGAGATAATATAGAAACGCCTGATAGATATCAATATACTGATACACGCCAATCACGTTCCTTTCAGGATTCATTGGAAAAACAAAATGAGAGAGGTGGGCGATCAGAGCGAAGAACAGAGTATGTGAAACCGAGACAGGAATCACAACGCTCATCGGAGGTTTCTGTTAAAAAGGAAGAGAAACCTGCCCAACAAAAACCCCAATTCAAAAAGAAAAAAGTGGCAGCAGTCGCAGTTCTACATGCCACTCAAGAAGAGGGTCCTCTTGAAGAACAGGAAGTGGGCACTAGCACTGCTAGACAGCGCAGCAGAGGTCACAATATTTCGCCGGAGTCTTCTAGAGCAGTGTTCCCCAACCCCCGGGCCGCGGACCGGTGCCGGTCCGTGGATCAATCGGCAGCGGGCCGCCCCACTGTGGCGGGCGGTAAATGTTTGATAATTTTTCCGTGCCCCGCTTGTTACACAATGGGACAAGCGGGCCACGGAAAAATTATCAAACATTTACCGGTCCGCGGCGGTAAAAAGGTTGGACAACACTGTTCTAGAGCATCTGGAGGTGAAAGCAACTGATGACTTTCTACAAGTAGAAACTGCGGACATGTGTGTCTCCGCACCTGATAGAGTGTATAAAGTAACGCTACAGTTAGAAGGAGACATTGAGTGCAAAATAGACGCAATCTTTTGGGATCGCGTAGTAAACATATATGATGTTTTGTTGGCTGAACAGGATTGGCCACCTGAATTTGTCCGTACCTGCCCAGATGGAGAAGATGTTATTAAACCTTCTTTTATGCCCCTTGTTCAGGAGGAACTCGCTGAATGCTATGCCATTGATTGGGCTTTAGCACAGGCACCTGTGTTATATCGCAATCACGTAGGATGGGATAAAGAATCCCCCTACCGTGTAATTCCTATTAAAAATTAACCACAACCACAACCTCAGTATCCAATAAAACATGATGCTAAAGCACCTGGAGTACCAGGGTGTAATTGAACCCTGTGTCTCCCCAATGAATAATCCTTTATCCCCAGTAGCTAAACCTAAACCATTCATACAGAATAGTCTTAGACTCCAGACACTTAAATAGTCATAAACGCACATATGCTATACAAAACTCACACAGCACAGCACTGATGAACAATATACTGCATAAAAATACAAAACAACACTGGACATTTCCAATGGTTTCTTCTGCCAGAATATAGCGCCTGAGAGTAGAGACTTAACAAGTTTCAGTGCACTAGGCTCCCAGAAAAAATTCTGTAATTTATCCCAGGGGTATAAGAACAGCCCAGGATTGTTTGCAGCTCGTGTCACTGCAATTGTGCATGAGATTGACCCTGAAGCATTGTCCTATGTAGATGATATTTATCTGACGGATGATGAATTACTACAACATTTAAGACGGGTAGCCCGCATTGTTGTTGGATTTGCTGAATTTGGCTACAAATTCAACTTTGAAAAAACAAAAATTGCCTTCCTAAGCGTCCTGTTCCTCGGATATGAGCTATTAAGTGAAGGATAGAGCCTAGCGCCACAATTCTTTGAAAAATACGCACAACTACAACCTCCAAACACAATCAAAAAAATCCATTCTCTATTGGGTTTCCTAAATTTTGGCAGAACTTACATTCCAGATTATGCTACATGCATAAAATCTTTATATGACTTGATACATCCTGACTTTTCAAGTAAATTTTGGACAATTGAACATACACGCATTCTCAGAGATCTGCAGACAGACATGCTTGCAGCACAACATCTACACACAAGGGACAACAAAACACACTTGGTCATCAGAGTAGCTACTGGTGCCATCGGTTTCACCTATGTGACATTTAATGAAGGTGAGACAGTCCCGATTGCATACAAATCACACTTATACTCAGCAGCAGAACAACGCTTTGCTCCCACTGAGAAAATTCTCACTGCTGTACAGATGGCTGTCATTAAAGAAAGACCTCTAGCCCATGGCAAACGCATTTTTGTAGTTTCTCCGATTCCAACCCTTGATGCTGTTACAAAAGCGAGCGTCCCGAACACTACAGCATTACATCCACGTTGGATACAATGGGCCACGTCTTTGACAGCCACTGATGTAGACTACATCTTTGACCCAAAATTACAAACTCAAGAATTTTTGCAATACGAACTAGAATACCCAGTTCCAGCAAACACATTGCCTATTGAACAATATCATAGAGTCATGTACACCGATGGCTCTGCACAACCTGCACTTGGCACAAACCACCAATATTCTGCTGCTTGCGCAGTAGTAAGCGGCTATATGGAGGACAATACATTTTGTCCCCTACACACATTCACGCAAACCCTAGGGGATTGCACAGCACAATTGGCAGAGCTGATGGCACTGGAACATACGGATCCTGCACAGTACACACTGATTGTTTGTGATTCGTACTATTGTGTCCAGTCCTTCAATGATTACCTGCATTACTGGTGCCAGAATGGGTTCAGACATTCTAAAGGTAACACCATTAAACACAGACTTCTGTGGGGGAACGAAGCAGATCTAAAAGAAACGCTACCAAATGTCCATGTTGTACATACACTTGGACACCAGCGTGTTGGAATACACATTGCTGGGAATACATTGGCTGATGAAGCCGCAAAGTCAGCAGTAGCTGTGGCTGCTGTTGCTGCAGTAATTTGTTTGAGTTAAAAACTGGACGCAGACATTTTGGCTGCTGTGAAAGATACGGCTGATGGCACGCCCTATCCAAAAGCATTTCCTGACAAATATTCCTACCGAATGGGAGGTTTCCTGAACACTGAAGTTAAGATACCAGGCGTAGGAGTACGAGATATTCCCAACAGAGATATAAGCCCACAATTGGTTAAAGCAGCGCAGGAAGGGGTAGCATCTGCCCATGCTGGTGTGGTGGCTACAATCTCAATCTTACAAGTCCACTATTGGTGGCCAGGCCTCTACAAAGAGACCAAGCAGTATGTCATTTGTTGTGACATTTTCCAACAAATTAGAGTTTCAACTGCCAAACACCCGCCGCAGACACCCCTCTTGATTTCAAATAAACCATTACAATGTGTGTATTTGGACCATTGCGGTCCCCTAACACCGAACAATGCATACAAATATATTTTGGTTGCTGTTGACTCTTGCTCCAGATTTTTATGGGTGTGGCCACAACGCTAGGCTGACGCTCAGACTGTTATTAAAGATTTGCAAGTCCTATGCAGTTGCGGCTTCCCACTCGGACCAGGGCCCTGCTTTTGCCTCAAGGGCATTCAGGGATGCCATGGCTTCATTGGGGGTCCAACTCCAACTCGTCTCCATTTCATCCTGAGGGAAATAGTGTTGTGGAGTGATTAAACCGTGACTTAAAGCAATCCTTAACAGCCAGAGTCTTAGGTACGGGCCGTAGTTGGCTTAATAATCTGTATGAAGTGCAGAGAGCACTTAACAATCTGCCCAGATGGTTCCTGGGGGGTCGTACTTCATATGAGTGCCTGTTAGGAACTCAAATGTATCTTCCAGATCTTGATGGTCCTGGCGTGGAGGCAGCAGAAACACCTTTTGACATAAATGAACGTGTCACTGTCTTACAGGAAATGCAACAGTTCCGTGACAACAATTCTTCTATCAGTGCTGCCTCCACAGGAATCAAGGATGTACCTGTAACGCCTACTGGCTGAATTCCTAGAGTCGGGGATCTAGTACGTGAAAAGGTTGCTGTGAAAAAGGAATTCGGTCCTTCGTATCGAGCACCAGTCCCAGTATTGGGGATACACAGTACCAGATCTGTAATTCTACCACTGTTGGCAGGTGCCAAAGAAAATCGTTTTGTCTTCATCGACAATGTCAAACTACACCATGTGGCCGATCCTACACAGCAGACCAAGAGGAACACCCAGTAGCTCCCGAATCCCTCTCACTACTGGTCAGGATGTTCCTCTACAAGTTGTAAGCAGCAACACCGACACCTCTACGAGGTTGGGGAG
This sequence comes from Pleurodeles waltl, assembly GCF_031143425.1. Lineage (NCBI taxonomy): Eukaryota > Metazoa > Chordata > Amphibia > Caudata > Salamandridae > Pleurodeles > Pleurodeles waltl. The sequence continues at coordinate 570,099,363 of NC_090442.1, forward strand.
GGTGGAAAATGATCTTGCATTGGTTCCACTAACATCAAATAATACAGAAATAGTTGATTGCTTTGATACAGCTTCAACACAATCGGATGGTGCGATTTATTCAGTGCCACCACGAGAAATACCAACTCCTACAACTAACACAGCTCCAGTCTCAAACTCATTCGCCTCTTCAACACCTGAACTGTCAAAAACACATAAGCTAATGAACTGGTTTAAAATAACATACTTTGGGGGTCATTACAACATTGGCGGTAAAAGCTGCTTACCGCCGTGCAGAATACCGCCAATACACCGCCGCGGCCGCGGAATTCCACCACAGCTATTATGACACACATCTCGGAATCCGCCGAAATTCAGACACCCACACAACTCCGCCACACCAAAGGTCAGTGATAAACTGGCGAAAACAAATCCTCCACTGTCACGCCAACAGAAACACGCCCATGCTATTACGACCCACGAATCCACGCTGCAGTCTTTCAACCGCGGTATTCCATTGGCGGTACACACCGCCACGCTCAAAATACACACACATCTCCAAAACACTGCCACATTGGACAATTCAAACTACACGCACCTGATACACATACAAACACCACTCCCACACACCCAACACAATATAAAACACACACCCACATCACCCACAAACCCCTACGACCAAAAAATAGAGACGAAGGCGACAGAGAGAGCACAGCAATAGACAACCCCACCACACAGAGGCACACAACACCATCACCCACACAACATCCACGCACAAAACACCCCACACCACTACACATCACCACACTCACCACCACATACACCACCCCACACATCACCTACACCACCCAATGGCATGCCAAAGACACCCCAGGTTTTCGGAGGAAGAGCTCAGGGTCATGGTGGAGGAAATCGTACGGGTAGAGCCACAGCTATTTGAATCACAGGTGCAGCACACCTCTATAGCTAGGAAGATGGAGCTATGGCGAAGAATTGTGGACAGGGTCAATACAGTGGGACAGCACCCAAGAAATCGGGAGGACAGCAGGAAGAGGTGGAACGACCTACGGGGGAAGGTGCGTTCCGTGGTCTCCAGGCACAACATCGCGGTTCAGCGGACTGGTAGCAGACCCCCACCTCCTCCCCCACAACTAACAACATGGGAGGAGCAGGTCTTGACCAATTTTGCATCCTGAGGGCCTCGGAGGAGTCGGTGGAGGAATGGACACTGGTAAGTCAAATCATAACTATCATATCCCCCACCCTACCTGCATGCTATCACACACCCCCACCATCACCCCCTCCCCTCCCCTATCACTCCAACTCCTCACTAATGTACTGATAACACAAACCACACATCCCAACACCAAGCCCTGCATGACACAACAAAACATGGACACCCATCACTAAAGCATGCCCACTGCACATACCCATAACATCCCCTAACCATCATCACACAAGCCCCCACACAGGAATGCTAGCACTGGGGTACACGCTCACCCACCCATTGCACACCATGACACACACAGATGCAATAATCATGCTTTTATACCCCTGCAGGACCACTACATAACTTCACCGGACAGGAGGGTCCAGACAACTCTACCCCACCCACAGAAGAGGCCCACAGTGATGACAGCAGCTCTGGCCAACTGGACCCAGATGACCAGCCCGGACCATCGTGGGCCTCGGGACAGTCGGTTCCTCTCGCACAGGCACAGCCCAACACTGACTTTCCACCCTCTGGAAACACCAGTACAGCATCCACCCAGCGGGCCCATACCTCCGTCCCCAGGACACGTCAATCAGCTGTGTGTCCACCACTACAGGGAACCCAGGATAACCCACCGCCCCAACAACAACAGGGACCTGGGGGCAGTGGTAGTGGGCACACCGTCCAGGGGACGGAGGCCCAGGAACACAGGGGAACTGGGAGGGCTGTTGTGCGACAGGGGGCGGACAGGCCAAGGGAACCCACTCTCCACGAGGCCCTCTCCTCCATCATGGGAACATACCACCACTCCCAGGAGACGATGGCTACGGTCCTGGCCAAGTTTCAGGAGACCCAGCGCATGCAGGAGGAACAGTATTTGGGGCTCAGGGAGGAACTCAGAACCACCAGCTCCGCCCTGGGCACCATCGTAGGGGTGCTGAAGGACATACAGAACACCATGAGGGAGACCGTGGCACTCCAAGGGGCCCCTGACACTAGCCTGGACGATGAACTGCCCACCACCTCCGCCAGCGCTAGTGGACAGGACGCCCCACCACAGGACCACCACACCAGCACCTCACCCCCTGCAGACGGAGAACCACCCCACAAGCGGTCCCTGAGATCCAGGAACAGGACAGAGCATGATGGCAAGACCCCCGCCAAGAAATGAGACCACCCTGATTGTCATCCCACTGTCCCACTTTGTAACCCTGTCCATATTGGAACTGCCCCAGCTCCACTTCCTATGCCCATATGGGCAGTGCACCTGTGAGACAAATAGACTGGACTCTGCCATGAACATTCCTCCACCATCACCATTTTACCACCACCTCCAATAATTAGCACTTCAATAAACACCCTTGAACCACAAAACAATCTGGAGTCAGTCTGCAATTTTTAAAAAGTGTATTAGCTAAGACAATGACAAAATCCGTTCTCAATAGTAATGTCAACATACCTATGCCACACATCACAAGTCCATGAAGGATGCAAGCAGATGACACACGTTGGTAACCACACCTGAGATACCATAATGGAAATGTACAACTCAGTTACCAAATACTGCTTGAAATTGACAGACAGGATAGAGGTAGAAGTGTGAAAGTAAATGTATTAGTAAAGAATGTGTTCTCACCTGTGTGTCACTGGAAATACTGCTGTACGACTGAGTCCCTGTTGTCAATGTCTTATTCCTCTGCTTCCTCCTCATCACTGTCCACAGGCTCCACAGCTGCCACAACACCGTCATCTCGACCATCCTCCTGCAGAAAAGGCACCTGGCGTTGCAAAGCAAGATTGTGAAGCATAGAGCAGGCGATGATGATCTGGCACACCTTCCTTGGTGAGTAGAATAGGGAACCACCTGTCATATGGAGGCACCTGAACCTGGCCTTCAGGAGGCCGAAGGTGTGTTCGATCACCCTCCTAGTCCGCCCATGGGCCTCATTGTAGCGTTCCTCTGCCCTGGTCCTGGGATTCCTCACTGGGGTTAATAGCCATGACAGGTTGGGGTAACCAGAGTCCCCTAATAGCCACACCCGATGCCTCTAGAGTTGACCCATCACATAAGGGATGCTGCTATTCCACAGGATGTAGGCGTCATGCACTGAGCCAGGGAACATAGCATTTACCTGCGAGATGTACTGGTCTGCCAAACATACCATCTGTCCATTCATCGAATGATAACTCTTCCCGTTCCTGTACACCTGTTCACTCCTGTGGGGGGGGACCAGAGCTACATGGGTCCCATCAATGGCACCTATGATGTTAGGGATATATCCCAGGGCATAGAAGTCACCGTTAACTGTAGCCAAATCCTCCACCTGAGGGAAAACGATGTAGCTCCTCATGTGTTTCAGCAGGGCAGACAACACTCTGGAGAACACGTTGGAAAACATAGGCTGGGACATCCCTGATGCCATGGCCACTGTTGTTTGAAATGACCCACTTAGTAGGAAATGGAGCACTGATAGCACCTGCACTTGAGGGGGGATTCCTGTGGGATGGCGGATTGGTGACGTAAGGTCTGGCTCCAACTGGGTACACAGTTCCTGGATTGTGGCACGGTCAAACATGCAGGTGATGATTAAATGTCGCTCCTCCATTGTCAACAGGTCCACCAGCGGTCGGTACCCCGGAGGATTCCGCCATCTCCTCACATGTCCCAGCTGACGGTGCCTAGGAAGGACAACAGCGACCACAGAGTCAAGCAATTCAGATGTATGTACCCACAGCTACACAGAATACGAAACAAACTCCAAAAAGTTGTCTGTATGTGTGTTGAGTCCAGGCCTAGGTATGTGTGACGCAGTTGAAAATGAAGCCATGTGGGCCCCTGAAATGGCAGATGCCTGACCTCTAAAGTGTGACAATGGGATGTGAGGTAAGTGCGCTGGCGTTGTACACCGTTGCGGTAGGCGGTCTTAGACCGCTGCGCAATGCTGCATTGATTAACATCGGACCCTATGGGTCCCAGGAGCCAATGACGAAGTGCGCCGGCGGTGATGATACGCACCGCCGCGGACGTGACCACCATTTTCTATCTGTTCAATCACTCGATACCTGATCTTCGACAGGAGAGGACCTACACTGCAAGTGCTGCTGTGACCTCGGTCTGGAAGAGACAATGGCACGTGCGTCTGGGGAAAGGGCCCCTGCCTTCACTGCACAGGAGTTGGAGAAGCTCGTGCACGGGGTCCTCCACCAGTACACGCTACTCTACGGTCCTCCAGACCAACAGGTGAGTACATAGGGTGCAAGTTGTATGGGCTATGCCTGAGTGGAGAGGGCTGGATGTAAGAAGGAAGGGGGCAGAGTTCTGCGAGCATGAAGGAGTGTGAATGCATGTGCCACATGGCAAGGGCAGGGATGTGGGCCACTCACTTCGACGGTGCATTTGTTAATGACTTCTCTTCTTCCCCTGTACATGTCATGTAGGTCAGCGCCCACCAGAAGAAGGATATTTGGTGTGCCATCGCCAAGGACGTCCGGACCCTGGGGGTCCACCAGAGACGGAGCACCCACTGCCGTAAAAGATGGGAGGACATTCGCCGCTGGAGCAAGAAGACGGCGGAGGCTCAGCTGGGGATGGCCTCCCAATGTGGGAGGGGTGCCCGTCGCACCATGACCCCCCTGATGTTCCGGATCCTGGCGGTGGCCTACCCTGAGTTGGATGGGCGCATGAGGGAATCACAGCAGACACAAGGGGGTGAGTACAGTCTCATTCTGCTGACTTTGTGCGCAGTGGAGGGGTCTGGGTGGGGGAGGAGGGCTGTGGGTTTCCCTAGGCCAGGGCGAGTTCCGTAGGCTAGGCCCCTCTGTAATGCAGGCCATGTGCCACTCCACCCCACCTCTGTAGACTGCCAAGTACAGGTATACATGCCCCTGTGTCATCTATGTGTGCAGATGTCCACCATAGCAATGTAGGCCATATCCCAGGAACTGCATCTGTAGAGCCCAAGAGCGCGGCGTAGTGCAGGGGGCTGCTGTGTCTGTATTGTCCGCCAACGGTAGCGGTAAGCCATGCACTCAACCTGTCTTTCTTCTGTTTCCCCACCCCTTTTTGTGCTCTCCCCGTTCTTTTGTGCATCAGTATCATCAGGCGGAGGGGCACCGGAGCACGAGGGGGCTGCATCCCACATGGCCATGGAGGGCCACACCACGGACTCAGAATACACCAGTGGGACAGAGGGCGAGGGGAGCTTCACGGCGGTCACTGGATCAGCAACCAGCGACACGGACTCGTCCTTCGATGGGAGCTCCCTTGTGGTGGCAGCACCATCTGTGCCCCCCACTTCTACAGGTACAGTCGCCACCCCCCTACCAGCACCACCCTCCCAGCAGCCCCTCAGGCTTCGCCCGTGCCCGCTCACCCAGGAGGATGGGCATCACCTTCGCCCCAGACACCTCAGCCCCTGTCCCTGTCACCCCTGCTGCCCTCAGCGAGGAGGCCATTGACCTCCTCAGGTCACTCACTGTTGGGCAGTCTACCATTGTGAATGCCATCCAGGGTGTAGAAAGGGAGTTGCAACACACTAATGCATTCATGGAGGGCATTCATTCTGGTCAGGCTGCCCTTCATCGAACCCTGCAATCTCTGGCCTCAGCACTGATGGCAGCCATTGTCCCTGTGTCTAGCCTCCCCCCTCTAACTTCCTCCACCCAGAACCAATCCCCTGTACCTCAGCCTATCCCAAGCACACCATCAGACCAGCCTGCACACACCTCAACACACAAGGGCAGCTCAGGCAAACATAGGCACCACACATCCCTCAGGCACTCACACAAGCATCACCTGTAGTGAATCCTAGTTTGTTTTAACGGGATAACAGGAGTTAGCTTTGCCGTCGGCTTGTAAACTCGTGCCCCCGTCACCCAGTGACTTTTAACCTACTTAGCTTGCTCTGTCTTAGTCCATTTAATTATTTATTTCCTTTAAAATGGCGGCCTTGTTTATAGTTAGGCCACTTGTTATGGGTTCTATTATCGGTGTCACTGTGCCAAGGCGTCAAGATCAAGCACGAAAGACAAACATACAGTAGGCATTCACACTTAGGGATTTTCCCTCTCTATACTTTCGAGGGATTGTTGATATTAATTGCCGTCCCAAGCATGCCTGTTATCTATTGTTATAAATAACACTTATGTCAGGGGACCTTGTAGATCTGTATAAATACAACACACTTTTAGACAGATAATCAGAGGGATTCCGACCAGAGGGCATCGCCACCATCGCTGATACCGATGCTGCAGTCATCTTGACACTGACCCAGTCTTTGTGTCCCTGCGGAGTCTGAAATAGAGACCTCATTCCAAGGTAACGAGGGTTGGGGGCTCCTATCATGGACACGGTTTTGGCAGATTAGGTTTAACGAACCCAGCTCTCCTTGAGGTATTAGGGCTTGTGCCATCTTTTACATATACATATACTTCTTTCATATATTGCATAATGGTGGGGGTCTTTATAACAATGACTCTCCTCTTCACAATACTGTTGCTTGGTATATTCATTATCCTAATCATTGCAGTTCATGCAACTTATCACAAATTGCAGTTATGTTGAATAAAAACTATTATAACTTTACTGCATCTGTGTTATTGCCTTTGTTTGTATGAGACATAATAAATCTGTGAGAAAAGGGTAATTTCCGTTTAACCACGACAACCCTGAGATATTGTACTTTGAGTCCATGCGTAAGCGACTGCTACAAATCACCTTTGACTATTGTGTTTATGGTGAGGTACTGCTAGTAAGCCGGTAAGGTTTGGACAACAGTTACAACTAGTTGTAGGAAGAGACTTAGGTGGTCATTCTGACCGCGGCGGTCGACGGTCGGCGCCCGCCAAGCGGTTCCCGCCGAAAGACCGCTCCGCCGTCAAAAGACCGCGGCGGCCATTCTGGCTTTCCCACGGGGCCGGCGGGCGACCGCCAGAAGACCGCCGGCCGGCCCAGCGGGAAAGCCCCTTCAACAATGAAGCCGGCTCGGAATGGAGACGGTGGAGTTGCAGGGGTGCGACGGGTGCAGTGGCACCCGTCGCGATTTTCACTGTCTGCAAAGCAGACAGTGAAAATCTTTGTGGGGCCCTGTTAGGGGGCCCCTGCACTGCCCATGCCAGTGGCATGGGCAGTGCAGGGGCCCCCAGGGGTCCCACGGCACCCGTTCCCGCCATCCTGGTTCTGGCAGTGGACACCGCCAGAAACAGGCTGACGGGAAGCCGGTCGGAATCCCCATGGCGGTGCTGCAAGCAGCGCCGCCATGGCGGATACCCTGGGCCAGCGGGAAACCGGCGGGAAACCGCCGGCTCCCCTTTTCTGACTGCGGCTTTACCGCCGCGGTCAGAATCGCCCAGGAAGCACCGCCAGCCTGTTGGCGGTGCTTCCGCTGCCCTCCGCCATGGCGGTCATGGACCGCCAGGGTCAGAATGACCCCCTTAGTCACCTACAAACGAAAGTACTGTCATCCTGAGACCAGCAGTCTTGCTCAGAGCAAGAGTCCAAACTACGACATGGCGCCACCAACGATGGTGTTTAGGCACTAATTTACGGTTACCCTGACTATCACTGTCTCACAGACAACAGGTACCCTCAGTACCATTATACGGAGATGTCCGTGGTCTTTGGGAGAATCCTCCTCAGCCAAAAAGGTAATACCTGATTAGGCTGTAGGTTGTTCGAGCTCGAACTGACCTATTTTGGAGTTCCGTTTCTCTAACAACAAATATGGCCAATACCATAGACATTCCTGCAAATGCTAGAAATGCACTTACACAACATTTAATAGCGTATGGCCTTACGGAAGAGGGCGGGGAAGTTACTCTGATTGTAGAAGCAAGTGAAGCCTACCAAACAGAAACATTTTACTGTTGGGTTGCCTTTCCTGAGGCTGACCAACGGACGCACACATTTCACACATATGACATTGCGGACGTACCCGTAAGATACGAAGCATACCAGTATCATGAAATATCGCTCACATATCAAGAACACCAGAACTGGTTTGAAGGCGCCCTACCACATGTACTAAGACGGGTGAGGCTAGGTCCTTTAAGTAATGAGGGACCTACATGGCCTATGTTTGCCACATATACACCTCACCCAGGCATACAGAATATGCCACTCGCAGATTTACGAATATTATATAATGAATTAGTGGCATTTTATAGACGATTGGTTCAGTTCGTGATGCAAACATTGAATACTACCCCAGCGCGTCCAGCACCGCCAGTAGCTGGTGGATATCAATTGGCTACCAGGATTAATCCACAAACAGTGCATACCATTATGGGTAAAATGCCCACGGAACGGGAAAAAATACCGTTCTGGATTGCCCAGAAAACAAATCAGCTGGAAGCTGTGTTCCCCAATACGGGGCCACAGGACAAACATAGATTGCTCACTATGTGCTTGCCGTTTGGGATGGTTCCCTCGTGGATGAATGTGCCACTTGGGGTACAGTCTTCGCTGCCGTTTATACTACCACACATGGTACCCCTACACTTGCCAATTTACCGGAAGTGTTAAAACAAATACAAAATGAACATGGGGCCGCACCGGCCCTGGATCTGGGGATGAAATTGATGCGTAACTTTGATGCCGTCTCCTCGATAATACTAAGTAATATTAAAGGGGAAGCGGTGGCACTGGCAATATGCCAGCGTCTCCGGGAAACTCCAAATGTGGAACAAGAGAGACAGCTGCCGAGAATAATATCTGATACCTATACTAGTATAGGACGGGATGGGCTGGGAGCCAAACCTAAAAAATTGGACATACCGAGTACCACCCATAAGGAAGGTACAAAGCAAGCACAAGAGGGCTCTAAAAAGCGCTGGGACAAACAAAAAGATTTCAAAGATAGGAGAAATAAAAGAGCTGATTCTCCACATCCGGAGTACTCCGAAAGGAGGTATAATCTCAGGAATAGGGATAACATTAGAACTCCAGATAGATATACTGATTCACGTCCTTCTCGTTCCTTTCAGGACGCACCGGATAGACGTAGCGAGAGAGGGGGCCGTCAAGATCGACGTCCGGAATACGTGAAAGAAAAGAAAGACTCGCCGCAGTCTACCATTAAAAAAGAAGAAAAGACTTCTCAGCAAAAGCCACAATTTAAAAAGAAGAAGGTGGCAGCACTGACCGTTAAAAATGCCAATAGTATTGAGAACACTGTTGAGGAACGAGAGGTGGGCAGTGACTCTGTTGGACAGCGCGGCAGAGGTCACGATATGTCGCCAGAGTCTGACAGATCATCTGGATGCGACAGCAACTAGCGATTGCATCGCAGTTGAGACGGCGGATGGCCGCGTTCTCCCACCCGATCGGGTTTATGATTTAACAGTTCAGATAGAGGGAGACGTGGCATGCATTATTAGTGTAATATTCTGGGATGAACTTACTAGTGATATCCTGTTGGCCGAGAGAGACTGGCCACCTGAACATGTCCGCAAGCTCCCACATGGGGAAGATGTCATTTTGCCTTCTTTCTACGATCTTGTTCCGGAGGCAGACAAACAAGCCTATGCTGCTGAATGGGCTTTAGCGCAGGCACCTGCATTATACTGTAATCATGTAGGATGGGACAAGGACTCTCCTTGTCATGTTATTCCCGTTCGGTCTACACCACACTCGCAGCCACAATACCCTGTTAAACATGAAGCAAAAGCTCCAGTGATGGAGATACTGTCACAACTTGAATATCAGGGAGTAATTGAGCCCTGTACATCGGCAATGAATAATCCGCTATTTCCCGTTGCGAAACCTGATCATTCATATAGAATAGTGGTTGATTATAGGCATATAAGAAATAATAATTCTGGGATTTGCTGCCTACGGATATAAATTTAATTTTAAGAAAAGCAGAATTGCCTTTCTTAGTGTATTGTTCTTGGGATATGAGCTATCAAACGAGGGTAAGAGCCTGGCCCCGCACTTCCTAGAGAAGTGTGCTCAGCTACAGCCTCCGAACACGCTAAAGAAATTGCAGTCATTACTGGGTTTCTTTAATTTTGGCAGAACATACATTCCTGATTATGCTGAACGCGTCAAGCCACTATATGACTTAATTCAGCCCAATTATTCATGCAGGCAATGGACAATTGAACACACACACATCCTAAGGGACATACAACGAGACATGCTGGAAGCTAGACACTTGTACACACGGGACAATAAAACGAATTTGGTAATCAGAATAATAGCTGGTGCCCTAGGATTTACCTATGTCACCTTTAATGAGGGTGACACAGTGCCAATAGCATATAAATCACATTTGTACTCCAATGCAGAGAAACGTTTTGCTCCTACTGAAAAAATTCTGATGGCAGTTCAGATGGCCGTCATAAAGGAGAGACCGCTTGCCCAGGGGAAACGCATTGTTGTTGTCTCCCGGGTTCCGGCCTTAGAGGCTGTCACTAAAGCGAGCGTTCCAAACGCTAAGGCATTGCATCCACGCTGGATTCAGTGGGCAACGTCTCCGACCGCCAGTGATGTTGATTATGTGTTTGACCCAAGACTTCAGACACAGGAATTTCTCCAGTATGAACAATAGTACCCCGCTCCCTTACACATATTGCCAATAGACAGTTATGATACAATCATTTATACTGGCGGATCGGCACAACCGGCTGTGGGTACTAAACATCAATACTCGGCAGCTTGCGCAGCCGTGTGCGGGGTAATGGAAGACGGAGTTTTCCATCCTCATAATACCTACACTCAGACCTTAGGGGACTGCACAGCCCAGTTGGCCGAGCTTAAGGCTCTTCTTCTAGCGCTCGAACATTCAGAGCCAGGAACACAGACTTTGATTGTCTGTGATTCGTATTACTGCGTCCAGTCATACAATGAATATCTCAATCATTGGAAACTGAACGGGTTTAGAGATTCTAAAGGGAACACCATTAAACACAAAATGTTGTGGGGAAGGGTGGCTGATCTTAAGGATAAGCTGCCATGTGTCCATGTAGCTCATACATTAGGGCACCAACGTGTAGGAATACATTTTGCCGGTAATACATTGGCTGACGAAGCAGCCAAAGCATCAGTAGCTACGGCTTCTGTGGCTGCAGTGACTCGTTCTCGGATGAGGTTGGATAATGAAATACTGATTGCCGTTAAAGCCTCGGTTGCAGGCAGGACACTTCCGAAAGGATACCCTACGAACTATGCCTATCATCTCAGTGCACAGAATGTTGCTTTTGCAACAATTCCTGATGTTGGTGATCCAGTGATCCCAAGTGAAGACCAAAGATTGGAACTGATTACAGCTGCACATGAGGGTGTAGCTTCTGCACATGCTGGTATACAGGCCACTATCACCATTCTATAACAACGGTACTGGTGGCCTGGTCTATGCAGACGGACTAAACAGTATGTCCTTTGCTGTGACATTTGTCAGCAGATTAAGGGCTCGAATATCAGACGCCCTCCGCAGACATCTCTCTTAGTGTCAGACAAACCACTCCATTGTGTGTACCTGGACCATTGTGGTCCTTTGCAACCTGATGGTGCATACAAATACATTTTAGTGGCTGTAGATTCCTGTTCTAGATTCCTGTGGGTATGGCCACAGAAGTCGGCTGACGCCCGGACTGTTATAAAAGATTTGCTGATCTTTATCGGTACATATGCGGTTGCAGCATTCCATTCGGACCAGGGCCCTGCATTTGCCTCTAAGGCTTTCAGGGACACCATGAGGACGATGGGTGTTGAACTCCATTACTCCTCACCATACCATCCCGAGGGAAATTCGGTCGTGGAGAGGCGGAATCATGATCTAAAGCAGTCCTTAACAGCTCAAGTATTAGGTTCAGGCCGCAGTTGGTTACATCACCTATATGGGGTCCAGAGAGCACTGAATAATCTGCCAAGACGGTCCTTGGGGGGAAAGTCTCCATATGAGGTTCTCTTTGGGACAACTATGTATGTTCCCGATCTCGATGCCCTTGGTATGGTGGCAGCAGAAACACCATTTGACATAAAAGAACGTCTCGCTGTTTTACAGGAGCTTCAACAATTCCGTGATGATAAATCTTCTGCAAGTGCTGCCACCTTGGGAATAAGGGACTTGGTGAAAACTTCGACTGGCTGGATTCCTAACGTTGGGGATCTGGTTCGTGAGAAGATCGCTGTGAAAAAAGAGTTTGGTCCAGCATACAGAGCCCCTGTACCGGTCTTGGGGATAAAAGGCACCAGGACTGTCATCCTTCCGCCGTTGTCTGGTTCTAAATCAAACAGATTCATCTCCATTGACGACATCAAATTACACCATGTGGCCGATTCTTCACAGTAGACCAGGAGGTCCCTTGGGTAGTTCCCGATCCCCTCTCACTACCCAACAGGACATCCCTCGACATAGTAGGATGACCATCGCTACTACTGACTATGCAACTATGTCAGCTGCTGTTCCAGACACTTCCTCGACCATGGGGAGGGCGGAAAATGAACTTTTGTTGGTTCCAGTAACAATTTCGGAGAACACACCGCTACAGGATTTGGCTGTATTTTACACGAACACTTCCACGACTGGTAACGTCATCTATCATGAACCTCCACGAACAGTGGATGTGAATTCGATGAGTCCTGTGTTTGCGGAGACTTCCTCTGGCTATTTTGTGGGCATTGATGATTTTTCTTCCGATTCATCCTCAACTGAGACTGACAAACTTTCCAGAGGTAGCAAGTTCTATCGACGGCTTAAAAAGAACTATTTGATATATCCATGGAACTATCTCTGGTTCTGTTTGACATTTGTTGCATTGTTTTTATGGATTGGTTTTGTGACTGTTTTCTTTTTACTAATTAATGGTCACTATCTTGCTGATCGCTCCTAAGTGGAGCCTGTTGATGTACTTTTAACACCACATCATTCATCACATAAGGTCCGACGTGATTTGTCCCCTGTCAATATTACAGCTATTCCAATTTCTGATGGGATTGTTTGGGACAAAGTTCCGTTCGATATATACGGGCCTACAGAGGTAATTCAAATACCATACGTGTTCAAAATTTCTATGTCTGATGTTATTACACCTAATGTTGTCTCTGATGATTGGGATGTCCAAACAGTTGATTCCATGCTAACTGAAATGAAGGACTACTCCGCTTTTGGAAGTGATGATGTATATGATTTTACAATGAATTATGGTGAAATGTTCTGCTATAATAATTGGGGACATCACTACCTGCACCGTGCAACTAGATATAGGCCTCTCTTTAACTACACACGATGGGAACATTGTTCAACACCACGGGTGGGGAGTACAAAGTATTACAGTGACAAATTCACATACTTTTCTGGGCATGATACAAAGAAAGCTGAATCTTATTATTTTAAATTACCCACGACACACATTAGAAAACTATTGCTAACAGATACGAAACTGATTTATTCAGATCCCTTTGTTTCCCGACTTTCGATTGAGGGTTATGACTATTGGAAGAACACTATTGATTTGAAGAGTGTATGGGGGACGCAGGATTGGCAGATACAGGGTAAAGATGCTTTGTTTCGAGCTTGCTTAATTCCTGTGCAAATGATTTTTTTGAATGACACTGTTGAGCAGACATCATGTCTAGGATTAGCAAAAATTAAGGATCTAAACACGCCCAGTATTCCTACACCGACAAAATTTATGGATTGGCAACACTTTTTAAATGTTTCTGAGGAAAGGCTAGATGCATTGGTTAAGGCTGGTGCCTATAATTCTTCACTTTCCCGTCCCGGGGGATGGTTGGTATGGCCCACCGACACTGATGAGTGTCAAAGGCGTTTTTTGAACTCTTCAGGGGTTTTTTCCATTCATAGGCCAGACCCTAGCTTTTTGTCAGGTCAGCATACTGGTATAATTACAACATACAGTGTGGGTAAGCTGTGCCAGCAATGGGTACAAACGAACACCTTAACAGCGGTGAAACACCACCTGAATACTCTTTCTGACAGTATAGCCCTACAAGATTTCCTATTAGGTCCTAGAAAACAACGCTCGAAACGGTTTTTATATGCCATGTATAATGAAATTTGGAAACTTTCTCAAATTGAGGCTGCTGCTCGTTTACGGCAACTTGATAAAGAGAATTTGGAAAAAACATTGGCTGTTGTCGACAATGGCATGAACACGCTATCCAACAGGATTTATTCCCTGTCGAATATAGTGTCATCTGCTATTGATATCACTCAGACTGATTTGTCTCGGTTATATCATGGGCAAACACAGCTGCGTTCCATCATGCAGCTGAGTTGGGCATTGCAGACGCTGAGAAGTGGCCACATTCCATGGAAATACATTAATGGGAGTGACCTATTCGCTGCTTTTAATTTTTCCAGGGAAGAAGAGACAATGGCTAAAAGGGAGGCTCGTTTCACCTTGCTTCATGTTGAAAAATTAGATAAGTTGCCCTTCACGGTAGCAGAGAGTCCTTCAACTATCTGGCTCTTACACGGCATTATTAATTTACCGTTTTCAACGTTTCGTTTCTCAAGCTGCCTGAAACATCTTGCAGTGGGACGATATGAACGGCTAGGAGATAGCTTTATTAAGGAAGAGTGGGAGTTGCCCTTTGAGTATCGATGTCTGAACGGCAAACAGGAGGTCTTTCTTAGCGGAAGTGAATGTGAGACTACTGTTCGTCATTCCATGATATGCAAACAGGAGTCTCTTCACGGTCTTTGCAATGCGGGGGTCGCAAATTTGGCCTGTTTTCTGAAGGGTACTCCCATCCCCTTGATTCATTCAGTGTTTCATGTACTTTCTAATGGGAGTTATGTTCTTCTGAGCGATGACAGCTGTTGCGGCTTGCGACCTGGAATTGCCTACGCAATCTCAGTCACGAAGGTCGTTACGTGTTGTGGCCATGTTTTGTTTCCCCCCACACGAGAGATACAAGTATCTGAAATGTGGCCCCACATTGATACTATTAATGTGAACTATGACAAGTTGAATAGACTGAAGGCGCTATTGTTTCAAAAACAGGTCGCCTTGACATCCTCAAAAGAGACGTATGCTCTCCAGGTTGCGAGATCATCAGCCGAGATACAATCCCTTTTAAATACTGATTTCCCCAAACACTTTGGAGAGTTGGTGTCCAGAATATTCAATGCTTCAAGCACAACTGGGATTGTTCATTTCTTTAAGGCTGTCGGGTCTGGTTTCGTGTCCATCTTCCAGACTGTCTTCGGAGTCATCCCATCAGCCATCCATTCTCTCTTTTCCAGTGTGTTTGGTGGCTTTCCAATTATTTTGGCTTTAATTGGCGGACTACTACTGCTATTTTTTCTGATTCGCAGTGGTTGTTTTTTTCCAGCGACACAGAGCAATGGAGCCGCTCCCATCAACACCGCTGTGCCGTGAACGCATGGTTCGGATCTTCGGTACACCTTTGCTGGTGGAACTGGAATTTGACTGGTCATTGTCATTCCGACCTCTACTGTGGTGCGTACAATCAGTGTTCCGCTGCATATGGTGTCTCTTTGAACATCTGCCTATGGTCTGTCTTGCTGTTGCGCCGACATCTCCTGTGGACCACGAACTGCTGATGTCCCCGATGAGGGTTCATACACGGTCATGCCCCTTGAGACTGCGGTTGCTCCGCGAGGCCACCTATGAGCCTTCTGTTATACGATCTAACATGGATGAGGACACTGCAGCGAGTGTCGATACACCGATGACCATGGCTCACTTCTGCTCTGTGGATCCGTTTGTCCGTCCAGCTCTCAATTTCACTTCAGACGATGTTGACTCATTTTTTAGATCCTTGAATGGTGACTTCGATGACATTCTTCAAGATCCTGCATATAGCACATAGTTTGATGAATTTGCTTGCCAGTTCCCGGTTCTAAGAAGTAGCGATTATACTAAAAGTTTGCTATACTTGTCATGGTTGATATTAACATCTCTGAATGTTTTTTAAACAAATTTTAAACACACAGCATTTACTTTTTTTTTGTCATTACGTTTTTTTGGCTTTTAGTTCAGTAGCAGCTTTTTAGCGATTGGGTTTCTTTACCTTCATCATACCTGTTACGGCAATGGGGAGGGTGTAGTGAATCCTAGTTTGTTTTAACGGGATAACAGGAGTTAGCTTAGCCGTCGGCTTGTAAACTCGTGCCCCCGTCACCCAGTGACTTTTAACCTACTTAGCCTGCTCTGTCTTAGTCCATTTAATTATTTATTTCCTTTAAAATGGCGGCCTTGTTTATAGTTAGGCCACTTGTTATGGGTTCTATTATCGGTGTCACTGCGCCAAGGCGTCAAGATCAAGCACGAAAGACAAACATACAGTAGGCATTCACACTTAGGGATTTTCCCTCTCTATACTTTCGAGGGATTGTTGATATTAATTGCCGTCCCAAGCATGCCTGTTATCTATTGTTATGAATAACACTTATGTCAGGGGACCTTGTAGATCTGTATAAATACAACACACTTTTAGACAGATAATCAGAGGGATTCCGACCAGAGGGCATCGCCACCATCGCTGATACCGATGCTGCAGTCATCTTGACACTGACCCAGTCTTCGTGTCCCTGCGGAGTCTGAAATAGAGACCTCATTCCAAGGTAACGAGGGTTGGGGGCTCCTCTCATGGACACGGTTTTGGCAGATTAGGTTTAACGAACCCAGCTCTCCTTGAGGTATTAGGGCTTGTGCCATCTTTTACATATACATATACTTCTTTCATATATTGCATAATGGTGGGGGTCTTTATAACAATGACTCTCCTCTTCACAATACTGTTGCTTGGTATATTCATTATCCTAATCATTGCAGTTCATGCAACTTATCACAAATTGCAGTATTGTTGAGTAAAAACTATTATAACTTTACTGCATCTGTGTTATTGCCTTTGTTTGTAGGAGACATAATAAATCTGTGAGAAAAGGGTAATTTCCGTTTAACCACGACAACCCTGAGATATTGTACTTTGAGTCCATGCGTAAGCGACTGCTACAAATCACCTTTGACTATTGTGTTTATGGTGAGGTACTGCTAGTAAGCCGGTAAGGTTTGGACAACAGTTACAACTAGTTGTAGGAAGAGACTTAGGGGGTGATTCCGACCCCGGCGGTCCTTGACGGCGGTCAACAGGCTGGCGGTGCTCCTAAGGGCATTCTGACCGCGGCCATACAGAACCGGAAACCCAGCGGTGTCCCGCCGGTTTTCCGCTGCCCTGAGGAATCCGCCATGGCGGCGCAGCTTGCCCCCGACCCCCTCACCGCGGTTTCGACCGCCAGGAACAGGATGGCGGTGATGGGGTGTCGTGGGGCCCCTGGGGGCCCCTGCAGTGCCCATGCCAATAACATGGGCACTGCAGGGGCCCCGGTAAGAGGGCCGCACTTTGAATTTCAGTGTCTGCTTAGCAGACACTGAAATTCGCGACGGGTGCTACTGCACCCGTCGCACACCTTCCACTCCGCCGGCTCCATTCGGAGCCGGCTTCCTCGTAGAAGGGTGTTTCCCACTGGGCTGGCGGGCGGCCTTTTGGCGGTCGCCCGCCAGCCCAGTGGGAAACCCAGAATGACCGCCGCGGTCTTTTGACCGCGGTACGGTCTTCTGGCGGTTCCCGCTTGGCGGGCGGCTCCCGCCACCCGCCAAGCTTGGAATGACCCCCTTAGTCACCTACAAACGAAAGTACTGTCATCCTGAGACCAGCAGTCTTGCTCAGAGCAAGAGTCCAAACTACGACACACCCACATACAGACACAGCAACATCCACTGCCTCCACTGTGTCCCCCTCCTCATCGTCTCCCTCCTCCCTCCCAGTGTCGTCTAAACTCTCACCTGCATGCACTACCACTACAGCCACTAGGACTCACACCAGAACACCCAGCACCACACCCCACTCACCTGCACTCACCACCCCCACTACCATTTACACGTCCCCTGTGTCCTCTCCCAGTGTGTCTGTGACGCCCCCTCCCAAAGTACACAAACGCGGGCACACACACACCCAACATCCATCCACCTCACCACAGCCTCCAGAACATGCACCTGCACCCAAATCATCAAAAGTTACACCTCCTACAACCACCTCCTCTTCCTCCACTCCCAGACCCCCTCCAGCTACCCGTCCCAGTGTTCGTCAGAAAGTTTTCCTGAGCAACGTTGACCTCTTTCCCACCACCCCCCCCACCAATTCATAGGCCCCGTAGTAGCACCTCAGGCAAAAAATGTCCGGTACAAGTGGTGCCTGTTAGAGGTATGTGGAGTGCACCGGGCACCAGGGCAGCCAGTGTGACACAGAGCCAAAGCACAGCCAGTCCCCCCCCCTGTGAAGCACCAGAAGTTGGACAGTGCCCGACGGGAGAGGGTGAAGACTCCTGCCGGCAAAGCTGCTCACAAGGGTCCCGGGGGGAGTGTCGAGTCAGCTGTCACTCCTCCCAAGGTGGGGAAGGGGCAGAAGAAAGCGCCAAAGTCTGGGAAGAGCAGCACGGCGGAGAAGGCTGCCATCATCCCCACTGCCCAGGACGCCACCGTCAGCCCCATCGTCACTGGTCAGGAAACCACCGCCAGAGTCAGTGCCCAGGAGGGCAGCACAATCGTCACTGGTCAGGAGACCACCGCCAGAGTCAGTGCCCAGGAGGTACCCGGCAGCCACAGCCCCGCTGGGCAATGAGGGACCGCCATGGCACACACCGCTGCACAGGTCAGAGACAGCAAAGTCAAGCACTGCTGAACAGGGCAAAGACCGCAATGGCAAGCACCGCTAAACATGTCAGAAACTGCAAAGTCAAGCACCGCTGAACAGGGCAAAGAGCACCATGGCAAGAACCGCTGAACAGGGCAAGCACCGCTGAACAGGGCAAAGACCACCATGGCAAGCACCGCTAAACAGGTCAGAAACTGCAAAGTCAAGCCCCGCTGAACAGGGCAAAGACCGCCATGGCAAGCACCGCTGAACAGGGCAAGCACCGCCAACACAAGCATCGCTAGCCCATGTGCGGCAGGGGCAGTGACGGAACTGGGACCGTCACGGGGAGAGTGATGCACTCTGGGCATCAGTCCCCCTCCAGAACCAGTGGAGAACAGCATCCACTACCTGAGTCCTTAACAGAATGAAGCACTCTGGGCACCAGTCCCCCTCCAGAACCAGTGGAGACTGTTATCCACTTGAGAGCCTGTGGCTTTGCACTCCCCAGGATGGTACAGTGGGCAAACCACCCACTGCAAAGACTTGTGAGACTGTGGCTTTGCACTCCCCAGGATGGTACAGTGGGCAAACCACCCACTGCAAAGACTTGTGAGACTGTGGCTTTGCACTCCCCAGGATGGTATAGTGGGCAAACCACCCACTGCAAAGACTTGTGAGAGTGTGGCTTTGCACTCCCCAGGATACATCAATGGGCATGGAGCCCCGTCGTGGATCTGGCGTGGTGCTGTCATCCGGCTGAGGTGCCCCCCCTTCGCTTCCCTCTGAGGTGCCTGATGTATTTCTATCTGATGCCCCTGCAGTGTTCTCTCTGTTTCTGGACAGGTATCGTGTGTGGGCCTCACCCATGCATTTTGGGCCCAGTGGTCCACAGACATTGAATGGTGCATACCTGCACTACTAATCGTGATGTATATTTTTGGAATGTGTATATATTTCTGTATATATTAGCTTACTGTATTTTGATACATTACAATGGTTGTACTCATTTCCTTTTGTCTTTGCATTCTTCCGGGGGGGTTGGGGGTTGTTACTGTGATGTTTGGAAATGCATTGGTGTGTGTGTTGTAGTGTGCGAGGGTCGGGGTGGGGGTGGGGGTGTTGCGTGTATGTGTCCCGGACTTTTGCCTCCCCCCTCCCCTATGTCGTAGGTGCAGTACTCACCGTTGTCTTCGGCGCCGGCTTTGCTGATGTTCGTAGAGGAGCAGGAACACTATCGCAGGGAGTATTTGGAGTTCCGGTACCATGGTACCCTCCTTCGTCGTGGAGTGTGTTAAGGTGAGCGTTTTCCCATTGAAATGGCTGTTTCCGCAGTGTTTTTATCCACGGTGAATCCGCCCCGGAAAAGGTGGCGGGTTGGCCTGTTGTAATTCTGTGGGCGGTACTTTGTCTCCCGCCTGTCTGTTGGTGGTGACCGCGCGCTGCTTGTCTGTACCGCCGTGGCGGTCGGAGTGTTAAAGTGGCTGTCTATGTTGGCGGTTTCCGCCATGGTCATAATTCCCTTTTTTTTTTCGCCGGCCTGTTTGCGGTATTATCGCCGCTTTAACACCGTCCGCCAGGGTTGTAATGACCCCCTTTATTTTTCCATGGAACTATCTATGGCTTTCCTTGACTGTACTAGCTTTCCTACTTTGAATTGGTTTTGTCATCACTTTCTTTTTACTAATACATGGTAATTTTCTTCCTGAAAATCAACAGTTGAATTGGTGGATGAGGTCCTAAAACCACATTTTTCATCACACAAGGTCCGAAGAGACTTGTCTTTTGTGAACATTTCCGCGATGCCAATTCCTGATGGGATTGTTTGGGATAAAGTAACATTTGATATATACGGTCCCACGGAGGTTATTTAAATACCATATGTGTTCAAACTCTCCATGAATTATATAATAATACCAGGCATTGTTTCTGATGATTTGGATGTAAAAACAGTTGATTCTATGATGACTGAATTGCAGTATTATACTGTATTTGAAAACAAAGATGTTTATCAATCCAGAGAAAATTATGGTGATTTGTTTTGCTATAATTATGGGCACGATTTCATACACAGAGCGAGCAGCCCCAAAACTGTTTTTTATTATACACAATGGGAACATTGTCCCACTCCACCACAAGGGAGTTCAAAAACATATTCTGAAAAGTTTACATATTTTTCTGGGCATGATGTAAAAAATGCTGTCGTATTATTTTAAATTGCCACCTACTAAAGATATACATATATTATTGCCGAATACGAAATTTATATATTCTGAATCCTTTGTTTCCCGGTTGACTATAGAAGGCTATGAATATTAGCTGAAGTCGATTGACTTAAAAAGTGTATGGGGAACTAGACATTGGCAAATAAGGGGGGAGGAAGCTTTATTCAGAGCATGCCTGATACCTGTACAAATGATATTCTTAAATGAAACAGTACTACACACAAGTTGTCTAGGCTTAGCAAAGATTAAAGAATTAAACATGCCCAGTATACCTGTCCCTGCAAAATTTTATAAATGGCAAAAATATACAAATGCAACTGAAAATCAGCTGGACGATTGGGTCCAGAATGGTACATTTAATGTTTCACTTATACGTCCTGGTGGGTGGTTATTATGGCCAATAGATACCAATGGGTTTCACCAACGTTTTCTTAACTCCTCTGGGTTTTTAGAACTAATAGGCTGGACCCTCGCTATATATTATCCGAACATGCGGGTATAGTTACAACATTCAATGTAGGGAAACTATCCCAGCAATGGTTAAAAACGTCCTCAATAGATGCGGTTAGAGAACACCTCAATCTCCTGTCTAATAATACGGATTTCCTGTTAGGCCCCAGAAAACACAGCAGAAAGCGTTTCTTATATGAAGTATATAATGAAATTTGGAAGCTTTCCCAACAAGAAGCAGCTGCCCAGTTAAGGCAAATAGACCAGGAAAATGTAAAAAAGACATTAGCTGTTGTGGATAATGGGATTAATACACTGTCCAACTGGATATACACTTCAAATAACATTGGGGGTCATTCTGACCCTGGCGGTCCATGACCGCCAGGGCCGGGGACCACGGAAGCACCGCCAACAGGCTGGCGGTGCTTCCAGGGCCATTTTGACCGCGGCGGTAAAGCCGCGGTCAGAAAAGGGGAACCGGCGGTTTCCCGCCGGTTTTCCCCTGGCCCAGGGAATCCTCCATGGTGGCGCTGCTTGCAGCGCCGCCATGGGGATTCCGTCCCCCTTCCCGCCACCCTGTTTCTGGGGGTTTTCACCGCCAGAAACAGGATGGCGGGAACGGGTGTCGTGGGGCCCCTGGGGGCCCCTGCACTGCCCATGCCACTGGCATGGGCAGTGCAGGGGCCCCCTAACAGGGCCCCATTAAGATTTTCACTATCTGCTTTGCAGACAGTGAAAATCGCGACGGGTGCCACTGCACCCGTCGCACCCTTGCAACTCCGCCGGCTCCATTCGGAGCCGGCTTCCTTGTTGCAGGGTCTTTCCCGCTGGGCCGGCGGGCGCCCTTTTGGCGGTCGCCCGCCGGCCCAGCTGGAAAGTCGGAATGACCCTCGCGGTCTTCCGACGGGGTTACTTTGGCGGGCGGTCTCCGCCGCCCGCCAAAGTCGGAATGACCCCCATTGTCTCTTCTGCTACAGACATTATACAAACAGATATGTCTTCTTTACACCATGGACAGAGTCAGCTAAGGTCCATTATGCAGTTGGGTTGGACACTTCAAACATTAAAGGCGAAGTCGCGTTCACTGGCAACATGTCAGCGCGAGGGAAATATTTTCTTCCTTTAATTTAACGTGACTACAACAACTAATAGCTAAGAAAGAAGCAACTTATGTCATGCTAAACATCGAGAAATTAGAAAAATTGCCTTTTACTGTGGCTGAAATACCATCTGCTGAGTGGCTAATACACGGGGTCATTAATCTGCCTATTTCTACACTTCAATTCACCTCCTGTTTAAAACACATTCCGGTAAGTAGATATGAAAGGCTGGGAGATAGTTACATCCATGAGGTGTGGGAGATTCCCTTCTCATACAAATGTCTCAGTGGCATGAAAGAAGTCTCGCTTAGCGGTAGTGAATGCGAGACTTCAGTCAGCTATTTGATGGTTTGTAAACAGCTGTCCTTGCATGGGGCGTGTAACGCGTCTGCGGCAAATTTAGCTTGTTATCTGAAGGGAGTTTCAGTCCCCTTGATTAGACCTACGTTCCAGGTGCTTTCAAATGGCAGCTATGTTCTCCTCAACGGTGAAGACTGTTGAGGGATGCGAGCCGGAATAGTTTATGTTGCTTCAGTCTCTAAGATCGCTACATGCTGCGGGAACGTACTTTTTCCCCCCACTAAGATAAAAGAGATAGCTGACATTTGGCCTCACATTGTTACTTCGAATGTAAATTTTGACAAGTTGAGCAGACTCAAGGCGTTATTGTTTCAAAAGCATGTGGCCCTTACATCTGCATGCGAGACATACGCACTTCAGGTGGCAAGGTTGTCAGCAGAAATACAGTCCCTTTTAAGTACAAACTTTCAGAGACACTTCAGTGAACTTGTGGGACGGATATTTAATGCGTCCAGTATGACTGGAATCGCACATTTCTTTAAGGCTGTTGGTTCCGGTTTCATTCACACCTTCTCCTCCATATTCGGTTTAATACCATCGGCCATTCACTCAATTTTCTCTAGTATTTTCGGGGGATTTGCAATAACTTTGGCTTTATTAGCTGGCATTTTGCTGTTGCTATTTTTTATGTGTAATGGCTGTCCCGCCGCAAAAAGGAGGAATGAAAGCGCTCCCATCAGCGCAGCTGTGTCGTGAACGCATGATGCAGTATTTTGGAGCAACACTCCTGGAGCAATTGGAGTGTGGCTGGTCTCTGTCATTCAGACCGGTTTTACATTGTGTGCAGCCCATGTTTTGGTGCCTCTGGTGCTATTTCGAATACGCACTGGAAGTTTGTCTTTCTACGCAACACTTGCTTTCATTGGACGCTGATCTGTTGATGTTCTCGCTCAGGGCTCATTACCAGACATGCGCGTTGAGGTTGTATTTGCTACGGGAAGCTACTTATGAGTTGCCCTTCCTGGAGGATGTGGCTCTTGACTCATCTTTGGGTACACCGCAGACTGCTGCCTTGGCTGAGGCTATGGAACACAACTGCTCCTTGATCCTTCTTGGCGGTGTCTTTCCAACTTTAGCATCTTCTGAAGTGGAAGATTTCCTGTCCTCTATAGTCCCGGAATCAATTGGAACTTTAAAAAAATAACTTTGCCTTTTTGAAATTCGGTCTTTTTATGCCACATGTTCACGTTTTAAATTGTCCTTTTATATGCTCAAGTGCCCCTTCGACTTGTCATAATTGACATTAATTTTTACATATATATCTTAGGTTGAGCTTGTAGTATCAATTTATTTGTCTTTAGGCTTTGAACCACCTTCATCTGACAAGGGGAGGGTGTTGTGTAGCCATTTTTCCTATAACTCCATGCACGTTATTTTAACACACAAGGCAAAGCCGATGTACACTCTAACCTAGATATATTTCATTTGGCTTTATTTTATTGTTACAATAGCCACTTTTATGGTCTTGTTTTATTTTCTGTTTATCTAACTGTTTTTGCCTAGGCTAGCACTCTGTTCTCAAACAAGACATTCTTGCTCACTCTTTGCTTTTCCAAGGCTACAGCACGGTACATTGCCGGTGAATGTGGCAGAAGTTTAGTCTCCAACATTCTTAGAAAACATACATCCTTACGTAGGGACATTTTCTCCCAACATCAGCTGTGTTGTAATAAAAACACTTCCTTGTACCTTACACTTTAGAGGGAGATTCCAGCCAGAGAGCCACGACTGTATGCTGATTGCCGAATGCTTCGCTACAGATGCTAATGCAGACCACAGGCCTTTGATCAGGTATGGGGATGATGTCTTCCCAGGGGAACCTGAAGGGCAGAATTAGAGCTTAACATGCTGTGCTCTATCATAGCCTAGGTAGGAGTTAGTCTATCAACCGTAGTGACAATATGATAGCATTATTTCTATGCTTCACTCTCCTCGTCACATTCTTAATACTGTCATGCTGTGTCATCCTGGTCATTGCAGCTCATGCTTTGCTAGTTAAGGTGCAGTTGTTTTATTAAAATCATTATTGAAACATATACTGCCTCTGTTCGTCATTTTATATATGAGACTAAGGTAACTGAGAGAAACGGATGAGACCTGAGTGACCACGGCTTCCAAACCAATTATGTTATGCGCTCGGCTGCCCAGTCATCCCTGCCCTTGGTTGGAGATGAAAGCACTGCTAGTTGGCCGGAGCAAAACCCGGATTGGAGCGACAGGCGTCACCCGCAGTGGGTCAGACGTAGTCTCCCACGCCACGGGGCGATTCTGCCGCTCAACCAGTAGACTCATTACAATAATGAGAGCCTATGCAACAATATAGATTTTTAAAATTGTTTAAAATTTTAAGTTTTATAGTTTTTATATTTTTATTTGCTTTTACATTTTTATAATATGTTTTGTAAATGAGTTCTTTATTTGTTTTTATTATTTTATTTATTTATTTGTTAATTTATTTAATGTTTTGGAATTTACTTGTTAATATTTTTTATATTTTGTTTTATAGATAGATATTCACTGATAAACCAAAGGCTACAGGGACGTTATAGCTAGGCTCACATTTTAAACATACATAACATAGAAATTCACCTGTTATAGTTATCTTAAGTAACTATAACTCCTGCCCTAACGTAACAATAACTTGCGACCCAGCCATTCATAGTTTTTTCATAAAATATTTTAATGCAAGTATTACATTGATATTATCAGTGATGCTATTAAAGGTGTCATGAGTGCTGTAATTTGTGGGGTAATTAGCAGTGCATGGAGAGGGTGTGAGTTATAGTTACCCTAGGGCATGTGTCCCTGTAACCTTTGTTTTTCAGTGAATTTCATGTTTTTTTATTGTATAGTATTTTCATTACTATACCTTAATCCAGTGGCCACCATGCACAGCCCTGAGGCCAGCCCCCTATAAGCACCCAACCTTGTGCTGTACACACGCTTTGCCCCGTGAACAGCAGGGGTTGCTGCAAGGCCTGGGCTGCAGCCAGACCCTGCAGCCTACCCCCCAACCACCCAACCATAGATTGCAAATTGATAAAAACATGGCAACAAAAAACCTTATGTTGGCCGCATACTCCTATAATGTATAAACACAGTGCAGGTGCTCATATACACATGAACATATTTGTTGCCGGATATGTATACTGGAAAAGCAACCTAAACCAGTAAATAGACTTATACAGAGAAAAACATATGGAGCCCTCAAAAGCTATATGTAATTAATTCTTACATCTACTAAAATCACCATAATGTAATCTTTACATAGTCATATTGAGGCAATCTTGAAAAAAGAACCAATACAACTACATGTATGTGGCAATACAAATATATACAATCTTTTAATAGATATATACATACACATTAAAAGATGCAGCCCATTGAAACCAAATCTCTAGTTTTAATGCAGAAAACAAATCATTACAACACCCTAGACAACATTTGAAATATAACCCTCACAATAAACATTAAATACACATAATTCAAAAACAACCACTACAATAATATCCAAAGTAAATCCATCCAGAAATGGTCCTGCTTGTGATAATAGAGTTCAGTCCAATCATAGGATTCAGTGATTTGAAACTGCAGCCAGAAACTTCAGCCGACACGTGTTTCGTCCTATTACAGACTTTATCAAGGCTCTTAAGAAGATATTCCTCCATACCCCACTCGTCTTGCAAAGTTCATCCAACAAGTCACACTTGGAATAACTCGTCCTTCGACGTCTGTCCCCTGCCCTCAATCGGGAACCCCTGTCAGGCTGTGACAGCTTTGGAGTTTGAACAGAGTCCCATCCCCAACTTCCCCCCTTCACTTGTTGGATGAACTTTGCAAGACGAGTGGGGTTTCGCATGTCTATGTGCTCAATTTGACAGTTTACAATTAATCATTATACAATCAATTTAATGTATACAGGGTTTCGGTACTAGGATATGGAGGAATATCTTCTTAAGAGCCGTGATAAAGTCCGTAATAGGACGAAACACGTGTTGGCTGAAATTTCTGGCTGCATTTTCACATCAGAGTGAACTTTGTAATCACAACCAGATTTATTCCTGACTGAATCCTATGATTGGACTGAACTCTATTATCACAAGCAGGATCATTTCTGGATGGATTTACTATGGATATTATTGTAGTGGTTGTTTTCGAATTATGTGTATTTAATATTTATTGTGAGGGTTATATTTCAATTGTTGTCTAGGGTGTTGTAATGATTTGTTTTCTGCATTGAAACTAGAGATTTGGTTTCAATGGATTGCATCTATTAAAAGATTGTATATATTTGTATTACCACATACATGTAGTTGTATTGGTTCTTTTTTCAAGATTGCCTCGATATGACTATGTAAAGTATACATTATGGTGATTTCAGTAGATGTAAGAATTCATTACATATAGCCTTTGAGTGCTCTACATGTTTTTCTATGTACAACCATAGATTGTGCATGGCCCTTTGGGAGCTGGCCGCAGCCTGTCTCTCTGGATGTGGTAAGAGGTGTGAGAGGGTGTATCTGGGGATGAGAGTGGCTGTGAGAGTCTCTGTCCGGGTGTGAGAGTGCATGCCTAAGTGTCTTAGTGGGTGCAGCAGTATGGGCGCAGGTCTGTGAGTGGGTGCATGAAGGTGTCAGTGGGTCTGTGAGTGGGTGTGTGAGAGTCTGAATGGGTCTGTGAGTGGGTGAATGAGTGTCTGAGTGGGTTTGTGAGTAAGTGCGTAAGGGTCTGAGTGGGTGTGTGAGTAGGCGAAAGATTGAAAGGGAGAAAGAGAGTGAGAGGGTGAGAGATAGAGAGTTTTTAGGCTTTGATGGATGATATAATTAGAATTAGATATTTCTAGACAAATTGAAAAGAATAATGTATTTGTCAATTAAAAAGAGTGAGATCACCTTTCAGTATGAACCTTAAACATTTGAAGTTTAAAAAAAATTAAAGGAGGGAAAGGATCACGGACACACCTGAAGTAGGTGACTCCTTATTGTGCTTTGTCCAGATAACTATGACATTCAGCCCACACACATAGAGAGGAAAGAGAATGAATGACCCATTACTAGGAAAATGTAACAGTCTTAACACTGGTAAATAAATGGACCCACTACATGTAGATACTAGGCTTTGAACCATCAACCTACTGAGTGACAGCTTTACCAGTAGATCAAAAGAGACTCTGTTCTGCTTTGCATCAAAACATAACATTCAAACCTCACATCTTGCTAGTCTATCTCTTTAAAGTCACTGCATGGAGAGGCCATGCAACGACAATCTCTCTCTCTCTTTCTCACATCCCATTATGGGATGGAAGAGAGAGCGAGTGACAGGACCACAGGGGGGAGCCTCAAGGCCCACGTTCCTAGCCGACTCCGCATGTCCTGCAGGAGCCAGCATTGCTCCCAGAAGCAGGGAGTAGCTTTTAATAGCAGCTCCCTGCTTGTAGGAGCAATGTTTTCATCTGTCTTTCCTGCACACATATTTGTTTGCAGGGAAGACAGATGAAAACTCAGCTTTCTGACAGTGGGAGTTGTTTCACAGCTCCTGCTGTATGAAAGTGGACTTTGTTTGCCTTTGCTTGGTGGGGGCTGTCAGCTCCTACCAAGCAAAAGCAAACAGCTATGTCCTGGGGGAGGGCACCCCAGGACATAGCAGGAACCTCCCCAGAAGGACCCACATCATCCCCCATCTGAGGAAACTTCACTGGCTCCCCATACACAAAAGATGCCAATTCAAGATCTGACCCATGCCTACAAAGCCCTTCACAAACAAGGACCAGCTTGCCTCAACCACCACCTCAGCTTCCACCTCCCGTCCAGACCCATGTGCTCTACCTCCCTTTCCCTCACCCACCCCCCTGCATCCATCACTGTAATAGTGGAGGCTGCTCCTTCTCCTACCTCACTACAAAATCCTGGAACAGCCTCCCCATCCACCTCAGAACAGAACCTTCCCTCCAAGAATTCAGAAGGGGGCTGAAGACCTGGCTCTTTGACTTTAACATCAAACAGCCAGACCCAGCGTCTGGATACCCTCATGGGTGATTAGCATGCTATACAAATCCTGATTGATTGATTTATTGGCCTACTGGTGATCGCCAGTGGTTAGTTATAGTTATGACCTAGTTTCCAGGGGTTTTGCTAATAACTTTGGCACCATTTAACAAATCTTCACAAACATTTCAAAACTAGTTTGCACCTGAGTTCAGCTGCTGTGTTGAACATTTCAGGGTGATTCCTAAAAGGAGGGCAGAGAAAAAATGGAGCCCTAATACACGTTTTCGCCATTAAATTTTACCATAGAGATTTTAGACACAACTACAGCCCAAACTGCAGGAAGGGATTACACCAAATTTGGAAAAAAACTAGCACTTGGTAGGAATTCCCTGACACTGTAGGCCTCATAGTGGGTCCCCAGGGGACTCCGCTGGGGCTAAAAAGCAGTTTTCCTAAAAAAACATTTTGCCACATAAATCGCGGAGGATCTGTGAATCTTGGCTACGATTTAAAATAAACCTCTGCCCCTAGCTTGACCAAGTCCCAGGGACAAATTCAAATAAGCATATTGGTGAGGGGGTGCATGCTCCCCTCCCCATCGCTGATTTCAGTCTCAGGGTTCACTACCTTCCCGGGACCAGGACAAAGTTCAATAAGGTGGTTGCCTGTATGAGGGTAGTGGACAACAGGGCCTGGCCACTGGGCAGGCCCTGATGTCGACCCCCTACTGAGCAAGGCTGAAGGCCATGCGAGGCATAGGGGTTGGCTGCAGAATGTTGGCTAAAAGCCAGGGCCTGCAGCCAACCCACCTTTACGCACGGCGAAAGACTGTGCATGGAACATGGTTAGGTGCCTGCTGCAACACCTGCTGTGCACTGCTGAAGAACGCAGGCAAGGCCCTGCGGCCAACCCTCACGGCGCACAACCAAAGGAATGCACACCGGGGGTTGGATTAACGTAAGGTAATTAAATATTACTTTTTAAAAAAACTATGAAAAAGTCAAAGGTTACAGGGACATTATTGTTAGAAATCTTTCTTTAGAAAAACAAAGGTTAGAGGGACTTTATAGTTAGGTTCAGATTTTACGTGCACAAAATCATAGAAATTCAACCACAGAATTTAAACAGTTACAGTTATATTTATGTCAAGAAATATAACTTGTGCCCTATTGTAACTACAACTCATGCCCTCGCCATGCACTGCTACTTACCCCACATACTACATCAGTAGTTACATATTCTATGGCATCATTCATAATATAACTGCAACATTTGCAATAAAATTATTGATGAGAAAACTGTACTTCACAGGGTTCAATTATATTTACTGTAGGGCACAGTGAAAACACCACATACAATTTAGGAAATAGATATATTATATTTTTATGAACAAAATAAGACCAAAATGACAAGAATCTAATAAGTGGAACTCGAGATCTGAAATTTTAAAGAATAAACTTTGTTGTAGTGCTTAGAAGCATAAAGCCCCCACCGTAGATATCTGGTCGTGCTCGACTGGGTAAAATCTGAAAAGTCAGGCCAACCGTGATGGCGCTCAAGTCAGATGCAGGGACCATCCTTGGCCCACTGAAACAGTATCTTGGTTCGGAAAAGCGTTGAAGTTGAGGACAATATGTGAGGAACAAAGGGAGGCAAAACTTTGGCATTGAACCTGAGATGTAGGTGATGCATTGGCTCCAGGCTGTGCAAATTCAAAATGCATCAGGAATGGAGGCAATGAGTCACACAGTAGGCAATGAGGTGTTCCCTATAATAACAGCAGAGACGATGCGCTGGCATCGACGGCGATGCAGTATCCTCTATCCTCGGAGCAGTGAAGATGCACTGTCTCCGATCAGTGCAACAGCGAAGGTTTGGAAGTTCTGGCAGTTGCAGCACTTTATACCCATTTTCAAGGGCCCAGGACTGGATTGGCACCACTTGGAAGGATAAGACTTGCAACAAGCAAAGTCCAGGTGCTGTTGCAGGATTATGAGAAGTCATTGATGTCCCTGAGACTTAAAACAGGGGCAAGCGAACGTGCCCTTGGAGTCACTCTGGGTTCAAGTGAGGTGGGTCTAGTCCTTCCTCAGCAGGGCAGAAGGCAGCAGGGCTGTATATTAGAAAAACAGTTCTTCCAGAGCAGCAGCCCAGAGTTGTAGTGATTGTAGCAGCACAACAATCCTTTCTCCTAGCATAGTTCTTCACAGATCCAATAGTGTACTGAGTTAGTAGGGTCAGAGGTCCTTTCTTCCTGCCCTAACTCCAGACTCATAACAGGGGGTATGCAGTCCTTTGTGTTGGAGCAGGACACTATCCATTCAGGTGTGTCTGCTTCTCCCTCCCATCCTGCCCAGGATGGCCCATCATGACATTGGTGGCCCATCAATCACACCTAACCTCCATTTGTGTGTGGCTGTCTAGAAGGTATGCACAGTCCCAGCTGTCACCCTAGCCGAGACGTGTATTGGAAACAGGCTGCAGACACACAGGGCATTTTCAAAATTGTAACTGTTGGAAAGTGGATTATTGGTAAGGGCAGGTAAGTACCTAAACTTAGCAACTGGTCACAAACCCCCACTAGGTCCAGTCAAGGTCTCAATAAATTAATCCTGGCTGAACCCTTGGTAGCTTGGCAACGAGCAGTTAGGCTTAGGAGACAGGTGTGTAAAGCCTTTAATATGAACAAACCAGCAAAAAAGTAAAATACAAAACACAATAAAACTCCAACAGCAATTTATAAAAATAGATTATATTTGTATCTTTAAAATGACAAAAATCCAATAGAGGAACCTGAGATATCAATTTTTAAAGATTAAGGCCCTCATTACAACATTGGCGGTATTGACCGCCTACCTCCACTGTGACTGCTACCAACATACCGCCGCCGTGGCTACCAGCCAGCAGTGCATATTATGACCACCTCTGGTATTCCGCCAGAAATCTGGCGGAACACTGCCACCGGTCATGGCGGCGGACGGCGGTAAGGCAGCGCTGCTGACAGCAGCACCGCCACACCAGCACAACACCGCCGACCGTATCATGAGCAATGATACGGCCTGGCAGTGTTTTGCTGTCGGACGCTGCTGCTGACAGCAGCGCCGCAGACCTTCTCCAGCTGGAGGACCCCCTGAAAGCAGGTAAGTCGGGTTCTCCGACCGGAGAGGGGGGTGCATGAATGAGTGATTGTGAGTGTTGTGTGCTGTGGATGCATGTGTGTGACAAGCTATGTTGGTGTGTGTCGTGGTGTGTGGGTATGCATGTGTGCATGCATGGGTGGAGGTGGGTATGCGTTTGTGCATGTGTGTATAAGGGTGTGCGTGTGGGTGTGGATATGTGCCGGGGGTGGGAGCGTGTGGGGGTGGTTTGGGAGGACTCTGGGGAGGAGGTGGGGTTTGGGGAGGCCCTGATAGTGCCTACCGCCATGATTTTCATGGCGGTACAAAAACCACGGATACCATGGCGGTAGGCAGGGTAGTAATCCCGAGGGTGGGAATGTGACAGCTGCTGGGCTGGAGACCGAAGTCTCCAGCCCAGTGGCTGTTACCACCCTGGCGGTCGGTGTGTTAAAGTGGCAGTGTTGGATGGCGGTAACTGCCAGGGTCCAAATCCCATTTTTCTTACAGCTAGCCTGTTGGCGGTATTACCACCGCTTTAACACCGATCGCCAGGGTTGTATTGAGGGCCTAAATGCTTTCTAGCGATTAGAAATAAAAAGCACCAATCTGGGCATCTGGCCGCACTCGACCAGGGCAAAGTCAGAAGTTGAGGCCGACTGCGATGCAACCCTTCTGGGCTACACTGAGCAAGAGGCCTTGGTTAAAGTAGTACCTTCATACTTAGCCGTTTTCTTGAAGATTTTTCCTCAACTGGGGTGAAGTCACAAGTTGAGGCCGACCTCATTGGAGCCCTCTTTGGATACCCTGCCTGGGAGGCGTCAGTCTAGGTTCCTATGTTCAGACTTAGAAACTTTTTCAGGATGAAAATCTTCATTTGGGAGAACGTTGAAAGTTGAAGCTGACCTCAATGGAACCCTCCTCGGATACGCTGTGAGGAAAACCTCAGTCAAACGTTTACCTTCAGACATAGAATCTTTTTTGGAGCTTTTCTTCCACGACTTTGGACGACCCTCCTCAGCAAGCTGATTTAGATGTGAAGTCGTCGGATTGCCTTTCCACGGGCCGCCCGTGAAACCCTGGAAATCTGGGGCTCTGAAGCTTTTTAGGTGGACAAACCTGCAAGTCAGGCCAGGACGCGGTTGGTGTTGGCCGGCTTTACTCACGATGTCGGGTCAGTCCACTTATGGACCTTTTTCCAGAGTTGCTCCAAACTTCTCCAAACTTCTGGATCTTCTTCCAGAAGTACTTTTAAGGTTCAAATCCTTAAATGACCACTGGTCACTGCTCAGCTGGTCTATTTCTGTAGGACAAGGAGCAGGACTTGGAGCAGGGGACTCTGGTCAGCTCTTTTCTACATGTAACCTACAGGGAGTCCTTTCTTGGAGTAGTAACAGCCAGGCAAAGACCTTTTCTTGATGAAGCCCAAAGTGTGCAGCTAGTGCAGTCCTTCTGAGTGCAGTGTCCAGGTGCAGACCAGGGGTCCAGCAGGGCAGTCCTTCTTCTTCTTGTCTTGTTCCAGTATGGATCTGAAGTGAGGGGCAGCTCTGCCATATTTATCCTTGCTCTTGGGGTGGCAAGAGCAGGGTGCTCCTGCCCAAACATGTGCAGGCCACCGTTTTGAGTGACCACTTCCTGGGAAGTCTGACAAAAATCAGTCCCAGGGAGCAACTGATCCAAAATCCAAGATGGCAAAAATTCAATCTTAGAGTTTAGATCTGGCTGAGTCCACCCACTGATGTGGCTAAGTTTCCCTTAACACACCTCTTTC
Source organism: Pleurodeles waltl (assembly GCF_031143425.1). NCBI lineage: Eukaryota > Metazoa > Chordata > Amphibia > Caudata > Salamandridae > Pleurodeles > Pleurodeles waltl. The sequence continues at coordinate 570,133,193 of NC_090442.1, forward strand.
CAGCCCTCTCCTAATCTAATCAGTGGGTACCTGATTATCTGGGGCTGCAGTAAATGGGGGAGGTATATTGGCTGTCCCAAAAGTCCTTCCCTCCTTTGAAGTCCACTTTGGCTGCCCTCACCCCATTCTGTTCTACCATCTGTTGAGGCAGATCTTTCCTTTGGTTCAGCCCAGGCCACTTCACACCTCATCAAGGCAGCCTGGCTCAGGCTGCCAGAAGCTGACCAATCAGAGAAAGAAACTACAGGGCTGAAGTTGGTAACTTTTAGCAAGAGTTCTAAATCTCTTTCTCTATTCAGATTATATTAAATTTAACAGTGGCAAGTTGTTGGGTTTATAATAACTTTTAATATAATACTAAACATGCTATGTTTAGCTCATTCCTATGGAAAATAAGACTTTGTTATTTTAAAAGAGAGTCTCTCCATGTTAGCCTATGGAGCCCATTCACTACAATGGGGAACAACTATTTTGGCTATTTGTCCCCCACTATGGCTTATAAAACATATTTTATAAACTCCCGGCTTATAGTTACACTGCACCCAATCTTGGGGACACTTAGGACAAACATTAGGGGTGCCTTATATGTAAAAGTAAGGTAGCTCAGGACTTTGGAAGTACTTTATGTTCCAAAGTCGAATTTGGGACTCACTTTAACTTTAAAGCAGCCAGTAAGGCAGACCTGCCTTTAAAATGACACTGGACACCACAGCAGTGCACCATATACCATATAGTAGAGACTTATAGGTAGGTTGCTACAGCCAATTATAGTTAGCTAAATTTGCATATAACATTTTAGTCCGAGCACAGGCCCTGGGACTGTTTAGCAGTGCCCAGGACACTATCAAAGTCAGAAAAACACCAGTATGAATGACAAATGGGAGAAAAAATGTATGTGGCTTCACAATCGGCACAGTTTTCCCACAGTAACAATAAATCTGACTTTACCATTAAAGAGGATTTCTTATTTCAATTCCATAGGTACTAAACATGACATATCTTCTCCTTCTCAATTAGAAAGTATTAGAGCTTATTAAATGTAATGAGCAATCCCCAATGTTAACCTGTGAGAGAGGTATGCCTCACAGTAGTGAAAAACGAAGTTGGGAGGTTTTTCACTACCTACCTGGACATGTAAAACATAAACGTATATGGCCTGGCTTTTAATTATATAGCACCCTGATAAATGCACTACTTAGGGCCTACCTTAGGGATAACGTATGTTATTAAAGGGGAGTTTAAGGTTTGGCAAGAGGTTTTAAATGGCAAGTCGACATGTAAGTGTAACTGGATATATAGGCTCTGCAGTGGCAGGACAGAGAAATGGTTAAGGGCTCCTTGAGTAGGTGGCACATGCAGTGCTGCAGTCCCACTAGTAGTATTTAATTTAGAGGTCCTGGGCACATGTAGTGCACTTTATTGGGGACTTGTAAGTAATGTTTTTAAATGTACCAATTGTGGATGTACCAATCAAACCAAGTTTAGGGCAGAGAGCACATAAACCTTAGCCCTAGTCAACAGTGGTAAAGTGTGCAGAGTCTTAAGGCCAAGAAAAAGCAATAAGAAATTAGCAAAATTGTGAGGCAAACAGACAAACCCTTCGGGGGAAGACCATCCTATGGTTGACAGGTCTAAGAGAGCTAAAAGTGTGAAGACCCTTTCTATGGAAACTCTAACCTAACTATACATATATATATATATATATATATATATATATATATATATATATATATATATATATATATATATATATATATATATATATATTCACTTAAAAAACCAAAGGTTACAGGAATGTTATGGTTCTGCATTTATCCACACAACACCATAGAAATTCAGCAGTTATAGAGTTGTTTTAAGTAACTGTAACTTGCAGCCTAAGGTAACTATAACTTGTGCCCCAGCCATGCACAATTTTTTCTTCAATAATTTGTCTTCTAATGTTTCATTGATATTTTTATCAATGTTATAAAAGTTGCCATGAGTGCTGTAATATGTGGGGGTAATTAGCAGTGCATAGCGAGAGTTATAGTTACCTTAGGCCACAAGTTATAGTTACTTAAAATAGCTCTAACTATAACTCCTAAATTTTTATGGTTTTGTGCAAGTAAATTCAGAACCTAACTAGAACGTCCCTGTAACTTTTGGCTTTTAAAGTTAATTTCTATATTTAAAAAAAAAAAAATCCTAACTATAATGTCCTGGTAACCTTTGTTTTTTCAGTGACTAGATATATATATATATAAATATTACAGTCGCCGCTAGATATATATAGTTAGGACCATGTTTCCATAGAAAAAGAGTTTTTGACTTGTCTATATCTTTGTCTCCGTTTAACGAATCCACTACATTTTGCAAACAAAATTGTGCCAGTGACTCTTGTTATGTATGGGAAGTTTCTGGGTGATGCGTCAAGCAGGGGTTGAGAAAAGGGGGCAGCAAAAAATATGTATTTCCCGTATTAATTCCCATTGGAGTTTTGAACACAACTACAGTCCAAACCTTTGGCGGAATTACACCAAATTTGGTAGAAAGGTAGCTTTCAGTATGCAGATTACACTTTCAGTCATTTGGTGTAAATCCATTCAGTAGTTTTTGAAATATTAAAGGGAAAAAACATTTCTATAACTAGGGGTGTGTATCCTCCCCGATAACTTCGTGAATAATAATAGCTTGTGCATGGAGCTGCAGGGCTCTGATTAGCTGACAACATTTCAAACCAGGAAGTATTGCCAGCCATCTTGGGACTCAGCTGTGGGCCTTGGCTTCAGCCGAGTCCCAGAAAAAAAGTGAAAAAAAGAAAAGGGGCCAGAGTAGGGACATACTGACCCCTTAGCTTTCGTGCTGGGGTCCCAGAGGGACCATGCGAGGGCTAAAAAAACATTTTTTCAAAAAACTGTTGCAAGATTTTGTGCCAACTTTGTGAATTTGCTGGAAACATTGCACACAAAAAAACAAGTGCAGGATTTTTTGAAGAAGCCCACGGGTGGGCCAGGTCTCAGGGGCATTTTGAAATAATGTGGAGGCACCATGCGCTCCCTGCAGTCCCTGGGACCCCCACCTCCCTGGGGCATTAAAATTATGAACGCAGGGGGCTGTATGCCCCCCCGCCCAGGAGACCACCTCATCCCCAGGGCTTCAATTAAATTAAATGTGAGGGGGCAAGCGCCCCCTGCAGCCCCAGGGACAGACACCTCCCGTGGACTTAATGAAATTGAATGAATGGAGGCCAAGTCCCGTCACCGCAGCCTCAGGGACCACCACCTTCCCGGGGCTTAATGAAATTGAATGTGGGGACCACCCGGGCCACCCCCACTGCTCTGTGGGCCACCACATCCCTAGGCCTGGGGCTTAATGAAATTGAAAGTAGGGCTGCCTGTCCCCCTCTACAGCCCCAAGGACCACCATCTTCCCTTTACTTTAAAGAAAATGAATGCAAGGGGGCCGCGCGCCCCCCCTCACACCCTGGGGACCACCACTTCTCTGGGGCTGGATTACATTGGCCCTGGGGACCGCTACCCCCTAGGGCCAGCTCCTGCTATGTCTCAGGGTGCCCACCCCAATGTCAAACAGCTCTCACTTGCAGAAGATTTAGGGGGTCATTACGATGCCGGCGGCCGGTGCAATAGTGGAGGTATTAGTGGTACCTACTTCCACTATTATGACATTGGCCCTGGGGACCGTTACCCCCTAGGGCCGGCTCCTGCTATGTCTCAGGGTGCCCACCCCAAGGACATAGCAGTTTGCTCTGACTTGGCGGGAGCTTTGACAGCTCCTGCTAAGTCATAGTAAACACTTCACTTTCTGTAAGTGAGAGCTGTCAAACAGCTCTCACTTGCAGAAGATTTAGGGGGTCATTACGATGCCAGCGGTCGGTGCAATAGTGGAGGTATTACCGCCAACAGGCTGGTGGTACCTACTTCCACTATTATGACATTGGCGGTTTGGCCAAAGCCAAACCTCCAAGTCAACACACCGACCGCCACGGTGGTAATGACCGTTGGGCTGGAGACTTCAGTCTCCACCCCGGCGGCCGTCACTAGGCCGCCCATGACATTTTGACCTCGCCCACCGCCATGGTTTCCGTGGTTTCTGTACCGCCACGGAAACCATGGCGATGGGCACTATCAGTGCCAGGGAGTTCCTTTCCTGACACTGATAGGGGTCTCCCCCGTCCCCCTCCCCAGAGTCCTCCCCCACCCACCCCCCCACATATTCACACACAAACGCGCATACATACACACCCATACACATACGTATACACACATTCACCCACGCATGCATACATTCATACACACTTACTTCAAAACTCACAAACATATATCCAGGCACACACGCAAGCACACAACACAACATGCACATACACACACACACACACTCATGCACACACGCATTACACATGCATTCCTGCATTCAAACACAGTCACACACGCGCACACAACACCCCCACCCCCTCTCCTGTCGGATAACTTGACTTACCTGCTTGCAGGGGGTCCTCTGGCAGGAGACGGGACGCGGCGCTGCTGCCAGCAGCAGCGTCCGCCAGCAAATCACTGCCAGGCAGTATCATGGAACATGATATGGTAGGCGGTGTTTTGCCGGTGTTACGCTGCTGCTGGCAGCAGCGCTACCTCACTGCCGTCCACCGCCATGACCATCGGTGGACTTCCTCCAGCCTTCTGGCAGAATTCCAACTACGGTCATAATGGCATGGACGGTCAGTAGCCACTGCGACGGTATGTTGACGGCCATCATCGTGGCGATAGGCAACATTTGCCGCCAATGTCATAACGAGGCCTTAGTTTTCATCTCTTTCCCTGCTTGCAAATATGTGTGCAAGGAAACAGTTGAAAATATTGCTCCCACAAGCAGGGAGCTGCTATTTAAAACAGCTCCCTGCTTGTGGGAGCAATGCTGGCTCCGAAGGACATGGGGATCCGTCTAGGACAGTGGGGGCCTTCAGGTAACTAAAACTCGCGCCTTTGCCATGCACAACTAATTACCCCACAAATTACAGCACTCATGACATCTTTGATAACATCACTGATAATGTCAATGTAATACTTGCAGTAAAACCTTTATGAAAAAACTGATGGTGGCGCAAGTTATAGTTACCTTAGGGCACGAGTTATAGTTACTTGAGATGACTCTAACTATAAGAGGTGAATTTCTATGGATTTGTACGTTTAAAATGTGAACCTAACTAGAACATCCCTGTAACCTTTGTTTTTTCAGTGAATATATATATATATATATATATACATATATATATATATAAATATATATATATGTATATATAAAAAACACGGTCCTACTAGGGTGATCTCAGAATTAAGTATAGTTTTATTTTTGTAATCATAGTATCTGGCCGAAATACTCTTATCCTAAGTCCTTCTTCTCCCTTTTCTAGGTGTGTCCAAGGAGAATCTTTTCTTCGATCGTCTGATGGTGCGGGACACTGTCTCCAAGGTAGGGGACCTCCACGTATCTTCCTCGGAAAAAAGAAACAGAGGACGAGCTCAGGTAAGTGTATTTTTAGGGGTTGTGTGGGGATAAGGGCACTGGGGGGGTATAGGTGGAGGACAGTGAGGGCTGGTGGTTTTTCTTCTCTTTTCTCCCTTCCCAGTGGTTCAAACAATCAGTAGTGCGAGTCATGCATAGGTGCAATTTCCTCCTTTATTACTTCCACCTGGAGTTAACATTTATCTATATTTAGACTTTGTTTAGATAAATCTCCACCTAGGTCTCCTTTTATATCTCTCCCCTCTCCTCCCATTACGCATTTCAGCACAGCCCGACCCTTGCTGAAATAACCCCGTACCTTGTGGAGCCACGTCCCTCCAGGAACATGGCTGGGCTGCTCCCCGTTGTCTGGATCCCGGCACCTGTCTGGTCTGTTCAGGGACTTCGGTGCTTCTTGTCCTGGCTCCGCTTCACTTGGGCACTTCTTTGATGGCTGCCAATTGGGTCCCGCATCTTCTTCTCCTGACGTGGATGTAGGCTACTCGTCTTCCATCTCTCCTGTGCGGCACACGTTTTCCAACCACGTCTCGGCTTCTTCTTCCTCTTTTTCTTCCGTCGAGCGCCAGCCCTCCAGGTCGCAACCCCAGAAGTTCCCAGCGTCCAGTGGGAAGAATCTCCTCTCAGTGCGCCCAGGGAACTCCTCCGGTGTTCCCTTTGTTGCCTTGCCCCCGGGGTACATGTCGGGCTGCCTATCGCGGTCCGGATCCAAGGCGGCCTGGCCACAGTCCCCAAATGTGATTTTCCCATTAATTTTTCCATAGGAAATTTATACAAAGCTACAGACCAAACAGCTGGAAGGATTTACTCCAAATGTAGAGAAAAGCTAGATCTTGGTCAATAAAGTGTGCCTTTTGTGTATTGTTTATATCCATTTAGTAGTTTTTAAGCAATTAAGGGTCAAACACTTTGTATATTTCATGCCGCTGAGCCAACAGATTACAAGGTGAGATCTGATTCGATGCAACCATGTAATGGCAGCAGACATTTTAGTTTTAGTGCTTGGGACTCAGTCCTCAGTGCTGAAAAAAAATCCAAAAATAGATATAAGTGGCCAGACTAAATGTAACCTTTCCCCTCTCCAGGCCTGTTGTGGAGGACCACAGATGGAGACTTCTGTGGTAGAAAAAAAAAATCTGAATTTTGCTGCAGATTTAAGGAGGATCTATGAATTTGGGCAAAATGTTTAAAAAGCGGGCTCCCGTTTAACAAAAAAATACCTCCAGGGTTGTCCAGGGCACCATTGGCCCAGGGAGGGTGGCTGAATGCCCCCTCCCCTTCAAAAAGGAAGGGCGCAGGAGGATGGGGTCCGTGGGGCCCATTGTGGCTCTGAAGTGGGGCTACACACTGCCTTACCCTTAAAAAAGGAAAGGCCCCAGGGGATGGTGTTGCTGGGGCTACTATTGGCTCAGGGTGGGGCCACACATGCCCCTCCCAATTAAATATATGGTTAGGTCCCTGGGATGGAGCCCCCGGGCCACTATTGGCTCAGGGAGGTGGCCTGCACACCCGCTTAAAATAAAAAAGGCCCAACTGGATGCAGTTTCTGAGGCCCACAGCGGCTCAAGGAGGGGCCTGTATACCTCCTCCCCTTAATTAATTAAAAGGGCTGCAGGGTATGGGGTCTCTGGGGCCCCCAATGCTCAGGGGTGGGGGCCTTCTGCTCCCTCACCAATATATTTAAAAAAAAGAATTGCTGGCTCTTACCGGCACCTGTAATGAGTGCTGGCAGGGGAGTCGGCTGGGCTGTTAGAGCCCTGGGGCTACCCCTCCAGCCCCCATCAAAAAATAATCTGAGTGTCTTTGATGGGCACGGTACACCAACAATAATTTAAAAAATAAATAAATAAATTAGCAGAGTTATTATTCACTGCTCCTTGGAAAGAGAGTCTCATAATGCCCTAGGGCACTTTTAAAAGCATATTTTCATACTAGTGGTGCCCCTAGAAGAGGCGGGGGCACCCCCAAGCATTTTTTTATGTTATGGGCTGCTTCAGGGAATGTAGCAGCAGCCCAAATAAAATTAAAAGAAACAGTAAGGGCCTCATTATGAGCTTGGCGGTCCCACTACGGGACCTCCAAACCCACGGGGAGGACGCCACCCTTAAGAGAACCCAGGCCAACATCCTAAAACCCCAGCACCCTCGGAATGTGCACTGTGTGCAAAGACAGTGCTGGGCAGGGGGGCCCCTGCATGGTCCATACCATGGGCAGTGCAGTGGCCCCCCTGTGCCCCCAGCACTAGCTTTCCACCAGCCTTTTCATGGCGAGCTAACCACCATGAAAAAGCTGGCAGATAGATGGGTTGTAATCAGCCAGGCAGTGCTGGGTTCAGTGCCGCCATGGCTGATTACAAGCCCAACTGCCATCACCCGGTCAGGATATTTGAACCTGGTTGGGACAGCAGTCTTTAGGCGGGTCCACCTGCCAATCTTGTAATGTGACAGTTGGACCGCCACAGCGGTCCGACCACTACCGCGGGGCTGGGAGTCCGAGGGCCGCCAGACTCGTAATGAGGCCATAAGTCTCCTGGGTCATTAAATTCATGACCTTAGGAGCACTTACCATTTGTTTAAAAGCACTCAGAGGTGGAGCTCTATGCTTTTCAGCTGGAGTGAGTGAGAGTGGAAATTGACTGTATTGAATAATTTAGATTATCCGCTTTTCTTCTGGACCCCAAGCAATGAACATTGGAGGTGTAGCATGAGATAAGTAGAGGCTGCAATCAAAAACATTTATTAATTTTAAATACGAATCAATTACATTTCTTATGAAAGTCAGTGTTGAGAGTAGATTAAGTATTTTTATTATCAGTTTTCTTACTTTCTCATCTTTATTGACAATTCAGAAATCATATATCAAATTTGACAGAACAGGTATGAAGTGCTTTCCATACAGATTAATTCCCTAGTCTAATATAAGGATGGTTTTAAGACAAAGAAAATTATCTAGAAGAACCCATAAAGAGTTCATAAATCAAAGATGTGAAAGCATTTAGAACTCAGTAGTGTTTTAGAGAAACCAGATTTCTAATAAGGTCTAAGAATAGAATTTAAGTACAAAAAATGAAGCAGCTCAAAGTGAGACTGAGTAGTATCTCAGACAGTGTCTGTGAGAAATGACAGAGTTTCAGAATAGAGGAGGGAATTGTTGCTAAATAAGCCCAAGCCTCTAATGCTTCTCTGCTAAAGCGTCTTTAAAAACATTCTGAAAGCTCCTCACACATCTAGGAGCACACATTTTATAAGCATACAATTTTGAAACTTGTATCTTCTTTCTTCGTCTCCAGTACTTGTTCGGCCATTCAAATGTGATGTCTCATGAGAACAGGATGGTTTCTGTCAACTAATCTCTCTAACAAAACAGCTAAAAAACATTTTATTCTACATGTTCTAGCATTGTAGCTAAGCTATTTATTGGATGCCAGTTCTCAGCTGTTCAAGATATAAGTGCATGATTAATGTAATATTGGTAACAATTCTATTCAATAGATGAACTTATGAACGTGTGAAAAATTATACATTTAATAGGATGGTTCATTGTTAATCTGTCTATACAAATTCTTACATTCATCCATAATACATTTTAAGCTAGGAAATTAGTGAAAAATCAGGTAAAATATGTGCTCAGTGGTACATTCTTTAGCTAAAGACTGCAAATATTGCTACTTATGTTTTCAGCTTCTGCATTATGCAGAAACTGAGAAAATAAATGCATTTCATTCTTGTTTTCAGACCTAGATAGAATTTTTACACGTTTAATTTCTACATAAAATTTTTGTTAGTTAGAAAATGCTGTTCCAAGTGCAAGGCTTTCTTGTGGTTGATTTTATGATTGCATTTTGAGGGCTGAAAAATGTTAAAAACAAAGACTTGGAGGCATGCAGGTTTTATTTTTGTAAAAAACATCATATCTGAATCTTTCTTTTAACATGTTTAAGCCCACAAAGGGCAATCATAAAAGTAATGTTAAAAGAAAGAATAACAGTCATGTTTCTTTCTTTTTTTATTAAAACTTTATTTAACATTTTTTCTAATAATCACTGTTATTAAACATTGCATTCTATGAATTAATGAAATATACATTTGATTAAAAATATTGGAGATCGTCATGCACTGCTTATTACGCCATATATGATATTACTCATGACATGATCTATGAAATCATTGATAGCTTGACTGCATCATCTGAAATTACATCATTGATGACAGGTCTGTGCATGGCGGGTGCGTAAGTTATAACTGGTGAATTTCAGTGGTTTTGTTTGTTTAAAGTGGTATGTTTTGACTAATATTTTCACCTAACTATAACATTACTTGAAGCTTTGATTTGTTCAGTGGTTATACATATCTATATATGGACAACTAAACTGTGCTGCAGGATGACAATCTGACCTACCCAATCATGCAATCAGTCCAACTTTGGGCCACTGACTGAGTGGGTACATCACTACACACTTCAGACATGCCAAGCCTTACATCTGTCTGTTGAGGATTCTGTGAGCCAAGGCACATGTGCTCCGAACATGACAGGTACACCTACCATGATACAACCCCCAAGCCCAGATACACTTGCATAACTACTCACATGTGTATGTGAACTACCACACTAGCACCACATAGATATAAATGCCAACATTAGGCTCCTAAACAGCCAGGACTCATTTGCCACATCCTTAATTTCAAATGCAACTATTTGCACTGTAGAATCTTCCCTGAACCTTTCAAATGAATTATGATGGTGATACATATTTGCCAAGTATGAGCCTATATTTAATGCCTACAACAGTATGCTCAAGGACAATGTTTTGTGCTACTTTCCCCTCACAGAACATTAGCAAGGTTGTAACATTCTGAGCTTTGGATGTCAATATATGCATACCCATAGAAATGTTGAAACACATCTATAGTATCAAACATGCAAGTTGTCTACTCTGATGAGGCATCACAAATGTCTGTGTACATCCCTCACTTACCAAGGGGGATTACCTTGTAACAGGCATGAAGATGTTAACCGTGTAGGTCATGTGACATGTCAGATGGACATCAGAGCCTCACCTGCTGCTGTCACTTATCAGAAAGCATTAGAAAACTAGTGATGAATAATATATGTCTGACTCTATGTTGCACATAAACAGAAATATTGGGACATTGCAGAGGATAGAGTTCAAGGACCTACACACCATACCACCATTACACTGGCAGGATTTACCTTTTGGTGGGTACCTGAAATCACCAATGTTGAAAATGCAGTATACTGGTACACATATGACACAGTCATCTGTGCACCATTATATGCAATTGTACTGAGGGAACATAGTTGAGTAACATGCCTCTAAATACATTTGTATGTGCACACCTGGGTGCCATGGATGGCTACGGTACATCAATGTGTACACAGAAAATGTGACACTTTGCACTTACCACATTGTCAGAGCCAACATCCAGTTCCCTTACTCAATCACCTGTTAAAGGGCTAAACATGACTTAGGTTTGTACTTACCCACTTGTGGCTGCTGGGCAGCCTTAAAATGCCCATCCAACTCAGGGTAGGCCACCGCCAAAATGCGGGCCATTAGGGGGTCAGTGTCCAATGGGCACCCGTCCTCGTTGGGAGGATATCCCCAACTGGGCCTCTGTTGTCTTCCAGGCCCAGCGTCTCAGGTCCTTCCACCTCTTCCGACAGTTGGCACTCTGCCAGCTGCAGACCCCCAGGGTCTGCACATTTTTGGCAATGGCACGCCAAATCCCCTTTTTCTGATGGGCGTTGACCTGCATGGATGACATAGATATAAAAGTATGTCATGTCCACATGTACCATATTACAACAGGCAGGGTTATAACTAGTTGATACACAAGCCAAACACATACTGTCATTAACATCCCTTCCAATGATAGATGAACACATGCAATCAGGCCAGATGGTAGGTGGAAAGAGGCAGACAACATGCATCTCCAACATCAGCTGTCATGTCATCACATATGACCAGACAGCTAACACATTTGCAAATATGCTATTTTAGGAGGAGTCTGGTATACAAACTCAACTAACCTTGTGCAACAGTTATAAGGTGGGTCAGGAAACATGCATCAAATAATCTCCACAAAGTCTCAGGACTCACAACCTGTCACAAATGTAAGTACATGACCAGGTACTCATCTTATTCATATAAAAACTTTGGCATCCTACAGACATTAAGCACACATTGAGAAATGTTGCCCATCAGCCTTTTCTTAGTTTCACATAGTATAGTTGGGCTAAGGAAATACTTGTGCACATGGTGCACTTACCTGCTCCTCTGGTGCACCATATAACTGTTCATACAGGTGTAGGACCTCCTCCACCAGCTTCTCTAGCTTGTCGGGTGAGAAGGCAGGGGCCCTATCACCTGTAGGGCGTGGCACAATTTCTCCCGGAGGCAGTCACAGCAGCTCAGGTTGTGAAGGTCTTGCTGGCAGCAGTATAAGGAGTCAAGTGAGAGATGAAGTATGAAATGGCAGTCATGCCCGTGAAAGAAGACACTCTCACCACCGGCAGACATCGCTATTGGCCCAAGGCCGCCAAAGGCAGCAATGTATTCCAATGGCAATATCCATATCAGTAGTATCCGCCTACTGCCATGACAGACTTAGGTCATTTCCTGATGTCCAGTACTGTAGGTCAGACAGCTGCCATTTTAAGGACCTTAAATGGTCAGAAAAGTTAATATGGAAATGTGTCAAAGGGTCTGAAACATACTTATGCCATGATTTTCAGTGCTGGCTATGAGCAACCATGTTACTGAAATCTGATTCAAATATATTTTGTGATTTTCATGGGATGTGAGTTATGTATCATTGGTGGCATAGTCTGCACCCTCATGGCAATTGGTTAGATATTATTTGTGCCTAGAATATGTGAAACATGGTAAGTCTGTTTGTAGTTCCTGGAAGGTCTTCAGTGTCTCGCCCCTCCACACATCTCCCACTAGAGAGATACCCAACAGGTCCCATTCGGCAAAGACCTCCAGTGCGGCCGGAGCGCTCAACCATCTCCCTTTCCACAATGGAGTCTGTAGAGTGACCACTGCGCTCCAGCGGGTTTGTCGCAGTGCCGCCCGCCATGCCAGGAAGACCGCCCTGGTGACCCCTTCCATACTCTGGGGGAGGGGTGTGCCATATAATAAATCGAGGACACGTGGGAATCCTAGGAGTTCCAATTCTACCTGGTAAGCCGGATCTGTCCAGCCTCCAGCAAACCAATTGTGAATCACTAGCAGTTGGGTTGCCAGGTAGTATAAGTAAGGGTCCGAAGATCCCAGGCCTCCTTCATAAGTTCCTTTCCGACAGTACCGTGTTGCCACTCGGTGTCTAGCTCCCTTCCAAAGAAATAGAGCCGTGGTGGCTTCTAGAGCTCGGAACCACAAACGAGGCACTGGAAAGGGAAAGTTTTGAAACGCGTAACCTAGGCAGAGCCATTATCTTATACAGGGCAACGCGGCCTATGACGTTCAATGGCAGGGTCTGCCATCTCTGTAGATCCGTCTTAACACGCGCCATGAGTGAGTCTAGGTTTTTGGCCCATACCAGTTCCGGTAGGAGAGTCACCCAAAACGCCGATGTATTTGAAGCTTAATCTCCGAAGGGGTATCGTATCTTGCCAATCGAAGCAGTCTCGGGTATTTGCCAGGGGGACCAGCATTGACTTGGTAGAGATAATTTTTAAGCCCGATGCCAGTGCATAGCTGTTTAAGAGAAGGAGACTCCGCTGGCCTGACACACTCAGTGAGCCCATATATAGCAGGACATCATCCGCATATAGGGCTATTCTGTCTTCTCGGGCATGCCCCCACCTCCATCCACAGTATTCCGGATCAGTCCGGACCATTTGGGCCAGAGGTTCAATAACCAGGGTAAAGAGGAGGGGAGATAATGGGCAGCCCTGCCTCGTGCCTCGTCTGATTGCAAAGGCCGACGACATGGTCCCATTAACCTGCACCTGGGCTGAGGGGTCAGCATATAACGCCTGGACCAAACGGCAAAACCTCAGTCCAATGCCCGCCCTTTGGAGTACCAAGAAGAGAAAGCCCCAGTCCACTGAGTCAAATGCCTTTTCAAAATCGATACATAAGAGGGCTAAATCTCAGGGCAGCCGGTGACGCTCAGCGAGAGCCACATGCAGACGACGGATGCAATGGCGGGTACTCCGAGTTGCCATGAATCCACATTGGTCAGGATGGATCAGCTGCGGTAAGACCCGCCCGAGGTGTGTCGCAAGAATGTTAGCGAGGATTTTAACCTTGCAATTAATCAGGGATATCGGCCTATAGTCCGCACAGTATAGTGATGGGGGCTGAGTCTTGGGGTGCAGGTGTGGGATGGGTGGTATTTGGAGTGGTGAGGGGTGCCTATTACATGGTACCTAAATTTGGTGTGTGGCCTCTGCCTAGCTGTGTATGGTGTTTTTGATGCAAATAATTGTGGGGGCTGAAGGGGTGTGTTTTGTAGTGTAATTTGTAGGTGTGTTGGGTGTGTGGATGTGTCTCAGGTGTGTGGAATTCAAACTATTCAATGTGGTGTAGTATATTACTGTGTAGACCGCCGCGGTTCGCATCGCCATTGGTTTTCTGCCATGGGAGTACCGCTACCGTGATTTGTGGGTCGTAGGATTTTTGACGGGCTGTCGGTGCTGGTAGTGGATCCGTATCTTTCCCACCCTCTAGAGATCTGGCGGTGTCATAATTTTGGCAGCGTTTCAGCAGTCCTGGCTGTGTAACTCGTAATACGGTGGTCTATATGACTGCCAACATTGCGGTCTTTTGACAGTCGCCGCCGCTGCAGTCTTACCGTCAGACTGACAATCTCATAACGTAGCCCTTAGTGTGCAAATAAACATAAGATGGCTGAGTGCAAAAAAATGTAGATTCACTGTAAAAAATTAAAAACCTACCAACATTAAAACAATGCCTTGACAGCATAGGGCTCTCTTGTTGCTGTGCCTTTCCTACTTAGTAATTTGGCAATTTATGCCAAATACGATTTCCCCTGAGAAATTTTCCCTTCTGCAAAACATTTCATGGACTGAAATATGCTGGATGATAAGCCCTTACAAAGCAAAGTGAGAGTTTGCCATACCAATAGCAAGGTGGGAAGAATAATAGAAATTTAGTAAGAGACAATGGGCTTGATTTAGATCTTGGCAGGGTGGAATACTCCATCACAAACATGACAGATATCCTGTCCACTGTATTACAATCCCATCATATCTTTTGAAGGTTGTAATACGGTGAACATGATATCTGGCACATTTGTGCTGGAGTATTTCATCAACCGAGATCAAAACCAGGCCCTATCTCCCTTTGATAATACATCTGAAGAATTGATAAAGGTACGCTAAGACTATGGGGCATATTTAAGAGCCCCTTGCGCCACCTTAGCATCATTTATTTGATGCTAAGGTGGCACTAATGTTGCCTTTTCCCTGCACCATATTCACAAAGTGGGGCAATGCATGCATTGCCCCACTTTGTAACCCCTAGCGCCACATCATGCCTGCGCCAGGCATAATGTATGCAAGGGGACGTTCCAGCGCAGTGAAATTTAACAGATTTCATTTCACCATTTTTGGCGTCATTTTTAACACCTGCTCAGAGCAGGCGTTAAAATGCCGTCCCCATAGAAACCTATGGGCCTCGTTGCACTTTCCTACACTAGCGTCACAATTTTTGACACTAGTATAGCAAAGCAACACAATCGCATAAAAAATGTTGACACTATTGTGCTAACGACTGCTGTATTATAAATAGGGCACAACCATGTTGTCGTTAGGTGACAGTAGGGGGGGGGGCAGAAAAAGTGGTGCATCTGTTCTGATGCGCCTCTTTTTCATAAATATGGGCCTATGTGTCCTGATATCCAACAAATACTGAATCAGAGATACCTAACATGCCTTGTTCAAGTTAAATCCTTTATATAGACACTTTTGCACCTGTTGTCTATGTTGTCAGAAAATATTTTGACCTATGTCTGACACTATGATTTTGGCTAGTACACACCAACATAAAAATTACAAAAATGGTTTATGGTCAATATATGTAATCATCGAAAACAATAAATACATTAATTTGTTACATTAGGTGTTTGGTCTTTTTCTTTGTAATAAAGCTGCAAATATAGTTCTCCTTTACGTTGGTAATAAACTGCTAAGTGTGTAGGGATATCGGAGTGCATTTTAGGAGAAAGGACAGGGTACCAACGACGAAAATAAGATTGATTTAAGGGGTTGTGTGTCGTAATAAACGAAGCTTGAGTGGAGGATGTGCAGCAGGCTAATATGATGTTTGAAAGATTAATCAGGCTCATTTCAGAGTGGGAGGTGATGTGGGTTGGTTTTGCAGATGTCTAGCATTCAACAGTAATAAGAGTTTGCGGCTGGGGTAATATAGATTGACATCCTTATTGTACTATCACAATTCAGCTCAAGGTTATGAGCCGAAGGTGTATTGAAGATTTAAGGAGTTGACTATTGATGACTTAAGTGTTGATGGGTTATACAATAAGTAATGTTAGCAATCCAGTATCATAGGAGAGACAAATGCACACATAACTTAGACTTAGCCTGTGAAGGAGCCGAATGTATACGTACCTTTGACATAGGGGTGGTTACACATGGATCCAGGGAAGCCACATATTAAAGAACACCTCAGATTTGGACCCAGAATCTTGTGAGAGATAGCTTATCAAAGAATTGCACCAAAACAACAATGAGGTAAAGATATTACAAATAAAAAGGAAATATGATCTAATTAATACACTAAAACAGTGGTTCTCAAAGAAAATGTCAATACCAAAAGCCGCAAAGGGAATCTAAAGGATTTTTAAAGTAGATGAACACCATGGCAACCACCGTGAAGCGCAGTATACTTGTCTTAGAGTGGGTGTAAATGTTCTGAAGCATATTGTTTCTCAGTACGTGTGCACTTTTTTCCATACCACCTGCAGTCTTTGAATATGTTCAAGAGGCAGCTGGAAGAACAGATAGTTTTCATTCTTGAGGTCAGAAAAACAAGTCGTGTTGGCCTACAAGTATTATGACAAAAGTTTAGTCTGTGAGACAGCTATAGAACAATAGCTAACATCTTGGACGTTACTCCGGGGTTGTCAGGGGTTGCAGCTGCATCCCCTGGCTTGGCTCTTGCGAACCTTAGCACTGCCTTTGCAACCCCTGGCCTTAGGAGTGGCAAAATCAATGCCACGAAAACACAGGGCTCTGCACTCCTTATTGATTGTCTGTTTTTCATCATACTAAAAGTTAATAATATTCTATTATTCGCTAATAGGACCTAGGGGGACTGCTTTGGTAAGTAATAATGGTTTTAATTTGCGGGTGAGAGCGTATTTAAGTGAGGGAGGGTGTGTATGTATGAGAATATATTTCTGTATGTGTAAGCATGAGTTTGTGATTGAAAGTTAAGGAAAGTCAAGTGACATGTAATGAGTGAGATTGTGTAAGATTTAGGCCCGGATTTACTATTCTTTGACGCAAGGCAATACTGCACCCAAGCTGTTGTGCTGTCTTATGTCAAAGGGGGAAAGAAAAAATGCACCAAATCTAAGAAGATATGGTGCATTGTTTCTCTACCAGTACTCTGGCGTACTACGCAGATTTTCTTGTGCCAGAGTACAAGGTGTGTGCATTCTCTGAAGCATAGGTTTTGTATTGTAATGGTCCCCTTCCAGTACAAAAAACTATGCTTTAACATGTTTCCCACTTTGCATGTGTGCTATACAATACAGAACACAAAGTTGGAAAAACGAGAAGAAATAAAAACATTTCTCCTTGTTACACCTGCCTCGAGGAGGCATAAGATTTTGAAGCAAATTCCTGTCTTCCAATGTTTATAAATTAGGATTGGAGTTAAAATTCATGTGAGGTTGGATGTGAAAACTCATGCACCATCCATGGAACGCTTGATACAAAATAATGCAAACTTTGTGCTATTTTGTTCTACATCCAATACAAATTTTCAGTCGGTTGGATGTTAGGTCATGTGCCATGCCTTCCTGAAAAAAATCAGGGTCAGGGTCATATGATGTCACTTCTCGTGATGTCATTGAGGTCAAAGGTATGTGATGTTACTTCTGCTACCCCTGGCATTTTAGTGAATCGAAGCCCATGATATATCTGAGCAGAAAAACATTAGGCATAACATTTTGTTCATGAAAAATGTGCATAAGTAAATATTTAAAACCACAAATCAAATTGAGACATAGCCCTTTAGAATTTAGAGGTCTAGAACGCTGCACAGTTCCCCAAGACTCTTATTTGCTGAAAGGAATTATTTGTAAGTAAATTTTCCTCACAGTGACATTTTGCTGATATTCACATATTTGTTTACTCTGTTGAAACTTTGTGTAGTTCTCACCAGCAAATGACCGCGATCTCCACCAGTATCTCGGATCCCAAGGGCTGACGGTGGTCTTGGTTGTGATCAGCCAGAGCAGTGCTGAACTCCTGTTCTCTGCCAGCCATGAAAAGGCTGGTGAGAACAAGTGCTGGGGGCCACTGGGGGCCCCTGCACTGCCTATGACATTGTCATGGGCAGTGCAGGAGCCCCCTTCCCAGCACCGTCAAAATGCACACTGTCTGATCAGCAAACAGTGCGCATTTTGAGGGTGCTAGAGAAGCCCCCTGTATGACGGTATTGGATGCGGCTCCATGTGGAGCTGACGCTTGCTGCATGTTTTCCACTGGGCTGACTGGCACAAACCTTGGTTTCTGCCAGTCAGCCCAGTGGAAAACTTCCAACAGGGCAGGTGGGGAGACCGTCAAACTCATAATCAGGCCCTATAACTTGGAGTAATGAAGATTACTTGTAAGTAACCGAGTCGTGACCTACTTCATCCATCTTCCTCATCACAGTCCTAACAAGTGAACGTATACCAAAGCCACAGTAAAAACATGGACACCAGAACACTGCAGGAACCTCAACACCCGTTATGACGCTGAAAATAAAGCATCACAACAAACATTCAGTGAATTGCGGACAAAACTGCTCACCCAAAATCAGAAGAAAAAATCTCCTGCATCCATAATTTATAATGAGATATAAAAGTATGTGCGGAAGTACAAGTGGCTGCTGCACATATATCTTTCAATGAAGAACCTTTGAAGGCCACCCAAGATGAGACCTCCCCTAGTTGAATGATCTTGCACATCAAGAAGAAAAGAGACATCAGAACTCTGGTAGGCCACCAAAATAACTGTCACAATCTAACAAGACAAAATTGAAGTACTAGGACGATGGCCCCTATTTACTAAAGGAAAAGCCACAGTGAAAAATTATTTGTTATTGAAACAAGTAGCTATCCCAAGATAAATCTGAATTCTTCTGGGTAAATCAAGCAAATGCAATAGAATGTCCTCATTCACAGATGGAGAAGGATAAAAGGCGGGCAAAATCAAGTCTTGGGACAGATGGAAGGCTTAAGACATTCTTGGCAATAATTCAAGGTCAGGGCCACTGGCAACTTCCACGAAGAAACCAGAGAATGCATAATCAGTCCCTTTAAATAAAAACTCCTAAGCAAGCGAGAAGCTTATGGATCAAACTGAAAAAGGGATGGCCCTCGAATAGTTTCAACCGCTGCACACTAACTTCGTAAAGTGGATACAGACTAACCCAAAAGACCATCATCTCTGAGCAATTTCAATATCTTTCCTTCCTTACACAAACCAAGAAGAAATCACCTTGAAGAACACCAAGAAGAAAAATCCTTCCAATACCTCTCATA
Organism: Pleurodeles waltl; assembly: GCF_031143425.1. NCBI lineage: Eukaryota > Metazoa > Chordata > Amphibia > Caudata > Salamandridae > Pleurodeles > Pleurodeles waltl. The sequence continues at coordinate 570,152,485 of NC_090442.1, forward strand.
ACTCTTGAGGGTGCTCTGCTTTCTGGAGTTCTGAATTAAAGGTGCCCTCTCTAAAGAACAACCTAAAGCCTCTAGCTTCCTCACTTCAATCTCCAACCCTCAGGGACAGTTGTTTGAGAGACTTCCAAAGGAAGAGGCCATATCTGAGTGGAGATGGGCTCAGGGGAAAGATCCATGGAGGGAATGTGGCGAGATGGCATAGCAACGGAAACCAGGGCTGTGTTGACAGTCCAGGTTGGGACAACCAACAATTGACCCACCTGCTCCCGATTGATCCTCGCTAGAATTCAGATAATGAGAGGAAAGAGAGGAAATGCAAAAAGACACCCCGGGGACCAATTGAAGCTCATCGCATCTGCCTTCCATGTCTGTTGAAATGGAACGAGGGAGTAGAACTTGAGAGGAGCATGCTGCAGTCTAGTCTTGGAGTCCCAAATCTTAGCACAATCTTCTGAAACACCTGAGAACAGAGAGACATCAAACCCGAGGAGGGAAATGGGTGTCTCAATTGATCCACACGCCCCAATATCTCGCCATCATAGCCAAAGATATTCCACTGCCCAGGCCCCTATTTGGATGTGTCAGGAGGGCAAAAAGAGGGGAATGGATCCCTCCTATATGATTCAGGTAGGCCCTGGACACCTGACTGTCTGTTCCTATCTATACAGACTTGTCCTTGATGTATGTGGCAAATGGCAACAGTGCCTTATAGACAGCTGCTAGCTCCTTTCAGTTTGACATGGTGAACTCTGCAATTGTCCAAAGTTCCACAGTTGACACTTCATCCAGAGTTGCTCCCCAAATAAAGGAACTGGCATCCTTTGTTATCGTCAGAGGTAGGGGTGAGCTCAACAGTACTCGCCTACTGAGTTGTAATGGATTGAGCCACCACTTAAATTTTTGGGTAACAGATGTCGAGACTGGAACAGGACTGTCGCATTTCTGGGAACTTAGACTCCAGTGTGGAAGCAGATGGTAAACTAAGTGGAGCAGATGCCTCCAAGCCCAAGGTACCAGACAGAGGGATACTGCCATGTAACCTTGCACACTCAAGCATTCTCTCACAGGAGAATTCTGGAATTGCAAGAGTGTCTTGAGGCGATTCAGTAGTCTCTGCTGGTGTTGGAGGCATAAAACATCCTCCTCAACTTCATGTTAAACAGGCACCCTTGAACTGGAGCTCTTGAGCTCTTGGTGACATTTGCTGGTACTGATATTGATAAGAAAATATGAGGCAGAAATTTACCAGAGGTCCAAGTCGGAGAAGACCCTACAACCCTAATGAATGCAGGATGACCACCAAAAGAGATAGAGTTTTATTGAACAACCTTGGAACAGAAGCAAGGCCAAATGGGAGAACACATTATTTGATGTGTTGACCCAAGGCAAACATTCTCAAATATTTCAGTGAATGCAGGTGAAGAGGGATGTGAAAGTGAGAGTCCAAGAGGTCCACAGATGTCAGAAAGGAGCAAGCGGAGATGAGAGGTAACATCTTCTGCAAACTCACCATAATTAATTTCTGATGTGGAATAAAGAGATTGACTATCTTGAGGTCTAACCCAGGACAATATTCTCATATGCTTTCCTGCACTAAAAATATAAAATAATAAAATCTGAATCCTTTCTCTTCTTCAGGAACTGGGACTATGGCTCTCTTTTGTTGTAGGTTGTGAATCGCTTATTTTAGATTGAATTTTTTAGAAGATTACAAGGATTGGGAATAGACATCCGGAGCAAGAGAAGAAAACTTGATTCTGTAGCCGTCTCTCAACAACAGGAGAACCCAGGTATCAGAGAAATCCTTCACCAAACAGAGAAAAACTCTTTGATCCGTCCTCCCACCATCACATTGTCATGCATTACAATTAGTTTGGGGAGCTGAAGAAATTGATGGTTGTTGCCAGGATTTGTCATTGGAGGGAGAGTCCTGGCCTTTACCCTTCCCATGTAAGGGCTGGTTCAGTACCTTGGAATTAGACGCTTGTTTCAATCCAAATCCCTTACACTTAACAGGAGGTTTGATTGGGGTGAGAAGCTTGTGATCTTCAACCGATTTCTCCAGAAGTTCCACAAGTTAAGGAGCAAAGAGCTTTGATCCATTAAACGGTAGGTGACTTAAGAAAGCCTTCTTAGAAGTGTTCACTCTTCAAGAAAACATCCAAAGATGACACCTAGCTGGGTTGCAAGAGAACCCAGAAGCAGGTGGCTGCATTCTGGTGAGGCTCCACCAACCAAGAAATAAATCAGTTGATTATCCTTTGTACAGAGGCCTATATAATGATACGGTCCAGGCTGCCCTGGTGCTATACAACCACCTGTGACAGCTGGGTCCTCTGTTCCTGTATCGAGAATAGGTCCCATGGGTCCTTAATGCAACTTAATAGGCAGCCAGACACTTGTGGATGTCATCTCCCACCACAAAACTTGGCACCACATTCCTGGGCATACAAACCTTTTTTTCCCCCAACAGGTCCTTCATGTATGCTGCCACCATCACTGCTGGACTCAGACCGTCTCTCCGTGTTTTTTTTTTAAATATATTTTTGTTGTTGTCTCAACCCGCAAACAATGCAAGAGAAAAAAAAAGAGAATACAAACAGTGAAGAAATGAAAAACAAAAAAAATTATATGCATTTAGCCAAGAAAGTGTGAAGGAAAAGAAAAGGGGCCAGAGAAGGGGCAGGGCCGTACCGAGCGCGCGCGGGGGGGGGGGGGGAATGGGGAAACCAGGGAGGCCCGGGGGGAGAAGGGGAGGAGCAGAGGGGCGAGGCAAGCCTCTCATGAACCAATGTCCCCGCCCCCACACCACGCCCGAGCAGTCCCGAGCCCGAAGCAGGAGCGAGTCAGGGCGAGCCACTTAAGTAGCCCCTTAACCGTGTCTCAGGCCTGCCATTGGCAAACAAAGGCCCTCATTACAACCCTGGCGGTCGGTGATAAAGCGGCGGTAACACCGCCAACAGGCCGGCAGTAAAAAAAATGGAATCATGACCACGGCGGAAACCGCCAACACAAACAGCCACTTTAACACACTGACCGCCATGGCGGTAGAAAAAAACACCGCAGCGGTAACCGCCAACAGCCAGGCGGAAGACAATGTACCGCCCACTGCATTACAACACGCCTATCCGCCACCTTTTCCGGGGCGGTACCAACGCCATCAAAAGCACGGCAAAAACAGAACACTGAAGGGAAACGCCTCACCTCTCGACACTCAAGGAAGAACCACGACGCCATGGAGCCCGAGCTGTACTTTTTTCCAATGCTGGTGTACCTTCTCATACACCAGGAACATGAACGCCAGTAAAGACGACCACGGTGAGTACTGCACCTACCACACAAGGGAGGGGGGAGGAAAAAGAGAGTGACACGTGCAACACGCAACACTCCCACCCCCACCCCCAACACCATACACACAAACATATGCAATAACATACATATACACCCTGTAACCCTCAGGAATGACGCATGGACAAAAGGAATGGAGTAAAATGAGTGTAATAGTACAGTTTTACAGTTTTAGATATACATGTCCTTAAACAATAAACAGTATGTACAATATATACGAAAGGAGGGACAATTCCCACTCCAAAATGTCCGTGGCCCACTGGGCCATTACACATAGGCCAAGGCCACACTTGACTCCTGCCTTAATACGGAGAGAACCCTGCAGGGGTATCAGGCCGAAAACACACAGGAACCTCTGGGGGACGGGGAAAGTGGGGGGCACCTCAGCTGGAAGATGGTACAGCGCCACTGGCCTGGAGGGGGCTCCATGCCCACTACTTGGTCCTGGGGAGTGCAAAGCCACAGTCTCTCAAGTGGGTGGTTTGCCCACTGCTTGGTCCTGGGGAGTGCAAAGCCACAGTCTCTCAAGTGGGTGGTGTGCCCACTGCTTGGTCCTGGGGAGTGCAAAGCCACAGTCTCTCTAGTGGGTGGTTTGCCCACTGCTTGGTCCTGGGGAGTGCAAAGCCACAGTCTCTCAAGGGGGTGGTTTGCCCACTGCTTGGTCCTGGGAGTGCAAAGCCACAGTCTCTCTAGTGGGTGGTCGGCCCACTGGTTCTGGAGGGGGCCTTGTTCCCAGTGTGCTTCATCCTGGCAAGGAGGGGCTGAGTGGAGGCCTTCTTCCATTGGTTCTGGAGGGGGCCTTGTGCCCAGTGTGCTTCATCCTGGTATGGCAGGGCAGAGTGGATGCCTTCTTCCACTGGTTCTGGAGGGGGGCTTGTGCTCAGTGTGCTTCATCCTGGCAAGGAGGGGCTGAGTGGATGCCTTCTTCCACTGGTTCTGGAGGGGGTCTTGTGCCCAGTGTGCTTCATCCTGGATGGGGCAAGGTCACAATCTCTCATCTGGGTGTCACACTGACAGGTGTTGCAGGGGCCAGGATGCACTGCAGCCCATGTACTCACCACTACACACAGCTCGCCGGTGGTGACGGCTGCTCAGTGGATGCCAGTTGCGCTGCCTTCACCTGCAGCTTCGGACGGCTGCCCACTGGGGCTGCTGGCAGCGGTGCTGCTGGCGGCGGTGCATGTGGGGGTGCTGGCCGCGGTGCAGGTGGCGGTTCTAGCCACGCTGCATGTGGCGGTGCTGGCAGTGGTGGTGGTAGCCTCCAGGTCTTTACCTGAAGCCTCGGATGGCTGAAGTGCCATGGCTGGTGTTGTGTGCCCCTTCCTGCTCTTGGCAGATGGTGGTGCCTTCTTGCTTCTGCCAGCTGGTGTCTTTTTCTTGCCCTTGCTGGCTGGTGGTGCCTCCTTCCCCTTGCTGGCTGGTGTCCCCTTCTTGCCCTTGCTAGGTGGCGGACCTTTCTTGGCCTTGGCATGTGGTGCATCCTTGGAGCCTCTCTCACCTGCAGTTGCTGCAGAAACCACAATGGCCATGGACTGGGTGGCTGAGGTGCTGGGCTGGGTTCTGGCCACCCTGGCCCGAGGTGAAGGATGGGTGGGAGGGGTAGGGAATAGGTCAATGTTGGCAAGGAAAATCTTCTTAAGGACACTGGGGCAGGAGGAGGGTGAAGGTTTGGGTGTGGAGGAAGAGGGAAAAGTTGTAGGAGGTGTTAGTCTGCTGTGTTTGGGTGCACGGGCTGGATGCTGTTGTGAGGTGGATGGCTGTTGGGTGTCTGAGTGCTTGTGTTTGTGTACTTTGGGAGGAGGGGTCACAGACTCAGTGGGAGAGGACACAGGGGACGTGTGGATGGATGTGGGGGTGGTGACTTCCAGTGAGGGGTGTGTAGTGATAGGCGTGCTGGTGATGGAGGTAGTGTTTGAGGATGTAGTGCATGTAGGTGTGAGTGGAGATGCTACTTGGAGGGAGGTGGACAACAAGGAGGGGGACACAGTGGAGGCAGTGGATGTTGGTGTGTCTGCATGTTGATGGTTCTTGTGTGAGTGCCTGTGAGAGGAAGTGTGGTGCCTGTTTTTGCCTGAGCCACTTCTGTGTGTCATTTTGGGTGAATGCCGGTCTGAAGGTGTGCTTGGGATGGGCTGGGGTTGAGGGGATTGGGACTGGGTAGAGGAAGTTGGTGGGGGGAGGCTGGAGACAGGGACAATGGCTGCCATCAGTGAGTTGGCCAGAGCCTGGAATGCTCTTTGTTGGGCCGCCACACCAGAGTGAATGCCCTCCAGGTATGCATTTGTTTGTTGCAAATGCCCTGCTACACCCTGGATGGCATTCTGTATGGTTGACTGCCCAACAAAGAGGGATCTCAGGAGGTCAATAGCCTCCTCACTGAGGGCAGCAAGGCTGATTGGGGCAGGGCCTGAGGTGCCAGGTACAAAGGAGATGCCCACTGTCCTGGGTGAGCGGGCACGGGAAACAAGCTGAGGGGCTGCTGGGAGGGCGGTGCTAGTACAGGGGGTAGAGGCTCTACCTGTTGTTGGGGTGGGCACAGAGGTGTCCGCCACCGCCAGGGAGATGCCATTGGAGGAAGTGTCGCTGTCGGTAGCATCCCCTCCTGTCTCTGTTGTGGTGTTCCCCTCACCCTCCATCCCACTGGTGCCCTCACCGTCAGTGGATTCAGCCTCCAGGCCCATGTGGGATGCAGCTCCCTCTGTCGCCAGTGTCTCTGCTCCTCCGCCAAATGATGCTATTGCACACAAGGACAGGGTGACTAAACAAAAAGTGGGGGTGAGACAGAGGATACACTTGGTCAATGCCAGCAACAACTCTTCCGTTGGCGTACACAACTGACAGGGAACAGCCCTGTGCACTAGGCCATGCACTACCAGTTACAATGCTAGTCACCAGCCCATGGGGTACAATGCATAACACCATTAGCTGTACACCTGAAACCCACAGGACCCTGCCCAGTAGTAGATGCCCACTAACATTATTGGTGTTGGAGTGCATCTGAGCTTGCCGATCATTGAACATACCCTGCCATGTTCGCCCTGGCCTACGGGCACCCACAGCCCACATCCCCCACCCAGGTAAAACCTTAACGCGCGCAAAGTCATCATTCAGAATCTGTACTCACCCCCTTGTGGCTGCTGTGATGCCTTCAAGCCCCAATCCAACTCCGGATAGGCCACCGCCAGGAATGCGAACATCAGGGGGGTCAGGGTACAATGGGCACCCCTTCCTCATTGGGAGGCCAGCCCCAGCTAGGCCTCCGCCATCTTCCTTGCCCAGCGGCTCAGGTTCTCCCACCGTTTGCGGCAGTGGGTGCTCCGCCAGTCAAAGACCCCCTGGGTCCGCACCTCCACTGGTGATGGCACGCCAAATACCCTTTTTCTGATGGGCGCTGACCTGCAGAAAAAATACAGCAGAAAAGGTATTAGTCATACCTTCTGGACTGTTATACTCATGGCCCAACATATTCCCCCATACCCTTACACACATACATTGACCACCATACATGCAGCACTCTGCCCAGGACCCCTCACACCCCTCCTACACGAGGCTTACACACACTAATTCATACATTCATGCCCCGCGCATCATGCTCACAGTGTACTCACCTGTTTGTCTGGAGGACCATAGAGTAAAGGGTACTGTGGTAGGACTCCATCCACCAGTCTCTCCAACTCCTCCGAAGTAAAGGCAGGGGCCCTTTCCCCAGACACTCGAGCCATTGTCGCTTCCAGACACAGGTCACAGCAGCACTTACAGTGTAGGTTCTCTCCTGTTGATGGTCAGGTAGCAAGTGAGTGCACTGATAGAAAATGATGGTCACGTCCGTGGCAGTGCGTACCGTCACCGCCGGCGTACATCGTCATTGTGTCCTGGAACCCATAGCCCCCAATGATAACCAATGCGGTGTTGCACGGCTATCATCGACCGCCGACCGCAACGGCACAAAAAGCCAGCGAAATTACCTCATTTCCACTTGTCCCTCCTCACAGGTCAGGCAGCCGCCATTTCAGGTGGGCACCGGCCATGGCACCTAACTGCGTCACAGCAGACATTGGCACTTCAACTGACTTACAAGTTCACATACTGTTTCTGTAAAGCAAAAATTGCATATTAATGTTGAAATATGTGTGAATATGACCTTCTGCTCACCGTTTTTCACCCTAGAGTTCAACCACTGAGGATGAATAGGAGATGGAGACATCCCCCTTTGTACAGACCCCTGGCGGACTTGCTGGCAATGGAAGACAGGCACATTATCCCGACCTACAGACTTGATAGGGTCACAATCCAAGAACTGTGTGCCCAAATAGAGCCAGACCTGATCTCAGCTATCCGCCACCCCACAGGCATCCCCCTCCAGTGCAGGTCCTGTCAGTGCTCCATTTCCAAGCAAGCGTTTCCTTCCAAGTGACTGTGGCCATGGCATCAGGGATGTCATAGCCTATGTTCTCAAACGTGCTGACCAGAGTGTTGTCTGCCCTGCTGAAACACATGTGCAGCTACATCGTATTCCTCCAGGTGGAGGATTTGGCCACAGTGAAGGCTGACTTCTATGCACTGGGACATATCCCCAACATCATTGGTGCCATTGATGGTACACATATTGCATTTGCCCCCCCGAGAAATTAATAAGTGTTCAGAAATAGAAAAAGCTTTCACTCTCTGAATGTGCAGATGGTGTGTTTGGCGGGCCAGTACATCTCCTATGTCAATGCCAAGTATCCTGGATCTGTGCATGATGCCTTTATCTTCAGGAATAGCAGCATCCCATATATGATGTTTCAACCCCAGAGGCACGGGTGTGGCTAATAGGTGAGCCCATGGTCCCCACCAAGTTGATGTAGGTATATGGGTGTGGGTTTGGCCCTAAGGGTGAGTGTGTGATTAACAGGTATCCCTTTTTATTTGCAGGTGACTCTGGCTACCCCAGCCTCTCATGGCTAATGGCCCCAGTGAGGAATTCCAGGACATGGGCAGAGGAACGTTACAATGAGGCACATGGGCAAACAAAGAGGATCATTGAGTGAACCTTTGGCCTCCTGAAGGCCAGATTCCGGGGCCTCCATCTAACAGGTGGATCCCTGTACTACTCACCCAAGAAGGTGTGCCAGATCATCATTGCATGTTGTATGTTGCACAACCTGGCCTTGAGACGCCAGGTGCCTTTTATGAAGGACGATGAGCCTTGCGGTGGTCATGTGGCAGTGGTGGAGAGTGTGGACAGTGATGAAGAGGAGGCAGAGGAAGAAAATGTGGACAACAGAACTACACTAATTCAACAGTACTTCCAGTGACACACAGGTAAAGCACTGTAACTTCACCTTCCATTGCAGTTTTGTGTTTGACACTGAATGTGCCAGCCTGATTTTCCTATTTTCATGGCCACTTACTGTACCCTTTGGCATCTCTATTTTCAGATCTCTGTGCCCCACTCTGGCTCCTGGTGTGTTTACTGCTGCCCACAACAGGGCATACCTATGTAAATATTACAGTACATTTGAACTCCAACGTTTACAGTTTGTGATACTAATACATTGTGTCAAACAATTGACAGACTCCATACTTGAATTTGTTCAAAGGGTGTTTATTTAGGTGCTAATAAGTGGAAAGGGTATTGCAATGGGCAGGGGTTGCTGATGGAGGAAAGTCCAGGGTACAGTCCTATTTGTATCACAGGTGCATTGTTCAAGTGGGCATAGGAAGTTGAGCAATGTCAGTTCAAGGTGAACAGGGTGACAGAGTGGGACCCTAGGGTGACAATCAGGAGAGTCTTATTTCATGGCGGGGTCTTGGCAATGTTCTCTGGCTTGTGCCTGGATCACAGGGACCGTTTGCAGGGTGGTTCTCCTTCTGCAGGGGTCGGGGTGCTGGTGGCCTGTTGATCCTGTGTCGGGGCCTTCTGTCCACTAGCGTCGGTGGAGGGCTGTTCGTCAGTGTGGCTAGTGTCAGGGGCCCGTTGGTAAGCCACTGCCTCCCTCATGGTGTTGGCCATGTCAGCCAGCACTCAGCCAGCACCCCTGCAATGGTGACCAGTGTGGTGTGGACGTCCCTCAGGTCCTCCCTGATCCTCAGGTACTGTCCCTCCTGCAGCCGCTGGGTCTCCTGCAATTTGGCCAGTATCTGGCCCATCGTCTCCTGGGAATGGTGTTTTGTTACTGTGTGTGTATTTTGAGCGTGGCGGTGTGTAATGCCAATGGTACCGCCATTTATCTCTGACCTTTGGGCTGGCAGACGTGTGTGTGTCTGTATAGCAGCGGATTTCTATGTGTGAGTCATAATACGGGTAGCGGTATACTGCCGCAGTTGCGGTATGTTGGCGGCAGTCAGCATGGTGGTAAGCGGCACTTACTGCCAATGTTGTTATGAGGGCCAAAGTCTCTTTCAAGCACAAAGTACCTGGTTCGCGTGTAAAATCTCTGCAAAGAACCGCAGAGGAGGAGATGCGTAGAATAAAAGTGGTGTGTGTCGATTTCTCGGGCCGCACATGCAATGCGTCATTTAGTTTTCACAAAGGGATGGCTGTGCATCGATTTCCGGTGCTCGGTCATGGATCCTCTTCGGGATGTGTCAATTTCAGTCACACCGGGGACAGTGCGTGGATTTCCTGCACTGGCAGGACAAAGTCACAGGAGCTGCGTCGATCCGGTGGGTGCTGCGTCTAATTTTCCACCGCACGGCAGGCGCTGTGGTGATTCCTCTCTGGAAGTGGGGCTGCGTCATTCCAGCTCGGCTGTGCGTTGATCCAGTGGCCCGTGTGTCGAATTTCCAGTCACTACGCTGGCGCTGCGTCGATCTTCTCGTTGTGAAGTCGGACTGCGCCGTTCTGGTTCAGCGTGCGGTAACATTTTCACCGCGGTGCAGGCTGTGTGTCATTTCTTACAGGCTGTGCGTCGAATTTCACCGCACAAGGAGTCTTTCTTGATGAGATGAAGCCTTTTTGGTCCTGAGACTTCAGGGAACAGGAGGCAAATTCTATCCAAGCCCTTGGAGAGTACTTCTTCACCTCAGCCAGAGAGCAGCAAGGCAGCAGGGCAACAGCAAGGCAGCAGTCCTTCACAGAAAGGAGTCAGGTGAGTTCTTTGGGCAGCCAGGTAGTTCTTCTTGGCAGGATGCAGGTTCTGGTTACAAGTTTCTTCTCCAGGAAGTGTCTAAGTTGGTTGGGGCAGAGGCCCTGTTTATATACCCAAATGTGCTTTTGAAGTGGGGGAGACTTCAAAGAGTGGCTTAGAGGTACACCAGGCCACCTTTCAGTTCAATCCTGTCTGCCAGGGTCCCAGTAGGGGGTGTGGCAGTCCTTTGCGTGAGGGTAGGCCCTCCACCCTCCCAGCCCAGGAAGACCCATTCAAAATGCAGATTTATGCAAGTGAGGCTGAGTATCCTGTGTTTTGGGTGACTCTGAGTGAATGCACAAGGAGTTGTCAACTAAACCCAGCCAGACGTGGATTGTAAGGCACAGAAAGATTAAAGTGCAGAGAAATGCTCACTTTCTAAAAGTGGCATTTCTGAAATAGTAATATTAAATCCAACTTCACCAGTCAGCAGGATTTTATATCACCATTCTGGCCATACTAAATATGACCTTCCTACTCCTTTCAGATCAGCTGCTACCACTCAAACAATGTAGAGGGCAGCCCCAATGTTAGCCTATTAAGGGAGCAGGTCTCATAGCAGTGTAAAAACGAAGTTAGGAGTTTTACACTACCAGGACATGTACACTACACAGCTACATGTCCTGCCTTTTGCCTACACAGCACCCTGCCCTATGGGTTACCTAGTGCATACCTTAGGGGTGTCTTATATGTAGAAAAAGGGGAGTTTTAGGCTTGGTAAGTACTTTTAAATGCCAATTCGAATTGGCAGTGAAACTGCACACACAGCCCTTGCAATTGCAGGCCTGAGACAAGGTTAAGGGGCTACTGAAGTGGGTGGCACAATCAGTGCTGCAGGCCCACTTGTAGTATTTAATCCACAGGCCCTGGGCACATATAGTGCACTTTACTAGGGACTTATAAGTACATTAAATAGTCCAATTGGGTATGAGCCAAGGTTACCATGTTTAAAGGGAGATAGCATATGCACTTTAGCACTGTTCAGCAGTGGTAAAGTGCTCAGAGTCTAAAACCCAGCAAAAACAGTATCTAAAAAGTGGAGGGAGGCAAGCAAAAAGTTAGAGGTGACCACCCTAAGGCTGCCATGTCTAACAGCCCCAATCAGGGAAGAACATCAAGGTATTGATTGTTCTCCCCTGGCTTTAGGCTGGTAGGGGGTCGTGTTGAACTTTTTTACTTATGCAGGGTCATCCCCAGTCTTGCCTCCTATTTTTTGTGACCTGTCGCTGTTGGCTCTAGGACTCTGAGCACTTTATCACTGCTGACCACTGCTAAAGTGCAGGTGCTCTCCCATCTAAAAGTTGGTATGATTTGCTTATACCAAATTAGCATATTTAATTTACTTGTAAGTCCCTTGTACAGTGGATCTCTATACCCAGGGCATGTAAATTAAATGCTAATACTGGGCCTGCAGCGCTGCTTGCGCCACCCACTGAAGTAGACTTTCAAACCTGTCTCAGGCCTGCTAGCCTGTGTGCGCAGTTTTCTGCCACAGGGACCTGGCATCTAAATGTACTTGCCAGGACTAGAACTCCCCTTTTACTACATGTAAGTCACCCCTAGGGTACGCCGTAGCTAGCCCTATGGGCAGGGTGCCATGTATGTAGAAGGCAGGGCATGTGCCAGGTTGCGTGGCCTGTCCTGGTAGTGACAAACAGCCTAACTTGGTGCCTCACTGCTGTGAGTGCTGCCTTCTCATAGGATTGCATTAGAAATACCTTGCCTTATGTGTAAGGGGTATTGTCTGATTTATGAGGGGTAAGGTAGACATGTTTAGTATGGTTGTGATGGTGATAATAGATGCTGATTACCGGTGTGGGGGTATTTTGTATTACTATTATAGAAATACCACTTCTAGAAAGTGCTCATTTCTCTGTGCTTATGACTCTGGTGTTTTGCAGCTTGACTCCAATCCACGTCTGGGCAGAGTGACAGTTGGGGCTTTGTGCACACTTTTCAGACAGCCAGTACACAGGGAGGGTGAAGGTGTCACAGAGGTGCATCTGCACACTGAATAGTCTTCCTGGGCTGAGAGAAGGGAGAGGCGGGGCACACCTACATTTGTAAAGGATGTGCCCTGGCCTCACACAATAGGGTTGTTTACCCCCAACTGATGTTTGGAGCCTGTGCTGGAGGAGAGAGGGGGCACTCCCAGAACCAGTTGTAACTGGTTGGGACCTCCTCTCCCCTTTTATTGTAAAACACTGTAAGGACTGAGTATAAGTGCAGGGAAACTTTCCCCACAATTGGGAGACTCTTAGAATCATTTTGGAACTGGATGCAAAAGGCTGGAAGGAATCACCAGGAACCGTCATGGACTGCTGCTGTGGCTGTGCTGACCTGTGACCTGCTTGGTTACTGTAAGGACTTGCCACCTGCTTGCATCCTCTGTGTGTTGGCCTGTTGCTGGGCCCCCTCACCTGTGGGCCTGCTCCTTAATTTCTGCTCCCGAGGGGCAGGGTGCTGTGGCCCCTGACTCCTGCAACATCGCGAAGCACGAGGAGTGCTTCAATACCTTACCAGACTAAGCGTTTTGGAAAGCGCTTTATCTTTAAGAGGCTTAGCGCTTTATTTCAGGGAAAAGCTCTGCCTCTGTTGTTGTTCTAGTGCTTCAAACGCGCCTTTTCTGCTGTGGGAAAGATCACGGCCCGACTGTCTTGAATGCAGCGCCAGAGTCGCGCTGTTTTCTGTGCCCCGGGGCATGAAGGAACCTGTGAAATTGGATTTGGAACAAGTGTGCTCCTAGCGGTGCACCCGTGGCAAGGATCGCTCCAAGGATCACCCCTGGGGCACCAGATGGCTCTTACTGGGCCCGGACGAGACAGGCAGGAGAGAAGGAAGCATTTCCTTGTCCCACCGAGCCCAGGAGAAGTCTCTACTGGACCGGGGGCGGGTGGAAGCCTTGCCAGAGGCTCCCCCGCACTGCCGGTCCCTTGTCTGGCCCCGTGTGGGCCAGTTCCTGATCCTCACCACCCCCCTTGTTGGAGAGCCAGTGAAGGCTGGGGGGCCCTCAACGACTGGGTGCGTGATGCCCCCCTCTTCCTGACACTTCTCCTTGACTTTGGTCCCCCTCGTGAGGGTCGGTGGAGTCCTGGGGGGCCCCCAGCAATCGTGGGGCCCCAGAGAGGCCCGTCAGCAGTACAGAGGGGGTGTGTGCCGCCCCTCTTTGCCACAGAGCTCACAAGAGGACACAGTTTTGCACAGAGGAGCGCCCAGGGACCCATTTTTCATTCTTCAAGCACTAGAGGTGCCTACATCAAAGCAGGTACTACCCAATGACAATGTATATACAACATAAGTTATTTTTAAAGACTTTCTTGATTTATATGTTGCCTACCTGGTTGATGAGGTTTTCATATGTGTATGGAAATGTTCCTTTTAGGGGCATAACATGCTAATACTTTTTTCTAACTTCCCATATGTTTTATAACGTTCCTAATATGGGCGTTTATGATATTCTTATGACAAGTGCTTTAGTGTAATAACGTGTTTCCTGACTATTGCTTATGTTGCAGATTACTGAGTATCCTGTGTGTTATATGTGACTACTGCTAGTTTGCAGAGTAACTAATGTGTAACATTCTGACAACTGCTAAGGTAGCAGGATACTACTGATATGTGATATTTGGTCTAATAATTGCGTTGTGTACAATACCGTATATTTTCATATAACTTGGTGTTGTATTTCCTTTGTGGTGAGGATAGTGCATCACGTGTGTTGAGTGTGTTATGCAAACGCTTTGCACATTGCCTCTGGGATAAGCCTGACTGCTCGTGCCAAGCTACCAAGTGGGTGAGCAGGGGTTATCTTGGACCTGTAACCCCCTTGCCCTGACTAGAGTGGGTGGGTTCTGCCTGGCTTAGGTGCATACCCTAGCCAACCAGAAACCCCATTTCTAACACTGACCTATAGACTGGACAGGCCCACAATCACAGAGCTGTGTACTCAATGGAGCCTGATCTGATATCAGCTATCCATCATCCCATTGGGATGCCCCCTCTTGTGCAAGTTCCATCAGTGCTCCATTTCCTGGCAACCGGTTCTTTCCAAGCGACATTGGGCTTGGCAGCAGGAATGTCACAGCCAATGTTTTCAATAGTGCTGGCAAGAGTTTTGTCTGCCTTGGTCAAACACATGTGCAGCTACATCACTTCCCCCCAAGTGGATGATTTGGCCACTGTGAAGGCTGGATTCTATGCAATGGGACATATACCAAATATAATTTGTGCGATTGACGGAACACATATTGCATTTGTCCCCCTGCCACAATGAACAGGTGTTCAGGAATTGGAAGAGTTTCCACTCACTCAATGTGCAAATGGTGTGCCTGGTGGACCAGTACATCTCCCATGTCACTGCCAAGTATCCTGGGTCGGTACATGCCACCTTTGTCCGAAGGAATAGCAGCATCCCAACTGTGATGGCTCAATTACAGAGGCACAGGGTGTGGCTAATAGGCGAGCCTGAGTCCCCACCCAAGATATGTCAGTGTTTTCCTTCTAGAGTAATCACCCATACCATTGTGTAAGACTAATGTTTGTCCCTCAATTGTTGCAGGTGACTCTGGCTACCCAAACCTGTTGTGGCTCCTGACCCCTGTGGGGAATGCCAGGACAGGGGCTGAGAATCTGTTTAATGATGCACATGGGAAAACCAGGCGAAATATAGGACATACCTTCGGTCTCCTGAAGGCAAGGTTCAGATGCGTCCATCTGACAGGTGGATTCTTGTGCTACTCTCCTGAGAAGGTCTGCCAGATAGTTGTTGTATGCTGCATGTTGCACAAGCTGGCCCTCAGACAACATGTGCCTTTTCTGCAGGAGGAGGAGGAGATTGGAAATGCCTCTGTGGCAACAGTGGACCCTGAGGACAGTGAGGATGAGGAGGCAGAGGATGAGGATGTGGACAACTCAACATCAGTAATACAGCAGTACTTCCAATGGCACACAGGTAAGACAGTGGAACTGACCATTCCTCTAATTATTTATGTTTTCAGTATGGCTGTAGCAGGATGGCAGTCACTTCCTTTGCATCTCAGCTGACTGCCACCTATGCCTTCTCTATTTGCAGATATTGGTGTTATTACTACTGTGCACTGATGTCATGACTACAGACAGCTACAGACCATCATTTGTATACTATACCAAAGTTCATGTCAATCGCACAAGATGTAACTGTTATTGTAAGTGCACATTTTCATCACATAAAGCACTATCACTCAATTTGTGATAAAGGGTGTTTATTGTAGTGAAAATAATAGAAGGAATAGTGCAATGGAATGGGGTGATGGTAGAGGAAAGTCCAGGGTATTGGTCCAGTCTGTTTGTAGCACAGGTCCAGTGTCCAAGGGGCCATAGGAAGGGGAGCAATGGCAGTTCCAAGTGGACAGGGTAACAGAGTGGAACACAAGATGGACATTCAGGAGGGTCTTGTTTCCTGGCGGTGGTCTTGGTCTTGGCAAGTGTCTCTGGCATCTGTGTGGGTCGCAGGGAACATTTAGGGGGTGGTTCACCTTCTGCAGGGGGAAGGGATGCTGGTGGCCTGTGGGTCATGTGGCAGGGCCTCCTGTCCACTAGCTGCAGCAGATGTGGTGGGCTATCCAGTTGACTGGCTAGTGGAAGGGGCCCACTGGTGTGCTGTACATTCCCTCATGATGTTTGCCATATCAGCCAGCACCCCTGCTATGGAGACCATGGTGGTGTTGAGGGCCTGCAAATCTTCCATGATCCCCTGATGGTGTACCTCCTGCAGCTGCTTGTTCTCCCGCACGTTGTTAAGAACCTGGTCCTGGGATTGTTGGTAAGCCCCCAGGACATTAGTGAGTGTCTCCTGGAGAGTCGGTTCCCTGGGCCTGTCCTCGCCCTGGCGCACAGCTGTCCTCCGAGTGTCCCTGTCTCCCTGTGCCTGTGTCCCCTGCCACTGACCCCAGGACCCTGATTGTCCTGGCTGTGAGGTGTGGACTGGGGTCCCTGTACAGGTGGGCCCACTGCTGAGTGACGTGTCCTGGGGACAGAGGTGTGGGGACGTTGGGTAGGTACTGTGGTGTTAGATAATGTGGGGGAGGCTCTGTGGTGGACTGGGAAATAGCTTGGGGTGGCCGACTGACCAGCGGTCCCTGATGGGCCAGATAGTTCATTCAGATCTAGAAGTCAAGAGTTGCTGTCATCACTGGGGGCATCATCTGTTGGGGTACCGGACAGTCGTAACACCTCCTCCCCACTGGGATTGGCTGGGGCACCTGTGGGGATGTAAGTGATGTATTATGCTTCATGTCTGTGACATATTGTACATCCCTAGCTTCACCAATATTGTTGCTGTTGCCCTGCCACTTTTGTTTGTGTATGGTGATGTATTGTGGGATTGTTAGTTCTCCATGCTGAGCATGCTTTGGTGATGGGTGTACATGCAGGGCTGGGAGGGCTGTACATGCATTGGTATGGCATGCAGGGCTTGGCGTTGGGGTTAGTCTCATGTGTAGGTGCACTGTGTGGGATGGAGTGGAGTGATGGTAGTCAGGTTGGGGGGGTGAGATGGCATGTAGATATGGGGAATGATAAGTTGTAAATATTGACTCACCAGTGTCCAGTCCTCCGGCTACTCCATTGAGTCCCTCAGGATGCAGGATTGCCATCACTTGCTCCTTCCATGCTGTCAGCTGTGGGGGAGGAGGTGGCGGTCCACCGACAGTCCTCTGGATGGCGAACTGGTGCCTTGCTGCCACGGAACGAACCTTCCGCCGTAGGTCGTTCTACCAATTCCTGTTGTCGTCCCTCGCTCTTGGATGCTGTCCCACAGCATTCACCCTGTCCACGATTCTCGGCCATAGCTCCATCTTCCTGGCAATGGATATTTGCTGTACCTGTGCTCCGAAGAGCTGTGGCTCTACCCTGACTATTTCCTCCACCATGACCTGCAATTCCTCCTCTGTGAAACAGGGGTGCCTTAGTGGGGACATGGGTGTTGTGTGGTGTGTGTTGTGCAGAGGGTGTTGCGTAATGTAGTGGGGTGTGAGACGTGGAGTGCATGATGGATGTATGGGTGGTTGTGGTGTGTGTGTGTAGTTGTCTCTGTGTTTTGCGTGGCTAGATATTGCAGTCTTTTCTTGTTGGCAAAGGCTTGTGTGTGATGTGGGTGTGTGTTTCATAGTGCTGTGGGTGGGTGGGTGTGTTGTGTTATGAGTGTCAGGTGTGGGATTTTAGTTTTGCCCATTATGACTGCGCCGGTGTGTTCCACCAATAGTTTACTGCCGTTGAATGTCCACCGTTGTGATTCGTGGGTCATAATGTGGTGGATGTTGTTTTGTTGCCGTAACGGTATGGGTGTTCATACCGACACTTTAACACTGACCTTTGGTCTGGCGGATTTGTGTTTGTGGCAGTATTCTGTCGGTTTATTAAGTGTTTGTCATAATATGGCGAATGGATGTTCGCCTCTGCGATGGTATGTTGTCGGCCGTCACTGTGGCGGTAAGCAGCATTTAACGCCAATGTCATAATGACTATCTTAGTTTCTTTGGGACAATTTTGAAGGATCTACACAAATGACCCGTTGCTGAATTTAGATTTTTTGCTAATTCCCAGCTGTGTAGCTGTCCGGGAGCCACCATGGGTTTACCACACATTTCCACCACAAACTGGAAGGAGGTTGGAAGCACAAAAAATAGGAACAAGCATTGGCCCTAGCCAATAGGTCTCACTTTTGGGACTTATTGTTTTTAGCAAATTGCTCATGGTTGGACCTTACAGCACTGGGACACATATTGGGCAGCACCTTTACTCCAATATCTAGCGCTTAAAGGCCATTTGTTTCAGACAGGTGGTAAAGAATACTTTGAATATTATAACAGTAGCAATTTTCTCCATGCATCGGCAGCGCATAGGTAAATCAATGTAAACACAGTGGTGGTCATGATTGTGTTTGCACAGCGAGCAGGGGATTGAAATAGGCTCCCTTTAAAACAACCTCTAACATTTGACTTCGGTCTTTGAATGCACAGCACATGGAACTAGAGAAGAACATGATTTATAGCCCTGTTTACAGAAGCGGACTGGAGCCACCAAAAACATCCAGCCCTCTGGTCAAATGTTCTTAGCGGAAGGAAAAGAATAGTCTCTAAGCAGATGCTACAGTGGCACAAGTGGAAGGGTAAAAGTACTGGGAGCATGCTCCAGGGCAGTGTACAGCTGAGGAAAAGGTGGGACAAAGAGAAATGACTAACCATTAGCAAGCAATCATTTTTTAGGACACTGAAAAAACCAATGCGAAAGCAGAGAGACCACAAAAGAAGCATATACTAATGTATATACAAGATGGTCTTGAATGCTCGACCTAAAAATAATATACTAAGGTGTACACAAGAGGTATCAAATGCTCGACCTAAAAAACACCAAAGTCCTGCCAGGAAGCCAATCACTGCCTGTGCTGCATGATCAATGGGGCCAGCATACAGGCTTGGCTCAAATTGCAGAAGCAGAATGTGGTAATGCCTAACAGCTTATGATAGTTTTAGAACTCACCCCTCCAGGGTCAGATTGGGAAGAGAATTAGGCTGGGCACAAAATAAGAAGTGACCCACACTTGTGGATAATGAGGTTTCATAAAATGTTGCTAAGTCAGTCTCAGGGGAGTTATTTTCCTCTCACTGAATTTCCCTTTCTCTTCCCTCTTTTTGTCATTCTACCACACTCTGCACATCCTAGTTTTCATTTTGTCTCCACACTGCATCCCTCACTCATTACAAATTTTTACACCCTGCCATGTCTAATCTCCTTTCCATTTGTCATTTTGTACCGGGATGAATGTGTTTCACAGTAAAATTGTCAAAATACAATTGTTTTGAGTTGTCAAAAAACGTTTCTTTTTGCTCAGTTTGGTTGTTAGCCTTATTTTTATTTTCTCTCTGTGGAAAAAGTTATCCCCTTGCAATTTTCAAGATGACAAGGTGGCAGCACCGAGGCTCATCTGTCTGCTGCTCAAGACAAAAGTAGTATTTTTTTTAACTATGGTTCTTATCACACAATGTATCTATACTCAATACAAATTAGCACAATCACATTAATAATATGTTGTAGGACAACTGAAAGGAAACTACACTAGGGATGTAAATGGCACAACCCTGATGACAGTACAACCAGGATTATGGTTATATAAAGCAAAAGATAAAAGCTACAAAACATTAAGGTGAGAGACAAATGTGGAAAGTGAGACAAAATGGTGCCTAAAACAATGTGGAAACCACAACAATAATCCAGAAGTCACAGGCATTCAATATATTTTAAAAAATTGGTTTCTTATATTTTAGGCGAAAGTGGCCTAAATTCAACCATTGTCAATACTGTATATATAACCCAATTAATTACAAAGGATTATGATTATTAGGTTCACTTAAATACAGTTGACAGCGTTTCAACACTCTACGAGATTATGGATCTCATCAGGACCACCACATATTTCAGACACTCATAACAAAAAACACTGTTTATAAGGGGTTGAGGGTACACAGTCGCAATTTATAGAAAAACTATGTGACAAGGCTGTGAAAGGCACACCAACCTCATAGAAAAAAGAAAAACAACCATGTGAAGTCACCACTTAGTGAATGATCAAATATGTACTCTCAAGGGGTCTTGCCACTGCGCGTAGTAAAAAACAAGGGTTTAGCGATTGTAGGAACCAAGGTACACAAGATGAAAAACAACAGAATTGCAATGAAAGAATGGCATGCCCCCTACTAACATCTCCACATTAGGTCCCAGTAGGAAGAACATCAACCAATAAAGGGACCATACAGTTGCTGTGTTACCAAAAAAATATATCAATCTTTAAATCATAATGACTAAACAAGGAGAAAAAATGCAGATGAGAGAGAATTAATAAAAAAAATATAAGCGCTTATTGCTATGTGTGGTAGATATCCAGGAACTACTCTTCTTGTTAAAAACTGCCACATATGGACTAATAGTGCACAGGGTCTAGGTAGAGAGCAAGATGTAGTCAGAACAAGGTGCGACCCACAGAAGTTTGGTGTGTAAATTAATGGTCGGGCTTACCTATGAATGCAGGCCACTCAATGTGATGGGTGAGCCGAGACCCGGGTGCATGCAAAAAGTATAATACGCATAAGACAGTGTGCACTAGGCAGGCAGAAGTTAAAGAATATGTTGCAAACGGGTAAACGTTTTAGGTATAATACACCTGTTGTAGTGTGCCCAGGGGCAAGGATAATGGCGGACTATCTGGATCGATCTGAAAACTGAATAGAAGATGCTTGCAGGTACTCTGCTTCCCTCTAGAAGGATAAGGATGGGCGTTCAAGTCAAGGCTTGAAACGCACCGCCTGTGATGGGGATTGAGACACAATGCATAGGTTGGTTCTTGTAACGCTAATCTTACATAACAAAAATACAGAAGGAGGCTAGGATGTGAGAAGTAATTCAAGCAAAAGTGAATAACAAGAAATAAATAGCTAATACAAGGATTAGTGTGCCAGTATGCAATTGTAAAACTAAAGGTATGGTGCCTAAAGGAAAATTGAAGAAAATAGAGAGAAAAGACGAGGTGCAAGATTCAGATGTCACACAATAAGACTCTTCATTAAGCTAATATTACATTCCAATTATAGATTTATATGGATACAAACATTACATTACCAGTCATTGAAAATGCATTATTGGTTGAAAGGAGTATAATAGCGGGTCTGATATGAATATACTGATGGCCAAATGTGAGCACACTCAGAATAATTGGAATAGAACAAAACCAGTGAAATAAAAGCAACTGCTGATACAATTATTAAATGTTAGATAATCAACAAGAATGTATTATTAGTAGGAAGATGTGTAACCGGCGGACCTAATATGGATACGTAGTTGGCAATTATTAGCACATACAAAATCTTTAGGATTGTGTATAAAGTTCATTGAACACAGTAAAGTCAGTCTGAGACCCCAGAATTGAACTTATGTAGTGCTAATTTACATCATTGGTAATATGACTCAGGTTACATCAAGGTCTGTAGTCTGTGTATGTCACAGGCCCTTGCTAATCACCCAGCTTAGCCACATATGTTTACACTCCTCTACGGTGTTCAGTCCCTCATTAATGAAGTCACATTGTTCAATCCACTTAAGTTCCATTTCCCTAAGGATGGATGAGGGATCACCATCTCTCAATGGAATTGATACAATATCAATTACTTGCCATTTCATTTTATCCACTTAGGGGGTCATTCTGACCTCGGCGGTATAAGGCGCTTACCGCCGGTCAGAAGACCGCCATAACACCGCCGCGGTAAACCGCCACGGTCATTCTGACCCGCAACTGGCAAACCGCCAAAATCCCGACATCCACAAAAGTCCGCCACACCAAAGGTCAGCGAAAAAATGGCGATGACCAAACCTCCACCGTCACGCCAACAGAAATACGCCCATGCCATTCCGACCCACAAATCCACGCGGTGGTCTTTCAAACGCGGTATTCCATTGGCGGTACACCCCGCCGCGGTCAAAATACACACACACATAGAAAACTCAGCCACATTGGTCAATTTGAAATACACACACCTGATACACATACTAACACCACTCCCACACACCCAACACATTATAAAACACACACCCACATCACCCACAAGCCCCTACGACCCGAAATCATTGACGAAGGCTAGAGAGAGAGCACAGAATAGACAGTCCCACAACACAGAGGCACACAACACCATCACCCATACAGAATCCACGCACCAAACACCACACACCACCACACGCACCACACTCATCACCACAAACGCCACCCCACACCTCAACCACACCACCCCATGGCACCCCAAAGACACCCCAGGTTCAGTGACGCCGAACTCAGGGTCATGGTGGAGGAAATAGTCCGTGTAGAGCCCCAGCTCTTCGGGCACAGGTGCAGCACACCACAATTGCCAGGAAGATGGAGCTATGGCAAAGGATAGTGGACAGGGTTAACGCGGTGGGACAGCATCCACGCAATCGGGAGGACATCAGGAAGAGATGGAACGACCTACGGGGGAAGGTGCGTTCCATGGTATCAAGGCACAACATTGCGGTGCAGAAGACTGGCGGTGGACCCCCACCTACTCCCCCCGAACTTACCGCATGGGAGGAGGAAGTCTTGCACATCCTGCATCCTGAGGGCCTCGCAGGAGTAGGCGGAGGAATGGACTCTGGTAAGTCAAAACTTCACTACTGCTTCCCACCCCCACCCCACCTGCATGCCAAATCATACCCCCACCCTCACCCCCACCTGCATCACACCAACACCTAGCAAAAGGCTCACCCTCACAACCCACCCATCCCAACACCAAGCCCTGCATGCGACCACTGAGCATGGACACCCATCACCAAAGCATGCCCACTGCACACACACATCACCCCCACAAGCCACCCTCACAAAAGCCCCCACAAGGAAATGCCTGCACTTGGGTACACGGACACCCACCCATCACACGAAATGCCACACACAGAAGCAATAACCATACCTTTATACCCCTGCAGGACCCGAACGCCACCACACCGCCACGGAGGGTCCAGAGATGTCCATCCCACCCCCAGAAGAGGCCCGCAGCGATGACAGCAGCTCTGTCTCCCTGGAGCCAGATGACCAGCCCGGTCCATCGGGGACCTCTGGACAGTCGGTTCCCCACAGACAGCCACAGGCTACACCAGACCCAACCCCCTCTGGGAACACCAGCACAGCTCCCACCCAGCGGGCCCATGCCTCTGTCTCCAGAACACGTAAATCAGCGGTTTGTCCACCACCACAGGGCACCCAGGTTGACCCACCACCCCAACAACAACAGGGACCTGGGGGCAGTGGTAGTGGGCACACCGTCCAGGGGACAAAGGCCCAGGAACACAGGGGAACTGGGAGGGCTGCTGTGCGACAGGGGGGGACAGGCCCGGGAACCGTCTCTCCAAGAGGCCCTCTCCTCCATCATGGGAGCATACCACCGCTCCCAGGAGACGATGGCGACGGTACTGGCCCGGTTCCATGAGATCCAGGAACTGCAGGAGGAACGGTACATGGGGTTCAGGGAGGAACTGAGGAACATCGGTTCCGCAATGGGGACCATCATCCTGGCCCTTACCTAGATCGTCACCACATTGCGGGACCATGTGGCACCCCAAAGGGCCCCTGTCACTAGCCCAGGCCAGGAACAGCCTACCACCTCCGCCGGCGCTAGTGGACAGGAGGCCCCCACACAACGACAGGCCACCAGAACCCCACCTCCTGCAGAAGAAGAACCACCCCGCAAGCGGAACCTGAGATCTCACAAGAAGACAGAGTTGGATTGCAAGACCCCCGCCAGCCTAAGATACCCCCTGATGTCATCCCACTGTCCCACATTGTCACCCTGTCCAACCTTGAACTGCCCCTGCTCCATCCTTCCCCAGGCATATGGACAATGCACCTGTGCGACTGAGAACTGGACTCTGCCATGGACATTACTCCACCCCCACCCATCACCGTTTCCCAATCATGTACCTATATGTAGCACTTAAAATAAATCACTTATTGCACTTAAAATAACAGGAGTCTGCTTGTATTCTTAACGAATGTATTACACATAACGGTTCAATAATGTCCAGTTACTTTGTGATGACAACATACCAATTTCAATAAGCTTTAGTCCATGGGCAAACAAAGCTGAAGTCAGGCAGTGGGTCATACAGCTCTGAAAAGGGAAGGGAAAGTCACAAATCAGTTAACAGGAACTGGGGGGAAACACAGACAGTGGAGACCCATGAGGCCTTAAGTAAATGTAAAATGGCATGGCTGATTCTTACCTGTGTGCTACTGAAAATATTGTTGGATGACTGTATCCCTGTTGTCCGTGTCGTCCCCGTCGTCTTCCTCCTCTTCACTCTCCACAGGCTCCACAGCTGCTACAACACCACCATCTGGACCATCCTCCTGCAGAAAAGGCACCTGGCGTCGCAAAGCAAGATTGTGAAGCATACAGCAGGCCACGATGATCTGGCACACCTTCTTTGGTGAGTACATTAGGGATCCCCCTGTCATATGCAGGCACCTAAACCTGGCCTTCAGGACCCCGAAGGTCCTTTCTATGATCCTCATAGTTCGCCCATGGGCCTCATTGTACCGTTCCTCTGCCCTGGTCCGGGGATTCCTCACTGGGGTCAGTAGCCACGACAGGTTGGGGTAACCAGAGTCACCAATTAGCCACACACGGTGTCTCTGTAGCTGTTCCATCACATAAGGGATGCTGCTATTTCGCATGACATACGCGACATGCACTGACCCAGGGAACTTGGCATTTACATGGGAGATGTACTGGTCAGCCAAACAGACCACCTGGACATTCATCGAATGATAACTTTTTCTGTTTCTGTACACCTGCTCACTTTCTTTGGGGGGAACCAAAGCCACATGGGTCCCATCAATGGCACCAATGATGTTGGGAATATATCCAAGGGCATAGAAATCACCCTTCACTGTAGCCAATTCGCCCACCTCAGGGAAAATAATGTAGCTCCGCATGTATTTCATCAGGGCAGACAACACTCTGGACAAAACCTTAGAAAACATAGGCTGAGACATCCCAGATGATATGGCCACTGTTGTTTGGAATGATCCACTTGCCAAAAAATGGAGTACCGACAGAACCTGCACCAGAGGGGGAATCCCTGTGGGTTGGCGGATGGGGGACATCAGGTCTGGCTCCAGCTGGGCACATAGTTCATGTATAGTTGCTCGGTCAAGCCTGTATGTAAGTATGATATGTCGTGCTTCCATTGTCGACAGGTCCACCAGCGGTCGGTACACGGGAGGATTCATCCTTCTCCTCCCAAGTCACAGCGGACGGTGCCTAGGAAGGACAACATGGAGCACAGAGTCAGGCAACCCACAGGTACGTAACCACAGCTTGCACAGTACACGAATCGCGATGCATTGAATGGCTTGTATGAGTGGCAATGCAAGGCCTAGGCCTGTGTGACGCAGTAGAAATTATGCCATGTGGGCCCTTGAAATGGCGGCTGCTTGACCTGGGAAGTGTGACAGTGGGATGTGAGGTCACTGTGCTGGCGTGGCACACCGTGGCGGTAGGCGGTCGAAGACCGCGGCGCGAAGCAGCATTGGTTAACATTGAACTCTATGGGTCTCAGGAGCCAATGACGATGTGCGCCGGCGGTCGCGGTACGCACCGCCGCGGTACGCACCGCCGCGGTCGTGACCGCCATTTTATGTCTGATTAATCACTCGAGACCTGATCATCCACAGGAGAGGACCTATACTGCAAGTGCTGCTGTGACTTCGGTCTGGGAGATACAATGGCTGCTGCGACTGGGGAAAGGGCCCCTGCCTTCACTTCCGAAGAATTGGAGAGACTTGTTGATGGGGTCCTCCCCAGTATGCGCTACTCTACGGTCCTCCAGACCAACAGGTTAGTACACAGGGTGCACGTTGAATGGGCCATGCCTGTGTTGAGTGGGGTGTATGTAAGCTGGTGGGGAGGGGAGCGAATGAGGAGTGCAACGCACGAAAGATGAGAGCATGTGCCACATGACAAGGTTGGGGAGGGGGGGCCACTCACATTGTCCTGCCAGAAAACTGATGCGATTTCCTTTACCACCCTGTACATGTTACATAGGTCAACGCCCATCAGAAGATCGACATTTGGCATGCCATCACCAAGGACGTCCGGGCCCTGGGGGTCCACAACAGACGGGGCACCCACTGCCGAAAGAGGTGGGAGGACATCTGCTGCGGCACCAGAAAGACCGCCAAGTCTCTGCTGGGGATGGCCCCCCAATGTAGGAGGGGTGCCAGCCACCAATTGACCCCCCTGATGTCCCGGATCCTGGCGGTGGCCTACCCCGATTTGGATGGGCGTGTGAGGACATCACAGCAGACACAAGGGGGTGAGTATCACCACATTCTGCTATCTTTGCGCGCAGTGAAGGTGTCTGGGTGGGGGAGGAGGGCTGTGGCTATCTCCAGGCGCATTCTGTAGGCTAGGCCCCTCCGTTAGACACGGCCCTGTGCCCCCGCCCCCCACCTCTGTAGGGTGCCAAGTACAGCTATCCATGGTCCGGCCTCACCCATGTGTGCATTTGTCATCCATAGACCTGTAGGCCTAGTCACAATAACTGAGTAGTGTACCCCGATTGCGCGGCCTAGTTCAGGGGGCTTCTGTGTCTGTGCTCTCCGACAACGGTGTTGCCAATGCATGCACTCAACCTGTCTTCATTTCTCCCCCCCCCCATTTTCTTTGTCTTCCTGTTCATGTGTGCATTAGCATCATCAGGCGGAGGAGAAGTGGCATCGGCGCACGAGGGAGCTGCATCTCATATGGCCCCGGAGGGCCATACAACAGACTCCGAGTACACCAGTGAGACGGAGGACGAGTGGAGCTCCACAACGGGGACCCGTGGAGACGTCAGCGACACCGACACGTCCTCGGAAGGGAGCTCCCTAGCGGTGGCGGCAACATCCGTGCCCACCGCCACAACAGGTACAGCCACCACCCAGCGCACCAGCCCCGCCCTCCCAGCAGCCCCTCAGCCTTCGCTCCGTGCCCGCTCGCCCAGGAAGGCGGGCATCTCCTTCGCCCCAGGCACCTCAGGCCCTGCCCCAGTTACCCCTGCTGCCCTCAGTGAGGAGGTCATTGACCTCCTCAGGACACTCATTGTTGGGCAGTCTACCCTTTTGAATGCCATCCAGGGTGTAGAAAGGGAGGTGCATCGGAGCAATGCATACCTGGAGGGCATTCATTCAGGTCAGGCTGCCCATCAGCGATCGTTCAACGCTCTGGCCTCAGCACTGACGGCAGCCATTGTCCCTGTCTCCAGCCTCCCTCTTCTGAATCCCTCCACCCAGTCCCAGTCTCCTGTTCCTCTGCCTATCCCATCCACACCATCAGACCAGCCTGCACACACCTCTACACCCAAGGGCAGCTCATCCAGACATAAGCACCACAGATCCCACAAGCATTCACCCAAGCAACATCCAGATGCAGACATGCCAACAGTCACTACCACCTCTGTGTCCCCCACCTCCTCATCTCCCTCCTCCCTGTGACGTCTCCACTCACACCTGCATGCACACCACCATCAGCCAGTACTTCCATCACCAGCACACCCTCCATTACAGTCCGCACACGTGCAGTCACCACCCCCACTGCCATTTACACGTCCCCTGTGTCCTCTCCCAGTGTGTCTGTCACCCCCTCTTCCAAAGCACACAAACGCAGGCAGCCACCCACCCAACAGCCATCCACCTCACGACAGCCTCCGTCACAAGCACCTGCACCCAAAGACAGCACACTTGACTCTCCTACAACCACATCCTCTTCCTCCACTCCCATACCCACTACAGCTACCCGTCCCTGTCCTTCCCAAGTCATTTTCCTTTCCAACCTTGAGCTCATTCCAATCACTGACCCACCCCCTCCATCTGGTAAGAGTAAAAAAAGCACCTCAGCCACCACCAGCCCTACATCTACTGTGACCATAGTGCAGGGCTATTGGAGTCCACCAGCTCCTAGGGCAGGAACATCGGCCAGCAGCAAGGGGACAGCCAGCCCACCCCCTGGGAAGAGGACAAAAAAAAAGAAGGGCCGGCGCGACAAGACTGAGACACCTGCCACATCATCCAAGGGAGGCAAGGGCCACAGAGCTTCAGCGAAGGAGGGCAAGGGCAGCAGGGCGGAGAAGTCAGGCAGCAGGCGAGCTGCCCAGGAGGGCCCCACCAGCCCCATTCCGGTTGTGACGGACGACACCCACGGGCCCAGGACTCCATCACAGGAGGGCCCGCAACCGCAAGTTCGGAGGGCGAATGAGCGGGAAGTCTTGCCCAGGTCTGGCTCCCTAGACACACAGGACAAGCACCGCTGAACAGGGCCCCGCCGGGAGGAGCACCGCTGAACAGGGGCCCGCTGGGACAAGAAGCGCTGAACAGGGGCCCGCCGGGAGGAGCACCGCTGAA
This sequence comes from Pleurodeles waltl, assembly GCF_031143425.1. Taxonomy (NCBI): domain Eukaryota; kingdom Metazoa; phylum Chordata; class Amphibia; order Caudata; family Salamandridae; genus Pleurodeles; species Pleurodeles waltl. The sequence continues at coordinate 570,180,919 of NC_090442.1, forward strand.
CAGGGGCCCGCCGGGACAAGAACCGCTGAACAGGGGCCCACCGGGACAAGAAGCGCTGAACAGGGGCCCGCTGGGAGGAGCACCACTGAACAGGGGCCCGCCGGGACAAGAACCGCTGAACAGGGGCCCGCCGGGAGGAGCACCGCTGAACAGGGGCCCGCCGGGACAAGAACCGCTGAACAGGGGCCCGCCGGGACTAGAACCGCTGAACAGGGGCCCGCCGGGACAAGAACCGCTGAACAGGGGCCCGCCGGGAGGAGCACCGCTGAACAGGGGCCTGCTGGGACAAGAACCGCTCCGCTGGTCCCTTCCTGTCAAGCATCGCTCCGCTGGGCCCTTCCTGTCAAGCACCGCTCCGCTGGGCCCCGCCGTCTCTGCACCGCTCCGCTGGGCTCTTCCTGTCAAGCACCGCTCCGCTGGGGCCTTCATCTCAAGCACCGCTCCGCTGGGCCCCGCCGTCTCAGCACCGCTCCGCTGGGGCCTTCATCTCATGCACCACTCCGCTGGGGCCTTCATCTCAAGCACCGCTCCGGTGGGCCCCGCCGTCTCTGCACCGCTCCGCTGGGGCCTTCATCTCAAGCACCGCACCGCTGGGCCACGCCGTCTCAGCACCGCCCCGCTGGGGCCTTCATCTCATGCACCGCTCCGCTGGGGCCTTCATCTCAAGCACCGCTGGGCCCCGCCGTCTCTGCACTGCTCCGCTGGGGCCTTCATCTCAAGCACCGCTCCGCTGGTCCCTTCCTGTCAAGCACCGCTCCACTGGGTCCCACCGTCTCTGCACCGCTCCGCTGGGGCCTTCCTGTCAAGCACCGCTCCGCTGGGGCCTTCATCTCAAGCACCGCTCCGCTGGGCCCCGCCGTCTCTGCACCGCTCCGCTGGGGCCTTCCTGTCAAGCACCGCTCCGCTGGGGCCTTCATCTCAAGCACCGCTCCGCTGGGCCCCGCCGTCTCTGCACCGCTCCGCTGGGGCCTTCATCTCAAGCACCGCTCCGCTGGGGCCTTCATCTCAAGCACCGCTGGCCCATTGACAGTGCCAGTTCTGTGTTGAGCAGGGCTTCAGGAAGCACTCTGGGCACCATGCCTCCTCCATTAACAGTGGAGTCGGTAATCCATCTGATGGACTGTGGCTTTGCACTCCCCAGGACGGGACAGTGGGCAACCCACCCACTGTAGTGACTTGAGAGACTGTGGCTTTGCACTCCCCAGGATGGGACAGTGGGCAAGCCACCCACTGTAGGGACTTGAGAGACTGTGGCTTTGCACTCCCCAGGATGGGACAGTGGGCAACCCACCCACTGTAGAGACTTGTGAGACTGTGGCTTTGCATTCCCCAGGATGGGACAGTGGGCATGGAGGCCCCTCGTGGATCTGGCGTCAAGGACTCGTGTGGCTGAGGTGCCCCCCCTTCCCTTCCCCCTGAGGTGCCTGTAGTTTTATGATCTGATGCCCCAGCAGTGTTCTCTCCAATGGTATCTGGTCTCCTGTGTGGGCTTTGCCCATGTGTTTGTGCACATTGGCCCACGGACCATGGAACTTTGACGGAATGTGCAGGACTTATTGCCTATGTATATAATGTTGACTATATTCATTCCTTAATTTTGTATCTTTTATATAGCATAATTCCCATACCTTTATTGGAGCTATTTATACATATATTTTATAGATCATTTTTATTGTGTCTTTGCATTATTCCGGTGGGTTTGGGTGGTGTCACTCTGACTTGTTGCTCGGCATTGGGGTGTCGGTATTTGTGGTGGGGGGGGTGGGTGTATGGCGCATGTGTGTGGCCGTAAGCTTTCCTCCTCCCCCCTCTCCTGTGTCGTAGGTACAGTACTCACCGTTGTCGTCTGTGCCGGCGTTCGTACTCCTGGTAGATGAGCAGGTAGACAATAGCTGGTAGGATGTGTAATTCGGGTTCCATGCTGTCCTCCTTCCTCGTGGAGTGTGTATAGGTGAGCGTTTTCCCGTTCGTAGTCTGTTTCCGCCGTGTTTTTATCGGCGGGGCTCCCGCCCCGGAAAAGGTGGCGGATTGGTGAGTTGTGATAGGGTGGGCGGTACATTGTCTGCCGCCTGCCTGTTGGCGGTGACCGCTGCGCTGTTTGTCTGTCCCGCCGTGGCGGTCGGAGTGTTAAAGTAGCGGGCTGTGTTGGCGGTTCCCGCCAGGGTCAGAATTCCTTTTTTTTGACCGCCTGCCTGTTGGCGGGTTGGCCGCCGCTTTAACACCGCCCGCCAGGGTCAGAATGACCCCCTTAGTGTTTTTTCTCCTGGAAGTGTGAGGCCATTGAACCAATGACAACTGAATATCTAATTCGGCTATAATGTTGCCAAATGCGTGTTTTCACAGGTTGAGAAGTCGGTCCTATGTAAATTAGTGTACAGGGGCACCATACCGCATAGATGCCATTTTTTGTGTTACAATAAGAAACACATTTTAGATCAATTGTCAGAGATGCATGTTCAAACTTTTTAGTGTCAAACATGAAGGTGCATGCTATGCATCTGCCACATCGATAGTGACCTAGGAGGAGAGACAATCTCCAAATCGTACTGTACTGAATCTCAAAGCTCCCTGTGGTGTTGCCTGTCAGATAGCAGAATGTACAATATGATCTCTAATACTTTTGCCCTTCCTGAAAGCAAAATTTAAGGTTGTAATATGTCACCAATACTCTGTAGGATGTGCCAATTCTTAAATACCAGGTTTCAAATTATATTAGTCCGTGGACAGTAAGTAGATACATAAACCAATCTTTTCAAGAGTGTGTTTGTTTTTGTACCTCCCTAGGACAGTACCAGGCTTGTTTCATAGCCCTCTTTACAATTCTTTTGGGGTATCCCCTGCATATCAGTCTGTCTTGTAATATGTACACTTCTCTGAAGTAATTTTCCATAAAGAGCAGTTCCTGCGGTGACACAGGAATTAACCAAAGAGTAGACCATCCCTAAGTGCTCTTGGTTTATAGATCTTATATGAAAGCAAGTTGTTTCTACCTGTGGGTTTGTGGTACAAACTGGAGCACAATTTACCCTCCCCATGTTTAATCAAAAGGTCCAAAAAGTAATTTCAGAGTTACTTATGGAAATAGTGCAGAGAAGATGTTCCTAAACCTGATGCAAATATTCAACAAAATACTGCAATTCCTGATAAAGATCTGACCAAATTAGAAAAATGCTGTCTATGTGTTGCTTCCAACATTGGATACAGTTCCTATACCTGTTGGTGGGTTGACGATAGAACAAATGTTTGTTTGAAATCATCTACATAGATATTCTCTAGATCAGGAGCAAAACTTGCTCCCATAGATGTGCCAGAACATTGCTGAAAATATTGGTTGCTGTATGTGAATTAAGTACATTGTAGTGTTATGCGTAAAACTGATTTAATGAAGTCATTAGGGGCCGGACCCGGTTGTGGGTGTTGATTCAAAAGGCTCTCAATGATAATAATGTTGTGCTCTTGTGGAGCATTTGAATACAAGGAGGTAATGTCTACGGTGACCAACTAATCACTGTCCATATTAAAAGGCATATACCCACTTAGGTTACGATAGGATAAACAGTACACCTGGGCGAGAAGCTCAGATGACTTGTAGTGACTTTGCATGGTTGTTGGCCTTTTCCTATGACATGGGTGTGCCTTTCCCAGCCTTGTCACATAGATTGTTCTATAAATTGAGGCTGTGTACCCTCGACCCCTAATAACCTGTGTTTTTGTAAAAGCTGTCTGAACTATTTGTTGGTCCTGATGAGAACCCTCATTTCTTAGAGGTTTGAAACCCCTTCAACTGTATTTAAGTGAACCTAATAGTCATAACCCGTTGTAATTAATTGGGCTATACATATATGGACAATGGTTGAATTTAAGGCACTTTCACCTAAAATATATGAAACCTAATTTTTTTAATATATTGAACACTTATGACTTCTGGGTTATTGTTGTGGGTTCCACATTGTTTTTAACACAATTTTGTATCACTATTTTATATTTGTCACTAACCTTAATGTTTGTAGCTTTTATGCTTTGCTTTCTAGAAACATAATCCTTATTGTACTGTCATTTTCATGAATAGTGTAGTTCCACTTCACTTATCCTTCAACATGTCATTAATGAGATTGTGCTAATTTTTATTGAGTATGCACACTTTGTCCGATAAGAACCATTGTTCCCCCAAAAAAACTGAATGGCCCAGGTTCTCCCTAAATAGGGCAGCCCTTGTTGTGCTTTACGGAGGCAAAAGTAGAGCCTCTTAAATGGCCACCATTTGTAATCTGTCTTCATGCATGTAAAAGACGCTTTCACTCCACCCCCATGTAAAATTACTGCTAGCAGTGATAATCAAAAACAGGATCTCCACTCCCCAAAGCTTCATTGTCATGCTCAGTGACTCAGGATGGAGGTGACCCACCATATGCCGTGCCTGCTTAGTTTGTCCCATTGTACTACTGCACATGACAATGAGCCACCCAGGGTCTGTACTTTTTCATACTAAGGTCCGACCTAGGCTGTTCATCTCCAGCAGCCTTTCAGGTTGTCTTCCAGTGACCAAGGTGGCCCAGACAAATGTTGGGAGCTTATTTGCAGCTGAAACAAATGGCCCATTGGTGGCCTTTGCCACAGGCCCCTCTGGCAATGGCGGATTTCCTGCCCTCCCACTCTGACCCTGCACCACTCACAGACCAACTGAGTAGGCTCTGGCTCTGGGCAGTCGGCAGCAGAAAAGCCAGAAAAAGCTGATTGCAGGCTGGCTGTTTTTGTTATGCAGCTCGATAAATGACTTTTTTCTGTCAGATAGAGGCCATAATATGTGACTACCTTATTTCAGTGTGGTGATGCAGACACCATCTCTATAATGCGTTAGTTTAATCCCTGAAGCGTGATATTTGGCAGGACTCTGAAGACAACTTACATGATGTCACAGATGACAACCAAAACTGCATATTTGATAATATATGAGTGGCATCATATCACCACTGAAATCATTAATGACATTACTGAAGTAGGTGAACATGCCTTCCACCAAGAGTGCATTGAGCCGAATTCCAGGCCCATAACGCTTAACGCTTTGCCCTAAAACCCATAGAGCTCAAATACAGGATAAGCCTAGAAGACTGTGAACACAGGGCCACAAAACCCATTGTCTTCTAGGGTCACTACAGCAGTGTGAGCCTAGAGCTTGTGCTATAGCCCAAAACATATAGCCCAGATGCTTCTGGAGTGGTAGAGTTTTGGAGAATAGGAAGTTAATTAAAATGGTTGGAACATACCTCGAATATCCGAACAGTCCAGTCCCAGAACTAACTGCAAGGAAAATTTAAGGTAAGTTGTAAAGGTCTGCACAGCTGTTGTGAAGCTGAAAAATGACACCTTGATCTTTAGACTTTCAGTATCCACATAAGGGGTAAGGCAGTGAATCACTCTGCAGTTTTACAGGTAAGTTTAGGCAACACTTTCTGTGTTTGAATTCATTGATTATACTAGTGCCACACAAGATGATAATATTTTAGATCAGCCAGAGATTATTTAGCAATAGGCAAATTTGACAGTAAATGTCATGAGGATACAGGCTCTGGGTGTCCAGGGTCTTGTTTGCAGTGCTTTGTCTGGAGATATTTGGTGTTTGCAAACCTTATGCTTTTAAAACTAAGGGCTAGTGAAAGCCAGTCTTTCTAAATCTCAGAGCAAGGTGTCTCAAACTGTAACAAAAGGAAATGGATTTACCATAAATTGATATGGTCCATGTCTGGAGAATACCTCACTTTTAGGGTCAGAGCAAATTTGTACCTTTTTTCCTGCCAACACGTTAGGTCTTCCCATTCACTATTGTCTTTGGTAGATTCCATAAGCAAGTATGTTGAGAAACATTTTAAAACCCAAATTAAATTGTTGGAACCATGCAACGTCTACTGTCCTGCTGGATCTCCCACAAGTGACTACGTTAATTCAGGCTCAGATGTTAAAGCCATGGATGGCTTATCAAACTTTGCTCTCAGTCCTATAGTATATAATGATGAACAAAGACTCTCCTCCACACTGAATTTAAGAATTTCTTCACCATGTTTGGAAACAATACAGAGGAATGCAGTCAAAGGTTTGCATTGGAGGCAAATGGATGGCAGTCATGGTTGACGCAAAAAGCACAGTACGGGTGAAGTCAGAGTCTATAGTTGATTATGTCAGCAGTTGAATTCAGGTCCTGTGTTAGTCTTGGGGAAACAGCTCAAGTTCATGCAGTGACTGGGGACAGTTATTTTGCTGTGACAAGCCCAGAACTCCTGGAGTTTCACCTGGAGCCTAGTTCCTGCACTCTTTATGTTGGAGGAGTACACTCTGACAATAGTCAAGGGGTCAGGAGCAGGTGGGGCACCTCTTGGGGATCAGGACTCACCATGCAAAAGGTGGCCATTTGTAACATTCTCTGAATTCTATTTTCAACATTGCGTTCATTTAAATCCATTGTGGAATGATACAGAGGCGGTCATTATGAACACAGCGGTAAACACCGCTGACCGCCGTGGCGGTGGTGAAGAGAAGGCCGCCGTTGGCAGTGAATGGAAACCCGCCATATAATGAACGAAAATTCCAACCCCGCCAAAAATCACCAGACCACCAGTCACTGCTATGACCTTGTCGGAGGAAATGCTGGACCTCCCCACCCCTCCACCACCGAGCACACCCACATCCTGGCCTCCAAATAATGATGCACAAATCACCTTGGCGGACAGTGGAGGCCTGACGACCATTGGAGGTGCCGACCACCACGGGCGGCAAGTGGACTTAACAGCAAGAAGTGCACACATTGGATAAGCTTGAAACCCACACACCTGACACACATTCATAACCCCATAAAACACTTGTAAACATAACCCACAATCCTTTGTAACAAAACCAGGCCAAAGAAGACGGAGGGCACCAGAAGCAGACACCGAACACCACAATACACAAGATGCACACCGACCCACAGAAGAGCACCCTCACCGCATTTCCAGCCCCGACAACATTCACCACACTCACCATGTTACCCCTGAAACATCCACGCTTCACAGAAAGGGAGCTAAGGACCATGGGGTACGAGATCCTGAAGGTGGAGCCACAAATATTGGGGGCCGAGGTGCAGCACACTCCCATCGCAAGGAAGATGGAGCTATGGCAGACCATTGTGAACAGGGTCAATGCAGTGGGACACCATCCACGCACCAGGGACGACATCCGGAAGAGATGGAACGACCTGCAGTGGAAGGTCAGGGGCATGGCATCAAGGCACCCCATTACAGTCCAGAAGACTGGGGGAGGACCGCCACCAACACCACCCAACTACACTCACTGGGAGTAAAAGGTACTGGCCCTCCTGTACCCTGAGAGACTCACTGGACTCACTGGAGGAACGGATTTGAGTAAGTCGTCCACATTTACCACATATACACCATACCTGTAATGCATGCACCACCCCACCCCACCGACACCCACCAGGACCAATACCCCACCCAGGCAACAGCCACTGAATCCACCCCCGCATGACCACAAACCCACTAACAGGCCCACATCCCTCCCCCTGCGCACAGCCACCTACCCCTGCAAGGATCCACAATGAGACAACACCCCCCCATGCAACCCCACACCCTAAGCAAAATGCAATGTAAACCTCACAAAGGCACCGTGGATGGCCACTAAAAGTTACACCAGCACAAAATAGTCCAGTCATGTGCACCCCAACCGTTCATGCATTTGTAACAGACATGTCTATGTCGCCCAACAGGCACCACCACCCATGCCATCCTCATGGACGGGACAAGGAGTGCCAGTGCCCCCAATGGAGACAGAGGCACCTCACAGGACACTGGTGAAGGATCCCTGGACACTGATGAGCAGGCAGGCCCCTCACACAGTCCTGGACTGTCACCATGCAGCAGCCCAACCCTGGATACCACTGACAGCCCCTACTACCCAGTCAAGAACAGCAGCCCAGGGCAAGCGTCCCCACACCAGTGCATCCTTGCCACAGACTGGTACACAGGTACAGAGGCCACAGTCTCCCACTTCCAACATGCAAGAAGGCGAGGGCCCCAGTACAAGTGGTACTGCCAGACCTGTGCAGGGGACACAGGCACATGGGGCTAGGGCAAGTGCTAGGGCCACAGTGGGCCAGGGGGGAGGCATCAGGATGGATGCAGCAGCCCAGGACGTGATATCTGAGGTATTGGGGGCCTACCAGAATACCCATGACAGGTTGGCACAGATAGTATCCACCATGGAGCACAGTCAGAGGATGAAACAGGAACACCACCAACAGGCCATGGAGCAGTGGAAACAGCATAACACCGCAATGGCCAGCATAGCAGGAGCATTGCTGCAGCTGGTACAAACCCAGTCTGAGACCCACACAGGACAGGAGGCCCCCACTACAGCACCGGACCTGGCAATTACACCATTATCAGAAACATCCCAGGACCTACCCTCACAGGAATCCCAAGGGCCAACCATGTCATCCCCTCAAGATCAACAGCAGGCGCCCAAACGGACCCTCAGGCCAAGATAAGGCACTGGAACCCCAGCAGAGAACAATGCCCCCTTCAAGAAGTAACCCCTTCAAGAAGACACTAGAGCCCTTTTTGGACTTGAACAACGTTGGGTTTAGAAACTTAACACCCACATCAGAGGACTTAATGATGATATTCTGTGGATAAGTCTTTCACTAAGATAATTCCATTTTTGGCGGGGGACCCTTTGCATTGTGGGTCCCTTGTCCACATGCCTTCTCCTCCCAGGCTTGGTCCTCTACTGGGGGACCGTGTTCTCTACACACCAGATCTATGTTCTCCATCCAGAGATTATTGTTATTTACGTGACCTCATCTACATCCAATACATGATGTTATGTTACATAGCTCATTGCTGTTGTGACTCATCTTGGTTCCCTGTCATGTTGCCCCATTTTGTCAGGAAGATGACTGCAGGGTGACCTTATTTCAACCAAGTACATTCCTCTGTTGTTGTTAATATCTCCATTCTGCACTGCCTTTACGATCGTTTTTTTGATCGATTTCATACTACGCTTTCGATCGTCTTCCACAATCGTTATTTACACTGAGGTTAAGTCCTTTTTTCATTTTGCCTGCTTCTCCACACAACCCGGAAGGTTCTCCAGGGTTGCTTAGCAACCCTTGCGTCATGTCGACACACCCACTTCCGGTAAGCCGGCTTTTCCTCCCCACCGGCCGTGCTAGCTTCATTCTTTCGGGAGTGCGGTCGTGGGGTAGGTTCAGAGTTATGGCCCAGAGTGACACAAGTAAGTGCTTCGTGCCGACCATTACTTTACCGGTAACAACATCTGCAGGGCTGTACATCAGCCCCGCTTTCAGTATTACAATCTGATGAGACTGTAGGCGACTGCATGTGACCTTTAGTTCCCGTCTTTCATAAGCATGTTTTTTGACGGCACAACTGCTGGTATGACACGAGTTTGTCCCTCTCTCGATCTTAGGAATGGGGGACTGTGTGATCTATACGATGATACCCCTCAATAGAGAGGCTAATTTTGTAATTTGATTAATCATCTCTACCGTCCTGTCTACTTAGGTGTACACAGATTATTATTTACTGTGGTTTTTGAGTTTCACGTTGTTGCAACAGTTTAGAATAATTAACAGCAGCAGAACAGTGTTTCAAATGTTGGCATCTTGACTTTAAGACTGTCTGGGTATGATACCTTATTAGCCTTTATTAACAGCTGTTTCTGTGTTCAATTATCAATTAGATAGTCCACGCCCAGTCATTTGGACCCCCGCTGTCCCATGAAGTGCGTTCCTCTAATGAGCCACATATTATTCTGCATGTACTAGTGTGCCAGCACCTGCACCATCACAGTGTGTTCCTCACCAAATATGAGGGTTTGTTACCATTTTTTATATAATTTCATGATCTTTTTGTCACCTGTTCCCTTGATTGCAGGGCGACAATTAGGAATAGGACGTCCCAACCACACATTAGTGTAAGTGACATTAACACTGACATTTGACAGTCTTAGTCCATAGTTATTTGTAACTTTATAGAGAAGGAGAAGTTTTTCACTTGGTCCTGAAGAAGCGTCGCTGGATCCACCTGGACCATTTTAGACGCGAAACATGTTGACCCTTATGCCAGGGATGGTCTGGTAATTCCACACCTCCCACACTCCAGTATATATGATTGAGAGTGTTTTGACCATTGTATCTATTGCACTTTCCTCATTTGTTTTAATCTTGGCCTTCACCCTCCATGGTTAAATAAATAGTTACTCCTATGGTTCCGGTCCTGAGCCAATCTTAACCCTTTTTCTGCCAATATATCTCTCCCTTTTTTTTTTCCCCTTCCAAACCCACTTATTTTGGGGTCTTGGCATCATCGAGTAAAGATCTCCGGCAAAGAGCCCCCCTCCGGGGGGTGCCCGTCAGACATTGCAGCACCAGTCTGACGAGGAGCAACTCCGATGATGAAGCATGACACCCATTTGGGTGTGTGAGGTTTCTTGCTCCTAAAAATAGGACTTCTTTTCCGCTTTTGGAACAGTGTATCATGGTATATTGTAGATCTACATCTACACCTCAATGAGGGAATGGTGTTTTTCATGTGTGTTATATTTTGAAATGACCTCATGCATAGGTGCTTCATGTGAAAAATAGGGCCTGCATTGTGCACAATTTTTATTTATAGATGTGTAGTTAATGCCTAAATGTCTGCCAACTGTAATCCAGGCCTGTCATTATAGAAGTAACTTCATACAGCTAGCGGTTGACTTAACAGCATAAGGCGGTGTTTACCGCCGTTCGCACCGTCATTGGTTAAAATGGATGCCAATGGGGAATCCTGGCGTATCATGATTGCCGCCGGTGGTGACGGTGCACACCACCGCAGTACGTACACGAATTCATCATCTATACTTCACTTGACTCCCTGATCTTGTGTGAACAGGTACTCCACTGTGTGTACTGCTGTGTCCTGCCTCTGGTCATGGATGTGGCTCGTGTTGCAGGGGAAAGGGCCCCGGCCTTCACCCAGCAGGAACTAGAGAGGCTAGTGGACGGGGACCTGCCCCTGTACGCAAAACTCTACGGATGGCCAGAGGTACAGGTGAGTCGGGTTTTGGGGTGCACTGTTTGAGTGTAACGGATGGTGTTGTAAAGACATATGTGTGTACCTCAGAGCCTGCATGGGCCATGGTGCATGGCATGCTGCATGCGTATGTCCTGTAAGTCTGACAGTACTGTCCGTCCCATAGTGGATGAATAGCCAGCTGTACCTATCTTGCAAGTGCCTGACCTCTGTGTGCCATTTCTGTGTCATACATTTAGGTCAGCCCCCACCAGAAGAGGGCACTTTGGCATGCCATCACCAAGGAGGTCCGGACCCTGGGGGGGGGGTCTACAACCGGCAAAGCACCCACTGCAGGAAGAGGTGGGAGGACCTGCGGTGCTGGGCACGTAAAATCTGTGAGGTCCAGCTGGGGAAGTCCTCCCAATGTGGAAGAGGTGCCTGTCAGGCACTGACCCCCTTCATGCAATGTATCGTGGCGGTGGTGTACTCAGACCTGGATGGGCGCCTGAAGGCTGCACAGTAGTCACAAGGGGGTACTCATCTCACAAACTTAAGTCTGGAAGGATGTCTGTGTGTGCATTAGGGTTCATGCTGCTTAGAGGCAGGAACTCTGACTGTTGTCCATCTACATGATGGTCCCCGTAGGGTGTAGGGGTGTCTTTGTCAGGACTCCCACATGTCAGGTCCTCAGGTAGTTCAGGGGATGGGTGTAGAGCAGGGTTCTGGTCAGTAGTCAGGGGCATGGCCATGGGCATAATGAACGGTGCTGCCTGTTTATGGTGTCTTCTGGGTGGGTGTATGTCTGGCCACTATGTACCTCCATTCAGCTATTTACAAGTGGCTCTCCTGTTTTGTATCCCCTTCCCTGTTCTCTTGTGTTGTTTTCGTACAGCAGCAACATCTGGCGAGGGAGCTGAGGCACTGGCGAGTGGGGAAGCAGCGGCCCACGGATCCTCGGAGGCAGAGGCATCTTACGCAAAGGGGACCAGTGGGTGGGAGGGCGGGGGAGTACCACAGGAGAGGCAACTACCACTTGAGGTAGTGACTATGATACCTCCTCCAATGGGCCCCCCATTCCATCACCACCCTCCCTTCTTCTCCCCACTGAGTTGCCTGTGCCCGCTCACCCAGAAAGGTGGGCGTCTCCTTCGCCCCAGGCACCTCCTCCCCTGCCCCAGTCAGCCCTGCTGCCCTCACAGAGGAGGCTATTGACCTCCTGAGAACCATCTCTGTAGGGTAGACAACCATTATCAATGCCATCCAGGGGCTGGCATCAGAGGTGCAGCAGACCAATGCCTATCTGGATGGCATTCACGGTGCTGTGTCTGCCCTACAGAGATATTTTTAGGCTCTGGCCTCCTCTTGGATGGCAGTCAGTTTCCCTGGCCATTCCGTCCCCCCTCCAATCTCCTATACCCCTTCCAGCACGCCACTCCCTTCACCCGTCCAAAGCACACAATCAGACATGCAGTCAAGCACATCAACACACTAAAAGCACACTTCAAAACACAAGCACCACACCTCCCACCACAAGCATTCACACAGCCAACATACACATGCACACACAACAACATCCACTTCCCCCAGTGTGCCCACCTCTTCCGCCTCCCTGTCTGTCCCCTCTACATGCACACCCTCATGCACTGCACTTTTAGTCACTGTTGCTTCTCCTCTTACTGCACTCACCACAATAGCAGACATCCATACATGCACCCCAGACAACACACCTGCACCCACCACAACTACTGTAGTTGACACATGCAGCACACTCACCAGACTTGCAGACACTCACACAACATACATCCACACTGGCAGCCTGTCTTCTCCCACAGTGTCCACCTCCCCTCCTCCAAAAACACACAAACACACCAAGATACCCACCCATCACACATCCACCACACCTCAGCATACTGTCCAGTCACCTGCACTCACTACATGCACCCCTGCACCACACATGTGCACACCCTCTGCCTCCACTCCCACACCTTCATCCAGGACCACCCCAATTGCTCAGAAGAAACTTTTCCTCTCCCGTGCTGACCTCTTCCAACCCACTGGCCCACCCCGTCTTGTCCCTAAGTGTGCACACCTCCTTGCCCTTCCCACTCCTTCCACTTCATAGCCCACCCCTGCCTGCCCCTCACATTCCCGTGCCCCTTCCCCAGAGAAGAAGAAGCCCTGTGCAGAGCTAAGTCCATCTGGCTCCATCTGCTCGAAACAACCCCCCCAACCTTCAAAGGACAAGCCCACACCCCCTCCTCCTTCCTAGGGCAAGTCCAAGCCCCACAGCCGTCACAAGTCCCCACCCTCACCAACCCCTGCCCCCGTTCCATGAGGTGCCTGGATGCCCCTTTGTTGCCCCATTAGGTGGAGTACCGTGCACTTTTGGGAGTCAGGTTGGGTCTGTTGTGACCCATGGAACTTGTTGCGCTGCAGACTGGCCTTTGGCCTTGTTGGAAGTAGTTGGCTCTGTGAGCTTTAATAAATATTTCTGTGTGGCCTGTGTTTTGGTGACACACTGTTGAACCCTGGTCTTTTGTTTCATTGTTTGTGGGTGTGGGGCATTTGTATGCACTATGGTCAGGTTGGATTTGCCTTGTGTCGGGTAAGTACTTCTTGCTGTGGGGTGCATGGGTTGTGCTGCTGGGAAGGGTTGGGGGCGTTGCAGGGTGGGTGGAGTGGGTAGGTATGTAACTGTGCTTTTTCCTCTGTTGTTTTGTAGGTTGCAGTACTTACCGGCGGCGGCGGCAGTCTCGGTCGTGGAGGTATATGGCAAGGAGCAGGGCTGGCATGATCTGCAGCTCTCTATCCATGTCTGATTTGGCACGTTGTGTGGGCCTCCGGTGAGTGTTTCATTGGATTTGGTTAATTTCCGACTGGACTTGCGCGGCGGTGCTCCCGCCCCGGAACTGGCAGCGGAATAGTGGTTCATTATTTCATGGGCGGGTTGGGCCTTTCCTTCGGCCTGTGGGTGGACTCTGCCGTCGTCGTCTGCACTCCTCTACTGGCGGTGGGTGGTTTTCTGGATGCCTGTGTTTCGATTGGTTCATTATTTGGTGGTCCAGACCGTTCCTCTGTTGGCGTTTTTTACCGCCACCGCTGGCGGCGCAGTACGGACTGCCGTGTTCAGAATGAGGGCCAGACTGTCTATGGTAGCCTTTCCTAAGGTGTACTTGACAAAGCATTACTGTGGGGCTTTGAATATTTTTGCCGCCTTGGAATCCTTAAATGGGCACCTTCTCTCTGTCTATTGGGAAGAGCAGAGCATAGGAGGTCAATATCGATCTCTATCTCCATCTATCTATCTCTATATATACATATATACACATATATATATGCACACATATAAATATAAATATATATATATATGTGTATATATATATATATATATATGTGTGTGTCAAAAAAGTGTGAAGTTCCACTGATTACCGGCTGCATCCACCATGCGAGGCTGGTGCTGACTAACAGTCATGGCACCCGTTCCAAATGAATGTATTATTTCTTCCACATTATTCAATTAGCAGAAAAGAAAGTCGCACCCGCGTGTCAACTTCTCAAGCCAAAGGCTTTATTTGATATACCAATCCAAAGTCTACTTCTAATATGGCAATGAGTTTCAACACCTAAGTGTCTTCATCATGGCCCAATTGAAAAAATCTGTGCTCATTCCCCTCTCACCTTAAATACTTGAAGTTCATAAAAATTGAGAAAAACACTACCATGAACAGAGAACACTAAAATGGTTTCACAATGTATTCAATTTTTCAAAAAAAGACAATAAATAAAATAAAATAAATAACCAATCTAATTTTCATCATTAGGTGTGAAAAAATGTATATAACGCCTGCAACCCAGTTGCCAATTAATTAATCACTTACCTGTTCCTATTCAAATGAACAGATGCCAAAATCATAATCATAGTGAAACTCCATAATACCTTATATATAAATAAAAATTAACCAATCCCTAGGGGGTCATTCTGACCTCGGCGGTAAAAGGCGCTTACCGCCGGTCAGAAGCCCGCCATAACACCGCCGCGGCCGCGGTAAACCGCCACGGTCATTCTGACCCGCAACTGCCAAACCGCCGAAAACCCGACATCCTCAATAATCCGCCACACCAAAGGTCAGCGAAAAAATGGCGCTGACCAAACCTCCACCGTCACGCCAACAGAAATACGCCCATACCATTCCGACCCACAAATCCACGCGGCGGTCTTTCAAACGCGGTATTCCATTGGCGGTACATACCGCTGCGGTCAAAATACACACACACATAGAAAACTCAGCCACATTGGTCACTTCGAAATACACACACCTGATACGCATACTAACACCACTCCCACACACCCAACACAATATAAAACACACACCCACATCACCCACAAGCCCCTACCACCTGAAATCATGGACGAAGGCTAGAGACAGAGCACAGAATAGCGAATCCCACAACACAGAGGCACACAACACCATCACCCACACAGAATCCACGCACCAAACACCACACACCACCACACGCACCACACTCATCACCACAAACGCCACCTCAACCACACCACCCCATGGCACCCTAAAGACACCCCAGGTTCAGTGACGCCGAACTCAGGGTCATGGTGGAGGAAATAGTCCGTGTAGAGCCCCAGCTCTTCGGGGCACAGGTGCAGCACACCACAATTGCCAGGAAGATGTAGCTATGGCAAAGGATAGTGGACAGGGTCAACGCAGTGGGACAGCATCCACGCAATCGGGAGGACATCAGGAAGAGATGGAACGACCTACGGGGGAAGGTGCGTTCCATGGTATCAAGGCACAACATAGCGGTGCAGAAGACTGGCGGCGGACCCCCACCTACTCCCCCTGAATTTACCGCGTGGGAGGAGGAAGTCTTGCACATCCTGCATCCTGAGGGCCTCGCTGGAGTAGGCGGAGGAATGGACTCTGGTAAGGCAAATCTTCACTACTTCCCACCCCCACCCCACCTGAATGCCAAATCATACCCCCACCCTCACCCCCTCCCCCATCACACCAACCCCTAGCAAAAGCCTCACCATCACAACCCACCCATCCCAACACCAAGCCCCGCATGCGACCCCAAAGCATGGACACCCATCACCAAAGCATGCCCACTGCACACACACATCACCCCCACAAGCCACCCTCACAAAAGCCCCCACAAGGAAATGCCTGCACAAGGGTACACGGACACCCACCCATCACACGAAATCCCACACACAGAAGCAATAACCCTACCTTTATACCCCTGCAGGACCCGAACGCCACCACACCGCCACGGAGGGTCCAGAGATGTCCATCCCACCCCCAGACGAGGCCCCCAGCAATGACAGCAGCTCTGTCTCCCTGGAGGGCTGCTGTGCGACAGGGGGGGGACAGGCCCGGGGAACCGACTCTCCAAGAGGCCCTCTCCACCATCATGGGAGCATACCACCGCTCCCAGGAGACGATGGCGACGGTACTGGCCCGGTTCCAGGAGATCCAGGAACTGCAGGAGGAATGGTACATGGGGTTCAGGGAGGAACTGAGGAACATCGGTTCCGCAATGGGGACCATCATCCTGGCCCTTACCCAGATCGTCACCACATTGCGGGACCATGTGGCACCCCAAAGGGCCCCTGTCACTAGCCCAGGACAGGAACAGCCTACCACCTCCGCCGGCACTAGTGGACAGGAGGCCCCCACACAACGACAGGCCACCAGAACCCCACCTCCTGCAGAAGAAGAACCACCCCGCAAGCGGAACCTGAGATCTCACAAGAAGACAGAGTAGGATTGCAAGACCCCCGCCAGCCTAAGATACCCCCTGATGTCATCCCACTGTCCCACATTGTCACCCTGTCCAACCTTGAACTGCCCCTGCTCCATCCTTCCACAGGCATATGGACAATGCACCTGTGCGACTGAGAACTGGACTCTGCCATGGACATTACTCCAC
Source organism: Pleurodeles waltl (assembly GCF_031143425.1). Taxonomy (NCBI): domain Eukaryota; kingdom Metazoa; phylum Chordata; class Amphibia; order Caudata; family Salamandridae; genus Pleurodeles; species Pleurodeles waltl. The sequence continues at coordinate 570,197,934 of NC_090442.1, forward strand.
CCCCACCCATCCCCGCTTCCCAATCATTTACCTATATCTAGCACTTTAAATAAATCACTTATTCCACTTAAATAAACAGGAGTCTGCTTGTATTCTTAACAAATGTATTACACATAACGGTTCAATAATGTCCAGTTACTTTGTGATGACAACATACCAATTTCAATAAGCTTTAGTCCATAGGCAAACAAAGCTGAAGTCAGGCAGTGGGTCATACAGCTCTGAAAAGGGAAGGGAAAGTCACAAATCAGTTAACAGGAACTGGGGGGAAACACAGACAGTGGAGACGCATGAGGCCTCTAGTAAATGTAAATTGGGGTGGCTGTTTCTTACCTGTGTGCTACTGAAAGTATTGTTGCATGACTGTATCCCTGTTGTCCGTGTCGTCCCCGTCGTCTTCCTCTTCTTCACTCTCCACAGGCTCCACAGCTGCAACAACACCTCCATCTGGACCATCCTCCTGCAGAAAAGGCACCTGGCGTCACAATGCAAGATTGTGAAGCATACAGCAGGCCACGATGATCTGGCACACCTTCTTAGGTGAGTACATGAGGGATCCCCCTGTCATATGCAGGCACCGAAACCTGGCCTTCAGGACCCCGAAGGTCCTTTCTATGATCCTCCTAGTTCGCCCATGGGCCTCATTGTACCGTTCCTCTGCCCTTGTCCTGGGATTCCTCACTGGGGTCAGTAGCCACGACAGATTGGGGTAACCAGAGTCACCAATTAGCCACACACGGTGTCTCTGTAGCTGTTCCATCACATAAGGGATGCTGCTATTTCGCATGACATACGCGTCATGCACTGACCCAGGGAACTTGGCATTTACATGGGAGATGTACTGGTCAGCCAAACAGACCACCTGGACATTCATCGAATGATAACTTTTTCTGTTTCGGTACACCTGCTCACTGTCTTTGGGGGGAACCAAAGCCACATGGGTCCCATCAATGGCCCCAATGATGTTGGGGATATGTCCAAGGGCATAGAAATCACCCTTCACTGTAGCCAATTCGCCCACCTCAGGGAAAATAATGTAGCTCCGCATGTATTTCATCAGGGCAGACAACACTCTGGACAAAACCTTTGAAAACATAGGCTGAGACATCCCAGATGATATGGCCACTGTTGCCTGAAACGACCCACTTGCCAAAAAATGGAGTACTGACAGAACCTGCACCAGAGGGGGAATCCCTGTGGGTTGGCGGATGGGGGACATCAGGTCTGGCTCCAGCTGGGCACATAGTTCATGTATAGTTGCTCTGTCAATCCGGTATGTAAGTATGATATGTCGTTCTTCCATTGTCGACAGGTCCACCAGCAGTCAGTACACGGGAGGATTCATCCTTCTCCTCGCAAGTCCCAGCAGACGGTGCCTAGGAAGGACAACATGGAGCACAGAGTCAAGCAACCCACAGGTTCGTTCACACAGCTTGCACAGTACACGAATCGCTATGCATGGAACGGCTTGTATGAGTGGCAATGCAAGGCCTAGGCCTGTGTGACGCAGTCGAAATCATGCCATGTGGGCCCTTGAAATGGCGTCTGCCTGACCTGTGAAGTGTGACAGTGGGATGTGAGGTCACTGCGCTGGCGTGGCACACCGTGGCGGTAGGCGGTCAAAGACCGCGGCGCAAAGCAGCATTGGTTAACATTGAACCCTATGGGTCTCAGGAGCCAATGACGATGTGCGCCGGCGGTCGCGGTACGCACCGCCGCAGTACGCACCACCGCGGTACGCACCGCCGCGGGCGTGACCGCCATTTTCAATCTGATTAATCACTCGGGACCTGATCATCCACAGGAGAGAACCTATACTGCAAGTGCTGCTGTGACCTCGGTCTGGGAGATACAATGGCTGCTGCGACTGGGGAAAGGGCCCCTGCCTTCACTTCCGAAGAATTGGAGAAACTTGTTGATGGGGTCCTCCCCCAGTATGCGCTACTCTACGGTCCTCCAGACCAACAGGTTAGTACACAGGGTGCACGCTGAATGGGCTATGCCTGTGTTGAGTGGGGTGTATGTAAGATGGTGGGGAGGGGAGCGAATGAGGAGTGCAACGCACGACAGATGGGAACATGTGCCACATGGCAAGGTTGGGGGGGGCCACTCACATCTACCATGCTGGAAAAGTGATGATATTTCCTTTCCCACCCTGTACATGTCAAATAGGTCAGCGCCCATCAGAAGGTCGACATTTGGCGTGCCATCGCCAAGGACGTCCGGGCCCTGGGGGTCCACAACAGACGGGGCACCCACTACCGAAAGAGGTGGGAGGACATCCGCCGCGGGACCAGAAAGACCGCCGAGTCTCATGCTGGGGATGGCCTCCCAACGTAGGAGGGGTGCCAGCCACCAATTGACTCCCCTGATGTCCCGGATGCTGGCGGTGGCCTACCCCGATTTGGATGGGCGCGTGAGGACATCACAGCAGACACAAGGGGGTGAGTATCAGCACATTCTGCTATCTTTGCGCGCAGTGGAGGTGTCTGGGTGGGGGAGGAGGGCTGTGGGTAACTCAAGGCCAGGGTGCTTTCTGTAGGCTAGTCCCCTCCGTTAGCCATGGCCCTGTGCCCCCGCCCCCCATCTCTGTAGGGTGCCAAGTACAGCTATCCATGGTCCGCCATCACCCATGTGTGCATTTGTCGTACATAGACCTGTAGGCCTAGTCACAAGAACTGAGTAGTGTACCCCGATTGCGCAGCGTAGTTCAGGGGGGCTTCTGTGTCTGTCATCTCCGCCAACGGTGTTGCCAATGCATGCACTCAACCTGTCTTCATTTCTCCCCCCCACCCATTTTCTTTTTCTTCCTGTGCATGTGTGCATTAGCATCATCAGGCAGAGGAGAAGTGGCATCGGCGCACGAGGGAGCTGCATCTCACATGGCCCCGGAGGGCCATGCAACGGACTCCGAGTTCAGCAGTGAGACGGAGGGCGAGGGGAGCTCCACAACGGGGACCCGTGGAGACGTCAGCGACACCGACACGTCCTCAGAAGGGAGCTCCCTTGCGGTGGCGGCAACATCCGTGCACACCGCAACTACAGGTACAGCCGCCACCCAGCGCACCAGCTCCGCCCTCCAAGCAGCCCCTCAGCGTTCGCCCCGTGCCCGCTCGCACACCAAGGCGGGCATCTCCTTCGCCCCAGGCACCTCAGGCCCTGCCCCAGTTACCCCTGCTGCCCTCAGAGAGGAGGTCATTGACCTCCTCCGGACGCTCATTGTTGGGCAGTCTACCCTTTTGAATGCCATCCAGGGGGTGGAAAGGGAGGTGCATCTGAGCAATGCATACCTGGAGGGCATTCATTCGGGTCAGGCTGCCCATCAGCGATCGTTCAACGCTCTGGCCTCAGCACTGACGGCAGCCATTGTCCCTGTCTCCAGCCTCCCTCTTCTAACTCCCTCTACCCAGTCCCAGTCTCCTGTTCACCAGCCTATCCCATCCACACCATCAGACCAGCCTGCACACACCTCAACACCCAAGGGCAGCTCATCCAGACATAAGCACCACAGATCCCACAAGCATTCACACAAACAACATCCAGATGCAGACATGCCAACAGTCACTACCACCTCTGTGTCCCCCTCCTCCTCGTCTCCCTCCTCCCTCCCTGTGACGTCTCCACTCACACCTGCATGCACACCACCATCAGCCAGTACTTCCATCACCAGCACACCCTCCATTACAGTCAGCACACATGCAGTCACCACCCCCACTGCCATTTACACGTCCCCTGTGTGCTCTCCCACTGTGTCTGTCACCCCCTCTTCCAAAGCACACAAACGCAGGCAGCCACCCACCCAACAGCCATCCACCTCACGACAGCCTCCAGCCCAAGCACCTGCACCCAAAGACAGCACACTTGACTCTCCTACAACCACATCCTCTTCCTCCACTCCCATACCCACTGCACCTACCGTTCCCATTGCTCCTAAAAAACTTTTCCTCTCCAAAGTTAACCTCTTTGCATCACCTGACCCACCCCCTCCATCTGGTAAGAGTCCAAAGAGCACCTCAGCCACCACCAGCCCTGCATCTAGTATCACCAAAGTGCAGGGCTATTGGAGTCCACCAGCTCCTAGGGAAGGAACATCGGCCAGCAGCAAGGGGACAGCCAGCCCACCCCCTGGGAAGAGGACAAGAAAACTTAAGGGCCGACGCGAAAAGCCTGAGACGGCTGCCACCACGGAGAGTGGCCTTGCCACGTCACCTGCCACATCATCTAAGGGAGGCAAGGGCCCGAGAGCTGCAGCGAAGGAGGGCAAGGGCAGCAGGGCGGAGAAGACATGCAGCAGCCGAGCGCACCAGGAGGGCCCCACCAGCCCCATACCGGGTGTGACGGACGACACCCACGGGCACAAGACTCCATCACAGGAGGGCCCCGCTACCGCAAGGTCGGAGGGCGACTAAGCGGGGAATCTTGGCCAGGTCTGGCTCCCTTGAAAGACAGGACAAGCACCGCTAAAGAGGGCCCGCCGTGAAGAGCACTGCTGAACAGGGCCCCGCCGTGAGGAGCACCGCTGAAGAGGGCCCCGCCAAGACAGGCACCACTGAACAGGGCCCCGCCGTGAGGAGCACCGCTGAACAGGGCCCCGCCGTGAGGAGCATCGCTGAAGAGGGCCCCGCCAAGACAGACACCGCTGAACAGGGCCCCGCCGTCTCAAGCACCGCTCCACTGGGCCCTTCCTGTCAAGCACCGCTCCGCTGGGCCCTTCCTGTCAAGCACCGCTCTGCTGGGCCCTTCCTGTCAAGCACCGCTCCGCTGGGCCCTTCATCTCAAGCACCGCTCCGCTGGGCCCTTCCTGTCAAGCACCGCTCCTCTGGGCCCTTACTGTCAAGCACCGCTCCGCTGGGCCCTTCATCTCAAGCACCGCTCCGCTGGGCCCTTCATCTCAAGCACCGCTCTGCTGGGCCCTTCATCTCAAGCACCGCTCCACTGGGCCCTTCATCTCAAGCACCGCTCCGCTGGGCCCTTCCTGTCAAGCACCGCTCCGCGGGGCCCTTCATCTCAAGCACCGCTCCGCTGGGCCCTTCCTGTCAAGCACCGCTCCGCTGGGCCCTTCCTCTCAAGCACCGCTCCGCTGGGCCCTTCATGTCAAGCACCGCTCCGCTGGGCACCGCCGTCTCAAGCACCGCTGGTCCATTGACAGTGCTGGTTCTGTGTCGAGCAGGTGTTCACGAATCACTCTGGGCACCATGCCTCCTCCAATACCAGTGGAGTCGGTTATCCATCTGATGGACTGTGGCTGTGCACTCCCCAGGATGGTACAGTGGGCATGGAGGCCCCTCGTGGATCTGGCGTCGTGGACTCATGTGGTTGAGGTGCCCCCCTTTCCCTTCCCCCTGAGGTGCCTGTTGTTTTCTCATCTGATGCCCCAGCAGTGTTCTCTCCAATGGTTTCCGGTCTCCTGTGTGGGCTTTGCCCATGTGTTTGTACACATTGGCCCACGGACTCTGGATATTGAACGGACTGTGCAGGACTTATTGACTATGTTTATACTTTGCACTATGTTCATTATTTCTTTTGTATATTTCATATGGCATATTTACCATGACTTAAATGAACCTATTTTATACATAAATTTTAAACTTCATTTGAATTATGTCTTTGCATTCTTCCGGGGGGTTTGGGGGGTGTCACTCTGACTTGTTGCTCTGCATTGGTGTGTAGGTATTGGGGGGGGGTTGGGGGGATGGGTGTATCGCGTATGTGTGTGCCCGTAAGCTTTCCTCCTCCCCCCTCCCCTGTGTCGTAGGTGCAGTACTCACCGTTGTCGTCTGCGCCGGCGTTCGTACTCCTGGTAGATGAGCAGGTAGACAATAGCCGGTAGGGTGTGTAATTCGGGCTCCATGCTGTCCTCCTTCCTCGTGGGGTGTGTAGAGGTGAGCGTTTTCCAGTTCGTAGTCTGTTTCCGCCGTGTTTTTATCGGCGGGGCTCCCGCCCCGGAAAAGGTGGCGGATTGGTGAGTTGTGATAGGGTGGGCGGTACATTGTCTGCCGCCTGCCTGTTGGCGGTGACCGCCGCGCTGTTTGTCGGTCCCACCGTGGCGGTCGGAGTGTTAATGTGGCTGGCTGTGTTGGCGGTTCCCGCCAGGGTCAGAATTCCATTTTTTGGACCGCCGGCCTGTTGGCGGGTTGGCCGCCGCTTTATCACCGACCGCCAGGGTTAGAATGACCCCCCTAATATTTCTTACATAGCATTATTATTACAACTCATACCTGGCCAAATGGCCATAATTGATCTGTCATCATACCGGAACAACCACACCCTCCGCATGAAACCATTCACATGTGACACTAATATAAAAGTTCAACAAGTTTTATCCAATATTAATATTCATTCTAGAAAAAGTGCATAAAGGAGAAATCGTCGAAAAAACTCTGCTCACTCCTTCTCATCACATTAAGCCTGCATATACATAAAGCTCCTCATCCTCGTTCAAGCCCCCGGTGTTTTACTCCCAAGGAGAATAATATATTCAGATTCCCTTATTCTGAGGAGCCTTTCTCGATCACCTCCACGTATATTTCTCTCAATTTTATCAATACCATAATATACCAGACATTCGGCATCTCGATTGTGCAACTTCAACCAATGTCTGGAAACCGGGCATGTGGTGTCATAATTCTTAATAGCTCTATAATGCTACAAAATCCTCTTTTTCACAGGACCGATAGTGCTCCCAACATATTGTAAACCACAAGGACATTGTGATACAATAATCAGAGACACAGGAGATAGCTTTATTTATCCTTCTAACCTCCCCAAAGCTGTCTTGTATGTTTTAACCTTCCAGCTGTTTCTACATGCCTTGCACCTACCACACTTCTGCTGACTGAACCAATCAATATTCTTATTGCCCTGTCTATCTATCTATCTATCTATCTATCTATCTATCTATCTATCTATCTATCTATCTATCTATCTATCTATCTATCTATCTATCTATCTATCTATCTATCTATCTATCTATCTCTATATATACATATATACACACATATATATATGTATATATATATATATATATACATATATATATATATATATATATACATAGATATAGAAAATGTGGAAGAAACATATAGACACATATAGACCAGGCAAAATGTCAGGTATCAGAAGTAATAGCAAGATAAAACATTTTAATTACACCTATACGGGTTCTGCCAAGGTCTGTTAAAAATGTACAAATCCATGATTCAGCCTATGTTGCTACTTGGTAACAAGCTGCTTACTCTTGATGGGAAACTTAATTGGGACCATTGTGAGAGTTTTTGCCTCAAGATACTCTTAAGTTTGCATAAAACTTCAATGGTTCAAGCAATTTATACTGAACTAATTTTAACCTCCTGTAACTATATCAATAAATATCAACCATTGTGCTACCTAAAAGATGTGCATATGTGTATGACTTCAGATTCATCCAATATTAGCTATGTTTTAAATCTCTCGAAACCAGGACACTGGAGGACAGAAAAGAGGCGATTCCACCACCAGCACCGCCAGCCTGACAAAATTACACACATCAAATTACTATCCACAAATCACAACAGCGGCTCTTCCATTGCAGAAAACTATTGGCGGTCCGAAATGTGGTGGCCTCAACTCACTTCTGTCAGAACACAACACCAAATTGGATAGTTAAGTACCCCACACCTGACACACATCCACACACCCAACACACCTACTCACTGCACTATATAACACACCCCTACACAACCCGCAATCCTTTGCATCCAGAATGCCATACACATACACTGAGAAGCCAAAAATATCAGAATTGGAACTTGTACTCTGTAGGCACACATACACATTCAACTTAGCACAAACTCCACATCAGCACAACAATCACAATACACACATCACTAGTACACACAATCAGCTACAACCATCTCCCACTCACATCGCAGCATCTACACCTCACCATTTACCAAACACTGCACCCTTTTACTCACAACACCCCTACACACTGTCTACACAACCACTACCATGTCCCCACAAAAAAAAACACGCTTCACTGATGACGAATTGAGGTTCATGGTAGATAAAGGTGTAAGTGTAGAGCCACACCTGTTCGGAGAACAGGTCCACAAACATCTATTGCAAGGAAAATGGAGTTGTGGCAAAGAATAGTTGACAGGGTCAATTCTGTAGGTAGTTATCCACACACAAGGAAGGACATCAGGTAGCGGTGGAACGACCTATGGGGAAGGTGCGTTCCATGACATCTAGGCACCAGCTAGCCATACAGAAGACTGGTGGTGCGCCCCCATCTCCTCCCCCTACTGTCACATCATGGGGGGAGAAGGTCTTGAACATCCTGCATCCTAAGGTCCTAACAGGAAGACCTGGGGGACTGGAGTCTGGTAAGTACCCGCAACATTCATGTCACACAATTGTCTGGTTCTGCATGCTCCTCACCCACCCTGATGAACTTTTTACCCACTACACCTCTCTCCAAATCACCTGATGCCCTTCTCTGGCATGCCACTTCTCCTCTGAGTTCAACTGGTCTTACATCCCTTGGAATTGGCACGTGCACTACTGACTCATCTTATCACTACAACTCCCAGAATGCACTATCACATTATTGGAATGTGCACAAAATATCACGTCATGCATGTAAAACTAATTTACTAGCTACACCATCTAGATTGGTCTAGATTGGTCTAGTATTGCACAGTACATGGCAATGACAGCAATGCAGTGACTCACTCACAATAGCAACCAAAGCAAAACACAGCTATACCTGAGTGACCATTCATAATGGCCACAGATCAAAGATCCCAAGCTAGAAATAGACTCGCCTGGGTTGGAAAGTCGGATGGCTGAGTCGATGCATATGCAGTACATCCAGATACAGGTCAATGTCCCTTGCATACTCACATACTGTGTTCCTACAAGGACACCATTTTGCATGGTGCAGCTCTAATTTGTGCCATCTAGCAAGCCTGACTGCTCACTAGGTAACAGCTGTGAACAGTCATGTCAGTACCAACCTAGTCTAACAACTCTTAACATGGAGTATGGAAATCAAGTCACAGACTTGTATGTATAACTAAGGTATGCTGTGCAGCAGCTGTCAATGTCATTGCAGGAATCATGTTAAGGCACTGTCTGCATCTCACACTAATGCAGCAAAACACCAATTTTAACCTGAACTCTGTGTCTCACTCCCTCTACAGGTAACCTTGCCATTGCCACCATGGAGAGTATACCATACCCTGTCACTCCCCCTCTGGCTGAAGGCCCCAGTGAGGACAACACCCTTGGATGTCTGGACACTGACGAAAAACCTGGCCCATCTGGGACACCTGGTCAGTCAATGACTCTCAGCCTCAACCTGCCCACATCAACTCCTTCCAACCCTGCTGCATCAACATCACAGACAACCACTCGTCCCCAAACCTGTGTCTTTAGGACTGTATCATTTATTGTGTGCCCCACAGTACAGGTACCTGAGTCTAACCTTGCCACCCCTGACAATGATGGACCTGCAACCACTAGGAGTGGGCAAACTGTGCCTGGGGCACAGGCACATGGGGGTAGGATGCCTGGGAGGGAGGCTGTGGGCTAGAGGATGGGTCCTCAAAGGCACATAACTGACCAGGAAACCATCTCCCAAGTCTTGGGAGCCTACCAAAGTTATCAAGACAGGATGGGCCAAGTCATCACCATGTTGGGGGAAAATCAAACGCTGCAGAGGGACTACCACCAGGAAGTCATGCAGCAGTGGCAGGCACAAAATGTGCACCTGGCTTCCATTGCAGGGTTGCTGAGGGACATCAATACCACCCTTGTTAGTTTATCTACACAACATCTGGCACCTTCAACATCTGCGGCTGCTACTGGAATGGAGGCCCTACCAGGGGAAGGGCATGCCTCTGACACCCCTCCCTCTGTAGCTGAGGAATCCCCCCACAAACGTGGAAGTCTATTCAGACATCCAGCAGATGCCAAGACCACACCCACTGCCAGGAAGTGAACCTCTCCTTATTAGTCCCCCTTGTGTGCCACAGATACACCCTGTTGACTGTTTTGAAACCTAATTCCATTTTCCCACGGTACAAGGACACTGGACTTGTGTTACCAACTGGTGTAGCAGTTACCCTGATGAATTCATTCACCATTACTTCACCCATCACTTTTATGTTCATTTATTACCTTTCATTGTTACACTCAATCAATCAATCAATCAATCTTTTGTAAAGCGTGCTACTCAAACTTTAGGGTCTCTTCAGGCGCTTGGGGGGTTGCTAATGCTCGAATTGCCAGGTCTTGAGTTGTTTACTAGAGGTCAGGAGGTCCTGGGTCAGACGTAGGTTGATGGGGAGGGAGTTCCAGGTTTTGGTGGCGAGGTGGGAGAAGGATCTGCCGCCGGTTATGGTACGGTGGATGCGGGGGACGGTGGCGAGGGCGAGGTTGGCGGAGCGGAGCTGGCGGGTGGGAACATGGAAGCTGAGGCACTCGTTCAGGTAGGCCTGCATCCTGGAGAGCCTTGTGAGCATGAATCAGGAGATTGAAGATGATCCTCTTGTTGACGGGGAGCCAGTGAAGGTCTCTGAGGTGGGCTGAGATGTGTTTGTGGCGTGGGAGGTTGAGGATGAGGCGTGCGGAGGTGTTCTGAATGCACTGAAGTTTCCTCTGGAGCTTGGCCTTTGTTCCCGTGTATGGTGCGTTGCCGTAGCCCAGTCTGCTGCTGACGAGGGCATGGGTGACCGTTCTTCTGGATTTGGTGGGGATCCATCTGAAGATCTTGCGAAGCATGCAAAGGGTGTTGAAACATGAGAATGACATGGCATTGACTTGCTGGGCCATGGTGAGCGATGAGTCCAGTACGAAGCCGAGGTTTCGTGCGTGGGTGTTGGGAGTTGGTGCGGCTCCTAGTGTGGCAGGCTACCAGGAGTCATCCCAGGCGGCTTATCTCCATGCAGTTGGCGATGGCATGAAGTCCGTTGTGGAGATTGATGTTGGCAGTGGTGGGGTCCTTAGTGAGTGAGAGGATCTGTTGGGTGTTGTCCGCATAGAAGACGATGTTGAGGCCTTGGGATCGGATGATGTTGGAGAGCGGTGCCATGTAGACGTTAAAAAGGGTTGGGCTGAGAGAGGATCCTTGGGGGACTCAGCAGATGGTCTTGGTGGCTTTCAACAGGAACGGAGGGAGGCAGACTCTCTGAGTTCTGCTGGAGAGGAAGGATGTGATCCAGTCCAGGGCCTCCTGGCGGATTCTGCCATCGTGGAGGCTTGTGCAGAGTGTGTGGTGACAGATGGTATCAAAGGCTGCCTAGAGGTCAAGGAGGATGAGGGCCGTGGTTTCACCTTTGTCGAGCATGATCCTGATGTCGTTGTTTGCGGCGATGATAGTGCTCTCGGTGCTGTGGTTCTTGCGGAAGCCGGATTGGGAGATGTCGAGCGAGCTGTTGTCCTCCAGGAAGCGGGATAGTTGGCTGTTGACTATCTTCTCGATGACCTTCGCTGGGAGGGGGAGGAGGGAGATTGGCCGATAATTCTTGAGGTCTTTGGGGTCTGCCTTGGGTTTTTTGAGCAGGGTGTTGACTTCGGTGTGTTTCCAGCTCTGCAGGAAGGTGGTAGTCTCGAAGGAGCTGTTGATGATCGTACGGAGTTGGGTTACAGATTTTTTTTTGATATGTACAATAAATCACACTTAAACACAGGCCCTGTGTATTTGTCTTTTATCATCCAAGAACAATAGTTATGCATGCCAGTTCTGGTCTAGTCATGTCCCTCTGTATTGTACAACCATTGATATGGACATCAAACGGGACTCCATCATCAGGAGACTCATTACAACAGACATGTCACAGGACAGATGTCAAAGAGGTTGAAATCCTCCGCTACAAAAATGTATAGGTAGAATTGTGAACAGCACATAGAGCACCATGAGGGTAGCATCAGGATGTATGTTAAGGTGTCGTATAATGCAAAAACTCAGGACACAGAAGTCAGGATCATGGTAATCTAGCTACAAGGCAGGGGCACACTGGTATGTCCTCGGTATCACCTGGTATAGGTCATCACATACCCATACCATAGCTTCAAAATCACATATCCCATGAAACATACAAAAATGATAACTGAGGTGCCCAGTACTGAAACCTTTCACTTACATTGGTCCCATTCCTGTAGGATTGTCACTGACCTATGTCAGTCTACAGTGACATGCACCTTGGTCTGCAAAAGAACACAGTGACAGTTAGGTCCAATGTAGATCACATACTATTCCACCCATTGTGAAGCGAGAGGCTACGATCAAACCTTTACACATGCCAGACACTTCTCCAGACACATAATACACCATTTGACAGCCTCCTGTACCCAACAGATGAAAGACACGGTAAAAGCCTTTTCCACCCCACTGTTATGACGGTATAACAATCTCGATTACACCTCACTTAATATTATCAGGTTTCAGTCATGTACACTTCTCATATTTGTCAGCAATTCCCATCTGCTTCTGACACAGTATTTCTTAAGCCAAGATTACTGAGCCAAACAGGATCAAGGCAAATCTGTGAGTGAAAGGGAAAATGATTAAGGCACAGCAGAAAATATTCCTCACATCAGAGAGTCATTTCCAGAAGTGTAAGCTTGCATCTGCTGTTACAATACATGAGACTGTAGTCCTGTACACAATACAAACTTTCTGTCTGCTTTCACAAATCACTCACAGGCATTGGAGCTCGCAACACCCCCACAGATGATGCAAGAAAGGAAGTGTCATGCTAGCCATCTACATCTGGATGTACAATTACATCACAGCAATAGGTCTACTTCACATACCTGTCAGTCAGTTGAAGTACTGGTTGATGAGATCTGCTGTAGAGTCTCCTGCTTCATCTTCTTCTGGCTCTTCATCACTTGGCATATCAGCATTTCCACCCATAGGTTCATCTGCCTCCCCCTCATCTGGTATCAATGGTATCTGACGTCTCAGGGCTTGATTGTGGATCATGCAACAGGAAAATATTATTTGATATACCTTGTGGGGCGAGTAGGGGAGGGCTCCTTCAGATGAGTCCAAGCACCTAAATCTGACCTTCAGGAGCCCAAAATCCCGCTCATCTACACGCCTTGTCCTCCCGTGGGCCTCATTGTAGCAGACTTCCCCTGGCATGGCTGGGTATCTCACTCGTGTCAACAGCCAAGGACAGTTTGGATAACCAGAGTCACCTGTGAACACAATGGTAGAACAACACAAACATGTACGTGGGACATGCAAAATTGTGATGGCAGGAGACATAAATCGCTACACACATTTCAATTGGTAACTTACCAACCAGCCAGACCCTCTCTATTTAAGATTGTGTCATCAGCAGTGGGGCATTGCTGTTTCGCATGATGAAGGAATTGTTGCACTGAACCTGCATTCTTGGCTGTGACTTGTGAGATGTACTGGTCTGTCAGACACACCACCTGAATGTTGATTGAGTGGTAGTTTTTCCTGTTCCTATACACCTGTTCATTGGCACTCAGAGGGACCAAGGCTACATGGGTGCCATCAATGGCTCCAACAACATGTGGAATGCGTCCCATTTCATAGAAGTCAGCCTTCACATAAGCCAAATCCGCTCTGTGGGGAAACCTGATGTAGCTTCCCAGGTGTTTCATCCTTCAAAACCAGACTGAACATGGGCTGAGACATCCCTGCTGTTAGAGCCACTGTATTCTGAAAGGAGCCAGTGGCCAGGAAGTGTAGCACTGACAAGATTTGAATGATCAGAGGTATGCAATATGGATTGTGAATGGCAGGCATCAAATCTGGCTCCAAATGATTACAAAGATCCATTATGGTATGACGATTCAGACAATATGGGGGTCATTACAACCCTGGCGGATGGCGGAGAACCGGCGGTAAGACCGCCAACAGGCTGGCGGTCTTACCTTGGTGTATTATGACCATGGTGGTTACCGCCATGGTCAACCGCCGGTTCTCCGTCCAGCCCGGCGGCTGTCAGTAGACCGCCGGCGGTATTTTGACCGCCATGGTCAACCGCCAGTTCTCTGTCCAGCCCGGCGGCCGTCAGTAGACCGCCGGCGGTATTTGGACCCGGCTTACTGCCATGGATTTCCAGCAGTTTCAACCGCCATGAAATCCATGGCGGTAAGCACTAAAAGTGCCAGGGAACTCCTTCCCTGGCACTGATAGGGGTCTCCCCCACCCCCCACCCCGACTCCCTCCTCTACACCCCCCACCACCCCTGCCACCCCCCAAAGGTGGCAGGGCCCCCATCCCCACCCCGACCCCCAACATAACATTACTCACACACACCCGACACGCATGCAGGCACCACCAACACACACACGCACACACCCCGACATACATGCCTACATCCACACACACAGTCAGACACGCACACCCACATCCATACAGACATAGCCACAGCCATACACGCACTCATTCCCATACACACAACATCCCTGCAAGCATACACGCACTCACACACCCCCTCTACATACACACATGCACACCCCCATGCACACACACAACACACAACACCCCCACGCCCCCTCCTCTAATGGACGATCGACTTACCAGGTCCGTCGATCCTCCGGGAGGGGACGGGAGCCATGGGGGCAGCTCCGCCGACACCACACCGCCAACAGAACACCGCCACGGCGAATCACAGGACGTCATTCGCTTGGCGGTGTTCTGTTGGCGTGGCGGTGGAGGTGGAGCAACCTCCACTTCCCCGCCGCCCGCAAGTATGGCTGTTGGCAGCTCTCCGTCGGAATAACGACGGAGAGCAGCCAACAGTCATAATACGCCAAGCGGCAAACCGCCTGCACAGTCGGTCTTCCGCACGGCGGTCCCTCGGCGGTCTTGCAAAAAGACCGCTGAGGTCGTAATGACCCCCTATGTCTGTATACAATATCGTTCCTCTATGGTGTGCAGGCCCACTAGGGACAGTACACTGGTGCTTGTCTTACTCTCCTCATGGAAGGGTAACTATGTGAAAACATGTAAACATAGTATGTGAAAAGCAGAATGCACACATCATGTATAGCTAATTACATTACTCACAGCTGTAGAGGACGGCTACTACATCTGACCTGTACAGTACAGCACATAGCTATGCATCCGATTACACCCTCCTTGGTGCACATTGTCTACTATAACAATGGGATTGAATTTACAAAATCAACTGTCACTGTCAATGTGTGTAGGAGTAATCTGTCATACATGACTCATGCATATTGTTGGACTTTATTGACATTTTCCTGACAAATAGGAACCTCAAAGTAGCTGTACATAGCCATCACCACTTGTCACCCAACAACAAAGCATTTACAGCACAGATGCACAAAAGTCACCTAAACATGAGGGCAGTACTTACAGATGTACAGCACAATATGGGGTAAAGTGAATGATGCAGCTCATGAAACACTTACATACATGAAATGTGCTTAAAATGGTAGCCGCCTGACCTACTGTACTGAACAGGTGGAAGTGACCTAAGTTCACCGGCGGCGGTCATCATGGCGGTCACAACTGCAGTGTAACTTGTCATTGAGACACATTGCTGCCGTTGGCGAACTTGGGCCAATGGCGATGTCCAATGGCGGTGATGGTCATGTACGTGGTGGCAGTGGTTGTCATCTTCTGCAGTATTGCTCACTTGACTCCTGACACTGCTGTTAGCTAGGCCTCCACGACCTGAGCTGATGTGTACGGCCTCTGGGAGCTATCATGCCACGTCCTGCAGGTGATAGGGCAGCTGCCATCACCCCTGCACACCTGGAGAAGCTAGTGGAGGACGTCCTAATACAGTATGAACAGCTATATGGTGCACCAGAGGAGCAGGTGAATCCAATGTCATTCCAATGTGTAATAGGTGTGGTGTTTGACGGTGTACTGTTAATGTAAACTAATGAAGGTGCTGATGCATGCAGATGGTACATTATGAAGGTGTTGGAAAGTGGATTATTGGTAAGGGCAGGTAGGTACCTACAATTACTAATAGGCCACTAAGCTCCACATAGGTCCAGTTAGGCCTCAATATATTAAACCCAGCTCAACCCTTGGGGTAGCTTGGCAATGAGTGACAGGAGAAAAGTGTGTAAAGCATTTAAAAATCACAAAACAATAAATAAGTAAAACACAAAACACAATTAAAACCCAACACCAATTTGTAAAAATATATTATATTTTTATCTTTAAAATGACACCAAAACAATTAAAACCCGATAAGGGGAACCAGAGATATGAATTTGTTAAAGAATTAATGTTTTCTAGTACATAGAAGAACCTAGCGCTCAAAGGGTTTAAAAAGGTCACACTGGACAGGGACAAAGAGCAGATTTCCAGCCACCCACGAGGTAACGCTGTTACACTTACTTTCAGAAGTGTTTCTTGATTCAGGAAATTGGTCCACGCACGAGTCAAGGGTTCAGAGGCTCTGGTTTTGCCCATTGGGGTCTGAGACTACAACTCTCACACGCACCTCTTGAACTTATGGAGTTGCTCCAAACGTCTCAAAACTTCCGGATCTTCGTCTAGAGGTCCCTTTTGGGTCCTTGAAGTGTCCACAACTTGATCCAAGGTTCCAGAAGCTCAAAGTTGCTCCTTGGGAGTTGGGACTACAATTCCCAGAATGCACCTGGTCAGAATCCTCAAATGACCACTGGAAGCTGGTCAGCTGGGCTCTGCTTGCAGGACTTTATGTAGGGGACTCTGGGCAGCTCCTTTGTACTTGTAGCAAACAGGGAGTCCCTTCTTGAAGCAGTAGAAGACAGGCAAAGTCCTTTTTGTGGTGAAGCCCAAGCTTGCAGCTTGTGCAGTCCTTCAGAGTGCAGTGTCCAGGTGCAGGTCAGGGGTCCAGCAGGGCAGTCCTTCTTTCTCTGATGTCTTGTTCCTTGTGGGGGTCTGAGGTGTGGGTGCAACTCTGTCATATTTATCCTTGTTCTTGGTGTGGAAAGCAGGGGGCCTGACTGTCTAATCACAGGCTTGCTTCTTCCCCTTTTGATGACCACTTCCTGGGAAGTGTGACAAAAATCAATCCCAGGGAGCAACATTCTTCAAAAATCTATCATGGCTGAAACTGAGTTTTGGAGGCTAGATCTGACTGAGACCACCCACTGTTGTGGCTAAAAATCCTAAATACACCCCTCTCATCCCTCTCCTAATCTAATCAAGAGGGCACCTAATTGTCTGTGGTTGCAGGAAATGGGTGAGCTCCTGAGCTGCTCCAAATGTCCTTCCCTGGCTTTGAAGACCAGTTTGGGTGCTCTCCCCCATTCTGTTTCACCATCTGCTGGGGCAGATCTCCTCCCCCAGGCACATCCTTTGTGTTCAGCCCATGCCACTTCACACCTCATCAAGACAGCCTGGCCAGGCTGCCAGAGGCTGGCCAATCAGAGAAGGGCACTGCAGAGCTGAAGTTGGCAGCTTTCAGGTAGAGTTTTAAAACGCTTTACCTGAACTTGTAATATTAAATCCAACAATGGTAAGTTGTGTGATTTATTATAACAATTAATTTGATACCAAACTCAAGGTATCTGTCTATTATGGGGCTTTTTTATTTAAAATAAAGTGTCTCCATTTTAGCCTCTGGAGCCCATTCACTACAGTGAGGGAAAAACAAATGTGGCTATTTTACCTCACCAGGGCATATAAAATTACTCTGGGCACCTCAGCAGTGCACCTATGGGTGCACCACCTATGCTGGGGTCTCTAAACCTGCATGCCCTACCATATACTAGGGACTTATAGGTAGGTTGACAGAGCCAATTATAATTAGCCTAATTTGCATATTCATTTTACACAGAGCACAGGCCCTGGGACTGGCTAGCAGTACCCAGGGCACCTTCAGATTCAGGAAAACACCAGTAAAAAGTGAAAAATGGGGTCAAAAAGTTAGGGGGCCTCTGCAATCAGCCCTGTTTTCTCATGAAGGCGTGTGGGTTGCGAGGATGGAAATGTGTGCAACTTGCTGGGACTGATGTGTTCTGTCCACTACAATTGGTATGGTGCATGTGGACATGACTTTCTCCTTTTGTCTGTGTCATTCATGCAGTTCAATGTCCATCAGAAGAAACGGATTTGGTGTGCCATCAACAAGCAAGTGCAGACCCTGGGGGTCCACAGCCGGCGGAGCACCCACTGTAGGAAGCAGTGGGAGGACCGAAAGACCGCTGAGGCCCAGCTGGGGATGTCCTCTCAACAGGGGAGGCGTACCATTCAGACACTGACCACCCCCCCGAATGGCCGGCATTTTGGCAGTGGCCTACCCTGAGGTGAATGGGAGTTTTAGGACAGCACAGCAGCCACAAGGTGATACGTATTGACAGAACCCTTGTACTTTCCTCTGATAGTTTGGTGTATGCTGCCTCAGCATTGCAGCTGTGATGATGTTGTAGGTGCTACAGGTATGTTGACTGGGAATGCATGGTACTCCAGTTGCCAATATACAGACAAAGATGTGGTCTTTGTATTGTGCATGGAAACATGTTGATCACCTGTGTCCAGCAAAATGTATGACTGCATGTGGAGATGCATCTTTGACTGAGTCATATGTGTGACTCTACTCAGCCACATTTGTTTGTTAGCTGCTGTGTCATCCTTCCCACCTAGTGTTCCCAGGTCCATTCATTCAAATGGTTTGTTATGTATATCTAAGGTGTCAGACTACTCCTGTTTCAATGGATCTGCTCTATGTGCAGCACTGGGTCTGACATATTAGTTACATGGCCTAGTTATCCTGTTTCCTGAAACAGTTAGGGACTTCATGTGGGGCTGACATCCAAATCAGGCTTTTGGTATGGCCAATTTAGTACTATCCCTATGAGGTTTGAGGAGGTGTCCCCATTGCATGTCATATTCATACAACGGGGTACGTGAAGTTTGAAAAAGGATGGACATCCCACAATGGGGTACTTATGTTGTCTACTAGCCCTTAACATTTCTTGGTATTACATTGACATGTGAACCAATAACTTGTATCCCAATGCATTTGTTGTAGAGAAGGAAAGTAGCTAAGGTATTTTTTCGCAGACTTACTTTAGCTGATCTCAGGCTGTTTGCACATGTATGGTTTTGACTCTGCTCATTATAGCCTGATTTAATGGTGTAGCAGATGTTCCATATCACATACACCTGTTGGTGTTGTGGGATATGTTGTCAGTAAAATAGCTTCCATCTAGATGCATGTGTCGTTCATAGGTACATTGGTTTTCAGTTCTGTAAGTGTTTAGTCAGGACTTCGGTAGTGAGAATCACTTCAGGACAGTTGTAAGTGATGTAGATGTACTCATGTTGTCATGTAGAGGCTCTGAATCAGCATGTCAAGTGGAATTTGTTTAGCCCTCCTAGCACATTGTATGCTGTCCATAGATGTGTTGCTGTAACTTTGCTCCCTTTGGTGGTCTGTGGATGTATCATGAGTGCTAGGTAGCCCCCAAATGCAGTACATGGAGTTGTTGTGTATGTGACTATGTATCTGAATAGTGAGTGCAGAAATTCCTGAAATATCTTTTACTAGTATTTAGATTGATGTTTCCCAGACATGGATTTTTAAATTGTGATGGACCCTGTATGGGACTGCCACATGTAGTGTATTCATCAGAGATTGTTGCCATTGTGTGAGTTATGTACTGAATGATCAGCTAGGCATGTGATTGAAAGGCAAGGTGCTGTGTGGGATGTGAGGTGAGATGACTTTCCTTACATGGTGGACTGTGCAGGTGTGGAGTCGGAGTAGGCATGATATTGTGTTATCTGTCACCTGCATTTCCTTAGATTGATATGAGGATGGACAGTGATTAGCTCAATGGGGATGAAAGTTTTGCTTTAGCCAGGCATTAATGTTCATGATGCCTTAGAGTTACAGGTGATTTGATGGAATGGTCAAGGAGTGCTCAAATAGTTAGCGTATGTTGTCGGTAAAACAAATGACAAATGGGCCAGTTGGAAGTATCATCTTCTGACATGATGTAGGCTCTGAAGGGTTTTTAACTGGGACTTTCCCAGCAGGAGATGTATACCTACTGTTGTGCATGTTGTAATGTGTGTGTGAAGAATGTGATGACCCTCTCTATCCCTTTCTCTCTGTTTGTGTGCAACAGCATCGGCAGGTGAAGGAGACGGGGCACAGGTGAGTGGGGAAGCTGCCAGCCGTGGGACCCGGAATGCTGAGCCCACGGACTGCGAGGAACCCAGTGAGACGGAGGGCAAGGGGAGTGCCACTGGGGAGACAGAATCAACGTCATCATCCTCAAGATCCTCCTCCAGTGGACACTCCCTGGCGGTGGTGGACACATCCGGGACCACCCCAGCACCATCATTGGCCACCACTCCCTTTTCTACCACCGCCCTCCCTGTAGCTCTCCACCCAGTAGGCTGTGCCCGCACACCCAAGAGGGTTGGCGTCTCCTTTGTCACAGGTACCTTTGCCCCTGTCAGCCCTGCTCCCCTCAGTGAGGAGGCTATTGGGCTCCTGAGGTTGATCTCTGTGGGTCAGTCAGCCATCATGAATGCCATCCATGGGCTTGCAGCTCAAGTCCAACAGAGTAATGCATTCCTGGAGGGCAGTCACAGTGCACTGGCTACAGAGATCCTTTCAGGCTCTGGCCTCCACAATGACAGCAGCCAGTCACCCTTTGTCTTCCGTCCTCCCTTCCCCATCCCAAACCCCTCTTTCCCAACCGAGCCAAAGCACACAGACAGACAAGCATGCATCCACCTCAACATCCAAGGGTAGCTCAGACAAACATAAGCACCACAAGACACACCACTGGCATGCACACAAACAACATACACCAGCAGACATATCAACAGTCAAAACCTGCCATGACACCCCCACCCCCCAGCCTCACAAACACAACACCTGACACACCTGCGGACAACACACCAACATTCACAGATCCAGCCACTACACCTATTTTACCCACTGACAGCATAACAGCAGACCCTCAGACATCCACCCCAGTCACCACAGACAACACAGCCACGGACACGCCTACATGCAGCACATCCACCATCCCAACAGACAGTCACCCATCCACCATGGCATCTCCCAGCCCCTCCTCCCAAGACACATAAACACCCACACTCACCCACCCAACAGACACTCACCACCCACAAGCATACCTCGCACAAACCTGCACCCAAGCCATCCACAACAACACCTCAGACAACCACTCCCTCTCCTTCCACACCAAAACCCTTTTGCATGATTGTCCCCATGTGTCAAAGAGAGCTTTCCTCTTGGAGTTTGCCCTTTTTCCTTACTCCTCTCCCATCCCATGATGCCTCTAAACGTTTTGTGTCCCTTCCCCAAGTACGGCCCTTCTACCTCCAAGACCTCCCCTGCCCCCCACAAGTACCCATGCCCCTCCCCTGCCAAGAAGTCAACCCATCCCAAGAGTACCCAACAATCCCCTACGCCTCGACATAAGCCCCCCTCCCAAGCCCAAACCCAAAGGTCCCACTCCCAATCCAAAGCCCAAACCCACACCCCTCCACCCCCCCAATCCCTGAGGTGTCCGCTTGCCCCATCGATGCCCTTACCTGTGGAGATTACATGACAGTCAGAAGCCAAGTTAGGGGCACACACATGTGCTTTGTGTGCATGTTGTACAATATTTTCTTGGACTGGTCTCTGGCCTTGGACATTTTAACATAATTTATTCAAATATATATTTGGACCAACCTGTTGTTGGTTTCAACGTTACATCTTTATCCTGCATTTCTTTTGTTAGGGCAGATTTGTTTTTGGCTGACATTGTTTGTGTGTGAGTATTTGTGTATCAGTGGTGGCTGAACAACCTGTTTTGCCTGGGCAGCATGTGAGTTTGTGTGCAGAGCATTTGTCCCCCAGTGATGGCTGTGTGTTGTGTGATAGGCATGTGCATGTTGGGGACATGTTGTTGGGATGGTATTGAGTGGTGTTTGTGTTGACATGTGTGTTTGCGGGGTATGTTGTATGCTGCATTGTATGGTTGTGTGATAATGTGTGTTCGTTCTCTGGTGGTGGTACGTGGTGTTGTGTGTATGATTTGTCAAGGGGTAGTGTCTATTGTGGGTGCTTGCCAATACTTTGCTGGTGTTGCGGTTATAGTGTAGTAGTGTCATTTGGTGGTGTTGTGTGTTGTGTGTGACTGTGCCAGTGCTGTGTATCTGGGGGTTGGTATCTGTTTTTAAGGTGTGTGTGTGTGTGTGTGTAATGGCCGTTGTGTGTGTACTGTGTATGTGCTGGTGTGTATGTGGCTGTCTGTGAGTTGCGTGTCAGTGTGAGGTTACATGTGTGTGTCGCCCTTGCCACACATTCCCGATTTGTATGTTGTGTGTGCATAGGTACTTCAACATTTTACAACAGTGACAGGTAAGTATAAACTCACGGTTGCTGTTGTCGTTGTCCTCGCTGGTTCTGAAGTCGTTGGGCGAGCAGGAGCAGCAGGGAGACGTGTAGTTCTGGTTCCATGGTGGCTCCGGATGAGTATGAGTTCCTGAAGGTGAGTGTCTCCTTTTATACAGTTGGTTTCATCCTGAGTTTCCGTGATGGTGAGACCTCAGTAGAAACCTTGGCGATGTGCTGCATTGTAATCTGTTCAGTGGAAACATGGTCTCTGCTGGCCTGCAGGTGGCTTCCCTCAACTGTGGCGGCCTGCCCGCACTAGCTTCGCTGTAATCTGTTGTGAATACCGCCATGGTCATAATTTGGTGGTCTTCTATGTGAGCCTGTTGGAGTTACAACCGCCAACATGGCGGTCCTAAGACTCCCCAGTCATTTTTGATGTGAGTAAAGAATTATGCCTTCCTTTATTACAAAGGCTTCAGTGGCTTTTGGGGTTCTGTTATGATATATTGTGTCCCCTCTTCAAAGTAGCTGTGGGCTTTGAGTGAAGAGTATGACCTTCAGTTATGACCTGTGCCCTGCTAAGGTCATACTCTGCATGACCTTTGGCCATTCGCAGCAGGAAGAGGGTGCCATAACATACCGTTTGATCATACCCTGTCCTTGCCTCCTGGACCCAAATGCATATAGCTAGTGGTCCTACATAGCTTGTTCTGCTATGAATGCTTGAATGAGGTACCTTAGACTCTTTCCATATCCTCAAGTTATGCCCCAAAATCCGACTCTGCACATACAAATTCACTCCCTTTGGCCACTCCCTTCACTCAGTGTCCTTTCCTCTAGGGCCCAATGCACACAGTCAGCATTTGCGTTCAGTACACTCTCATTTATGGGTGTGGGATTATGGTCCATTCTGCACTTTGTGCCCCTGCACCCAGTGTTGTTGTCCCTAGAGTCTGCTGCGCATGGCCAACATCTTTGTCCATTGTACCATGGTAACAAAGGCTCCTGGGCACAAACTTCAACTATACCTCAAGGGTTTGACCACAGGGTCTGCACCCTGTCCACCTGCCTCAAGCATTCACAAACCATGATTCCCATTCATGCCCACTCACATCTTGGCATATTGGATAGATTGTGGACAACTGTGTGCCCAATTTCCTGATACAAGTATTTTGACCATTCTCAGCAGGCTCTGGCATAGGATGAGGTTTCTACCCCATACTTCCCCACTAGTACCCACTTGCTACAGGGTGAGCCTGGAGCTGTACCTAGCAGGCACTGGGCACAGGATGTAGCCTTCATCACTGCCTGCATCTAGCTCACCCACACCCGGTATGTACTGTTCACAGGGTGTGACTTTTGACCATGCCCACCACACACTCTCCATAACATCAGGATGTAGATTTTGGCCCTTTTCTAAGTCCAGTATGCTAGACTGTCAGTGCTTACTGGTCTGAGCCTTTGTCTGTTCTCAGTGGGTACTAGTCACAGGGCATGGCCTTCAGGCATGTACTGCAACAAGTCTTGACACCACATGTGAGACATTACGTGATTTTTGTTCATAGTTCTCAATTTTTTCCTGTCTGGTTGTGCTGCTTACAATTGCTAAAAGTGCCTGTGCTTCCCTTCAAAACATATGCTGTACATTGGAATTCCCTGTGTAGCCTATTTAACTTACACATTTGTTGTAAATGATGCCTACAAAGCACACAGAGCATGGAAGGTTAAAATCATATATAGGCTCCAGGGTTTATTTGCGCAACTCACATATATGAACAAAATATACATCTGTCAGGAGCACCACGTGCTATGATTGGGCTGAATTATACGTGTACTGTATGGATACATGACAATGAAATTGCCTTTGTCACCCAAAAAGAAAAGCCTATTTATATATATAGAATTCTAGATGGGTAACTGAACTAGTGGGATGTTGTTCAGTAAGGGGTTCTGAATCACTTTAAAAAAAAACAAGAGTGAGCCTTAAGTTGTCTATGAGGTCACCCTGAACCCTTAGTCAAAAAACATTGCAGTAATTCACTTTCTACTCATCTATAATTATATGTTTTGCATGATTCCCACATTCATCTGCCCCTGCTTTCACCTACTAAGCAGGGACAGAGGAGTAATGGGGAGCCATACAATAACATGGCCTCTGGTCCATGCGCAAAATGTAAAAAATAAATTGACCTCCTACGACTTTGTGTCCTCTGCTCCAGAAGCTGTGCTCTCTCTGTTCCAGCTCTGCTCTGAAAGGCTCTTTGAGACCCAATCCAGAAAAGCCTGACATTCCTTTTTGACATTGCAACCATTGGTAACAGCTTTCAACAACTGATTCTGTGACATAGCAGTGAGTTACTGAATTTGAATCCAGCCATTCCTGCCAGTGACTCTCGAATAGAGCCCTAAAAAACATTCCTGTCTCCCCACCAAAACCCCATTTGAACCCAAAGGGCATGGCGTGAGGGGTAACATATAAAACATAGGCTGTTGCACTTGGCCCTCTCTGCAGGTCCACCCTCAAACATTTTGCCTTCACCCCTCCTATTTTTCTGAATTTGTTTTTGTTGGCCTTAGGACTCTCTGGACTTTACCACTGCTAACCAGCGCTAGATTGCATGCCCTTATTCCCTAAAACATGGTAACATTGTTGTATATCTGATTGCCATATTTAATTTACTCATAAGTCCCTAGTAAAGATGTATACCATATTCCAACGACATGTAAATTAAATTGAGTAGTGGACCTACAGCGTGTATTGAGTCACCCACATAAGTAGCTCCATAAAACATGTCCCTGGTCTGCCATAGCAGCTTGAATGCAGTTGTAAATTGATTCGAATTGGCAAAATAACGCTTTGCCAAGCCTTATACACCCCTTTTAATACATATGAGTTACCACTAAGGTAGGTCCTAGGTAGCCCAGAGGGCATGGTACACTGTAACGATAAGGAGGAACATGTACCTTTGGGTTTTACATGTCCTGGAAGTGAAAAACTCAAAAAGTTGTCTTTCACTACTGTAAGGCATATATCTCCCATGGGATACCACTGGATTGTCTTATTACTTTTACTAAGCGCTAACCTTTGATTGGGACCAGATAAAGTTTTCATGTCTAGTGTTATAATGTAAAATAGTCTTTAATGGTAAAATTGGATTTTAAGTAACAATTTTGAAAATGTCACTTGGCCTTTTTCTGCCCTAGCTATTTTTTGCCCTGAGGCTGTTCCTGGGTCACATCACTGGGTGTAGTTGGCAGTTGAACTTTGTTTATTCCTCCAAGACAGCCACACAATAGAGAGATTAGGGCGGTCATTCTGACCGCGGCGGTCGGCGGTCGCCGCCCGCCAAGCGGTTCCCGCCGAAAGACCGCTCCGCGGTCAAAAGACCGCAGCGGACATTCCGGCTTTCCCGCTGGGCCGGCGGGCGACCGGCAGAAGACCGCCGGCCGGCCCAGCGGGACAGCCCCTTCAACAATGAAGCCGGCTCGGAATGGAGCCGGCGGAGTTGAAGGGGTGCGACGGGTGCAGTGGCACCCGTCGCGATTTTCACTGTCTGCGCAGCAGACAGTGAAAATCTTTGTGGGGCCCTGTTAGGGGGCCCCTGCACTGCCCATGCCTGTGGCGTGGGCAGGGCAGGGGCCCCCAGGGGCCCCGCGGCACCCGTTCCCGCCATCCTGGTTCTGGCGGTGGACACTGCCAGAAACAGGCTGGCGGGAAGGGGGTCGGAATCCCCATGGCGGTGCTGCAAGCAGCGCCGCCATGGCGGGTTCCCTGGGCCAGCGGGAAACCGGCGGGAAACCGCCGGCTCCCCTTTTCCGACCGCGGCTTTACCGCCGCGGTCAGAATCGCCCAGGAAGCACCGCCAGCCTGTTGGCGGTGCTTCCGCCGCACTCCGCCATGGCGGTCATGGACCGCCAAGGTCAGAATGACCCCCTAGGTGTGCCTGGATGGGCCATTGTAGTAGGACTCTTACCATGGGGTAAGACTGCTTGGTTTCGGGTGGCAGCTCGGGTGGCAACACCACCACGTGTGAGTCAGTCCTACACCGACTGGAAGTTGTCGGCCCGACCTTCTTGGATAGCAAGCAGTGCCTCCCCCAAACTTAGTAAGGAAAGGTGGTTTGTGGCAACCTAAAAACATGACACTCGGACTCCTCAGGGAAGTTGTGGTAGAACAGATCTTACCCCTCTGATTTACACAAGTCTCGCAGATGTAAAGGTAGAAAAAGAAATGCAGGACAAGTTTCAATGCATTTATTGAAGCAACTGCATTATATGATAAAAGACATGAGCTGCAGTTATGAGGAAGATGAAACATAACACAGTGATGATTGTGACCATTAGAGTAAAACAGATAAACAGTTCCACATCCTGACACAATCATTAAGAATCCTACCTACACTTCTAGCATTTAATGTGACAGCACAGCAGTGTTAGCTCTTCTGTCTGTACCAGTCTATGGAAGGAGACCCTAACCTCATATCTGGAAAGCCAAAGGTCTTTCTGTTTCTCTGCTGGCAGTCCTCCAAGTTGGCTGGAAATACAAAGCCAATGTCACATCTAACCTTTTTCAGCCTGCGCTGTGTTTATATAACAAAACGTGTTGTGTTCTGAGAACAGGCCTGACATATTGATATGTGATGATACGTCTATAGTGACAAGGATGACTCTGTAACTGTTGGGCACACAATACCATGTTAAGTATTAAGTACAGCCTTGAGCAGGGCACAGAATGAAATGTCGTGCAAAGGAACTGACACAAAGCTTTCGCAGAAAGGCAGCATGTTAGAATATTAAAAACAACCTTGCTGAAAAGCAAGCTGTGCTAACATATAATTAAATGAATAAACAAATAAAATGTGTATATAGGTAAAAGGGCACAGGCCGCAGGCCGCAGGCCTGAAGCTAAAATAAAGGAGCCCAATCTAAGCATTAAAAGGAACCCAAAACACCATCACTGGCAGGATCAGGGGTGTGGAGCTGGGCATAGCCCCAATTACAAATCAATAGACTGTTGCCCTGCCTTCACACAATGAAATTCATACTGCTTTATTGTTCAGGCAGCCAGGCTGGAGCCATGAGAAGGAAGGCAGGAAACTACAAGCATTTCATAGAGAATTCTCTTGAAACTGCTGCTTCAAAAAAGGCACCAGGTATAAAAAAAGGACCCAAAGACCCTCTCTGCAGTAGACTTTCTAGACAAGGGGAAGAACTCAAGAAGGACTGCCTGGTACTGTGGCCTGCTGTGTACTTTAGAAGACTGCTTTGCTGCATCTGGAAGGGCTACTCTGTTGTCTGAAACCTGCCTTGAGCCCTCAGAGGCCCTCCCTGCTGCTAGAACTAAGGACTGCTGGAGTGACTCCAAGGGCTAGTTTTCTAGCCTGCTGATCAGGGCCTCAGAGACAGAAAAGACTCCAATCATCTTGTAGTAACACCTGGGCCCATCCTGACTGAGTCCCAAACCTCTAAGAGGTGCCTCTCCAGTCCTGGACCTTTGGAAGTGGTGCTAAACGTGCTCAAGAAGTCAAAATCCAATACTTGGTACTTAGAAAATGTTTGGTTAAAACTACTCTGAGAACCGAGAGAATGCTGGGACGAACCTGCTCATCTATCCATCAAAGATGCATCAAAGGTCAGCCTGACTTTGAGGCAGCTTCTCCTGCATTTTTCTCTCCAACAGCAAATCCTGTTCAGCGGTCCTTTGCAGAAGGGGTATCTGTCTTTATGGAATCCTCAGCAGCTGCAGCCACCAGGCTTCCCGCTGGAGATTTCTGACTTCCAAACAAGAGACTAAGGGGGTCATTCCAACCTTGGCGGTAAAAGCCGCTTACCGCTGTCAGAAGACCGCCAACATACCGCCGCGGTCGCGGTAAACCGCCGTGGTCATTCTGACCCACAACAGGCAAACCGCCAAAATGCAGACATCCACAAAAGTCCGCCACACCAAAGGCCAGCGAGAAACTGGCGATGACCAAACCTCCACCGTCACGCCAACAGAAATACGCCCACACTATCACGACCCACGAATCCACGCGGCGGTCTTTCAACTGCGGTAATCCATTGGCGGTACAAACCGCTGCACTCAAAATACACACACATTTACAAAACACATCCACATTGGACAAATCGAAAAACACACACCTGATACACATACACACACCACTCCCACACACCCAACACAATATAAAACACACACCCACATCACCCACAAACCCCCACTTCTACATAATCGGGACCACGCACTGAGAAAAAGAGAACTGAGCACCCAGACGCGCATTTTACTTTCACCCAGCAATATTTCCACGCACTTCACACAACACACCAATACACATCACCACACAATCCACCCCACACATCACCCACACCACCCCATGGCACCGCAAAGACACCCCAGGTTCTCTGAGGATGAACTCAGGGTCATGGTGGAGGAAATTGTACGGGTAGAGCCACAGCTCTTTGGGACACAGGTGCAGCACACCACCATTGCCAGGAAGATGGAGCTATGGAGCAGAATAGTCGATAGGGTCAACGCTGTGGGACAGCACCCAAGAAATAGGGATGACATCAGGAAGCGGTGGAACGACCTACGGGGGAAGGTGTGTTCAATGGTATCCAGGCACAACATCGTGGTGCAGCGGACTGGCGGCGGACCACCACCTCCTCCCCCAGAATTTACAACATGGGAGGAGCAAGTCTTGGCGATCCTGCATCCTGAGGGCCTCGCAGGAGTAGGCGGAGGAATGGACTCTGGTAAGTCAAATCATCACTACTTCATCCCCCCCACCCCACCAGCATGCCAACTCATACCCCCACCCTCACCCCATCACATCCTGCTCCTTGCAAATGTCTCCACATCACAGCCCACCCATCCCAACACCAAGCCCTGCATGCGACCACAAAGCATGGACACCCATCACCAAAGCATGCCCACTGCACATACCCATCCCCCACCAAATCACCGTCACAAAAGCCCCCACACGGGAATGCCAGCACTGGGGTACAAGGGCACCCACCCATTACACGCTATGGCACACACAAATGCAATAACCATACTTTTATACCCCTGCAGGACCCGAACGCCACGTCACCGCGCAGGAGAGTCCACAAATGTCCACTCCACCCCCAGAAGAGGCCCACAGTGAGGACAGCACCTCTGTCGACCTGGATCTAGATGACCAGCCCGGCCCATCGGGGACCTCGGGACAGTCGGTTCCCCTCAGACAGCCACAGCCCATAGCAGACCTTCCCCCCTCTGGCAACACCAGCACAGCACCCACCCAGCGGGCCCATCCCTCAGTCCCCAGGACACGTCAATCAGCGGTGTGTCCACCACTACAGGGCACCCAGGTTAACCCCCCACACCAACAACAACAGGGACCTGGGGGCAGTGGTAGTGGCCACACGGTCCATGGGACAGAGGCCCAGGGAAACAGGGGAACTGGGAGGGCTGCTGTGCGACAGGGGGGGGACAGGCCCAGGGAACCCACTCTCCACAAGGCCCTCTCCTCCATCATGGGAGCCTACCACCACTCCCAGGAGACGATGGCGACGGTCCTGGCCAGGTTTCAGGAGATCCAGCTTCTGCAGGAGGAACAGTATTTGGGGTTCAGGGAGGAACTACGAAACATCAGTTCCGCCCTGGCCACCATTGTAGGGGCTCTGAATCAGGTAGTCACCACATTGCGGGACACTGTGGCAGGACAAAGGGCCCCTGACACTAGCATGGACCAAGAACTGCCTACCACCTCCGCTGGTGCTAGTGGACAGGAGGCCCCGCCACAGGACTAACAGGCCACCAGCACCCCACCCCCTGAAGAAGGAGAACCACCCCGCAAGCGGGCCCTGAGATCCAGGAAGAAGACAGAGTAAGATGCCAAGACCCCCGCCAGGAAAGGATACCTCCCTGATTGTCATCCCACTGTCCCACATTGACACCCTGTCCATTCTTATACTGCCCATGCTCCACTTTCCACAGGCATTTGGACATTGCACCTGTGAGACTAATAGTCTGGACTCTGCCATGGACAATCCTCCACCATCACCCCTCACCGACTTGCAACCACCCACCAATATAGGACACTGAAATAAACAGTTATTCGACAAAACAATCAGGAGTCTGGCTGTGATTTTGTACTAATGTATTAGACATTACCGTCCCAAAATGCATATTTACATTGTGATGCCAACATACCACTGTCACACAGCTGTAGTCCATGGGGAAATAAAGCAGATGTCACGCAGTATGGCCCACATCTCTGCAATTGGAAGGGAAAGTCACAACTCAGTTACCATACACAGGGGGAAAAGGTCAGACAGTAGAGAGGTAGTAGGGGTTAAGTATATGTAATATGACGGGTTGGACTCTTACCTGTGTGTCATTGAAAATACTGCTGTATTACTGTGTTCCTGTTGTCTCTGTTGTCCTCTTCGGCTTCCTCTTCTTCACTCTCCACAGGCTCCACAGCTGCTACAACACCACCATCTGGACCATCTTCCTGCAGAAAAGGCACCTGGCGTCGCAAAGCCAGGTTGTGAAGCATACACCAGGCCACGATGATCTGGCACACCTTCTTTGGTGAGTACAATAGGGATCCACCTGTCATATGGAAGCAGCGGAACCTGGCCTTCAGAAGGCCGAAGGTCAGCTCGATCACCCTCCTAGTTCTCCCATGGGCCTCATTGTACCGTTCCTCTGCCCTTGTCCGGGGATTCCTCACTGGGGTCAGTAGCCAGGACAGGTTGGGGTAACCAGAGTCACCAATTAGCCACACACGGTGCCTCTGGAGTTGACCCATCACGTAAGGGATGCTGCTATTCCGCATGATGTAGGCGTCATGCACAGAGCCAGGAACTTGGCATTAACATGGGAGATGTACTGGTCTGCCAAACACACCATCTGTACATTCATCGAATGATAACTCTTTCTGTTTCTGTACACTTGTTCACTCCTGCTGGGGGGTACTAAAGCCACATGTGTCCCATCAATGGCACCTATGATGTTGGGGATATGTCCAAGGGCATAGAAATCACCTTTCACTGTAGGCAAATCCTCCACCTCAGGGAAAACAATGTAGCTCCGCATGTATTTCAGAAGGGCAGACAACACTCTGGACAACACCTTGGAAAACATAGGCTGGGACATCCCTGATGATATGGCCACTGTTGTTTGAAACGACCCACTTGCAAAGAAATGGAGTACTGACAGCACCTGCACTAGAGGTGGGATCCCTGTGGGTTGGCGGATGGGTGACATCAGGTCTGGCTCCAGCTGGGCACACAGTTCCTGAATAGTGGCTCGGTCAAGCCTGTGTGTCAGTATGACATGTCTTTCCTCCATTGTCGACAGGTCTACCAGTGGTCTGTACACGGGAAGATTCCTCCATCTCCTCGCATGTCCCAGCGGACGGTGCCTATGTAGGACAACAGGGAGCACAGAGTCAATCAGCCCCCAGGTACGTAACCACAGTTTGCACAAAACACAATTCCCAATGTATTGAATGGTTTGTAGGAGTGTTGATGCAAGGCCTAGGTATGTGTGACGCAGTTAAAAGTAAGCCATGTGGGCCCTTGAAATGGCGGCTGCCTGACCTGTGAAGTGTGACAATGGGATGTGAGGTCAATGCGCTGGCGTGGCACACCGTGGCGGTAGGCGGTCGAAGACCGTGGCGCAAAGCAGCATTGGTTAACATTGAATCCTATGGGTCTCAGGAGCCAATGACGATGTGCGCCGGCGGTCGCGGTACGCACCGCCGCGGTACGCACCGCCGCGGGCGTGACCGCCATTTTCTATCTGCTTAATCACTCGATACCTGATCTTCGACAGGAGAGGACCTACACTGCAAGTGCTGCTGTGACCTCGGTCTGGAAGAGACAATGGCTCATGCGACTGGGGAAAGGGCCCCTGCCTTCACTGCTCAGGAATTGGAGAAACTCGTGGATGGGGTCCTCCCCCAGTATGCGCTATTCTACGGTCCTCCAGACCAACAGGTAAGTACACTGGTACCATGCTTTGTGGCCAATGCCTGTGTTGAGTCGGGTGGATGAAAGATGGTGGGGAGGGGAGCGAATGAGGCATGCATCAGACGACGGATGACAGGATGTGCCACATGGTAAGGGTAGGGATGGGGGGCCACTCACATTGAGGGTGCAGAAGGTGATGACTCTTTTTCTCCCCCTGTACATTTCACATAGGTCAGCGCCCACCAGAAGATAGACATTTGGCGTGCCATCGCCAAGTACGTCCGGGCCCTGGGGGTCCACCACAGACGGGGCACCACTGCCGGAAGAGATGGGAGGACATCCGACGCTGGAGCAGGAAGACGGCGGACGCTCTGCTGGGGATGGCCTCCCAACGTGGGAGGGGTGCCAGTCGTACTTTGACCCCCCTGATGTCCCGGATCCTGGCGGTGGCCTACCCCGATTTGGATGGGCGAGTGAGGACATCACAGCAGACACAAGGGGGTGAGTACAACCTCATTCTGCTGACTTTGCGCGCAGTGGAGGTGTCTGGGTGGGGGAGGAGGGCTGTGGGTATCCCTAGGCCAGGGCGATTTCTGTAGGCTAGGCCCCTCCGTAAGGCATGGCCCTGTGCCCCCGCCCCCCACCTCTGTAGGGTGCCAAGTACAGTTATCCATGGCCCTGTGTCATTTATGTGTGCCGTTGTCGTCCATAGGCTTGTAGGCCATGTCCCACGGATTGAGTAGTGGACCCCAAGTGCGCGGCGTAGTGCAGGGGGCTTCTGTGTCTGTCCACTCCGCCAACGGTGTCGCCAATGCATGCACTCAACATGTCTTTATTTCCCCCCCCTTTTTTGTGGTCTTCCTGTTCATGTGTGCATTAGCATCATCAGGCGGAGGAGAAGTGGCATCGGAGCACGAGGGAGCTGCATCCCACATGGCCCTGGAGGGCCATGCAACGGATTCTGAATACACCAGTGGGACGGAGGGCGAGGGGAGCTCCACAGCGGGGACTCGTACAGACATTAGTGACACAGACTCGTTCTCTGAAGGGAGCTCCCTTGTGGTGGCGGCAACATCCGTGCCCCCCCCGCACCAACAGGTACAGCCGCCACCCAGCGCATCAGCACCGCCCTCCCAGCAGCCCCTCAGCGTTTGGCCCGTGCCCGCTCACCCAGGAAGGTGGGCATCTCCTTCGCCCCAGGCACCTCAGGCCCTGCCCCTGTCACCCCTGCTGCCCTCAGTGAGGAGGTCATTGACCTCCTGAGGACGCTCATTGTTGGGCAGTCTACCCTTTTGAATGCCATCCAGGGTGTAGAAAGGGGGGTGCACCAGAGTAATGCATACCTGGAGGGCATTCATTCTGCCCATCATTCTGCCCATCAGGCTGCCCATCAGCGATCGTTCAACACTCTGGCCTCAGCAATGATGGCAGCAGTTGTCCCTGTTTCTAGCCTCCCCCCTCCAACTTCCTCCACCCATACCCTATCACCTGTACCTCTGCCTATCCCAGACACACCATCAGACCAGCCTGCACACACCTCAACACCCAAGGGAAGCTCATCCAGACATAAGCACCACACATCACACAAGCATTCACCCAAGCAACATCCACATACAGACATACCAACACCTACTGCCTCCACTGTGTCCCCCTCCTCCTCGTCTCCCTCCTCCCTCCCTGTCACGTCTCCACTCACACCTGCATGCACAACATCTTCAGCCACTACGTCCATCACCAGCACACCCACCAGAACCCCCGCACACATGCAGTCACCAGCCCCACTACCATTTACACGTCCCCTGTGTCCTCTCCCACTGTGTCTGTGACCCCCTCTTCCAAGCTACACAAACGCAGGCAGCCACCCACCCAACAGTCATCCACCTCACGACAGCATCCAGCCCAAGCACCTGCACCCAAAGACACCAGACTGAAGACTCCTACAACCACAACCTCTTCCTCCACTCCCATACCCACTACACCTACCCGTCCCTCTGTTCCTAAATTGCTTTTCCTTTCCAAACTTGACCTTTTTCCAACAACTCCCCCACCCCGCCCGTCTCATAGGACTCCAGTCAGCACCTCAGCCACCACAAAAGCGGGACCTGTAATGACAGTGTGCCATCGACTGTGGAGTCCCCCACCCTCAAGGGCAGCCAGTTCAGTAAGGAGCCAAGGCACGGCCAGCCCACCCCCGGTAAAACATCCGAAGATTGTCAGTGGCCGGCGCGAGAGGCCGAAGACACCAGGGACTAAAATCCTTACCATGGCTCCGGCAGGAAGTGTGGTGCCACCTGGCACACCGCCAAAGGTGGGGAAGGTCCACAGGCGAACAGGGAAGGCTGGGAAGGGCAGCACGCCCGACAAGTCCGCCAGCAGCCCAGCTGGCCAGGAGGGCCCCGCCAGCCCCATCCCAGGTGGGCAGGAGGACACCCACAGGCCCGGTGCTGCAGCCCAGGAGGGCCCCGCAAGCCCCATCCCAGGTGGGCAGGAGGACACCCACAGGCCCGGTACTGCAGCCCAGGAGGGCCCCGCCAGCCACACGACAGATGGGCAGGAAGGCACCGCCAGCCACAGGTGAGGGTGGCGAATGACCTCCATGCCATGGCCGGATCCGCTGAGCTGGACACTCATCCGATGCACCGCTGAACAGGGCACCGCCGTCTCAAGCACCGGTGAACAGGGCTCCGCCGTCTCAAGCACCGCTGAACTGGGCACCGCCGTCTCAAGCACCGCTGAACTGGGCACCGCCATCTCAAGCACCGCTGAACAGGGCACCGCCGTCTCAAGCACCGCTGAACTGGGCACCGCCGTCTCAAGCACCGCTGAACAGGGCACCGCCGTCTCAAGCACCGCTGAACTGGGCCCTTCATCTCAAGCACCGCTGAACAGGGCACCGCCGTCTCAAGCACCGCTGAACTGGGCCCTTCATCTCAAGCACCGCTGAACTGGGCCCTTCATCTCAAGCACCGCTGAACAGGGCACCGCCGTCTCAAGCACCGCTGAACTGGGCACCACCGTCTCCAGCACTGCTGAACAGGGCACCGCCGTCTCAAGCACCGCTGAACTGGGCACCGCCGTCTCAAGCACCGCTGAACAGGGCACTGCCGTCTCAAGCACTGCTGAACTGGGCCCTTCATCTCAAGCACCGCTGAACTGGGCCCTTCATCTCAAGCACCGCTGAACAGGGCACCCCCGTCTCAAGCACCGCTGGACTGGGCCCTTCATCTCAAGCACCGCTGAACTGGGCACCGCCGTCTCAAGCAACGCTGAACAGGGCACCACCGTCTCAAGCACAGCTGAACTGGGCACTGCCGTCTCAAGCACCGCTGAACAGGGCACCGCCGTCTCAAGCACCGCTGAACTGGGCCCTTCATCTCAAGCACCGCTGAACAGGGCACCGCCGTCTCAAGCACCGCTGAACTGGGCCCTTCATCTCAAGCACCGCTGAACTGGGCCCTTCATCTCAAGCACCGCTGAACTGGGCCCTTCATCTCAAGCACCGCTGAACAGGGCACCTCCGTCTCAAGCACCGCTGAACAGGGCACCGCCGTCTCAAGCACCGCTGAACTGGGCACCGCCGTCTCAAGCACCGCTGAACAGGGCACCGCCGTCTCAAGCACCGCTGAACTGGGCACCGCCGTCTCAAGCACCCCTGAACAGGGCACCGCCATCTCAAGCACCGCTGAACTGGGCCCTTCATCTCAAGCACCGCTGAACTGGGTCCTTCATCTCAAGCACCGCTGAACAGGGCACCGCCGTCTCAAGCACCGCTGGACTGGGCCCTTCATCTCAAGCACCGCTGAACTGGGCACCGCCGTCTCAAGCACCGCTGAACAGGGCACCGCCGTCTCAAGCACCGCTGGCCCATTGGCGGAAGGGGCAGACCCGCCTCTGTGTCGGGCAGGGCTGCACGAAGCACTCTGGGCACCAGTCCCCCTCCAGAACCAGTGGAGACTGTTATCCACTTGTGAGACTGTGGCTTTGCACTCCCCAGGATGTAACAGTGGGCAACCCACCCACTGGAGAGACTTGAGAGACTGTGGCTTTGCACTCCCCAGGATGTAACAGTGGGCAAACCACCCACTGGAGAGACTTGAGAGACTGTGGCTTTGCACTCCCCAGGATGTAACAGTGGCCATGGAGGCCCCTCGTGGATCTGGCGTCGTGGACTCATCTGGCTGAGGTGCCCCCCTTCCCTTCCCCCTGATGTGCCTGTCGTTTTGCTATCTGATGCCCCTGCAGTGTTCTCTCCGTTGGAGTCAGGTATCCTGTGTGAGCTTTGCCCATGTGATTTGGGCCCAGTGGTCCACGGACAATG
Source organism: Pleurodeles waltl (assembly GCF_031143425.1). Lineage (NCBI taxonomy): Eukaryota > Metazoa > Chordata > Amphibia > Caudata > Salamandridae > Pleurodeles > Pleurodeles waltl. Next base: position 570,234,528 of record NC_090442.1, read on the forward strand.
CCTGCTACAATGATCGGACTTTAAAATGTATGTATATAAAGGTTTTAGATGTGTGATATATTTTTAAGCCAGTGATACAATATATTCCAATGTTTAGAATCATTTCCTTTTGTCTTTGCATTCTTCCGGGGGGTTTGGGGGGTGTAACTCTGAGTTGTTGCTATGCATTGATGTGTGTGTTGTAGTGGGTGAGGGTGGGGGTGGGTGTGTCGCGTATGTGTGTCCCCGTAATTTTTTCCCTCCCCCCTCCCCTGTGTCGTAGGTGCAGTCCTCACCGTTGTCTTCTGCGCCGGCGTTCGTGCTCCTGGTAGAGGAGCAGGAAGACAATCGCTGGGAGGATGTGGAGTTCGGGTTCCATGCTGTCCAGATTCCTCGTGGGGTTTATGGAGGTGAGCGTTTTCCGTTAGAAATGGCTGTTTCCGCCGTGATTTTATCGGCGGGGCTACCGCCCCGGAAAAGGTGGTGGATTGGTAGGTTGTGATGGGGTGGCCGGTACATTGACTCTCGCCTGTCTGTTGGCGGTGACCCCCGCGCTGTTTGTTTGTCCCGCCGTGGCAGGCGGTGTGTTGAAGTGGCGGTCTCTGTTGGCGGTTTCCGCCAGGGTCGGAATTCCATTTCTTTTACCGCCAGACTGTTGGCGGTTTAGCTGCCGCTTTAACACCGACTGCCAAGGTTGGAATGACCCCCTAAGGGCCTGATAACGAGTTTGGCGGTCGGAAAACCCGACTGCCAGACCTATGGTGAGGCAACCGCTGCAGACCTGGCGGTCTCCCACCTGTCTTATTACAAGTTTTTCACTGGGCTGATTGGTGGAAACCAGGTTTTCCACTGGTCAGTCCATTGGAAAACATGCGGCGGCATTGTACTCAGCTCCAAAAGGAGCCAAGTCCAATGCTGTCGCACAGGGGGCTTGACCAGCACCCTTGGAATGCGCACTGTCAGCCTTTTCATGGTGGTTTAACCGCCATGAAAAGGCTGGTGAAGAACATGGTTGTAATTAGCAGGGAGGTGCTGACTTCAGCGCTGATCACAACCAAGACCACTATCAGCCCGTCGAGATCAGAGATCCTGGCGGAGACGGTGGTCCAACCACCAGGGTCGTAATGTGGTGGTCAGACCGCCACAGCATTGGTGGTCTGACAGCCACCACGAGTCTGGCGGTCTTGAGACCGCCAGACTCGTAATCAGGCACTAAGTCTGAACACGGAAATCTTCACTTCAACTTTGTTCAGCAGCTCCCCAAAGCCAATGCCTCATCCTTGGACGCCACCTGCAGACTTGATCCACTGAACTTTTACTTTCTCAGACATTTTTTGTTGACATTTATTTTTAAGTTTGAAGGTAAATGCTGACCGGGCCCAATAGACTTTTTTTATATGACTTATGCTATATTGAGGTTGGCTATATTTTTTTTATTTGATGCGGTCCTGCGCAGCTAGATGTCCACAGTTGGTGCTTTGATTGTTTAGGTGCTAATTTTCACATTAAACATTAAAAATTCACAACTCCAGTTCTACTGATTGGATTTGTGTTGTTTTGGTGTCTAATAATTTATTACAATTTACTCTATTTTCCTACAATGGTGTTGAATTTTACACTTTATTACTGTTCGAGTGCTGCATAAATGCTTTGCATATTGCCTTTAAGAAAACCTGACTGCTTTGTGCCAAGCTACCAGAGGGTTAGGTTAATTTAGTGACTTTTGTGGTTCATCCTGACAGGGATTGTGGCTGGTGCTTGAGTAGGGCTAATAGATTTTTGATAGCTTAAGTGAAAAAGTAACTTTATAAAAATGTGTTTTAGGATCTTGGAGACAGTGTTGGCCTAGGTCCCAGTCAACGACGAACAGTAACTTTGATTGGCACTTTTCTTTTTCTTTGAGCCATAATACTTTAAACATTCGCATCTCCAGGTCTCCTTAAGTAATTTTAGTGATTTGGTATCTTTGTACTTATTCAGCATTTCTCATTTTTTCCTAAATTGGTTTCAAAATGTATTGTGTAGTTTCCTATACTTTAAAATGTTGGTACTGCTTGAACTTTTGAGAGGACTGTAACATAGATACCAGCAGTTGAGCAGAGAATCTCTGTGAACTGTATTGCAACCTAATCAGAGTGGGTTTATTCAATTGGTAGCGAAATAGCTCTCCCAAACTAATAAACCCATTCCTGACACTCCCATTATCCTGCTCTCAATTCTGACTGAGCACAGTCCTAGGTCAAGATTTGTTTAAATTTCTTACACATCGATAATTCTCTTTAGGAATTTATGTGGAAAATACATCCACTATCAAGGTAGCTCCTTTGGGTGCCAGTGATTTCGTTTTTATTTTATTATTCCTTGACTACTGCTTTTGTATGTAGAGCCTGATGTGATAGCAAACAGGACACTTTCTAGTTCATGTGAGCACAGGGCACATTCCAGCTTTATCATTTGCTGTCTCCTACTAACACTGTTGTAAATTCCTTTCAAAGTAGCCTTTGTTTATCTGACTGCTGGTATTTCATGGTATATCAGATTGTGTCCATTTGAAGCAGTTCTTTAGAGAGCTATCCTCTTTTTAGTATCAACGTGATGCCACATTTAAAACTGCACTCCTGTATATCATAATTAAGACATCCCCCCAACCCCCGGTAATCCATGTGCAACCTTTCAATTGTATGCTTAAATTGGCCTGAACAATCTGGAAGTCAGCAATACGAGAGAGACCTTACAAAGAAGTTCACAGAACAACAAAATGTTCCCAGTTATAGGTATGTGTGATATACCATAACCAGGTAAGCCATGTCTCTAGCACTTCCTTTCTGAAATGTGTTTATTAATCTATTCATTAAAAAGATTCGGAGGAAGAGGATGGCAAGCCATATGATATGATTTTCAAAGCATTTATTGGAAGAAAGGTTGGGTAACATCCACCAATACCACTGGCTTAACAAAGGCCTCTGAAGCCCCTGCGGTGTGGGTGGGGGGTCGAGATCCAGGGCCCCCCCTCAGCACAGTAATCTGGCCTGAGTGCTCCTGAGTGAGTTCATGGGGGTGGGGCTGCATGTAGTTTGCAGGGGGCCCACCTCAAGTTTCGTTACACCACTGACCACTACACACCAGTAAACATTTACTGAAAGGTCCACTCCTTCTATTTTGGTGAAAACTGTCTATCTTGATCGTGTAAGTAAATCTTTCCTGGATACATCTCAGCAAACGCTCAGGTGATTTAAAATGTTTTCAAACGATTATGTCCATATGAGAGCAGTGGCTCAATAGAGGGTTCACTTTAGTTGATGAGCACATCTAGGTGTTTTATCACAATGGAAGAAGGCTTTCCGTGTGATTAACTCCGGGAGAAACAAGCCACTATTTACAGATCTGATCATCAGGACTGCAAAAGGACCTAGAGCCTCAGTGGGCGTGAAACCAGTTGGTGCCACGGGGAATAAGAAAGCATTATTCACTGCATTTGTTAAGAAAGCTGCTGTAATAGATGGCGTTCCTTTTTTTCTCATATACAGAAGCACAATGCTTTCACTGCAGGTTGGCCCCATTAACACAAGCACATATATTCATTATTTGTTTTACATTTTATGACATGCAGTAATAGCAGGTCCGAAATGACGCATTATATTAATTCACTGATTAGAAATAACATTTTAAGTTACTTAGAAATGGGTCATATTGGCATTAGTGTTTCAACGTGCTGAATCAATAAGCTTAAGAAAAGATGAAAACGCTAGTTGATTAGACTATATATTTAGTTCATATTTATTATATTCATCTTCCACTGGACACTATGGCCCTCATTATGAACATGGTGGTAAACACTGTCGACCACCTTGGTGACGGCGAACAGAAGACTGCCATTGGCGGTGAACAGAAACCTGCCATATAATGATGCAAAAATCATAATCTGACAAAAATCTCCCTGCCACCAGTCACCGCCAGGACCTTGTCGGCAGAAACGCTGGACCTCCCACCCCGCCACCGCCGAGCACACAAACTCCCCGCTCTCCAAATAATGAAGCACAAATCACTGTGGCGATCTGTGGAAGCCGAACGACCATTGGCGGTACAGGCACTAAGAAATTCATCCATTGGCAAGTTTGAAACCCACACACCTGATACACATCCACAACACTATAAAACACTCACAGACATACCCCACAATCCTTTGCAACAAAATTAGGCAAACTAATACAGAGAACCCTAAAAGCAGACACCGAACGCCACAATACACAAAACATACACCCAACCACACAAGAGCACCCTCACCTAAATCCACACTAGACACCATTCACAACACACACCATGGCACCCCCCCAAACACCCACGCTTCACAGAAAGGGAGCTAAGGACCATGGTGGATGAGATCCTGAAGGTCGAGCCACAATTATTCAGGGCACAGGTCCAGCACACACCCATTGCCAGGAAGATGGAGCTATGGCAGACAATAGTCAACAAGGTCAATGCAGTGGGACACCATCCACGCACCAGGGACGACATCCACAAGAGATGGAACGGCCTGCATGGGAAGGTCAGGTCCATGGCACCCAGGTACCACACTGCAGTCCAGAAGACTGGGGGAGGACCTCCATCAACACCACCGACTACACTGACTGGGAGGAAAAGGTACTGGCCATCCTGCACCCTGAGGAACTCACTGGACTCACTGGAGGAATGGACTCGGGTAAGTCGTCTACATTTACCCCATGTCCATCAAACCTGTAATGCATGCACCACCCCACCCCTCCAACACCCACCAGGACCATTACCCCACCCAGGCCACAATCACCACATCCAGTCACCCTGCATGCCCACAAACCCACTAACAGGCCCACATCCCTCCCCCTGTGCACAGCCACCTACCCCTGCAAGGAATCACAAAGTCCTACAGCACCCACAATGCACCTCCACATCCTTAGCAAAATGCAATGCTAACCTCACAATAGCACCATGCATGGCCCCAAAGTGTGAAAACCTGTAATAAACTGCCCAGTCCTGTGCACCACATCCGATCATGCAATTGTAAGAGACATGTCCATTCCCCCCAACAGGCACCACCACCCATGCCACCCTGGTGGACAGGACAAGGCGTGGCAGTGCCTCACAGGGAGACAGAGGCACCTCCCAGGACACTGGGGATGGAACCCTGGACATTGAGGATCACCCTGGCCACTCACACAGTCCTGGACTGTCACCATCTAGCAGCCCCACCCAGGATACCACTGACACCCCTACCACCCAGGCAACAACATCAGCCTAGGGCAACCGTCCCCACACCTGTGTATCAGGGCCACAGACTGGTGGAACAAATGGACAGAGGCCACAGTCACCCCCTACCAGGCAGGAAGACGATGGCCCCAGTACAAGTGGTACTGCCAGACCTGTGCAGGGGACACAGGCACAGGTGGCTAGGCCTAGTGGGAGGGCATCAGTGGCCCAGTGGGGAGGCCACATGTTGGATGTTTTAGCCCAGGACGTGATATCTGAGGTCCTGGGAGCAGACCACCATACCCAGGACAGATTGGCCCAGATTGTTTCCACCCTAGAGCAGAGTCAAATGATGCAGCTAGCACACCACCAAGAGTCCATGTAGCAGTGGAAACTGCACAATGCCACAATGGCCAGCATAGCAGGTGTGCTGCTGCACCTTGTCCCAACACAGCCTGAGGCCCACACAGACCAGGAAGCCCCTACTACAGGCCAGGCTACAGACCAGACAACAACAGCCTCAGCAGCAACTGCACATGTTCCACCTTCTCAGGACACACAGGGGACATCCATCTCAACCCATACAGTCCACCACCAGGCACCCAAATGGACCCTGAGGCCCAGATATGGCACTGAAACACCTGCCAAGACCAAGGCCCCCTCAAAGAAGTGACTCTGGTAAGAACTGTCCTCCAAGTGTCTCACTGAATCAATGACCAAAGCATGTGAAAACTGCAACAAACTCCTGAAAACGTAGATGGACCTACTCTACTGCCAACAAATGTTGCGACCATGTTGCCATATTTTACAACCACCAGTAGCCAAATCCCATCTCTGTAATCTGCATGACTTAATCCCTGCACTAAATAAAACACTAGTTCACCTGTTACAATGTCCCCTGCCATTTTGTTTAAACAAACTGAAGCCAAAATTCTGGAAAAACATCTTAATAAAGAATTGGTTGCTTTCCTGTCAGCCTCAAAGGGCTTAGACAGCTCGCAACATGGTTTTCGGAAATCCCACAGCACTGAATCAGCTCTCATTGCATCATCTGACACCATTCGCAGATTGGTTGATGAGGGGCAGGGGGTCTTTTTTGTTCTATTGGACCTGTCGGCAGCATTTGACACCATTGCCCCTCACATTCTGTTAGACCGTCTACATCAGGTAGGCATTAGAGACCAGGCTCTCAAGCTGATTGAATCCTTTCTATCAGATAGGTGGGCCACAGTTAGCAGCGGTGATTTCAGATCCCCAGCCTACCTCTTGCCGTGTGGGGTCCCTCAGGGCTCTTCCCTCAGCCCTACGTTGTTTAATGTGTACGTGGCACCGCTGGCAGAGCTAATTCGCTCTTTCGGCTTTATTCCTACTTCGTATGCAGACGACACTCAGATTATTATCCCTATTAACAAAGATATGGAGGAAGTGGCCATCAGCTTCAACGCCTGTATGACAGCAGTGAATAACTGGATGAAGACCAACTGGCTAAAACTTAATTGTGAAAAAACTGAGATTCTGTGCTTTGGAATTAGGAGGGAACACTGGTCTTCCATCTGGTGGCCTGAAGAGTGTGGAACTCTCCCTGTGCCACGGTCTACCTCAAGAAATTTAGGATTATTGTTTGACGATCAATTGTCATTCAAACCTCAGGTCAACCAGATAATTAAGACCTGTATGTGGACTTTGAAGAAATTAAAGAAAATATTTCCTTTCATTCCACAACCCTGCAGAACTACTGCCATTCTGGCTCTAGTCATTTCCAGATTGGATTACGGGAATGCGCTTCTGCTCAACTTGGATAAAGAATCATTGAATAAGCTACAGTTGATGCAGAACACTGCTGCTAGGCTTTTATTGAAATTGCCTCGCGGGGCCTCTGCTAAGAGGTGCCTTAGAGATCAACACTGGCTTCCGGTAGTCCAGCGGCTCTCTTTCAAGGCTCTCTGCATCACTCACAAGGCTGTCCATGGGATTGGGCCTAAGGCTCTAACCACTAAGCTGCAATGGTACAGGCCTAATAGGCTGTTGCGATCGGCCTCTGCCTATCGTATCCAAACATCCCATAGTGGACGTAGAGCCAGCTGTATATGATTGGCCATTGTCTGATTTCAGTGTTACTTTTTCTGTGTGTCCCTTATAGGTAAGCGCCCACAAGAAGAGGGAACTTTGGCATGCCATCGCCAAGGAGGTGCAGACCCTGGGGGTCTACAACCGGCAGAGCACCCACTGCAGGAAGAGGTGGGAGGACCTGTGGCGCTGGGTGAGGAAGATCTGTGAGGCCCAGCTGGGGAAGTCCTCCCAACGAGGAAGGGGTGCCTGTCGTGGACTGACCCCCCTTATGCAACGCATCCTGGCAGTGGCGTACCCGGACCTGGATGGGCGCTTGAAGGCTGCACAGCAGTCACAAGTGGGTGAGTACATATACCATATTTTGTCTCCTTGATGGATGTGTGTGTGTGCGTTCGTATTTATACTGTCTAGTGGCAGGGACTCTGACAGATGTCCATCTACATAATGGCTCCCGTGGGGAGTAGGGGTGTAAGGGTCAAATCAGCAGTAGGTCAGGTCCTTAAGGTCGCTAGGGAATGGCTGTAGAGCAAGGTTCTGGCCACTAGTCACCTACCATGTGATTAGCGGTAGGTGCTACCTGGTGGAATAATTTCTGGGTGGGTGTATGTGTGAACCACTAATGTACCATTCATTCAGTTATTTACAGGTGCCTCTCCTGTCTCCCAATCCCTGTTCTCTTGTATTGACTGTGTACATCAGCATCATCTGGCGAGGGAGCTGAGGCACCTGCGAGTGGGGAGGCAGTGGCCCACGGATCCTCGGAGGCAGAGTCGTCCCACGCCAATCCCGAAAAAATCGAGTTACATTAAAAAAATTATTTGAGACCAAAATGGCAAAAAACTAATCAGTAGAACCTGAGATATGCAATTTTAAAGATTTAAATAGCATTAGTACTTAAAAGCACAAAGCACCTATTGTGTTCATCTGGTTGCACTGGATTTGAACAAAGTAACAAGTTCAGGCTGACTGTGATCGAGCACATGCTGGACATAGGGACCAAGTTAGGCCCACTGAACAAAATTCCTTAAATTCACGTCGCAGAGCATTGTGAGATCCCATGTTGAGGATGCGTTGTGCAGCAGCGGTTTTGAGGAGTATCCGGGGCAGCGATGCAAGATCCGGCTCTGAGGCAGCGTCACGTGGTGGCGTTTCTGAAGAGCTGCAGGGTTCTGTTTTAAAGATGTGTTGTACAGTAGTGGTTCCGATATGAGGCAATGCATCGTGCTTTGTCAGTTCTGCCCAAAGAACCACAATTGGACTGGCAGATCACTTTCAGGCCCATTTCCAAGGGGTCCAGGACTACTGTGGCACCACTTGTAGTGCACAACTCACAGCAGAAAATGTTCTGGTGCTGGGATCAAAGTGTTTAGAGACTTTCTGTCCATAAGGCTCTGATCACGAGGCCAGCCAACTAGCCCTTGGAGTCGCTCTGGTGGTCCTGGGTTCAAGTCCAGTCTGTTGTAATCACTGATGGATGCTCATAAGTTAAAAAAGAGGTAGGTTTATTAGCTTAGTTGTAGGTTACAGATAAAAGCCACAAGGATCAGCATCCTGCCGCTCAGCCCTTCTCACTCCAACTGTCCACTCATCCAAGCACAAACACTGTCTACATTCCAACCATACAATGACCTCACTCAATGGCTGAGTAGCAGGGAAGATTAAGGTAGTGGGGAGAATGCATAAGATAGAAAGAGGCCACAACACATCTCCCCCCTTATGAAAACAATGAAATATTCAACAGAACGGAAAACGGCAAAACACCCTCTATCAACCGTCCTCCAAAACTGAGTACCACCTCATCGAAATAAACAGAACAGGTTAACAAACACTCTCTGCAATAAACAGAAAAGGTTAACAAACACTCCCTCTGCATAACTACAATACTCCAATGGGATGTAAGATGGTATAACACAGTTGATCAATACGTTCCACAAATTTACAATACAAGTGTACACATTACACAAAACTTCCCTGCTCACCCAACAGAAAACACTACCTGTTCCCATCCACATCATGTTCACTATAACAGGACCAGCCTGTTGCCTTCCACAACTCAACACTCAACAGGAGTAGAGTTTCTTCCACCTCTGCTGCATTGAGGTGTAATCACCTACCCCATCTCCATTCACTTAAAGGGAACTAGGGTCTCACCTTCTCTCCACTGCATTGGGATGTAAATATGTACCCCTATCATCATTCGCTTAAACAGAACCAGGGTTTCACCTACCCTCTACTGCATTGGAGTGTAATCACATACACCATTCACCCTATACTCGAACAGGACCAGGGTCTCACCTACCCTCTACTGCATTGGGATGTAACTACCTATCCCCTTAACATTGGGCTTAACACACTGTCCCCACATCCTTAACCCCATAGGAGGGACTGACACATGTCACTGGGGTGTATCCCCCTTAACAGTGGGCTTAACACACTGCCTCCACATCCTTAATCCCATGGGAAGGATTGACACATCACTGGGGTGCACCCCCCTTAACATTGGGCTTAACACACTGCCCTCACATCCTTAACCCCTTAGGAAGGATGGTCAAAAACACGATCCCAAATACGGATCAAGATACTAATATAACAACATTAAAATGTCACTCCGGTCGTGACTCTAGCATTCAACCTCAAATTATATGTCTCTAAAATGAAGCATGGCTTTAAAACTTCAGGCCAATATGCACACGCAAAATATGGTAAGCAAACTTTCATGCTAAAATAGCATTAGGGTGCACCTCCCATTCATAACTTACATGCTACGACTCAACAACTTTAAAACATGTCAGTAACGGTATAACATTTCTCAATTCAATACAGCATTACAAATTTATTTCAGCAGCAGCAAGCATTGTCAGCATTAACATTACTCAGTTCAACCCACTGCATCTTTGAAATCCAGTATAGCAGTATTGAAAAATACACTCAAGCAATGTATGGTTTTGAGTAAAATGCACATGACAGTATATATAAATTTAAATTATTCCCTGAAAAATATTCAAATACTCCATGCCGATGAGTGACTTCTCACCCGCATACATTGCCACTGTACATTTTATTCCATTTAAATGCACGCACAGTTCTTTATCCTCATACGAAAAGCACACGAGCTGCTCCCATGTGCCTGCCAGGTCGGGGCTACAGTCTTCCTCTCAGAAAACTTCCTGGAAACCGATCAGGTACCCAATAACCTCTCTTGCAGACTGAGGGGTGGTGAAACTCAGCAACTCAGTCAACAGGTAGACTGTAACTGTTACTCCCAATATGTGCCCTTAAGCACAGTGCTTCAAGTGGCTGCTGCATAGGCTCACTGATCACCCTTCAGATGGTGTTTAAATGCTGGCACCAGTTGTTCCTCCAACTGACTTTCCACTAGCTTGCCAAATGTTCAGTGCCATACATTTTTAACTCTGTACACACGCAGTTCAGCAGACCAATTCCTCAATATACCCAGTCCAAACAAGCAGGTACAACAGGTCTGGCTCTGTGCACAGCTAAGCAAAGCACCTTCTCAATCTGCAGGCCACTGCACTTCCTGTTTGCTTTGCACCTATTAGATTAAACAGCTTGCTGTGAAGTTAAACAAGTCACACGCCCTCTAACTTCTGTTGAGTACAGGATGGCTGGTAGAAAAGACACTGGTGGGGCTTCCAGGTCGTTCTTCTTCACTTCAATCTTCAGTTTCTTTTGCTTTATGTTTTTCTCTTAGATTTTCAATTTCTCTTCTCTTGGTTTTCCTCTGTAATCTGTCTCCTTCTTAGATTTTCTGTATGTTCAGTTTCTTTCCTCTTTCACACAATGGTTCTTCCTTAAATCGTCACCAGTGTTGTAATCAATGATGGATGCTCATAGGTTATAAAAGAGGTAGGTTTATTAGCTTAGTTGTAGGTTACTGATAAAGCCCGACCAGGAGCAGCATCCCGACGCTCAGCTCTTCTCACTCCAACTGTCCACTCATCCAAGCACAAACACTGTCTACACTCCAACCACACAATGACCTCACTCACTGGCTGAGCAGCAGGGAACATTAAGGAAGTGGGGAGAATACATAAGATAGAAAGGGGCCACATCACAGTCCTTTGCATTTTGGCAGCAGGGCAGCATAGTAGCATTCCTGTGCAGCAGAGCAGCACAGTAATCCTTCTGAGTCTTTCACAGGCCCAGAGGTGTACTGAAGAGTTGGGTCTGTGGGTCCAATATTTATATTTGGTGCCAGCTTTGAAGTAGGAGAATGTTCTGGAGGTTTCCACCCCCGATGTGCTTGGAATTTCCTGCCTCAGTTGTCTGGACCCAGCTTGTCTAGGGGCACAAAAGACTAGTGTCAAACTCTTTGTGAGTGTGCTCAGGTAGCGGCTTCGTGATGTGCAAGTGTGGTAGGTGACAGCTCTGCCCCCCTCTATCAAGTGAGAGATAGCCCATCATGCAAAAACCTATTCCCCCTTTGTCTCAAAGTCTGGGTGTAATACACAAAGACCAACTGCCAGCTACACGTTGTCATGTGGCCTAGGATACAGGTTGCAGGCAGAAAATGCCACCTTTCTAAAAGAGGTGTTTTAGAATTGTGACTTAAATTCTGACTTTACCATAATGATGGTTAAAAATTAAAATTCTCTAGACACCAAACTGGACATTCCTACCTGCTGTCAATTGAAGGTTATCACTAATTAAATGTAATCAGTTAACACAATGTTATCCTAAGTGAGAGGTATGCCTTGCAGTAGTGAAAAACAAGTGTAAGAGTTTTTCACTACCAGGATATTTAAAACAAATGTACATGTTGAACTTTTTAAATACACTGCACGCTGTTCTGTGGGCTGTTTAGGTCACCCTAGAGGTGACATATTCATTAAAAAAGGAAGGTTTAGGCCTGGCAAAAGGTTTATTTTACCAGGTTGAATAAGCACACACAGACTGCAATGGCAGGCCTGAGACTTATTGAAAGGCCCACTAAAGTGGGTGGCACAATATGTGCTGTAGGCCCAGTAGTATGATTTAATTTACAGGCCCCGCATACAAGTAGAACTGATAACGCGTCCCAACCTAGACAATTTACTTGCATGCAGGACTCGTTTTAGGCCAATTAATCTTTTGACCCTGATTGGGGACTCCTTAAGACGAGATAGCTATTTGGAATTTCAATCAATAGATCAATTACCTCATCAACATTCACAATAACTAATCAATTCAACTTATCAATACCTTCCAATAAGAAAATGAAACACCATGACTTTTCAGCCAATAAATGATCATGCAAAGCTAATAAAGGTTAAGATATTTATTCCCTATTTGTTACAATTCTAAGGTCATGTTTATTAGTCTCAATATAAGTAAGCACATCAAAAGCATCACAATATGGCAAATTGAATAAGACTTTATCAAAGCAAAAATCAGGAACATCAGAACAAAGCACGATGTCAACATGAATCAACTTTAGCAGAGTATCATAAATACAGTATTCAACAAAGCAAAGATTCAGCCATTTGTCTATTTGCACCTCAATATTAGCAAATTCCTTAACTAACCTCTAATTAGCCACATCATGTTGGGCTTCATGCAAAACAATTTAGCAACACAAATTTTAGAAAACATCTAACTATGGTCTCTGTCAAAAGAGCAGTTGGTACCTAGAAAGAAAAGGCAAACAGCAAAGTCTCAGCAAGATAGGGTAAGAAGGAATTCTTCCCTCATAAGGAGAAGAAGTATCGGGCAAGGCAAGAAGTGAGGATGGTTTAAAGTATCAAACAACAAAGTCTTAAGGCAGAATATCAGAGTAACAGAAAGAGTGTCCCAATAATGGCCCATTTCTCCTTGTGTCACGTCGTTGTATTAATCTTGTCTAACAAGTTCCTAATTTCCAATTGGACAATATTTGGTGCATCGTTATCTCTGTCCAATAATCCGTTGATCACCTAATTAGAATTTTCACCTAAGACAGTTCTCATACAGTTTATTGGTTTCTGTAATGGACGTCTTCAGCGGGTAGAATGTCAGGTAAGAAAAGTTACACTCCAGTCAGTAGTTCCATTGTCTTTACCAGTTTAGGCAACATTGTACCTGTTGCGAATTACTGTTGCGTTCAGCAAGAATGTCTCCTTGAGCAAGTCGGGTCTCATGAGAAAGAATTTACTACGGTTACACACACATCTCTAGCCTCTGGAAAAGTACAGTTTCACGTCCTTTAGGAAGACAGCACATTGCACGTTAGAAAAACACATTAATATGAGACCAGGCCGCTAGGCCCAGACCCTTGCTAACTAAGGCCTACTGATTAATTCAGCAAAGCTTGAATACAAAATTTACGGTGCTAATACAGGAGCATACATTAGTACATTATTAATTAATTATTAGTCAGTTTCATGAATCATCATATACATTGGTTGCCACTCCCCGTGGGCACATTTCAAACGTGTGCATTAATTTTTATCCTACCATGTTTTCTATTCAGCATCATTTATACATTATTTTGCTAGCTTTTCATGTTAATATTGAATATAAAAACTACACTCCAAAAATACCTCCTCTGAGGACTCTTGTCATCCCACAAATCCTTTCTTTCACAAAATTTTCATTTTCTAAATGCCGTCATCTCAATGTATTCCCTTGTTGCATTACGTTTTGCCAATTTTGCTTTAATTCTTTTACTAATTTTGCATGATAACCATAATCCAAATAAACAAGCCAAAACAATCAATATTCCCTGTATTATTTTTGCCAATATCCCATGCCAAATATTACTAAACCAGCTTCCCACTTTAGCAAGTCCATTTCCGACCTTTTCCCAAACACCTGGCTCTTTTAATTCCTTCAAATCAGTGCTATCTCTTGTTAGGTGAGTAAGCATACTTCTAATCTCATTACTATTGTCAGGTATGTAGGCACAGCAGTGACGCTCATTAAGCATTTTAAAGACTCTGCCATTTTTCGCTAAAAGAATGTCTAAAGCAAGCCTGTTTTGAAGAATCATAGCCCTCTCCGCAGCAAGTTCAGTATCCATCAGGAGTACAGCTCCTGTGAAATTTGTCAGCATGTTATCCACAATAGTAGACAACTTTCGAATCTTTATGGAGTTCAAGATAACTCCCACTGAAGGAATTATTGCTCCAAATATATCTCCTACTACGCCAGCAGCAGTCTCTCTCTTTTGTCTAGTACGAAGTTATTCAGACACCCTCTGAAACTTTTTCAAGTCCTCTAGCTTATATATCTTTGGGAAAACTATCCCCACATAACATGTCCCATACCATCCCTTTGGAAGACGGTAATAAACATTAAGTCCACAAATATAATAGACCCCAGGGATCACTGGATCCTGTCCATTTAACATGAACGTCCACTTATTCTGAAACAAAAACACATGCTTACATTCACTCGTTCCCACAAACACATTGTCCTAATATGACTTAGGCATAGTTATGCAAAGTTTACCTACGTGTAGTGCATCTAAAGCTAATTTCCCTTGTTCCCTAACTCCACTGTAACTTCCACTATTAATAAAGGATCGTTGTTGCAAGCCTTTCTCTAGTTTCCCCTTCAAAACCCTCCATCTTCAGTGTGATCTAGAGAGTTTTTCTCTACAGGTGTAAGCAAGCAAGTCAAATTATTGTGGTGTGCATAAGATGTACTAATGGTTGACGTTGCTTCAAAGAACCCCTTGACTAATGTTGTGGCATAATATTTAGCTACGCTATTCAAATCTTCTATGATAGGCACATAAGAGAACACAAGGTCGTGATTGGAGTAGAAATAATGTATTTCTTCCTGGTTATAGAACCGGGTTAGTAACAAACTACAACTTATCCCATAGTTTAAGGGTAGACTATGATAGGTAACTCTCTCTTGCACTGAAACAGGAATCTGCGTACACACATAACAATCTTTTGCATCCATGGTATCAACATATTCACTCAGCAAGCGATAGAAAACATTAGTAGTGTTAGTGCCTTCATGCAAATACTTCCTATTTTGTTCAAACCTCTCCCAAGGTGTTAGTGTAGCCATCTCAGGAATTGTAGCATTGTTAGTTTCATTCTCATCCACCAATCGCATTTCCACAAACAAAGCTATAATGAATATCACACATACAACACCCAAAGCAACACCCAAATATTTACATCGCCTACTTCCCCCATTATCATCTCCTGTGCTAGGCATGATCTGTAAAGAATCAGAAAGCAGAATGCTATAAGTGTAAACAACCAACTGAGGGTGGTTTAAAATTCTTTTTTTTCTCCTTTTTTTTATTTTATTTTCTTCTCTCAGCAAAGCTAAACAAAGTCGCTCTTGGCAAGTATTTACAGCTTTCACATTCACTCCCAGGATCCTTGTCAATTTCGGTTAGCAGCTTGTCGCAATCACTTTTCAAAAGGTCAATTCAGGTTAACAGTGTCACATCCGGTAATTTATCAGTCTCTGTTCTCAGCTTCCTTTAGCTCAATTTCAACTTAACACAGTCTCTTTTCTTTGTGGCCAAACTCAGGTACCATAGTATTGACCTGGGACTTCTCGATCAAAACAGAATGCTAAGAACTCTTGTTGCCACTCAGCTGATGTTGCATATGCCCATTCAGGACCTGCGTACCTTCTATTTGCGACTCTCTTTCTTTTCAATTTGCGGTCACCTTGAAACTCTCCTTCGCTCAAGTCTTCTTTCCCTGTTGTATCGACTTCTTCAATTGTCTCATCAACAACCACCTTTCCCTTTGTTACTTGCGATTCTGGCCACTTATCTCCTTTCATTGTCTCCTTGGTGTTTGATCTTCCTGGTGGCAGCTCGTTGCCCTCCTCTGTCTCCATGGTGTTTTCTATTGATGGACCTGCAAGCGGCTCAGGAGGAGTCCGGGCACTCTGACTTTCTTCTGCCTCAACTCCTTTGCCTTCTGGGTCTGTCAGGGGCTCCACTTCAAATCCATATCCGTCTGCTTCTGGGAGAACCTCTCTTTGGGTCGGTCCTCCTGGCGCCTCAGTTGAGATAGGCTCACCGTCACCTCTCTGGGTCTCGCTCGTTGTTTGAGTGACCAAGCTATCCTCAACGGGCTCTCCTTCTGTCTCAGTTCCCCTTTGATTACTCTCCGGCCCTGAGACTTCCTTTTCTGCCCATTGTTATTTTCGATATTTCAAGTTCCTCATCAGTTGGACACGTCACCTTCTTTGTGTGACTGGCATGGATCCAGTTTGGAATTCCCGCACACTTCACAGCAGTAGTAGTTGTCAGTATTACTTGATATGGCCCCTTCCAACGTGGCTCCAAACACAACTTCCTCACGTGTTTCTTGATGACAACCCAGTCACCAGCTTTCAGATTGTGGCCTGGATCACTTATCGGTGGCAATGTGGTGGCTTCCACCTGGTGAGAAAAAGAGCGGACCACATCAGCCAGACCCTTGCAGTAGTCCAACACCATATCATCCGTGATATTCACAAGAGCATTTGCAGGCACCGCGGGCAGTCTCATAGCTCGGCCAATGAGAATTTCATGAGGAGACAGTCCTGTTTTCTTGTTGGGTGTGTTTCTCATAGACATTAACACTAGGGGCAACGCATCAGGCCATTTCAAATTTGTAGCTGCGCACATTTTTGCCATTCTCGACTTCAGGATACCATTCATCTGTTCTACTAATCCTGAGGATTCAGGGCGATAACTACAATGCAACTTCTGCTCAATATTTAATGCTGCACACAAGAGCTTAACCACCTCATTGTTGAAGTGACTTCCCCTATCTGATTCTAAAGAGACTGGAAACCCGAAACGCGGAATCAATTCCCTAAGCACCAGCTTTGCTACTGTGAGACTGTCATTTCTGCATGTAGGGTAAGCTTCAATCCAGTGACTAAAGATACACACAATCACCAACACGTATCTCAGACCTCCACACACAGACATCTCAATAAAATCCAATAGCATTCTGCTAAATGGACCTCCTGCTCTCCCAATGTGGCTCAAATTCACCACTGTCCCTTTCCCCGCATTCATCTGCTGACAGATGATGCACCTGTGACAAATTACTTCTGCGGCTTGTCTGAACTTCGGGTTGAACCAATCAATCTTGAGCAACCTGATCATGTGCCTGTCCATGGTAAAACCTTGCAAACTGTGACAGAAGACTGTTCAGCAAAACCATTTTTCCCTCATCTGAAACCCACAAATCATCTGGTCTTTGTACACATTGCATCTTAAGCCAAGAGCGTTTCTTCTCTCTGCTGGCACGACCCTGCAACAATTTTAATTCCTCCAATGTGTGAACCACCCTTAATGCGTAACCTATGCATGGCTCATTTTCTGTTTCAGGTAACAATTCCCACTCTTCCTTGAACAATATACAGTTCAATGCACAAAACCTTGCAACTTGATCTGCATATCCATTTCCCATTTACACAAAGTCTTGTGATTTCACATGAGCGCTGCATTTCACCACAGCAATTTCAAGAGGTAACTGAATCGCGTGCAACAACTCCTTAATTCTTTCACAGTTTTTTATTGGAGAACCAGAGGAGGTCAGGAAACCCCACTGTGACCATAATTGGCCAAAATCATGGACAATTCCAAATCTGTATCTGCTGTCAGTATAGATAGTTACCTTTAGTTTGTCATCGGCATGGCATGCCCTGGTAAGAGCAACCAATTCAGCCACTTGAGCAGAGTATACTCTTTCAAGCCAAGAGGCTTCTAGGATACCAGTGATTGTACATACAGCGTATCCGGCTCTCAGTACTCCTTCTGAGTCTCTCAAACACGAGCCATCAACAAAGATGATGTAATCATTTTCTTCCAATTGGGTATCTCGAATGTCAGGTCTCGGTTTGGTGCACAGTTTGGTTACCTCAAGACAATCGTGTTCTACATCATCAGCATCCTCAACTTCTGTATTTTCATTTGGAAGCAAAATTGCCGGGTTCAACACAGTACCTCTTTTCAGTGACACATTTGGTGACCCCAATATAATCGTTTCATATTTCTTCAATCTGGCATTTGTCATGTGCTGAGTCGTGGTACGGGTCAATAAACTTTCGACAGAAGGTGGGACCATAACTGTTAAAGGGTGTCCCATCACTATACCTTCACACTGTGTGAGGCTTTGACCAACTGCTGCAACGGCACGCAGACAACCCGGTAAGGCTGCTGTGACTGGGTCCAAAGTAGCTGAAAAATATGCTACTGGTCGGTTTGCACCTCCAAGGACATGTGTCAGGACAGACAAGGAACAAGCATTACGTTCATGACAAAACAGGACAAAAGGCTTCGTGTAATCAGGCATACCTAAAGCTGGAGCCCTGCACATACACTCCCTCAACTCAATGAATGCCTTCATCTCTTTCTCGGACATAGTTACAGCCTCTGGACCATCCTTCACTTCTTTAACCGTCAGTCTCACCAGTGGCTTGGAGATTATTGAGAAATTTGGGATCCACTGACGACAGTAGCCCACCATTCCCAAAAACATCCTAACGTCTCTCTGTGTCGTTGGGGGACTCATCTGTAATATGGCGGTCACCCTTTCCTTGGATATTTTCCTCGATCCTTTCTCAAATAGATGACCTAGGTATTTTACCTCTTTCTGGCAGTATTGCAACTTCTTTGGGGACACCTTATGCCCATTCTTTCCCAAGCGGATCAGTAAGGCAATAGTATCGTACTTGCAATCATCTCTCATTTTAGATGCAATCAACAAGTCTTCAATGTACTCCACTAGTGTTGATTGGAAAGGCAATTCCAATGACTCCAAATCTTTCTTCAGGATCTGATTAAAGATGGAAGGTGACTCCGAAAACCCTTGAGGGATTAAACACCAACTGTAAACCTTGTCGAAGAATTTGAAACTGAAGAGAAATTGGCTGTCCTCGTGAAGAGGCACAGAAAAGAATGCTTGGGACAAATCCACAACTGTGAACCACTCTGCATCACATGGGACCTGAAACGTAATCACAGCTGGATTTGGCACCACTGGGCAACACTTCACCACTATGTCATTGATCTTTCTCAAGTCTTGAACTATTCTAACCTTCCCACAAGGCTTCCTCAGTCCCATTAAAGGTGAATTACATGAGCTGCTCATTACTTCCTTCAGGACCCCTTGCTTCACAAAGTCTGCAATTATCTGCGCTACCTGTATGAGGACATCCTGTGCCATGTGGTACTGCAGTACCTGGGGGAACACAGCATTTGGCTTCACATTGACTTTGACTGGTTCTACTCCTTTTATCAGTCCCACTTCCTTTCCTGTCAAGTCCCACACTTTCTCTGTGACTGTCCCCTGCAGGTCTGCGGGCAAATCAGTCACCGTGAACATTGGGAAGAAGCTTATCAGGGGGTCCTCCTCATCTGTTGTCTCCGTCTCAGGCTCTGAGATCTGACCATTATCCCCTTCATCATCACTGTTTGTCTGCACCTCTATCCCTTCATTGGAACAAGTGATAGAACACCTCGTCTTGCACAGTAAGTCTCTTCCCAGTAGGGACACAGGACTTGAGTCACAAACCACAAATCTATACAATCCCTGAAAGGTACCAATCTCAACCTGAACCAGATCAGTAATCGAGTTAGTCAGGAGCTGATTTGCTACTCCTACTACCTTTATCGTACATCTTGGAACTTCCACACTTCGGACTGTAGAGCGTGTAGCTCCTATGTCAACTAAAAATGAAACCTTGTGACCCATTACCTTCCCTTGCACATATGGTCCCCTCTGATCTACTTCTAGGGACGCTGCAAGTCTACACTCCTCACTATCTGAACTGTCGTCCGACTATTTATTGTTTATTCCATTCTCACCACACAATGGGAACTGTTGTAGTGTGTTACTTTGACTCATTCCTTGACCTGTGTACTGTTGAGGAAGCATCGCCTGTTGCTGTCCCATTGGTGCTAAGGGCAACTGCATTTGCTGTCTAGCTACCATGGGAATCTGCTGTTGCATCTCCTGCATCTGTACTGGTTGTACACGTGGCATCTGCACTTGTTGCCTGCGTTGAAGACCCTGCATCTGAACCATGTTATTCTGAAAGTACAGGTTTGGACCCCTCATTCTTGGTCCTTTAATATTTTGGAATGCATTGACATCATTGCTTTGTTGAACAACACCCTCCTGCACCATCATCGGGCACTCCCGCTTCCAGTGTCCTACGCCCCGGTACACATTACATGGTAACACCTTCTTCATCTCCTGTACATCATTCTGAACTGTAACGCTATTCAAATCTGGACCACGGTTCACAAAACCTCCTCGACCTCTGTTCTTGCTTGCGCCTGAAACATCCTGTTTCCTTGCGGCTGTTGCACCATCTGATGTACTCTATTTACCTGCATCCCTGCTTGCGCTGCCTTAATTTACATCATCATCACTTTCTCCTTCAACTTTCTCTGCTTCAACTCAATCTCGTCACTACAGTATTTCGCATACTGCAACACCTCATCAATCGGCTTTGCTTGCCAACAGATCAAATGATTTTTAATCATCTGGCTAATTTCCGGTCTCAATCCCTCAACAAATCTGAACACAAGGTGATTCATGTCTTTCAGCTCTATGACCTCTGTACCGCTGTAATGCTTGAATGCCTTCAGCAACCTCTCATAGTAGGCATGTATCGACTCTTTAGCTTCTTGTGCCATTTGATCAATCTTTTGCCAATCAATATTCAGCGGCGACACTTTCTGCTTCAAAAACTCAATCACCTTATATTAGTACTTCATTACATCTGGAGATGGTGCTCCAGTAACCCTGTCCCTTGCCAGTTCTGCGGTTGGCCAATCAACACTTCTCTTGCACTCAAACCACAAATTGGCAGGAACAATGATCTCAAACAGGGTATTCAGGTCTTCCCAGGGACACTTCGCAAGCTTCACAAATCTGTCTGTCTGCTGATACCACTCTATTGGCTTCTCCCTCAACCTGGGAAAGTCATTTGTAAATGACAGAATGTCACCTCTAGACCATGGTACATGGAAAATAACCCCTCCAGCTGTTTCTCTCATAGGTAGCATTTTTATTGTACCGGTATCCGGTGCTGGTTTTGCCTGCTGCGGCTCCGAGAAATCACTCTTTCTTTTATCTCTTTTCTTTGCCCATCTACCTTCCCACTTTTCTAACGCTCCCCAAACTTGGGCGCTCTGCAGTATTTCTTTGAGGTGTGCCTTCATCCCAGTAGACCTTATGTGTTCAAAATCCTTCAGCTCGAAGTCTAACCTGTAGCTCCTCTTCAGATGCTTAGTATTGTCTAAGTCTATGCCATATTTGTCTGCTAAGTTTGCCAACCTCTGATGTACTTTGCTCACTTCTTTAGTTATTTTCGGGCACAAATACCTCAATTCTGCCTCAGTATAAAACTCGAGTCTGTTCACTCCCATGCTTCCTTCAACTAGTTCAGCTGCTTCGATGCCCAACCTCACAAAATTCAGGTACTCTTCTCTTTCTGACCGCTCTGCTGTCGCAGGGGTAACCTGTGGTGAATTTAACTTGTCTAACCACTCATTCAGTTGCTGCGCGGTTAACCCTTGCAAAGAGAGATTCCCAGTCTGCATTACTGATGTTTGCGGCACATTTGCACTTGAGATCTGCGGAGTTAGCAGTCCCAAACCTGAGTGTCTCATGGAATCTGGAGGAACCCCTATTGGACTGAAGTCTAACAGGGACCTCGACCTCTCTACCATCTGTTCCACTGGATTCATCCCTTGAGAGCTCCCTATGAAACCTCCTCTTGTCATGTCCTGGGTCATTACTCCCTGATCACACACGCTAGGCTTATCCTGCGCGTACAATGGTACTGGTGGACCAAGAGTGATGGGTAAGGATATGGCGGCTGGTGCCAACTTATTTCCCACAACCTGTGGAATGCTGGCTCCCATATTCTGATTCATTATCTGTGCTGTAGCTAACTGCGGTCCTGTGACCGAAGTGTAACTCAGAACCATCTGTTGCTGCGGCAGTAAAAGTGGAGTTGGCTCAATCTGCACTAACTTTGGTCTCATATATGTCTGATCAGGCGGCACCATCAAGCTCGTAGTTGTCTCTAATATTGGGACATCAAGGTAGAGCCTCTGAACTGGTTGTGGCTGCAACTGCGTCTGCGCCTCTGGAGCAGTAGACACACTGACGCTATTCTGTATCGGAGCTGGTGTCACAACTGTATTTACCCATGCTGTTTTTGCTGTTCCCTGGCTCTGTGTTGAGTTAACAGGATCTGCACTATTACTTGGTCTATTGTCATCCATGGCATATGGCGGTGGACGATTATGTAACAACTGATTGAGAAACTCATCATCATCTGAGTCATCTGCATCTGCCCAAGACCTTTTAGTCTCCTTTTCCTTGCTAGAACCCTTATCCGTTTTACAAGTGGCCTTTCTTCCTAGCGTGTCGGCTTCCTGAGTTATTGCCGGGAACATCCTGACTCCGTCTATTATCTCCCTTCTCCACATTCTGTGTTCACTATCCCATCTAGCCTCCGCTAGTGTCTTTTCTGCTTTCCTCATTCTCCTCTCAAATTTTTGTTGCCGTTGTCGTATGGCCATCAACTCCCAAATTGCTAATGCCTCAAACTGTACTGGACTCGGAGGCGGCCTAAGATCATTATATTGAACAATCCTTTCTCTGGAAACGCAAAACTCCCATCCTTTTCTGTTAATTTGCACCATTGCTTTATCCAAAGAGATATGGCGCGACTCCCTTCTCCTCCATTACGGCATAAGCCGGAGTATCCTCTGGCGGTGTGTGCTCCCCTACACTTGCGGTAATGTGCACATCTCCCCTCAAAGCGCTTCTTAGAGCCTTGAAAAACTTAATTTTTGCATCTTTTATTTCGTTTATAACTGAATCAGGAAGTGACTTTAATTCCCAGAACACCCTTTGCGCACCTTCTCAACTAATTGCCTCTCACGGACGGCTGCCAATCCGTGCGCGACCCTTCTCACTAACTGACCTATCCCAGCGCAGCTCCAATGACGTCACACTCACACACACTGCGGCTGACAAAGTCTTGCGGCTTGTCTTCTTCACTCTTGATTCGCACAAAACTAATGCAATATATTGCGAGCACCAAAAACTCAAATTTGCCGGTTTACTACAGGAAGGGTAACACAATCGCTTCAGAACTTTACAGAGATTTCACTTTAAGCCTCGGCCGCTACTCTCTCCTTCTTAGATCCCGCACTCGCAAGCAAAATTTGACCCGCAAATTCTACCCTCGACTTGTCAATGGTTTGCCCTAGTGCACTTTAGAACTCACCAAATCTCCTTTTAACTTTTCATTCACTCACTTTAACTCAAACTCGACTCGTCAACCACGCCCAATTGACCTATTAAACCCCGCAAATTACAACATAAACCAAGTGTCTCATACACTTATCAATATACTCCGGAGTCTTAGACCAAGCAGGGTCCGTACATCACCAACAACCACGTGGCCAATTTTTTAGCACAAAGCGCCACACTCACATGAAGTTCGCCGACTTCCCTACTCTCATACTGCAGAGTATGCACACTCCTACTAAAACATTACCTTGCCTACAAATCCTCACAATTCACCTGCGGTATGCATAAGCTGTGCAAGTGCAATTTCTACTTCACTCACACTATCACTAGAACACCGAGAACATACCCAACTCACTTTGGCAGGCTCCGGGGTCCCAGGAAAGTCATCTGGGACTTAGGGGAACATCATCTTTCCAATTTGCATTATCACAAAAACAATTCTAAAACAATGGTCCCTCGTCTTAGGGCCCCAAAGGGCCGAAACAGTCCTCTGCTACCAGAACTGATAACACGTCCCAACCTAGATAATTTACTTGCATGCGGGACTCGTTTTAGGTCAATGAATCTTTTGACCCTGATTGGGGACACCTTAAGACGAGATAGCTATTTGATATTTCCATCAATAGATCAATTATCTCATCAACATTCACAATAACTAATCAATTCAGCTTATCAATACCTTCCAATAAGAAAATGAAACACCATGACTTTTCAGCCAATAAATGATCACGCAAAGCTAATAAAGGTTAAGATATTTATTCCCTATTTGTTACAATTCCAAGGTCATGTTTATTAGTCTCAATATCAGTAAGCACATCAAAAGCATCACAATATGGCAACTTGAATAAGACTTTATCAAATCAAAAATCAGGAACATCAGAATAAAGCACGATGTCAACATGAATCAACTTTAGCAGAGTATCATTAATACAGTATTCAACAAAGCAAAGATTCAGTCATTTGTCTATTTGCACCTCAATATTAGTGAATTCCTTAACTAACCTCTAATTAGCATCAGCATGTTGGGCTTCATGCAAAACAATTTAGCAACACAAATTTTAGAAAACATCCAACTATGGTCTCTGTCAAAAGAGCAGTTGGTACCTAGAAAGAAAAGGCAAACAGACAATTACAATTTCATTATCATATAGTTACCCTCCGTAATGGGTTAGCATACAGAGTCAGTCTTCGTCCTCATGACAGCAGTTGATTCGCCATCAGCCAGGATAAACAGCAAAGTCTCAGCAAGATAGGGTAAGAAGGAATTCTTCGCTCATAAGGAGGAGAAGTAATTATCGGGCAAGGCAAGAAGTGAGGATGGTTTAAAGTATTAACCAACAAAGTCTTAAGGCAGAATATCAGAGTAACAGGAAGAATGTCCCTATAATGGCCCATTTCTCCTTGTGTCACATTGTTAAAATAATCTTGTCTAACAAGTTCCTAGTTTCCAATTGGGCAATATTTGGTGCATCGTTATCTCTGTCCAATAATCCGTTGATCACCTTATTAGAATTTTCACCTAAGACAGTTCTCATGCAGTTTATTGGTTCCTGTGATTGACATCTTCAGCGGGTAGAATGTCAGGTAAGAAAAGTTACACTCGTTGCTCCAGCCAGTAGTTCCATTGTCTTTACCAATTTAGGCGACCTTGTACCTGTTGCTAATTACTGTTGCGTTCAGCAAGAATGTCTCCTTGAGCAGGTCGGGTCTCATGAGAAAGAATTTACTACGGTTACACACACATCTCTAGCCTCTGGAAAAGTACAGTTTCACGTCCTTTGGGAAGACAGCACATTGCATGTTAGAAAAACACATTAATATGAGACCAGGCCGCTAGACCCAGACCCTTGTAACTAAGGCCTAGTGATTAATTCAGCAAAACTTTAATACAAAATTCACGGTGCTAATACAGAAGCATACATTAGTACATTATTAATTCTTTATTAGTCAGTTTCATTAATCATCACATACATTGGTGGCCACTCCCCGTGGGCACATTTCAAACGTGAGCATTCATTTTTATCCTACCATGTTTTCTATTCAGCATCATTTATATATTATTTTGCAAGCTTTTCATGTTAACATTGAATATAAAAACTACACTCCAACAGTACCGCTGTACTAAAGACTTAGAAGTAAATGAAATGTGCCAATTGGCCGTAAGCCAATGTTACCATGTTTTAGTGAATGAGCACAATCACTTTAGCCCTGGTTAACAGTGATAAAGTAGACTTAGGCAAACAAAAATTAGATTGACAAACAAATTGAGGAATAAGGCACCCTAAATCTGAGAGGTCTAACACAGCAGAACACAAATAGCAAGCACGAGCAGCTGCTTGAGCTCACTAAATGTGCTCTGTGCTCTCACAGAAGAATTTGTCCCCCAAAATTACTCTTAATTATGTGAGCAGCACTAATCATGTTATTATCTGTAATCTGCGTCAAAGGTGAATACAGAATTACTGAAATTACTCTGATTACTGCAGCGCAATGGAAAGTCTACTCGGGCCTAATAATTTCATCAATCACAAACATGTGAATAAGAGTAAGTGATGGGGTGAGTGTTTCGATGAAGACTTGATAGACCCAGGTATATGAAGAACTTATGCCACTCCTGTAGTATATAACTGCATGGGGGTCCTAACCTGCCTGTCTGCCTCCACAAACTTCTGGACTCCCCCATCCCAACTGGGGGGGCAGAGGGTCAGCAGCCTGACAAGGGTGCTGAAGGCCAAGTGGTTGCCCTGTGTGCGACACAGAGAGCCACATTTTAAACTATCAAATGAATCTACATTTGTATATCTTACTTGAGCATTTCACCCTTTTTTCTGAATTTGCTTTTGCGCAGAACGAGATTTGAATGTACACAATGGGATTAAATCGAACGCAATAGGTGGCATATGTCTGCACTTCTGTTGAGAGCTCTTTAATGCAGTACATTAGTTTTACTAAAATATTCCCTGGAAGAAGTTCAAATTGATAAATAATCTGGAAATGCTCAATTTTATAAATCTAACACGCAAAGAGTGATGCACCGAAAAAAACATTTGGAAATTCTATTAAGACTGTGCTGCCCTTACTTATCCTGTCTCTTTATTTTGCCCACCGAGCCCATGCCTTTTGAACAGAAGAGCGTGTTGTTTACTCAGTTTTCCTTTCATACATTTTTCCATTAAGCTTTTCTCCGGCAGAAAATGGATGATGCCCATTACAAGACAAAGAAGGCAACAAATGGGGCAGTCATATAATAATTTCAAAATTCTCTGTGGTAAAGCGGAAAGATGCAGTGCTTTAGGATGATTAGGCAGCTAAAGGAGCTCATTCTTCTCATCCCTCCCTCTCTCTCTGTTGCCTCTTTTTCTTGGAACCTGAAGCACGTGCTTCAAAGCGCCTGGGCTGACGCAAGACCGATGCGGATAGAAGTAATTGTGAATTTCAGCGGCAGGCCTCATTCCCATTCTTGGCGTGAGCTGCGTCTGCGGCCGCAGAAGAGTACGGGTTCTTGGCTCCTGCTAGCGGGCAGAGTCCTGTTCGATCTGGGACGCCGGCCGAGCGCCGCTGAATGCTTCACTCGTTCTTCCCCTCGAGAATGGGCCTGCAATCACAGCTCACTGATGCTCTATAATTGACCCTCCATACTGTAGGAAACTGAATAAGCGTCTCGTGCAACTCCCATTAGATGAAAGATTGAAATGGAAATGCGCTCCATCTGTTCAAACTCATCTACTGAAAAGGATGATTTATGAGGCAGACATTCCTGTGCTGTAGGGCAGCCTCAATTTAGCATGATATGTCATATATCATGATATGATGATGTATAAACCCTTCTATCTAATCTTTCTAACAGTGGGTGCTACTGTTAGAAATACTGTACACAGAAACGTATACAGCCACAGTTTTGATGACGATGAGGCAAATAAACGACCGTACATGCAAAAAAATGAAAACAAATTACATCCCGCATCTTATTGAAGAACGCCGGGCCTGTGATGCCCCCGTTTCGCAGGGTGTAGTAATGGGCTTCTGAGAGTGAATTGTCAGCCATGTTGGCTTTAAAACGCCTTTGTTCTTGTCCCAACTGTACTTTTCCATCCAGGGTTGCACGCGCATATCATTACCAAGAACATACCTGGAATCATTCATGGGGTAACTTATTTTAATGTGTCTGATGAATGAAAGTGCATATTTGAGCAGATGTTTCTCTTAAATATTCATGGAGGCACGGTTAAGTGTTACTCCAATAGCTTGGTTGTGCGTATGAATATGGAACACTTCAAAAATGTAAGTTATGCGCCAAACCCTTTGTACAATCAGTGTTATTCTCTCGATGATGTGCATGTCAAAGTGGGATTATCCTGTATTAATGCAGCAAAATGATCGCCTATTCATAATCAGGAACATGCATAAGTGATGAGTAACCAGTTTCACTTAGTGTACTTCTGTCAGTAACCGCTACAGACTTGTTGCTTTGCGCAATATTCCATGGGTACAGATTAGACATTTCCTAAAAATTCCCTTTGTTTAAACTTGTACATGTTGTAAAGCACTACACACTATAAAAACAATTCTATAGGTGGAAAGAAGAAGGCCCAAAGATGCATTTTTGTTGAGCATAATTTTATCATACTTAACGGCCCACACATACTTTTGTATCCAGTATGAATTATACTCAATTGCAAAAAGGGTATTGTGCCATATTTAAAAAAAAATAATCTTCGTCCACTTAGTAATGCCATCAAGTGCACAAATTAAGTTTAAACAAATGTTTGCAAGAATGTAGCTTTTACTCTCCGTGGTGCTGGAAGTAGTGACCTTGGCTCTGTTCTAAGGTTTTCATTTGCACGTGCAACAATAAAGAGAATTGGAGTTCAGATTTACACACTGTGTGATTCTCTCACAGTGTTACTCTTAGATTACACTGATGCATGTAGGACTCAAAACGTATATAGCAAACAAACATTGACGCAACCAATAGATATAAATAGTTGGGTGAATTTCTATACATTCCTTACAGTTGTCCTAAACAAGCATTTGCAATGCAATTGGTCTTGCATTTGCTCGAGTTAGAGCTATTAGAGTTGTAAATTCGTAACTGGACTTTTCTTGCCACACAAACAGAAAATGAAAAGTAAAACACTTGATTTAAGCGAGACGATTCAAAGCGCCACAGCCGCCATGAGCGCAAAGGAGAGACACAAAAGGAAAAAGAAGTATGCTGCAGTCAGAATTATCAGCAAACATGCAATTATCCATGTAACAGAGGCAATGGCCAAGGCGGTAACAGAACTGACTCAAGGAGGGACAAACGTAAAGCATTTACCAATGATAACAAAGGATTTTTGAAAAGGCAAGCCCATGAACGAGATAGTGATGGGCATGAGGTGGGCGTGGTTAAAAGCCCAGAAGCATACCAACAAGTCGGAAAATCAGCGCTTGCGCGCTGGTATGCTTTGCCTACAAAGCACACAGACACATGTTATGTATGTTATGTTTATTTCAAAATGTTTTGATAGTGATTACTGATCAAGGCTGATATGCTTTATTGATATTGGTAATTGTATTTTCCCAAGGTTATTATTAATAACTGCATTTTTTCACAAAATTATGGTGTTTTTAATATATGACATGCTGTTCTTGTAATACGGTGAACCCGATAGGCCAGTTTTATCTAAAGTGATGCCCACCCTACCTATATTCTGATATGTTGTCTGGGAAGGTGGGAGGGCACTATGATTTTGAGCGTCATGACCCGTTGAGGTCAAATGTGATTTAGTCACATAATCCAACGTATTTTTGATCTGTCTTTTGAACATATTTGTAAATTTATGGATAGTATTTAGTAGTGTGTGTGTATTGTACTTTTTCTTTTCTAAAGAAAAAGCACTGACTGGACACACATTTATTGACTGTTCTTATTGCGTGCCAGCAAACAGTGATTACTAGCCCACATCACCTTCCCTGACTAGCCCTTGGACTGCACTGCTCTGCTTCACTATCCTGAGAGAGTCAAGCACTGCAATAGGGTACTTGCTTCTCAGTAAGGGGAAATTGTGGACCTATTAATTGTGCAGGCCTTGCATGGTACGCAGGTAATAGCCAAAATTCCTACAATCAGCATTATTGTTGAGCTTTATCTAGTGATACTTGTGGGGCATTAGGGACTTTACACTGAATCTTGCTCCTATCCTGCCCTCTACATAGTTTCACTTGTTGGGTTGCTTACCCAATATAAGTGAGATCACAGGGGCACCAAATGCAATATACCACATTGATGGAGTTACAATTAGTGAAGGACTCCAGTTTCATTCAACTGAACTATGGGTGAATTTCTTAGTGTTCAGAGTGAACTGGCAGGCACAACAGTATGGGCATTTAAAATAAGCCAATATAGGTGTCAATTCCCACCGGTCTACTAATGTAAAATTTCTGAAGGTTATGTCTGCCTGCTGCATGTACTACATAGTCTTTTATGTTTTTTCCTCTCTGACATGAGGCATTAGAAGCTCATGTGATGTATTACTAGTTTGCAAAATGGATCGTTTTTAGGTCGATCATTAGCGTTCGGCCTGCTGTATACTAAAGTATACAATAGAGTGAGGTCCAGCGTTTTGATTTGTTAGTTGCAGTGTCCTTCAAAAATCCTTGCTTGCTAGTGGTCAGTTCTGCCTCTTTGTCCTGCCTTTTTTCACTTTGGGAGCAGCACAAAGTACTGTGTAATTACGCTATGTCCTGTTTATCTCTTCTGAAGGGGACTTTTTCTTTCAGTATTGGCCTGTTTGCCTTGCACTGTGGTGTGTGTTCAGTCCCTCCTCCCCACCAGCTCCCTCTGTAAACATAAACCAACATCAGAGGGGGCCTTTTCCAGGGCCAGCTCACCCTCGCTCTCGCTCCCTTCCTCTTGTTATTTTCAGTCTGTGTGGCAATAAAAGTCCAGTCAGTAATTTACAACGCTATGAGCTCTAACTCGAGCAAACACAATACTATTGCATTCCAAATGCTTGTTTTATGATTGTGACTACCAGGTTGGAATATGAAGTAAAGGTGGTGACACACACAAATGTATCCTGTATCTTTTTCTACGTTGTAAAGGTTCCAAGCCCTCCTTATTGCTATCTTGTGCGATTTCCAGGTTGGCCTGTCTCCAGCAAAACAGGATCTCAGACATGTAAACATGCATACATTGGCACAAATGACACTTATAGTCATGTGCTTTTTTATAAGCACAAGCATTTCGTGGTTGCAGGCGTGTAATCCTATATAGAAGTACAGTCACACATCACAGCCATGAAGTCATGCAAAGACACAGGCAATGAAAGACTATAGTCACATATTATTGTACAGACGTGCAATTCAGGATTTAAGAGATGTGATAAACTTGTTGCAATATGCACAGAGTGTCGGTATGTATCTGAATATCCCTTATACTAAACCCACTTTCCTAGCCTTTTGGCTAGAACTCTGATCACTCCTAAGCAGATAGATGATGCTGGAACATGTCGAGTCCTGCATCCAACCATGCGGATGGCTCTAGTATGAGGTGCCCACTCCTCTCAAGTACCGTGGAAGGGATACCATGGTCCTAAGGAAGGCAAGATAAATGGGCTCCTCTGCCCTCTCTAAGGAGACCAATATCTATCCATAATTGGGCTACAGTGGCCCCCAATATTTTACCTAGGTGCCACAGCATCTGCTGCACTAATGATATTTACTGCTGTCCCACCTGAAGAATCCCAAGAATACTGGCCTCTGGTCGTGTTGTACACCATACAATTGCTAATAGACATTCTCAAGAGGATCCTTACTTCCTGGTCTGGGAAACCTTAACCCCTTCCACCCCTGATATCGCCATGTAATAAAAAAGAGCCAGAGATTAAGTTTGTGTTGTAATAGAAGCAGCATATACAGCTAAATATTGCACATTATGTACTTTTTGTGGACCCCGAAAAAGCCTAGATGTATGCATGTCTTCACTTTGTAAACAAAAAGCTATAAATTCAACAACATGTTATGAAAACAACAAAGTAAAACAAACTTCTAAGGGTGAATAATGAATAGCCTTAGACTTATTTAATGACAAAGAGGGCACAGTCACTAAACAAAAAAACTAAACCAGCAAATTAAAATATCATCATATCAGTAAATTAAATGCATCATAGAACACACACTGACTCTGAATGACAAGGTATGTGTCATATTTCCTCCACAGTCTAACAAAAGGATTACATAAGTATCATCATTAATGGGGAAACACATGGGACAAAGTAACCATCCTCAAAATATCATTAGTTTAATGGGAAGTCCTTACAAGCAATGGCAAACCATGAAAAACTCAAGACAGCCAATGGCTGAAATTGCCTGAGACAAAGCCCACTCTACCCACACTACTTCCTTTATGCACTTTAAAGTATTGGCGTCAGAATCCCTTTCATAGGGCAATGGAGCATGCAGGAGCTACTGGGCTCAACCATGTGGGTTGAGGCCATATAACTACTGTTGTCCCAAGACCCAACTTACTATGGATCCTGAGCAACTGGGCCAAGTACCTCTTCAGCACTTGACTCTCAGTGGTAGCGCAGGTCGAATAGTTCAAGACTTCTCAAGGGGGAGGTAGATATAGAATGGTGACTAGAAGCTTACAACACAAAATACGTGCAATAGCTTAAATAATGAGTCAGTCAAATACTTCTTTTTTATGAATAAATTAGTATTTATATATGAACACATAGTTAAATACATCATACACAAACAATACACAGAGCCCCCTGAGGTCAGGGCTCTAGTGTTCCATATTCAGGGCAGGCCCCTGAGTCCTACTTCCCTCTTACTAGCGATAGTGGTCATTCCCCATTCAATATTTGTGACATTCAGGTCAGGGCCCATAGGCAGTCCAAGTCTCAGGAGTTTCACTTCAACTATTTTTGAAAAGTCAAAATTGTTCCAGTGCTGAAGCAGTAACTGGCAGGCAAGTTTCTCTGGGTTTCCAACCCGTTGATCAGTCTTACCGCCAACAGCAGGGACTGCTCAACTAGAGTCTCCGAGAGTGTCTCACTCATGGATGTGGATGCTGCAGTGGATGACTTTGGTAATAATTGCAGCTCTGCAGGCACTGGGTGTCCTCAATGCTTCTCAGGTATGTCAGTACATTTTCTTTGATCATTCCCACAGATTAGTGGGGGAATTCAATGGCTTCTGGTTCGGATCCTCAGTCATGGCTCGGGCCTGCACGGGTTACCATGGCAGTCTCTCCTCTCGACAATGGCATAAACCAGACTATGCTCCTTGTCGTTTCTGAAGGCCCCCCTCTGCATACAGTCACCACTCTTACTTTGCACTCGGGCAACAGTCAGATTGACATAGCAGCAAGTTCCTCTTCATGGGTGCCCCCCCCTCACAAATGGGGTTGCCAACTCTCCATCTGGACACGGGTGATGGGCCGATTGGCTCAGTTACCTTCACAGCGCCCCCTCTGGCATACTGGGTCACCAACTTTCACACTGCACACAGGCACCAGCCCAATCAGCATGGTTACCTTCACATGGCCCCACCTGGCATACCGGGTCACAGACTTTCACACTGCACATGGACAATGGCCCAATTGGCACAGTTAATTTCACGGTGGCCCCTTCTGGCAAACGGGGTAACCGACTTTCACACTGCACACAGGCAATGGCCCGATCAGCACAGCTAGCTTCACAGTGGCCCCCTCTGGCATATGATGTCACAGACTTTCCCACCGCACCCAGGCAATGATCTGATCTGTTTAACAGTCCTCTCCTCACACCTCGCTACCAGGATACACTCACCAGGATTCCCCACTGGGCCTCAATCCCTCCAGCAATCTCCTCTTCCTCACAAGACGCACTGGTCTTTGTAAGCAGGCAGGCACTGGTGCTCCAGTTCCATGGACAGGTGGTCTTGGATTTTGCCTGGGTGATGTCCCCTCACATAGCTGGAAGACTGGCAGGCCTTAACCCCCAGCCCTGGTCACCGGCATAGGTCTTGCAGAGCTTCTCCTCCGACTGGTTACTTGGCATTTTCTAAATTGTGGGTGCCTCAAATGCCTCTTCGTATAGTTCATTCCTAGATCCCAAACGTAAATCAGTCTGCCACAGCAGAAGTGATTCGAAGTCTGATAGCCCCACAACTGGATGTCAGCGATAGTGATATGAGCATCAAAAGGTTACCCCCAGACCTCAGCCCTATACTTTACGATTCAGTTATCAGTCCCATCTCCTTCCTGAGATGTGCCCAAACTGCATTCCAGTGACCTCTCCCAGAATCAAAGATCACCCTTTGAAGTGTACTGAGGTGCCTGGTTCTTCTTCTTCCAGTGTGCGTCCCACCCATCCACAGGAATGCAACAAGCCACAAATCTTTCTGGGGGGATTCCTTTACTGCAACATGCTCCCCAAGGCAACCCTGAGTCTTATAAAAGGGAACCGAGTCGTCCATGTATTGTACCACATACACACATACACCCAGCACATGCATACAATATGCATACAATACGCACACACCTCACAGCACTACATACTAACTTAATATAGGCAAAGTGTGACTTAAGCACACAGCAGTGGAACTTTACATGAGGGAGCCATTAGGCCTCACTCCAATGACACCATTAAAAAGTCCTGTTCACTTCTACTGATCCCTACATAGTATGCTGCACCACTGTGTTCATGCTGCATAACTCCTGGCAAAGGCAGTAGACTTTTAAATCTATGAGGGTAGAGCTTTCGGTGTCCTTCCTGGTCCAACAAGATCTGTAAGATCAGCCTTTATCATGGCACACACGCATGATCCACGTTCACCCATGGCAATAAAAATCAGCATTACAGATCTGGGCATCATTGCAGGGGGGCAATCAGGACAAGGGTGCATGTCCGTCACCATGCAGGGGACTTTTTTTTATCTGAACAGACACCCCTCCCAGATCAGACTACACTGAACCAACTCCTGATCTAGAGAGGTTGGGTGGTCAGATCAATAAAACCTGTGTGGAAGTCCACCAGTGTTCCTGTGGCTCTGTCCAGCTCTGTTCTTCACTATAGAGTCTAACCTTTGCAGGAAAATAGAACATCCCAACAACCGAAGAGTCTCTCCCTTCATAACCATCAATCATTTCAATGGCTTATGATCCGTTTGCACCACAAACTCAGTGAAAAGAAATAAGGGAGGAACTTACATCTGGCCTACACTATGGCAAAGTATTCTTTCTTGATGGCTGCCCAGTTCTGTGCTCTAGGTAGTAATCTTCTACTAATAAAGGCTACTAGGCACCCTCTCTATATTTGTCATCCAGTTGAGCTAACACCACTTCAAATCCCTTGTCAGAGGCATCCATCTATACAATGAAAGGCAGACGGTAGTCAGGTACTTTCAGGACAGGTGCAGCGCAAAGTGCTTTCTTCATTTACTCAAATGCCTTTTGACGCTCCTCATTCCATATCACTTTCCTGGGCTGCTTCTTCAAGGTCAAAGCAGTCAGTGAGCCAAATTTACTTCCACAGTGAACCACAAAGTTCCTGTAATACAAGGTGAGTCTTAAAAAGGCCCTCAGGCTGAGTAGTAGGCACCTCCCAATCCATTACCGACTGAATCTTGGCATCCAGTGGCCGAATCTTCCAGTTCCACACCTCATTTCTAAGGTAGACTACAGAGGGCTGACCCACTTTACACTTGGTTGCCTTGAAGATCAGTTGTGCTGCCTGTATTCTAACCAATACCTGTTCTAGGTGTCTCAGGTGGTCCTGCCATGGATTGCTCAACCCTACAATGTCATCCAGGTAGGCCACACAGAACTCTTTCAGTCCTGCGAGAACATGGTTCACCAGTTGCTGAGAAGTAATAAGACTTCTTCAACGCTACGGTCATCACATTGAACTAATATAGTTTATGTGGCATAGAAAACACAATTTTCTCCTTGGCATCTGGTGCTAAAGCATTCTGACAGTACCCACTGGTCCAAGGTGCTCAAGCACTTTGCAGCACTTACAGGATCTACAAGTTTACCCTCTCTTATGATTGGCTGGGCATCAGTTTTGGTTACCTCATTGAGGACTCGATAATCCACATAGAACTGCAAGTCAATAGACCCTTCCTTAGGGACTAGCACCACAGGACTAGACCATGGACTATACGATCTTTAAATGGCCCATAGAGCTGACATTTTGGCAACCTCTGCATTGATGTATCCCTGAACCC
Organism: Pleurodeles waltl; assembly: GCF_031143425.1. Taxonomy (NCBI): domain Eukaryota; kingdom Metazoa; phylum Chordata; class Amphibia; order Caudata; family Salamandridae; genus Pleurodeles; species Pleurodeles waltl. Next base: position 570,270,248 of record NC_090442.1, read on the forward strand.
GTTCAGACAATCTGTACATTCTGCCCTTCATTGGCAGACTGTTTCCTGTGTCTAACTCAAGCAAAAAGACACTGGAACCAGTGAGAAGATCTTGGCAAACCATCCCAACACCTCTCTACACTCCCTCTGCCGCTTAGGCTATACTTCAGGGACTAACTGAACTCCTTCCACAGTTCCATCATTCATGTTCTCTACAGCTAGTCAGGAAGAGGCTCGTTGTCTTCCTTTATTTCCTCTACAATAGCCATTACATTCAGTGTGTAATCTCTCTGGAGGTAAATCTGTACCCTGCTCGCATAGAAAAACCTCATTTGTTCCCTTGTGGCTCTTTTTCCACCAAGTAGTTATCTTCAGAAGCCTTCTAAACTAAAGAAGAAACATGGCAACAGTGACTACAAGCTGGCCGCACATCCAAGAGGCAGGACCTCTATTATGAGAGATAATTAAAGACGTCGATAACAACTATCGCAGAAATCTATATCTTTCTCTACTTCCTACAGTCAAAATAGCTACGACATTTATAAAATTCTCTATAAACATTGGAACGTGTTACGCACTGATCCTACTTTGTCAAACATTTTACCATCTAAACCAAATATGTTTCATAGGAGAGGTACAACAATTAGAGATCTGATATTTAAGAGATTTCTTCCTTCCATTAAACATAATACTGACACCTAGCTTCCTCATAAGATTTGTGGGTTTTACAAATGTGGACACTGTAATATGTGTCACATAGCATTAACAAAAACTATGGACTTTAGTTTCAATGGGAGCAACAGATACAAGATCAATAATTTAATTAATTGTAACACCAAATATGTTGTGTACTTAATGGTATGTGAATGTGGAGAAATATATGTGGGTAGTACCATCAGACCACTCAAAGAAAGAATACAGTCACATATGCGGTCGTTATGTAATAATGATCTCTCATTGCCCTTATTTTGCCATATGAGTAAGAAGCATGCTGCATTGGAAATGGCAGCATTTAAATATATGGGTATTAGCTACACCCCAGCACATCGTAGAGGTGGTGATAGAATGTTGGATCTTAGGAAAAATGAGGCTAGATGGATTATTAAATTGCGATCAATTGAAAAAGATATCAATACAGATGATGAAATGCATCATTTTCTATAAAACCGCCAGTTTTTGTTTTTATCTTTATTCTATAACATGAGGGTTAAAATCGATTTTATTCCAAATGTTCAATTACTTGATACATATTCATGCCTTCTGTAATATATACTGATATATCAATATGACCTATAAGCCAATTACATCAAATGGGTCTCTTTGGTACTTTTCTATATAACTGTTTGCACGCTATACACATATTGCTACAATTCTTATTCTAACTTTGTTCATTAACGCACTTGGGTGCTGTGGCATTTGAATACCAATGGAGGATGTACTAGTTCTTTTCAGGTCTAATGTTATAGTTTTTTTCCAAACATTCTTTTCCTTAACTGATTTGCTTATTTGAGGGCATTTAATAAATTTTTTCAGGTACAATATTCAATGCCTTCAATTATTTGTTAATATCAGCCCTATACAGATAATTAACTTACAGATCTTTTTTGATTTTACATGTTTATATGTTTATTGTTGTTCTTTTTATGTATAGATTGTAGAAACTATTGCATGGATTAAATAATTAGAGCCTTGGGTTTCTTTAAGAACAATACTTTTCTATCACGAACCTTCATTTTTATATTCTATCGCTGCGGAGCCCATTTTTTGTTTTTGGTGAATTTCTTTCTTTTTACATCACACGTCTTATTTTTGATTATGCTTGTGGGTTAATACAATCTGTAGTCCCTGAACACATGAGTCATAAAAAAATATTCGTTCTTCACTTTCATTTAGTGCCTTCTGAGCCACTACAAAATGGCCCCCGCATACACCGAATGCTCTATTCGGTCTGTTTGTTACACATCATAACAAACAGACCGCCTATTGGCCCAATTCTTCTTTAAACCCGCTTGTGTCTTAGGACCAGGTTTGACACGCATACGGTTATTCCATACACAGAATTGTACCGGTCTCTGTCTACACCGTGGGACCGGCATTACAAAGGAGTTCACATAGTCACACAGAGAGGTAGGATCTTTCTATAAAGATCGCATATGCATTTTTGACAATATATATTTTTCATTTTTTCTTACCTTCTAACGTATACCTTTACATGTCATCACTTGACTATATGCAGGTGCATTCAAATAACAGGACTTTATTGATCTTGGCACTCAGTATTTGCATTTTGACAAATATTTTTACTGTCACTTAGTTATAAAGTTTTTCTTGAACATGTTAGCAGGTTTTACACACTACTGAACTTTTGAGTATCAATTTACAGAATGGCTTTCTGAGAAACTGGCTTTTGCAGTAGATTTATGAATGTACATTTAAGGTATGCTCAGAATCCTCCTTGGTATATGTTCTTTTTTGTAGTAACTTTTTCATGTATTACTTTTAACATCCACCACTAAATAACAGGTGTAACCTTATAATGAATTGTTAATAGTGGTGTTCTTAGCTACTCACTTTACCGGTGGACATATGAGTGTTGCTTCATATCTAAGGGTCTTTTCTTGTTCACGGTGTCATGGTCATATTATCTTGGTACTCATGACTTTTCTACAATTGTGTGGTACACTGGATCACATGGCATGCTAATGCCCAGTATTGGGTGTACTCCACTTGGGTTTGTCACATATGAGTAACATTATTGGATTATACTACATAGTCTATAATATGATTTCTGTTCTTTTCACGTTAATGTATTGCCAGCCTTCATAAAGTCCCAACAAGGGACGAAACACGTGTCAGCTGTAAGCATCTTATGGGCTGAGATTTACCATCATCTACGGCTCAGTCTACCATAGATTGGACTATTTGACACATATCATATAGAACTGGTAGTCACTTTCATCAGCGGATGTCTCACAGACAGTGGACTACATTTTTCATTGTCAAATGGAATTTCATGCGAATGGACACTATTTTTATTGTGCGTTTGGTGCATGAGAACTACTTTTCTCTTTTGGATCTTTTTTATTATTTTCTTTATTAACCACTTCTGTGCCTTGGACGAGATGATCTCGTTCAAGGCTACAGTTCCCCTGTGCCTTGGACGAGATCATCTCGTCCATGGCACAGGGGAACTTGGGGGCGCGCTAGCGCACCCCCCGTGCACCCCCCCTCCCCCCCATGTCGGGGATGGAAGGGGAAGACCTTCCCCTTCCACCCCCGACCCCCCCACCCCCCCGTGACGTCAGCGCGCGCGCGCACGCTGATTAGTCACAGGGGCCTCCCTTGTCGCACTGGAAGCAGAGCTTCCAGCGCGATTGAAAAAGAAATGCAAAAGCATTTCTGTTTCAATCACTTGGGAGGCCCGGAGGGGCTTCAAAGGGAAGGAAAAGTATTTCCTTCCCTTTGAAACCCCACTAGACACCAGGGATTTTTTTTTTTTTTATTATTATTGACAAAAGGGAGCGACCCCTTGGGCAAGGGTCGCTCCCAGGGGGGGCATATTTTCGGGAAGGCCTTTTCTGCCCCCCCTGGGGGCAGATCGGCCTATTATTAGGCCGATCTGCCCCCAGGGGGGGGGCAGAAACCTCTAGGCACCAGGGACCATTTTTTTTTGTTTTTTTTTTATGTTTCATTTTTTTTTTTTGGTGGGGAGCGACCCCTTAGGCAAGGGTCGCTCCCCTTGGGGGATAGTTATATTTTGGCCATTTCTGCCCCCTTTGGGGGCAGATTGGCCTATTTTGATGAGGCCAATCTGCCCCCAAGGGGGGTAGAAACCACTAGACACCAGGGAGTTTTTTCTTTGCGTGAATTTCACGCAAAGGGAGCGACCCCTTAGGCAAGGGTCGCTCCCTGGGGGGGAGGGCAATTTATTTTAGGCCATTTCTGCCCCCCCTGGGGGCAGATCGGCCTACTATTAGTCCGATCTGCCCCCAGGGGGGGCAGAAACCTCTAGGCGCCAGGGCAAATGTTTTTTTTGTGTTTTTTTTTTTTTGTTGTTTCTTTTTTTAGAGATGGGGAGCGACCCATCAGGCAAGGGTCGCTCCCCTGGGGGGCAAATTGTATTTAGACCATTTCTGCCCCCCTGGGGGCAGATTGGCCGATTTTAGGTCAATCTGCCCCCAAGGGGGCAGAAACCACCAGGCACCGGGGATTTGTTTTGTGGCGCCAATGTCACGCAGGGGGAGCGACCCCGTAGGCAAGGGTCGCTCCCGGGGCGGGGGTGGGTGCTGGGGGGGGCAAATTTATTTTAGGCCATTTCTGCTCCCCCTGGGGACAGTTCGGCCTATTATGAGGCCGAACTGCCCCCAGGGGAGGGCAGAACCCTCAGGGCACCAGGGCAAATTTTTTTGTTGTGTTTTTTTTTTTGTTTGTTTGTTTTTTTCGAGATGGGGAGCGACCCATCAGGCAAGGGTCGCTCCCCTGGGGGGCAAATTGTATTTAGGCCATTTCTGCCCCCCTTGGGGCAGATTGGCCGATTTTAGGTCAATCTGCCCCCAAGGGGGCAGAAACCACTAGACACCTGGGATTTGTTTTTTGGCGCCAATGTCACGCAGGGGGAGCGACCCCGTAGGCAAGGGTCGCTCCCGGGGGCGGGGGTGGGGGCTGGGGGGGCAAATTTATTTTAGGCCATTTCTGCCCCCCCTGGGGACAGTTCGGCCTATTATTAGGCCGAACTGCCCCCGGGGGGGGGGGCAGAACCCTCAGGGCACCAGGGCAAATTTTTTTGTTGTGTTTATTTTTTTGTTTGTTTGTTTTTTTCGAGATGGGGAGCGACGCATCAGACAAGGGTCGCTCCCCTGGGGGGCAAATTGTATTTAGGCCATTTCTGCCCCCCTTGGGGCAGATTGGCCGATTTTAGGTCAATCTGCCCCCAAGGGGGCAGAAATCACTAGGCACCGGGGATTTGTTTTTTGGTGCCAATGTCACGCAGGGGGAGCGACCCCGTAGGCAAGGGTCGCTCCGGGGGGGTGGGTGCTGGAGGGGGGCAAATTTATTTTTGGGCCATTTCTGCCCTCCCTGGGGGCAGATCGGCCTATTATTAGGCCGAACTGCCCCCAGGGGGGGCAGAACCCTCAGGGCACCAGGGCAAATTTTTTTGTTGTGTTTTTTTTTTTGTTTGTTTGTTTTTTTCGAGATGGGGAGCGACCCATCAGGCAAGGGTCGCTCCCCTGGGGGGCAAATTGTATTTAGGCCATTTCTGCCCCCCTTGGGGGCAGATTGCCCGATTTTAGGTCAATCGGCCCCCAAGGGGGCAGAAACCACTAGGCACCTGGGATTTGTTTTTTGGCGCCAATGTCACGCAGGGGGAGCGACCCCGTAGGCAAGGGTCGCTCCCGGGGAGGGGGGAGCAAATTTATTTTAGGCCATTTCTGCCCCCCCTGGGGGCAGATCGGCCTATTATTAGGCCGAACTGCCCCCAGGGGGGGCAGAACCCTCAGGGCATCAGGGCAAATTTTTTTGTTGTGGTTGTTTTTTGTTTGTTTGTTTTTTTCGAGATGGGGAGCGACCCATCAGGCAAGGGTCGCTCCCCTGGGGGGCAAATTGTATTTAGGCCATTTCTGCCCCCCTTGGGGGCAGATTGCCCGATTTTAGGTCAATCTGCCCCCAAGGGGGCAGAAACCACTAGGCACCTGGGATTTGTTTTTTGGCGCCAATGTCACGCAGGGGGAGCGACCCCGTAGGCAAGGGTCGCTCCCGGGGGGGGTGGGGGCTGGGGGGGGCAAATTTATTTTAGGGCATTTCTGCCCCCCCCCCCCTCCCGGGGCCGGCTGAGCTAGAGGCCAAACTCCACAGGTAGGCACTTTGCAAAAAACACCTCTGTTTTCTGTGAAAAAATATGTTCTGTCCACGTTGTGTTTTGGGCCATTTCCTTTCGTGGGCGCTAGGCCTACCCACAGAAGTGAGGTACCATTTTTATTGAGAGACTTAGGGGAACACTGGGTGGAAGGAAATTTGTGGCTCCTCTCAGATTCCAGAACTTTCTGCCACTGAAATGTGAGGAACATGTGTTTTTTTAGCCACATTTTGAGGTTTGCAAAGGATTCTGGGTAACAGAACCTGGTCCGAGCCCCGCAAGTCACCCCTCCTTGGATTCCCCTAGGTCTCTAGTTTTCAGAAATGCACAGGTTTGGTAGGTTTCCCTAGGTGACGGCTGAGCTACAGGCCAAAATCCACAGGTAGGCACTGTTTTCTTTCAAAAAATGGGATGTGTCCACGTTGCGTTTTGGGGTGTTTCCTGTTGCGGGCGCTAGGCCTACCCACGCAAGTGAGGTATAATTTTTATCGAGAGACTTGGGGGAACGCTGGGTGGAAGGAAATTTGTGGCTCCTCTCAGATTCCAGAACTTTCTGCCACAGAAATGTGAGGAACATGTGTATTTTGAGCCAAATTTTGAGGTTTGCAAAACATTCTGGGTAACAGAACCTGGTCCGAGCCCCGCAAGTCACCCCTCCTTGGATTCCCCTAGGTCTCTAGTTTTCAGAAATGCACAGGTTTGGTAGGTTTCCCTAGGTGCCGGCTGAGCTAGAGGCCAAAATCTACAGGTAGGCACTTCGCAAAAAACACCTCTGTTTTCTTCCAAAATTTTGGATGTGTCCACGTTGCGCTTTGGGGTGTTTCCTGTCGCCGGCGCTAGGCCTACCCACGCAAGTGAGGTATCATTTTTATCGGGAGACTTGGGGGAACGCTGTGTCGAAGGAAATTTGTGGCTCCTCTCAGATTCCAGAACTTTCTGTCACAGAAATGTGAGGAACATGTGTTTTTTTAGCCAAATTTTGAGTTTTGCAAAGGATTCTGGGTAACAGAACCTGGTCCGAGCCCCGCAAGTCACCCCATCTTGGATTCCCCTAGGTCTCTAGTTTCCAGAAATGCACAGGTTTGGTAGGTTTCCCTAGGTGCCGGCTGAGCTAGAGGCCAAAATCTACAAGTAGGCACTTCGCAAAAAACACCTCTGTTTTCCTCCAAAATTTTGGACGTGTCCACGTTGCGCTTTGGGGTGTTTCCTGTCGCCGGCGCTAGGCCTACCCATGCAAGTGAGATATCATTTTTATCGGGAGACTTGGGAGAACGCTGGGTGGAAGAAAATTTGTGGCTCCTCTCAGATTCCAGAACTTTCTGCCACAGAAATGTGAGGAACATGTGTTTATTTACCCAAATTTTGAGGTTTGCAAAGGATTCTGGGTAACAGAACCTGGTCCGAGCCCCGCAAGTCACCCCATCTTGGATTCCCCTAGGTCTCTAGTTTTCAGAAATGCACAGGTTTGGTAGGTTTCCCTAGGTGCCGGCTGAGCTAGAGGCCAAAATCTACAGGTAGGCACTTCGCAAAAAACACCTCTGTTTTCTTCCAAAATTTTGGACGTGTCCACGTTGCGCTTTGGGGTGTTTCCTGTCGCCGGCGCTAGGCCTACCCACGCAAGTGAGGTATCATTTTTATCGGGAGACTTGGGGGAACGCTGGGTGGAAGGAAATTTGTGGCTCCTCTCAGATTCCAGAACTTTCTGCCACAGAAATGTGAGGAACATGTGTTTTTTTAGCCAAATTTTGAGGTTTGCAAAGGATTCTGGGTAACAGAACCTGGTCCGAGCCCCGCAAGTCACCCCTCCTTGGATTCCCCTAGGTCTCTAGTTTTCAGAAATGCACAGGTTTGGTAGGTTTCCCTAGGTGCCGGCTGAGCTAGAGGCCAAAATCTACAGGTAGGCACTTCGCAAAAAACACCTCTGTTTTCTTCAAAAATTTTGGATGTGTCCACGTTGCGCTTTGGGGCGTTTCCTGTCGCGGGCGCTAGGCCTACCCACGCAAGTGAGGTATCATTTTTATCGGGAGACTTGGGGGAACGCTGGGTGGAAGGAAATTTGTGGCTCCTCTCAGATTCCAGAACTTTCTGCCACAGAAATGTGAGGAACATGTGTTTTTTTAGCCAAATTTTGAGGTTTGCAAAGGATTCTGGGTAACAGAACCTGGTCCGAGCCCCGCAAGTCACCCCTCCTTGGATTCCCCTAGGTCTCTAGTTTTCAGAAATGCACAGGTTTGGTAGGTTTCCCTAGGTGCCGGCTGAGCTAGAGGCCAAAATCTACAGGTAGGCACTTCGCAAAAAACACCTCTGTTTTCTCCAAACATTTGGATGTGTCCACGTTGCGCTTTGGGGTGTTTCCTGTCGCGGGCGCTAGGCCTACCCACACAAGTGAGGTATCATTTTTATCGGGAGACTTGGGGGAACATAGATTAGCAAAACAAATGTTATTGCCCCTTGTCTTTCTCTACATTTTTTCCTTCCAAATATAGGAGAGTGTGTAAAAATGACATCTATTTGAGAAATGCCCTGTAATTCCCATGCTAGTTTGGTCACTGTAGGAAGTTGGCTCTGTATGTGCTATTTCAAAGTAAGGAATAGCATGCACAGAGTCCAAGGGTTCCCCTTAGAGGTAAAATAGTGGTAAAAAGAGATAATACTAATGCTCTATTTTGTGGTAGTGTGGTCGAGCAGTAGGCTTATCCAAGGAGTAGTGTTAAGCATTTGTTGTACATACACATAGACAATAAATGAGGTACACACACTCAGAGACAAATCCAGCCAATAGGTTTTGTTATAGAAAAATATCTTTTCTTAGTTTATTTTAAGAACCACAGGTTCAAATTTAACATGTAATATCTTGTTTGAAAGGTATTGCAGGTAAGTACATTAGGAACTTTGAATCATTTCAATTGCATGTATACTTTTCAAGTTATTCACAAATAGCTATTTCAAAAGTGGACACAGTGCAATTTTCACAGTTCCTGGGGGAGGTAAGTTTTTGTTAGTTTTACCAGGTAAGTAAGACACTTACCGGGTTCAGTTCTTGGTCCAAGGTAGCCCACCGTTGGGGGTTCAGAGCAACCCCAAAGTTACCACACCAGCAGCTCAGGGCCGGTCAGGTGCAGAGTTCAAAGTGGTGCCCAAAACGCATAGGCTTCAATGGAGAGAAGGGGGTGCCCCGGTTCCGGTCTGCTTGCAGGTAAGTACCCGCGTCTTCGGAGGGCAGACCAGGGGGGTTTTGTAGGGAACCGGGGGGGACACAAGCCCACACAGAAATTTCACCCTCAGCGGCGCGGGGGCGGCCGGGTGCAGTGTTAGAACAAGCGTCGGGTTCGCAATGGAAGTCAATGAGAGATCAAGGGATCTCTTCAGCGCTGCAGGCAGGCAAGGGGGGGCTTCCTCGGGGAAACCTCCACTTGGGCAAGGGAGAGGGACTCCTGGGGGTCACTTCTGCAGTGAAAGTCCGGTCCTTCAGGTCCGGGGGGCTGCGGGTGCAGGGTCTTTTCCAGGCGTCGGGACTTAGGTTTCAGAGAGTCGCGGTCAGGGGAAGCCTCGGGATTCCCTCTGCAGGCGGCGCTGTGGGGGCTCAGGGGGGACAGGTTTTGGTACTCACAGTCGTAGAGTAGTCCGGGGGTCCTCCCTGAGGTGTTGGTTCTCCACCAGCCGAGTCGGGGTCGCCGGGTGCAGTGTTGCAAGTCTCACGCTTCTTGCGGGGAGTTGCAGGGGTCTTTAAATCTGCTCCTTTGGATAAAGTTGCAGTCTTTTTGGAGCAGGTCCGCTGTCCTCGGGAGTTTCTTGTCGTCGTCGAAGCAGGGCAGTCCTCAGAGGATTCAGAGGTCGCTGGTCCCTTTGGAAGGCGTCGCTGGAGCAGAGTTCTTTGGAAGGCAGGAGACAGGCCGGTGAGTTTCTGGAGCCAAGGCAGTTGTTGTCTTCTGGTCTTCCTCTGCAGGGGTTTTCAGCTAGGCAGTCCTTCTTCTTGTTGTTGCAGGAATCTAATTTTCTAGGGTTCAGGGTAGCCCTTAAATACTACATTTAAGGGCGTGTTTAGGTCTGGGGGGTTAGTAGCCAATGGCTACTAGCCCTGAGGGTGGGTACACCCTCTTTGTGCCTCCTCCCAAGGGGAGGGGGTCACAATCCTAACCCTATTGGGGGAATCCTCCATCTGCAAGATGGAGGATTTCTAAAAGTTAGAGTCACCTCAGCTCAGGACACCTTAGGGGCTGTCCTGACTGGCCAGTGACTCCTCCTTGTTATTCTCATTATTTTCTCCGGCCTTGCCGCCAAAAGTGGGGGCCGGGGATGGAGGGGGCGGGCAACTCCACTAGCTGGAGTGTCCTGCGGTGCTGTGACAAAGGGGTGAGCCTTTGAGGCTCACCGCCAGGTGTTACAGCTCCTGCCTGGGGGAGGTGTTAGCATCTCCACCCAGTGCAGGCTTTGTTACTGGCCTCAGAGTGACAAAGGCACTCTCCCCATGGGGCCAGCAACATGTCTCTAGTGTGGCAGGCTGCTGGAAGTAGTCAGCCTACACAGATAGTCGGTTAAGTTTCAGGGGGCACCTCTAAGGTGCCCTCTGGGGTGTATTTTGCAATAAAATGTACACTGGCATCAGTGTGCATTTATTGTGCTGAGAAGTTTGATACCAAACTTCCCAGTTTTCAGTGTAGCCATTATGGTGCTGTGGAGTTCGTGTTTGACAAACTCCCAGACCATATACTCTTATGGCTACCCTGCACTTACAATGTCTAAGGTTTTGTTTAGACACTGTAGGGGTACCATGCTCATGCACTGGTACCCTCACCTATGGTATAGTGCACCCTGCCTTAGGGCTGTAAGGCCTGCTAGAGGGGTGACTGACCTATACTTGCATAGGCAGTGAGAGGCTGGCATGGCACCCTGAGGGGAGTGCCATGTCGACTTACTCGTTTTGTTCTCACTAGCACACACAAGCTGGTAAGCAGTGTGTCTGTGCTGAGTGAGAGGTCTCCAGGGTGGCATAAGACATGCTGCAGCCCTTAGAGACCTTTCTTGGCATCAGGGCCCTTGGTACTAGAAGTACCAGTTACAAGGGACTTATCTGGATGCCAGGGTCTGCCAATTGTGGATACAAAGGTACAGGTTAGGGAAAGAACACTGGTGCTGGGGCCTGGTTAGCAGGCCTCAGCACACTTTCAATTGTAAACATAGCATCAGCAAAGGCAAAAAGTCAGGGGGCAACCATGCCAAGGAGGCATTTCCTTACAGTCACCCCGGAATTCAGATATGTGCAAATAACCACTGCTCCTCAACACCTTATCTTGTGCCCTTTTTGGAAATACAAAGGTTTTGTTGATAGCAATTTTTTACTCTTTATATTTCAGCAAATGAATTGCTGTATACCCGGTATAGAATGAAAACGCACGTCAGGGTGCAGCTCATTTATTGGCTCTGGGTTCCTTGGGTTCTTGATGAACCTACAAGCCCTATATATCCCCACAACCAGAGGAGTCCAGCAAACGTAACGGTATATTGCTTTCGATAATCTGACATTGCAGGGAAAAGTTACAGAGTAAAACGTAGAGAAACATTTATGTTTTTTTCACCTCAATTTCAATATTTTTCTTTTTCAGTTGTTATTTTCTGTAGGAAAACCTTGTAGGATCTACACAAATGACCCCTTGCTGAATTCAGAATTTTGTCTACTTTTCAGCAATGTTTAGGTTTCTGGGATCCAGCATTGGTTTCATGCCAATTTCTGTCACTGACTGGAAGGAGGCTGAAAGCACAAAAAATTGCAAAAATGGGGTATGTCCCAGTAAAATGCCAAAATTGTGTTGAAAAATTGGTTTTTCTGATTCAAGTCTGCCTGTTCCTGAAAGCTGGGAAGCTGCTGAGTTTAGCACCACAACCCCTTTGTTGATGCCATTTTCAGGGGAAAAACCACAAGCCTTCTTCTGCAGCCACTTTTTCCAATTTTTTTGAAAAAAACGAAATTTTCACTGTATTTTGGCCAATTTCTTGGCCTCCTTCAAGGGAACCCACAAAGTCTGGGTACCTCTAGAATCCCTAGGATGTTGGAAAAAAAGGACGCAAATTTGGCTTGGTTAGCTTATGTGGACAAAAAGTTATGAGGGCCTAAGCGCGAACTGCCCCAAATAGGCAAAAAAAGGCCTGGCACAGGAGGGGGAAAAGGCCTGGCAGCGAAGGGGTTAATTATACATTCTGTATTCCACATTGATTTGCTGTTTCTTTCTTTTCATATAGCAATTTCAATAACATTAAAACTTACAACGATTACATTACATCTGTGACACCGATATTTTTCAACATGTTTGATTGTGTTTTCTTTTACATATTGTGTTTCTGAATTGCATTTCCACAAATTGTTCTATCAAGTACTGTAATAAGTACATTGTTTTGTATATATCTTTCAGTGCTCCACTATTATTCAACAACTTAGGCTAACTGGTATTTTCAGCTTACACATGGTAGCAACATATGTGTTAATAGTGTTGTTGAGCACCTTATTCTTACTATTTTGCCATTTAACTGCCTATTGGATGTGCGGCCAGCTTGTAGTCACTGTTGGCATGTTTCTTCTTTTGTTTTAAGTGATAGGCCTGCACTCCTTGTGTGGCATCATCACACTGTTTGTCTAATTGTATTGGATCATTGTACTTAATATTAATAGAATGGATATGTTTGGAGATGACAGGGATAAGATATTTCAATAAATGTTTTGTCAAAAACCTGAATGTTCAAATACAATACAATTAGGGGCAAAAGAATCAGAAGGCATGAGGAAAAAATACATTTGTTTGGCAAAACTTGGTAAACAGGAACTGTCACGTTGGTGGGATTCAACAGTACTCAAGAAGTATATTGGAGACAAGAAAGTCCCACAGGGCCTAAGAGTAGTGATATTTCCCTCTTTTTACGACTTATCGCCCAAACATATGCTGGAATGGGAACAATTACTTTTTGAAGCCTCTAAAGGCATGATGTTAATTTTAATAGAACATGCAGAGGAAAAAAGACAACATTTGCTTAAAGAAATACATGATTTGGAATTGGAGATTGACGCCCTTAATTTACCTGAAGTCAAAGCTAAAAATGATAAGATCCTTGAGGAGGTCTTGGATAAACATCAAACTTATTTAAAGAATAGAAAAATGTCAAAAATACAAAGAGATGACAGGGATTACAAAAACGGACGAGTCTATACTTTTGCAAGGAAATTTGATGGTATTGCCATGAAAACTGTACATGATGAGACACGGGGCACTAGGGACATATCAGAAAGTGAGTCAGAATCATCAGTTACATCAGGTGAACCTGGGGGTAATGGCCAACTGAGTGATAGCACAAGCTCAATTTCTAACAATGACCAAGAAGCTTCTACAAGTTTTATACAAGAAGCTAAACGATACTGATTAGGCAATACATTTTCTTTTTTTTTAAAAGACTGCCCCAAGAAAAAGAGGAGAACACGTAGGAAAAAGAGAAGAGGATATCAACAAGGACTCAGTTATGGGAATACAAACCCTGGCCGCCAAGACCAAGGCCCTCATTATGAACATGGCGGTCCGTTCCGCTCTGCCTGCCATGGCGGTAGAAACCGCCAACAGAGGAGCGGGCCAGACCGCCAAATAATGAACCAAATGAAACACGCGCATCCCGCGTACTACCCACCAACAGGAAAGGAGTCCCGCTAACGACGGCAGAGTCCACCCACAGGCCGTCAGAAAGGCCCAACCCGCCCATCAAATTATGAACCACCATTCTGCCACCAGTTCCGGGGCGGGAACCCCAGCCACACAAAGCCAGGTGGAAATGAAACAAATAGAAGGAAAAACGTGCAGTGGCAGCCATGGACAGAGAGCTGCTGATCATGCCAGCATTGCTCCTTGCCATATACCTACACAACCAAGACTGCCAACGAAGACGACGATGGTAAGTACCGCAACCTACGACACAAGGGAGGAAAGGGCACAGTTACATACTCACCCACTCCACCCACTCTGCAACACCCCCACAACCCTTCCCAGCAGCACAAGTCATACACCCCACTCCAAGAGGTACGTACCCGACCGAAGGCCACTGCAACTTGACCATAGTACATACAATAGCCCCACACCCATAAAAAATTAAAACAAGCACCAGGGTGGAACTGCGTGCAGCCCAAACACAGGCAACACAGAAACTTTAATTAGTAGCTCACTGAGCTAAACAGTGCCTACAGGGCCAATGGCCAGTCCATAAAATCCCCATTGTCCTTGGCCACAACTGGTAACACCTGACTCCCACAAGTGCTGGATACTCTACTGAACAAGGCACCATATGGGGATCCAGGCACCTCACGGAAGGGGAGGAGGGTGGGTGCGGGTCGGGATTTTCGGTAGTGTGGGACTTTGACTTGTGTGAGGAGGTTGGAGGGGGTGGGCTTCTCCTTTGAAGGGGGTGGGGGCTGTTTGGCTCTGGTAGAGCTGGATGGTCTAGGCTCAGACTGGGCCTTCTTCTTCACCGGGGAATGGGCACGGGAATGGGAAGGCTGGACCGCGGTGGGCAGTGATGTGGAAGGAGTGGAAAGGGCAAGGAGGTGGGCACGTTTGGGGACAAGATGGGGTGGGCCAATGGGTTGGAACAGGTCTGCATGGGAGAGGAAAAGTTTCTTGGGAGCAATTGGGGTGGGCGTGGATGAGGGCGTGGGAGTGGAGGCAGACGGAGTTGATGTATGGGGTGTAGGTGTGCGTGTAGTGGGTGCAGGTGACTGCTCAGTATGCTGTGGTGTGGTGGATGTCTGATGGGTGGGTGTCTTGGTGCGTTTGTGTGTTTTGGGAGGTGGGGGGTAGACACAGTGGGAGAAGACAGACAGCTAGTGTGGATGTATGTTGGGTGGGTGTCTGCAAGTCTGGTGAGTGTGCTGTATGTGTCAACTACAGTAGAGGTGATGAGTGCAGGTGTGGTGTATGGGGTGCATGTATGGCTGTCTGCTATCGTGGTGAATGCAGGAAGAGGAGCAGTAACAGTGAGTAAAGGTGCAGTGCATGAGGGTGTGGATGTAGAGGGGACAGACAGGGAGGCGGAAGAGGTGGGCACACTGGGGGAAGTGGACGTGTTGTGTGTGCAGGTGTCTGTTGGCTGTGCGAATGCTTGTGGTGGGAGGTGTGGTGCTTGTGTTTTGAAGTGTGCTTCTTGTGTGTTGATGTGCCTGTCAGCGGATCTGATTGTGTGCTTTGGATGGGTGAAGGGAGTGGGGTGCTGGAAGGGGTAGAGGAGGTTGGAGGAGGGGTGGAATGGCCAGGGAAACTGGCTGCCGTCCGAGAGGAGGCCAGAGCCTAAAAAGATCTCTGTAGGTTAGACACGGCACCATGAATGCCATCCAGATAGGCATTGGTCTGCTGCACCTCTGATGCCAGACCCTGGATGGCTTTGACAATGGTTGTCTGCCCTACAGAGATGGTTCTCAGGAGGTCAATAGCCTCCTCTGTGAGGGCAGCAGGGCTGACTGGGGCAGGGGAGGAGGTGCCTGGGCTGAAGGAGACACCCACCTTTCTGGGTGGGCAGGCACGGGCAACTCGGTGGGGAGCAGAAGGGAGGGGGGTGATGGTATGGGTGGTGGCGGAAGATCTCACGGTAGTGGTGTGCCCACTAGGGTCCGCCACCGCCGGAGGACACCGATCAGAGGAGGTCTCTGAGTCATTACCTCCTGTGGTAGTAGCCCCCACCGTGGAAGTCCCCTCGCCCTCCCACCCACTGGTCCTCTGGGCGTCCGTTGTTTCTGCCTCGGAGGATCCGTGGGCTGCTGCCTCCCCACTTGCCGATGCCTCAGCTCCCTCGCCTGATGTTGATGCTGTACCAAACCAACACAAGAGAACAGGGATGGGGAGACAAAATAGGAGAGACACTTGTAAATAGCTGAATGCTGATACACAATGGCAAGACATACACCCACCCAGCAGACATACCCAACAGGCAGCACAGTGTACTATGCCCATGGCCATGCCCCTGACTACTGAGCAGAATCTGACCTACACCAATCCTCTGAAATAGTATTGGAGCTGAGGTAGGTGAAACCTGACAGAGACAGCCCTACACCCTTTGGGGACCCTACAGTAGATGTACACCAGTCAAATTCCCTACTCTAAGCAGCATGAGCCCTATCGCACACACACTCATCCTTCCAGACTGAAGTATGGTCTGTGAATACTCACCCCCTTGTGACTGCTGTGCAGCCTTCAAGCACCCATCCAGATCTGGGTACGCCACTCCCAGGATCCGACGCATGGGTGGGGTCAGTGCCCGATGGGCACCCCTTCCACGTTGGGAGGACTTCCCCAGCTGGGCCTCACTGATCTTACGCACCCAGCGCCGCAGGTCCTCCCACCTCTTTCGACAGTGGGTGCTCCGCCGGTTGTAGACCCCCAGGGCCCGTACCTCTTTGGCGATGGCATGTCAATGTGCCCTCTTCTCGTGGGCGCTGACCTAGTAGGGTGACACAGAAATGGA